>NW_026136704.1:8182792-9436542 GCF_905237075.1 Dicentrarchus labrax
AAGTAGATTTATTGCATTGTTAAGATAAAAAGCTCTAAACTGAGTTCAGGCTACTTCTTGTGAGTCAAACTTCCAGTGGGTTTCAAATGTATGCCATGTCAAAAAATTGAAGCCACTGTTGCCATGTTTCCATTAATGTATTTTATGCTCATTTCAAAGTATCACATTAGAAAAGTTGATGGAAAAATAGTTAATGTGCTTAAAGATGAGATGAGAGATGGAAGTTCTGACATAGCAAACATTTAAATCACATGACTGATCAGCTGTTTCTGAGTCTACTATGGGTCTCCTCATCGCTCCCATGGCTCTATAATACACCCATGATGCTCTACACAGGTCTAATGTAACCTTCCTCACATTAATACATAAAACAAACAGAAATGTCATATTTCCATCCTGTTTTCTGCATTGTTTTTCACCCTTTGAGGTTCGGCAGGTTAGCTTTAATTACATCATCGAATTGCTGCCACTTACTGCTTATCTCAAAGAGCCAGCTCCTAATAATCGCACAATGGTAGTTGATTGAAACAAGCATTCTTTTCCATTTTATTTTGCTGATTTATTAAAAGTTCTGTAAAAAAAAAAAAAATTTGTTTATTGGATTGAAACACAGCATGGGTGTAGGATTTGAAAATATCTGACTTTGGCACCCCCCAGTGGTAATATCAAAAAATACATCACCCCCATGTATCTGATCCAAGCACATTGAAAAAGTGGTTTGAAAGCATCATATAGAGTGCACCAGTTTCACTGCGGTTGTCTAATTTAATAAAAAACCTTGCAAACCATTTGAAACTATAATCACATAAACGTTCTATACTTATTGGCTTTAATGTCAGTAATTGAACTTAAACCTATCTGTCCACCATGACAGTTACTGGCTGGACCTTACTAACAACACTATAATAAAATGATAACAGTAAAACAATGGTGGCTGAGATACCATGAGAAGCACTATGCAGCCAGAGGTCAAAGGTGAGCTTCACTGCGGTAGGTGGGGACACCCAGTGGCTCCAGTCCAGCCAGCGCTGTGGTCCGGCGGACACTCACCACCAGGGTACCATCGGGGTTAAGGGTCCCACTGACTGACAGGGGGTCCATATCCTCCGGGAACAAGGACTTATGGGTAAATGTGTCACTGATGCTTCCATCATCAAGTACCTGCAGGACAGAGACAGAATGTTAGGAACAGATGGGCTGTGGATTGAGGGATAAATCGTAGAAGGAGGGGAAAGACGTTGGAAAGGGTTAAACAGAGGGGAGAAAAGATGATGATAAGAAAGGTCACCGAGCACTGGAGGATGAGGAGAGAAAGTGAGAAGAGCAAAAGGGCTAAGAAAGGCGTGAGGGTGAGAAATGAGGGTGAGAACGAGTGAAAAAGAGAGAGATGAAGAGGTCAGTGCTGCTCAGCTGGTGGACAGAGAGGGAAAAACAGGACTGGGAGGAGAGGGAGAGGAAATGAACACTGACTAGTTCTCTCTGAAGACGTTTTTGGCTGTTACAGGCCTTTAATGCGAGTTGAACGTTTGTGGATTTTTGCCAATTTGTCTGCTGACCCCTGTTAAAAAGATCTCCCTGCACCGCAGCAGAGGCTCTCCCTTCTTCTTCCTCTCTCTCACCTTTTAAACATGATTATCATCAAACTGTGACAGAGGCGAGAGAGAAGGCAGGACAGGCAGCAGGCAGGCTGCAGCTTGTCTGCAGATTAGCTGACAGAACATGTCTGAGTTTGACATGGAGGACAAAATGTAGTTGATTATATATTTATTGTAGTACCATCGGTCACTGCTTGTTTATGAGAAGACACTAATATTGCCTCATTATCTGCTGCTGTATGCACAGTAGGGCTGATATTTTCAATATTATTCAGTGCTTCACAGCCTTTTAAGGTTTAAGTAATGTCTACTTGTGACCCCTCACCATCAGTGTTGGAAAGTAACTAGTTAGTATATTTACTAAAGTACGGTATTTAAAACAGCAACAAAGACCTTTTATTTTGTGTTGATTCTGGCGGCCCCAACTTGTTTAATTGATTTCGGGGGGGCGATCCGACCGGATCCAACTCCACTGACAGGCATTATAACAGCTATATAGAAATAGCCAGTATAAAGAAATATATATTTTTGCTGATTCCCTTTATCATCTGGTGAACTCTCATATTTGAATGACTCCAATTTGGAAATAATTTGATTCATCTATTCATTTACAATTATATAAAACAGGGGAAAGCAGCAAATCCACACCTACAGTACACTATGTAGCAGTTGTTGTTGTATTTATATTATTAATATCAGCAGCAGTAATTGTGTGATAATAACAGCTTTAAGCAGATTTGGTTGATTTACTTGCTGGTCTGAATATTATTCCTCCTCCTCGAAATTTGCCATGTTTCTACAGTAGCCCAGAAGGGACAAACCAAACGCTGGCTGTAGATAAGGACTTGCGTATTTTTCGCGCAGTTTCTCCTACACACTTCACAGCTCAATCTCATTCCCAGGTCATAAATTACAGATGTGAGAAGGGTTCAGTTGGTTGCAATCTGCAACTTCACCACTAGACGCCACTAAATCCTACATACTGGTCCTTTAAAGATGTTGAGTGCTTCTAATGCTGCAGATCAGATCCAAAATGCAACCAACTGCCCTCAAAACTGTGTGAGTCAGATAGCAGACGTGAGTAGGTTCCCTTTTACACCTGATTCATTCCTAGTTATATGACAACTGTGTGTGTGTGTGTGTGTGTGTGTGTGTGTGTGTGTGTGTGTGTGTGTGAAAACACACTTGAATCATTTTCACATATGCTCTGCTACTTCCCGCTCACAACATCAGAAGTACAAAAACACACCTCTGCTAATTCATTCACACACACACACACACCTTCTGGGCGTGAATGACGACATGGTGGTTGTAGGCCATCACGACTACGTCATGCGGCTCAAACTGGCTGACATCAGCTGACATGTAGTAGCTGTCTCCCAGACATCGCACCCCACCACCTGTACTGCTCTGTCGGCCTGTCACAGCACCGCCTGCAGGAGCTGCAGGGAAACAACACAGGAGGTCTGTTTAGAATGACATGTAGAGGTGTGAGAGAACACGTAGAGCAGTGATGGATGGATGTTTAGATAGTTGGATAAACACTGAAACTCACATACAGAAACATGCATTAATAAGAATGCAATTAATATAATATTATGAAATGTCAATGGAAACGTTTAGAAATGTATAGAACTGAATGAATGACAAATGTTATAAAATGAATTACAACATGGCATGAATTGTCTGGGATATGATTTTACTTATCATAATATTCTTCATTTTTGGAATACATTTATATTGGAAACATGGAGCCACAAAGTGCTCAATATGTCATAAATAAAAAATAAATATTATTAAATAAATGGTCATTTTAATAAATTGTGTAGAATGTTTAAATAAACATAAAAAATGATCAATAATTAATGGATTCTTTTTAAAAATCCCCTTCAAAGGTTTGTGTGTATTTCATAATGTCACTTTTTCTGGAAGTGTGGTTGTCACCAGTTCCCACCCCTTCACATTTTGGCCAATCACATGCCCCCAGCCGCCCAGGCTTCCTAACCGCTAGCTAGTGGAGCCACCACACAGAAGGACTGTCTTTTTTAGTTGTGTGTTTTCCTCTGAGGAACATCTTAATGCTGTGAAGGTGACTCCAGCACTGAGCTCACTGACTACATGTGGTAGCAGTTGTTGAGATTTCTTGATTAAGAGAGGCAAAGGGGGGTGTGATTGGCTGACAGATGAAAAGGGACATTATGAAATAAAAGGCGAGATGGAATATCTGGGAATTGGGGAAAATGCCATTATGAACTCAGATCTTCTTTAATGAAATAAAGTCAACTCCAATAAAACTATAATAATAAGAATGATGAAATAACATTTCATAATAATAGTCACAATTCTTTCACAAATTATTGGTTCATTTACAGATTTTACACAATTTGTTTACATAATTATTTATTTCAATGTCTTATTTATTTATTTAATATAATTACTGAGCACTTTGGGGCTCCATATAAGTGTTATTGCTCAGTTGTTTGGGGCATTTTTGTATTTTATGTTCAGACTAGAACACAAAGACTATTAAATACCACAAGAGACTGAAGATTCTGTTTTGGCTGTAAATGTGGTTTACTGCCAGTCTAGAAAAAGAAAATCTTTCTCTAAAGAATAGACTCAGGAGGAGCATCAGATACTTGTGGGTCTTATTTTTTATTAGATTTGACATGTGAGACCTGAAATATTGATTATGCTTTAATCTGCCTGTAGCATCACACCAGTAATAAACCTTTTTTTTTATTGTGGTGGTTACAGCTGTGTGCGGCAGCAGAACTGTTTTAAAACTTCATATTAAGACTTTAGTAGCGCCTGTGTTTTATATAAGCACTTTTTTCTTTTATTTTTCCACTCTGATATTAGTACTTTATGTGGCCCAGTAGACGGTGTCTGGAGCCATATAGACTCTTTTTCTCACAGAGCACAGAAGCTCTTATGACTCTGGCTCATTACTTTCTCTGAGCCACAGGTCTTTTTCTTCTCCATGGCACTTTGCTTTCAATCAACCCGCTACTGTAATGTGAGATACTAATGCCTCTTTCCTGCTGGTGGAGGAAATGAGTGAAAGAGGCGCTACCCTATGCCTCAACAAATGCTACCAAGGTGCCCATGAGCAAGGCACTTAAGCTTCAACTGCTCCAGTAGAGCTGTTAAGCATGATTATGCTAGAAAAAGGCTCAGCCTTTTTTGTCTAGGATTTTCCCAATATAATAAAAAATAGCCCATGATCAGTGATTTGTGCTTGGTTGACTGCCACAGAACAATGATTGTCCAAGCAACCTATGAGCACGGCAGGCTTTGGATTTCTTCACATCAGTGCTGTTCAGAGGGCAAAAGAGCAATACTCTGTCTGTTAATGGCTTAATTGATTCAATCAATAAGCCACAAAATTAAGATACTTGAACTTAAAAACATAACATTATTAGTGCACATTAGTAAAGCGTTGAATGGAAATTTCTTATTTATTTATTTTTTTCATTGAACTTAAGCCTATCACTTTGTCCAGTGGTTCCCAACCTTTCACTTACAGAAAAAATACATGAATTTCACATACAGAAACACATAAAATAATAATTTAAAAAAATGTACACAGCAGGCTTATGTCTCAGTATTTTGTTTAAATTCTACAAGGAAAGTAAATGAAATTGTTATTTTTAAAGTTTAGATTTATATTTAAGATCTAAACTATGAAGACCTGAATGCAAGCTACATTCACAGAGCCTTCACTCTGATAAACTGCCTCATCCTGCATTAGAAAAATAAACAGTTTAACAACCAAAGAGCTAACAGAACAGGAAGAAGGAAACATGGAATCTGTCAAAAAAAAAAAAAAAAGAAGCCTATTAGGTATGATTGTTAAAAATATTTAAAAAAATATAATAACATAACATAATACAGACAGATAATTGTATAATTGTATTGGGACCATTGACTTAGTCTAAAATGTGGCCATAACAGATCATTAAATTATATGTCTATTTCTAAATGAATGTGTTGAATTTGACACCCTTTTAGATCCACCCCTGCTTCACACCCCACCGGGAGCATTTCAGAGGCGCGGCATTTTTCTTAACTTGCTTAGATTTTGTTGATATGGTGATTTTGGTGCATCTACCATGGGTGAGTAGGCTGTGTAGTTAAAATGTTTCCTTTTTGTTTGTTTTTCCGATTAGGACAAAAATGGTCATCAAATGGTAAGGATGTTTTTTTCCTAGGACAAGCTTGAAGGTCAGTCTTTCATCAACAATATTATGTAATTTAAGACCTTTATACAGGATTCTTGTTTTAAAATGAGTCAGCTGGAGGCACTGTTTCCAACCAACTCATGCAGCTAATGTTAGCTTGCATGCAATGGCTATCTATAGGTGATTTCATTGTCTACCTCGTTCCAAAATAAAGGACCAAACTACTAGACATTTTGAGTGGTAAATCCACCAACATTTTCATTGCAGAGAGACAGGCTTAGCAACAGTAACTAAAGGAGACAGAGCTTAGAGATCAGTCAATTCTCTTACCAGTGTGTCCATAGGAAGATCTGCTGTGCCTGCTGAAAGGGGCTAAACAGCTGGGTCCCCCGGGGCCCTCTTCTCCAAACAGACTGGAATGATCAGCGGAGTCAAGAAAGGGCTCAAAAAGGGGATCCAGAGAGTCAGACGATCCTCCCAGTGAGCCCTCCGACCGATAGGAGCTGGAGGTGCTGTAACGCGATGATGAACGGTAGGATGAGGAGGATCTGCGGCTGGAAGATGTCAGTGATGCCATAGCAGAGGATATGTTGTAGCCTTTCACACTTGCACACACACTTAAAAAACACACTCCCACTCTCAATATGCCTCAGCCTCAGAAAACAAGACCTTTTCTCAGGTTTGATTTGTGTTCCTCTTCAGAATAAATACTGACAAAATAGAGTCAAACATGCGGGTTACGAAAAGCTATTAACCTCTCACTTTTGTCCAGGGGTCTGTTGTGGGGCTTTATAAAGCCCTGGTGCATTGTGGGTAAGTAGAGCACAGCGTGGGCGCTATAGTGTTCTTCCTTTAGCCATAAATGGCAGTTTGTCTGACCACTGGTGCCAAGAATGTAACGGACAAACTGATAAGGAGTGGAGACCCCTTCTTATTCGTGCACACTGCACAGATAAGGCTGAAGGGGGGCTCTTGGAGATGCTTACAGCATGTGGTCAGAAATAGAAGAGTGGTGAGTGGTCAGGTCGTCCGTTAGACTGGCCGAGCACACAATGCGAACACTCTATCAATAATGCACGAGAAAATTGGCCATTTAAGTTCTGCTTACCTGCTAATGGAATAACAGATACACTCTAAAGTTCAAATCTGAAATGGAGAGTGCTTCCTGGGAGAACAGATTCAAGGCCAAAATCACAAAATGTGCAAAATGGTTTTTAGTCTGACAAAAGCCAAAGTGTATACAGCCCCTGGTTGACCTTTACATTCCCTATTTAAAAGCTTAAATTGAAGCGATGTTTGCCTATTGACAACAGAGTTGTCCTCAGTGCTGCATGTCAACGATGACATTCAAGACTCATATTCATACTTTTATAGTGTATGTGTGTTTTTCATTCGAGGATGTGAAAAATGACATTCAGCAGTACGTCATTTTGCCCTTCAAGATAATGTATCCTCAGTCATAGCAGGGACACTTCATATGTGAGCTATAAAGCTGAACAATCCAGTTAATACAAGCAGCATATATCAACATGACAGTCCCAATTTGTGCTCTCAGGTGAAACACTTGTATCTGTCCTTGTGTAAAATATTATGCATTAATAAATCTTTTACAGCATATTTTAAGAAAGGCTTTTCAAAACATATTTAAAAAAAATCTTCATTACACACAAAATGACCTGAAAAAAGTGCAGCCTAATAGAAAATAAATGACTTTTTAAAATGTAGAGACTCAGCTATCTCCTTCAACTCCTCACAGTCAGCAGTAGAGGAGTTCATCCATTCAGCTCTCCTGCCAAAGGTCCAGTGTCTCCACTGGGGATAGTTTTAGTCTCTGGGTGGCACACTGTGGTCTCCAGAGCCCAGAACACAGTATCTCTCCTGACCTCTAATAAATGGTGTGTCTTTATGAGGTGCACTGTGGCTGTATTCAGAAGAGAGAGAATGATGTTAATGAGGTGAAAGCAGACAACTGAGAGGAAAAGAACATCAAAGAAACTGCATTTAGCATTTTCGAGCATCAGTTAATCATTGTCAAATTAACTGTGATCCTCCTAAATCTTTCGTGAGCACCATGGTCACGACCAGCGACTGCAGTGTCTTACACCGATGTGTAGTTAATGCTATGTCAGGGTGTGGCAACTGGTAGAAATTCTGGAGCTGTAGCTGTTTGCACTAAACCAAAATACCCACTCAACTAGTGATATTCCCGTCAGCCTCAGTTGTACTTTAGCTATATGTTACCTTGCTAACATGCTGAACATCTGAGCATGAGTAAAAATATCCTGGTTACAACCAAAGCTTTGTAGTAACATAAATAGCCTGAATTAGATATAGATACAAAGAGACGTATAACTCCGTCTAAATGTGTTGAATCCATTGTATTGGTGCTAAAGGTCCAGGATTTAGGGGCATCTAGTGGTGTAATTGCAGATTACAACCCCCTCACCTCCGCCCTCTCATTCCAAGCGTGTAGGAGAAACTACTTTGAATGCAAAACTCACAAAAACAGCTTATTCTAAGATAACAAAAACACAACAATTCTTATTTTCTTGTGATTATATACTGATGAAAACTTAACTATGAATATTTTATTCCATTTCTGCCAATAGATACTTTTAAATGTTACACACTGGATATTAGATTTTGTTAAGACGTTATTGCCATTATGGCCATTTTGTGAGATATCGTAGTTGTCAAATTCCTGATATCTCCATATACAGCTGCTGGATACCTGTTAAACATCAACATATTGACATTGTCTTGAGAATGTTGACATTGTTTGTATATAGCTTAAAGCACAGCTGTGCAACCTCACAAAACCGTTAACGTAGCTGTAGACTAGTGTTGTTTTAGCAATGTTCACATTTGCTTACAATAATTATGCAAATGTCTCAAAAGTAAAGATGGACTGATAGGAACCATAGCTCATGTGTCCTTATTGATATATTGGATTCAAACTGTCACAGACATCTTAAGTCACTGAAATGAAACTTCAGATATTAGGATTTATTTAAGTCTTGACCCAGATACTGCTGGTCATGTCCCGTTCACAGCCTGTGTGGCAGCCACCCAGGCCCGAGCCAATAAAACAGATTTTTTCTCTGTGACAGAGATCCGATCTTTTCTTGGCTGCCTGAACTGGGGTGATCAGATGTGGTTCCACCCTGTTTCCTCGGTTATGAAAAGATGAGAATTGTACCACAAAGAAACCAGATTGTCTGAAGTGATCTTACACTTTGCGCTAATTTCTTGAGTTGCCTATTATCATTAATTCTAGGTAAGAACCAAGGTCTGTTCTGCCTGTTTAGAAATGTAATTGATGCAGTAGCTACATTACATTATATAATGATAAATGCAGTGTCTGTTCCTCTTTTATCTCAGAGCAAGTCTGGTGCCCTGTCTACCAGGTAACCTAGGTGATAAGAGATGATCAGAAAAAAAGACGACCTGCAGGGTGCAAATGAGAGCGAGAGTATATACACGAGCAACAAACATCCTCCTTCTTGGAAATTACATGTAATTCTGAAGCCAGGATGACAAATGAAGCATAAATTTGGCATTTTCGAACAATAAGAATATGATCTTTTTGCAGAGGATCTGAAATTCCTAGGGGACTTTCCCTTTTGTGTGTTTGTGTGTTGTGTGTGTATGCCCACTAGTCTATACACTCCTTAGTCCTCAGGTGCATCCAGGAATGTTTGACATTGGCACTGGGTGAGAATCTAAGTGGCTTTCTTTAACAGTCTTGCAAAGTCAAAGTGCAGGTGCTGAAACAATATTGCCTACTAGCAACGTACATGGAAAAGGAAGGCAGGTAGAAATTCCAGCAACGCTTGCTGCAATGTGGACAATAATTCAGGTAGTTCCTGACATCAAGGTCATGTGCTGCAGGTGCATTGGTCTGATTAAAGACATGATGCTCCTCTCTTGCTTCTTGCTGTGAGGTTCTGTTGGAATGTTAGTGGTGTTTATTGCCCCCAAAGAAGATCAACTTTAGGTTCAAACTGTCAATTAAAATGATAAAGAAACATGGATAATTAAGATTAATTTTTGGTTGATTTTGGTCAAATCCTTAATGACCTATGTGTTCCTGACATAACTGTAACTGCATCATGTGACTTCAGCACCTGAGACCGCAGTTAACCTGTCTCCTACCAGCAGTCAATGTCAGTTTCTTTCAGCCATGACTATGATCACCCCGTAACCTTAAAGGAATGGCTTAGTATTTTGGGAAATACATTTAATCATTTTATTGCTGAGAGTTGGATGAGAAGGTCAATACCACTCCGTCTGTGTGAGAGGTGATTAGCTTAGCTTAGCATAAAGACTGGAAGCAGCAGTGGAAGCAGCTAGCCTGGCTCAGAAATACCTCTAAAGCTCACAATGTATCTCTTTTGGTATCAATTAAACTGTTGGCAAGAAAGTGAATAAGCATGCTTTCACAGAACATCATTGTTCAGTTTAGCCGCACCTTGTACACTGGCTTTCTTTAAAACTTACAGTTTCACCTATGCAGGACACTCAACATGTATCTTATGTTCTTAAAACATTTCATGGAAATCTAAAATTACATTTCAAAATACCTAAAACATTTCAAAGCCACCGCCTCCTTCACGCTTCAAAAGGGGAGGGTGATGTTGCAACAGACACTGTTATATTTCAATTTAGATCTACTCCACATTACCAAGACATCAGGAACTAACTTAGACTTTTCTCATTCTGCTCATTCTCAGACCATTCATTTCTTTAGTGTTTCATATAGAAAGTGTTTCTTTTTATTTTAAACCTCATCAAGGAGCACCTTAAACACACTCCAACAAACCAGAGCTATCTGCAGGGTCCATGTACTCAAAACCGTGATGATCACACACACCAGCCTTTATTCAAACTCCATCACGTCCTGCTCTGATATTTCCCTTCCCTTTCTCTCTCCCTCTCTCGACCCACCAAATGGATTACTGAGCTCCCCAGGGGTGATGATGTCATGGAAAAATGAAATACCTACTGCTGTAGGATCAGTAAGTAAGGCTTGACTGCTGTCCTTTGCTCTGGTAATAACTTAATAATGATGATGTCGTCATGTCAGGGAGTTAATTGCAGCAGGCTTCATGATGTGAATGTCCAGTAGTAAATGGTGTTGAAAGAGGTGAATGTAATAGTTCATTATCTGGCCATAACCATAAAACACTACATGGAATCCAATGAGATTAATTTAGCTCTCCACACGTCTCCTCCCATCTATCTGTAACTCTTGTCCATATATAACATGGAAAAATAATCACATCACACCAGATTTGTATATAAGAACAATAACAATAGTTTATTAACTCGAAATAATATCAGATGCAGCAAACAAAGATTCATTTTTCAAATCCAAGGTGGCAATAATCAAATAATTACATTCAGCCAAAAGAGGAAGAAAAGTATTTAAAAGAAAAAAAACAAGAAAAAATAAAGACAGGGTTGAGATCTCAGAGGGAGGAGAAGGTTGAGTGTGTGTTTGACTGATGCTGATGGTGATATGCAACCCACTTAGGATGTGGACGGGACAGTACATTCATTATGGGTCATCTATTATCCTCATACCCTGTTAGTTCATGGTGTCTTTGTCTCTGTTGGGTGAGTTGTATGGCTTTGCTCTCTGAACTCTCACAAGCCTCTGTTCATTGTGGTGGGGGGGTGTGTGTGTGTGTGTGTGTGTGTGTGTGTGTGTGTGAGTGCCCGGTGTCACTATGTGCACCCGCCCCCCCTGAGGATTGTGGGATGTTTTAATTACAACAGTGGAGGCTAATGTGGGTTAAACACAGACCATCCCTCTCCCTCTCAGTGAGGATTACACTCTCTATATTCCATTCCTACAGCAGTTCTCACACTCTCAGTTGTGTTCGCAGGTTTTGTCCTAATATTCACCAGTGGGGGCCGGTGGTGTGGGGAGAGAGGTCCCAAGGCCCTTTAGCTTTGTTCTAAAATGGTAAGTAGGCTATAGGGTGACAGGGGTGCCACCACCAACTGAATATTCATACGCCCTCCTGCCTTGAAACTGTCCAACAGATGTTTTGATGTCTTTTTATAGCGCTGGGTTCTCCCGCCACTATCACACACACTCACACACATAGAGAGAGAATTTGGACCTCCTCTCTCTGATAGGTATCCAATGTCAGCGCTTGCCTGAAGCAACAAACTAAAACACACTGCCCAGAGACACACACTCACACAAAAAGAACCATGTTTCACTCTAAAGACATCTGTCTGACTCAAGGACAGTGGGGCGCTTTTCTGTTATTAGGCTACAAAATATTAATCACTTCCGAACAGAGAGGAGAGCGAGAAACACTTCCCTTCATCATCCGTTGCTTTACACAAACCACTAGGAGTTTTCTGGGACAGCTAACCTCAAAAGATGTCACTTAGAAAGAGCTTGTGGCGGTGAGGAGGGGGGTAGAGAGAGTGAAACATGGAGCGAAGGGGAAAAAGACACAAGGGTGGAAAAAAAAGACAGACAGGAGAGAGATACGCATCTCCTGTTCATCAGGCGGTTTCATAATCGCGGGCTAATTGCCTGTCGGCAAAGGTAGCACTCAGACGTCCTCTCGGTTATGTAATGAGCCCCCTGTGGGGACGGATGGATGGAGGGAAGGAGGGAGGGAAAGAAAGAGAGGAGGGGGAGAGTGGAGGCAGAGGAAAGGACAGAGACAAAGAGGGGTGGGAGGAGAGGAGGGTGAGGGGTCAGGAAATGACAGGACAGAGACAGAAGGATGGAGAGGGGAGACATTCATCAGGCTGTCTGTCTGTGTGTGTCAACGGGAAGTCTTTCAATTCTATTCTTACGAGGACAAAATGTTCTCATAAGGATAGAAAGAAGTGACAATCCACCAACGTGCCACTTCTACAATGGGATTAGGACTTGGATTTAGGGTCAGATTAGATTCAGGATGGGGTTAGGATCAAGGTTAAGTCTGGATAAATGAATGTAGTCATGGTCTTCAGAAGTACGACACTTAAAAACACACTCCATGTGAGAGAGAGAACAAGACAGCTGGGTGAATGAAAACGCATCACACCAAGGTGTCCGTCTTCTCTCACACACTCACACCATCTCACACACGCAGTGCCCTGGGAGAGCAAATGCACTGTGGCGGACAGACTGATAAATAGAGGAGGAGAGGGGGTGAACAATGGCGCGTTCTCGTCATCGCGCCAGGACAAAAGCACAACCTCGTCTCGCCAGCATCGCCCGGCTTTTAATGTCAACCAAAAGGACAATCGGCACACAGGGGATGCAACAGGATGTGTGGTGCCGCTGTCGAGCTGAATTTAGTAGCGTTTTACTCCTGCTCATTCAGGGAGGAGGGAGAAGGGGAAGGGAGCCAAGCTCTGGGCTGAGCGACAGCATGGAGGATGTGATGATGGTGCAACTTGGGAGGTCAAAGGTGACGAATGAAAGGCACAGCTTCAGTGGTTCCCCCTGAGTTGTCGCTGTCTTTTCCAACTCTCCTGACTGGGACTCCTCGTTTTCATTTTGAGTTCAGAAGTCAGCTGATTTTTAGCAACGTCATCCACCTTCTATATTTTCAAGATCATTTTCAGATGTTATGTACTGTATGCTTTTTTTATATATATATATATATATCTCCAGCACCAGTAAAAGTTCAACCTCCAACGAGAGAGCTCAGCTACACCAGACACTGCTTTAAAGGGAATCGCTGCATTGGAGAGGTTTTGGAATGATATACCGTGCAAGCTTAAGGAGCTTGCTGACATCTTACAATACAGCCACACACACACACACACACACACACACTTGCACAAAACTCCAAACATACGGACTCGCACATTGAGGCTTATCTAAACAGTAAAGAAGGATGTGGGGGCTGAATCTGTGCTTTAATTATTTGTAGAAAATAACTGCGCACACAAGGCTTTCTCTCTCGCAGACACACAAAAATGCACCCACACAAGCACACATGCAGGGGATGAGAGACGAGTGGTGTTATGCATGCAGGCGGGATGCATTGATGCTCTGGTCCAATGGGATTTCCTGAGTTGTATGAATGACAGTCCCTCTGGGAGAACCTCAACGGGGCTCCACACATCACTAGGGAGATGGGAGTTTCTGCATGTGTGACATAAACATGCCTTTTCACAAACATCATAGAAAAGAAGGGAAAGCATAGAATAAAAGGCAAAGCTTTTCAGGAGTCAGTATGAGAGGAGAGAAAGAAGAGCATTTTGAAATTTTGGGAAAAAAAGAAAGAAACGAGAGCTCTTCGTGAGGATCATGACATATGGCAATAACAAACCGTATCACAGTATCCTCTTTTGAAATAAAAAATAAAATAAAAATTTTGTTCACATTGTATTGTTATTTTTTTTTCCCATTAAACTATATCACACAGTGATAACGAAGAAAAGGAGAAATCTACAGCCACGTTAGCTTCGTGCAAAAAACCACATACACTGGCACGCCGCATAGGCAAAGAGATCAAAGCAAGACAACGCATACAAAAATATAGAAAATCTCCGATGCAACTCATCTCTTCACAGAAAAAAAACTTTTCTGTCTTTTCCACCCGCGCCACTTCCTGCCCAACACCCATCACCAAAGGGTCACTTCAGGAACATTCTCAGTGTGTGTTGTCGTCACTGCTGCTGCTGCTGTGTATTTTTTTAAGACAACCAAAGTAGTCATTATAGTAGATCATTATGGCAGATGTCCATCATAATGATGTTTGGAATAATGTGAACAACAACATGTTTGAGTGATAGAAAACTAGTACAATAAAAGCATATCATTTCTGTCATATAATTTGTGACAAATCTTTTTTTAAACTTTGTTAAAATACATACTATGTCCTGTCACTTTGAAGACATTCCAGCATTTGCTCATAATTGGTAGTGACAGAGTTAAATAGTTTGGCATACTCAGCAAGCCATGCCCAAAAGGATGCTATTTTGTCTCTTGCAAAGGTAGGGGCAGGGAGGGGGGAGGGAGAGGTAAGGGCAGGTCCCAGGATGCAGTGTCAACCCTCTCTCCCAGGGGAGAGACGCTGGGGGAGGTGGGCGGGGGTTATACAGAACAGCTGAGATTACAAACCGTGCTAAAGACCGGGTCAGCCCATTGATATCAGCACTTGCAAAACACATGCAAAGATAAGTCAGAGTTTTGGACTCAGTCATTCTGTTTGCCTGTTGGTGGCTTCTGTTTCTAGAGTCGCCTTGCAGGTAGGGACGGAGCCGAAAACTGTGAGCGTCATACCCACGGGCGAGTCACTGGACTGCTGTGGCACGTCCAGCACTCCTGTTTTCACACTGATAAAAAAGATTGTTTGGACGCCTTCAAAGAAAATAGAGTTGGTACATCGAATGGGGGACAAAAGCAGTTACAAGGTGGAAAGGGGGGTTGAAATGCTGCAAGTAAGGCAAAGACGGATGCTTCAGTCCAAAAAAAACCCAACATGCACGGAGGTTCGAACTTTTCAGACGCCATGAAGGAGAGGGGGAAGTTGTTGCAAAAAAGAAATCCCTCCAATGAGCTCGGAGGGATTAAACACTGAGGTGAGATGAGAGGAGTCATTGGTTGTTTGGCTCTCCTGCCCTCTCCTCCTCCTCTTCATCCTCCTCATCGAGAGACACAACCCCAGATGAGGCCACGTCGGAGACCCTCCTGCGTGGGTCGAAGTCGGGCGCGTACTCGACTCCATTGCCCTCCGTCTCCACCTGGCACACGGTGCTCTCATAGTCCTTGCAGGGGGTGTCGTCGTCCTCGCCGGGTGACAGGTACGTCTCAGAGTAAGACATGGAGTAGCAAGGAGAGTCTTGACCCCCGCAGGGCCTGATGCCCCGCCCTCCCCCGCCCAGGCTGTGGAAACCGCAGTCCCCGCCAACGGGCGCGTTCTGCCCCGCCCTCTGAAGTCGGGCCAGCAGCAGCTCCTCCCCTCCCTGCAGCGCCGACAGGATCTTGGCAGCGAGCTCGGCAGCGTTGCTGTGGGAGTGGGTGCAACGGTGGCCGCCCAGGTCACGCAGCAGCGGGTGGTGCTCGTCCAGGCTGCAGAGGCTGGAGCACAGGGTGTCCGGGGAGCCGGCCGTGGGGGAGGGCTCTCCGCTGCCACCTCCCTCTCCGCCTCCTCCACCACCGTCGCAACAGGGCCCTCGGAGGCCCAGGTGCTGGCAAAGCTGGCTGTGGATCAGGTCCTTCAAGTAGGGTGGATATGATGGCACATCTAGAGGGAATGATACAAACTATGAGCATAAAGTCTTGAAGGAAAAAGAACAAATATGAGCTGAAACTGTAATATTTCCTGTTGGGTCACTGAGTGGTTATCAAATATGAGGAGGAAATACAGCAGCAAATGATGAATGGTGAAGAGAAATGTGGCAATGCACCAGCAAAAGCTGCCAAACACAGATGAATGCAGGCTTTAAAAACAAAAACCTGTGTTAGAGGTAATTTATTAATATCAATCAACATTATGTAAGGCCTCAAAGATACACACAAAAACACTGAATGTAAAGTTGACTCCACAGGCGGCTGTTTTTGCAACAGGAAGCCAAATTATTTTATGTCAAACAGATCAAGTGGAAGTTTGCACCACTAAAAGAATCAATCATTGGTAAAAACTCAACCAATGCATAATTTAAGGAAGAATAATGTGCATGTAAAGCAACAAATAAAATAAAATAAAAACCTGTTATAAAGCACTGCATATACAAGTCCAAAGTCAACTGTGAATGAATAGAAATATGAATGAATGAAAATCAATAAGAATTTATAAAAAACTGCATTACAAGGGTGTGAAAAATACCAGCAGTTACTGTATAAGAAAAAAGAGCAATTGATAAAAATATATAAAAATATGAGATATAAATTATAATTTAGTATAATTGTAGCCAGTTCTAAGAACTACTGCAAAATGTGAATTGATAGAGAAGTGAATAATCTTCTTTAATTAATGCAACACACAGGCTGCTATATATAAAGCTCTATTCACTAAATGGCCTTTGCCTGAAGGTAAGAAGCCACAGATGAATATATGAAGATAGAGAAGCAACACTGAGATGAATGTTATTAGCTGCAGTACAGTTCATTGGTGGTTCAGTGTAATCAAGATGAAAGCTCTGGTATACACACACTCCCACACACAGCCATGGTCAAATACACTCTGTGTATTTATAACCTGCTCACACACCATCCTCACACAGACACTGTCTCTGCAGCAAAGGAAATCATATTAAACTTGCAGGAGGGATATCAAATTGCGCTGAGGAACAAAAAAAAAATGTAGGGAGGGGATGAAAACTAGGGCACTGGGACAATGAAAGATACAGAGAGGCAGAGAGGGAGAGATGGATGAGGAAGATGGTGTGTGATAGGCTATTAGGAAGGAAATAAATGTGATTCAGCTTTACCACGACTATTGTGGTGTAGAGGTACACTGTGTGTGTGCGTGTGTGTACCTGTGCTCTGTGTGGTGGGCTCGTTGGCAGGCAGAAAGTCCTCGTCATATGAGTCATCGTTGGACTCGTCGCCGTCCACAGAGGACCAGGCCCTCAGCTTAGCCTCCGCTATGGCGAACTGCTCGGCCACACCTGCGCACACACACATACACATACACATAAGCTCCACATGTACACACACAAATACACGGTCGGCATGGTAACAAGGAGGCAGCAGGCCATTGTGTCTCCATATCATGTAGCTGTTTTTGATTGGCAGGTCTGCATGAGGAAAAAAAGTGTGTGCTGTAGTATTAGACTGGACAGAGACAGCGTTCCCATTACAGCCAATGTTCTTCAGCGGTCATTTGCCTGGTGCACTTAAGATGGCTGTCACTGAGGGTTTGATAGTGTTGTTATGCAGGTTGCATTCCTGCCTGTGCAGAGGAGACAGTGAGTTGAAGAAACACAGACAAAATCTGTATGTCACTGGGAATGCCAGGAGAAAAATACTTAAGCAATGTAATCAGTATTGGCATTCTCATTGAATTAATGATGATACAACATCAGGTTAAGTTTTTATGCCGCATAAGCCACTGTTCAAGTCATAGCCAGCATGAACTAATAGAGCAATAATAAAGAACAGGTCAAAAAACAATGAGCAGTATTATTATGGCTCACATGGTAATTACCCCATAATGTTCCACAGCAGTAATAAACATCATACTCACCATTCTGCCACTACTATCAGGTTGTCTTTAACATAAATGCTTGTTTTCATCCACCAAGGAGTTATTTTGTCTTTCCTTTCTTTCTGTCAAATTCAACACATCCTGATTTCAAATCAAAAGCCTGCCAATTAAGGGAAGGCTGCAATGCATTTAATGTACAAACATCTGCAGGAAGTGTTGCAGCTCAGAATAAAATAAGGCTCTGCACACTGAACTAAACTGAATTCACACTCTGTCCACTCGCTTTGTGTGTGTGTGTAGAGTCTCTAGCATAGTCCTGTTCTCTTAGTAAGGTAAGTAAGGTAAATAAAGGCCCTGGCCAGTATTTGAACATTTTGTTTTAGTGTGTCGTAGGTTTTTCCTGTTGTGTCCACCCCAATGACATCCATGAGGGGGACAGATTACTATAGGCACCTCTGGTTATAATACAACACATCTAGTAAGTGCAGCCTCATAAATGACCACATAGTTCAACAACACATTTCTGAGTCAACAAAATTAAACATCACATGCTTCACAAATTTTATTTTACTACTTTATACCCTCACAAATCTGTATATACATATATTTTACACTTGCTTTGGCAATGTGAATGTCTGTTTCCCATGCCAACAAATCCCCTTTGAATTGAATTGAGCTGGATTTATTGCATATCTGTACAGTACAGATGTATTTGAGAACTTGGTGTATGCTGTTGTAAATATTATATATTTGCATAGAAATACTTTGTTAAATGATTTTATCAGTGGCTGTGTTACTGTAGTTTTGCCCAGAAATGATAACCTCCACTACCATAACAATTAATCAAACATAAAAAGTAACCAAACATACACTCACATACATAGGCATGTGAAACACACACATGTAAGGCCACAAAGAGAACATCAAAGTGTGTGTGTGTGTGTGTGTGTGTGTGTGTGTGTGTGTATGGCTGAGGTGACTCAGCATGTGCCAGAACCAGTAAGCCACTAGGTCCAAGTGACCAATCACCTCCAATCATCATCAGTAGCTGGCCAATCAGAGAGCGAGGCTCCCTCTCTCTCTCTCTTTCTCTTCATGTCTCTGCTCAGCCTCGTCCTCTTCCTCTCTGTCCATCTGTTTTGTATTCCTCCCCGTTCATCTGCTCTCTCCTTCATGTCACGCCTTTCTTCCAATCGTCTCCCTCAATAAAATGCTCCATCGACTCACCTGACTCTCCGCATTCCTACCGTTCCCTTTTCTTTCACCGTGCAATCTTTCAGCCTTGTCCCTCACTCTTCATTTTGATTTCTATCTCTCTGACTATCTTCCCTCAGTCTCCCTTCTCTTTATGTCTCTGACTCTCTCCCTGGTCAATGCTCAGTATTCATGCATTGTCTCCCGCAGAAAGAAATCGATGCTCTCATTCATCTTCCACTGTAGCAGGGCCCTGAACTCTCCTCACAAACACTGGCATATCCTCCGGCAAAATGCAGCCGTGCGGGCTGCTCTTTAGTTGTCCTTTGAAAGCCTTTTATAATTCCTTTAACTCATGAAGAAAGAGAGTTTTCACCTGCATACTGACTTTTTTATGTCACTGACCCACATACCACACAAAAATAGGGATAAATAGATAGTTTAGACACACATAGACAACTGTGTTCTTCTGTCTGTAAAAATTCTGATTTTTATTACATGATACAAATGTATAGCTGGCCAGGCATCAAAGTGCCAACTTTAACTGGTGCAGATTGTCATATTGATTTCAAAATGAAATTATTACCGGGTAGAATGTCTCACATGATAATATGACAAAATCTAATGCAATGTAATTATAACCTTAATTACAAACTGTGCTTGTGACCCAACATTGCACAAAATGTGCTCACTGTGAAGATCTGAAAATTAAACAGATTCTCTTTCTTTCTCTCTCACACACACACTTTGTACAGTTCTACTATGACTTCATCACTTTATCTAAGGGTGTCAGTGATACAGTTTGGACATACTGTAGCATGGTACAGCGGTTTGCAGTTTTACACTTGTCTACTCTCAAACTTTCCTCATAAATATCTACTCAGAAGGCAGTAACAGTAACTCCTGTGGATGACTATAACATATTTAGATAATATTTATCACTTTAAACCTGCATTAACTGCGTTTTGTCCTCTTTGGGGCAGTGGAAAAAAAGCTGTAAACACTGCACTAATATATCATGACTCCAGCGAGCCGCTAACTTTGTCTGTGTTTCAGTTGGTTGTCGGGTCGGTAGCGTACGTACAGTGGGTTTATCAAAGCTTATTCCCTGATGAAAAAGGAAATGGGGCTGATGAGAGCTGTGACTGAATCAGAACAGTAAAGTTGCAGACTGTAAAAACAAAGCAATGGGCTGGAAAATATTCAAAGCTCTGCAGAGCTAAGGGAGTTGGGTGATTATTCTCTGCAACTCCTTTCACATTACACATAGTCATTGGATTTGCTGTTAATAAAGAATATTGGTTATAGCTGCTTTAAGAAAAACAAAGTCATGGGCCCTGGTAGCTCACCTGGTAGAGCTAAGGCTTAGTTCTTACCACAGCGGACCAGGTCCAATTTTGGCCCGTTACCCTTTTCTGCATGTCAACCCCTCTCTCTCCCACCTTTCCTGTCCTATCTTCAGCTGTCAAGTCCACCATCTCCACAATGCTGCATGGTTAGATTGTGCGGTCGCTTTTTCCAACACCCAATGCCAATTTCTCCGTTTATTTAGTGTAAACCTGGTGAGCAGGACCGGTCTGACCACATACACCTCTGCTATACACACTTTACACACAGCCTCACATGTATTTTCAACATATTCTCTCACTCACACTCTTGTCTTTTTTCATTCACACACACCCACACACACACACACGCACGCACACACACACACACGCACACACACACACACACACACACACAGTGACATAAGCCTCTCTCTGTGTTGGCAGCCAGTGTCATGCACTATAGAGAGACACTGCAGGATTAACTTCAAAGTGTTGGCACAAGTTAGTCTATCAATAGGACAACCCCACCGGCATTTTCAATTCTCAAGATGCCTGATACGCACACACGCGCAAGCACTGTTGTGTGTTCTACTGCAATAAGCTTGCACCAAAACACACCAAACACTCACTTCACACATTTTCACGTGCTCACTTTACGTACTAACACGCTCACCGACATTCAAGCTGTGCATCCAGTCACCCACAGTAACACTATCACTGGGCTACAAGGAGAGAATTGACAAAAAATAAAAGCAGTCAGCACAACTGGCAGCTCCCTGATGGAATGGACGCACACTGATGATGTAAGCTGAAGAGACAAGGAGAAGTATAATGTATCGTAATGACTACCCAACTCACCCCCTGCCAGTCAAATAGACCCTGTTTATGTGGCCAGGTTCAAACAGTTCTAAAAAGACCACCTACAGAGCTGTTAAAAGCAACTGAAAGAATATATTGAATGATTGATTTATAAAAAGAAGTTATTTGGGTGCTTTAAACAAGCTGATTTGAATCATCATCATGTAAGGGAAAACAACAATGGGGGGAATGAGAAGAGAAGTCATGTATATAGTAAGATATAAAAGAGGAAAGAAAAAAGAAAGGAGAACAGAGGAGGCACAGAGGAAAATCGCTCAGTCACGGTGGCACTAGCCAGGAGCAAAACCTTACTGTGCAAATTAACCTTGAGAGTCTGCATTGCAGGGAGCGAGCGAGAGAATGGAGGGAGAGCAGGCGGGAGGGACTGGGTGAAAAAGACAGAGAAAAAGAGGCGATAAAGAGACAGAGGGCAGAGAGACACATTAAAAGAGGGGACAGTGTAAATAGGAGGAAGAGGGTATGTGTGGAGGAGAAGAGTTAAGGGCAAAGAATGTGGCTGCATACAGTCGCTGCAGAATCAAACATACACCTTGCATTAACATGCAAACTGTACCTGGATAATGATATCTGATCAATTGCATTCACACCTGGTATCTTGATTCTGACCACATTGTGACTGGCTCTCAACATGCAAAAAAAGGTAGGCAGATATGTCCAGTTTAGCCATGCTGCTGTATGGACTTTGCTTTTTGACATGCATCTGGAGATAGGAGGACATGGGACATGGAGTTCAGTGACCTTACAACTTGTTGGGCAGATTTTTTCTTAAAGGGACAGTCCAACTATTTCACATGTCAACGTCAGTTTACTACTGAGTACTATTGAGCCAGTGAAAACTGTTGTATCATATCTTCTGTGGCTTTGAGGAAGCTTTGTCAAGACTGAGAATAACCCCAATGATGTCATAGTGATATCATTGGGGTTATCTCAGCTTGGGCATGAAGATAACCGATTAATAACTGAAAGTAGTTATAAACTGTTGATGTAGTGTTTGAAAGATGCCATGGATTTGCATGATCAGTGGTGTAGGGATCCAGTATTTTTGAAGCATCAGGTCAGGATATGTTCACCTTTGGTGCTTCAATTTTGATCCATCTTTATTAATTGATTTTTTTGTCTGTTCTGTCAGTTTGACAGTGAAGACAGACAGTAAATATATGGAAAGACAGAGAAGGGCAGTTGAGGTCCCTGGCCAGAATCCAACAGGGGACATTGCACTAGTATGGCCATACTGTATATGGTCTTGACCACTAGACCAACAGGACTCCCTTGTACTCGAAATACTAATACATTGGCTACAGTGTACAGACTGCATTTACACTTTGCCGAGATCTTGTGAACAAAAGAACCTTCATGTGGTCTAGCTGATCCGATAGTCTTCCAATTGCAATGCAGAAGCTGCGTTAATATAATTTTTCAGTCCACCATATACAGTATACTGTGACAAGACTAGCTGGTTTGAAGCTAAATTCTGCACATCCATTTCTGTGAAATGCTTACTGGGAGGGTTTTTTTTTATTAAAAAGTCAGTATTTGCAACATCTTGATTTAATTGACTGTAATTAATGATTATGTGACATGTGACAAAAATACTCATTTGCACCTTTTTACATATGTTTACTTTTTTGTTATTATGGTTTTTCATTTAATTAGGATGTCTTCTGTGATCTTTATTTTCAGACATTTTCATAAGCCCTCTTACCCTAGTTGTGTGAGTCACTTTTTGGTTTATTTGTTGTCAACTTGCCTGTGCTGTTCAAAACCCCCCCTTTCAGCTTGAACTTTGAGTGCAGCGAAGAGTGTTAATGAATCAAAATAAACTAATCGAACAAACAAGCAACAGACATCTTACCGGCAGCAAAGCGTGCCTCCTGTTCTCCCTCAGTGAGGTCGGAATAAGAGTTGAAGTCTGATTCCGTGGCTGCCGGAGTGTCAATAGGCTTACACCAGCCTTTCCATTCTATCAGATGGGCCACTCTGCCCTGAGCCATTGCTGTAGGCTTCGTCACATGGTCCTTCACCACCTGGGAAATACCTGCAAGGAAAGGTTTATTCTACAGTATATCTTTTGTGATAACACATTTTTATTTTCACATGGCTGCATGCTTTTACAAGATGTACAATCGGCTGCATTCATGAACTTTTATGTGATTAATGTTGCACTCACCATGCAGGGAGGATCGCGCTAATGCAGCAATCTCTTGAATGGTGAGAGCTCTTCTTGATTTTGGTAACATTTCAATGGTGTCATCAACATTCACCTGAAAGGACAAGGGAAAAAAAGTGTGACTCAGGAGAAAACAGGTGCAGTAGCTCAGCTCAGCATGAATGTGAGCCAGCCTCTCAATACATCCTGCTATGACTCACAGGAAAGCCCAGGAGGGACTCCTCTGTTCACAGTACTTCAACTGCCTCAGTGTACTTTAAGGCCTTGGAAAGTAAAGGATTTTTTAATGAGTCAAAAGATGTACACCAACAACCACACAGGGTCATGTAGGCCTATGTGCATGCATGATCAAGCACATACTGACTTGGGCTGAACAATCATTGTCAGCAGCCACTCATAAATAGGACTATGTTTATGTTTAAACAATAAGTTAAACATGTTATGTAGCATGATAAAATAATAGTTTGACATTGTGGGAAATACAGTCATTTGCTTCCGTGCCATGTGTTAGATTCAAAACAATACCGCTCTCATATCACTAATTAACATGTTTAATCTTGTTTGTTTAATCACTGAAAATAAAGAAACATAAAAATGACAAACTGTGGCTTACGGCGAATTATGTGCTATATTTCTTATCCAGGCAACTAGTTTTTTGTGCCAAATTGCTGAACTACTCCTTTAAAGTTCTGTTCAACCAATTGTTGCTGTCTGGTTAGCATATTACTTGACGTACAAGAGAAGAAACACAAGTTGTAACAAAACAACAGGCCAGTGATACTGGTGGCTAGTTGTAGCCACAAGTGGATTGTCAAATTAGCCGGGTGGTTAATGAGCAAATGGTTTGTTCGGGTAACTGAGCTGACTCTTCTCAAGTAGAGCCTGTTGGTGTGTCTATGGCTGCAGACAAGGCTCTATATTTGCACATTATCTGCACACAGCCAATACACAGGTGAACCTCTCCAGTGGTACCAGATGTGGCTGCTAGTAGATTTCTGATGCAACTGCAAATCTGCATGTTATTGTATAGGAAAGTACTTGAAAGGAAACTGATGAAGCTCTGCGTCCAGACGGCTAGACGGGTAATTTCCCTGTGGGTGAGTTAACAGAACCAGACACTAGACAAAAGATGGACCCCCTCCTTTCGCCGTGTCCTCCATCAAATCTGTCTGCTCTGTAAAGTCAAACCACAGAGGGAGTATCGGGTGTTGACGAGTTCTTTTGTCTGCTAACTCTTTTTATAGCCCTACCTGTTCTCACGTGGTAAGCGGGCACGTCAACCGCAAAGGCCACATGCTGAGCTGACGCTATCATGTTGTTACTCAGTATGGGTCAACACACCTGGCTGACTGAGCAATCTCATGACCGTTTTAGGCCAACAAGTTTATCTCAGCAGGTGCAGATTGTGTCAAGTCCTGTGGCGACTGACAGCAGCTCTCTGAAGCTCCACCTGCCTTCATTTAGAGTAGGCTCACTACACCAACTGAAACATAGCAAGAACTTAGATTGTTGAGGCATTTTGAAGTTAAATCTTACTATTTTCCTTCCATTCATTAAGGAGTCATCAACACAGACCACATCTGACAATGAAGTTAGCTCATCCCACAAACATCATCCTGACCTTGTCCTGTCAATTCCACTTAATGGAGACAAAATTCCAGCCGACCAAACAACAAAATGATCCATCAGAAGGGCCCTGCAAGAGTGAAGGGGGATCCTGGAGCTCATGATTGTATCAGCGGCTGCCACGAGGCGCGATAATCCTCTTGTGCCGCAGAGCAGCTCACAGATCAGAGGGAGGATAATCTGGAGATAATGTGACATATACCCTCGAGGAGGGTTAGAAAGATATATTGTATTGGTCTTTAAATTAAAAATCACATGTCAGGCTGTTAATGTTGTCCACCCACAGCTAAACATTTTCTATTTGTTTTCAAATAGTTGCCCAGAGAAATAATTTTAGTGTGGTGTGGGAGGATTTTATACATCTTCAGGGATATCCAATTCAAAAACTCCTGTCTCATTCTGCCTAATGCCCCTAAAGTTGATTTCATCACTATCACTATTTTTTCCCATGGAGTATCCCATGATGATAAGACTGCTGTTTCAGAGACATATCTAGTCTGACAAAAATACTATTTGGAAAGACTGGAGTCTAGAGACGCCAAATGGTCCAACTCAAGTATTATTCAAATGTATCATTATGAGCTTTTGGAAACTAGGTCCAACTGTATGCTTTGAGCATCACCTTGCCACACAGCTCCAGTTAACAGCACCGCTGGCTGCCGGCTCTGCTCCCCTCCCCCCTCCCCTCCCCCACTGCCCTACTGAACAACAGAGTCAATACAGAGGAAGACGAGAGCAGCGCTCAGAACAGAGTACAAGCGCTTCAGACTGCTGTGCCGCATCTTTTCCACCACACACTCCGACAACATACAGCGCATACATATGCACATTTACACAAATGATCTCTAGTGTGATCCTAACTTAAGACCAAGCTGAACGTTACAACCCTTATATTCAATATCATACAGTTGCACACGTGGTATCACACAACAGTCAAGATGTTAAGCTCTCAGAAGGATAGCAGCACAAACACACTCATAATGTCAAGAAGTCTTCATGGTCTGGTGAACACAGACAGTACTGAGGCCACTCAGGTTCACTTTTGGCTTTTAAAATGTTGGTTAACTGTTGTTTCCATGAGTCACTGCAGGCGGACTAATGCGGCCTCGAGGCACACAACAGATTCTTTGACACAACACAAATGTTAAGAGCTGAGAGCACGCTGACTGTGTGTGTGTGTGTGTGTGTGTGTGTGTGTGTGTGTGTGTGTGTGTGTGTGTGACATGTATCCAAGCTCGCTGGTCTGTGTCACCTGGAAGTCTGCACACACACAAAATCACAGTTAAACGATTATTTTTGTTTTCATGATTTAGATTTATTAAAATATAATTGTAAAATCTAATTTAATTTTACAACTTGAGTCTTCGGGCTCAGTTACATCAGAAACAGTTTTGGCTGTGATTAAGCCTTTTTGTTGCCGTCACACAATGCCACAAGTTTCCGTGGCTACGCTACTTGTATTTATTGATCAGTTTTTTGGGGGGCTAATTAAGGTTATATCACAGCAGAAATCTAATTTGTGCCATTGTACTGGCTGATTGAGTCAATTACCCTTTTATTATTTCAAACGTCCACGGCGGAGCACAATGGTGCAGACACATTTTGCTTGTTGCCTGGGTTGCTTTTTGTTCAATAACTCCTCTGTCTCTCTCTCTCTCTCTCTCACACACACACACACACACACACACACACACACACACACACACACAGGTGTACACAGAAGTCATTATACAAAATGATATGACAAGGCGAGTCATGAATGGTTTCAGTGGAACAGACTGGCGTGATATCTGCCTCCCTGGTGGAAAATAACCTGAACATCCTTCTCCTCCTTCGACATGCCACGTTTTTGCTCGACTGTGAGTCCCTCTCTCTCTCTCTCTCTCTCTCTCTATCTCTCAACTTTTCCACAATGGGAACATTTCTATGGCAACTGGTCACCATGGAACAATTCCTCCGGGTGTGCCTGATTCACTGATGATGTCACACACTCCCAACAGCCACAACAGCCCAATGAATGCCTCTCGCACGTGCCTCCCTGCTCTCATCTACTGCAGACGCCGCCGCTCAGAGAAGCCACGGCTAACACAGGCGTCAGAGATGAGGCATTTGCATCATCATAGGCGAATTTAATCTCTTTGGTGGCACTGAATAGGAAGCAGATTTAGATGTATTTGAGTTTTACAACCAACAGGTCTGATTGCTGCTCCAGTTTCTGTGAAAATATGATTTTTTTTGTTTTACTAAATCTGTCTGAATATGGCTAATGTCTGTCTTTTTGGGGGTCCCTGAAGTGTAACGATAAAGAGATGTGATAAGATCAGCTACCCAGCCAACCTGCCTCTTACAGTGCCCAGTATTCAATAACAGGCCTGCACATGAAGAGCGAGAGGCTGCGTTTCATAATGGATCACTTAGGCGCTGCTAATCGTCGCCTGGCTGGCACACATCAGATTCACACCCAGATGGTGCGCACTGATGGATAAAAGAGGCAAGGTGGAGTCATCATCCTCATTACCATCATCATCCTCATCATCTCTGAGCCAATTATAAGCATCCCACTAACTTAAATCCCACAGCTTAGTTTAAAAAGCCCAGACAGTATCTTGCCTTAAGGTCTTCTAGACACAAATACAGCAGCACCACCCTTACCAAAGTGCCCTCAAAACCCCTTCTTTCCTTACCTAATATCTTATCTTATTGACAGTCTTGGGTGCAGGCTACCCTGACAGTCGGACTGTTTGCCAAATGAAACCCCACAATTAACCGGTCAGAGCCTCTGGTGCATCCAGTGGACAGGAAAATGTGTTTTCTCTAAGGCTTTTAAACTCATAAAATAAACATTCAAGGGAGCCATTATAAATGTAGCATCTAACGGAGCAATCAGTCTGACTGTTCAGTAGTAATCTCTAAAGGTTTTGTGTTCTATTTTGTGCAAAGGTGAGAAGCATTACGCTCTGTGTCACTGAGATTCCATTTAAAATCCTAAATTGAAGATTAATTGCTAATTACGCTGAATGACTTGCAAATAATTAGAAACCAACTGGTTGACATTAATGGAAACGAAAATGGAGGAAGAAGTCGGGGTTGAATCACACATTAAAGATTTGGATGGCTTGATTAATAAGGTACTTATTAAACCAGGAAGGGTTGAGAAAATAATTTTCTGCTTCATGTGGCAAATTACTGAGAGACTGTCATCTTTGATTAGGAATATCGGTGCCTGACTAGGTTATAATACAGTAGGTTGCTTGAAGCTTGGTTCAAATGATGTGTACTGATATACTGTACACAGAACATCCCATAACGTGTTTATCAGTAAACATAGATGTCGCAAATGTGGTTCTTGGAAGGGATGTAAGTTTGTGCCATTAAACCATTTTGTGAGTGAGCTTGTGAGCAGTGAGCTCCACTAAATTGAATACGTCATTTGCTTCATTTGAATCGTCACTAGCCATTACAAAGCACTAAGAAATATCAGCTAGCTTGTTTTAATGATAAAAGGAGTCTATAGCTTTGGCTAAGTCTCTCGCTATCAGCGGAGCTATATTAGTTCGGCTATATGGGAGGGTGCCTATGTTCCCTCAACCCTATGTTCCCGCATTTCTTTTTTCATAAATTTGTATGAGATTTCATCCCCCTTTCTCCCAATTTGGTAGCCAATTACACCCAACCTATTCCCTAACCCTAACCCAATGTAGGAACACAATGCCTCATTTTGAAGATGTCCTAGAAATGTGGGAACATAGGGCTGACCCCGGCTGTATTACAAACTCAGACCAAGAAGAAATTATACAAAAATAAAAATAAAAAAAGATTGTTAAGGGCACCTCGCTGAAGTCCAGTGCGCCCAAAGGTGCTGTCAGAATCAGTCTGCGCGCCAAGCAGGTCCGCGTGCTCCCCAAAAGCGCGAGGTCAGACAGGGAGCTTGCCGCGCTCCAGTCCACGCGCAACGAACCGTCAACCACTGTCAGGAGGAAGAGAGCCACGTGAAGATTACAGCGGATGAACAATCGTAAAACTCATAGTAGCTCCGCAGCATATTCCCGCTCCAAAATAAACAGTAAATAGCCAATAAATAAATAAAATGAATATTATGACAACAACGCTCCCCGCTTCACGTGGCAATGAAACGTTATTGTTCATAATATTTGTTTTAATTACTGGAGCAAGAATTACCAACTATGAGTTTTAAGGATGGTCAAAGTTGCAGTCACCATGCCAACCCGTTTCTCCCCGGGGACTCCAGGGCATCCACTGAGGGGTGATGACCATATAAGGGAATGTTGCGGTATCTCACTGCAGTTTCCCCCCAAAGAAAACCACATTCAAACACCTACATCAAATGTCAAACGTAGGCCTACCAGCCAATGCCTGTCTCCTGGAAATCGGCTGTGATTGCAAAAAAGAGGGTTTATGAAGGGAATTGTGAAGCTAAAACACTCAAAGAACCGTCTGATTTGAGAAATCAATAAAGAAATGTAAGCTATTTAAATAGGATGTAGTTTGGAGATTTCATTTAAAATTGTTTTTTACAGCACTGTATGTTTCACTGTAGTGCTATAGAACTTAAAAGGCGTCTTTAGGCTTGTACCATGCACTTTCAGAAAGTGTTTATAATCATTGTACAGTAGTTTTGGAGCACCCTCCTTTTTATTATGCATGGTACGAGTCTAAGTGTTGGGCTCAGCATTCATAGAACCCTTTATTGCAGCGTACTCTGTGGAGACTACTTGTAGTGAGATAACAGGGGGATAACAGCTACTTCCATGCACTTTAATGCCATGCCGTGTCATGCAGGTAAGGCCCTGGCAGCAGCCCAAGCCTGTTTGATATTTCATAAAGTTTGCTCTTCTTTGTCGGAGGGAGAGAAGCAGTATAACACATAAAAAACAAAACATAAGGGACATGCCTGTGATGGCATGATGCATTTTTTTCACCTCCCTGTCGTTTAATGCGCGTTTTTTGACGTGATGGGGCACGTCATCCACACAACCGAGCAGAGGCACCAAATGTCACCAAGCAACCTCCTGGCTGCAAACGTCACATAACTGCCTGCAGGTATTCGTTTGCCTACATGATTTTAACCTTTCTAACAGTTGCCCTCGTCATGACCCGACACACTCCGGGACCATGAAGGTGCTTACAGACCCGCTCCTGTGGATGGGGCATGGCGGTGGTACAGCGCAGCACGCAGAAGAACATTTCAGCACCTGGACAGCTCCCGTCCGCCACACACACACACACACACACACACACACACACACACACACACACGTGCAAATCCTGCGCGTGCTCGCCACTCTTCAAATCAGATTTGCAGAACGAGATTAAGAGGTGGGTCTCGAAATGTCAGTGCCTGGCTCTCCTTTCCAGCCCTCCACTGCAGGGAGGCGGTTCTAGTTACTGTCCGTGAAAAGAGCGCCTCGCTCGATTAGTCGCCCGCACCCATCTCAAATATTGAGTCGAGACCAATCACTCACCCCCGGGTCAAAGAATCTGTCGTTTAGCGCCCTCAGCTCAAGTTGCCCACCAGCAGAATTCAATATGAGCCGTTTAATTGGGCGTGATGAGATCAGATGCCCGGGGTGTATTGTATCGTTGAATCTAGGCCACCTCTGTCAATGAAAGTATTGTTGAGAGGAGTGAAAGATGCGCACGTGTCTTGCATCAGATTGGTGTCCAGAATGTGACAGTCATTTGAGCCCGGTACATGTAGGCTGTGCCGCCCGCTGTGAACCCGGACCCAGAGGGATTTTATGGTGACACGTCAGCAACTAATTGTCAGAAAATGCTCAGATTTCGCCACAGCCTCCTCCTGTCAGTGCACGGGTCTGTTGCCCTTTACTGCGACACACAGACACAGTCGCTTCAACACAAATGTTTTGCATTCACTGTCTGCAATGTACGAGTCCGGTAGGTCATTGTAGCCACGGGTTTGCAGCAATGACCGTGAGCCAGACCAAGGGAGCAGTTTGTGGCAGTGGGATCAACGTGGAATGGAAATAAACTGATGTGACTGAGCTTTATTGTGAGCATTAATGGGCTTGATCAAACTGAGAGGTTGGCCTTTTTTTTTTACTTGGAGAAGCAGACGGAAACTTGTGGCGGCTCTTTTGTGAGGCCCTGCGGTCATCCTCCATCTGTGGCTAATTTGTTAATTTGTTCGACGTCTTTTTATCTTAATTAATCTCCTTCCCCTGACTGTGATCTTCCTAAAAACCCGGAGCCGCGGCTCCAAAAGTGTGTCCTCTCCCCTCGAAGCAAATGAGAATTTCAGTCTTTATTTATTTTTATTTTTTATTTATTCGTTTCACTTCGGTCTCTCTCTCTCACACACACAAACACTCATTCTCTCTGTAGTTCCCGTTGTCGTGGAAACTGCAGATAGGGAGACCTCCCTCTCTCTCCCTCTCTCTCTCTTTCGCGCCCCCCCCCTCTCTCTGTGAGTCTTTCGGGCTCTCTCAGAGACTTATGAGCGATTCAACACAATTAGGTCAAGACCAGAACCAGAGTGATGTCACACATATACGGGCTGAATGTGAGAGTCAAACAGGTGGCTGCTGCTGCTGACCTACTGTATATTACACTCTTGATAAATGTGCAGGAACGAGCACGCACGGGCGCTTTATGTGGGGTTTTATGGGACTGGGGCACGCACTCCGCGACAAGGAGAGGGAGACAAGGCGCCATAATCATCAAGTGACTGAAGCGACAAATTACATAACCAATTAGAGGCGGAGAAGGGGATCTGTAAGCATGGATGTGACGGATAAATCACAGTTTGACATGTAACACTGACATCAGCGGCCACGTCTGCTTGTGTGTGTGACAGAGAGATGGAGATGGATGGATGGATGTGGGGCAGGTTTGATTTACGGAGGAGACCCAGTCAAATAAATAACTGGGGGAGACACGCGTCAGAGGTCGGGGTAGCACATAGAGGACGGGGCCCTCGGCGACAGCGGAGCGGCTGGGAGACACGTACAGCGAAGGTGTAAACAACCGTGAGAGCACATAGATGCGGTGGCAGCAGGGAGCTTGTTTCTTGGCAACAAGCATAATGATCTACTGCTGCATGTGTGCGCCTGCAAGCACCGGTGGAGTCCGTTAAAATGTGGACCTCTGCGACTGCGAACTCCTCCATGTGTTTCACTTTTACACCAAGACGAGACCAATTCCGAAATTGTTAGAAATAACGAGTTAATAAAGCTGAAGGTTCGGTTCGGTCGCATGCGTGAAGATGCGAGCAGAAAGAAGAGGTGTCCTACCTTGCAACTAAAGTGGGTCAGCGCGGTCAGAACCATCGTGTCCGGGTGAGTCTTCTCGTTACGAATATAAAAGCCGTTTTAAGAGCGCATCCCTCAGCGGTGTCAAGAGCACCTCTGTCTTCTCTGCCTCTGACTGGCGTGCTCACCAAAAAAGCTCTTTGCAACTCTCGAAGCATCGCGATGTTTAGGCTGCAGATACCAGCCCCTCAAGCTCTCCCCCACCACCACCCCAACTAAAATGCACCCCTGCGCGCACATACACACACACACACACACACACACACACACACACACACACACACACAGCACACACGCACCATTTAACCTCTAATACACTGAAATGTCATAAATTCCAGTCACCCTAAAACGCGTTAAAGGCTCCTTATTCACATATGACTCAGCAGCGCTATCATATGCCTCCACATCTCCGGCACAGCATGCTGTGCACTACAAGCACCCAGATCCACTCACAGCCTCTGCACCCGCGAAAGGCTGCAGCAAAACAAAATGCGAAAAAGAAAGAAAAAAAAACCCAGGCTCCCCTCCAGCGTGCTTTTATGAGAGCAGATTAAAAACAACTCTTACCAACTGGCGCTTTGGAGCTGATACAGCCCATTTTCTGCTGCATGTAGAGCCTTTTAGGAGCGCAATCTATCACATTTATTTCCCCTAAATTTCCTTGTGTAAGAGACGCCGAGCCGTACCTCACTGATCGAAAGCCTCTGTCACTCTCCTCATCTACGGAGGCTCCGCTGGGTTCCGGTACGCGCTGCTGTGCTCAGACCGCCGGAGTGACGCCGAGGGTGGGGGGGAGTCCAGCCATCACTTCTGCTCCGCGTTTTCGGTTTCTTCTTTGTTTTGGACTTGTTTCAAATCCATACATACAATTATATATAATATGTGTGAAGCTTTATTTTGAATTTTTTTGCAGCTTTAGTCTCTTTGCAGAGTTTCAGCTCTACGTCACCGGTTGAAGGGTCGGGTCCTGCGGTTCAGCACCACAGCGGACGGACAGCGCTCCGTGAAACGGCGGCGGCGGCAGCATGGGTTTCTCTACCGGCCTGGCAGCTGCAGAGGCTGGGGTTTCCCCTCTCGGTCACTGCCGGTCAAGTCCACACACAACACACCAGCACGGGTCCCCGGTCCCTGTGCAGCTCTTGCTGTCGCCCGGTCAAGCAGTGGATCACTGGAGAGTGACACTGATACAAAAATCCCACGCTTAACCGCTTTTATACAGCCCAAGCGAGTTTCCGCCTCCTTGCACTGTTTTGCCCAGCTAGGTGGAAGCGGAATGAGATGTGATTGGCTGGTGTCACCTTACATGGCACAGAGGGAGGAGGGAGGAGTTAGCGGCGCACACATAGGAGAAGTTGTCAACTAAGGATTGCGTTTCCCCTCATCTATCAGCTGACATAATGATAAACGAGGAGCATACTGCATATTTCAACAGGTCTAAAAAGGAATATGGCAGAGCTGATGATAGCCTGGAGCAGCAAGGTTATGATGCTGAGAAATAATAATGACAGAGCAACAAAAACCCACTTGGGCAGAAGGCGAGATAGTCATTCATTTTCCTCCCTGTCCGCAGCAATCTAACAGTCGGATGGAGAAAAGGTCGTGTTGGATCTCACAGGCTTTATTTATACATGGTGTTGTGCGGAGATGCAATAATAGGTGCATCCAATTATGGCAGCAAAAAGCACACACGCGAGGAAATGTTCTGACATTTTTCACACGCAGTCTGACACGTTTCAGGACATCAAAAGTCCATTTCGGACTCCCACACCGTGTAGTGGTCTAGCTGCAGGCTCATTACGACCTCCACGTCCATGCACCCAAATATAGGCAACGTTTCTTAAATAAACAACTGTGACATCCTCTGGTCACGCATATTCAATCAAAGTAACTCATTACGGCGCGAAGCACTCGAAGAGGGCATGAATAGAGAAAGAAGGTCTATTGTGAGGCCTAATTGTGGCCTATTTGTAAGCGACCTACTCTCGTCTTCAGGCAGGTCGGCTCTGAAGCATCTCCATTCTCCCTCCGTCTCTCTCAACGCCCACCAGGACTCTAAACATAGACCCGCAGAGCTGCTGACCCACGCGGCCGCTCCTCCACTATACGGCTATTATCTGTTACCGGAGGACAGAGCCAGGGTCCTCTGATGGGCATTTTCGATTCATTCATCCTCAAAACAGGATGATGCAGCGGCCTCTGAATGGATGCTCAGTGGGTGCTTGGTTACATTTAAATAACTGCTGTATGAAGCGCATTCCCCACATTAAGCAGACCCACAATACTCATGATATTCTTTTGGATTTGATCCTGAGCGCGGTGAGGCTCAATGTGTGCCACTATTTAAATAAAGGAAAATATTAACCACATGTCCAGGTGCTTGAAATAATCAGGACAAGTGTTTCCTGTGCGCGTATCTGGAAGACAAATAGCACTGTACTGCACTGGTTTAATGTCTTGTCCTCATCATTTTCCACAAATCGTACCCCTATTATGAATGGTGGACGTTTATTACATTCAGTAACTTGAATTTCAGCCCTTCTTTACTGTGTTCAGAAGTAAGCAGACCGACCCCTTGTTAGATGAGTTATATCTGTACATCTGATACAGCCTAAAGATCTTTAGTCTGCAATAGTGCCGAAAGACCCCAAAATTAAACTTGGATCATATGTTGCCTGTGCGTAAATGCGCGCGATAGAGCCAGAGAATGACAGAGGTAGAGTGCGAATGAAAAGCCGCTGGTGCCACAGGTGTTTTCCCTCTGTGAATGCATCCTTTAGTGCAATCATGAGAACATTTAATACTCAAATATGACCAAGTTTATAAACAGTAAACACCCTGGAATGGAATGAGACACCAAATCACACAACTTTCAAATAAACTGGGGGAAATGTGCAGCATTGCTCCTCACATCTTCAACACGTGGGAGGACAGACATTCGTCTCAATCTTATTTTTGCTCATGTAAGGCCTCTGATTTTACAGTTTAAAGAGCACAAGACTGTAATCTTCTGTACCTCCTCTTTCTCTGCAGTGCGCACTCAGCTCCCATTTCATAACACATCAAAGTTGCGGCAAAGCCACATGCAGCTTATGTAGCCCGACCAGCCCTGTATGTGCCACATGGCAATTTGTCTGGTGCTCTAGCGCCACCCAAAGGAAGCTGTAGTGCAGGCAGCTGCGGGAGCCACGGGAGTGCGGAGTGCCTGTTGCGCAGTACAGTGTGTGACTGCATAGCTGAGACTGTGCTGGAAGATGCAATTATCAGAGCCTCTCAGGGCACACTGTGTTTAGGCTGCATTATTTCATGCTCTCAGGAGTGCAAGAAAAAGGCTGCGAAAAATAAATATTCATGTTTGAAAAACAAATAACCTGAATGTACAGTTCACAACTGGCATGTTTTGGGAAATGTTTTTTTATTTATTTATTTTTTTATATATATATATATATATATATATATATATATATATATATATATATATATATATATATATATATACGTAGTTCAAAATGTCTATGTTTTGCATATAGTTGGTAATGGGCTCTCATTTCTAAATTTGCTGAGTAAAGTGTGCATCAGTTAAAGTCATATTATAAGCATATAAAAATAAATGACTGGGGAAGGAAACAGCTTTTAGACCAGTTTGACTCATATATTCAAATAATATTAGTAAAATATAAGAGAAGTCAAAACAAGACAAGTCAATTCCAACTAAAATCTACCTTTCTCGCTTTTCAGGCTTAAAAATGGCTGAGCATGAGAGTTAATTTCTCAATTTGGAAATAATAGTTTGATGGTAATAATAGCAGCTTTCAACCACATTTTACAACCTCCAGTAGATGGCGTTTGCTCTGAGTAAACCTCATCAACTAATAAAGACGAAGATGTGAGTGAAATGTCTGGGAAAAGCTAATGAGTTGTAAGAGAAAAGTATCAAAACTATATATAAAAAACAAACAGCAGTGTATTTCAATGTATGCACAGGGTGTACTCACTTCTAAATCCCCTATCAATGGATAAGGTGTAAGATGTACTTTCCTGTCGACCAGAAACCCCAGGTTGCAATGTCTGCAGGAGAAAAAATGTGTTCAACACCAGCCTGCCATCAAGCCAGCAGCCTCTCAGCTGAAGAACAAGCCACCAACAGCACAAATGGACCAATTGCTGGAGCCTGTCAAGCACAATGGTTTGTTAATGTAAAAGGCCTTTTGACCCCAGCTGAGAAAACTGGCTGTTCCCTGCTCCAGTGAGCCCAGAACAGCATGGAACATGAGGCCAACAAGGTCAAGGCCAGCAGTTAGATTGAAGCCTCCTGCCAGCAGACCAAACAGGGCTCTCAGTGCGGAGACTGCAGACTCGACTGTCTGGCTTCTCGGAGGAAAATCCAGTGAAGGAAAATGAGGACAAATGGCACTGGAGCAGAGAAACACAAGAGAAGAACAAAGTGACAGCTGTTTTGACCCAGGCTGAGAACCAACTGGAGAGCCACTGTCTCCAGTGGCAGGACGACATGTCCCTGTCCCCTCAGGGCTTCAAACCTGAGCCAGCGGGGACCTGGAGGTGAAGCAGCCAGTGTGGCAGATGAGCAGGAGAGCTGTGATGGACAGAAGTATTCAACTGGAGCAGATTGTGGAAAACAAATCAGAGATCTTTCATCTCTGTGAAGACAGTTCTAAGAACCTCATTTAGATTTAAGATTATTTTAATATTGTAAATACATCTTAGTTTTCTTTTCATTGTAATAACATGCTATATCTTTAGGGATGCTCGATATTGGCTTTTCTGCCGATATCCGATATTCCGATATTGTCCAACTCTCATTTTCCGATACCGATATCCACCGATACCGATATATGCAGGCTTTTTACAACAAAACTGTTAGATAACAACATAACATATCTCCTATTGTGGAATTAACACATTAATTCAGATTACATAGGTCTAATAAACATCATACAGAAACTGTTCTTGATGTTTTATCTGGATAGATAAAGGGTATATACATACATATGTCCAACAACCGACGTTAGCTCACGTTACGTTGTCTGTCTCTGAGAGTTTGATTGACAGCCTGGTGGTAGCAACTGCCCATGAGGGTGTTGTGGCGAATCAACACATGGCTCATTTGAATATTAAAATTAGCCATGAGTTGATAGGTCACCACACGAAAATGTAACCAATGAAATGACTTATTTTGACACAGATTTTTAGCCAATAAGTGTTAAACTAACGAGGTAATGTGTCAAAAGGCACAGGGCTAGAGGATGAATACATAAATGCAACATGGCTTTCCAAATGTAAACACTGTCTGTGCACAATAATAGTTAGCAACCAACCAGTCTGTGTAGTTGTTGTTGTTATACGTCATCTAGCGCGCAACGTCCCATGCTGCGTTCATGCAGGCTCGGAAATGCTGAAGCCTACAGAACAAACATCGGTTATAAAACCCGATACCGATAATTCCCGATATTACATTTTTGGTGGATATCGGCCGATAATATCGGAGGTCCAATATTATCGGACATCCCTAGATATCTTTTTTGTTTTATTTAGTTTTCATTCACTATAACATTGCCCTCCACCCTCTCACACCACCACACTATCCCCAAAGTTCCACAAACCCTTTTTGATCAGGACACAGTGAAAATGTCAGCAAATATGACAAAAAGTAATTTTTATAAATGTTACCTACTGCAGCTTTAATGAGAATACTCTTCTCTTCATGTATTTAGGATACTGCATGTCCAAGTAATGAGATCAAATGATGAAAGAGACTCTCAAAAAGGGTCACCGTTTCTGATCTTCCTACCTATAAATATAACTTCAATACTTGCACTCAAGTTGATCTATAAATGAGTTTTGACTGAACTTGTGTAAAAGATGAGAACGGGTCCATCATCTGAAACAAAAATTAAGGCTTCAGGCCATGCAGTCGGAATGAGTACAAGGAGAGTCAAAACCAGGCCCAATAAACTCCAAACCCCAACAGATGTCCAAAATAATTACCACAATCTGTCACCCAAGGATAAAAATAGGTGATCTTTATATATTTTGCATTATTAATGAACTACTGTAGTAATGTCATCAAACCCAGTCGCCTCTAACCTCAATTAGCACTGCGGATATTGGAAGAGAGGATCAAAGGAATCAGGAGTCATTTTGACACTCATCTTCTATCACAGGTGAGAAAATTATAGGTTTCTTTTTTAGTAAATTCCCGTTATTAGATGGCAAATATAGAAAGGTATTTAATCTTATAAATATAGTCTGATTTACAGTATGCTGTATTTGAAAATGTACATGTAGAAGTAATGTATGCTAGCAAGATCTTTCAAAGTGAAAATCAATGTATGTCAGCTTCCTGAAATGAACACCAAAATAAAAAATTCATCAAAATAAACAAAATCCAGCTATTTACGACCTGGAACTATTTCTTAGGGAGCGCTGTCACCAGGAGGTTGCTAGGCAACCAGCACAAACTCCTGATTTGTAGTGCTCAGATATTAAAGTGGTATATATATTCAGATCTCTGCAATAAAATGAATTTCCCAAACTATTCAAACTATTTATTTTAAATGTGTTATGACAATTGTATTCTGTAACACGTTGGCTATATTTAAACGTGAAACTTAATGCAGAAAATGGAAACTAGTCAATTTGTTGTTAAAACTCTCCAAAGAAAATCAAAGGAAATTTAATAAATGTCCCTTTATGGAGAAAGGACAAAGATATTCTCCCTTTCTACCTAAATAAACCATATAAAGAGCCACAGGATTAGCTGAGAAAATGCTGTTGTTTTCAGCCTTCATGAAAAATAGACTCAGTGAAAAATGCAGATCTGAGGTTTTTATATATTTTATGAAGGGACCATAAATACTGTTAGCATGTATAAATCAGTTTATATTGATAAAGTGACACACCAGCTTTCTATTCAAGGACTGCTTTATTGGTATGAGACAGATTCAATAAAGTGCCAAAGTAAAAATAAGATGAATTTACATTCAATAGATGTTGGAGTCAGTTTTCTCCTATTAACACATTTTGTAGCCAAGTTAAAAGCAGGCAAACTCGGTATCTTAGTTTGTGACTAAAATCTTGACAAGATGCTCTGCAAGAAGCCACATTGGCACATCCACCCTGCTGAAGTATTCCGCTCCTCTATGACCCTGACCTCTGACTTTCCTGATGTGACAAGTGGAGTGAGATCAATAGTGTTTGCTGAGAAAAAGGGACCTTACACCAGCACTGCAAGTGCCAGCAGCACACTGAGGAGGCTACCGAGTAAAGCTACTGAGCCACGAGCCACCCCAGCTGCGTTCCTGTCATTTGTGAAGGTGCTGTGAAGCACGGATGCTTCAGTTTGCCCCTGGCAGTGCCTCTGGTCGGCGCCCACGCAGGCAGCATAGGCCATGGCGTGGGCGATGTAGTTCTGCTCTTGGACGCCCTGGAAGAGGTGCCCCATGGGCCCACGGGCGAGCACTGCCACATCCTCTCCGCTGTGGGTGGCCGACTCTGTGGGGACAGCAGACAGCTGGACGTAGTCCTTAGTTTCTGGAGAATAGACAGAAATATTACATTGCATTAAATTGCCACTTTTGTCCAAAGCAATTTACAATAAGGAAGACCTTTAATACACACTTCTTCCATTTCCTACTTGAACTGTAATCTATTGATTTTTGTTGTCATATTACCTTGTCATTTTCTTTCTTGGTTTATAAAACAAATATTGCAAATTAAATTAAAAAAAAGAATGTCAGAGAACGAGAACGTACAACTGATTATATTATAAGGAAAGGTTATACTGTATTATAGGACATGGATCTAAACACAGTAGGGTAAAAATGTAAAGGTCATTCCAAATAGTTTTCTCATCCCCATTTGTTTCTGGTTTATTTGTTTCTGGCTTTGTCCTTGAACGCATTCAAGATAAAGAAAATAAAGCTATATGTTGCTGACTGGACCGGACTGACTTGAGGAGTGTTGTAACTGCTCGGGGAATTTGATAAAGTCTGTGATATTCTCGTGTGGACCAAAAAGAAATAATGAGTCTTACTAGTGTTGACATTGCGGATGTCTGGGCGCTTGCCGTTGGTGATTTTGTGTCCCGGTCCGTTGCCGTACATCAGCGTGGTGTAAGGCAACATGTCTGTAGCCCACAGGGGAGATTTACCTGGAACATACAGAAAGACCATGAAACAATATCTTTGATTTATCTTTTTCGTTTTTTCCTCTTTGCCTCAAAGTGGTAAACACATACACGCATGAATACACACACACACACACACACACACACACACAAGAGAAGGAGGGGTCTCTGGATCCCCAGGGTGATGCGCAAGGTCTACAGCTTGTTGAGTATCTCAGTTTCTCTCCAGATGAGCCATTAGCCTGGCGAGTCTCCTCGCTGATGAAGAGCTCAGAGTTTCACAAGCACATTAATCACTGCTGCACCGCTGGGAGGAAGAGGAGGAGGAGGAGGAGGAGGGTAAAATAAGGATACGACAGGAATAAGAGAGTAGAAAGGTGGGAACAGCATGACAAAAGACAAGTGCTCAATCAATACAGGCTTTGAAGGCTCACACAGAGATATGTTTGTGGGCTGAATCTTTAAAAGTTAAAATCGTCATGCCAGGATGTTATTCTGGGCAGCGTGGTAATGCCTCTGAAACAGCATTTAGACTTTTACAAGATAGTAAAATTGCTTGTACATACCTGGTCGAAAGTCAACCATGGTTCCAAATGGGCGAGATTTAGGAAGTGTCAAGTTAACCCTTGTATGGTATTCGGGTCAAATTGAGGAAAAATTGTATAGGTATACATTTTTTTCTACCTGAAACTGAAGCTTATTTTCTTTGATAAACATGTACAAACAGAAAAAAACAAAACAAATTGAGCACACATGCTACTATACCCCACACATTTACGTCCCTCATATGATCTTCGGGTCAGTTTGACCCGCATACACACACACACACACACACACACACACACACACACACACACACACACACACACACACACACACACACAGATAATGTTACATTATTATAATCTAAGTACAGAGAAGCTGTTTGCTCTCACTATCCCGCACTCTTTACCACCTGTCATGTGTCCACCTGCAAACCCCTTTTTTACATTTTCTCGCACTATATGCCTTGCAACTGCACATCAAGGGGGTTGGACAAAAGAGATAAATACCTCTACATCACAGAATCTTCCACCCTCAGTATGACCATCAGAATACTATTCTATATATATACGTACATACCTATATTCTATATATTCTGGTTCTGAAAGTGAATTTGAAGATGGCCTTCACTCGGAATGTGCACCACAAGGAACAACACAACCGGCTGCTGGAGAAGCCCAAGAGCCAGCCACTGGAAGAGCCCCACATACATATTTGTCTAAGAATCGACAGATTGAATGGTCTTCCTTCATTTTTTCCAAGATAAGCATAATTTATGACAACCAAGTATAGTGGATTTTTAACATCAATTATAACCTTATGGCAAAAAAACTAATCACACTTCCATTGTTAATTGTGTTCTGGTAGAGACTGATTGCAATCATTAAACATGTACTTTATCTCAATTGTTTGAAATCAAGATAAAGACAATATATGTTAATGGTTTATGAAGTAAAATTTATTTCAGAATTGTTTTTAAAATGACCCGAGGGATACCAGAGAGTCCCAAAAGTGAAGACAATACAAGGGTAAATACTCACTGGCTACCTACAGGTGTTACCCACTTACATGGAGTAAGGGGTAACAAATTCAGTGTTTAGGAGGGACCTAGAAATAAATAATACTGCAAGTACTTCAATTAGCCAGTATACATTAAAGCTTCAGGGCACAGGCAGGGAACCAAAAGGCTTAGCCTATATTTCCTTTCACAATAGCTATGTATTGAATAGGAATGTGTGGCACAAGATTGTTCTTTAATGTCAGTTCTGATTGAACATAGCATGATTGTTTTCATAGCTACAGCTAAAGAGGTGCACCCTTTCTAATGCTTAGCCGGATGATTGAAAACAGAAGCATATAAATGGAATTCAGCCACCATTCATTTTATTATTTACACCCATGCTTTTCCAACATTGACATAAACCAATAAATTAGTTTAACCCTTAATAACTTCTGTTCCTGCATAGGGTAGGTTTAGCTGGGGTTTTAAGCCTTCCAGGTAAAGGAGAGGGTGAGTGTGATGGAGAGGAGAAAGGGAGTTGAAGTAACACAGTTAAGGAGCAAGTAAGAGAGATGCTCCAAAGGGAGATTAACAGGCGAGAAAGACTGACAGAACTAGTAGAACTTAAGAGAGAATAATGTAAAGGGAGAGAGAGGCGTCAGTGACGATGGTCAGAGACAGGCACAGGGGAAGAGAGACAAGGAGAAAGCGAGGGACTGAAATAGAAAGGCGAGGGAGACAAAGGCAGCCAGCTATATGTGTTTACCCGGGCTGTAATTGCAGGGGAGAGAAAGCAGAGGAAATGTCAAGCTGCTGGTGGCAGAGGCACACTGAAGCTGAGAGGAAGCAGGCATTACACACACACAATGACACACACACACACACACACACACACACACACACACACACACACACACACACACACACACACACACACAAAACAACAAGCAGAAAATGCCACCTTGGGTGTCTATTGTCAGGGGATATAAACACACCTGGAGGGGGGAATGAATGGATGGAGCAAAGGATGGAGGGAAGAAAGGAGGAATATGGGAGGAATTTTCCAAGGGGGTTGAACTGGTTCAACCAGGCTGGAGTCAAATCAATATAATACATTCTAAAAAAATTAGATGACAACAACCTTTAGAAGAAGTAACTGAATAAAGGAATTACCCAGAATGCTCTGCCCTCGGAATGGGTATCCATTGAAGGTAACAGGGTGGGAGTGGTCAGCCATCACTATAGTGAGAGTTTCCTGCTCTTTGGTGAGTTCAAGGCCCTTGGCAATGGCGTAGTCGAAAGCAACCGTCTCATGGAGCGCCATGAACGCCCGGCCAGCATGGTGAGCCTGGTCAATACGCCCACCTGACCACAGAGAGAGGAAGGGGTTAATGAGCAGAGCTGTCTGAGTAATGGCTTCTGCTACTGCTTCGTACTTTAAGTGACAAAGAGGACATTTGATTTTTCCCCTTAAAACGAGAAAAAGTGTTTTTTTTAATTTCACAGTGACAGTTTAATTAAACTACAGACCACTGATTCATTTTCTCATTTGTCAGGGTTTAATTAGGCTGACTCATTAAGACAAAGATTTATTTTACTCAGAAGTAAAACATTTATAAAGAAAACAATGTGATTAAGCTACTTGGTCCAGCAAATAGTAAACATGGTGGAGCTGCAGACCTTGGATATGACTTCTGTGAAAGACTTGATTTGAGATTTAAAAGAACATTCGAGGTCAAAGAATTACAATTAAATAAGCAGACAGAGCTTTTAATAGCCACACATCGTTAATGTTTAATTGTTAATCCTATATATTAAAAGAACATTGTCTTAGTTAGGCAAAAAACCAAAAATACTGTTGAAGAAATAGTTTTAAAACCAGCTGTTTTAATTGGAAACATGCAGAGACCTAAAAAACGTGCAACTGATTAGCAATTTTCGGAGGACATCTGATCTAACTTTGACTTGTCCTTACAGACTTGAGACTTATCTTGAGACCTTCTATTATAGGTCTTAAGATTTAACTTTGAACCTATTGTCTGGAGTGACTTGAAATTTGACATGGACTATTTTGAAATGTCTTGTCATTTGACTTGGACTTGATTTGTATGCATTTACTTGTCTCAAACTTGTCTCTAATGACTTGTGACTTGACTTTAACAACTTAGGACATTACTCAACTACTAAGTTGCCTCAGACTTCTCTTGACTTGAGACTTGAACATGCCTTGAATAACTTGACTGACTTGTCTCAGGTAACTTTAGACTTGACTTGAGGTTTGCTAGACCTACTTTAGATAAGTCTCAGATGACTTGTGACTTTTCTCGAAAGTTTGATAAATCGCTGAGGGAAACAGTGAATTGTAATTTTAGGAGCTAACAACATTATCAGAAAACACCCTTGCCGGGTGTAACGATGCATAAATATACAGCAGATTGTAGATTCCAAAATTGAGCCTTCAGGATAAATTAAAATTGCAATGCATTTCTAGTCACATTGTTAGAGGTGAGCAGACTGAAAAATATCTCTTGGAATAAAACATAAATTGGGGAAGGGGACCCACAGAAGAGAATTTCTTGCTGTTGGATTAAGCTCATGTAATGTTTTTTCTTTAGCGCATTCTTCCGTTCCCATCCTCTCCACCAGCCGTATTGGGAAGTGAGGTAGACTCCAGTTAATAAGTTGTGGGCTGTCAGTGATTGGGTGCACCATATGCCTGCTTCTATTTATACATTTGCCTGTTATTTTAAAGTCATTGTGAAGACACTCGGTAGCACTATGGAGTCCCCAGGCGGCTGCCTCAGATTAAAGGAGAGATGGATGAGGGGGCCGGTGAGGCAGCCGTGTGGAACAGAAGCCCGTCAGCCAACCACACTCGGCTATAGCACACACTGCGGCAAACTCATAGAGCTGTATGCAGAATCAATGTCAAATCAACAGATCCACTGCAGGTACGCACTGTTCTCTAACGTGCTGTATTGTGGAGGTTGCTGCTACGACAGATAGCAGGACGATCACTTCAAACGAATTCCACATCAGTGCTGAAGTGGCTATAATATAAATGTAAACACATATTGATGTTTGAGCAAACCACAACAATTACTAGTGTAGTCATTTAATTGCCACTTGGCCCTTTGGGATTGTAACAGGATCAATAATTCAATTGATCAGCCGAGAACAGCCACATGTTTTTTCACGTGTTAGCAGAACCGTCACCTCTCTAGGGATTTTGATAGATTAAGTGGTGGAAGGTGGGTGAAGCTGTTGTCCTCACCCTCCACTAGCAGGAAGAAGCCTTTAGGGTTTTTCTGGAGGATGCGGATGGCCTTTTCTGTGGTCTCGACAATGGACGGGTCCATGTTTGGGTCCCTCTCCGCCTCAAAGCGCAGGTCACCCGGTTCAAACAGAGCTGAGGGGAGAGAAGGAGCGATCAAATAAATAGATGCAACAGTGTTTTTTCATGTAAAAATACAGTGTGTCGGTTTTATCAGCCCACAGTGGAGGTGCTGCAGAAAGGAAAGTCCCATCTTCCTCCTACTAATACTACTATTTTCAGCACACAGGAAGTGATACACCACAGTGTACGGGTAAAATCCAAGTCTCTACAGTGGCAAGGGAGCACTCAGTCCAGAAAAAGCATGATGACTGAATCTCTACATTTCCTCCACACCATCACACATCACAGAGAAGACACTGTACTTCTGTTCACTCCCTGCAGCAAAAGATTCACACATTTCCCTCAGTAGTTGGCAGAGACCAAAAATCTCTTACATTCAGCAGGTGGCCAGAACCACTGTTTCAGCTAAGTTTAGAAGTCTATTTATTACAGATATAACACAGATATCTGGACCCCAAGTAACCAATCTCAAGGAAGGCTGTAGGTTTGGTTTATCAAAACAGGAAAGATAAGATTAGATATGCCAAGTTAAAGGGGAGCTTTCTTGTATGCAAACAAAAGTTATGAGCATTATTCACTGTTACTCATCAAAATGCATACTATGTATCCTTGAGGTCTACCAAAGCTGTTGCAGGGGAATGCTTTTCCCTTCCTTATAAAACATTTGCAAGCCAATTTTGAAGTATTTTAATTCCTGATTTTTTTTACATACATCTTTACTAGCTTGAAGTCTTCCAGTTGGCATGTTTGTTGGTCTCTCAGGAGAATAATGTGAAACCATTGGCAGGACTGTGTATTGTGTCACCCACATGTGCCTCCTCGTGCGCATGCACAAGACAAACAAAATGGGGACCCACTCATAAAAATAAAATAAAACATTATAGAATACAGAATTACATCATATATATATATATATATATAATGGAGGCCAAGAAGAAGAAATACTATGATTTGATGAACATTAGGACATGGCCACTTTTTTCTGCTGTCAGTTTATGTGGAGTTGCTTCACAAGATAAAGTTACAGATTAAAAAAAATTAACTGTTGTGCATTATGATTGGTTTCTAGTCATAATGCTTGTTAAGATAACTGGCTGCTAGCTCCAGCTTCAAACATTGGAATGGCAAGAAGGCATTAAGGGTATTTCCCAAAATGTGGAATGATAAATTTTACTAGGAAAGTATGGTGAAGCTGAAGCGTTGTTGTTATGGTTACCCTCAGTTAAAGCTGCAGTTAGTAACTTTTCTAAAACGTTTTGTCATATTTGCAGAAACTTTACTATATCCTGACAGTAGTATATAGGACAAATAAACACAAAAAACACAAAAACAAATCAGGTTCCTTTGGCTCTAGTGCTCCTAATGGCATTTGCAAGAATCCACCAGGCCTGAATGCAAACAACCAATCAGAGCCAAGAAAAATGGAAAGACGCTTTGAGTAGGTGGCTTGAAGATAGCGGATTGTCTGCATTTGACAACCTGGGAATGAGCTTCTGCAATCAAATATCTTTCTTGGCTCTGATTGGTTGTTTTCATTGAGGCATGGTGGATTCTCGCAAATACCGTTAGGAGCACTAGGAGGAACCAGAGGAACCTGATTTTTCACAGATTATCTGTCTCATGTACTTTTGTCAGGATGTAGTAAATGTTCCAGTATGACAAAAGGTTATTTTCATAAACGTTACCTCCTGCAGCTTTAAATATACTGCATGCACGAACTAGGAACGGGAGAGAGAGTTTGACTATACGATGAACACATTATTCTAAATTATTTAAAGGGTACCCATATAGTCACTTTACATACTATGAATACAACAATCATAGTAATATGACAAGAGGAGCTAAATGTTGATGTAATCATCTGTGTGTACTGACCACAGTCTCACGCTGTGAATGTTTTTGCACTTTGTTGAAAACATTATGTAGGTCAGCTTTAGTAGTTTGAGTACTTGAACATAGTATATTCATGACTAACAATAATACAAGATGAAATGAGGAACCTAGTGCCTGGTGAGTCAACCAAGGACACTACAGGCCTACTGATGTTGTGTTCTTCAAGGGCTTGATGGGGATGTTCTGCCTTTATGTATCGTTCAGCTCTGCTTGAAAGCAGAGAGGGCAAAGAGTAAAAAAAAAAAACTCACCCATGAGGTAGTCCGTGGTTTCAGGGTCAACAGCATCAAAATCTGTTTTATTCCACACATAGTGGGCTACCTGTGTGACACACAGAACACACACAGAACACACTGAGTAGGAGGAAGAGTAAAAGTGCTTTGAGTCACCAGGTGAACTTTGCTTCATGAGTCACAAACAGTTTTCTCATCTGACAGTGTTGAAGCTGTGAATTCATGTGTAGCAATTCCAAACAAATCAATGTAGTGTTTTGTCAAATCATTTGATACACTGATGTCAATGCTGTAGACAAGCAGCGAGTTTTACACTCTATAAGCAACTTCTGCTGTTCTTCTCTTGTTCTTCTGGGTGATAATATTGATTACATATATTGTAATTATGCCTAAATGTGGTAACAATTTCTGGATAACGAAGTAGAAAAAGCACATTTCATTAAGAGTCAAAAAAGTGTGGTAGACAACAGCAACTTTCCATGCATAGATAAAATTTTAACCAAATGTCCAGAAAATGTGCAAAAGAAAATGGAAATTAAACTGGATTTCCATTGAGTTTGGTGCATCGACATAAACAGTTGGTGGCGCTAATTCTCCAGCCAGGTCACACACACACACACACACACACACACACACAGATCAGACGTTTTTGTTTGCCACAATTTTTTGTCTCTTCAGTGGAGCGGACGTTTCAGTGGACATTTTTATATCACATGCTTCACATACGTCATCATTTATTCACATTAATAGTTGCATTTTGTTCTTATCAATACCTTTCCACATCAAACAAGCATTAAAATATTTCTACTCCATTTTTACGTGCATAAAAACAAATGTTGAACCACTACAGTTCCACAGTAGCTCAGAAGGGACAAACCAAACACTGGCTGTAGATAAGGACGTTTGCATGTTTTTTAGTGTTTCGCAGCCACCGTAGTTTCTCCCTCGCATTTGCAAAGGAAGGGTGAAGTGAGTGAGTTTGAATCTGAAACTACACCACTAGATGCCACTGAATTCTACACACTGGTCCTTTAATGTTTCTTCCTGGAACAGAATCCATGTAATTTCATGTAATATACAGACCTTGCTGCAGTTTTCCTTTCCTATTTCTTTGGTGCAAAATAGATCCCATAAAAATTGGCTGCAGGATGTGAGGACTGTGTGCCACTGCACTCTCATAGGTTCTGATCACTAGAAAATCTGCCGCCAGAGGGAACCTCCAGCCAGCTTATGACTTATCACTGACTCCATCTGTTCCTAACATATATATATATATATATATATATATATATATATACAGCTGTTAATGTTTATGGTGGCTGAGTTTGCCTTTCATGTCTGCATCAACCAGAGAACATTTATCTTAGTTTTGTTTTTTAATCACTCACTCCTTGTATTCTTATAGTCACAGGCAGATTTAGTCACAAACCTCAGCAGGAAAATCTGAAAGCTATCTGCTACTAATAATATTATTAATATTAAATGTCACGCCAAAATGACATCATTTAGTGGTATATAGCATATTAAAAAACGAATTGATTACACTTAAATTGCAGAGTTTGTGTCATACAGCAATGCTTGTATTGCTTCTAATACAGCCCCATTGAGAAGATCAATTACACAACAACACATCACCACTAATACTATAGTACACTGTTACATCACAGTTGGGGCGGGGCCAGAAGTTCCCACACTAGATGGCAGCAGAAGCGGAGCTTTTTCTCTGGATGTCTTTGAGTCAGAGACCCTACACCATGAAAAAATGAAAATGTACTGGCTCTGTAAGTGTTTTGATTTCACACCTTGCTGCCCTTCAGTTCCCATTAGTCTGTAATTTTGCAACGTCCCTTTTTATCTGAATCTCCTCACTGAAGCTGTTGCTATAATTAAGGCTGTTTTATTGGTCACAGAAGTGTTACCTTTCCAATTTTCATGCTCTGCCACTCATTGATGAGGTTGCGTCCATCCTTTCTTTTGCCCCTGGAGGAGTAATCCCTGGGGTATTCTGGGTCCTTAGTGCCCTTAGGGGTCATATACTTTCTACCTCCACCAATGATCACCTGGAAAAACATTCACAGGCACAAACGCATACATTTAAATGTAATTTAACTATTCTGAAACACAATCCAATTGTTTCAAGCTGATGATATGAGAATGGACTGAGTTAGGGAGAAGCTCACATCTATGTCTGTGTTTTTGAGGAGCTGGGAGGCGATGTCGGTGCAGCCGTCCCTCTTGGCAGCATCAGGCATGTCAGCATCACTGTACCACTTCCTGCTGGCACTGTGAGCGTAGCTGGTTGCTGGGGTGGCATGCTGCACCCGCGTTGTTGTTACGATGCCGACAGACTTGCCTACAAGATCAATTTGTGTAAAATATGAACAGGTCTCAGGCTGAAGTCTGAGCAGCTGGCAGTGTGGTGGTTGAGCCATTAATCAACAACTTTCTTAACCCCTGCAGATATTGTATGACCATGTTGAGGTATGGGGTAGCAAATATACTGCTCCCTTTAACCACCTTGATACACAGCATTGCTCTTTAAAGCCCCCCAGTGACAGAATATATATACAGAAAACACTGTGGCAGCCAGCAATGCACTACTGGAAGCAACATACAGACTGCACAGACCTTCACCACGATTGTATGATTGACCATAAACATCTTTAAATGTATAATGTGAAATATGTTATGATCAAATTAAAATCTAGACATGTTGTACTGCATACTGTACAGACATATACAGTATATTCTTTATCTGTTTGTTCCAACACTAAAGCAATGGTTATATAATGCTACTGAGTAAACATTCAAACCCATCATCAACCATAGCCTCTGGGAATTTGTGATGCATTTTCACATTTTGTTGGCATTTTACGGACAAAATGAAGAAAATGATGGTAAATTTATCCAACAAAAAATTAGGCTAATTGATTCAAAATTCAAATTTTGCAGCATTTCAACAAAGAAATGATATTACCTTTTCAGTTTTCATTTTAACATTTAATTGGAGTTTATTCAGAAGAATTGTGAGGAAACAAGGTTTTTGTTTATTCTGTCCCATCTTCTGAATCATCTTGTGACACATCAGATTTATTCTGCAACCCCTAGGGGTCCTGGCCCCCAGACTGGGAACATCTGGTTTAAATGGTCCTTTTTGCAACACAGATTTTGTTAGTAGAACAATTTGAGGACTTTGCTGTAAATACTAAAAAAACTTCCTTGTACAATGTAACACACACACACACACACACACACACACACACACACACACACACACACACACACACACACACACTTTCTTCCCAGAGCTGTGCTGAGGTCAGGGCCATGGCGAGCTGTGTGTGTGTTATGAGATATTTATGGCCGTTGATAATATGGGAACATGATAAGAGTCAAGGTGCTTCCCTGTGCAGCACATTATCCTGCAGTGCAACCTGCGGCCGCAGGCTGCTGTTGCCCCCAGCTCCCCAGTGGCCCTTGTAATGCTCTGACAGGGCACTGCAGCTCACAGCAGCGCATTCAGCTGTAAAATCAGGTTTTGCTGAGGCCATATAAGACCTCGGAGGGATATTCTTTTGTCAGGAGCCTAAACTTAAGTATGACATGGCAAAGCTGTGTCGGGTATCTGCCTGCTCCTTGACAAAGAGTCACAAAATCCCATTTGTTGCTTCAATCACGGCACCGTTTGAAGACATCCTGCATTATCATCCCCTCACTGTTGTCTCAAAAAATTGCCACTATCATTAGTAACAGCTGTTGTATTAGTTCAGTCTTTACAATGGATTTGATAAGTTTGGCATTTACAGTATAATGGGCTGACTGGTCAAACAATGAATTAACAAATACATTCTGTTTCTGCTGGAAAAACTGAGATACTTCCATAAATAATTCCTTTAAACCTCTTCTATACACATATTTATTATCTTGTATCATGTAAACATTATGGTAATGTTTTTACCCAGTATTCCTCTGCTGTACTACCAACTGGTATGAATATTGTAACTGTATAAGGCACACAGATGACATTTTCCACCAAAGGTTGGTTACTTTAACCAAAATGTATTCATCTAATTTTTTATTTTTTGGCCCAACCAGTCAATCAGTCAGTAGTGAGGGATGTATCCATCCCGGTGAAGCTGGAGTGGTTTTAAGGAGCAGTTTTTCACACCAATTAAATACGTTGATTTAGGAGTTTTTTTTTATTTCTTTGGCTAACAAACTATACAGCTGTGTTGAACTCATCCACATTTGTCGCCATTTTTGTGGACATTTTTTCGGGCTTTGGCAAAGAAATTTCGCTTACAAAGCTCTGATTGGCTCAACCATGTTTTGGACTGGAGAAACAGCCTTCAGTGAGCACATCAGACTTCTTTAAATCAATAAAACAGGAGTTGTGGGCAGTAATTCAGAGGTCTGGAAAACAGGCTGAAGTGCCATCATTCAAACTCTTAATGGCTAGCAGTCTTGCTGTCCCTACCCCTTGCCTTATTTCATTTTATTTTTTGTAATATCACACTGGGGGACCGTTCCGAATGACTTGTTCGAATAGTGCAATGTCCATCAAAGTGGGGAGGGAAAATGAGTAAGCCCTTGCTTCCTCAATTAAATATATAATTATAAAAGGGTATATAAAATATAAATGAAACCATAATAGGATGGTATACATTCTTTCATTTCTTTATTTAAAGGCACACTCTGCAAGATTTTTACCTTAATATAACAGCTTCGAAGTCATTTCGATGGTAAACGAACTTAGTAGTAGTAGTATAGTGAATCATCCCGATAGCAAAGCAGGAGAGGGACGCCGCTGGCAGAACCAGCAATGCAAGTCTGAAAGGTGGCGCCCCGCCAAATCTCGCGAGAATCACAAATTGCTTTACGGCGTGACGTCACATACATCAGCGACATAAGAAGCAGCCTCAATGGAAGACACTAGCAGGCATTCACTGAGACGTTACCTGGCCAGTAGACATCTCCGGAGTCTATCTTTGCCTGTTCGATATCCGACGCTTCCATCCTACTGAACATGTACCGGTATACAGGGGGGAGGGGATCAGGCCGTGAGTGCAGAGACGCAGAGCCGTATATAGAGACGGCTCTGGTGAGTGGTATTTACGACAATTAACGTTAAACACAAGTACTCCGCAGCGACACTAGGGGGAGCTGTTTGACAAAACCGGAAAACTGCATAGTATGCCTTTAAACGCTTTCTTTTTTTTTTTGCATTGCACTGTGGAGGGCTTACCAGCATCTTTGGCCCACTTCAGGATAGAGGTGACCTCGTTGCCCTTCTGGGACTTGCAGACGCCATTGCGGGCCGCGGCACTGACTCCGATGACGTTCAGGTTGGTTTTCACTCCACACAGATACGCTGTGGCTGTGGCTGCACTGTCTGGAATCTGGAAGTCCACACTGTAGGTCTGGACAATACACACACAAACACACATCACCATATTGATGATACATATGTGTGATTCTAGTGAATATACGTTGCACATGTACTTGACTACTAAAGATGGATTCTTGTAGAGCATAGCTATACAAATGTGGTGTTTTTGTTCTCTCCTGGCATTTTTAGATGCTCTGTGAGCTGTAGGTGACTCACTCACAGGATCACGATTAGCTAGGCGTGTTCCAATATGTTGTTTACATGTGATTCCAATGACGCTTGAAATTCAGCATGAGGCAGTGAAAGGCAGAATGGATGAAGATGGAAAGAGGAAAGCCTGTATTGTACTAGTTAGAGTTTACGCATTTTGTGGTCCCAGTCAGCATGTGTGTGAAATCTGGAATCACCCAAATTCTTGGCTATAAAAGGTCACAGTGACCTTGACCTTTGACCTCTGACCATCGAATTCTAATTAGTTCATCCTTGAGTCCAAGTGTTTGAGTGTTTGTGTGTGTGTGTGTGTGTGTGTGTGTGTATGTGTGTGTACCTTAGCTAGTCCAACATTAGGGAAGGTGTCCATGGTCATCACTGTCTCTTCACCAGTCTGGTTCTGCAGCTGACCCTTGAGGATACGAGCTGCAGTGTAGGTTGTGATTCCCATGCCTGATGCACACATAACACACACGCACACACACATCTTCTATTCATTTCAGCCTTGATAACTTCTCATAACTCATACCTTCCTCTGCCATAGTTGTAAAACAAATAGGTCAGACACTAAATCCTGATTCTGCTCATCTTACCTTTTCTGCCAGCAAAGAGTGTTTAGTGTTATTAGCAGGAGAAAATGACAGTGTTGCGTAACCTACCATCTCCAAGGAAAAACAGGATGTTTTTGGCCACATTGGTGTTGAGCTTCCTGTCCAGCACTGACTGCAAAGTCTTCTGGGCCTGTGACCTCCAGAACTCTGGGTTCTCCTCCTCAACTATAGGCAAACACACAGATCAGACTGATTTTGGTAAAAAAAAAAAAATATATAAAAAATATGGTTTCATTGGTGCAAATTGTGGAACTGCTGATTTTTAAAACTCATATATATCAGTCAAACCATGCTTTGGGGAAAGGTTTGTAGGTTTTATCATGTAATAAAGATGAGCAACTACAGCTGCAGATTATAGCTCAACATGGGCTTTTAGGTAATAATGTATCACACTAACCTTTCTTTGATCTTCAATCTGGTATCTGATACAGAGAGTCAAAGAGCTGTGCATACTGTAGAGATCAATGTGAGCAGAAATAAAAAAAACACTCAAGTGCTCTTTGTTCAGGCCTTTTGGGACTCAAATATCTGTGTATTATCCTGTTTGTTTGTAGCTGTCATACCTCACTCACATGCTCTTTATCAACTTTCTGTGCTGTAACAGGTAGTTTGATACGGTAGTCCACTAACAAGCAATAAATGCTGATAGCAGCCAGTTGCACAACTCCACAAGTCCTGAGTGTGCTGGTTTGAAAAGTTTGGAAGCCCCTTTCAGAACCAGCGGGTAGGAAAGTGTACAAAAAGAGTAAATTGTTGTAAAGGATCAAAGGAAAGGGGGAAGCTGAAGAAGCATTAAGGAGAAGAAGGGAAGACTGAAAGGAGGTTAAAAACAGAGGGCAACATGAGCGGAGAAAGTGAGCCCTGAATGGGTGGTGATTAAGTTTTAAAACAGCACACAGAAAAATAGAACAGAAGTCTAACTTCAGGGTAAAAAGGTCAGGATCATATATCAAGCTCAACATTTTCAGGCCTTTGTGATCTGCCGGTTTTTGTGTAAGCAAGAAAAGGAGGGAGAACTAGAATGTATGTTTGATTTATGTGTGTTCGCTGCTGAAACTCTGCAGTTGAAACACATCTACATCCACATACCTAAACGACTGAACAGAAAGATTGCCAATGGTACTCAAAAAGACATACTGTGAAACTTAAATTAAGTTCTTTAGGTGTATTAAACATCTTAAAGCCCACCGAGTCACCCACTTGAACGAGTTCTAAGCTGCTTGGATCACCTTCACAAATATAAATGTTTAAACTTTTGTCAATATGGACTACACATTGTTAGATCGGTTATATTCTCCACAATTTAATCGTTCAGTTCATTTTACAGAAACCGTAACCATTTTATGGAAATTTGTAACTAATATGGGCGGCTGTGGCTCAGAGGCAGAGCGGGTTGTTCCTTAATCGGAAGGTTGTGGGTTCAATCCCCGGCTCCTGGTGCCTGATGTCGAAGTATCCTTGAGCAAGATACTGAACCCCAAATTGCTCCCGATGCCGTGCATCGGTGTGTGAATTTGTATGAATGAGTTAGTTTCTGTTCAATGGACTTTGCCATCACTGTGTGAATGTGTGTGTGAAAGGGTGAATGTGGCACGTAGTGAGTGGTCGGAAGACTAGAAAGGCGCTATACAAATACAGGTCCATTTACCATTCCATATGTTATTCGATTTTTATTTTTATACATTTAATATTCTGGATTAAATGAACAATTTGATAGTATTTCCCATCTTTGCTGAGCAAGAGTTTTGCACAAAAGGAGTTAAAGGCCTGTCCCATATAGACACCAAATAAAGGCAGTTTGAGTTCAGTTATTTTATTTGAAATTTTACGGTATATGACCATTGGAGAGTACGACTAGCGACAGGACATTTGTCCTTACACAATTGACCTATACGGCAGGTTTTCTGTTGACTTGACTGGTTTAAATACTAAAAACGGGTGAAGTTGTTGTTGAAGTGGCTGCTGAAGTGGTGCTGAAAGAAGGTTAATGTGTTGCCTGAAGTGCAGCCAACTGTATACATTGAAAGCTGTTGGAGTAAATTGTGCATGAACAGTGGAAGTTGAGATAGAAGAGCTGGAGAAGTGTTCTTTTGTTGCTATTGTTCAAAGGTGGAGATCGAAGACCTGACAGGGTTTAAAGTATCCATCGATGTGTAAGCAGTTGAATAAGAGATGAAAACAGCTGAAATGTCACTTGTTTATTAACCACAGAAAGCAGTTGAGTTGTCAGTTGAGGAGCAAGTGGTTAAAGTAGCTGTAATTTCAGTTCAAGAGGAAGCACTGTGTGCACCGTAGGCAGTGGAAATGTCAGATTAAGTGTAAGAAGAATATTCAGTTCAAGTGTCAGTTGACGTTTAACTAGTGAAAGCAGTCAGTTAATCAGACATAGAGACACACGATATAAAATGTGAACTGAGCTCATGGAAAAACTGGGTAGGTATGAAAACGCTGAACTAATATGATTAAGTACAGTTGGTGATAATGGGTTAAAGTTTAAAGCTGAAAGTATGACTGAGTTTAGAGGAGTCGGCAAGATTCAAAATGGGCGAAATGTCCAGGGTTTGAGCTTTCAAAGCAGAAAAAAAAGAACAGAATATTTCAAAAAGTAAAAAAGTTTGCAAACATCTGAACAGAAGCACAGATCCTAAATGAGATGAACATTTTTAGGTTTGATTTAAGTTTCCAGAGGTAAGGTTGGAACGTTGGAACCTCCCAAAAAAGCACGAAGTAGCTCAACAATAATAATAATAAAATAAATAAATAAATAAATAAATAAATAAAGACATATATACACGTCTAAGAGTGGGCATCGATTGATTTTTGTCTTACCTTTGGCACTAGACGATCCAAATGCAAGCAGAGCCAAGATGGCCACTCTTGTCAACTCCATGGTCGCGTTGAGGCTGGAGAAGCGCTCCTCTAACCTTCCCAAAGATCCTCTCCTCGACTGAAATAAGGCTAGTCTCCAATCACACCAGCTGCCAATCACCTTTAACAGCATGTCATAAATGCATAATGACCCATAGGCCTTTGGCAAATTTATGACCTCTGACTGAAAAGACTGTGTTGTGGTTGGATTGGCAAAAAGAGGTAGGAAAAAGGTATAAAATTATAGCTAAATGGCTGAAATAGTAAATAATGGTGAGTTGATGTTGTGTATATGTGTCAGTTTGATCCAGTAAACAGTATTTGATTAACAATTTAAATCTCAGGAATTAATTATTGACAGTTATTAAAGCTTTAATGATAGTGTTAAATGATAGGGTTTATTTTGAGCATTATTTATGATGCTGTGCTAAAGATCAGGGGAATGATGGTGAATGTGCCAAGCAGCCATGGAAAGTGTGTGTCTTTGTGTGTGTTTGTGTGACTTCTAATCATAAACGGACTGTATCTGACAGATAATGCGGAGGGGATACAGTTATGTAAGTGAGAAAGTCCACTGGGACCGAGCTGAATGGTACAAACACTAGGCCATCTATTTTCCAATGAATACATTAGCAAGAGAAGAATATGTGTATCTGTAATAATGTTCTGTTTGATTGCTTGTCCAAAATTTCTCTAGCCCTGACAGTGATAAAATAAAAGGTAACATGGCAACTGATGCAAAAGCATCAAAGCATGTTCTAGCTCTGATTCAACAGGTACCGTGCGTCACACTGATAATGGAACCAGAGTTCATTTCAACACCTAATGTTCCCAATGAGTTCAGGGATTAGACTTGCAAATGTGGATGGGACCACTGATGACAAGGACTGTGGTAATTTGTTAATATGCAAAATGTGTTCTTTTTTCTTTCCACTGTCAATGGAAGCAGGTAGAGCTACCATAAGGGGAAAGAATTACATACAGAAAAAGAGATTCAAGATATACTGTATGTGACCCTCATTCCTAATGAAGAGGAAAAGAATGAAGAGGACATTAAAAAAACAACAAGGGTGAGTGCCAACTGGGAGCTCAGCCTCAAAAATATGAATCCGTTATCAAAGAAGAAAAAGGTGGTACACTATCAAAGCAGGCAAAGTCTCTGCAGCCCTGCGTTTTATTAAAATATCAGTGGTGATGGATTTCAGCCACAGGCAGTTCCTCAAAGAATGAGTAGTATTAATGTAGAATATTTCATTCATTTTATTCAGTTAAACCCTCTTTATTCCTTATTACTGTACTAACTCATTTTTGTTTGGTGATTTCATTAAGCAGGGATAGTAGCCATGTGTCACAACAATATGTATGTTGACATTAAATATAATTGTATATTGTACAATAAAAACTGAAAGTTATACACACACACACACACACACACATTTACCAGTGAGGGGGCACCAAATTAGGGCTGCTATGCTCCCCAAAAGGCAATTTTCACAAAACTAGTGCATTCTCTTGGCTTTCATGTATGTTCTACATTGACTGAAATGAATCCAAGTGACAAAAGATGCATCTGTTTTCACAGAGAACTCCAGCCAGTCCCTCCTCCAGTACAAGGATGCAAGAAACATCTCTTCTTATTCCAACACAAACTTTTGGGGTAGGTGTGGAGACTGACCTGTTTAGGCCCATCTTCTCCTAAATAATCCATGATGGTGTCAGGTTCAACAGCATGGATGGATAAAGGTTAGTGGTAGCTGGTGACACTGACAGCGACTCTGACAGCTCAAAAAATAGGGACAACATCATCAACCCTTGGCCGTGACCTTTTTTCTGTTGGGCCAATCATTTACTTTTTCAAATCAGTGACTCTGAACGGGATTAAAATATTCAGCTAGCTTCACTAACTGAAACTAGCCTATACCCAATGGCAGACAGTTTTAAAACTTGAATTCCCGCTCAACTTATAAAGGGTTATGTAACAGCATTCTAGCTTTACATTTGATTTTAACTTACCACGTCACGAGAAAACACTGACACACACAAAAGAGCAGTGGAGCCGACTGTAAATCACTTATAATCTATAAATGATTGGGAAAAAACAAATAAAAGCCAACTTTTCTGGTTTAGAATACTGTTAATAATTTTAAGTAATTTTAGATGAATCTCTGTCACATAAGCAACAGGTCTCTTATGTGGATAAAACATCCATTTAAGGGTTAACAAGACTAACAGTCAGCAGCCATACCAGCAGCTCCCTGTATTACCCCTGTATTTCAGCCACTTTGAGGTAAATGCTAATGTCACCCTGCTAACATGCTCACAATGACAACGCTAACATGCCACCAGCATGGCATTAAGCAGATATAATGTTTATTATGTCAACTGGCATACTAACAAATTACCACTAAACACCAAGTGTAAGAATGTCATCAGACTTCCAGGAATTTGGCTATAAACCAAAGTACTGGGCAAATACAGTTTTGAATTGGAGTAAAAGTCAGAGGATATTAAAGGCTCGTCGGGATTCATCCACTGGGGACCATGAATGTCTGCCCAAATTAAATAGTTATATCCAATAGTTTTTGAGAGATTTCAATCTGGCACAAACTGGTGGACCACTGACAACTGACCCCACACTGCAAACAATTCAAAGCCATATTCACAACTCGCAACATTTTTAAGGCTACATAGAATTTTCCATTCATCAAACACCCAAAACAAAGAAACCATCCAAAATAAACCTGACCTTGAACAAACTTGATCTCACACACTCAAACACACAAATCTCCGAATGCACAAGACCTGACTGCAGCTGTGTGAAGGCGGAGCAGACAGCTGAATGGGTTGGTGTGGCACAGTGCGTGGTGAGTGGAACCGGCTGACATGTTGTCAATGATCCTGGTGAAGAGATGCGACCACACTGCATCTTCCTCACTGGTGTTGGTCTCAACAGCCAGCAGGACAGCAGACTGTGGCACACACACGCCGCCATCTGCCACAGTTATGATTCATGATGGTATGATGTAAGCTCATTACTTTACTGTAGTAGGCTACACACGTTGTGTACAACCGTGATGATCCTTTTGGGAAAAAAAGGTCATGGCATCAGTTAGCTGGGTGGAGCCAAACAAAATAGTCGAACATATCAAAAGGGACAATTTTAACGTTACAAGAAATACTGAATATAGGGATCTGAGGCAAACATAGGGGACATAGTAAGTGTTTCAACATAGGGGCTTTTTGCAGCCACCGTACTTTCTCCTACATGCTTGCAATGCTGAGCTGTATTCAAATGGTTGCACTCTGCAACTTCACCACTAGATGTCACTAAATCATACACAATGGTCCTACAATGTGATTACGCCAAATTGCTGAACAATATAATGAGAACAAATAACATAAATATTAAGTTATATAAATACAACACAGTTACGCATCTATAACGAGAGATATTGAAATTTAAAGAAAGCAAATATGTGAAATATGTACACACTGTGTGTTGCCATATTTTAAGTGTGAACATGCATTTGAGCCGAATGTGAATGGTTTTGTGTGTGCATGTGTGTGTGTGTGTGTGTGTGTGCTCAGTGGTGTCACGTGTCTTGGGGTTCTGCTGCTGCTGTGGATGCTGAGGTCAGGGCAGAGAGGTGTTGGCAGCTGATCGCTGACCTCCGGAGCAAATCCTGGGGGAGGGGGAGTTCTTCGGGCAGCTAGAAAGAGAATGTCTCTCAGTGTAAATGCTAGTAGCTTACAGTATATGTTGGGCCTACACTCACTATGGTCAATTTAAAGCTCCAAAGCAGAACATTTTCCATATTGCAATAGTAGCAATATAAGATTCTCCTGTTTGCCTGCAGCTTTTAGTAATCTCAAGGATACTCCAAGTGTCATATACCATGGAAAGGTTAAAGCAATCAAGCCAAACCCTCCACAGTTGGCTGATTGGTCTAGCATCTAGCTTCCAGCCTCAGTCCAATCTGAGTGGATGTTCCAGACTAGTATGTTGTATTATAGAAGGAGATTTATGATGAGTCTGTGTCACTCTTTCACTTCTAATGACCTGTCTTTGTCCTCACTGAAGACAATTGTTTACCACTGGACTCATTCCAACAGCAACCTGTAGGCAACGCTCTGCTTCATCCTCATCAGTCAGAGATGTTCATGATAAAATGGATGCATATTGGAGATAAATGGTTCTCACTGGACAGAGACAATATGCAAGTTGATGTGAATCTTACACTTTCAATGTTTATTCACATACTATATATCTAGAAGTGCCAAATCAAAGGCAACTGAACAAGATTTCTTTAGATACTCAGATTGCTTCAGATATTTTGTAGAAGCTAAAACTATTTTCTTTAACTTTGCACTTAGATATAACACGGGGCACGTTCAGTCTGAAAACTTCATGCATCATCTTGCTTTGTTTTCCAGGTTAAGTGACATGTTTTCTTGAAACCGTGCGCAAAAGGCTTGGAAGTACGTTTTTTCTTGTTTGGTGGGTGTACAGAGGAGTTACCAAACCAGCAGCGACGTGTATATGAACCCTGCCGTATGAGAAATGTTTGTGCACCAGGAATGGGAAAATATATGATATTATCGCAATAAGACACTATTATAAACACAAAACAATTCATGGTGGTGAATTTCCGTTACCGTGATAACCGTGAATGGATTTAGTTTTTTATAACGGTTGTAGAAAGAAACATTTGCTCACTTGTGTCTTCATCAAACACAGGTTGTGTTCTCAAGCATTACAGTTTTACTTAATTGTATAAAGTATGATGTGTTTTCTTTATTTCTGTTTGAGAAATGTATTATTTCACAAGACATGTACAAGCTGTAGTGAAAATCTACCACAATACAATACTGAATGTGGGTGGTATGTACAGTCCAATGGCCCCCTCTAGTGTATCCAGGATGGTGAATACTGAAGCTCAACTCAAAGTGAGTGTGAGAAAGGATAAGATCTAAGATTTCTGGGCTTTTAGCTCATGTGAAGAGTTACAACAACAACTACAACTGAAAATGTACAAATGGTTTGTATTTTATATGCCAGTTTCAGTATTTCTAGTAAAACTGGACTAAAATACTCAATATATCTACTGTAAATATAGACTACTACATTATATATTTGTATATAATATGAAAAATCCAAATCAATTAATTTAGATTTTTTAGGTTAGATATCTGATAGTCTGATTTATGGGTGGGGTGCATTAAGGGATTTGGACTAAAGATAACATGTGATTGATCGCCAGGGGCTACGAGGTAAGAAAACAGACAGATAACTATTTGAATGGAAGAAATAAGAAGTAAAATAAAAATATATAAGTGATTTGTAAAAAAAAAAAAAAGAAAAAAAATCCAGCCACAACATATGAACTAATGTATGTATATACTGTAGGTATGATTAATAATAAGTACAATATACATACCTTAATCTATATAGTGTTATCATATATACACAGTATGCACACACTATACAGTAACAATAGAATTCTAGTATAATAACATGATGTATAAAACCCAACAGCACAAGTGTTTCTTGGTGTGCATACTGACTGAAGTTTGAATAGTTTAAATATTGTCACTTTTCCAGTGTAAACACACTTACTGAATCAATATGTAGTGTGGACTTGGGACACAGGACGAGAGCACATCTTGAAGTATTTTCTTACCCTGTATCTTACAAACAGAGATAAAATCCTGCAAACACTTCTAAAACACTCAACAGATGTGCACAGAAGGGTGTCCTATAAACCATTTAAAACCCATTAGCAGGCAGCAGATGCAGAAAATACTACTGAACAAATGTATTTAAAACCTTTTGCAGATGGCTTCAAATGGTGTTCCTGCAATATCCACAAACCATCAAGCACATGTGCAATCTTAAGTAAATGTCAAACCGGAGACTCCTCTCCATGCAAACCCACTTTCAGATGATCAAACTGAACCGATCCGTCTCATTTCTGTTTGCTGTTTGCATTTAATTCAAATGTTCACTGTACTGCCTTTACAAATCAAACATACAGCATGTAGACATAAACATTTGTAAAACTTGAAGACTTAAAGGTGTTACTAACAGAGCGCCTTTCAATATGTGTGATTTAGTAGATTAACAAAGGCAAAGAGTGGAAGAGGTGTAAGTCCACAGCCCTGCTAGCAGCTCTGTGAGGCTGTACTTGGAGCTAAAGCCGAGGCTGATGGGAATGTCATTAGTTTTTCTATTTAAAACTGAAATTTGGATCTGATGGCGCTAGATGGCACCACACAGGATCACCACAGTCATCAAACCTCCTCTGGGGACCCGGAATATCTGTAGTACATTTCTCCACAATTATCAACCGTATCACTGTGAATGTCTCTACAAAATGTGTGCCAGTCCATCTCGTAGATTTTTCAATTTATTTCACTGAATACCTCAAAAATGTGACCTGCTGGTGGCACTACACAAAGAGTCAGAGGATCACCAAAATCAGTACGTTTTATTCTTAAGGGCCCTTTAAAATGTTATAGCAGCCCAGTTAATAGTTGTTGAGATATTTCACAATGAATTACAAATATCAACCTCATGGTGGCGACCATGACCGTTATTGTCTCTAAAATGTAATGGCTGTCCATCTTATAGTCAGATATTTCAGTCTGGACCGGAGTGGTGGACTGACACTGGCATCCCTAGAGCCATGTTGCTACCACTGCAGAGATGGCTATTACTTAAAAAAAGACTTCAACCTGTGCATTCATCATCAGATTAATGGCATACAATTGCTCAAAACATGCTGATCCAAATGGAAAGAAAGAATTTCTGCCAGTAAGAATGCAACGTCAGTGATCCCTCTGTAGAATCTGAACTACAACAAACTGAAGTGTACAGTGCCCGCCTGGCCGCTTACCTATTCACAATACCCTGTGCAAATATGCTTTGGAAGGATTACATGGAAAGGAATGATAGGTCCCCTGGTGACGCAACAGTGTGAAATGTCATCTGAAAACTGGGTCCAGCTGAGTGTGATACTGCAGCCGAATGAAAGCAGGTTAAAGATAAGGCGATTCCCCCGAGGCTGAGCATGTCAGCAGGGAGAGAGCAGGTCTCGTAACAAGTGAGATAAGCTGAGATAAGGGCAGTTTAAAATGATGGCCTGACTCTGGGTAAGGTTACATAGAGGTTGAGTTACAGCCTACAAACGTTTCTGCTGTACATCCATTGTGTGGAGTGCTGTTAACAGAGAACATCTGAGCTTGGGTGTTTGGTTGAACTGTTAAGAGCTAGATGTGACTCCAAGAGTCTGTGGGCTGTGCAGCAGAACGCTGCAGTGATCAAAAATAATCTACTGCCTACAAATGTTGAAAGTAAAAATGTGGGAATGCTGAGGTGCTTATTTGCCTAAGGAAAGTTTGCTGAGCATACACACTCTTTTGGACCAGAATGCTTTTAGGAGCTGTCCAGCACAACCACACTATCTATTTCGGGCTGCTTTTGGGGGCTGAGTGCCCACTCCCCTCCCCAACACTGATATTTCTGTACAGTCTGGAGACTTGAACTGGCGACTTTACCTCTCTACCACAAGTAAAAGTCTACAATACAGGCGTATTCACAGCCGTGGGTTCCATGCAGTCCCTCTGACAAGAAAAGGCAGTGATACACAGAGCAGCTTCTTTGTTGCTGCTTAAGAATGTGGCTGGATTTCCAGGAGAGCCTCCAGCTGATCTGACCTGCAGGTCTTTGGACTGAGAGAGGAAACCGGAGCATCCTGAGGATATTCATGACCTTTTTCCTTTCTTTCTTTAATTCAGACACATGTAGTGCGAGTGCATGGAATTTGCCATTACATAACTTATAAACATGAATTATATAGCAGTTAACATTAAAATCCTAAAACAGGAGGCCGTCAGTCCAGTCTTTAAGGGTCTTCTTGACATGGAAAGGAATGGGGACCCCTGCCTTAATATATGCTGTATTCTGCTTTCAACATATGTGAGAAATACTTAATAATCATCCACAGTACCCCGCTGACAGGGACATCATGACTGCATTGTGGTCTTTTCAGTCTACTTCGTGGCAGCTGCTTAAAAACAAACAGTGACTGCAGTGTTTTTACTGGTTTCTACACCTTGTGTGACAAGACTGGTGATGATGCCTGTTAGAATAATATCCAAAGTGAGGATCTTTCTCTGCAGAGAAGAGGATTTAAAATTGCTGCTTTTCTCTGAAATTGACACTTATGTTGTACATTATTTGTACTATGTACTTATTTTTGTTGGCACGAGGTACACAAAGTATAAAGTGTTCAATGTTTTTCATATTTCATTCAATTTCTTTTTCAAGTTTACTTACATATTTTGTATTTTCACATTGTTTTTAAAAAGTAGACACTCAAACTATAAGACTCATGATTCTCTACCCATTCACTTGATAGAAATATTCTTATTGACCATCTATCTTAAATGTGTATTCTATTTTGTGATGCCCTAACCTATAAGTACAACCAAGTTTCAATGGCAGGATAAGTTACAGCTACTGTGTTTGATGCTGGTTACAACACTGACACTACAGACACCCGCTCCAAACACTCGAATTACAACGTACTGAGAATAAACTGCAGTAGCACCTTTAGGATACATCTGTTCAAAATGCAACAGTATGAGAGGTATTTCATTGCACCGTATGGGGCTATATAAAAGATAACGTTTTATTTGGACGATACGCAGTGATAGAATCCCATTGCAGCCAGAGTTAAATCCTGTGTGTGGAAACCTTGACAGGATGAAAAATGGAACTCCGAGCTTTGCAGAATCATTGTTGTGTTTCTTGGCTGTTTTTCCATCTTACACTTGGCCAACTACTTATGTAACCAAATAGTGAGGGTTCAAGGAGGGCGTCTTACTTTCTGGAGTTCCCCAAGAAGTCCAGCACTGTGAAGCCCCGTCTGTGTTTAGAAAGACGGGGATGACCTCACAGATGCTTCATCCAGTTCTGTCTACAGCCTGCTGCGACCACAGCCCTATTGCTCATAGCCAGCTGATCAGCTGTTGGTCCTAAGGCACTGTGCCTCAGGGCCATGGATCCTGTTGGTTCTCTGCCCTGATTCTAACCAAAGGGTTTTGTGTCTTTTAAACAAAGACTGGAGAAAAAAACCCTGTGTGAGGAAATGTGGATCAGAGGCTAGCTAAGAAAGAGGGTAGCCAGCTAGCTATAGCTACTGATAGCTTAGGCCTTTCTGAAGACCTCGTTATTATAGTTTGTGTTTGTACGAACGCCTATAGAGGAGAAAGAGAGTGAACGTTTTAGTTCAAAGTTTGAGCAGGAAAAAGGCAGGGAAAAAGAAATAACTCAAGGGCCAGCTTTTTCCAGAGCTTTCAACCACATCCCAAAGCCTTCATCAGCAGATGGTTTGTTTGGTTGTCATCCCCGATCTCAGTTACATACCTGGGGGGTGGGGGGGTTGATACTCACTGATAACTGAGCAAATTCCAACTGCAGATGAAGATCATGAGATGTGGTTGAAAGTTCAGGAAAAATCTTGTAGAGGGAACTCGATATTTTGTCCCTAGTAAGTAGCTCTTGAGTGAAGAGGTTTGTTTGTGAAATCCCCCCCCCCAAAAAATAAAATAAATCAGTTTAAAGCTTTGGCTCCGTTCACACTGCAAGCCTTTGCGCTTGATTCTATTCTTGTTGTTCGTATTTGTTAAATGTGGTCCATATCGGATTCCAGTGTGAACAGGTCACGGTCCTGAAGTCATGCGAATGCCGATCTAGAGTGACATAAAGGTGCAGTGTTCACACTGAGGTCACAATACATCAGACCTGTCTGATTTGGACCACGTATGAAAGTGGAATTGAAAAGGTCAGATTCCATTTGCTTTGTGCTTGTCATGAAAAAAACTGTTCTCACGTATAAGCAAAAAAATGTGAATTGACTTCACTTGTGCCTGCAGTGTGAACGTAGCCTTTGAATTAGGTGAGAATACATGCGGGAAGGCCCAGGTGGCAACAAGGGGAAACTTTAGCAGTGGAAATTCTGGCTTTGAGGTACCCTGTGGAGTGTCCGAGCACAAGCAGCGTTATTGAGCAGTGTTTTTATAAGTGGGTCCCTATTTCTTACAGGTGGTGGCGACGTGCCAAGAAACACTAGAACGTAAACCATGCAGGTTTCAAACTTCGAAAAATCAGCTTTGCAAATGTTTTATGAGGAAGGAAATGCATCCAGCACGTTTGTTGGACCTGAAGGATTCACAATGTATACAAAGGAAACTCCACGGGACACCTTTAAAGTACTCGGAGATCCTGTAAGGTTACAATGGTGTCAAGAAATTTGCAGAGTTCTGATCAGAGCTACAGGATAAACCTTTTTCCCCCCACGGTTGAAAGTTAACGTATACCCCCCCCACAGCATGGAAACACACAATACCTAGTACATACTACACAATATAAGCCACACCCGTGCATTCACAGAGCTTAGTGTAAATGGCTTGAGGAACACAAACAACAAGCTCTGAATGGGCTGCTGACTGTACAATAGATGTGATCAGCTCTGTTGTGAGGCAGAATACAGGGAGCGTATCATCTGTGATCAGAGAGGACAGCCCCACATTAACAGTCTTCACAAACGCACGGGAGCACGGGAGTTTTTCTTTTATTGGCAACGATCTTTATTATCTCTTCCAGTTTTGGATGTGAAAAGAGGCATTAATTTTCTTTAATTAAATATCTTTTTAATAAAGTAAAGCAAAAAATATTTACAAATTTTCAATTAACTTGTAATCAATGACTTGGGTTGGATAATTACAAGCACCTTCTGCCAGCTGAGGAGAGAAATATATAAATACAGGGAAAAGAGCATTTTTTCTTTGAAAAAAACAAAACAAAACAAAAAAATTCACAATCCATCATATATTTACAGAACTCTCCTGAAATGCATTTCAACTCATGGAAGCAGAAAAGGCCTTAGGATTCGTACTGTTAAACTATTTTTAAAGTTTTTCATTTAAGTGGATTTTTGACTGTATACTTTTCTCTTCAAGTTTCAATAACGATATTTTATCTTTTTAAAATCCGACAATGGGCTTCGTAGGAAGGTGCAGCCGTGAGCCCTCGCTCTTGCTCTCCCTTTCTCAGTCCACAGTTTGTTTTTTGAAGCGCAGGAAACATGTGAAACAGACACGTCGGAGGGTATACTGGGGTTTGGGCTTGGGTTTGAGGGGCGTCGGGGGCCGCAATCGTCACTCCCGAGCAGCAAAAATGGTCAATGTTCATCGCCCCCTCCCCATAGTGACACCGTCCTCATAAAGTCTGCGTGAAATCCTCGGGAGTCCACATCCGTTACACTAACTCCTATCTGAAATGTCCGCTCTCGCCACTTTTCTTTGTAGTTTTCTATTTTCTTACAAAACACACTCCAATCATCCAACACGGGAAAAGAAAGAGAAACATAGCTAGCCGTCTACACAAGCGTGTCATGTAGATCGAACACCATACATGTGACATGACAACGTGTCTGTGTCGTGTCCACATGACAAAGGATGAAGTCATCAAAAATATAGATGTGAACAGCCTTTTAAAGTTCTCTTATATATCTGTCATTAAGCAAAGTGTCTTGAATAGTGTTGCTGTGGCGCGGAAAAGCCATTGAAAACAGGAGATAAACCTAAAAAAAATACTGAAGGAAACATTATCTCCCACGGCTTTAACGCTTCTCAGCATTCTCTCTCTCATATCTATTCTCTCTATTTAATCCTGTATTTTCATTTACTTCAAAAAAGACATTCGGTTGCTCAAGGAAAAACAAGAAACCCAAAAAAAGGAAACAAAAAAAAAATAACACGATCGAACGTTCGATCCATAATACAATCTCTCCCAGTTGAAGAATTTTTTTCTTGTTTTTTTTTTTTCTGTTTATGCAGAAGGATTTTGTTGATTCAGAGTTCTCTGAATCATCCACAGAACATTCGCTCTCCCCAAGGATCCTCTCTGAACTCCCACCAGTTCCTCCCAGCGGGGGTCCCTAGCTGTTGTCAGACTCGTCCTCGGCCTCGCGGAGCCAGGTGAAGAAGGCGGTGACGGACTTGAGGGCCACGCCCTTGCCCTGCTGCTCGGCGGGGTCTTTGCTAGACTCCCACTTGTAGAAGGCCTCCTCTTTGATCACGTCCTCGTCGTAAAGAGTGTCAAAGAACATCCGCAGAAGATCTGAGGAGGGGGAAGAGACGTGTTCACAAGATATTTCTCGACAATTTTAACTAAAATTAAAACCAGTTTCACATCAACAACAATTAATAGAATTTACATCTGAAAAGTTATTTTGTGTATTTTTGTGGGAAATATATTGAAATAATGCACACAAAATAAAATGTTATATCTGTGGTAACAAAGACAGCCACTCACTGGCAGGCTGCTCCATCTGCACCATCAGGGCCTGCAGGGCGTACAGAGCCTGCAGCTCCTTCTGTTCGTCCTTCAGGTATTTCTGCAGCAGCTTGGCCCTCTGTTTGATCTTCTCACCGTCCACCTTGTAGGGGTTCTCATCTGCAGGCATTTTAGGAAAACTTAATTCAACAGGACTCCAAAGGCACAGTCTGCAAGTAAGCGTCGACTTGACATGCTACTGCAGTTGCACTGGACTACTCTAGTAATTCACTGACGTATTTTCATTCATAGTGATCAGTGAGAGTCTAGGCTTCAGTGAGGAATGTAAAGAATGCAAGGTGCTGACTCACAGATGACTGCTGACTGGCAGATGGAGGTCATCAGAGCTCGGACAAACGTGTTGGAGGAGGTCTGCTGTTCATCTAGGTTGGCCTGCACAAAGACAAATGCATTTACACACAGAAAACTGGAGCTTCAAATATCAATAAAGAAATAACATAATAATAATAACATAATGTTGGAACCTGTTAATATGTAAAAAAGACTCCTACTGCTCTGTTTGCTTGCTTACAATGAGCTGCAGGGGACAAATACAGCACGTCTCAGGTTCAGTATTCTGAATTTAATTACTTACACTACTCACAAAAAGTTAGGGATATTCCACTTTCGGGTGAAATTTATGGAAAATGTAAAAAGTTGATGCTACAGTGATATTATATCATGAAAGTAGGGCATTTAAGTATAAGGTCAAATTAAGATCACCTGGAAAGGTTATAGTGCATTTTATGTACATTCTGAAATTTCATCCAAAAGCCGAACTTTTTGAGTAGTGTATATTTGAGGTTATAAATGTCCATGTTTTTCTTTTTCTTACAGCCTTTAAAGTTCGGAAAGTCCATATACAAAAATGCTGCTATGCAGACCTGCACTCTAAAAGGTTGTTCAACTGCAAAAAGGTTTTTTTTCAGTGAGATTTGGTCTGATGTTTATGTCTAAATAGCAGAGCCATGACTAGCCCTCACTTTACCAGGGTTCCCACTCTTTTTAAGAAATCATTTTCCAGGAGTTTTCCAAGAGATTTTTCTTGACAATACAGGACAGCACTTGCTGTGGTCAGCGTTTATTCTTGCCCTGCTTGACTGTTTCCAGCGATTTGACTGCAGTTTTCCCCTATCAGTAACATTAATTTGGCCACAGCCCATAAATAACTATTAAAATCAAGGAACTTACTTTTTTTTTTTTCTTTACAGAAAACTATTCTCACCTATTAGGCTATTAAAATAAGAGGTAGGAAGTGTTGCATTTCCAAAAAGAGCTGAAGTGAGTGTTTTCTCTTCGGCTTTGCATCTGGTAAACCCGCTTGGAAGTTTCATACTGCACAACTCTTCCTACCAACAGTGGAGTTTAAAATATGCACACCTAGGTTCAAGAAATCTGAGCGAAGGGCTAAAATACAATTAAAATTTTCCAGGACAATGTAGATTATTTTCAGGATATTTCGTCGTCATTTCCATTAATTTCCAGGGGTTTCCATTAATGGAAAACCAGTCTCTAAATTTCTAGGTTTCAAGGACGCATGGGAACCCGGTTTACTTTTAAGAAACACCCTGAAATTAGTACAACTGATGTCATTAATATGCAATTCAAGTCAAGTGCTTGATACACACGTGACCAAAGCCTTATTAGCCCACTTAAAAACAAAGGAGTAAAGATTGTGAATGGAAACCAAATGGACAAACTTTAGAAATCAAACACAAGAAGGAACACAAACCTCAATCCAGTCAAAGATCCTCTCGTTGTCGGCCTTCTCATTGATCAGTTTGTCCACCTGTTTGGTCAGCTCTGCAGAGCTCAGCTCCTTTTTGCTCTTCTCGGACTCATCCCCCAGCGTGAACTCCACATCCTAGTTAACACCATGAAGACAGAAACAGGCTTAATGATCATCTTTTTGAACAAGGTCTTTTTATTTGAGATTTTCACAACAGGCAGAGCACAAACACAATACAAACAATAACCAATCCCTAGTCACCACCCACTTCGAAAAAGGGACAACAGTCCTCATCTTTGTTTTTATACTACAGTACAGTCTCATAACTACACCAACACTGTAAATACAACAGATGATTAACAAGTGTATACTGAGAGAATATTGTAGTGAATGTCCCCAGTTGACGGTGATTAAGCTAGTGAACAAACTCTCACCTTTTCTGTCACAAACTTGTTGACGTCTTCATCCTCAGGGAGGAAGTCTTTCCACTGGAGGTCAGCCTCCCTCCACATTGTGCCTGCCTTTTTCTGGCTCTGATGAAGGAGATACAGATTCACTGATCACATGTGGCTAACATTCATCGCAGTCTTATGAACTGGTTCAAAGTTACTGGTTCGATTGCTAGAACTGAATTACAACAAAATGTTCAAAAACACTTAGCGGTCAGAATAATACACTATTAGATACAATATAATCTAGATAAGCGATTATTGTTGATTTTTTCTCACCATTCCTTTGCAGAGTAAAGTGAGGATCTGGACCAGCAGGACTCCGGCTATGCCCAGAGGGATCAAAGGCTTTGAAATCTCCCTGGGAGGCATAAAAGGTCAACATAAGTCAGACATCTCACTAACAAATTAAAAAACAAGCCAAAAGCTATCTTCTCTTGCAAATTTCCTCTTCTAACACACCAGGGGGTCAAGTGAGGCCTGAGACTAACCTGAAAAGTTCTCCCATGGGGATCCCTCCCTCGTGGAGCATGGGAGTGATCAGTTCTGCCAGGTACAGCCACATGTGGGGGATGTCTATTGCCATATCTTCAGCAACCTCCAGGATGTCCTGAAGCCTGAGGAAACACACACACACACAGTGCACACATTACAAAGTTTATTCAAGATTTAAAAAGGAACATTACTCAACAGATGGGACTAACTAAGCAACATGGCACCACACAGACACAAACAATATGACACAATATGTAAACTGACTTGTATTGGCTGAGTGCAGTGGATTAAAGATTTCTCAATTTCAGCAACTGCTTAAAAAATATTACTTCTCAGAGACTAATTTACTAGTTTAAGCCAGTATTTCCCCTGTGGGCTTCTGTTTATTTAAATCCTGCTATTATAAACTTTATTTCAATCAACACTTGAAGCTGTGCTATAATACATCTCACAGAGGAGTATGGTCCAACCGTACTTGCTCTTGGATTTAAATATTTACTTTTTAGGGACCGAGCCAGCGACCGCTGGAGGTCCCTGTTGTATTTCTTCTTCCTTATTATTATTTTTAGCACTTTTGATTGCGTTTTTGCCCCCCTAAACATATACGAAAAGTCAATTTTATTTGGCAAAGTGGTCAAGCCTGGTGAAAAATGTTATATTCTATGCGTCGCTTTCAGGTTGGCCACTAGGTGGTGCTACAATCATAAAAAATGCGTTTAGTCTAATAACTTCTTCGTTTGTTGCACATTCAAAAAACTCGTATCCACGTGTTCGGTGAATGGAGCTGAATCTCCCCATATAGCCCACGCCCACTTCTGCCTATAATTTTTCTCCACTAGAGCGCGAAATGTCCATAAAGTACTTTTCAGTGTTCCCCCCATGCGCTTTGTCCGATTCGCACAAATTTTTTCCCGTAGCATCTGAGGACCCTCAGAATAAAAAAGTGATTAACACAATTTTGTTATTTCAAAAAAAACAGCAAGTTATAAAATTAGCACTTCCTGTGGATTTTTCGTCAAAAAAGGAAGGGGACCATTTCTCCACATTGGTATGTCCGATTGACACCAAACTTGGGTCCATAGTTCCCCATGTCTTCCTTAAGCATCGTGCACAACATCAGGCCATCGCCACTAGGTGGCACTCTTTAAATTGAAGAAGTTTGTATCTCTAAAACGGTATATGTGATTAAGATGAAACTTGGTACGATACTTCCCCATGGCTCCCTGAGGCTCGCTAAAGAATGTGTCAACAATCCGCCACTAGGTGGCGCTCTGGTGGCATGGTAAATCACTGCGCGGAGACCGTAATAGGTATGAATATGAAATTCACAGGGTACGTGTAGAGTGGTGCCTGAAGCTCACATACCAAAAATCATGTTCGTCGTGTTTGTAGCACCCCCTACAGGATAAAAAATCAGCAGCCCCGGCGCCACGTTTAACCAATATGTACGAAACTCGGTAGGCACGTGTAACATGCCGGGACGTACAAAAAAGCCTCTTGGACCCATACCAGAAACCCCACAGGAAGTCGGCCATTTTGATTTTCGGCGAACTTTTTGTGTTGTATTTGAACAAACTCCTCCTAGGGAATTTATCGGATCTGCTTCAAAATTATTCAGTACAGTCAAAAAAATGGTGCTGATTAAAAGCTGTGCTATTTGTGACTGTATGTTGAAGGGCGTGTCCGTGGCGTGCCCTCAAAGTTGGCCAGGTTGAATCGAATGTCAAACTGTGATGCTATTTCCGGCATTTAAGGACTTCTGTTATAACTAACTCCTCCTACAGATTTTATCAGATTGACTTCAAATTCGATCACTTCAATCTACACACATTGGCGATCAAAAGTTGTGCTATTTGTGACTGTATGTTTAACCGTGTGCCCGTGACGATGTGTCGAATTCCACCGATTGGCCATCAAACAGATAGTACTCATATCTTCAGTGTACAGTCCCACCCTGAACACGTCCTCATAACTTCAGCGTACATGATCCAATCTCAATGAAACTTCACGTGTTTGATAACAGTCCCGCCCTGAACACGTGTACATGACAATATTCAGACATAGCGATAGCGCCACTACTGACAACAAGAAGTAAGCGCTGCGTGGCGATTTTCATGTTGTGGTCCGCACGTGTTACGACGGCACGCGACACGGCCGCAGCACGCCCCAAGTTGCGTGGAGTGCGAGGTCCCGCCCAACGCTGCTTGCAGCTTTAATTTTTTTAATAGCTTCTCATAGGTTTTCTGCAAAACTCAAAAGACACACAACATACATATAACTACATGACTTATTGAATAACCACTATGGGGCTCCATACTGACCCTTTATAGTACTGCTGTGTTGGGAGAATGCCTGTTTTAATGAGCTGATGCAGCAGCTGGCCCATGTGCTCCCTGGCGATGGTGCTGCGCTCCAGCGTTGACTCCAGCCCGTTTCGCACAAACACAAACAGGAGCTGAGTGCTGTTCATCTCCTGCACACACTGCAGAGCCTCCTGTTGGGACACATTAGACACACATATTGTTGTCAGTGTTTAAGGTCGTTAGTGGGTGCCTTCTGTTAGGATGTACCTGTTCCTGTAATATACATGTATGAGGGATCCACAGTGAGCAGTGTATGCAGGTAGCTCAAAGTTACTGTTATTTCATCTGATTGATAGAAGCCTCTCTGTTCAGCGACAGACAGAGTCATATCAGAGCTGTATTCGTTACTGCTAATACAACCGAAGAACTACAGTGTGACTGGATCATTTTTTATTCTTTACAAGCGGGTAATGGAACAAGAAGCAGCAGATCTGTAACTCCTCTGTAGGGTTTTTTTCATTTTCATATTCATGTCAGTGTGTACCTTCATGTCATTGATATGGAGGTACTCTTCGATGATGGCTGTAGACTTCTTGTTCAGTTCTTCCTCGGTCAAGGCAGGCTTGGTGGGGGTCTGGGGAGGTGGTGGGGTGGCAGCCGTCTCCCGCTTGGCTGTTTACACACAAAACAAAGAAGGAATTGAAATTCTACACTAGAAACCTGAATTCATTATTTAAATTATTATTATTATTTTTTTTTTAGCAAAAACAAAAACAAAAGTATATATTATGTAAATGTTCCCGTTGTAGAAGTAGAAGTGTAGTATGTAGGTCAGAGTTCATTAGACGTCTAATAAAACGTTACTTTGGTGTGGATAATGTTTTTTGTGCCAACATTCCCTTTCTTTTGGGGAATTCCAAAAAATGACTGCGTTACCAGAGAGAGAATTTTATTCTTAACGCGGTAGAATTTTTTTATTTCAGCTTTCAAAATGCAATTTAAATCTATACTACCGCTACGTCATGCCACCTACCATTCTCTTTGCTCCTGGCTCTCTCTCTGCTGCCTCTATCTCTATCGTCCGTCATGCTCGCTACTCGGCGGACAGGGTCGGCTGACCCACGCTGCTCTCTCTCCCGGCACCGTTCTTCATTCTCTCGACTGAAGCTGCGCTTGGTGACCTGCAGCCGGTTTCGATCACGGTCGTCCCGTCGCTCATCCCGTCTGTCAAACCGGTCGCTGCCGCGATTAGACCGGTCGAAGTTATCACCGCGCTCTCGACTTGAGCTGTTTCTGTAGCAACAGAAAGACAAAGTCTCAAAAACAACACACACACACACACACAAAAACTGTCGCAAAGATTGCGTCTGAATACACCCAGATGGCTTCGAGAATTGTATCCTGTTCCTCACCTCTGAGGGACTCTTCTGTCTGAGTCAAGTGAAGGGCCTGAGGAGGACGAAGGCTGCTGTAAGGCTGAGAACCTGTTCAGAGTGCTGGTAGCTGGACGGCCGCCTGACTCTGAGCCTGGAGATAGAAAATACACACATAGCACTTGTTGAGTTTCAATTATGAGGTGCTTGACTAGTTACTAGGTACTATATTTGTTGTATAACCACATCAGTCTGAGAAACCTACCAGAATCTGCAGGTTTGGCGCTGGTGCCACCGCTGCTTCCCTTTCCCCAGCTCCCCCATGTACCTTTGCCTCCTGGGGCAAGCAACTGATTGTTGAAGTCAAGAACAGGAGTCTGAAAGAAGAGACTGTTGGTTAAAAACACGCTTCCTGCTAAAACTACGAACAGGATACCATCCAGCTGATTAACGCCAGGTGAAAAGCGGGCTTTCTCCCCTACCTTAGTGATTTTGCTAAGGCGAGAGGTGTCAATAGGTCGGTTCTTGGAAATGGGCACTGTATTCCACCCCTCATCCTGGGGAGGAGCACCACGGCCTGGGGTGTGAGGGCCCCCGCGACCGCCCTGACCTCCTCCGCCCATCCTGCCTCCCTGGCCGCCACCCGACTCCTTCTTGGAGACAAGGGCTTGCTGCACCTTCATATGCTCCCTGTGCTCCTCAAGCTCAGCCTCTTTGTGGATTTGGTCGATGGTCTTGGGACCCTGGTCGCCTCGCCGGGGAACCCAGTTGTTCTAGGATGGTGTAGAGGAAGAGATTGTGAGACTAGTCGTGCTAACCTAATTGTACTGAAGTATTTTTCATTATGACTGATGACACAAAGGAATCTAGGTGTATTAACGCTGGCACTGGATAGCTATTATGACTATGGTGTTTGTAGGAGAGACTAGAATCGACAGGGATCAAGATTCTAGTGATTCTTAACTCTGCGCTTCAGCCTTTGACTAGAAAGGAAATAAAGTGTGTTTCACAGTTAAATTGGGTCAATGTGCTGACTTGAAGCAGCTGATTTTGGCTTGTAAAAACACTGAAGACAGCAGGTTTTGTAACAGTGTGTGGGCGGGACAGAGAGCCTAACTACAGGACTGCAGCATTCCTTCAGAAAAATAAGCCTAACACTAGAGAGAACTGGCACTATACTGGAAATCTCTATTACTTATTTCCATACTCTATGAGGTGAATTAACATGCTACTACTAAGAAGAGATGATGGAGTTTGTGTGGAACGGTCTATGGCACAGAGCAGCTGCATTAAAGAGCTGAGGAGGACATTTCTTTCTTAGCCCATATATGAGACTCGAGCCCAGGACTAAAGGACCAGTCCGGGTGTCTCTGAGGATGTTGTACAGCACCACAGTCACAGAAAATGCCACTTTAAGGATAGTTTAGAATAGTTTTCTGTCTACACTCATGTGAAAACAAGAAAAAAAAAAAAGAGGGCAGAAATGAAAGGAATAGATTTAGCTAACTTAACACACACAGACAGCCCTACAAACAGAAACTATCATGGAAGTTTAACTCTAGGTGCTCAAACACAGAAAGTATAAAGAAGCTCTAGAACATATAGAACATGCTAAATATAAAAATAAAAAGGAAATTATTTAACTTTGGTGAACACTGATCCTTGTTTGATGATCAGTGAAGTGACTAAGGCATTGATTCAGTGGGTTTCCAAGTAATACGGTGCAATGGGTTTGATAATATATTTGACTGTTAACAGTCTGGCATAAAAACAAAACATTCAGTGCTGACTGCTGCTGATATGGAAATAGTAAGTGAAAATGTGGTGACAGTTCTTATATTGGATGTCTGACCAGAGATATTCTGACATCAAGACTCGACAGTGCGGTGGGTTTTGGACTGCTGGCTCTGCTTACAACCACTTTCCTTGTGTTGTTATAAACAGCTGAAAGGCTCCAATCCATGTATGCAAAGTATCACACCTGTAGTGTATATGTGTGTGTTTCTGCTTTACCCGTCGAAGGTCCAGCACATCCTGCAACATGAAGCGGATCCTGGAGCTCGTCTTCTTCTCCTTTATGATTTTCTCCATCTGATTGAAGTACTGGTCCATACGAGGCTGAGGACAACCACAACAGATTGGTGAGTCTATGTCCTGGACTTCAGTTCCAATTAAAACTTGATGTAAGTACAGATTTATGGGCATTGGATATGTGCATCTAACCATGTATTTGTGTGTGCAGGTGTGTGTGTTGTACCTTGGCCTTCTCAAAGTCTAGGTCCTTCCCGATGGTGGACAACAGTCTGCACAGGCACTCCAGGGACTCCTCGTCATGGTTTTTGAGCAGCTTTACAATGCAGTCATGCATGATGACCTCTGTGAGCATTTTAAGTTTGAACAGCTCACCGATGAACTTGATGTTGCCCAGTGAGCGCCTCCTGGCTTTGTCTTTACAGTCTTGTAGCTCATCAATGAGCCGCTGCTTCACCTCCTGCCAGAGAAACAGAGTCACATAAAAAGTGATGAAAAAACAAAAAGGAAATTGTTGAGGAGGACAGTAACTTTTGTGAGGCGGTATTATACCTCCGAGGCAGCTTCCAGCTCTTTCTGCTTCTTCTCAAATATCTCGTCATCATCTTTATCCTTTTCAAACTCCTTCTGGCATCGATTTAGCAGCAGCTTGCGGAAATTCACAGTGACTCCCGGCTTATCTGTGGTTTGGACTTTAAGCTAAATAGAGCAAAGAAAATGTACATTTAAAAAAAGGAGCAGGAACAGCAGGGTGTACAGTTATGTACTTTAAGTCACTCTTCAATCCCATCACTAAGATCAGTGGCCCAGAAACGTGGCACTATTTTAAAGTCATTCAAGAGACATTTGTAAAGTAGGACTGCCAGTGAACACATGACAAGCTGTTTTACTTTTTGTAAAGTGTTTTCAGGTTATTGATATATTTGTGAAGTGCTCTGAATTCTAAATTTATCATAAAAATACTTCCACTACTTCCATATGCTTCTTTATTAAACCCAATTTAAAAAGGTCCCATGTGTAGGATTTGGAGGATTAGAGGTTATAATGATATAACAAGGAGTTACTGATAAGTTCAATCAGCAAATAATTATTATCTATCTACTATTATCCTCCCCTTGGAGCAACTACTGGTCATTGTGTCACAGAGTGAGTTGGTCACATTACGAGAGTTTTGCATTAAGGGGAGTTTCTGCTGTTTTGGAGCCCCATCTCCAATCATCTTTAGTACATAAATATCTGTCAGCCAGTGAAAAATAACTGGTGAGTCTGAAAAATTCAGAGTCAGAGAAGCTTTCAAAAGCTTGACAGGAGAATGTGAGTATGTGACACAATGAAACAATTAGCTGCACTTACTTAAAACATACTTGGACAAGCTAAATTAATATGGAACTCATGATCAGGTTAAAATAGTCTGAGGTTTGTAAGCATCATCAGGAGGGCTTATGTCTTTTATATGACCAATAAAAAGTACTTAGTTTATCATTTAACACCTCATATCATATCAACAACACACAACTGTGCTCCTTTAACCACAACAGTCCTAGAGTAAACACATATTTCCATACTGTGTGTGGCAACACTTACCCCCATAAGGCAGCGGCACATGTTGGCATAGGCCACCGAAAAGTCTGGCTCGGAAATGGCCTTTTCGAAGGTAAGATCTATGACTCCTTTCAATCTCTCCTCAGTGTCAATAGTCAGTTCCGTCACCTGTTTCATTAGCTGTTGAAACTTTTGGGGGGTCAGTTTGTTCAGGATGCTGCGAACCCGTTTAAACAGCTCCTGTGTCTTTATTTGCTCCGGATCGTTCTCCTCAGCTTCCTCTCCACTGCGGCTGCGAACAGCTTTTTTTGTTGAAGGTTTCCACGCCTTTTCTGCCTTATTCAGCTGCACGTCTTCACTGAGTGACACGGTGGTGAGGATTTTCCTTAGGTCTTTCCTCTGGATCTGCTGAGAGCGACGTGGCCCACCAACTCCGATGCCCATACCAGGAGGCTGTGAGGAGAGAGAGGAGACAGAGTAGGAAGACGAGGAAGGAACAGAGATGTCATTTCATTCACAGGCTATGAACTTCAAGTGCAGAGCTCTTAGGATCAAATTAAGAAAATGTTAACTTACTGGTCCTCTGCTTCCTCCTCCTCCTCCTCCTCCTCCTCCTCCTCCTCCTCCTCCTCCTCCCATGCCGGGCCTGCCGAGGTTGGCAAAGGAGGGTGTAAAGTCGGGGCCACAGTTCATTCCTGGTAGACGACTGGGGTCCAGTTGACGCAAAGGTGTCTTATTAGCCTTAAACAACAGAAATGAACATCACAATGAAAACTTTACTTGTATATTATTGATAAAAACCGGACTCATAAGAAGGACAGATTGTCAACAGCAATGGAGGGTTATCATATTTATACAGAACAATTTAAACTACATGACAAAAAAAGAGAAATTATTTAAGGCCAAAAGTATGGCCATGTCTTTAGTGCGAGAGGTTGCACCTTGTCTAGGACAACATCACTGATGGCTGGTAGACCCTCAGGCTTGTTCATGCTGGCTGAGATGAACTGGAAGCCCAGAAGAAACTCTCTGTCATACTGCTTCTTCTCCTCTGGGTTGATTGGCTTCCATTGTTCTGAAAGAGGAACCCAAACAGTAAAGTTACACTTCCCTAGTATCAACTAGGAATTAAACCAGGACATAAAGTCATAGACACAATGCTCCCAACACCACTAGTTGTATAGTATAAATGTAGATGTTGTCATGCCTCATAATGTCCACAAGGTGGCATATAGGCTAGCAAATGAATGAATGAATGAATGAATGAATGAATAAATTAATGGGTACTGCAGTCTATAGTGTATGTGATCTGTGCTTTGTGTAACACAAACATCTGTGGATATATTTAAGAGGTAGTATTTAATGAACTTCAACAAAGCTGCTTAAATGATTTATTTACTGTTTTTTTGTTGAATTTATATAATAGAAAAAAGAAGTAAAGCAAAGGGTCATGACCTACAAGTTAAAAAATCACAGCTTCTTGTTCAAATATAATGCGTTGCCATCATATAACTATCATTTTCCAGTAAACACTCATATCAACAGAAGCACAATCAGGTAGAATGCCACTCCCTAATTTTCAACAAAGCAAATGTAAACGTAGCCAGCTGCCACATTGCTGACTCGTGAACGTACGTGAGATAAGAGCATTATTCACGCAGAATTGCCGGCACGAGGCACTGAAAGGTATCAAGGTTCAGAGACCCACCCTCTTTGTACTGGTACTTCTTGTCGGTCGGCGAATCTGGCTGAATGTTCTCAGCATCCAGCTTGTCCTCCTTGTCCTCCTTGTCCTCCCAGGTCAGGTCCGCCTCCTCTGAGGCAGGAGGGGAAGCAGCAGGGGGCTGGGTCTCTGGTGCTGGGGCAGGGGCTGGCTCGGGCTCTGGTGTGGCCACGACCTGCTCCTGGTTCAAAGATGTGAGAGGGGATTGGTCAGTGAGACTGAAATTTTAGAATGGATAAGATATGTTAAATGAAACCACGCTGCAGGGCTATATTCAAATTCAGAAAGAGAGAAGCCACTTTTCTCACTGGACTGACGTTTAGGTGTTGATTTGAATCATACAAGGAGTTAAGGCTTAAATTTGTCTTTGCCAGTGTTAACGGGTTTGGAGTTACTGATGGCCCATGAATAAATGCATTACTGCACACACACCTCTTTAAAGGCATCAAGGAGGTCTCCCACTGTCTGCTTTTTGTTCAGTTCCTTCATCTTCCTCTTTTTCTTTTGCACAAACGTAGCAGCTACAGGAAGACAAAAACAATCAGCCTCCCTCAGATGAGCAAAAACATATCTGTCAAAGCAGTCTTTATTAATGATGGAGATTATAATTCTAAAATATAGTAAAATAGTTATAACATGTTGTAGTTAACTGACGTTGCATAGTCGTTTCAACAAGGACAGGTGTGACTGTCTGGGGAGGAGGAGTGTCCTCCCTTTCCTCTGCTGTGGGAGGGGGAGGAGTCGGCACTGTTTCTGGGTCGCTGTCAGCTATTGAAACCATCTCTGCGGGAGATGGCTTCTCTTCCTTGGCGCTGGACTGGGGCACTGGGATATCTTCCTCGGCATCCAGGGTGACAGGAGGAATCGCGTCTTGCACCTCAGGTTGTGTGGGTGCTGCCTGGGTGACTGGAGCAGCAGGAATCTCCTGGACAGTGGGTGCAGGCTGGTCAGTGGGTGCAGGCTGGTCAGTGGGTGCAGGTGTTGCTTGGACGACGGGTGCGGGTGTTGCCTGGACGACGGGTGCGGGCGTGGCTTGGACGACGGGTGCGGGCGTGGCTTGGACAACGGGTGCGGGCGTTGCTTGGACAACGGGTGCGGGCGTTGCTTGGACAACGGGTGCGGGCGTGGCTTGGACAACGGGTGCGGGCGTGGCTTGGACAACGGGTGCGGGCGTGGCTTGGACAACGGGTGCGGGCGTGGCTTGGACAACGGGTGCAGGCATTGCTTGGACAACGGGTGCGGGCGTGGCTTGGACAACGGGTGTGGGCGTGGCTTGGACAACGGGTGTGGGCACTGCCTGACTGATGGCTGCAGAGGTCTGTACGACAGACTGCTGGCTAATGTCAGGTTCAGCGATGGGGCTGTCGTCACGCTCGGCTGTACTGATGGCAGGCACCTCAGGGTCTTGTGGGGCCGGCAGTGGCAGGCCATTGGGGAGGCGGAGCTCCTCGGGCTGTGCAATGGGAGACTCCAGAGGGGCATCCAGGTGACTGTGTGGCAACACGACTGACAGCCTTTCTGGCTCCACCTCTGCGACACCGTTAGTGGTGGAGGGAGGTGCGAGGGGTGTGTCCGAAAAGGCAGCTGCGTCTTCTACTTTAGCCTCCCCCTCCTTTGACTCTGTGGCTTTCTTGTCCGTTTTGTCTTTTGCAGCAGAGGAGGGGACAGGGTCAGGGAGCGGTGCGGGGTAGGCGGGCACCTCAGGCGCAGATTTAGGCGGTGGGGTGGGTTCCTTGGGAAGTGGGGGAGCATCCATCACATCTGCAACAGGAGGGCTTGGTGCAAGTGTGGAAATAGTGTCGAGAGGTGTGTCCTCTGCTTCTGATAGTAGAGGGGGCGATGGGGGCTTAGTGTTCGTGTCAGAGGAGGTAGCCTCAGTGTGGATGGGGTCACTCTTAGCAAGTTCAGGGGTCTTTGACAGAGGCGGGGGCGTAGGTTTGCCTCTATCATCTGGAAGGTAAGAAAAAAAAATGACTTCACTGTTCAGTTCATGTATTATGTTTTCACAATCTACACTTGTCTGTCCCTCCATATATGGACCACCACAACATCAAAGGTGTTCATGAAGACTTTACAGACATGGGACCACATTCACCAAACACCCATAGCTTCAAACAGGCTGATTTCATAGAAACAAAATATGATGTAACTACCCCCCTCCTGCTACATTGCCCAACCACATACTTATTTCAAGCCATCCATTTCCTGAACAAAAAAAATCTGCTTTAAATCACATTGGATCGGATTCTTCAAACAGTCCTCAGTCCAGTCCACCTGTAATCAGGCGACTAATCTTAAGATGTATGACACTGAGATAAAGAAAATATACAGTAAGTTGCATTAACTGTTTGTATTATAACAGTAGAACATCTTCTCAAGTGCTGTTGAATATAAGCAGAATTTAAGCTCTTTAGATGCCACATTGTCTGATAATTCATTTCCTTGAACTAAGCTGCCTTCATGGTTATAATTGGACTAGCGGGTGTAGTCACCCCTACAGAAGAAAAACACATCCAAATGATTGCATGGTCAACAGATAAAGACACATTTATCAACCAGAACACATGTATTAACTTCATCAACGGACAGGACAATGGGTGCAGGTGTTGCACCTAATATCAAGGGACATAGTTGATATTGTCCAGGTTGAACTCATGACTCCCTTATTATGCAGAGGCTGCTGTCTGACTTCCACTACTATTGACTATTCACCAATTAAAGTAGTAAGTAAGCTAAATTATGACACATGAGGTCATACATAGCAACAAGATCAACCCCAGCCTTTCTCTTAGTTTACAGCTCCATATCTCAGTAAAACTTGCTCTTAACAGCAAATTGATCTAAGAAGATGAAGCCATTTGTCTCATTTTTACACAATAAGATTAAATTCAGTAAGAATACTGCTGCCCAAGCTGAATTTAAGATATAATAAAAGGCTAAATGAAAGCTAATGATAGCTTAGAAAACGCAAAGAGGAACATTATTGCTGTTATTATTATTATTAGCATTATCTTAAAGTACTTATGCAGCAAAATAACCAGCCACTGAAATAGTAAGCTCTTCAATAAAGTGTTTATAAACATGCCTTGGTTCTGTATAGGTCCCCATATACCAAAAAAACAAACAAAAGCTTGTAATAAGCCAGGCAAATATTAGTAGCTAATGTAAAATATGAACAATATAACTTTGTGAAACTTTGACTCATGTGGCACTCACCTGGTCGAACCACTGCCGGTGTAGCAGCAGCTGTGACGCTCTCACCGTTGGCCTGGGCCACTGCTGTACTTTCTGATCCAGATACAGCTGACTATTAGGAGACCAAAAGGTAAAGTCTGACCTTAGTTGGTGAGGGCAACACTCATTTTTCCACATGACTAGAAAAAAAGTTTAATGTTGGCTATATGAGCCGAACATCAGGACTCTAAGAGCAAATCATAGATCAGTTTGAGTTTGACAGGTTGTAGTGCAACACGTTTATGAGCACACACTTTCTGCAGCATTCCCCATAAAGTAGTAACATATGGACAGCACAGGCAAACAAATTCTTGTTTTAAATCTATTTGACATGCTATAATAGACAAGCCTTATATTTGCACAGTAGAAACACAGGACTATATATTTTTAATATGGATCCCCAGATAACAGCAGCTGTTACCAGCTAAAAACCATGGACTGTATAAACATATATATATATATATAAAGTAAAAAGTAACTGTATATACAGTCTATGATAACAACTAATGGGGTCCCAAATAAACACTAAACAAAAAACGTAATGTTCCCATGCACTGAAAGCATGTTGGGGAACTACACCAACCCTAATAAATTGCTATGAGTGTTAGTAAATCACAAAACTTGAATTGTACAATTTGCATGAGAGAATTAAGTACCATAGGTGTCTAAAAATAAAACTAAACCCCTAACAGTGTGCTAGTATGTTTGCTCTGCCGACTGTCTTTGGTGTTGTAGCTCACCTGTGGTGGGGTTGGGGTAGAGCCGCTTCGGCCCCCTGACATAATCTCCTCTGTAATGTCTCGACCTCCTTGGTTAGGGTCTCTTATTCTGATCTATGGAGGAGAGGAAAGAGATCCACTGTCAGGGTTAGAATACAAATGATGACAGGAAGGACAGGGTAGAAGAAACAAATCTGTATGTGAAGGGAAGAGACCTGACTGTAAATGAAGAAGCGTACGGAGAAAAGTAAAGGGTTAAAATGTTTCAGGGTGAGGACAGCAGCATGTAAGAAAAGAGCCTTCCCATGATGCAAAGCCTACCGTGGTCAGCCTTTTCGGTGCGTATGACTCGCTAGCTGCCTCGCATTCAATGAAAGCTACATTTCTCACATTGTGAACACTGAGGCACACCAAATCCAAAAAACTAACCGCCACGCAAATTCCTCTGCTGTACAGCAGAATGTGCTTCAGCTTGTTAGTCACCACTGAAGCTGTTAAACTGAGCGAGAATCAAGTTAACCAACTTCAAGACAAATTGTCAAACAAATTCCACTGCTGCCGTTTAAGTTGTTATGAAAATGCCTGACTCTCATGAAGGCAATTCACAACCAGGCAGACACATAACACTCAGGCACAAGGAGAAAAAAAACAAGTAAAAATCAGATAAATCGCTCAAATGCCCATACATTACAAATGCATGCTTTCTATTCAGCACTCTTTTTTCTCTCACTCACACTCTAAATACTTACTCTAGGAAGTCAGAGCTGTCATGAAACTGGTGTGAGCAAGAAAGCTACTAAATAAAGTGACGCACACAGTCACTGCATGAGGATTAAACTGTAAAAGTTAACAGTGAGCTGCTAAAATACTGCTGCTCTCTGGCCTACTTTTGACTTTAAGAACAACAATATTTGCTTGTTGCTAGTGACCTTTACCTGGTTCAGTCCGTCAGCAACTCCTCTCCCGGAGGACTGCAAACCCTAGCGGGCCTCTCTCATCCTGGGGCTGGAGTAGTCGTTCCAGCGGACTTGGGGTTGGACTTAAAACCCCACACAGCAGGATGGTGGGTGGACGTAGCCAGCGTAGTTTTACCTCAGCTTAACTCGCACACATCCAGGCTGTGATAGAGAGCTACACACCGGCAGAACAGGACAGAGCAGGGCTGGGCCTGACTGTCAGTAAGCTAGCTAGCAACTTGACTCACTCTCTCCCTCTCTCATAACCCGAACAGAACAGGGAGGGGTGGGGGGGAAAGGATAAAGCGACTGGCCTTGTAAAGCTATGGTATTGGAATGCACAAGCCCGCCCACAAAGACTAACAGACAGTTAAAGGGGCCGGAGGGGCAGGGTAAAGGGGAGGGGGGGTGGGAGGTTTTCCAGGAAAAAAAAAGTTATCCTTATCAAATGAGCTGGCGCTAGCAGAAGAAACTCCCCCTTTTCCTCATTCTCTCTGTCTGCCTGGTCATCCTGCACACTCAAGTTGCTCCTGAGATTTTTTTTTCATGCTCAACCCCTTCTGAGAGCAGAGGAAACCAGGAGGAGGAGGAGGAGGAGGAGGAGGAGGAGGAGGAGGAGGAGGAGGACGAGGAGGAGCAGGGGGTGCCACAGCAGCAGAGGAAGGCTGGTTGGATAGCCCTTCCGGCTCAAAAGGGGGAGGAGACCGGTGGCCACGTGGAGCTGAGCTATGTGCTGACATGTCCTTCACCCCCTCCCCTCTAGATTTTCTCTTTGACACAGAGGGAGAGCAAGAGAGTAGAAAAGTAGAAAAAGGGCAATTTGCAAAAGGCCAAAAAAAAAGAAAAGAAAAAGTAAATGGTAGAAATGAAAAACAAGACAGTATAGGCTAGAAAACACCTGAATACTAATTTTAAGAACCAGAAAGTTCAAACACACACACACACACACACACACACTTTCTCTATGTGACCTGCATACAACTACATAAAGGAGGGTGTGTACCTTGCGGTTGCACATACACTGCCCTGTAAATGGAAGGCCACAGATTACCCACAGAGGGCTCTAGCTTGTGTTCTGTTGACAGACACCAAACCTCTAGCTGCTCTCTCAAAGTGCATCATTCCCAAAAAGCAAGAATGCAAAGCTTGTGGTGTGTACTTATGCACGCACATACACACAGACATACACAAAAGCCTTTACATACAATCTTATGCCTAACATCACTCACTCAAGTCATCTGTCATCTTAAGTTTTACATTGAGAGCTTTGCATTTTGTGTGGATTTGTGTCACGAAGACAGTGCAGGGCCTTAAAGCAAACGTTGTAGCACCGGCTGGGGCCCATGGGAATGTGCCAAAGTCCACCCCAGGCAACCACAGTTGCTGATAAGCAGCCAAGTTCCAGAGAGAGAGGGACCAGACATCATGCAAGTCTTGTGGCAAAAGAACAGAGTCCCAGCATTTAACACTAAAAGGCATTTCCTGGTAATACTGATAACAGCTTAAAGCATTTACACTATACGAATATGAATATTAATATATGAAAGGTTCTACATAGAAACTACAAACGATGTCATCATATTTCTTTCAACAAAGCATACACTGGATTTGGGAAGTTTAATCAGATAAAGACAAACAGAAAAGTTACCCAAACACACAAAAAGGTTCAAGCTAGCCAAAACTAGATTCACAGTCACACAGACAAAGTTGATGAACAGCGCATGAAGGAAAAACCATTCACTGTTCACGTTTGTGCTTCTCCTGTTACTACGAATTTTTACACTTGAGACTTTGGACAGCTGTTTCAGAGTATATACCTTTGCTTTTCTCAAAGATCAATATTCAAAAACCATAATGTCTAAAACAAGATGACCAAGGAGATTAGGTCACTTTGGCTGCAATCTTTGGTTGAATGAAGATAAAGTTACACCTAGAAGTTACACCTTGTGAAACAGGTTTAAAAAACAACTCAACAGTGAAAGAGAGACTAAATATTTTTCCTGTTAATTGGATAAAAGAGTCTTGGAGGATTCTGGAAAGTCTAAAAATTCTCGAATGCAACCGGCATCACAGAAGTCTCAAAAGTAAAAAACCATGATTATATGAGAGGCACAAACTGGGGCTAGAGTTCACAGAGAGCTACCACATACCAGGCGAGGGCCATCTTAGAAAGCAAAGGAAACACTAGACATACTGTAGAACTTGGGCAATATGTCATACGGCAGCTTAGTTTTACATCACACTAAGTTAAGGTCCTGCTCACTACTATCTGTGCCAATCAGTAAACTGAACTCCATGTTGAGACTCAAGAATGATTCTAGAATGATCTTCAGAAAGATTGCAACACCATTGACTAGCTGGGTTGTTCATACTACTGCAAAAGGAGTTGTTAAATGAACGACTCTTACACTAAAGTGGTCAATCCGAAACACTTATCTTCCACATGCCACATTTCCTTTGATGCCTACAGTGACATTCAGAAAATTATCAATCTGTACAGTTTTAACCAACCAACCAACCAACCAACCAAACTCTGCCTGGCTGACATTCATAACAATGGTTACAATCATGTATTTTGGCCCATTAATAAACACTGGGGGGGGAGGATCAAACTTGATGCAGCAGCATCATAGATATAATTTGTGTCTTTCACACTGCCAACTACTACTCTATTACCCTCAAAGCAACTCAGCCAGTTCAGTCAGAAATTCAGGTGTGTTATGCAAGTAGCCTTCGAGGTGCTAGCCTCAAGCAGAGATGAGAAGTGGGCAACTGAGGTCTGGTAAGCTCAATTCTTTTTACTCCACACCTCCAGATTTTTTTATTTTTCAAACTTTATTGTCTTCAGACCCAACTGACACGTATCAGACTTCACACAGCTCCCTCTGGAGCGACAGAAAGCAACCTAGTAGTTTGACCAACCTAAACTAAAACAACAAAAGTGGACAGATTTTATATTGTTTAAAGCTCTATTCAAAAATGCTAATATAAATTGAGTCAAATTTAGTTTGTAGAAACAACAGTTTTGATCAACATGAGGATAAGTTGTCAATAGCTATATTAAGGGACACTTCATAGCACACTTTACCTAAATGTATCTTTGCTCCTCACTGACTTCTCACTCAGTTTAAAAGTTTAAAGATGAGAATGACAGTTGTGTATACCTGGATGTATTAGTGTCTTGCATGCAATCATGCATGTATCATGTATGCAGTCGACAGGAAGAGACTTGACAAACTAATTAAGAAGGCCAGCTCTGTCCTGGGTTGCCCCCTCGACTCAGTGCAGGTGGTGGGAGAGAGGAGGATAATAGCAAAGCTATCATCACTAATGGACAATGTCTCCTACCCCATGCAAGACACCATCACTACGCTGAGCAGCTCCTTCAGTAACAGACTCCTTCACCCCAAGTGTGTGAAGGAGAGATATCGTAGGTCCTTCCTTCCTGCTGCTGTCTGACTGTATAACAACCAGCACTGCTCCCAGTAGACCCCCACCCCCCCCAATCTCGGCATCAATAATAATAATTAATGTTTATATATAATATTTATATATAATAACAATGTGCAATAATTACTGTGCAATAATAATAATAATAATAATAATAATAATTACTGTGCAATACCATTCCATATTCACTGTGCAATCTATTGCCCATGTGCAACTGCTGCTGCTACTATTTGTGTTATTTGTGTTATCTGTTGTTGTGGATTTCTTACTGTTTTTTCTCTTGTACAGTGTTTTTATTTGTTATTTCCTACTCTTACTGTTTTTTTCTCTATCCACTTTGCTGCTGTAACATTGGAATTTCCCCATTGTGGGACAAATAAAGGAATATCTTATCTTATGCATTCAATACAGTACATAGCAATGCTGAAACCTTTTTCCATCATTCGATTTGTCTCTAAGTTTGCAGTATCACCAAGATGTATGTGTAGATGTCGCAGATAGGTCTAAAATTATCAGAGGAAGCTTGAGTTTATTACACAGTAGCTGTGTGGGGCTGGACTTTTCTCAAGAGCAGAAAACACACATATAATGTAATCAAATGGAAATAACCTAAAATAATACCGCCAGTTAAAACACCTGATGTACACTGATAAACAGATCTTGTCCAAACAGGGCTGATAACAAACTTTTCCATTTTAGGGGAACTGTTCTTTCAAGTCTGTATTACTTTCCTATTAACATTATCATTAATTCTGCTGATGTTAGTATATGTATCATTAGTAGGCAATATGGAAATGCTGAGTCAGACAGCCATTCTCGGTAAGCCTTTTCAAAGTGCAAGACGTTTTGTGACTGTACCTGTTTACGTTCCCTTTTGGTGGGGATGTGTTGGGGAGGCTGAGGTGGTGGTTGCTGCTGTTGAGGGGCAGGGTTCATAATGACGGGTGCCGGCTGCACTGGGGGGGTGTACTGAGGCTGGGCGGGGTAGTAGGCCCCTGTAGTGGATCAGACAGAGAGAAGAATGTAAACCAACAGATAGTGACTTAATCCTATAACCATAACTTGGCACAAACACATCAGCCAACACACACACGTACATGGTTAACAGTACACAGCTAATGTTTACACAACAACATTATAGTCTATACTGGTAATGTTCTGAAAGTCCTGTTAGGCTGCTCTGAGGCAGTTAGAAAAGCTGCATCTAAAATGTGAAGGTTTGATTTCTTCCTGATTTATAGTGCAGCAGCTGCAGTTTTATGTCCACAGAACATATAATGAGGTAACTGCACCTTCTTAAAGTCTTCTCACTGCCATGTGAGGGTGTGTTACACTTTAGGCATCCATCAAATGCTTGAGAAAGAACAATGTACAATCTCATTAAACTTCACTTCTTAGATTACAAAATACATTTTTTTTTTTTAAGTAAATACATTAGAGGATATTTCTGTGGACACTGTAGAGACACCTTACAGGTGAGAGCTTGTAAAGTTAGGGAGTAAATCCTTTCAGCTCTACACTTGTACACGTGTGATTTTGTAGCCTATGTTCCCATGCAGTCTGAGTAACTGGTGACTGACATCAGCTGATTGCAATTTAACATTTTGAAAAAATACCACAGCCTCCAACTGCTTCTTTTCAAGCAGGCTCTTTTTTTTTTCTAACCCTAACCCTGCCTACACATCTTCAGATAGCTGCAAGTTGCCCTCAATCCTGATGGTTCCAGAAATCTACTTGAACAGACATCACTGCCTCAAATCTGCTTCTAATTGTACCTTTCCACTGACTTTGTATGCTTTTGTGCTATCTGAAAATCTCCCTTCTTGTTGTATCTGAATGCAAGTTAACAGAAGCAGACAGAAGTAACTGGAAGCCCTCACATGTAGGCCTTCAGACCATGACACAGCAGTCTCTCCCTCCACCCAGCCCTGCATTGGTGTCCCCATTTCTTAAGGCCATGGATGTTTATCACATTCACAAATTTGTCAAGAAAGCTGCCACCAACATGACCAAGAAAAATAGGTTTCAAGTTCAAAGAACCTCCATTAGCCTAATCGGTCAATAATATCAACAAGACCAAGCATTCAGTGATATTACCTGGCCTTGTACAGTAAATGGCCTCGACTACAGTTCAGAACCAGTTGTAGCCCACTTTCAAAGGACAGGGGTAAAAAAAAATCCTCAGGTTGAAGAGGCCTCCCTTTCAGACCGGCAGTAGCTAGCTCCTGCTCTGCCTCTCTCCCCTTTCAGGCATTTCAGTCTAACTCACATTACTGAGTCTGCATTGTTGACCAGGAGCAGCACAGCCTAAATATAGTCAAAACCCCACACCGGCTGGGGGAAGAGAGGGAAGACAGACATAGCGAGAAGGACGGAGAGAGGGAGAATGGGAGCATGCTCAAAACCCAAAACCCAGATTGAGACTTTTCTTGGACAGTGTCCCGATGTAAATAAGAGGACTGAGATATGACTCACTAAGTGCAACAGACTGAGACAACAAATGGGAAGGGGGCTGCAAAGAGACGCTTTATCTAGAAGACACCTACCCTCAGAGTCCTTCTGCTCTTGAGACCCACGGTTCCCCATGCTGAATGCAAAATCTGCGTATGGGCAGAAAAAGGAGAGGGGGTTTCTTCTTCAAACCCCCTCTCTAACTTCTTCCTGTCCTCTCTACAGGTGCCCTCTCAGAATGACTTCTTTTAATGCTCAGCCCTCCCCTCTTCCAGCGTGTCTGCATTTTGCTCCTCCCTCTGACCTTCCTGATTCCTCCCTGCCTTTCACTTTTTTCCACCTTCCTCCCTCCCTTTCCCTTTCCCCCCTCTAGGGAGTACTGGCAGGCAAGCAAAGCTATTTAGTTGTGTCATTCAGTTTGGCCCTGTTTGCCTGAAGACTCCCCTATCTCTCTGCTCTGGACAAGTGATCTGATTCATGCTGGCAAAGATGTCAACAACAACCTACTACAAAGGGGGTGGGGCTGTGTGTATGTACATGTATGAAGGAACAGTTAAGCAAATCACTCGTCTTGGGGGGCGGGAGTCTTAAAAATAGTCACTGTACTCTGTCAGCTCTGTGTATGTGTGTGTGTCTCTATGTGACTGCTAGAAAAGGACTCAGTGGTTAGAGAGACTGCACCACTTAGAGGTCCAGAGGGGGTGCTGGACTGATCTTCTGGGATTGTTACTATGCTCATTACAGAACTTTATGATGGGCATTATAGGTCCTTAAGGCAAAAAGCCTAATCATATCCAGATAGCCAGTATACCTGTATCACTGCCTTTCCTCTGACCTGGTGGAAATCTGCAGCAGCCCTCGAAAACCCCTGCACTTTCAAAGCCAGTATCGTGGTCAAGCCCATAAGAGAGTGGAGTTCGAGAGCCATGTCTCAATGTCACATGACCAGTTATTTAGGGTCATATGCCAACCTCATATCATGACATACCATGTGACTTTCAAAATGACCAATGTGACACACCCGCCAACATAAACACATGGGACGCTATGTCCTGTGACGTCATACAAATATCTGGCATAAATAACCCTCTGACAGTAGCCTGCTATTGAGAGAGTAAGTAATCTTGACAACAAATAGAAATCTATTATATTAGCACTAAGCCTGGCAGAGTCACATCAATAAACATAACAAAAATATAAGATATACCACTAAGATATGAAGAAAAGGCAGCAAGTATTTCAGAGGTGATTCATTGTTCTCCAATTAGCATTTCCTGTTTATGTGCAGCCTGTCAGTCAAAAGTATAGATCCAGAAGGGTTCCCATTGGGCTTAAACTGCTGGGGGTTTTCAATAGCACATTTTTACAATTTATGATAGTTAAAAAAAGACATATTAGGGATTTGGGTTTTCCCCAGAGCAGCAGTGTTCAGATCATACATTTACACTACAGATGTATTTGCAACTAAGCAATTCAATTTTATCCACAGTCTAGAGCAGTTATTTATTTCCTATTGTAAATGATGCGGTTCACACAGATGAACCCTGAGAACATGGACCGTGGTATGGGATTGGAAAGAACAAGTCCAGTAAAGAGGGCTGTCAGAGGATTGGTTCAGGACCCAACACACATTTTGTGGACATGGAAACCTGAATCTTCCACATTACACTGGAATCATTTTACTTGTATACCACAACAATTTAGTTAAGTTAAGTCATTGCATCCTTTAAAACTAGTCCAGTCATCATATGATTAATGTTAATGACTGAGGGGAAAGCATGAATGTCACTCTAACGTGAATAAGCATGTGAGATGCTCACTTCATGTAACAGATGAAATGAATGCAAAGACTAATAACTGATACTGTCTGAGGTCATCTCAGGCTCAAAGATCTGATCCTATATTTTTTTTCTCAAGGACAGTGCACATCGATAAACACTGCAGTAAATATTCCAGTATTAGCCAAAAGGCTAGTTTTCATCTGTAGTCACTGGTCAGGTGTAAACATTTGCAGCCTAAAGTCAGTGTAAATCAAGAAACATGTTAAAAACAATAATCATGATGCAAGGCATGACAAAACGTAGTCAGACACTCAAATTAGTTCCAAGTACATTGGTTTGCAGTACAGGTTTAGAGCGAGCTCTAAGATCAAAATGCATAAAATGATCTAGGCTGAATTTTATCTATTTGATGTTTGATGACACATGTTCTACATTATCTCTTCTTCACTGACTTCAGTTATACTTCTGTTTTAAAATCAAAAGTATTGCTGCCCTAGGTCAATAAACCACTATCTGAAAACAATAGACACAGAGGTTAGAATTCGTCCACAAACAATAGCAACATTTTTTTTTAATTTCTAGTTCTAGTTACATGCATACACAGGTGCAGAGGTATTGTTCAAGCACCATGCACATTGTACAGTGCACATACACTGATGTGCAAAGAACATGACATAGATAGCCTAATAGGCCTTACAGTCCTGTATTCAGGCCAGTGCCTTCTATTGCTGATGAACTACAGTTTAAACAAAGACTACACATAGTTCAGATGCCTGCTAGTGGGGGGTCAGCAAGTTTGTTTTCAGGGCATCATCACTTCTTGTGGTGTACTGACTCTCAGCCACCTCTAGAGGGTGTGCCAACACATGGGATCAACTGCAAACATCTGTAGTGCTACTCTATATAGTAGGAGATGTGAAGTAATAAGACAGAGTATGTTTGGAATAAATTAACCCAAATTAAAAGACAGAAATATTCATGTGTGTGAACTATGATAGCTACACTGTATGTGTATTATAGGAACATGCTATAATACTGTAACATATCGAACATTCATGCTCAATGCAGATGTTATTTTAGGCTGACATGCTTTCATTCACTTTTCTGGAGTGCCCATTTGGCTCAACATGCTATGATAGTCAGCAACTTTCAACATTTTCCATTTTTAATTCCAGCCACATTTCATTATGGCCATGTGCTCTATGTTGGAAAGGAAGAAAGTAATCTCTGCTGATTTCTCCCTGTGCTATTGCTGAATGTCACTGCACAAATGACTCTAGAGAGACGTTGTTGTTCTTTGGTTCTGAGGAACTTACATGAAAACACACATTGCTACTTCGTCTTCTTTAAAGCCAAACAGGTGCGTGTGTGTGTGCATAATAGGGTACAGATCCTAAGCAAGTACAATGAGTTTCAAACCAACCTCTAAACCTACTGGTCTATTTCTTCTCATTTCATAATAACAAGTGTCCTAAGCAACAAGACCGATCAGATGCGTTGACGTGACTTCTGGGACTGACTTCAGATAAATATGGCCGTAATTAAGAGCAATATCATATGTGTGTGGTTTAGGAAGACACATGCTTTTCTGTAAACATTGATACGAAAAGAAATACTAAACAAACAAGAAGGCTCTCAAACAATAGCTTAGGTGAAGGCCAAAACAGTGTAGCAGATGGACAAAACCCAGATTTCCAGAGCAACTGAGAGGATCACAACAAATGTGAAAAATAATAATAAGGACTACAGAGACTGCTGAAAAGTGGAGCTGAGAGGTAAAATGAAAAATAGATCTCAAAAATGGACCTCAACAACTGCCTTTACTGATGTGATGTGCAAGTCATCAAAAACCACTACTAATTATTTTGGTAGATTTTTACATTTGGCTACCTTTGGTCACATTTCCACTGTATGGAACAGCTCGACTCGGCTCTACCATACTCACTTTTGGAACCTCTACTTTATTTACCACTACATATGGTACCTATATATATCACACAACATACTATTATCTATATTATACTTATATTGATAATACCGCCTAAACCTAGGTGGAGCCAATTGTCATGGCAACACAGTTAGGAAACAACACACAGGAGCTTTACTTTGGTCTTGAGGAGCTGCAGCTTAAATTCACGAACAAAATGTAAACAACACTGTACATTTACTGCCAGACTGATAAATTCACTGCTCTCATTCCCTCTGCACGGCCCGCAGTCTCTCGCATCCACACACTAACTACGCACACAAAAAGGAGCTGCTACTCTTTGAATAGAGGATGTGAAGGTATGGCATTCTTCATACATCTGCACTTTGTCAATTGACCATGGGGTGGATATGTGGGCTGCCATTTTTATTGAATAAAAAAATACCTTCTTTTTTTTTTTTTTTAAATTGTGCAGGATGTCATGTTGCATTACCAATCAGTTGCCTGCAGTGTTTTCATGTCACCTTTTAATAACAGCTCAGCTTGTTGGAACCTTGACCGAGGTGGTACTGTCCATAATGGACGAAAAAACCGAAAAGAGCGAGCATAGTAGAGTCACACCATGTGGTGGAAAAGCAACTTAAGTTAACTTGCCACATTTTCCTGGCATTACATTATGCAAATACAAATTTTCATGCTATGTGGTTCTGATACTTTTCAGTTTTATACCCACTGGCTCTCTAATGATGGTTAACTGAATAAATTAGAGAACCATTGCTGACCAATTACAGGTCCAGTGTGTAACATTTAGGATGATCTATTGTCAGAAAAAGACTATAGTATTCATAGGTATGTTTTCATTAGTGTATAAATCACCTGAATATAGGAATAGCTATTTTTACGAGGTACAGAGCTACGATCTGCAACTACATCGCTAAATGCCACTTAATCCTACACACTGGACCTGTGTCAGTTAAAAACTCTGCAGTGTCTGTGTGTGTGTGTGTGTGTGTGTGTGTGTGTGTGTCTGTGTGTGTCTGTGTGTGTGTGTGTGTGTGTGTGTGAGTGTGGCTCAGGTGAGGCCCCAGGTAGAGCCTCTTACCGTAAGTACCATATTCAGCGGGGCTGGTGCCTGGGTAGTAGCCTGGGGTGCCTGCTGGGACTGGGTATTGCTGGGGTGTGGCCACATAGGTTGCTGACCGGTACTAATGAAACAAAGAAGAGAGGAAAAAGGGTTAGGGAGGAGAGACAAACAATGTTATTAGATACGGTCATAAAAGCAATTTAAACAATGAGTGCAAACATAGGCCTGCTTTAGACCATTAAAAGGTACGTCAGTATTGTTGATACATTGTTTACGAATTTATTCAAACTAGAAAAACACGAAAAGAAAAAGCTCGAGAGAGATGATATCAGGAGAAATTCCGTCGGTGGTGTCACGTTAGCTGTCCCTATACCATCTGGCTCGCGTAAGAAGAAGATTTGGCAGCATCAGTACTTGAGCTACCCCCAGTTTGTGCCCCCTACCTGTCCCGGTATAAAGTAGGCAGGTCCCTGTGGTGAGCTGGGGAAGGGCAACTGTTGTCCAGGGATCATCATCATTTGTGAGCCAGGGCCCGCCTGGTAGACATGGGTGGGCGTCACAGGCCGAGGGCCACTGCTGGGAGGGACGCCCCGAGGCCCACTGTTGGGAGGCAGGGTGGCCCTGTTGGTGTAAAAGGGCTAGAGAGGAGGCAGGGAGAAGACAGAAAAAGAGGCCACAAGAAAATGTGGGAAGAGGAGAGGGATAGAAATAGGGGTAGAAGAGAGAGACAAATACAGGAATTATTAGTTACTTTTCTAATACCTCTGACATAAAAACCATCCCACATGCCCTTGTTGGATTTTATCTCTTGGTACAAGTGGAGCTAGCTTGTCCAGCCTACAAGCTAGGCTAATAGTTTGTCCATGAATCTATGGCTGGACTCCAACTGGAAACATATTGGCCCTGCCTGCCAGAAGAGATAAAACAGCTAATGCTGGTTCATTCAGAGACTACTCATTGACATTCTGCTGCTGTCCTGGGAGCTAACTGCCGTAGCCAGCAAGATGACACCAAGCCAACAAAGCACAACGCTGCCAAATATTAGACACACACATATGCACTCCTCAAGAGGGTGAGAAAAAAAAGGGATGAAAAATCTGGAAGAAACCGGAAATTGAGTTACCTGTAGCGACCTGAAGCTTCCCTTCAGCAGCGCAAACACAGATCACACACAGAGACACATCAAATGGACGCAAGAAGAGGGTGGGAAGAGAAGGATTGTGAAAAAGAGAGCACCACAATCAGTTAGAGCAAAGCCCCCAGAAACTGTCTGTTCTGAGCCAAGCAACATGCAGCGAATAGGCAGAACACTGAATCCAAATAAACTAGATCTAGTTACTCTTGAACTTAACTGTAACTGAAAGATGGGCATTAATCATCTATGTTTACTTCTTTCAATTATATCAATCTGAGCACTTTTCAAAGGTTAAAAAAACAAGTGTTTTCAAGAGTGTTAATACATTCCCATATGAAACCCACAATGTTAAATATTCCTTACCAGTAATTAATATTATCTGTCAGAAGAATCTTTAATTTCTTAATTGGGTTGCATACATGTCACTTTTGGGAAAGTAACTATTCTTGTAAGTTTCCCATAGTTTCATGTACAAATATTTCCTTACAGCAACAACAGTCACCTTTAAAATGGTATCACATTAGGATATCAAGGTATTTGGTCAAAAAAATTGTTTGTCCTGTAGCACACCTTAGGAGGCTCACCATCTACTACTGCTTCTAATACGTGTTACAATATAGGAAACCCCCCTCTTGTTAGTCAGTTGTGCTGTTAGTACCTGTTGGTGTATAGGCCGGGGCCCTGGGGCAAACTAGAGGAGGAGAGGCAGACAGTACAGAGGTTAAAGACAAAAGCACAGGATCCATGCTTCACTCTCATTGACAGGCTCATTCCAGTTCTGCACCTTTACAACGGCACATAACCACAGCCATGCCCACTTTTATTTTCACATGGCATTCTTTTACCCAACTGGCACTTGCTTACCAATTTATTAACAATACAACAATGCTATTCTAAAGGACCAGTGAGTAGGATTTAGTGGCATCTAGTGGTGTAGTTGCCGATTACAAAACTCACAAAAAACGTGAACCATTTTTGGTTTGTCTGTTCTGAGCTACTGTAGAAACATGGTGGCCTCCATAGAAGAAGACCTGCTACATCTGCAGATAGCAACATCTGATTCTAAAATAACAAAAACATAAAGATTCTTAGGCGATTGTTCACTACATGACATAACTATGACTATTATATTCCGTTTCTCCCAATAAATCCTCCTACATTTCACACATTTCAACAAGTATTAAAACTGTAACAAATACATAATTAACCTGCTCAATCCTGTACACTGTAAATGATAAATGACTATAAATAAGACTCCATACAAAACATTTAAAACTTAAATGAAGAAAGAAGGGTCTGCCGGCATATTGGCCGAACTCTAATAAATGACATCAAATCCAGTTGGGGCTGCTTGCATTTCTTCCTGTCAGTCAGGAGCACTAAGCAGTTAAAGAGTTTAAATCATATAGCTGTGACACTTTGTGAGGTAGAGTATGAAGGCCAGGCTGACACTCAGTTAGTAATTGTGCAGAACTGGTGAGAAGTAGGCAGAGGGACATGCAGGCATTCTAAGAAATTCACATATGGATTGGGAAGATTTCAGTGACCAGTAATTATGCCAAACTGCCCACAGCGACGTTTGCAGTGGAAAGAAAAGGCCTTGACACTTTCTATCCTGATTGGTTTGTCTGTCACTCACATGACAAATGTGAGGTTTAGGAATTAAAAGGACACATTTTAGATTCATAATGCACCACAAAAGTTAACTCAATAACTGGTGTGGAAGACAATGAACTATCTCTGACATGTGATGGAAGAAGTAATTATTTTCGGGAATGGAGCAAAGTCCGCCACTGTGGGTGCACTGTGGGGTGGGTGAGCAGCGGGTAGGCCTACCTGTCGGGACTGCGGTGTTGGGTTCATTTGTGGAGGCGGTGGGGTGGCAAACACAACAGAAGGGGGCTGCCCAGGGGGGAATGAGGGCTGCAAGAGACAGGAAGTGATATCAACGGCAGAAGAGTGGGACGCAGGAGGAATAAGGGGTGAGAAGGCAGGGATGAACAGTAGACAAGTGGTCAACAAGGGCACAGATACTGAGATTGATATTTGAGGTCACATTATTCCGCTTTTTTCAAAATAACATCTTTTCATATTTAAGTCAATGGGGATGGAAGACGTTACCTTAAGCAGAGGGAGGGAAAACTTTCTGAATGTTATTACACTCTTAATTTAAAGAAGAAAAAAAATTTGGGGGGCCAGAAAATATATATTTTTTAAAAAAAGTGAAAACTGATGACCACTGTTTCCCAAAGCAACATGACTCATATGTCTTGTTTTGTCCACAACTGTCATAGAGGACTGAAGAAACCAGAAAATATTCATATTTGAGAAGGTTTGGATTTTGATTCTTTAAAAAATTACTCAAAACGATTAATGAATTATCAAAATAGTTGCAGATTAATTTAATAATTGATGACTAGTTGATTTATGGACTAATCGCTGATAATAACAATGAAGATGCTGCAAGGCAGCTGAAAATGTGATGGCAAAGCTGTAAATGGACCTAGCAGCAGCCATAGACGTAGCTGTAGTTATGTCTGACAATCACTATGGAGTACAAGGACTGTGTTGTGGGACTTTCTACTACATGGTTGAGAGTTGTACCAAAGAACTGCTTGCGGCTGCTGCAACCATTCTCCACCAGAGAGAATGCATTGTTTTCTGATCTGCTTTTCATTATGTGTGCAACAGCGCTGTCACGACAGCCCTTTTTCTTTGAGAAACCATGTGGGATAGAGACAGACGTCCTAAAAGAGCTGATACAGGAAGTTAAGAAGCAGGGTTTTCTTACCTGTGAAAGGCCAGGGGAGGGGGCAGGGTGGGGGGTGGAGGGGGGTCCTGTTATAGGCTGTGGTGCTTTATTCATTTCATGGAGTTCTGCATGGGGAGGCAGATGTGGACCTGTGTACAAATCTGGCGAAAGAGAGAACAGGGGGGTTAAATGTGTCTTCTGTCTTGTGTCTGATTTATGAAATTATGTATGCAAGTATGTGTAGAGAGTTTTAGTAGCATTTAGATTTACCAGGAGGGCTAAACATTTAAAGTTTATATTTCCTGTTAATAGTCACAGTCATTTGTATACTTACATTTATGACCCGAGGAACGTTTTGTCCTAAAAGACAGACAGAGAAGCTTTGTTAACAATAGTATTGGCTAATAATGCATTTCAAATTTCTTTTTTTTCTTCTTCCATTTTTCATTTCAAAGTTACAGCATCTAAGCTAACCAAATAGCCAAACCAAAGAAGTTAGTATGTACAAAACATTTAAAGGTTTTAAAGTAGATTAATAAAGGCATATAACTAATAGGATTTTTGATGACACAAGTCTGCAGTGTCATCTGCAAGGCAGGAAAAAGGATCATACCATACATTAGTGGTGAGTTACAGTTTTAAAATGACTGGAATTGGACTTAAGGTAGTACAAACAACAAGTCTTGTAAAATCCATTTGTATGGGATTAATTAATTAAAAGGGTTAATCCAGGTGAGTGTTGTTAACGAGCACCACCAGAGCAATGTGCCCCGTCAAGTACACCTACCGCTCTAGGCAGCACCTTATCCAGTGAGAGATTAAAGCAAGTGTGTCATCAAAATCACGCCTTTAACTCAACTTACAACAGCCAATTGAGCCCACATTTCTGTGCATACAAGCACCAATGCAGGACTGTGTACTGGAAGAAATAGGTTCCTATTCATCTGGTAAGCCAAAAACATCTCTCTTCTGCCCTTATACACAGAGACAGCCACTGTAATACAAGGTCGTAATGAGTCTTGGTCTTGATTATCAGTGCACCACGCAGACCTTATTTGAGACTTTGATAAAGATCTGCAAAAAGGCTGAAAAATGACACACCAACTCCAAACAGAACGGAAATAAACAAAAAGGACATGCATGTTGAAGTCAACATAGCCTCTATAGCCAATTACATACCACAACTATAAACTGTATTATACAATATTTTGTTTACATAAAAACATCTACTAAGGAGTTTTTCCATTATTAGTTAATCTGCCAATTATTTTATCTGGGAACTGATGAATCGTTTTAATCAATTAACCATCAATAAAAGTCCAACACAGAGAGAAGAGCCCAGCGTGATGTCATGAAATGTTTTGTTTTGTGCAACCAACAATCCGAAACCCGAAGATATTCAATCTATTATAAGGTAAAACAAGAAACAGCAACAAATCTCACACTCTGGAAGCGGGAACTTGAAATGTTTGGCATATTTTGCATGAAAATTGACTTAATTATCAAAATAGTTGCCAACTAATTTTCTGTCACTCAACTTATTGATAATGGATTGGTCTTGGCACATTTTTTCTTACTACCAACATTTTCAGTTAATGTGATAAAATGTCTAAAAAGAACATTTTTTATAACCAAACACTTCAAGGCACTGGAAAATTGGCTACTGAAGAGAACAAAACAGCAAGTTACCAATATTCTGAATGTTTTGTTTGGTCATTGCACTCATTCACAGTACACTTGGCACTGCCTGCCACCACTTTTTTAACACAACATTTAAAAGTATACATTGAACTCTAGCAGCCTAAGGCCAAAGTGTTTCAATTTTTGTAAAGAATCTACAGAGCATCACAACTGAATGTTGGTTGTTTAACTTTGTTGAGAGGTTCAAAGGGGACAACACGGAAAAGATTTCTGTTACATCTCCTGAACAGCAACATTGCCTTTCTAAATAATCACCAGTCCAGTAGATTAATTAAAAGCTTTCTTATTTTAGCCAATCACATCTACATGTCCATACATAACTGCATATGTGACCGTACAAAAACGTTACATGACACATATTATGTTACGTTATACACTAGAATTTGACCACTTGATGTCAAAAGACTCGGCTGTTCATTTTTTATTTCCTGCACCATTTTGGACGGCACTTTGTAGCAAAAGAACAAATTACTTCTTGTCTGCTTAGATACTGAGAATACAGGATATCAGAGTTTTTAACTCAGGAAATGTGGTCAGCAGCATATAGATACCAAAATTTAGGGTGTTGTCATTATATCAGAACAGATACCCATGGCCTTTTATTTATCTGCAGTTTAAAATCTGTTTACCTCGCTGAGTGACACTGATATAATGTATTCCTCAATGTGTAAGCTAGAAGAAAACAGTTACCTAAAGTGAAGACACTGATAATGTTGTAAATTTCTATCACGTTTATGAACTATGGCTGAAGGCTCAGTTTTCCCGTTGTATCCCCAACACAAAAAAGTTAAACGAGATGTGTGGAAATAATATGGATTGCAAACTAAAGAATGACAGGGAGTTCAGGTTTTTCTTAAAAAAATGTAAGGTAAACTGAATCCAGAAAGTATTTTGGTGATTATCAGCATAATACTGTATATTATATTGGCTTGTATAATTGTGACCTGAAATTTTCATATCACCCCATGCCTAATTGAAAATGATACCAATCCAATGTATCAGATAAATGCATCTAACAAAGTTGAATTGTCTTCAACTTCAGTGAAAGTGCCTCAGTTCACACCTCCTACAGGAATTCTTTGTCATTTTGCATCCACTGGCATACTTCCATTGGCTACTTTTACAATTGCACAACCTCTGAAATTTTGTTTGCATTCAGTCTGAACACACACTGACATATATACTTAAGAAACAAACCCTACATAATACAGTTTTTGTCTCAATGACTGAAACTATGTAGACAATTTTTTACATAGTACTTTCACCCCTCTGACTCAAGGGTCATTTCCTGATTCCCCTGTAATAATCCTCCTTAGGTTATATGGAGGTTACAATAATAACACATATGGTATTTATAGCCGAAGCCTACATTATCTCTGCTATTGACACACAAATACACCCCCTTTCCCTGAAACACACACACAGAAGCAGCAGTGTAAAAAGCCTGAGTCATGATGAATCAGGGTGTTTTTTTCATTTCTCAAAGAGGAGGAAATCACACTGCAGAAATGGTTGTAATCGCCAGTGTTACCATGACTATATCAGCACACAAACAAAGGAAGGCCAAAAGATAATTGATTTTAACTGAGGGAGGGTTTCCATATAGCCGGTTTAATCCCTGGCTTAGAAAAACACTGACTGACAGACATCGATGGAAGGCTCATCCCCGATGCTGAAGCCTTGGAGCTGGGAGAAAGGCGGAAATATGGTATATAGGGTTAGGAAAGGACTGTAGAGGGGTGTCAGGCAGCAGTTCAAAGGATCATCCACAAACAGAAAGATTGTCAGACTGAGCGGGGCTGGCTGGGAGACGAAATGCTGAATAAACAATCTCAGGGCAAAAAGAGGATCTCAGACCAACAACCTACACCACCTCACTGGCTTTACTTCTCTCACCAGAGAACACAAACAAAACCTATATTTGTTTGGGGGAATGCTTTACCCTGAAGTAGTGAGACGTGACCGGCTTTTTGAACAACTACTGTGCCAGTAACACACACAGTCAACCCCAGGTTAGTCTGCAGAATTTAGGAAAATTGGCAATCAGTATAAATTCAGGGAACAGTGTACAGCACTAAAGTACTGGCAAAGAGGGGTACCCCAGAAGCACGCATTTTTGAGTCAATTTGTGTTTTAGGAGAGTTATGTGAGCTAACGCAAGGCAGGTGCCTCACCACACCGCCTAATCACACACAGCCCAGTCATTTGAGCTGGTCTGACATGCAGCACCGTGGAGATCCAGCCACCAGAACCACTGCTAGTAAAACATGCTCCTTCAAATGTTGCATAAGCCTCTGCATGCACTCCCATGACCCTATAAAGAGGAGGGGGAGAACATTAAAGAAGTAGGCTATCGTGTCACCTATAGAGGGTGTAGCCACTGCGAATTTACCACTGTCTCTGCGTACACATGATCTACACTCATTGTACACACTGCACACTCAATGTGCAACTTTTGTTAAATAACTGCTTGCTGAAAATGGCCTTTCCCAATTTGATCCATGCTGAAAACTAAGCAAACTTTACTGCCTGTTGACGTCAGTGAAAAAGTACATGAGTCATTGGCTTTATGAGTTCATGGCCAGCTGCAGATTTCAAGATAGTTTGCAAATGTCATGATATACATTGAACTACTGCATTTACACACATTGAATCCTTAGCTTCTGCTTTGCCCATCATCCATCACTTTTATTAACTTCCCTGTTATATGCAGTTCACTGGCCTGCAGGCCATTATGGAAGTCTGTACCTGCCATCACAGAGCCACTGTGTTGGCTGCGGTGGTAACACAGGGACACAAAAAGCTCCAGTGGTGGTAGGCTTCACTTAACTCAGCTTGAGCACTTAAACTGTGGAAAAACTACTGCTTAAATTTAGCCCATGAGCCAAAAAGGGGGGAGCAACATGCCTGTTATGTCAAACAGAGTAGTGTTTTTGGTCCACTCTTTGTAGGCAGAACCAACACATTCTGAACAAATTGAAGTTCACTGACCTAAGCAGAAGGGAGTCTATGGTTAGGTTTCTGCAATACCATGCTGCTTCTTAAAGGGGAATTGCACTGATTTAATAATGCCCTTACACAAAGTTGGGGAGACTCACAAGAGAGACACCTCTGAAGGGTCATAATTCAAGAAGCAGAGGTTGAGATAGCCTGAATTTTAGTCTCTAGTCTGGTTTAAGCACCAAAAACACTGGATAGTACATTTCCAATAATGCAATGTAATAGCATCTGACATTAAACAATCCCTATCTGCTAAATGCCCACATCTTTTAAATGCCCACATCCCCAGTTTGTAACACAAGCTTTCTAATTACAAGTCCCAAATCAATCTGAAACAAAGCTTCCTTCAATGCGACAGAAGACAAGTAATCTTCATATGTAAAATGAGTGGCATGCTCCTTTAACATAAAGCTACAGCAGCTTAAATAAACACAAAACAACAGATTTACCAGAACAAACCCATTCTTTACAATACTGCCACTAACATTGATCAATACCTGAAACCAAACTGGTTTTCCATGATCACATTCACCCAGCAAATGTGGCTTCAGTCAGACATTTCAAGCTGAGAAGGATGTACAGACAGTGACAGTGAAAGTTAAACTCCAGTGACACAGCATCACACCAGCACAGCCGGTTCTGCCCCCCCCCTCTCAAATGTTCCTCTGGTTAACTAAAATTCTGCCAAAACCCACACACATGCCCAGACTCTAGGCTTTCAAGTTTAACAACAGGAAGCCCAGCAGTGTCCTTATGTCAGGCAAACTGTGACAGCCTGGCTCTGACACATCATGCATTTGTCCTGTGATTGCACTTCTGCTATTAGTTTCATTCAGTCTGACTGAAGCATGTTTGCATGTGTGTAGATGTACAAAGACATGGGAGCTATATGGTGTCCGTTGCCAGGAATAGGAAACTGCATCCATTTTAGACCCACATTCTCAGCTAAGGTCACATGTCTGCAGTCCTAAACATCAGCCTCATGCCTGCCACAGCAAGCAGGATGAAGTTATCAATAAACAGCTTTAATCATGAACATACCAACCCTCCAAACCAACAATCTGACACACTGTCAGTGTCAGAAGACAGCTGCGACGCTCATATCCAGTGGTAAAACACCGGTGTTTCGTCTGCTTGAACTGTGGGACACTTTTGCTATGACACAGGGGCGTGTCTGCACACACACACACACACACACACACACACACACACACAGCTATTTGCAGGGCATTATATTAAAAACACACAGCTATTAAATTCTCCCTCTTGCCAAAACACCTACAAATATGGATGCGAGGACGTGCTGCTCTATGTTGTGCTGTTAGCCATGTTGCTAACTTTCCTAGGCCCAATCTGGGTTTACCACGTGGTTTCCCCTGCTATTGGCGCGATGCAAACCCCAGCTGCCGGCTTCATGCCAGCCACACCTCAACCGATATCGGCTATAACAACCATGTTTTTCCTGAACAGCAAAACACAAACCAAGCACAAACGATGCTTTAAGGAGTCAGCAGTGCATAGAGACGTGACGGCGGTCGTATCAATGAATGGAAATACTAACCTAGATAACTCAAGCTAAGGAGGTGGCTACTGGTTATTAGCTCGTACATTTGCATTCAATATGTAAATATGCTACTCACATTCAGTGACTACAACTGCTCCAAAGCGTTGGCTAGCTAGGTATAAACACAGTTGCAGTGCTGTCAACGATGTCGTGACAACAATGAGTTAACGTTAGCCAGAATGAGTCAGACACCTCCGTTTCATTTCGCAGCCCAACATCTCGCCCAGATTACCAGCAACATCACCATCGTGACAGCCTGCGTTTGCATTCACACATTACAGGGGATGCTGATGGGAAATCCAGTTACAATGGATAACTTGAAGGCACAGCGAGCTGTCAACCATCCCAACAGGGCCACAATGAAGTCGTCACAGCTTTCCAAATTCAAAACAACTGTCCTGTCAATGAGTCACCAACCGCTCTTTAACCTCCACCGGCAGTTACAACTGCCTCTAAATATGTGACAGCATTAGCTTTCAGGTATTTTACGTTGTCTGGGTAACTAGGGGAGTAATGTCTGCTCGGCTCATGAACAGAGACCTCGCTGCACCACCACCTTTACATACACTGCCGCCCAACAAAACTGATTTCAGATAGCTGGCAGCAGCGTTACATGGTCCTCACATGGTTTCATTTCAGGTCTAAAGTTATCAGTGTACTCTTCATACACACCAAGGCTGACAAATGTGTGGACACAGCCTCCATCACTCTCTGCTAGGAGGTGGCACCAAGGCAAGACACAGTGTCGACACAACTAGAGTTATTTAACCTACTGCTACATATAGAACGTTAGCTCACTGTGTAGCAGGCTAGCAAGCGGTTGGAGAGCTAGCAGCATGAATTACGTTAACCGGCGAAAACAACAACAACATTGTGGTGCGACAGTCTACGTGTCGCTTTCCATGTGTAATATATCACACACAGTATAATATGTTTCTGAGCGTCACATGAGTAAAGGCTCATATTGGCTGTCTATCTAAGTGTTAGCTTGCTAGCCGGAGAAGCTAAAGTGAAGAAAGAACACCCACGTCGCATTAGCATGGGATGCTAGCGACCAGCTAGCTAGCTAATCCCTGAAAACACAGCAGGAACAGCAGAGAGCAGCAACCACTGAACAAAGTCACCACAGTTAGCTAAATCTCCACACTGAAAGACCAAACATACATCTGAATGTCGTCCCAGGGCCTCTATGTAACAGCGACTTAACACTCGTCTGACAATTTGAACATTTTAATAAAGAATTTAGCCCAGGACCGTGGCCGTTACCTTTCTCTCCTTGAGTCCGCAGAGCCGGACGGACGGAAAATGTTCCCGGAAGCCGGTAGTGATGGGCGAAAGCCAAAATCCCATCACGTGAAACTTTCCCAGTAATCGTGCTGTCGGCTGTGGAGATAGTGAAGTATTCTCATGTCGTTTATCTTTATTGTGTTCGCACATGAGTAACACGCCGGAGACGTTTTAATATTTTAATGGTTCCCAAAACATTTCAACTTTGTTCTCAAAATAAAGTTATATCCAATTTATATGCAGATCAAAATAAGGATTTTTTTGATTTCACGTTAAAGTTCAAATTACCCATCATCTATAAATTGTTCCAACACTGAATGGTTATTGTTAAATTCTCATTAGGTTATAAATAGGTTTCATTATAGGTTAAATAATTGCTCTGAAGAGAAAAGACAGTTAAAATACTGTGATGGTCTGATCTGTGCTAAGGTAAAAATACACATCAGCCACTGTTTATGGGAACAGACTGTGCATTATATTGCATGGCATACAGCCAGTGCTTGATATATAACACATACACTGACAAAACCATTCAGATTTGTCAACAATCCATCTTTAAAAACAAACATAATACATTTTTGCAAATGTTCATAAGGGTAAACTGAACTTCATCAAAGACCAAGGATACACAGCCTAACTGCTGTCATACTCCTGGACCCAGGCCCATGGAGGGATGGACAGACCCAGTGTTACATCTGCTTCATAGAGGTTTAGAATGAGAAACTAATGGTACATTTATTTTAAAAAAATAATAATGACATAGGCTAATTGTAGCTTTTTGAGTATTTCATATCTCCTGGAAGTTAGTTGACAAAGTATTAACTAATTTCAGCTAATAGCAGAAATATCAGAAGCACACTTCAAAAGTAAACCTTTTCTAAAAATGCTCTTACATCAGTGTTAAAATGTCACAACTATTGCTGACATTACTTTCCTCCATGAATATAAACACACACTACAGACAACTGTCGAATGACTTAACAGCTCCTCCTTGTGGAGAACCTTCAGCCTACTGAATTTGAATGACAGCACTTGAAAGTAAATCATAGGTTAGCCAAAACATACTTTGCACCTAAATCAACATAAAACACACAGCCATCACATTTCCACCATATGGATCTGACTTTTTTATTTTTGATTCAATCTTTTACAGTACTGTAACAAAAACCAAAAAAAAAAGAAGAAAAAACGTGATGAAGAATACATACTTTTAAATGCTCTAATTACAAAAATGACTGAGGATGTAAGTATTGGGGAAACACATTTGAAGCACTGATGGGGACTGAGCAGTTGTTTTCCCATTTACTGATGAAATATACAGGAGGTTGGTCAACAGTTCCCACACTGAACTGGCTCAGTCAAACAGCTGGTTCAGTACATGTGGGGAGAGGTGGATCAAAATTAGAGCAATGAGGAAACCATCTACGTAGAGTGGATGAGGTCCCAGTTTTACCCTCCCCTGTGTGATCCCAGTCCAATTAACCAGACCCCAACCATCCATTTTTAATGAGCGCTGGAGCTGGGCCAGTGAGAAGACACAGCGAGGAAGAAGGATAGGCCTGCCTTGCTCTTTTCAGCCATGCAATAAACAACTAAATATAACAACTGCCAAGAGCCATGGAGGGCTACCCTTACAAACAGAGCAAAAGGCCAGTAAGAATGGGGTTTTTTTTAGGGAAGGGGCCATCTAGGTTTCATAGTTGGGATTCTTGCGGAGGATAACAAAGCCCTCCAGGATGGGGGTGACGGGGAGGTACTCCTCTGTGGCCAACTCAGCCCTCTCTCCGTGAGCCAGCAACACCGGCGTGGTGTGGGTCTGGAAACCTGTGATGGCCTTTGGCTTGCCCGCCTGGCCCACGACATCCACAGCCTGCAGACATCAGACAAACTCATGTTAAACAGCCATTTCTGCTTTCACCTTCAGACCAGAATTCTTGGATTTTGGTTGCTGAAAACATTCCGTAAGTTCTCAAACATTTCTAAACAATAAGTGTTGGATGTTGGTCCACACTCCAACATCCAAAACTCAAAAGAATAGTTCTACATGTTTGGAAAATATGATAATGGACTTTATTGTGGCAAGTTAGGGGGAAGACCAAAAGCAGATCTCCGTTAAATATGAAGTTACAGCCAGGAAACTGTTAGTCCGACTCTGTTCAATTACCATGATATATCTTGTTTGTTTAATCCATACAAAAACAACAAGCTATGGTTTATGGGGGGGCTATGTACTAAACTGTTTCTTGGCCAGTCACAGTGACTTCCTGGAGTCACTGTTAACTGCCTAGCAACCTAATGGTGAGGTCAACATGATAACATAAGATTGAACTTAATTCATCCTGAGGGAAATGAATGAACATTAATCAGTGAGCATTAGAGGTGAAGGTAGGTGGTTACCTATGGACTGAGCAAGGATAACTTGTTTTCCCCTGCTTTTATGCTAAGTTAAATAGCTTCTTGTTTCAGCTTTTCATTTCAGACATGAGACTGGTATTAACTTTTCATCTTATTCTCTGCAAGAAAGCATTACAGCAGTCACACATGAAGGCAAGCGAGTGACCATAGTTTAACACTTCGTACTCGTTTCTAGTAGAGCAGTTTCTGTTGATAAATACAGTTTTCCATAAACAGAAAAACAATTACACACTAATTGGACAATAGCAATTTCTACAAATATTCCCGTCAGACGGATTTTACTAATATTAATTTTCCTAGGCTTCACCTGTCCAACTCTGACAGACACAGGCAGTGGTCGTAGCTCCTCATCGAAGGTGACCAGCATACGTGGCTGCATGGCTGCTACCAGGCCGTAGAGAATGTAGTGAGATTTCCCCAGGATTACTGTAATGCACAGTGAATGAACACCAGGAAGAATGTTAACACAGGATAATTTAATTACAACCTTCAAATTATAAAACAGAAATGGACAATGATAAGTGTGTGTGGAAGCAGGGAGATGTTGCGAAGGCAACAGGAGGAAAATTAACTGACTGTTCTTGACGTCGAGGAAGGAAACAAGCACGGTGAGCAGTCCAGCCACGGCGACCTGACTCATCAGCTGCCTGTCGCTATGGTAGGGACAGAGTGTCAGTGTGCCTTTGCCCAGGTGAGTCAGACCCTGTGGAGGCACAAACAGCAGACAGTCAATAGTAGCTCGTATACACACTCACACTTTCCCAAAAGTTCACATGCGTTTGGTACAGAGTGCCTTTTGTGTTGCCACCCACCTGAGCCAGTCGGACCATGAAGAGATTGTTAGGGTCTTTGGCGTGATACTGAGCCAGCTGCCGCAGCATGGCAGCCAGACGGGCGTTATTTGTGCCTGAGAAAAAGGAAAAAATGACGAGCCCTTTAAATATGTTGAGGAAGTCAACACTAGAGGCACTCCCAGAGGACGTGGCATTGTGCATCACTGAAAATGTCAAACACATAAAATACACCTTCAAGTATTCAATGCTATTTCTAGGGAAAATCATCAGTGGGGTAAGACTAGAAAATCTCCCTTCTACAATAGCACTTATCCGGAAGTCATCTGCATCCTAAACGCTTCACTGGTTGTATAAAGAACCTGTCTTTATGGGCATGAGCCATATGGTTGCACTACTGTATTTATTGTATCATTACTGCACTGTAATTGTGGCAGTGTGTTTTTCTATGTCATTATATGTTTTATTTTGAGCACACCATAACAAATTACAATCAATCATGGTTGAAGCGACAATACATCATTGAATCTTTTAATAGAGGAAAGCTGTCCACCTTTGGCAGATAATGTGTGATATCAGTGCATGATTATAGTAACAGCGCTGTGACAGCATCTTATTTCTATGTACTCAAAATAGAAGAGAACCTATTTAATGAGCGGGTGTTAATTTCATGAAAAAGTTGCAGCTTTGTTTTGTCAATTTTATTTAAAAACAGCTAAAGGTGTGTTTAGCTAATATATGCAAGTCATAATACTGCTAATGGTGCCATGACTATTGCATTCAATTATCTATTTCTGTATAGTTAAAAACAGGTTACTGTGCATCATGGCCGTTCAGTCAGAAATTCCAAGACCACACTTACACAGGAGTTCAGTATTGTCACAGCTGTCACACAGTTAACACTATTGTATGGGATGCTTATAACCAGACTTACCACTGCCAACCATGCCCATGGCAAAGATGGAGTTGTGGGACACCTCAGGGTCAGCATCGTGGGAAAACTTGCTAAGTGTATCCAAGATGTTCAAACGGGGGTTGGACACGGAGATGAGAGCTAAGGCTAAGGGCACCGCTCGCCTCAGAGTGGGCTCACCGTAACGCAGCTGATGATAGGAATACAGAGAATATAAGAGTCTTAGATGGTGTAAATTCATCAATCTGATGCAAAGAGAGGAACAACAATCTGGCTCTAATTATTTTAATTGCCTACTTAAGTGTTCACACCTCAGTATACAAAAGGAACTCTTTATGTTATGATCTTAGTTTGATTCATTAAGGACATCAAGATGACTAAGAACACAGTAACCACTGATGGATCGTAACAGAAGGAAGAGGAAAATATATGGAGCAGGATCAAACGTAGGAATGATGTAATGTGGATCAAAAGAATGGGAGGTGAACTGAAAATATGAAAGTACCGTTCAGTCAAGAACAAAAAGGTCTCTTTTTGAACAGACTCGGAGGAAGGAAAAATGTGACGTAAATCAAAAGAATAAAAAAATGAAGGGTGCTGAGACAGGGGAACAATGATGTATTCAGAAAATGTAAACAAGAATAGAAAACTGACAGTAAGCAGTGCAACTCACCAGATGTCCAAATGTTCGCAGTGCCATTTCAGAACCAATCTCCTCCCCCATGGCAATGAGTGCAATACCAAGAACAGCTACACCCTAAGAGGAAGATATAAAAAATAACCGTTTTCTCTTCTCACCCCATATACAAAAACTACACAAGGATCCATGATATAGCTGATAAAGGAACTACTGAATAAAGAAAAATAGTCAAATAATTGAGTGATTAGAGTTATGAGTCAAATGTTTGAGAATAATCATGATAATAAGTTAGTCCTTACCTGGTGGGAGCCCATGTCAGCAGCAGTCTCCTTCTTATCTTTGTCCTTCTTATCCTTCTTGTCTTTGTCCTCCTCCTTTTCCTTCTCCTTGGCTTCATAGTGCTCACTGCAGATATGGAGAAGCTGCTGCACCTTCAGCACATTACCAGAACCTGAGAAGGATGGGGAGGCAAATCATTACAGTGAGTTATGACAGTTTGAGATTAAAATCAGCAGACATTGCACTACAGGCACATCGGTGTATGATTGGCTTATACAGAGGTGAATACATGCAGAGATTGAGTAATGGATATGTGCATGTGTGCAAACAACGAAGTAACTTTGGAATGGTTGGAAGACAGTACTATGAGACTGACCTGCGTATGCACAGATATCCACTAGTGTGTTGGCAAAGCTGCGGAAGGGTTCAGGTACAACTTGCAGAGCTGCCAGGGTCGTCTCTATCGCCTCTCCTTTACCTATGGACAGTTAATAACACAAACAATAGTTACAGCAGCTATATCAAAAGGGATAGAAAGATACAGTTGTAATGGAATTGACTTTTGTAATAGACCAGAACTGATCTACACAAAGGTGTCCGTGCTTACCCAAGTGGTTGAGTCCCAGGCCTAAAGGCAACCAGCGAGCATACGAGTCCTTCAGCTCCTGTTCGTTCTTCTCCATGATGGTCTGGACAATGGTGGAGGTCACGTCACCATTACAAGATCCTACTGCGATCATACCGCATGCCAGCGCAGTCACTCCAACCACCTGCAGATTAAACAAACACACACACACACTTGAATACTGCTAAACTGAACATGTGCAGATTGAGAAGAGCACTCAGCACAAACCACACATCCATACCTCCATGCTGGATTTGGAGTCTCCCATTACAGGGAGAAGCAGAGAAAGGACATCTTCTCTGTTGGAGCCAGCGTAGGCCAGGCCCAGTCTGAAACAAAGGCACACAGTCATAATGTGTCAATAATGCCATCAGAAGACAACACTGATCCCCAGTGGAGAGGCTCAACAGCAGTACAAGAAACAGAACAAATAGATGCAGATACATGGAGGAAAAAACATTTAAAAGCCATATACAGCACTCAACACTCCTAGATCCTGAAAAAAATTTCCTGGTATAATTAATAAAATGTCCTTGTACATATGCTCTAATGTTTAACTTTCTCCTCACCCAAAGATGGCTCCTATCCTCATGATGTTGCTGTTGTGGAGAACGTAGTCAGAGAGCAAAGCGAGGGCCGGGTCACACTCGTTCCTCACACCTGAGTTGACAATGCCACAAGCCAGGAGGGCACCAGACTGCACAGAGAAAGAGAGATGATGCAAGTGTAAGAAAAACAAGAGCGACAGTTTTTCCTTCTAAGAATACTAACAATAGATAATAGTTGTTCATAAAGTCAAATTCAAAACACAGTAAGGAAGCAATCCTGACATAGTTTCAGTCTTTTGCAGAACTGTTAAAGATGTCGAGATGAGAGAATTATATTTTTATTGGCTTACCTTAAAAAGGTTGTGACATTGCCAATATATCATCATGTGAAAGTAATATGAGCTCTATTATGGAAAAGTTTCTTCGTAGCCTAATGTTTACCTTGATGTAGTCCTCAGAGGAATAGAGATATTTGTCGATCTGGGTCAGACCGCCATCCACGTCCCACAGCAGGATCATACCCAGGGAGGCTGCAGCGCTCAACATACCTGAGGACATTTATATCATCTTTAGTCAATGAACAATCACATAACATGCACTGAAATAGACAAATCACTAATAAATCACCATGAATACATGGATGTCAACACTAAGCACTAATGTCTAGAAATGTAAAGAAAATCCAGTGACTAAAATGACTACAGCGCCTATTGAGTACTACAACTACTATTGTATCTGTCTTTTACCGTGGTCCTTGTTCTTGTACAACCATTTGTTGCCGTCATCTGTGAGCAGCTTGTCTTGTCCAAAGGCTGCGTTGACAAAGCCGTTCACGAAGGAAGAGGCCAAGTTCATACGAGCGGAGTCCACCTGGGAGCCACTGCCTCCAAACCCTGTCGCATACAGCACAGGGGTCATGCAAAACACTCATCAATAAACAAAGCTCACCAGTAAATCACAAAACACAACAGCCATCCCTATTTTGCATTAGATAAAGCCCCCATCTACACAACCTAAGTGAACTTCCAGATATGGACTTACTGTTGTTTTCCAGGTGTGTTTTGTAGATATCATCTGGGACTTTGGGTTCCATGATGTCCAACTGAGGAGGACAACACAAGTGCATTTTTAATAAAGGTGACATGAAATCTCTTATAAATCATACAACAATATTTTAGCAGTGTCATCTCTCCTTCTCTCAGTTTCCAGTGACTAGTGATTTTGTGCCAAAATCATAAAATCACAATACAACAACAACACGCATTGCTCTATTCCATTTCACCTTTCTTCACACACCCAAAACCTTTCTAACTTCTTTGGGTTTCTTTTGTCACAGACCTTTGTGATACACAGCCCTATAACTGACTTATCAGCAACATTTGTCCAGCTTTTCAAGTGTATCTGAATAAATAATTCATGGCATTTTGAAAATGTGGTTATGCACCATTTTCTAGGCACAGTAAATAACTTTGAAATACAGCAAATTCCCCACATTTACCCCATCCGTGGAATTCCTAACTCGCCTTACAACTAAACAATTAAAAGTTTAGTCCCTGAGGTCCTACATGTCTCTTACCTCTCTGGCCAGAGCCAAGAAGTTGCTGTTGAGCTGCACATTGGACATGATCTCTGTTAAGTCCTCATAGTCCTCTACATCCTCATTGAGCTCCAGGAACATGCCATGGCGACCCAGCATGAAGGCCATCTGCTTCTGGATAACACTGCAAGGCAAAGAGAGTGTGTTGTTAATACACCACCCACTGTTAAGGAATAGGCCTTACATTACAAGGAAAGAGCATATATGAAAAGAGCCCAAAAAACGAGAATTTTGTACTAAAAAGACTGTTACCTTGAAAGAGACTTACTTGATTTGACAAACTCAGACTGCTGAAGCCTCATATTATTCAGTTTTTGCACAGGATGTTCTATAGATTATACTCCCCATCATTTACATTTACAAGTACACTGGGAAGGGATCTGGCCAGTACGATTACACCAAGCACAGACTGTTAATATTCCATGGACACCTGACTATTGTTTTTAAAAAATGTGTAACCTATCATTTAAAAATTGCCTTCATTCCTTTTCCAGGTCTTTTATCATTACCCACTAGTCTTGTGTGCTCAAGAAATAGTGTGTTTAATAGTTACATGTCTTTGCAGGATGTGAAGATGTTTTCTACTAGCTCCACATCGTTGAGCATCAGGGCCAGGCGCAGGGCCTCTGGATAACGGTTGAACTTTCTGAAGATGTTCAGGGCACATCTCAGTAGCGCTGAGTTTTCCGGCTCAGGGACGTAGCTCACGCAGCTGGAGGAGTGATGCAGAGAGTTAAGAGATGAAATGGTATACAACATGCTAAATAACAGGGTTTGTGTTTTCTGAGCAAAGTGTAAAACCGTAACATACCTAGTGAGGTACAGGCAGACTTTGCCGTAGGCGTTTTCGTCTATGTAGTCCTCCAGCATGTCCAGTCTCTCAATCTCCATCAGCAGGTCGCACGCCTCATGCTCGGCATTGTGGGCCATGTTGTAGGGCACAATCTCCTTCACTAGTTTCAGCAGCGTCTCCTGCTGCGTCTTGTCGCTCTCTTCCACCTCTTGCCACTCTTTAGCCACCTCACCAGCCAGGTGCCTGGAAGACAACAAACAGAAAGGTACTGCAGATACAGTAGAATGGTCCAAAGACGTTCACACTTCAATCAAAGGAAACCCCCCCTCCCCCCGTTTTTGAAAAAAAGCTTTATCTGCAACATCAGTCATAATTTCTTTATTCCATACTCTACAAACAATATGTCTCAAGGCAACACTGCACTCAAACAGTCAGTTTTCATCTCTCAAAGGCTTCTTTCATTTTTCTTTCTGAAAAGCTGAAACATAATTCCTAGCTTAATGGACATCAACTATGTAAAGGCTGGAAGAATCGGAACACCATCATTCTTAATAAAAGTAGAGGACTAAATAATTTGATAGCAATCAACAGCACCCATTTCTATTGTATAGGCCGATCTGTCTACTAACTTGACAGTGAACCAAATCACATAAAAAATAAATATTTCCTCCATTTACAATGCAGCTTCTTCAATAACCATAAGAGCGTAACATGAATAAGCTGACGATGCGGAGCCGTGTCTTACCTGACGTATTCATGTCCCCAGGAGGCCAGCTCTTCCTGGGAGCCCAGCAGACGGTACTTCAGACACTCCCTCTCGCCGCTCATGGTCATGGCCAGCACTGACACCACATCAGCACAGAAACGCTGCCAATACAACCACCAAACACAGTTTGAACTTAAAATCTTTAGTCAAGGCTAGAGCTGCAACCATTAGACAATTAATCAACATTAATCAGCAATTATTTTGATAATCGCTTCATAATTTAGGTCAATTTCCAAGCAAGAGCTACTCAAATGTGAGGATTTGTAGCTTTTCGGTCCGGTAATAAGTCCAAAACACCGAGGTCTAGAAAATGATTATGTTTAATTTTACAGTAGTAGTATTACAGACCAAATAACTAATCAATTAATCAAGAAAATAACTGACAGACTAATTGATTTTGATTATAATCATTAGTCGCAGCAATGGATATGGTTTCATTGTAAGTGTTGACACTTTTGTCAAAAGTGACAGATTTAAACTTTTCTGGTAGATAATACAGAATAATACAAAGGCAAACAGTCAATATATTTCTGATTATAATATGACATTTTGTGATGATTGCTCATATCATACAAGGAACATTCACCAAAAACATCCTTTTTCCAGAGGGAAACACAGAACAGATTACTGCTTGACATGGAAATATCAAAGATATTGAATAAGAGCAAAAATAGCAGCAATGTATAGGTTCTACTTCATGTATCTGCACTGGCATTTAAAACTTATATTTGTTTGATATAGTTTGGAGACAGGATTGACATTTTTCTTGTGGTGATTCTGCAGAAAAGAAAAAGATGCACCCAGGCATGAATTTCCTATTTTCTGGCAAGATAATAGAGCCTTACCTTGTTCTCTCCAGGAGCCATGCCATCATAGATTTCTTTGAGCTTGCCGTAGTGTGGGCGCAGGAATTTGAGGGGCTTGGGTACTGAGGTCATTGAAGTGGTTGAGGAGCGAATTAGTCTGCGCAGTTCTTCCAGTGCAGGACGGTGCAACTCTGTGTTCTTCTCCTGCCGATGTGCAGAAACATGTGAGGTTTTGCCTTGTTATGGCTTTTACACACTGACACACAGTAGTTGTTGTAAAATAAAAAAAGACATATAATAAAACTAATATTTTACTTACACCCAATCTCTCCACCATCATCTCCAGGTCCTCCTGTAACTGCTTATCTTCCTCTGACTGAGAAGTAGTGAACAAAGACAATACCATTACACGTTATAATAATCTAAAATTAAACACCTAAATCTAAAACAAAACACAGAAAACAAGGGCTTGACACTATTGCCTTTGGCCAAAAATGGAGAGGGGTGACCAACATTTTGCCGTTAATAAAGTTATGATGGCCATAATAACCTTTGTTTACTTAAGCTGCCCTTATGAAACTATTCATCATCACCATCCATTGCCAAATACCTGACTACAGCTGTTGCTGCCCAGTACTGTAATGTTGTGAAGTACCCATAGGGACAAATGAAGCTGAAGAATGAACTTGGTGACCTAATGACCTGGCATGATGCCAGGCATTGTTTGCTATTTGGCATACATAATTAGGTTGTACAATTTGAACCCATCAACACTTATACAATACTTAATTACAAGTGTGTTGTATTTCCTGGTCTACCAGCATCTTTGGCACATGACATGTAAAAGTCCTCTTATATATTAATAAAATAGCTGACCAAACAGCACTGCACTTGAGTGGATTTCAACATTTGGTACCAGCTAACTTCACATAAACCTATGAGGGTGAATTCAGGGTGTATTTCTGTGCATTGTGATGATGACATTTTAACTGCTTATAAATGTTGAAATGTTACACAAGGCATAAACAAAACAGCAATACATTTCCAATTTTCTAGTGAATCTCACATTGATATCCACTATCTAACGTTAACCAGGGACGACAAGCCAAACTACCACAGCAGCCTGTTAAAAAGGTTGATTCAGAATAGATGGTATAATGTGGTGAGAGTTTACATACACTAACGTTGTCCAATGTTAAACCTGGCTAGCTGACCATGCTAACACTGGTGTCGGTACAGACAGCAGCGATAACAACTAGCAAGCTAACGTTAGCTTAACGGCTGAGTTAGGCTAGGCTAAGGTGAGCTAACTGGACGAGTTCATCTCTGAGACTTTTAATGACCACGAAATTCAACCAAATAAAAGTGAGGGTGCTTTATTTAAGGAGTTATTTTAAAGTAAGTGAACGTCTGTAAGCTCTCTACCATCAGTAGCACTGACTTCGGCCTGCTCAACCATGTTGTCAAAGCGGCAGTGACTAAGGCAAAATAACACGTCTGGCTTCTGTAACATTAGTTAGCACACATTTCAATGAGAAAAAGGCCCAAACCGACCAGTTCTTGCTCCTCTTTCTTGTCCTTATCCTTCCCCGAGAGCTGCTTCCCCTTTTCCTTGTCCTTATCCTTCTCGTCAGTCTTTTCGGGCTGCTTTTTCTCTTTGTTTTTTGCCTCCTCCATAGTTGCGGCTCTGAACTGTCGGCTAGCAAACGGAACTGAGAGGGACCGCTGTGAGCGGACAGCTTCTTCTTCAGGGTGGGAAACGCGCTGTGAGCGCTCGTTAGCGCCCCTGCTGGTGGTGATTTCATGTGGTCGTTAGGGAGTACTTCAAGTCCGGCAGAAGATCCGAGAATGGAGAGACAACTTTGCGGTTAAAAGAGGAAAGCCCGCAGGAAAACTACAATTTTGAGTTGCTATTTTATTTTATACACATCCACAATATATCGGATGCCATATATAAGTAGCGGCACATGCATGTTTTCTCAGTTTTTAAGCATTTCGATTAAATACATAGCATTTATTTATAACCATTTTCACTTAAAAAATTATCTGTGGGGAGAATGTCCTGAAAGTGCAACAGTGGAATGAGGAAATGAGTGTGAGCTCATATCTCCCATGTTTTGCGAGTCATTGAAAGCAGCAGAAGAACTTGACGGTCATATGACCAAATGGAAGTCTAAATCACATGCCCCCGACTGTTTCCCCGTTATAGCAACATGGCTTTTCAAAGCTGTAGGTTGCTTCTAGCCTTCTTTCTCCTGTTTTCTCTCTTTGTTGTCGGAGAGGGACAGTATAAGGGGTTCAGGAAGTTTAATCGAGTGCAGGATGACAGCCAGAAAGCAGTGTTTGAGGAACAGTGGTTCACTCAGAAACTGGATCACTTCAATGGTGCAGACAGCAGAGAGTGGAAGCAAGTAAGTCTCCTTATGTCGTATGTGTAGTCTTATGTGTATCCTTACAAGGGCTGAAAGACATTTTGATGATCAGCTCACCAATGATCAGATTTAGCATATTAAAACTAGTTAGTATATGGTCCCATCCATCATCAGTGTGCATCTGTCAAAAAGTTCAACTTCTTGGCTCATTTTACAGATTACAAACATACTGATGCCAACTTGACCCGTGTCTGTAGGTCTTTGAGTAACTCTCCCTTTTTTCCCCTCAGAGGTACTTTGTGAATGAAGCCTTCTACAGGCCGGGTGGTCCAGTGTTTCTGATGATAGGTGGAGAGGGCCCAGCCAATCCAGCCTGGATGCAGAACGGCACCTGGCTCACCTATGCTGAGAAACTAGGAGCACTTTGCTTGATGCTGGAACATCGCTTCTATGGAAAGAGTCATCCGACCGTGTATGTTTAAACTTGCTGATTTAACCCTTGACCTTGTGTGGAGGTGTTCACTCGAAGCCTGTTTAAGATCAGTTTATTCAAACTCTGGAGGGTATAGGCAGGTGATAACAAGGCCAGGTAAAGGAGAAGTGCAGTTTGGTTTTTGCAAATGAACTGAAAGGCTCCAGCAGGAAATTAGCCTAAATGCAAAGTTATATGGATAGAGTGAGGCGTGCTTTAAAAAGCTGTTACAATTAAAAAGTATTGAAGTATTATTAACTAGTGTTGTTACCAGACAAAGCCAGTTGTGGCAGTACAAAAACATTTTTAGTTTTAGTATGGCCGTTTGACTCTGTGGAACATTTGTTTATCACTGATTCATATCTATTTTGGGTCCTGCTTTGGTCTCATGTCTTTATTCAGCAGAAACTGCTATTGCAAAAAAAATGCTCTTGAGCAAGACGTTGAACCAATTCTGTTGCTGCTGTTTTATTTCCAGAGCTGCATGAATTAGATACAATGTTTGGAGAGGCATTTGAGTCAGTACAAAAGGCAGATAAATTCAATCTGTTATAATTAAAGAAAGTACAGTATAAGTAAAATAATGAATCTTGATAATGAATGCTGCTCATCCAGTAATTTCAGAAAGTGGTTTTTCAGACCACAGCCGGTTTTCTTCACCTCAGTGGTTTGTTTAGTCACACTGTAGTGTTGTCCTACTGTAAAATGAACAAATAGCTTCCCAGTGGGGATTGGGGAAGTATCACTTTACAGTATGACCTGTGCAAAAGGGCAGACATTACCATCACCCTCGACACGTGTTCACAGCAATTTCAGAACATTCAACTATGGTTGCACAATACTGTGGGCTCAACAAAAGGACAAAAATGCACTAGTCCACGACTTCATGTGTTTGGTGTGTGTAGCAACTGATGCTGGTGCAGCTGTTGTACCACTAGATGGCAGCCCTGCATTCAAAGCACAGTCCTGCCCATATATTGTGCACAGTGAATAGTTGGATACACTGTAGGCACTCACTCAAAGTGCTATTTAAATTCCCTCTCCTGTCCGTTTAGTGACCTCAGCACAGACAACCTGCATTACCTCAGTAGTCGCCAGGCGCTGGCTGACCTGGCACACTTCCGCACCATGATGGCAGAGGCCCGGGGGCTGACCAACAGGAAGTGGGTGGCGTTCGGTGGGTCGTACCCAGGTTCTCTCGCGGCTTGGTTCAGGCTGAAATATCCTCACCTGGTCCATGCCTCTGTGGCCACGAGTGCACCTGTTTATGCCACTGTTAACTTCCCAGGTATGAAGAGGCATTGCGTGACATGATAACACACACACACACACATACACACACACATTCACATTCACATACACTTATATTGGTCTCCATTCTCAGCCCCAAGATAAGATAAGGCCATTCTTTTTGGAATAATCAGAGTTTTATGCCGAACTCCATTTAAAAAAACAGTTAATTTAAGTCAGATTTGCTCTCAGGAAATAAACTGTAGATCCCACATAAAGGATGACTTGAGATTGTTTAATTATATGTTTCACTGGTAAATTCAGCTCTACATAATGCACTAAACAACCCCTATTTAAAGAACACCCTCTTTTAAATGTATTTAGCCTGTAATCCCTACGTTGTGCTCCTGTATCAACATCTCTGTAGAGCACATGAAGCATTGAATTTAAATTTACAACACTTTTCCAGTTTTGTTCAGTGTCTTGGAAGTAAGGGCCCTAGACAGATCAAAGATGAGGAAGGGTTCACTCTCTATCTGTGTCTGTGTTGTGTTTGGCTGAGCCCATTGTTTTCCTCCGGAAGGCTGCAGGCTGGAATGAAGGTCAGAGTAGCTTTGAACATGGATCTGCACTGTTCCACCCACACACTCATGCTATCTTGAAGACACTATCGCACACATTCGGACCACATTCTCTTTGACTCTAGGAAGGTTTCCAAGACGAAACACACAGAGAATGGTGTACATGGTGTACTGACGTCAGATATCTTTCCTCCCTAGTTCATGGCACCACAAAGTTATTATTTCCCCTAACTGCACTGCAGTTAGTCAGCAGTAAGAGGCTGACTTTCACTCCAGGTGGAAATATTCCAAGGTTTTGTAATGTGGAGTTTTTCCCTTGAGAGCCTGCTTTTTAGAGTTTCATAAACTGTGAAATTTATTTTGGTCGAGACTCATCATTTCACTTTCAACCTCACGGAAACCTTTTTAAACAAATACTTTCGCAAAGCACTTGACCAGAACTGGCATCATGCTTTATTTTGAAGATGAATTGGTACTTTTGCAGTGTCTCAAAATAGCCCTGTATGTTTTACTGGAGTTTTTGTGTATTATTGTGGTCTTTCTATAGCAGCTCAGGTTTAAGTGTCCAACCCATCCCTCCCTCTGTCTTTATGTTTTGCCAGAGTACTTGGAGGTTGTGCGGCGTTCGTTGGCCTCAGAGAACGCAGAGTGCCCGCTACTGGTAAAAAAGGCTTCAGATACTCTTCTGGAGCGGCTGAAGGATCCAAAGACCTATGACAACATCACCAAAGACTTCAAGTACAGTGCTTAAACTCTCTGTAATACCTTCTCTGTCCTGTAATTTCCAAAAAACTGCGAAATATGAGCTGACCAAACCCTTGGATGATGAACACCATCATTACAAGACTTCTTTCAACTATCAAATAACTCTGTAATTGCACTTTCAAGCAGCTAACCAGCTTACCATGTAAAATAATTGGTCCTTGATTATCTGGTGAAGGATGAGAATGGGAATTATGATTATGTTTCCACAATAACAAATTATTCTACAATAGATAATATGTGATAAGATGGTCATCTGGGATACATCAAGCTATCTGTGGAACTGAAGAGGAGAGCACTGCCCTAAACTGTCAAAATTATTTTTTTAATATAATATTATACTAAATACTTTACTGCATTTTCAGTGTGTAAATGCATTTTTACTCTATTTTATCCCAGGCTTTGGCACAGTTCATTTTCTATTATCAATTTAACCCCAGTCAATATGTTGTTCTTTCAAAAAGTTTTGAATTCCATAAATGATTCCACAAAACATTATAATGATGCTTCTAGAGCTGCAACTAACATTATATACACACATTTTTATTATCAGTTACTCTGACGAGTTTTTTTTCTTGACAAACGGCTTTTTCTATAAACTGTTGGAAAATAGTGAAATATTATAATTTAATTTCCCTTAGCCAGAGGTCTTCAAATTACTTGGTTTGTCCAATCAACACTCCAAACCCCCAAAATACTAAGGAAAGCTGTAAATCCTCACATCCTGGCAAAAGCTATGAGTATTAAATTGATTTAGAAATGAATGATATTTCTCCGTGGCATTGCGTCCCTTGACCTGGGATGCATCTTGTCTATTGACAAGTCTGCCATGATTCAGCCGTGGTTTACCTACACAGGTGTTTGCAGTGAGCTGTGTGGGCGCGTGCAAACTGTACTCACTGACATCTCTCTCACTCTCCTGATGTTTTGATTGAAGTGACTGATGCACAGCTTACCCCTTTATCCTTCCTATTAGTTAATACAGTTTGATAACCTCAGTAAACTCCCAGCAGAGCTCCACCAGTCTTAACTGAGCAGAGGACAGAATCATACAGAATAAGTGAGCATGCAAAGCAGCAATGGACCTTTTCCTTGACTGATACTGGCCCAGGTGTAATTAATAACATTAACTTTAACATTAAATTAACGTTTCTGTTACATTTTAAGTGTCCCAGCAAGCCAAAACAGTGAGTCAGCATACACTCGTCGGGGTACTGGAGTGGTTAACTAAAATGGAATGCAGCCAAGATTAATGTTATTAATTACACCCGGGCTTTTCCTACCATAACATTACAATATCTGCTGTGGCAATAAGGCCTATAGCAGGTCTTCACTGTCAAATAGCAAAAAATGATCATAGAGCATGACATTTAGGAGCTTTTGGGAATGATGAAGTAATCCTATTCTATCGTTGCAGGGTTGATAAAAGCCATAGCTTTCATAACTGACCTTTCTTAAGCCCCGCCCATTTTGGAACTGCAGTCAACTTTCTCCATTTGAATTCTGAAGATGGTTAAAAGATAAAAGCGACATTTGCTCTTAAGTAGTCGCATCTTAAGTCAGCTAGTCAGCTAATGTTAGCAAAATGATAGCTACCTTGCTAGCTGATCTTCATTAATCATTAGCAAGCTACTTAGCTTCCGTTCTGCTAACATCAGCGCTTATATGTAACTAGCTAATGAGTGATGTAGATTAGCTAGCTAGTTAGCTAGCATTTTATTTTATTTTTTTGCATCTAACATTATCTTATTTTAGATGCAACTATATATATATATATATATATATATATATATATATATATATATATATATATATATATATATATATTTATATATGTCACTTTTATCTTTTAACCACGGACGAGCCTAGCACAGAGCATATCTGAGGAGAGGAAAGGAGAACGTTGACTTCTCTGAGTGATTTTGTAGTTTTGGGACAATTATGAGATTATGTGCATAATGTATCACCTTTGTTTTGGGAGGACATCAAAATCTTATTCACTGACTTGAAACTGACACCACCTCATACTGTATCTGTCCATTAAATATATGGCCAGTTAGCTTAGCTTAGCATCAAGGCCCAGTCAATGACACTACAAAGTTAACCAAATACACCTACCAGCACCTCATTTACACATAATATCTCATTTCTTTAATCCATAAAAGCACAGACCAATTTGTATCCATAAAAATGCAGTGAGTGCCTGTAATCTTTCCACACGCTGTCATTTTTAAATTTAGGATTTTGTACAGAGCCAGGCTTTTAGGCCAAGCTAAACGAACTAGCCTTAGCTTAACTATATAGTTATCAAAAGGATATCATTTGTATATCTAACACTCAGCAAGAAAATGTTTTGAATTATTCCTTTAAATTGGCTCATTTTGGGACAGTAAGCGGGGGCTGCATTTGAAGCAGCACCGTTGGATGTGAGCGCTCAGTGTAACATAAGGGTGGACTCTAGTGATACCTGGAGCTATGTGAGAGGTTCAAAGAGCAGGGAGGGTTGTCTTGGGTCCTGGTTTGAGTCGGGTCCTGTTACAGCTTCATGAGCATCCCTCGAGCTTTTTTGGACTGAGCCTGGGACTCACTGGAATGTGGGACGTGCTCCAGAGAGGAATACAATGGGCAGATATCAAAATAAAGCCAGCCAGTGTCACCCACCCGTTAAAGGATGGATGTGATCCAGTTTATCTACATCTGTTCATTGTAGGATCGATCAGCACTGCATTGGTTGTCTATGGAAACTAAACATTTTAATCATATTTCACATATTGTGTTTATTATTGGTGTAATTATCATTGTAGTCAAAGGTTTCAATGAATGGCTTCTTTTATTTTCTAAGCTCCTTGTTACACTAACCCCCCTCTTCATTTTCTTCCATTGATTTCAGTTTCAAGCATGAAGTTATTCTTAGCATGCTTGTGCTACGTGTGCAGTCATTGTGGCCGTCTCTGGTGTCGTTTTATATTTGCGTATTTTAGGTTTTTATAGTGACTGTAAGGTCAGTCAACATGATGAATAAACAGGCTTAAATGGCGTTTATAATGGTGTGGTTAGTCTCGCAGAAGTAATACCGCCATGGAGACACAGTAAAGCCCTGTCTTTGTGTCAGCTCTGCCACGACCACACTGGACACCTTTTATTTTAGCTCTTTGCAGATCACGCAGACCGTAGATTCAGACATGTCCTCATGCAGGCACAGAGGTCAAACAGGTGGTTTGGAGCCTTGTCCAGCTTCCAAACCACAATGCCTCAGAGAAAACAGTACTTGCATCCTGATTTCATCATGAAGGAAGCATGGTCACTGCACACACAAATGCACACGCACACACACACACACACACACACACACACACACACACACACACACACACACACACACACACAGAGAGAGAGATGAAATTACCAGATAAAGACAGACAGTAAAGGAAGCTGTCATTTTACCACCTTTTTCACAGTACATACTGTATGTCTACGTCTATACACACCAACACCTTGGGAAAGTATAACAAACACTTTCATTTCCACTTTGACACTGCACCTCATTAGTTATCAGTTTGACAGATGTCGAAACTGTAGTGAAAGGTGTTTATGTTCCTGGTATGGTGTTGATACCAGTATGAAAAGATTATTTTCACTAGAAAGGAGAAGGAAGGAGAAAATAGGTGAGAGTAGCACGTATTATGCTTATCTCTTAAGCACATCTTATTTGGCATGTTAGCATGTTAACATTTGCTATTTGGCACTAAACACAAAGTACAGCTGATGCTGGTGGATCACCATTCATCCTCTCATCGTCTGGAAATCATGAATGCCTGAACCAAATTTCAGACAACTCACAAACACCAAATATGTCAACCTCATGGTGGCGCTAAAGGAATGAATGTCTGTATAAAATTTCATGGCAGTCCGTCTAATATTTGTTGAGATGTTTTAGTCTGGACCAAACTGGCAGAAGGATATTGCTGTCCCTAGAGCCACAGCGCTATCATGACTAATACACTTTATTTATTCCATATTTGGAGAGAAAGTTGGTCAACACAGTCCATCCTTATCCCTGGTGGCCGGATACTGCTCTAAAGATGTGCAACTCTTTTGTCTTGCTGGTTCTCATACACAAGAAGCCGTAAACACTTGCAGGTGGCTAATTGTTGTACTTTTAGTGAAATGACCTAGAGGTTTCATTTCCTGACAACACAGGAAAAGAGAAAATATGACAAGATGCACTGTACAAATGCCAAAACACTCTGGTCTAACTCCAAACTCCAATTTGCTTTTCTGTCTCCCCCACATTCCCTCCCTTTCTCCACCTCTGTTTTCCCCCAATTTCCCCTCCTCCTCCTCCTCCTCTTCATCATCTCCCTCCCTACCTTGCTTTCTTCTTTCTGTTGCTCCTTCCTCCTCCATCTGTTCTCTCCTCTCCCCCTCCAGCCTGTGTTCCAAACTGCAGATCCAGACAGAAATGGACTCTGCCTACTTCCTGGAAACTCTGGCTGGCAACTTCATGGATGTGGTCCAGTACAATGAAGACAACAGGGGCTTTGAGGTGAGGGGTAACAGACGCACGCCAAACGACATCGTAAAACATCATAAAACATGGATTTTGGTGGCAGATGCTGATCACCTCGGGCCAACAGTTGCTGTCTTCAAATCAGTTTTCGGGCGCCCAGTTAGCTCAGTGGGTAGAGCTGGCGACCCATGTACAGAGGCTGAGTCCTTATTGCAGCGGCCCAGAGTTCGAATCCGACCTGCAGCCCTTTGCTGTGTGTCATCCCCTCTCTCTGTCCCCCTTTCCTGTCTATCTTCAGCTGTATCTATCATAAAGGCAATAAAGGCCCCAAAAAGTACTTTTAAAAAAAATTATTTAAAAAATCAGGTTGTTTTCATGCCAAAATAAGTATTCATTACTCATAAAGAGTATATAGACCATCATAAGATATTAAAACTCTTTATTGCATATCACACTAATGATGGTTATTAGCTGCATAAAGGAATAGTTCAACATTTTAGGAGCTATGCCCTTTCAGTGTCCTGCCAAAGAATAGATCGATACCACTCTCATATCTCCACACTACTTATGACACTACAGCCAGTTGGTGGTTAGCTTAGCTTAGTATAAAGACTGGAAGCAAAATCCGCCTACCAGCACCTCTAAAGCACTGAAGACGAGCTAGCTGTTTCCAGTCTGTTCTTTTAAAGGATAATTTCAGCCATAATTTCAATGTAAAACCTTTTTTCCTAATCATGCTGATTAATACTAGCTACATTTTCATCCGTTGCATTATTTTAGGTCGACTTGCGTAGCTCGCCAGTACAGTCCTAGCACTGAAAAATCAATCTCTATAATCCCCCAAGCACATCTTCACAATTTAATATGTATATACTGTCATGAAAAGAGAAATATGAAGGGAAAACTTCCAGGTTGAAAATAGCTGGAGCTGAGCTTTGAGGCAGGTTGAAATTTTTATAGACTGACCTGAGAAATGATTCGAGTATCTCCTTAGGGGTGACAGACAACTGATATAGAAACACCATATCAGATATGACATGATTTATGCATGTTGAACTGAGATAGAAGAAAGGGAGAGTTTGTGTAGAGCCTTTGTAGGTCAGGAGTTGACCTAGTATCCAGTCTTGGTTGAGTGGAAGGCAGTTATGAGGTGTGGGAGGGTTACAGACAGCCCAAGCAGTATACTGAAACACAATAAACCCTGCATTGTTTAACAGCGAGAGGCTCAGAGATGCTGCCTTTTAAAAAAAAAAAAAAAAAAAAAAAAAGGGGGCTGCTTGCTTGCTTACTTGGTCTGTATCCCTATATGAGAAGTGGAGCCCCTTTTGTAACCTACATACATTATATTTGGATTGTGACTCAGCAAAGAGGGGGGCCAACTGAGATAAGATAACAAAGGTGGGAAGTAGCATTTGACTTACTAACGCTGCCCAAAGTATCTGAAACACAATATGAACCCACTCTGAAAGCCCACTCAGTAATTCCTTTGTAGTGGTAATTTAAACAACCCAAAAACTTTACTCTCTGACACGACACAGGGGTAGGGTGTGTCTGTGTAACCTTTTGTATTTACTCTGCACACAAACGACTGTGCGAGCTCCTAATCTGATCAGTTTGTTGTGAAGATTTCAGACAACGCTTCTACTTTACCAGCAACCCTGGCATTAGCGGCCCCAGGTTTGGACAGGTTTGTGTACTGGTATGATGATCATCATTTCCACATCAGTGTCTGTAAAACTGAGGTCTCAGTTCAGTTTGCAAGTGGCCATTACATCAGACACTACAAATATTAAGGGGTACACAAAGACAGCAATGTTGCAAATTTCTGTGCAGGCGTAGGTTCGGGGGGGGGACTTGGCAGAGGACTTCTATTTTGAAAACCTGCTGGTCCCATAGACGCAACCATGGCTCCGGTAACTCTGTATTTGCTCATATACCAAAGCATTGAACCAAAAGTGCCATCCAAAAACATAACAAAAAGGTGAACATCGCCAGTCCCAGAGCCTTGCTGGTAAAAGAGCAACATTTGGAAATTCGGGTGTGTTTTACTAGCAGCTAATGTAGCTTCGAGGCGAGCAGAGATGAGGGGGGTCTGGTAAGATCACTTCTTTCTAACTCCACACCCCCAGATTCTTTCAAGCTTGTAGTGCTAAAAAAGATAAGATAGACTATATTGATCCCACACTGGGGAAATGTATTCACAGCAGCTCCAGATACAACACAACACAATAGAAGAAAATACACATTAAGTAAATAATAGAATAGAAAAATAGAATAAGAGAGTGGAATAGAATAAGAATAAGAGTTATATGTAAACCATATACAGGTTTTATATACAGATGTGACTGATAATGAGCATTGCACAAGTCACAGCAGGAGGTAGTGGCGTGGTGTAAAAATATCACTTGAGGAAATGTATCTGTACGCAGCTCCCTCTGGAGCCACAAACGGCTTTATACAGCTTCTTTCACAGTAGTACTCCTGAAGACCTGTAAACAGACTCTGATGTGTAAAATCGGTTGAGTTTCCATTTAAACTCATTAATGGACAACCAATGGGGAGGGGGCAGACAAAATGGTAGGAGGCCAGTCTGATAACTAATGGACAGTTCATACTATTATGTACTTACTGTTTAGTTTTTGTACAACGATTCCCTTAAGCTAAGGGATAATCCATTTTCTTTCTTTCAGGAGATAATAAAAGCAACCTTCAGTCTTAAAAACTGTGTAATGTAAAGATATTCCCATACTAAGATTATATACGTAGCAATAAAATTAAATTGCCCAGCCCTAGCCCTAAACTTGGGAAAAATCTTACAGCTCTTTAAAAAAAAACTGTGGTGAGATGTAGTACAACATGTGTCACATTTATTATCTGTTACTGTACTTCTGTCCTCTTTCTTTTTCCCTCTTGAAGCCTTTTTTTATTTATTTTTTACCAGTTACCCCCTTTTTTTTCATCCCATCCCCTCTTTGTCCCCCTGGTGCCTTGAGGAGACGTGAGTCCGGTTACCAATAAGCTGATGTGAAAAAGTAACAAAAGACTCTGTGGTCTCTCTGGTTTCCTGTCGCCCCAAGCTAAAGAGACGCTTATAAAAGAGTCGAGAGGAGCGGTGGGCTACAGAGTCCACAGCACCAGTGGACAAACACAGGCAACAGCTGCCTCTCTGACACAAAGGGCTGCGTATAGAGCAAGCTACCAGGTTTTAGGTACCACTGAGGAATTTTGGTAAGAACTAGGGCCGAGGTGTAACTCAATCAGAAGAGTCAGAGCGGTGGCTTCACAGACGAGGGGTTATCAATGGGGTGCTTTATAAAATACGGAAGGACATTATGTAACGCTACAGCTTGGAGAACAAGCCCTAACAGTTCCTCTTTTTACTCAGAAGATGCAGAGAGATACAGATGGGATATGGGTCATTTATAGTTAACAGGGCTTTTATTTCACACGTAAGAACAACTCTAACTACTGCCAACTGTTTACTCCTCCAGCTCTCATTCCAATACTACTTTTTGTTTTCGGAAAGTTTGTGCCAAGAAAGGCACAGTGTTGGCCCGATGCCACTGAGGAGCCCTAGTGTATTACTGAGGGGCATTGTGGGTTGGAGGCAAGCGATCACCACAGTTATCCAAAAGTTGCCATGAGCTGACTCCAATTCTTGGGCTAACCTTTCAATTAATGTCAAGATCATTTTCATCTGTATAGACCTCTAGCACTCCGTACTGTCTAACAGCTGATCCCCAAAGGTTGTAATGTATTGTAAACCGCCTATGAAGCATTCACATGTCAAATGATTGTGGAGGGAAAGCCATGCAGAACAGCACCCCGAGGTCCTTCCTTACATTTCACATGTGCCTCAATGCACTGTAGTGCTAACCTCTTATGCTGCCATCTCCTCACAAAGAGTTGTTCAGGTTCATGTATGAACTTAACAACACAATATTTTTGTGCTATTTGTATGCATTTTGTGCAATCTGTCACCAGTTGTTCATTACAAACTCCAAGGAGGTTATGTTTTCAGTGCCTGTTTGTTTGTTTGTCTGTTAGCGGGATTACGAGAAAACTGCTGGTCCCATTTTCATGAAACTTGAAGGAGCCATTAAATTTTGGAGTTGTTCCAAATCACAGGGCGGATACACAAATTACTTTCCACTTTAGTTAACATTGCGAGATGGGTAATAACTTGCAGATTTGCACATCATAGAATAATGGACTATTGGCTTTGGCGGAGGTCGGTACTCTGAGTGCTCTTCTAGTTTATTATTGTTTTGTTCCTATTGTAACAAAATGAAAAATGAACTCTCCTATTGCAACCACAACGTCCATATATTAACTTTAATTGTTGTTGGTCAGTTTTTCAGTTGGTCGATCCAAGTCTTTGGTCCCCGAATGAAAAATCATTAGTACTGCATGAATTGCTATTACATTTTGTACAGACATGGTCCTCAAAGGATGATCATCACTTTGGTGACGCTCTGACTTTTCCTTTTGAACCCCCATGAGGTTGAGGTTTTTATTTTTTCCTAATTAGCCTGTTAGCGTGCTAATATGCTAAACTAGATGACACAGTAAACATTAACAGTAAATATCAGCATGTTAGCACTGGCGTTATGAGCATATAAGCATGCTGACGATAGCACCCAAAGAGCAGTGTGGCTGTAGAATGTTGGTCATTTTGACTTTTTATATAGTTTTTAGAAATATAATTTGGTGATATTTACTGTACATTAATCGTATGGTATTTCAGTAAGGGTTTCCTGGTTAAGTAAAGGTTAAACTGATTTTAATGTTGTGTCATTTTATTATTATTATTCAGTTATTTGTCAAGAATGAACTGTAGTAATGAAGGTAAACACAGGTGTTACCAATTATACTGTTCCATTTAGTGTAGCAGAGCCTTTCCAGTGAGCCAACATGCACAATAGCAGCACCCTGACTCTGTTTGAGCTAAATGAAACGGAACCTGAATTAGTATCACCTGTGTTTACCCTACTATTTAATGTCAAAATGGCTGCTGTGAAAAAGGTCTATAAGAGTAGGGACCATGGGTTGTTGTGTAGGAGTCAAGCCATAATAAATCAAGCCAATTCATGTGATATTTAGATAATTGTCATTCTCCTTTTGGTGGCCAAAATTAAAAAGAGTTTTTGATCACATCCAAGCTCCAGAGCAACTATTAAATTAACCTTGAGATGAGATTGTTTTTTTCAGTTGCTGTTACCAAACCCCTCCCAAAGAAACCAAAAATGTAATTTCTTGCTTATCTCCTGTGGTTTCTAGCCATGCAGATTGTTCACGTTACAACATAATGACCTCTCAAACTTACCCTGCTTTGAGTGAACCAACGTTCTTACCATTTGTGTACAGTGGCTCATTGGGTGACAGTGTGTGAGAAAACAGCTATTTCCAGAGGTGTGAACACAAGTCACATGACTTGGACTTGAGTCAAGTCACAAATTTGTTAGTTTGACTTCACAAAAACCAAAAAGACTTGCAATTGCGCTTGGACTTTAACACCAATGACTCGTGACTTCACTTTTGACTTGAAAATACTTTAACAATCCCCCAAGCCCAAATATTAATGTAAATATGTATTTTATTTAAAATAAGTGTCCTACTAATCAACTAATTTCCTAAAACAACCTACCTTAACGCTATTCATTCCCAGCAAGCTGACACTTTACAAGGTCCAAGGTCCCCATGGAGTAAAATCAGGATAGTTTGATAACCCTGTACGCATATATACGAGTTCCAGGCTTTGGGAGTAAGGATTACAATTGAATATGAATGAAATGAAAATGAAAATATAGTACAGGACACATTTTTGATACTAAAATTCTTTCCATTTTCCATTGTCTTGTTTCCATCTTCTTTTCAAAGGTTACATTGTTCTGTTGTCTTATAGAATACACTAACGTCAATACTCTTTCCATTGTTATTTCTTTTCTCTTGTTTTTATTTGCATACTTGGTGTTGAGGTATCCAAATGTAATGAAAAACCATCAAGTTACGTTACTTCAATATTGTGATACTTAGATTAGGTTACTGACTTTATTTAACAGATAATTAATAATTGTATCGGATTCGATTTTTAAAGTAACCCTCCCAACCCTGAGTTCCTGTTTCCTGTCACAGTACAGGCTTGAGGAATACTTTCATCCTCAGAAAAGTACACAGAAATTGGCATTTATCATGTAACTGGGAGGTAATCATAAAATTTGGATACATTTGCTTCAGTCTGATATATTGACATGGTGATGGAAAATCATCTTAATTAATTTGCTTTTTTCCCCCCTCTTCTCTTTGGCGTGGTTGTCATTTTAGGGCGTTACAGGCACCAACATCACCATCAAGGTGCTGTGTGGCGTGATGGGTGACACCTCACTGGGGGAGCCTTATGCCCGCTATGCTGCCGTGGCCCGCCTCATGATGGACACCTTCTTTATAAAATGCCTGGATGCCAGCTTCAGTACCTACCTCAGAGACATGACTAATACATCCTGGGATGGCCCAGCTGCAGGAGGAGGTGGGTATGGCCATGTAGTGGGAAGCAGTATTTTTGTGTGCGTAAACATGGTTATTCTAGTGTGTTCTATTTTAAAATGTCCCCTTAATAACTTCATGACTGTTGGAAAACAGCTATTTTTGTGTTTTTTGGGGTCCATTTTTGGTTGTCAGGTGGTGTGTTTTTGTTCTTATGACTGGCATAAATGATGTGATTTTACACTCTTGTCCAACAATAATGCAAAAGCATCAGAGGCGGAAACTTTCAACAGTTCAGGAGTCACAATATAACACAGCCACAACACAGGTCGTGTTGGGCATGGGATGTGGTTACAGTCATAATGTAGAAATCCCATTTTTGGGTGTTGTCGAAAAATACTTTTTTAGAAAATGGTCATTAAAAGTAGACTAGGCGGATTCTGGCAAAGTAGCTCACCAAAAAAATTACCTCACTTAATGATTAAAAAACTCCCTGAATGATGTGAATGTCCCAGAATACTTGTTTCTTTTTCTTTGGGTAACGTATCAGACTTTAAAAACATCTAAGGTGTGTTTATTTTTAAATTGTACTGAGGAAGTACACTATTCTAAGGCTGGGTGTGTTATTTCTATGTTGTCTCATGTAGGGGCAATCAGTATTGAGTAACAACTTTGCATGTTTAACCAAAAATGGGTTCTCTATATTCCATGTTGTACCTTTGCCCTGGGCTGTGGTTCCAGTTCCCAGCTTCAGTTTCACGAGTGGGAGGGCTGGAGGGGGATCATTGGAACAGGAAATGGTCTCTTAAAAAGCCACTGGGATGTGTCTGCATAAATTCCCCCCAACCACCCCCACCCTTATCATGTGGGTTTCAGTTGCACTCTTTCCGCTCTTAATTGGGGCTGAACAACTGTAAGTGAATACTTTTTGGGAGGAATGCCATTTTAAACTGTTAGCTTTACCTGCCCTGTGTTGTTAGTGCGTTGATTTAAATGAACCAACCGAATACACTGGTGTGTGTGTGTGTGTGTGTGTGTGTGTGTGTGTGTGTGTGTGTGTGTGTGTGTGTGTGTGTGTGTGTGTGTGTGTGTGTGTGTGTGTGTGTGTGTGTGTGTGTGTGTGTGTGTGTGTGTGTGTGTTGTCAGGGAGACAGTGGGTCTACCAGACCTGCACTGAATTTGGATTCTACCAGAGCACCGATTCACCCAACCAACCCTTCACCGGCTTCCCTCTTGCGTGCGTACACTAAATATTGCCTCTCTGCCTAATAAACTCCTCATTAATACTACTACTATATTCACATCATACACTGGTCATTCTCTTTCTTTTCTTCCAGTTTTATTAGGCGTTGCATTGCTAATCTGTGTTTTCTCATCTAGGTATCAAGTGAAACAGTGCGCAGACTTCTACAACGTCAGTGCTGAGCAGCTGGCGGAGGCCGTGGCCCAGACCAACGAGTATTACGGTGGCTATGACATCCGCTCCAGTAGAATAGTTCTTCCCAACGGGTCCATCGACCCCTGGCATGCTTTGGGAATCACCCAGGACATCACACCTGACCTGCCTGCTGTTTTCATCAAAGGTGAGAAAGAAAGCATAATGGGAAATCCCACTAAAATGAAAGCACTGTGCAAGTTTGTGTTTACATCTATACTGTCTTCTAGAATCAAGATTTTAAAATGTATTTTATGGGATGTCCTGGTAGCGCACCTGGTAGAGCTGGCACCCCGTGTACCATGGCTAAGTCCTTACTGCAGCGACCACGGGTCTGACTCCAACCTGTGTCGTCCCCTCTCTCTCTCCCTTGTCTCCGGTCACTCTTCAGCTGTCACTATCAATTAAAGGCAATAAACTAGCTAGCAACACATTTTCCCATTTATCCCATTAATTTGAAGATTAGCTGATCAAAATCCATCTAGAGATCCAGGTAAAAACTGGACTCAGTTTTGGACTTACAGGATACATATAATCATTGTTTCAAAAAGAATGTGTAGCTATGTGTTACTGTAACTACGTGTTGAAATAGAGTAGTAAAAAATCCAAAATTTGATAAAAAGTCCATTTGTCTTGTGTGTAGCAGTTATAGCAGGTGCCTTGGTGCCAACTCTCCTTTGACCATAGTTCATCATTAAGCCTTTGAGGGACTTTTTGAATGAATGTATTTCCAGGTCTAAAATCTGTTGAGTAAATTGAAGGCTGATTTTTTTGTTTGTGGTTGCTTTATACTACAGAAACTAAGCAACAGATTCAGAGCAGAACAATGGCTTACTTGTTCAACTAGATTTATTAGGTGCATAATTGTTCTTGTAACTCAGAAAATCTCAGTTTTACGGTTTTTTCTCTGCCACATCCTTTTTATTTATGTTTTCTCTGACCCAGGAACAGCCCACTGTGCCAACATGTACCCTGCCAGGAGCGAGGATCTCCCCCAGCTAGCTCTGGCCCGTGACCACATCTTCTTGCTTCTCCAGCAGTGGTTGAAGCAATGACCCACAGCCCGACAGTCCAATCGATGGCTTTGCAAAGCAAACTAATTACTCTTTTTTCCTGATCATTGACATTGGAGTGAGACTGCTTATTTTACTGCCACGCTTATGACTGCTGCAGAAGGCACTTTACACAAGCATTCAGGTATTTTAAATGGGTGAGACAAATTTGATTTAATGAATAAACGTGTTTTTTTTAACGAGTGTCAAAGCTATTTTCTCTCTGCCCTTTCATTTGCATACATTCTGAGTTAACATTGTAAAGGTGAACATAATGAGTAGTTATAGAACCACTACATGGGCTGGTTTCTGGGTAGTGTATATGAAACTAGGAGTAGTAATAGAGTTTGCTTTCTCAGACATGGTTTAGAATAGTCGTAGATAGCCTAGGTAAATGAACTATTTAAGAAGACGGGTTTAACTTCATGAATTCTGTCAGTGGACTCATTGATTATTTGAATTATTCAGTTGAACACTCAACTGAGGCAGCATCCAGAAATACTGAGAGCAACACTATCAATAATTTCTACTTTTCTGAGAGCATTTTGTTGTGTACCAAAACAACGTCAAAGAAAGTATGTGAAATGCATAACATTTGCTTTTGGATACAATGTCCAATGTCACTTTTTTTTGTTGCATTATTGCAGTATTGACCAATCCTATCTACTCTTTGTGTAGTCAACTCTTGACAAATACATTTCCTATTGAGAAACTTCTCATTTTGGAAAATTTCATGAACTTAGGAAACACAGGTTATCAGTAAGTTAATCAACATCATAAATGCCACTTTCCATTTCACTGTAGCATTTGATGCTTCCAAAAAAACACAGAAAATCATGTTTAAACAGACAGCAGTGACACAAAGACACAACTTTCAGCAGAGAGATTTCCCCCAAAAAATTCCAGTCCCTGTGTTTGCATGGGATACGTGTTGCACAAACATGCACACATCTGGTCTTGTTCAGCACAAGCTTAGTCTTGTTTGATGATAAGAATGAAACTAAAATGTTGTCTTGGCTGCTCAACAGGAGCGTGATGATATCTCGAGGCAGGACCCAGAGATAGCGTATTGGGCACACCAAGAACTTCTGGAAATTGTATAATTTGGACTACATATTGCCATGTTCTCATCTTAAAAGAAGTATCTGCAGTAGAAAAATAGATGTGACCTTGCATGGTATGACTATAGTACACAGCTGTGTGTTCATTCACTACCTCCTCAAAAACACAGACACAATGACCCCACTTCGCTCAACTGTGTTTGTTTTCACAACAGTCCCATCTCTGTATCTCAGCTGGACATGCAAGACCCCCACTCCAGCACAAACCACACACACACAAAGCCAGCCCCACTATGGCTACCCCATGCTGCGGCAGTGAATTCTTAAATCCTCCACCTGGGTATTCACTCAGAGACTGTGTGAAACTAATCTATTAAGGCAGATGCTCAGCCCAAAAAATACAAATGTGGAATATATATTGTTATGGTGGCCCACAATCCAGGCTTTGTTAATGTAAACATTTACGATGGATTTAGTCTTAATTGCCCATACATTCTCATAATCTCCTGTAATTCAAACTGCACCTACTCATAATCCTCTCTTTGGCTGCAGTCAGGATGTAATTGAGCCTCAGCCTCTTTTCAGGTGTGTTTTTGTGTGTCGGAATCCAACTGTAGGCATCAGGTGGTTCTTTGTGAATGGGCGTCAGATGTGAACGAGTTCTGTTAAAATGTACCTGTGCACTTTTTTTCACTTTTATGGAGATTATGGAAATATAAAATCACATCACAGCTTGATAAGACCGAACTCCCCTATAAAATGGTATACAAGACCTGTTCATTTAGCAAACTTCCAAGTTAATATTCTGTTAAAAATTGCTCTGTTCAGGAAAGTGTAATTTTAAAGGAAACAAGACAATTTTATTTTCTAATCTGAGAATTGTACTAGTGTTAATGCTTTGAATTTGTCTTTTAAGTGATTGCATCAACATTTAACGTCAGCAGTTATTTTCCATTGAATATGACAAAACATAACTTAAGATGACTGTTCTTAGATGTTTCTAAACATCCACATCAGTCACTTCCTGTTGTAAACACCTTTTTTAGAAGTTGTCAGCTGCGTCAAGTTAGCCAGAGTTAGCCCAAACATACCGGAAGTAGCCACATGGACGTAAACATGAGACAGTTGAAACTATGAAAGAAAATATGAGCGACAACTCGGCAAAGTACAGCAACATAATTGTATCATAATGTGAAATTATGCGCGTTATGCTATCAAAGGTTGTGAGACTGTATGTCCGTGTTAACGGACAAACATATGGTAATTCAATTTATTTTGAAAGTCTGCCGGAAGCTCCTTCTGGAATTGACGCTAACAGAGACACTCGCTTCATGCTCGTCTGTTTGGGTTGAAGGCGGAGTTCAGTCCAATAAAGTCTCCTCAGAAACAAACGGTGGAGTCAGTAGTAGTTCTCACTTTCACTGGGATAAACAGTTGTTATCATTTACGGTGCGGACAGACCTTTGTTTCTCGTTTGGACCGCAGTGGAAAGCGGACTAACGAGGTTACAGTTTCACCTGCGGGAAAAGTCGAAGTCACCTCGTGATAGGTAAGGACTGTCGTTTTTTTAACGGTATTTTTTTTAAACATTAACATTAAATTAAACAAATGTAGCTATCCTAAACGGGTCCAAACGATATGTGTAGTTTAACAACGTTTAGCACCACCTGGTTGTCAGCAGTGTAGCTCAAGAAGTTGCTCCTTCCCATTTCAATGTTATTAGTTTACAGCTGATATTAAAACATGCACAACATTTCCGCCAGGTGGGTTTTGTTTGACACCTGAAATGAACTATGAAGAATTGAAGTAGACGGAGCACAGAAAACGTGTTATTTGTGTACGTTTGAGTGATGTTAACGTGACTTACATTTCAATAGTTGAAGCGGAAAGTGCGCCTCACATCCAGTGTGGAGCTGTTTTCTTAGGTTCCCTGCAGGACTGGGTGCAGTGGTTTCAATGTATGAGCAGGGTGGACAAGGAGTGCTTCATTCCTGCACATTTGACAGACACAGGACAAACTGTTAATACAATCTTGCTGTTTTTCTGCAGCGTTTTTGGTTAAAAAAAACAAAACAAAAAAAAAAACAAGATTGCCTAATTCTCGGCACACTGTACGTCCACTTCTCTCATATCATTCGACAATATTTTTTATATTCTGGAAGCATTTCCTGCGACTTTGCCTCTTACGTTACATTACAGGCTGTTGTAGCTTAACATAGCAGTTTTATTGAAACTACAGCTGACTGATTATGTCAAACTACCTTTATTCTCAAATCACTGTGTCCAAATAAGGCCATAAAATTGGCAGATTTTTGTAAATAGACTTTGGGTTGGCCATACAAACACACTGCATGTCAAGGCTATTCCAAGATTGTGAGAACAGTCTCACATGATTTAACTGCAAATCTAATCACAGTAAAGCATAATGGGAAAACCAAAACCTTTTTCACTGTTCACACAGAAACTATGGACAAATACAGCTCTAAATACCAGTAAGGCCATAGATGATTACATAGTAATATGTCGCTCCTAAGCAAGTGAGCCAGCAGGCATTCTGGCTGGCTCTTGTGGCTACATTCATACTGCTCCAGTGAGTGGGGTGCAGGCTGAATCACTCTCCTAAAATGGTCTGAAAGATTGAATTTAGTCTAAAACTGAAATAAAAGAACAGCCCAGTTTCAGTAGGCTGATTATGGTTAGAAAGTAATATTTAAACAGTGTGAGTAAGAGTTAGTCAGACCCTGCAGGTCTGGATAAATGGTTCTGTTGCCTAAGTGCAAGCAAAGGTGCGTGTGATAGCTGTGGTTAACCAGGATGAGTCATATGAAAGGGATATCCAAAGTGTTTTTAAGGAATGCCTACGGTGGTAGATTGATGTTTTCATAAATCTGTTGCTGTTCAGATGGTAGTTCTCATGAGTATCACTGATGTTTTATCATTATAAGTAAACAATACGTGCTGCTGCCGATAACCAGAGCTGCACCAGTACACTGGTTAGTCATTTAGTTGTCAACTATTAAATAAATTGCCAACTACTTTTGATAATCAAATCATTTTGAGTCCTTTTTTCAAGATAATGCTTTGAACTGTTTGAAGTTCTAAATGTGGCGGATAGAATATATACAATAGTGATCACTAATCAAAGATTCAAAGCTGCACAACATTCATTGTTTTAAAGGTACACTCCCTAATTTTATTAAAGCCCCTACAGCACCAACATATTCCAACATTTCCTGTCAGTTCTAAACTTAATATCTTTGTCTTGTGGACAAGACACTTGAGGACATCACCTTGGAAACACTAAAACACTTTTCTGTCATTTTGTGGACCAAACAACTGATCGATTAATTGAGAAAATGATTGACAGATTAATCAGTAATGAAAGCAATCCTTCAGTGGCAGCCCTGCCAATTATCAGTGTGTCTACTGGATAACAAATGGACAGGTGAGACTGTATGGTCCTTACAAAATGTCTGTAATATTCTGTTCTTTGTTTCTTACTAGGTGTGAGTTTAAAATGAAGCACCTCTCATTATTGTGCTTGATTGCACTGGTGACCTTGTATGGCCATAAAGGTGTGCTGTCCCTGGCTCCCTCCTACGGTGAACGGGGATCTGATCTTGGCATACAGGTGTTTCAGCAAGTAGTCCGCGCCAAGCCCCTGGAAAATGTGGTGCTTTCACCCCACGGGGTAGCTTCCATCCTTGGGATGTTGCTACCAGGAGCCCACGGAGAGACTCGGAAGCAGGTCCTCAACGCTCTCCGCTACAAGAAAAATGGTAAGGGCTCTTTCAGGCAGTGGAATAATTAAGTCTTAGTATTATAATTTAGTCAATTGGCCCTTCACATGAACTGCAACCAGATGAGTCTCCAACAAAGTTTTTCTTTATCTTTTAAACTCCAAGCAATAATCAAGAAATAATTCAGTTTACTTAATTTGCACAGGCCCGTACAAGATGTTGAGAAAGCTGCACAAGACCTTGACAGCTAGGTCCAACCAGGACGCTGTGCTGATTGCCAACGCCATGTTCAGCCAGGAGGGCTTCCCCATGGAGGAGGCCTTTGTGGCCACCAACAAGGCCAACTTCCAATGCGAGAGCAGGAGTCTGGACTTCAGCAACACCCATAGGGCAGCAGATGAAATCAATACATGGGTCAACAATAAGACCAAAGGTAGGAGTCATGGATGTACGTAGCAGCTGTATACACAATATCTGTATAAGTCAGTCAGTTATGTATTTTTGAGAGAACAGAACTGAGAGATCACTCGTGAGTTTGATCTCTTGAGAATCAATAATACTACATAATCAGACCACTACTGAACACTTATGTCCTTTTCACAGTGCAAAGCCTTGACTTTGTAATGTGGTCTGTTTCCTACTGTGTAGTTTGGAGTGTCCTTGTAAGATGCTGCTGCATTATTACTTCCTCATCTGGGCTGAAGTGAATGGAAACAGAGATGGTGGTTGCTGTTTTTTTTATCGAACCTTTCTGATTGAATAACGCTCCCGTGTTGCATATTTATCCAGGTCACATCCCCAGCTTGATCAAAGCAGACATGCTGGACCCGAGTCTGACCCGTCTGGTTGCTGTCAACTCAATCTACTTCAAAGGCTTATGGAAGTCCCGCTTCCAGCCCGAGAACACCAAGATGAGGCCCTTCAACGGGGGCGACGGAAATGTATACAAAGTTCCAATGATGTCCCAACTATCTGTCTTCAACATCGGTGAGCAGTGATGTGTGAGAGGTTTCCACTGATGGCCCACTGTGTGAGACTAACATTTGAATATTTCTATTCAGTATTTATGATTTTGTTTGATATATATATGTGTATATATTCATATATTCATTTTATATCTCACATATGTGTTTGATGCAGCATGATGCTGAATAAGTCATTTCGTGCCGTAATTAGAAGCTTCTGATGTAGATGGTTGCAGTATTGGATTCAGACTGGTTGAAATGACTTGCTCAGATAAGGTTATCATTTAATCAGTGATGGGCATCAAGTCAAATAAAACTACTGTGTTGTCTGCCATTATCTATGTATGTAAATCCAGAGGAATTGAATCCTATGATAGGTTTCAATACATTCCCCTGAGTAACCACTGTATGGTTCAACTGTCATCAATCAAAGTTTAGACAGATGGCAACAAATGGGCCTGTCAGCAGCTGCTATTTCACTCAGGTCTGCCAACTTGATATACTGTAGATTTATTTTTAATTTAGTTTGTTTTTATGATGCAATCCCAGCCATTGCCATTTTATGATTCACAGGTCAGCCTGTGTGAGTTGTAAGGAAACGCAGGCCGAGACATGCCACATCCGTAGGACATTATTTAGTACTGTGTGAAATGAAATTATATACCAGTCAGTCGTCTATATTTAGATGAGTTGTCAGAGCTGTGTTAGCATGCTGAGTGCTGTGGATAGATTATCATACAGTGCGAGAGTTAAACTGAGGCCATGTTCTGCTGTGAGGCACAGATGTTTGTGTTTTTCTTCAGTATCCTGCAGTGTGTTGACTTTAGTGTACATAGTCTGTGACTTGTTTATTGGATTATTGTCCCCACATTAAAGCACTTAGCCTATAAAGAGAACATAAGTTTGTAACAGTCCTAAATCACTTGGCTATTACTAGATGCAATTATGTTTTATGAATATGATGGGATTTACAAATACTTGGCTTAATGTCTTCTGAACATAGTGTGCTGTGATTTAGTTCAATGGCCACATAAAGCGTGAAGAACAGTGTAGGCACAGTTAAATGGATGTTTGCAGTAAGAGACTGTACTGTAAACTGTTAATTTGTCATTCTTATTTCTCTGTCAAGTTCCTTACAAGCTGGAAATGTGTTTTTATTTAAAAAGGCAAAGGGCCCACACGGTCCATCTCACTCGATGAATGCCATTTCAAGCTTAAATATTAACAACAGAGGTCTAAAACCAGTATCCCTGTGTGAATAAAAAGTCACAATCTGTTATTTTAATATCACTGTTTTGCTTCTGCCTTTTGCTGAATGATGTAACAACATATTTTTTCAACTGACCTGTTCAAGAGAGTCTGTTGCTATAATAAATGCCTGCTGCCTGGTAGGTCTTTTCTAAGAAACAATCTGTTTGTCGCCAGGAAATGATGCATTTTCCCCTTTCTCGTTTGAGCAGACTAAATAAAAATACTGAGCAGTTATAGCCTTCGTGCTCAGAGAAAAAGAAATCTGAAAATCTGGCAAAATGGATGGCATCAAAAAACATTACATCTTTATCAATGCACAAATAATGCAAGCTCATGCAAGGAACAATAGGAATAAAAATACCTACATTTACACATGTATATTAGGGAAAATGGTCATTTTAATTCCATTCTTGTTCTATCACAAGGAAGTTGAAATATGGCTTGTGCAGTCTCTCAAAAACAAGAGAAGTATAGACCACTTTCACACATTTGTGGATAGAAAACCCTTTTAAGGTGAAAGCACTAAGGATTTTCTTTAGTCAGATGTACACAAAGCACAGGAAGTGTCTTTGTTCCTAGTCAGCCATGCATGTCAAAAGCTTCAGTAGATACAAGAAAGATCTAGGGAGAAAAGAGATGAGTCACCTCTATATCAGTAAGGTGACTCACGTTTCATCCATACCATCACCCCGACCTTTGAAACTATTAACCCTTACCCCCTCCTCCCCTGCCAGGTATGGCCACCACTCCTCAGGGACTGAAATATAAGGTGATAGAGCTGCCCTATCATGGAAACACCATCAGCATGCTGATCGTTCTGCCCTCTGAAGAGGACACACCTCTGTCCCGTGTTGTCCCACACATCAGCACAGCCACAGTGCAGAGTTGGACCAAACTGATGCACATGAAAAAAGTCCGCCTGCTCATCCCCAAGTAAGACCCACACGTGCAACAGTTGCTCTTAAAACTTCTTTGACCGAATGTGACCGTAACATTGTGTGCACTTTGTATGTAGGTTTACTGCTGATGCGGAGGTGGATTTGAAAGACCCCCTTGCAGCCCTGGGAATAACAGACATTTTCAGTGAGGGCAAAGCCGACTTCAGACACCTCAGTGAGTGAAAGCACATTCAGTCCAAACCCAAAAGTGACGCAGTGCCTCAGAGTATTTACAACAGGCTTACTTGGTTACGAGAGAGGCTTGAAAGCGTTGTTGGACTGCCAGAGCCAGTAAGAAGAATGAATTTGAGTCTAGCTGTCCCTGTGTGAAAAACTGAACACGTTCTCTTTTCTTCCCTCATTCTCCCTAAGTGATGGGCTGCTGGGAGCTCTAATTGAAGTGCTCTAGTGCCACCATGTGGTGAAATTGTGTGGTGGCTTTGTGGTGTAAACAAAGGCATTTATAGGGATTACTTTAGAAAAAAATTATTAGCCAGGGTCTGTCTGACCGATGTGGATTTTTGCTCTACTGTCATGTGGTTTATACTTTTACTCAATAATTAATCAAACAGGCTGATACTAAACATTTTGAGAGGAGTTCATCAGTAGCTGTATAAGCTCCTTATTATGGATCTTTAAAAAATGTGTGAAACAACAGCACTACAACTATTCCCCGGTACTATTATTGTAGTTAGTTTTTTTTTTAATGTTTCATCATTATTTATTACATATGAGGTCTGGTTGCAGTCTGGACTAATAATGCTTTTAATCAGCTATTTCTTTGTGACAGCAGAGAAAATGAATACGCTCATAAGGTTCAGTAAAGTGCTACATGAGCTGCTGTCAGTCACTGCATGTGGGTAATCTGTCAGTCCTTATAAATTCATGTTTACACATGTTTGTATGTAACAAGTCAGTGTCATCAAGCCAACAATGCATCATTTCCTTCCTTGGTCTGGACCAAATTAACCAAACTACAGGTGTGAAAACATCCTAAGAGCAATCCTGTGTGCAGTCCGATGAAAGCACTGTATTATTTGCATTGTCCTTTTCACAGAAGACATTTTGACATGGGGGACAGGACATGGCGTGGGTAGTGTTGTAAACATAAACTTGAGGAGCTAGCATTGCTAGAACGCTAACAACAGCTGTTCACAGATCCTGTTAATTAGCAGCGTTTAACCCAACATTAACCTCTGTCACTGTACTTTCGCTCACTACAAGCAACCAGCATCTCTTCTTATCTGCTGCTTGTATTATTTCACCATGCAGTTGTAAAACAACAAGATAAACAAACAATATTTCCTCAATGTGAGGTCAGTCTGACTCGCTCTCTCAAACCAGCTGGATGTTGGAGAGCCAAAGTCAAAGTTCGGTCAGATTGAACTGAAAGATTGAGCGAAAGAGGCAGGACAATTTGCAACCGGAAGCGTATGTGTCTCGCCCTGTTCCACATAGAAATCACTGGGAGGAATGAGGGAGATGAGTCAGTTAAGGACAGTCTGTCCACAGAGTCCTGAGAAGAGCTCTGTTCAGGCTAACCAAGTGAAAACACCTGTGTGGGTGAACCATTAGCATGTAGGGCCTTTAAGGATGAATATTGTAGTTTGGTTCAATAATGCGAGTATATTATTCCACTAAAATGTACACAGAAACTGCATGATAACCGTCATGTTGAATGTGAAGCCCTGGCTGGTTAATGTCAGATTGTTAATAAAAGGCAATGATGGCGTAGCATATCTGTAAACTAACTCACTGTATGTGCTAAAGCTAGAATGAAAGCTTATTGTTTTCTCAGGTTCTGAGCCGGTGCACGTATCCAAGGCACTCCAGAAAGCCAAAATTGTGGTGAATGAAGATGGAACAAAAGCAGCAGCTGCCACTAGTGAGTATTTGCACAGTGAGCCTGGCCTTTGACTTGTTAAGCCAAGCACAAAGCTGTATGCTTAGTTGATGAGACTGTTCTATGTAACGGGTGATAATGTACTTAAAGTATTACTACATCTCAGTAGGCTCCTATAGTTTTTATAATGCGTTTGCTTTTGTGTTTAGCTGCCATTTTGCTGGCTCGGTCCTCCCCACCTTGGGTTACAGTGGACAGACCTTTCCTCTTCCTCATCAGACATAACCCAACAGGTACAGTCTTCTATTTCCATCTGGGTTTACTCACCTTTTAAAGGTATATATCATAGATTTATATAGAAGAGCTAACATTTGTTTTTGAACTAGACGTTTCACCATTAGAAATATGGTGTATAATATATAATGTAATATCGGTCACCAGTGTTAGGCTCAGTGAAACCAGGTAACTTACAGAATGCAGTCCCTCACTGTGAGTTCTCCCTGTGTCTGTCCCCAGGTACCATTCTCTTTATGGGCCAGATCAATCAGCCTTGAGCCCAGCCATCACTGGCCTGCCCCTGGTACTGTATCATCGTAGGCCAGCACGGGAAATGCTTCTACACTGCCACGCATGAACACACACACACCCACGCATGAACACACACACACACACACATACACACACAGACTTTGCTGTAGACTTATGTACAGTGTGGACATATGTTATTTGTTTTAAATATTGCTTCTTATGTTACCCTTTTTCTGTAATGCATAACATGCGTTATAAAATGTTCTGCAGACTAAATCTTCCAGCTGTTTTAATTTTTTTGTATACTTTTTTTGAATTTATTACATTTTTAAAAGACTTTGAATGTCAATTGTGTATTTTCTCAACTCTGGAGTAGGATAATCAGTTTGTTTATCATGTCACCATTTCAGTTTAAAAGTTCTCCATCTCAAGTCATGTCACTCCAGTCTGTTCTAAGTTTCACTCCTAAGTTATGGCAATGTACGTCACATGTTGAACGCCTTGCATTCAGCTACTTTACAATAATTGTTTCCCTCACTGAGGACGTCTTCTGTTATCATACTTGCTTCATATGTGATCAAATAAATACACATATTTATAACATCAATGATTTTGCCTTACTTATTTCTAGTAATAGTATTTCTGAATGTCAACATGTGACATGTTGCTGTGCTGTGTTTGCATTTTCAATGACAGTGTGTATTATTAAAACACATCCATGTATTCCAAACCATTAACCCTGTTGAGGGATATGGGTGGCAGGAATTTATTGAAGCACATTAGGCAAGAGGGGGGCTATATTCTGGATAGGTCAGTAGGTTTGTTACAAGGCTGAAACACAGACTAATATATACTTACAGTTTTGAAATCGGAAGTTCTTATTATAGTACTTATTTAGAATTAGTGCTGGAATCGCCAAATCTAAAATTAAAAAAACATGTCTGCAGATTCATAATTTGAATTTAACATTAGATACTTTGAGTTGGAAATTTCTATTGTTGAAAAGTAAATTCTGCTTCTAGAGTTGAAATTTAAACTTTCATTTTTAACTTTACATTTTCTTTTTTAGTACTTGAATTTTTAGTTCTACATACATTGGACCAGAAGCACAAACTGAACGTATTATCAGTGTCTTACAGGTCCAACGCAGTATAGACACACGTTTTCCAGAAAGAAAAATTTTTTTTAGAAGCCTCTGAGCTGCAGGTTCAGTCCTTAAAGCGGACAACGGGATTGGTCACATTTGGGCACCGTTTTTATAAAATCACTCGACTTGAAGGGCTCTGACTTTGTACATGAGTGGCCTTTCTCTGACATGGGGCTACATTTTGTTTCTTTTTCCTCTCCAGGGATTTGCTCAGACATTTTTATGGGCAGTGGCTAAAACACATTTATCTAACGTGTGTGCAGGGAGACACACACTGACTGTACCTTGTACCTGTCTGAAAAAATGATGAGAATATAATAGTACCCTAAACACTGAGTAGAATATTACACAGCATGTAAAAGATGGAATAGTAATGAACAACAAATAATAAATTATTACATTATATTTATAAATGACATGAATATGATGCTTATTTACTGTATAGATGCATGTATAGGAGTTACTGGCCCTAAGACATGCTTTGCTCAGGTCAGGTGGATCATTAATTCTGCATTAACATGTAACACAACCACAACCCACTGTACAAAGTGCTTGACTGTATGTCAGCATATTCATATCCAGCCCCCACTGCTATTTATTACACATTTACATTATTCTGCACTTTACTGCTTTTTGCACCTCTGGTTAGAAGCTACAGCATTTCATCGTCTTGGTTCTACTCTGTGCAGGGGCAATACAGCTGAAGCTAATCCAATCTCAGGCACCAATCTGGCCCTATATCCCTTTGCTGTGTTGCTGTGCAAAACATTAAAGGCCCTTAAACCTTGTGGGTAATATGGCATCCAGTGATTCACGTCCCAGTTGTTTCCAGTCTGAATGCGTTGGGAGCATTGTTGCAGTCATTACGGTAATCCTGACAGCGGCTCCGGGTGTCAGCTGATCCTCCTCTACTGGCGAGTGAGTGAGGAGGAAAAGCAGCAGAAGGAAAACACTACTGGTCGCACTGTTAAAACCATGGCTGCGGAGATTCATTCAAGGCCCCAAACCGCTAGACCTGTTCTTTTAAACAAGATCGAGGGCCACTCAGACGCTGTGAACGCAGCCGTTTTAATACCTAAAGAAGATGGAGTGATCACGGTCAGCGAGGACAGGTGAGTTTGCCAGGCAGGCTAACGGTAGCGTAACGGCACTGACGTTAGCTAGCGGGCTCGGTCTATTTGCTGGTCATTGCACTCATATTTCCTGGTTTCAGGTTGAAGAAAGGAAACAAAAAAGAGGAAAAGAAACATTTTTGTGGTTTCAGAGAGAAATGCATTGGTTGGGATTTTCCATACGGAGTCACGGCTAGCGTCGGAGGGTGTCGGGATAGAAAGCCATAAAGAATGAGTCATTTCCATAAACTATCCGCGATCAAACAACCAAGCCTAATAGTAAACGGGAATATAACAGTTAATAACTCTGTAAAGTTGGCTTTTACAACCCATAATTTCCTTTTGTATAACAGTATCAATATGTGTTAGGCTATGTTGACTTAACTAAGTTAGCTAGTTACTGCTAATAGTAAACAATAGTTTCTCAAACTAGCGACTGCTGCCTTCAAGTGCTCGTCGTATCCTGTAACGTTAACGTTATATAGTTATTTTATTTATCTCAAGTTTCTTTTAAGCTTCTAATAACATTTAACAACATATTCATTCATTACGCTGTTTGTCTGGATGAAAACATTAACAACCAAGAGTACATTTAGGTCTTATTTACAAGTTGCTTTATAATAAGTGGCTGGTACTACAGGCAATACTTGTTGAAATGGCTGCGTCCCCATGAACACCACATAAGTTACATAACTTGGGTATAATAGAAAATCATTCTGTTGTGGCGTTTATGAGTACCACTATACAATTAATACCATATTTTCAGCAAGACTTGAAGGCAGCAGTCCAAGTATAATGGGACAGACCTCTACCCTTACTCTCACTGTGGCAGGAGCTGAAGGTGTAAACATGATCATGTCAGTCCATCACATTCACCAAGTTACACTGTAAGTGACATCAGTAGAGCTGTCCCACTTGGTTAACAAGTGTGAAGATGTAACATCCTCATTTGAAGATAAAGGAACTTAGTTGCTGTAAAGAAAGTCTAACCTGCTTGATAATCAAGGGGGAAGTTGCGGGGTGCGGTTCCTTGATGAAACAGGGCTGTACAGTTGCTTTGCTGCTTTTGATGTCAGTTATTCTCTCACTTTGCAGACATTTTACTGGAACAGCAGTAAAACCTTGAACCCGATTCCTTAAAAAAAAGGCTGATGGAAGCTTAGTTTAAATGTACTTGAACTGAAAATGTAATGTGGTTTTCAAAAACACAACGTGACAGTATGTGATCTTTTTAAAGTTGTCCGGTTTCGTATTTTATTTTTAGGAGGGGAAATGCATACCATAAAGTGTTGTTTGTCAAAGTATCCAAAGTGATTCAGTATTGAATAATCACTTCTGTAATGCTGTACGGTTAGATGACACGAAAAAGACTACAAGAATATTTTTTCACATTTTTAACTGAAATGATTTAAACACACTGTTTATAAATGTGACTGCTTTCACTGCTGTTTTGTGAACAGAATCAAGCATTGTGTGTAAAGAGAATTAGGGCTGGTTTCCTAGACGAGGATTAAGCTCAGTCCTACATGAGGGCTTTCTTCACTGGATATTTCCCTTGAGTATTTCCACTGAAAGTTGCCAAGTATCATTTTTAGATCAAGTATATATTTGTGTAACTGCAGGTTAGGTCTATACAAACATTAAGTTAAAGATTGGAACTGCATTTTGTCTTCATTTAGATCAAAAATGTACCTTCAATACACAAAATAGACTACAGAATGACCCTTGGAGAAGACACTGGAGAGTGCTTTGAATGTGATGTTTTATCATTTTCCTCCAGAACCATCCGAGTTTGGCTGAAAAGAGACAGCGGTCAGTACTGGCCAAGCATCTACCACACAGTCTCCTGTAAGTAAGACGGCATTGCTTCAATGGGAAAAGGATGTGTGCGCACACTTTTTGTCTTTTGTTATTTTTAACCACTGCAGCAATATAATGCACACCTCTCTGCGATGTGGCGTGAAGATGGTGATTTCCCTGCTAATGGCGACTGTTTTCTTTCTCTTTTAGCTCCATGCTCTTGCATGTCGTACCACCATGACAGCAGACGCATCTTCATAGGCCAGGACAATGGAGCTGTTGTGGTGAGTGAAGCTAACTCAAACAAATGGCTTGTTCAGTGTAGTTTTAAAGAGCCTGCATATCTGGTTTATATAGGCCACAGCTTCAATATTTGGACTCCTCCAAATGCCTGTGGGGGCAGGATAGTTATTTGATTTGAAATGTGTTTTTTGTGTGTGTTTGCTTTTCTTCTAGGAGTTCCTTATCTCTGAAGATTTCAACAAGATGAACCACGTCAAAACATATCCAGGTGAGAACTGTGATGTGCAAATGCAGCTGAGTTGAGACTGTGGGCAGAACTACATTGTTTATGTTTCACTGACCATGCAGACATCACAATTTAACCTTTTTCATTTGTGATGTATGCTGGCTCAAATCACAAAATACCTTTCAAATATTTAACAAAACTAGAATATAAGCAAAATGAAGCACAGTTGACAACAACAACTCCTATAAGGCTGTAATAATGAGGCAGGACTTGCCTTCGTTAACAGGTAGCAAGTGTTTGCAGATATTTCCATTGAGAACTAGCAGAATGTCCAGTCTTATGGATTGCCAAGCTGTATGTTTGTTTTGATGTCAAAGTATCACAGAAAAATATATTCGTGTGAGAAAAGCTATACCACAAAACCGCATCCTTCATCTTATTCTCTATCTTGTATTCATCAGTGTTCATCAGCGACTGGTATTAAAATATTAGGGTGTGTACACAGCTTAAAAGAAGAAGCTGTTTTCTCAGGTGGTATGTCCACTGCAGATATTTGTATTACATTATAAGGATATATACTCTTGTTAGGCTTGTGTAAATCCTTAGAGTGAGTTTGATCTGTGCATATAAGGAAGTGTTTCTGTGTATTGTACTGTGTATTGAGACGTGGCCCCTCCCTGCCCCAGGAGACTCACGTTAAGCAAGACTATGTACACTACTGAGTAAATTTAGTGTTACAAAATGGTTTTATTTTCCTTTTTACTGCAAAGGGGATAACCCTATGTTATTCCTTGTGAGTATAATGATTTTAAATTATTAGTAAATGTAGATAGCTGCCAGTTTTGCCTCTCAATTAATAATCATTAAACTGTGTTGTTTAATGTTGACATTAACACACATAGATATAAGTAAACCATAAATTACTACAAGGCATTGTGTTTGTCAGTACAAAGAGTCCTACATCACCCTATATTTTGGCCCTTCATACTTAAAGGTGGCTTGTGGAGTTTTATTAAAACAAACAGTTATGTTTACTTGTGAGTATGACTCACCGAAATGCATCGCATGCATCCATGAAGCATGACAAATGTTTCCTTTGACTTAATTTATTTATGTCATCATTGTTTACATCCATGTTTTCTAGCTTACAGGCTTCTTCCCTGCCTTAGGTGGCACAATACTTTCTTTGCGTGCTATTGCCACCAACTCTTTGCTTACTGATACTGACATGAAGAAGTTACAGCTCCAGCAAGCACTCATTTACAGTGTTTTACTAGAGCTGTTCCATTGGTCAAATGATGTCACAACTATTGTGATCATCATTTAATCGTTTCTGTCAATTTTCAAGCAAAAATGGTGAAAAAACATTCTGTCTCAGCTTCTCAAACGAGAGGATTTATTATACATATGTATAAAGTGAATGTCTTCCAATTTTGGACTTTTGTTCGAACAAACCAGGACATCTTTGTCATGATGGTCAACGTGGGCTCTGTGAAGTTGAGATGTATTTTTTCACAATCAATAATGAAAATAATTGTTAGTTGCAGCCCTAGTCATTACATCTTGATTTCATCTCCTGTCATAATTGGAAGGTTATAAGCAGAACACAGTTCCTGTGACGGTATCAGCAGCCATTTAGCCTCCTCAGTGGAAAGTCTGGCTCCGGGGGAAAATGGCCAGCCTGTTGCTTTAGAAGGGAAAACGCCACGACACCACTGGAATGCTCCATCTGGTTTCTACCACTTGTAGCAAAATCAAGCAGCAGAGCCCGAACAGCACAAACATGAGTCACAATCAGATCAAACAGGCATTAGGATGTGTCTATGCACTTCAAAGACAGGCAGGGCTTAACATTGCTATTTTGCTTTTTGGCAGTCAGTGTTGCTTTCTTCACAGCTGCACACAAGGCAATATTGACTTCTTTTTTTAGCCACCCACTGGCCAGTGACAAAAACAGCTTACATATGCTCAGTCTGGTTATAAATTGACAGAATGATGGAAATGATTTTGGAAAATGCTTTCCTCTCTGTAGTTCGGATTAATTGCTTAGCAAAATCTGTACTACGTTATTATGTGAACATGTTCATGGTGGCTTGCACACAAGCAGTGTCTTCTGTACAAGGGACAAAAACAATCAGGCAGCGAGGACAGCAACAAGTTACAGAAAAAAGATAGAAGAAACATATATTTGAAATGTTTCTTAAACGCTTACAGTTACTTCATTGAATTCCAGGAAGAAAAAATCTTTGAGAAGAAAGAGGACAGGGAAGATCAAAGCTTCAGCCCAGAGCAATTTACTGCCATGGTTTGATCATGAGGCAGTATAAATATGCAGATCATTTTCTCATTCATTGAAAGAGGGTAAAATAGAAAGTACATGTACCATTAAGTTAGATTTCAGGGTTGACTCAGTTCTAATAGTTAATCTTACTATCTTGTAGACTTGGAGCTGAAAGACATTACTGTTTTTTTAGGGATGTAAAATTGTTTTAATTTAAAGCTGCTATAATCAGTATTTTCATATTAACAGTGGCTGAAATGTGTAATGAGAAAGGGATCGCTTCGGTGATGAAGAGAATCATCAGTCAGCTCTGCAGATCCCTACAGCTACTATCTACAGCGCGTTTAGCATCTTTGAGCTCATTGTTTTGGTTTTACAGCCTACAGTTAAACTGTTTGGGTTCACTCTTAGTGCTGTACATTACATTACATTACATTATACTTACCCTCATGTGTTGGCCAGAAAAACAACTCTGAAAGACTGCTAGTGTTGCCCTGTAGTTGCTAGATTCAGAAGGGGATAATATCATATGTCAGTGTTGTGCTTAAAGCTTGTTTTGCTGCCCCCATGTGGCCAAGAAATTTAGTTGTGTGACCAATGCTGAAAAGTGAGCAAAAAATCTATTATTGTTGTTGTATTCATATTGCATAGATAAATAACATATCCTGTGTATTGACTATCAGCAGAGTTTTAAATATTATTATTAAATGTTGTATTATATCAATATAGCTGGTGGTAAAGAGTTACAAAATACGGTGTTTACAGCGGGTAAAATCAGTGACATTAAATACAGAAAGTCAACAAATTGTGCCCCTTTTTAGCAGTGATCCCCAGATGGACCTTTAAGACTGAAGGGAGTTCAAATCGTTTGAAGGGATTTGTCTGACATAGTCTGGATTACAGTAACACTAAGCAGGTGGGATCAGCACATGCAAAGGGCAAATTAGTCTTAGATGGTGCTCATCCACGACGGCTCAGATAAAAAGTCCAATAGAATAGACGGGATCTTGTTGATGTTTATCCAACATGACTTGTTTAACACTTTATGTGTTTGTGCTTTGCAGCCCACCAGAATCGTGTGTCAGATATGGTGTTCTCCCTGGAGAGTGAGTGGGTGGTGAGTACCGGCCATGACAAGAGCGTAAGCTGGATGTGCACCCAGAGTGGCAGCATGCTGGGGAGACACTACTTCACTGCCTGGGCCTCGTGCCTACAGTATCCTTCATTCCCTCCCTGTGTTTACAGTACATGAGTGCACCTATCAGCTGAAGTAGCAACAGACTGTGTTTAAGCCCTGACTCCCCGCTCAGATACGATCACGAGACGCAGCATGCCTTTGTTGGCGATTACTCAGGACAGATCACGCTGCTGAAACTGGAGAATCAGACGTACTCCATCATCACTACACTGAAGGGTCATGAAGGTAAAGACACACACTGCATACATGTTAAGAATAGTCCACACAGAGCTATTGTTTTCTCCTAGTGTAGGTGAAGTCCACAGCACAAGTACTGCACACAAGCAGGCTTCTGATGCTGAAGCCAGATATGGCCGCAGTAAACAGTGGATGACCCAGATTCCTCTATGTGACATCATTATGTAAGAGAAAGAAAGACCAATTAATTCCAGCATGATGACACATGCTTTTTTGTTTCCATAAAAAACAGTTTTTTCAAATATGCATTTTGCATGATTAAAAAAAAGCTCTTGGCTTGAGTTAAACGCACAGTATGTCATTTCTGCAGTTATGGGTCTCTCAGTCAGAACAATAACATCATACAGACTTTGAGGACATTGTGAAGTAGTGAGGGATCATGGGAGTTGTTGTCTTCATTGTTTTAAATAGCAATTAATACTTGTGCTCCATCACAAGTGAGCAATACGAACAGTAAACAATGGCTGGCTAGCTAGTTCGCCGACTTCCTTCCTTACTCCCTGGTGTTTCCGGTGTTTGCCCAGGGGTTATAGTAACTGGAAGGGGGTAAAGGCATTAAAATCAAATGCACCGTTACCTGAGTAAAATTACAGATTACTCTGGGCATTGTTACAAACATTTGTAGCGTTGAGCTACCACCCACCGCAATAAAAGCTTTATGGGGTCTGACATTTAGTGTTCAAGTGAGTAGAGCTCTTTTGGCAGGCTGTGAAACCACTTTTCCACACAAAATCCCATCATTTGGATTTGATGATGATGATGAAGGAAAATGGCATCTCTTATGCTGCTCTGGAAATTCCCATATCTGCTTGTCTGGGTTGAGACTGTGTTGTTTCCATGCTTGTCAAGCTGCTCAGTGACACATTTGGGCTGTTTAGATGGCAGTATTAGTTATTATCATTCCCGGAAACTCCCATCACAATACAAATGCTTCATCAAAGGATGACTGTATTAGTTCTGTGGGATTCGTTTTCAAGGGTTCTGTGTAGCTATGCCAAGATAATGAATCCCTTAACAAAAATTAGCCGCCAGAACACTTCACTGAGTTCTCCTCTGGGCACTTGTCATACACGTGCTCATGAACTAGTTGAAAAAGGATGAGGGATGATTCATCTGACCAGATGGTACTCTTCACTATTCAAAAATCCTATTTTTACCACAGATGTATTGCGTACAGGTTAGCCCGTTGGGACAGACATGTTAATGTGCCATTACCTTTCAAATAAAAAAATACAAATCCTTACACCATAACAACTTATTATTTCCCAGCTCTCTCTTTGATGTGCAGATGTGCCCATGATAATACATACTGATTAGGCTGATAATAATGCATAATAATGGGCGTGGTGCTGGTCTCTAGCTGTGCACAACCAGGAGTTCCACCAAAATATTTATTGCAAGTTATGATTGATTAAATTTGGAAAACAGAAGGGAAAAGGTCAGACCTCGCCTTAGTCTTAAGGTTTGTATATTTGCCCTTGTTAGAAAAGGTTTTTCTTTTGTCATACTGCCCTTCTTTTCATCTTAACATGACGTTAAACTGGCCCTGAATGAGAAGATGTATATGAATATTCACAACTTTGCTTTTACATGTGACATTGTTTCGTTTTCAGATACAGGTCTTTTTGCAGTTTTTCCCCCACACGTCAGCTGGTGGAAACATGCCTTCAGCAGAGGAATATGAAGTTATAACTTTTCCACAGTCCATCCCTTCCACATTGTCAGTAATGTGGTCCAGCGTGTGGTCCGGCTCCCTACAGTTATATCATAGTGTGCTATTACAGTGTGTGGCTGTATGAGGATACAATGTGTACAAGGTGAAGTACCTGAGAAAGCTTTAAAAAGCTGTCAGATGACAGGATTCCACGGTAGTATGGTGCTCTGTGTATGTGTAGTGGCCTTGTTTCTCATGTACAGTAGCTACAGTTACCGCCAGCCTAGTCAGTCCACCACCACCTGCCTCAGGCTATTATTCATCACATGACTGGTCTAACTTCAAGAGCGTAATTGTCTGTCCCTGAGTTCTTTTCTTGTTGAGAGCTGAATGTTTCACTGGAAATATCCTCTACCCTCTGCCAAAAAAAGTCTGTGAATGACTGTTGTGAGATCAGTGGCAGCAGCTTTTGGGCTGTTTTTCTTATTTCTTAAACATGCACCTTGTTTCAAGATTGAAAATGATACCCCCAGGTTTCACATGTGGTCAGACCTTCCTGTAGTTCTCCCAGCGGGCACCAGGTGGAGCCAACATGTCAGACCATAACACTGTCCCTCAACAGCCTATTGTAGCACATATTAACACATGTAACAAGTGTGTCTCTCTCCGTTCATCCCTCTGTCCCCTCCAGGTAGTATAGCAACCCTGTGGTGGGACCCTGTCCAGAGGCTGCTGTTCTCCGGAGCCTCCGACCACAGCGTCATCATGTGGGACATTGGGGGCCGCAAAGGACGAACGTTACTGTTGCAGGGACACCAGTAAGTCCAGTCAATGTTTCGCATATATGCATGGATGACTTTGCTTTACCTCCTCTGTGTTTGTCAGGGATCGGGAAGCTTAAAAACTAAGTCAGGGGAAAAGGTGGTATCTGCAACAGCTGTTCTTATCTCCACTTCTTGATTTTCATACATATTTCACCACCTCCCCCTGTGACAGCAGTCATCAACAAAGCCCATGTACACTGATGCGTATCAGAGCAAGCCTCCGTAGATCCTGTTGCATCCTAGCAGGATTTACAGAAGGTTGTCTCTCAGACACCCATAAAAATGACAGTTTAATGCTGTTCTAGTCCTTAATCCTGTGTTGACCCAGTCTTTATCGCTTTTCGAGCCTTTTTGGTGTCCTTATCACTCCTTTTTTCTTGTCCTCCTCCTCTCCTCTGTTTAACTAACGTATTAAAATGTATTTAATAGACTTCCTATGCACAGTAGTGGTACAACAGTTGAGCATAAGTGCTTTTGTCAGTGTAGTCAGAGTGGTCAGCAAAAATATTAGAAGTTGTCATGAGTGCTTTATACATCTGTGTGTTTGTGTTTGTGTGTGTGTGTGTGTGTGTGTGTGTGTGTGTGTGTGTGTGGCGTGTGTGTGAGCGACTGAGCGACAATCATTGATTTGATTTAAAACTTTTTCTCCCTTTTCATTCTTCCTCTGTATCCAATGTCTCCCTCAGCGAACGGGTTCAGGCCTTGCGTTACCTTCAGTTGACCAGGCAGTTGTTGTCCTGCTCAGCCGACGGAGGCATCGCAGTGTGGAACATGGACGCACAGAGAGAAGAGGTTTGCATCACTATCATAACTGCCACAAAATAAAAGCTGTAATAATACAGGCAGCTCAGATACCTTTATTTTCACATTTTAGTGTTTCTGCTTTCTTCTAGCTTAGTTTTTTGTTGCCGTAAATTGAAAATAATAAAGTATCTTACATTAAATTTGAATTGACTTGTTTAACAGGCACTACTACTATAAACTGTACAGCACTCGCTGCTCACTTTGTGTAATGGTCAAAGCAGCATACAGTAGCTACCAGGACATGTTTTAGTTTTTAGAAGTTGGTCATAATTGGAGAGTTTTGTTTCTCCTCTGTTTTTGTCTCAGTTCTGGTTAAAGATGATTTTTGCAGCCCTTGAGATTTCAATTAGTGCTCTACATTACGGTGTTTGTGCTTGTTTAATAAAAACTTCACGTGTGTCTGCAGGCGCCCCAGTGGTTAGACAGCGACTCCTGTCAGAAGTGTGAGCAGCCGTTCTTCTGGAACATCAAGCAGATGTGGGACACTAAGACCCTGGGGCTCAGACAGGTAGGCTAGTCTGACCAGTGTCTCTAACAGTTGTGAGTCCTTCAACCTTCAGTCATGCTAATATATGGGTGTTTTTTTCATTGTGCAGCACCACTGCAGAAAGTGTGGCAAGGCTGTGTGTGGAAAATGTAGTTCTAAACGCTCCACATTTCCAATCATGGGCTTCGAGTTCCCAGTGCGGGTTTGTGATGCCTGCTTTGATACCATCAAAGAAGAAGAGTGAGTGAAGGGCTTTTTTAAAATTTCTAATAACTGGTCACATTATACTGCTATTTTCAGATAACTGAGGGCTCAAATGTTGTCTGTCTGTCTGTCTGTCTGTCTGTGTGTGTGTGTGTGTGTGTGTGTGTGTGTGTGTGTGTGTGTGTGTGTGTGTGTGTGTGTGTGTGTGTGTGTGTGTGTGTGTGTGTGTGTGTGTGTGTGTGGTGCAGTCGAACAGCATTGGCAACGTTCCACGAGGGGAAACACAACATCGCCCACATGGACATGGACCCATCCAGAGGCCTGATGGTCACTTGTGGAAGCGACCGCATTGTTAAGGTCAACAACAGTTCTTTGATACAAGATAATTCATGCATGTATTCAGGCTGTGTCAAACGCACACTGATCACACCAAAACGAAGCAAATCACTATTATTTTGTCAAGCTTATCTCAGATTTAGATTCCTGATAGGAAATCAGGGTGCCTGCAGGCAGTCCTAAAACCCTAAAAATGATCTGAACTTAAGTCTCAAAAGAGCCTATTGATTTATTGGTCATGTATGGTATTTAACATTTATGTGATTGCATTCTTATAAAAGAGCTATACAGGCACTTTCATTTTGCAGTAGATGTGGTTAACTTGAATTCATGTCTGTTACATTGTACTCAAGTTTTCAAACTTTCCTAAAAACTTCTTAAACTACTGCTGCAGCATTATCTACCTCTCCTCTGTCCATCTGTACGGTCCATTTGTTGACGCCCATTTGTCTCAGAGGCTACAAGTCTATAAAGCAACGGGAAAGTGTAGGATTACTAGGAAGTATTAGGAAAAAGCAAACTACAGACCTTTAACAGCAACCTTTACAGACCTAACCGATTCAAACACAAGATTTTTGATTGGATGTATCACTATCGCTTCAGGTCAGGCGGGGAGGTTTTTTTTTTTTTTTTCAATGAATCATGTTTTAATTGGTGCATTGTGTATTTTGTTCTAAATTATCTATGTGTCTTACATCTAGCATTTTGATAAGCTGAAAACACAAGTATTAAAACAACAACAGGAACAGTTTGAGTCTTCTCAGCAATAATGCAGAATCCTTAAATGCAGCTTTGCACCAGCCTTCTGTCATTGCTATTGGCTGTTTGTCTCCACAGATCTGGGATGTGACGCAGGTGGTTGGCTGTAGCTTAGCAACAGGCTTCTCTCCGCGCTGATTGGCCCGGCCCACTACATGCTCCGCCCACTCTTCCAATGTCATGGAAACCCCTCTGTACAGTATATCTCCCCATCACGCCTGGGATCTTCAGCTACAACCAGTCCCTGCTCTTGGTGACTGTGTGACCGTGTGTGTGTGTGTGCGCGCGTGCGCGTGTGCGTGTGCGTATGAGAGCGTGTTTGTGTGTGTGTGTGTGTGTGTGTGTGTGTGTGTGTCTGTGTGTGTGTGTCTGTGTGTGTGTGTGTGAGAGTGTGTGTGTGTCTGTGTGTGGAGATAGTGCAGCCCTCCACATTCATTTTACTTTTCATAACCAATTGGTCTTTAATTTCACTAACTTTCAGTCCTACATGAAAGTGTGAGTGACAGATTTTTTGACTCTCTGCTCTGATCCGAAACAGAACCCTAAGCACAAATGGTGTGTGTGTACATGTGTGCATGTATCGTAATGATTTCTCCTTTGGGAGGAATGGTATTGATATTAGTGTTTACATTATATTAATATTTCCAATGCTTCTTTTGACAAAGGTAATTTTTTTTATTACTCTTGCACTGTAAAGTTAGGTTTCACTAAATCCCTGACCTGCCATTCCTGTAGAAACATACACTAGCCTGCTTATTATTGTGGCCCACTAACTGCATATTACTCAGTCACTGTAACATGTACAAAAAGACCCTGATCATCTGTATATACCCCTGCATCATGTGTATACTAGATAGTTGCTTGAATTGACTCTCACTGATCAAAGTGATCAGCTTTTTCTGTCTTTTTTTCCTCTCTTTTTCATTTGTTTTCTTTCACTAGTTGGCCTTAAATCACTCTCAGGAGGTTTTACATCAGTAAGTTGTCACTGGGCGGGGGCTCTTCATGTCAGTCGTAAACCATTATTAATGTGTAATCACTCCAGCGTGGTAGTAAAATCAATAGAACAGCCTCTTTTTTAGATAGAAGGAAGTCCCTTGATTTACACACGAAGATGCTGCCATAGAAATGTTATGTTCTTGTCAGATGTTTGCATGACAGCACTGACCCAGCCTGGTGAGGCATGGGAAATTTGAATATGTTGCCATAGTGACATGCACTGACCGAGGCAGCATCAAACATCCTGTTGCAGCCATCCCGAGGTGCACCAGTCGAATTACAATTCAATATTTGATTGGTGTAACTTCTTTTCAGCTTTCTGGGTTTGAGTCTCCAACTTTTATTTTGGTAAAAACTAGTTTAGAAAATAGCACAGCATCACCACCTCCTAGATATTTATTACTCTCGGTTAAAAAACAAAAACAAAATGTACTACACTGGCTGTGTAGGTAGATACTACATGGCACTGATGGTGATGCAAAATTGGATTTCCTCCCACCAGAGAGGCACTTAGGTACAGACAGGTACTAAACTAAATGTAGCACTAAATGCTGGCGTGTTGAATCGTCCCCAGCTGTATCTCGGGTCAGATCAGGGCTGCCTGTGTTCCTTCAAAAGCCTTAAAAGAGAGGACACACTCACAGAGCCTTTTTAGCGGTTTTCCAGTGCTTACGACTGTTCACTCACCATCATTCACTCTCGAGCACTCACCTCATCATGAAGCTCTGGATGTCTCGTTTCCTTTTGTCCTTGTTTTGTTTTTGTTCCAAATCTTGTTCCGAGCCCTCCTACTTCCCCCACACATCTGTGCATCATAACACTCTCACAACTGCACTGAATTGCACAACTCGTGGTCTTTGTCTTTGAATTAAAATAAATCATTTTTGTAAGTTTGGGAAGGGGGTAATAGCTGGATTCGATGTAGCGTCCTTGTAAATAGCGGCTAGTATCTTCTAATGTTAGACTAACGCTTGCCTTATTGTAAGTGGAAAAATGAGCATTATAATGTTGGAATTCCTGATCTCAAAATGTAGTCACATTCCAGTTTTTTGATCATGTAGTGTATATTTATATTTGTAGTAAAGTATTTATCTGTTATCATTGTAAATGGTTGTTTACTTTTCTTTGTGCCCATCTAGTAGTCTTTATTTCCTAATAACAAACTAGAACATGTTAAGCGCTCTGCAATGAAGCACATGGCCTCAGTAGTGTTGAGATTGACTGCAGCACTATGCAGTATTTTAAGTCCTAAAAGGGACAGAGTTGATTGGTTAATGAAGTGACAGCACTGTCATATGACTGCTATTGTTTGCTATCACCGAGACCTTACTCCATGATATTTAGATGTCACACAATCATACTTGGGATTAGACTGAAAGCAAATTCTGATTCAATTTGTCAGTAGCCAATATTTAGCATGAATATAGTATTATGTTTATTATATTCAATCCATTATATTTTTGTCCATTCCTTCCAAAAATGGATTTTGGTCTAGATGGAAAGTATGTTTTTTTTTCTGTGCACACATCTGGATTCTGGGTGCTCTGGGATAAAACATGCTTTCAGAATTATCAGAAATCATTTGCAAAATATATTAGGAAAGTTGCAGTCATGGATTTTTTTTGGGTGCCGCCAAGAGTTAATAAAATGTGAAAGATATTAAAGCTGCAATCATCAAATGTATTTCTTTTTGGCCATTCGGGTGTAGCGACACGCTGTGAACACAACATTCACATATTGCCACTTTATAAAGTTGTTGTGAACGTTCTAGCAAACAGTCTGTCCACTTGATGAGGACCAGTACTCACTCTTCTCCTCCAGCTCCAGAGAAAAATAAGTCTCTTCCGCTGCTAAATGCTCTACTATGCCAACCAGCTAGCCACTAACTTTCCTGCCGTTTGGTGCCGGGCAGGCAGCATACAAGGGGATTATCAGAGCTTGTGCCTGCTGCTGCTGGAAATGAGGTGAATGAGAGAAGAGTTTGCGTGCTGGAAAACAAACATACTGCTCTAAAAGAAGCTAAAAAGCTAAAAGAGGAGCTGTGTAGAGCTCCAGAGTTGGGTGAAAATTATCTATGGGTTTCTCACTGTACTTAAGTGACATCTTTAACATTACATTTATCCATTGTTAATATAAAGATATTGAGTAGTGCAGCTTTAAGTTACTAAACAGTAAATGTTCCAGATGTTAAAGCTGTGTTACTGGTTTAAAGAAAGTGGCACTTTCTGAGAGAAATATCTGGCTCTTCAGCTGATTATGTTCATCAGACAGTCTCTATTGTCTGTCTGCTCTTGGTGCTGAGGTAGTTTACAGTCGCTTTATCTGAGCTTTTTTATTACAAAAACAGTTGGAAACATGGTGATAAGACTATATGTTGCCCATAATGTAGCCCATAAAACCAAAACAGTAAGCTTAAAGACTGCATTATCGGGGTAATTCTCTCTGGGCTTGTTGCTAAAAGTGTCCCCTTTCACATAACACAGAGACATTTGATCCATTGTGTATAGAAACATTTTGATCAATGCAGCTTTTTTTGCACGTTTTCAAGACTCCTACTAGCTGAACTTCTGTCATATTCGAAATAAGACAACATGAATCAGCAAAACTGGCAAGCTGATCTGTCAGTCCAACCCCAAGTATCCTGAAAACTCATGTCACAAAGCATCTGTTTGGGTCTACAGGGTTATTGATGCTACCGTACAATCAGGAGTCGAAGCTCTCCTTTCCTTTTTCAGTTAACTGGATGTCGAAGCTTCTTCCAGTCATTACCTCATCATGTCCTTGTAACAGATTGCATTTGGTGATAAAAAGGCTTTCTGGCTCTGGAGGCTTAAGTCCACGGCAGATGGACAAGAAGTTAAAGGTATGATGGATGGCAGGATTTGCTGTTTGCAGAAACAGCTAATGAAATAGATCTTCAGATTGCCAGCCAGTCGCAGGAAGGAAGGAAGAAATAGATTTCCTCATGTTGTAAACAGTTTGTTTTCTTTTCATTCAGCAGATGGAGCAGTCATGGGAGTCATTTTGTTTTTGTCATCTTTGGTTCATCAAACACTAGAACGGGTGGCCTACATGTTGACAAGAGGCCACATCAACACTTTAAAGATGACTCATTTTCCACAACACCACAGCCCATAATCTCAAACCCAAATTGATTTCTGTTTGACTTGTTCCTCTTCAGACGCTTGTAAAAGACACTCGCTGTTCCAACATGATGTTGTTTATGTAAATCTCAAAGTAACTGTATTTTTAAATACTTTTGTTGACAATACAGTACTGACTTTAGTCTCTCTGTCCTGGTTGGAGGGCACAGAGGGACTAAAGAGTTGATGCTTAATAAAGATATTCTGATATGTTTATTTGACTGTTTTTTGTATGAACTGAAATGTAGCTCCAGCTGCACAATGAGACACACAAAACATCATCAATCATTTTCTTTATTCAAGCAGGCATTTACAAGATAAACTCAAGCCAAAGTCACAGTCAGTAAAAGGCCTTTTTAAAGGTGCTGGGCAGATATTACTGAGTCATAAACACATAGGTTTTATTGCACATTTCAAGCGGTGGTGCTGTGTGGTGTGTTTAAGGCACGCGGCTAATAGAGAGAGCACCTCGTCCCCAGCATGAGCCCAACCTGCACAGTACAGACGCTGCACTACAACGTAGCAAATACACAGGTTATCGACGGGGCTGTTAGGTACACATCACGTGGCACGTTTGTAAGTCATCCAGACGACAAGAACGAGACTGAACCCACGGCTGGTGTTGTGAACTAACAATGCAGGGTGTGTGTGAGTGACTTCGGTCACATCAGATTCCCATCTGATTGACAACTTTCATAAAGTCAAAGTAACAGACTGGATTGTGTGTGTGTGTGTGTGTGTGTGTGTTTATAAAGGTGCTCTCTCCATAGGTAAGATGACATCCTTTGAAAATGTAAAGGCAGCATCACTGTCAAACGCTCTTACACAATAAAATGTTTAGTCTGTATAAGGTTAAGCTCACAGATGAGGACATTTGTTATCATATAAATAGTTATTACAAATCTTTCTCATCCCTCTATTATAGACAAGTTTAATCTGGCATTGTGAGGCTGCGTTTCCCAAACACATTTTATCTTCATTCTGTCCCATTTAAAGCCAGAGACCGCAGGTAGTGTTAACACTCCAAATGCTTTGGATAAAATGGACACAGATCTATTCCCTCTGCCGGCGTGTACAGTATTATATCATCATGGGGATGTAATACTGAGTCCAGCCTCGGTCAGTATGAACGGATGGTGTTAGTGTCGGTGGTGTACTGGTGACCGGTTCCCGCTGTCTCAGTGTGGCTGAAACGTCTTGGCCAAGTCCTCCAGTAGAGACAACAACTTCTGCTCCTCCAGGGCAGAGCTGTGGGTCCAGGCCAGCGGCAGGTGGGTGGACACCATCTTTCGGTCTGTACATAAACACACAAACATTTCAATGTAAAGGTGTGTACATGCAAGAACTACCTATTGACTCTTGGGTATTCCCTGACCCCCAGCGTGGTTCTGATTTTCACATAATATTGAGTTCTACAAGGAGTCAGAGGGTCGGCTCTGATGCTGTTGTCTGTGTTTAAAAGGCAATAAAGGCCAAGCAAGTGTGCAAACATCAGCCTGTTACTTTAAGGAGACTGGTGGAAGGAAGGCAAATACAGGATTCATTTTCAACCATCATCACCAGTGGCAACACACGACACTGACATTATTCAAACACCATGGAGTCTGCAGGGTTCACCAAGACTTTAAAGACCTTTTAATATCACATAAACTGCAATAGATTAATATAATATTAATACCTGTTTCACAATCACACTGGCCAAAGTATTAAAGGATAACTGAAAACCAGCAGGGAAGATATGGCCCAGAATGATCTACTGCTATATAATTCTTTTAAGTACTTCTCAGCAGTATATAACAATCATCTCTAATGATATAATTAAATAAATTAGATGGATTAACCAATGAAAAATGACTAGTTTATTTCTGTTTATGCTAAAGATTGACACTTGCCGGTTATCAGATGGTGGGCTTCCTTGCTGCTTTTATTTTTCACTTTATTTTTAAGAGTATGACATTTCCATAAATAGCCACTCACAGTGATTCAAGGGTGTCAGCAGTTGCCTTCAATTTGCTTGTAATACATGACCATACAACACTGAACCTCCTTGTACAAGATTGAATTCCTGATTTTTCAGCTTACATGGGATTGCCGAAATGAAATATATGTCACTGTTTTAGCACCTCGAGCAGTTTGGCTGAGCGGGTGTTGACATGAGACAAACAGACAGCTTGACTGGTATTTAGGGAGACACTTAAATATGTGGACTCATCCTGCAACAGAATCCAAACAAATTTGATGTCTTCTGCTAATCAAGCATGTCGTCTCCATGTCACTATCACTTCATACGAGTATTACATTAACATACTGAAAGCAGCAAGGTGGACGGACCTGCTGAGAAACCAGGACACCAGACATAACGGCCTCATAACACATCACATTAAAAGCTGAATGCAGCCTTATTGTGTCCCTGTTGAAGTGAGCATTTCATATTAGTTTGCAGCCTCCTTCTTAAAGGCCACTGGGGTCTTTGTGTGTGTGTGTGTGTGTGTGTGTGTGTGTGTGTGTTTGTATGTGTATGTGTGTGTGTGTGCGTGTACACCGAAGTGCATTTGTGAGTGTGTGCTCATAGAGGCACTGTACTCTCTGGCAGTATCTGGCACCAAAAGCAGCCCACTCCAGCTGCAATGGACACAGGCCAACCCGTCTCACACACACAGCCACACACACACACACACACACACACACACCCCTACCGACCCACAACTGACAAACACATAATTCAGCCAAAAGCGTTCTCTTCTTTTCTATTCTTCCTTTCTTGGGGTAATATTGGGGTATATTTTTTTTACACAATCCCTCATAAATGATGGGCAGGTAAATGAAAGTGACAAAGATTGCTTTAGTTCAGCAACATACCCTGGTAGAAACGTCCGCTGGGGTTTGTGGTGGCAGCTTCAGAGACAGCCAGCCAAACCACGGTGTCGGCGCCCTGCTCCGGGGTCCGCAGACTGTCCTTCATGGAGCTGTGGAAGTCTGGCATGGCATTGGCCACCGCTGAGACAGACAGACAGAGATAGAGGAGAGAGATAAACCAGAATAAGTGTCAGGAAGCACCAAGGGCTGATGTTTGTTTGAAAAGAGGATGATTTCATTCAACTTGTCCACATTTTTGGTAGCTGTTAATTCTCAGTTGTGCGTGCGTGTGAGCAGGCCCTACCTGGAGTGTCGACCCAGCCAGGATGCATGACGGAGAAGTGGATGTTAGTGTGCGTCTTTGCCAGCTGCTCTGTCATCACCACCTGCTGCCTCTGGAACACACACACACACACACACACACACACACACACACGAGAGATTCTGCACTGTGAGGATGTCTGAAGGGGTGGACTATAAGCAGGTAAAACACACGAAACAGACACAGACTTGAGGCACAGTTCTCTATGATATCATACTAAATTAATATGGAACATGGAAAGGCACATACTTAAAGTGATGTTTATGGACCAAAACTTCCTTCCAAAGCTTCATATGTAACATGCAGTATCTTTCATTTTGGCAAATTTCACCCTAAAGATTCTAGCAGGATAAAAGCTTTCATGCAGATTTCTATGAAATTCGATCTAAAATGTGTCAGCGCCATTCACACCATTCAACTGAGGTTTATTGTTGCACTAATGAATTCTACAGTCAGTATATAATCCAAAAGCCTGCCCTATATATATCAAAGATAAACTAAATATTTCAGTATACGATCAATAAATGATCTGAATTATGAATGATCTACACAGCAATATCTGCGCTGTAGTTTGTTAATGTAGCATACACTTACTGATACAATAATCACATTATTCTATTATACAAATTTGACATGAAGACACATTATATGTGTCTGTTTCTGTTTCCGAATTATCTCAGAAAAGCCTGTCCATCAGTCGAAGATGAGCAGGTTTCGAGCTCAGGTCTTACTTTGTGCTGGGCGTACACCATGGTGCCGTCATAACGGCCTCTCTCAGACTGCAGGTTTCCTGTCCTGAGCTTCTGCACCAACATCCCCCCTGATGACACTGTGATCTGAACATGGACAGAGGGAAACATCATGAAGGTCAAAAGAGCTTTTAAAACACATTTTGCATTGTGGTATTACTATTTTTACTTTACATGACATTACCTAAAAACTTCCCACCGCTACAGTGTCATTTTTACACTGAAATAATAATACAACATTTGGAAAATTATTATTTTTAATGAATTCATTTTATGTTTTCAAGATTAGGGTAATGCTTGAATTTGAATATACTCCCTGAAATAGCTAGATAAGTCCGCTGTTGATCCTTTACTCTGGAAATTAGCAAGCATTAAATAAAGTTAATATGAACAGCTGGTAAAATAAAGTGACAATTCACATTGGTTGCTGTGGGTATTATTAAACTATTCACAATTGCATTTATAGTAACAATTTAGATGTGGCGATAAAGGCTTAAAGAGTCTGGAAATGTTTGGTTTGGAATTTTACCCTTAAAAAGCAAACCCTGTAATAAATACACTGGATCTTTTCTGCAGCCTTTGACCCATGAATGAAATGTTCTTCTTTACTAGTTTTCAGGATGATTTCTGAGGACGTCTCATTGGCGTGACCAGGAATGAACCATTAAACAGCCCCAACCCAGTAGTCCAAAGCTATTAAGTGTTCATTAAAATGATGGATAACGTTGATCAGTGCAGAAATATAAGTCTAGTTTAGAGAACTAAAAAAAGTTTTGAGAACTATCTCTAAGTTCTGTGAGGTAAAACAAACAGACAGTAGAGATTCTGATGATGAGAAACAGACACTCATGAGGACTCACCACTCTGGGATCTGCGCTCTTCTCCAGCAAGGGAATGAGACTCTTGGTGAGAATGTAAACCCCTAGTGGACAATAGCAAAGAAAAACTGTTCACAACCCGTTTTCCCGTCTGTCAACGTTTTCTTGTCACCTCGCCCCTGAGAGTTGACTCACCAAGAACGTTGGTGGCGAAGCTCTTCTCAAGCCCCTCAGTGTTCACGTCCCTCTGACTCATGATGGAGCCTGCGTTATTGATCTGCACACATTACAACACACGAGACAGTCTGACTTATACTGATCCAAAAGTATTTTGCACAGTATGTAAAGTCAATACTGACGGTCAAATTGAGGTAATAACTTGCCCTATATTTCCAAATGGGATATGAAAATAAGTAACTCATGTGACTCACCAGCACATTGAGGGCCTTGTACTTCCTTTTGAAGCCCTCAGCAAACTCCCAGACCTTCTTGGTCTCAGACAGGTCCAGGATGTGGACATAGACCTCCTGTATTGACACCAGCCATGTAGAATAATAAATAATGTCACATCTGTCCCGTGTTTTTAAAAACATCTGTTGTGAAGCGAGTAATACTGTACTTTATTTCCCGTCTCCTTGACGATGTCAGCCCTCGCCTCCTCGGCTTTGTCCTTGTTCCTGCACACCATGTGGACCGTTCCACCTGCGACGGAAGATGGAATAAACATAATTCTTTACCAGCTGAGGAAAACAGCATCTGAACACATTCAAGAGGAAAAGAAGAGTGTTGGATTTATTGTCAGCTTTGTGGGATGCATCAAACCTCATATGAACTGTAAAGCTGCAGTTCCAAAATGGTAACTTAAAGTACAATATGTAAGCTTTAATGAAGGCTTGACGACAGCTGGGGATATACTGTAGTAATGAAAGCCCTAAACTGAAAAGATCATCTGAGACTGTGACTGGAAAGTATTTTTCTGAGGTATGTCAATGAAAGGTTGTAAATATCAAATCCTGGTTCACAGACTGTTGTTTTTATAGTGTTTTGTAAGACCGGAGGACACACAGACCCTACAGCTGCCTCGGCTGTGAGGACCAGTGATAATATCTATATCAGCCAGAGAACACTCTGTACACTCTCTACATTTATGCTATGCTCCAATTTATTGTCACTCTTTTTGATTTCCACTAAACATTATGACATTTTAATAATGTTTCCCTTTGGTGGGGGTCTGGGCTTTATCATGAGAGGTTGGCCATCACTACATGGCCTTCTGTATTGCACAGTGGGAGCTTTTTGATTGATTGAGAGTTGATGGTTTGTATGACCCAAAATGGGAAAATGTCATGACTCACTATCACAACTACAATTACTCCTCCTAATAATTACTTTTTGCAGTGTATTAGTATCAGTCACTGTACACGTGTTGTGCTGACAAACATCCAGTAGGATTGGTACCCTTCTTAGCGATGGCCATGGCAGTGGCTTTCCCGATGCCACTGTTGGCTCCTGTAATCATGAAGGCGCGTCCAGCCATGGACACCTCCAGGTCCTTCTCAACGAACCTCTTGGACGCTGACAGGAAGGCATTCCTGCAGGACACAGACATACTGCATTATACTCATGTTAGCAGCCTGTTTAACTGCACATATTTAATGTATCCATGCACCCACTGTGTATCTATGCCTCGGGATAGGGATGGACTTTTTAGTGTATGTGTGCTCAGGTCAGTGTTTGGGGTCAGCTGGGTCACTGTACGCCTCTTCACAGCTTTACTGTACCGATACAATGAAGACGAGAGTGTGCCTGGCGTCATCTCTGATGTGAAGGGGTTTGGGGTGAGACTACCGACGATGACAACAGGATTGGGGTGTGTATGTGTGAGCGTGAGCGTGTGTGGCACCAAAGACTTCAATGCCCCCGATTGTCCACGATGCCATTGTTGAGGGCGGCTGAAGGGGGGGGATAAAGGGGACAGGGAGGGGGGTAATACTGAGGCTAAATGCCCGCTCTGTTCCATGGTGTCATGCAGAGAGCTATTAGTGCAGGGTCAGAGCGGGTTGCCGGGCAGCTCTCTGGGAGAAAAGATAACACAGAACAAAGGGAAGCGGGGAAACAATCACAAAAGCACCTCTTCACACAACTTGGCTTGCTGTATAGTGATGAGGAAAGGCGCTTTAGGGCCGCAATAGATCAGATAGGACTGATAAGGCATTTAGAGCCCTGTTGTAGTGGAACAAGTGACTTATGGTCTCAGATGGCCACTGCTGAGTCACTGTAAACTTCGCTCTATTCATAAATCAGTTATTTCAAAGGAGCACTGCAGTTCAGTGATGCAGTGGCAAATCAAAAAGTCAGTAAACTGAAACCTCCAGTCAGTGATCGCCAATAACAGTAGGACCAAACACCAGCTGCATCTTCACCAATACCAGAGGTTCTACATCTTATCCCTTACATAAACTTTGACCTGACCCAACCTCATATAACCTCATACAATCTATAGATTTTAGGTAGATATTACTTCAAATTTCATTAAAGATTAATCTGGTGATTAATTTCTTGATTAACTGATTAATCAGTTGGTCTGTTAAAAGTCATAAAATAGTGATTGCAATTTCCCAGAGCTCCAAGTAACATCCTTGGATGTCTCGTTTTGTTCAGCCAGCAGTCCAAAACCACAAATATATTCAGTTTACAATCATATAAAACTGAGAAACAGCAAATATTTCGTATTTCTGCTTGAAGAAAGTCTCAAACTATTGATCAATTATGAACAGACAGTTGTCGATTTGATTTCTGTTGCTTGACTAATTGATTAACTGACTACATGTTTTAACTCTACCTCATATGGTATTAACTTTCACTAGACGTTCTTTCACTAGTTTGTTAAAATTTTGAAAAATGTATACAGTATATATTTATATATATATATCGTCTTTTAAAAAAAGGGCCTGAGAGCCCTGGTTACCTGATTACACTGAATAACATCCTACTCTATTACAGACAGTAAGCACAGTGACCCATTCCATCCCTGAGGATCTTTTCCTAAGGACAATCATACTGGAATATACATTTAAATTTCAAATAAACAGAAACTCAGTTTAGAAATAAAATAATAATATAGAGACATGTATAATGCACAATAACGTAGTCCTATACAATTTTTCACAAGAAGGAAATTATTATCACATGAACATTTCAGGCCCATATTGGCAGTTACAGTATAAAGATGATGTTGTTAGTTAGTGTTAGAAAGGTGCCTGCATAAGTTAAATATGGTAACAGTTAACTCACAGTGCCCTGCCATGTTTAGAATCAGAAATACAATAACATTACAATAAAATCACAAGGAAAAGAGCATCCAATGACTTAGTTTAAATAATTCAGTTTAATAATTTAAGCACCCACACAATGGGGTGAGGATGCACACAGAAGGTGACACACTGACTCCAGCTCCTCAAACACTACAGTGATGTGTCAGTCAGCAGAGACGGGGCAGGGTATCTTACCTGGTGAACTCGGTCATTCCCTTCAGGAACCAGGCGGAGTTGCGGTACAGAGACATGGTGCTGCTCTGGAAGCCTCTCGCTGCGCTGAGCTCTCTCCTCCGCTTTTAGCCTGGACCAGAACCACGTGTAGCTCCTCCACTGCATTAACATCAGTGGGCGACAACTCCTCCACCACCGGCCCCCCAGCGGCAGGACGCAGGGACACAGCAGCTGCCTTCACTTCACATTGAACATAAACGTACTGTTGTGGTGGCCATGTTGTAACATTCCTCCTGTTTGATAACGTTATTCCGACTCTATGTGCACTTTATTACTAGGTGAATGTGACTTCTCCCTCAGGTGGATAGTAGCTACAAAGAGGCTTGTAGTAAAACACGGTATGAACTATGAACTCATTCGCAATAAAACATACCTGACAGAGACAATGAAGCAGAACCTCCATGTTAATGAACCTGCTCGCTCCAGCTAGCTAGTTAGTTAAGCTAGCAGTGTTTAGTTAAAAATAACACACTGATATATAAATATAAATATAATATATATATATATATATATATATATATATATATATATATAGGAAAAGTCAATACAGACTTAATAGTATTGAAGATAACAAAAATATACACAAACAATATGAGAAACGATAGGATGGATAGTGATGGTACAGTGGAGATAACACAACAGAAATATAACAGATTCTCCATATTAAGGTTGAATGTTGGATACCAAATGTTATTATTTTATAATTTAAATGTAGTAACTCCACATTTAGGCTTTTAATCTCATAATTTGGACTCAGTACCTCCACTTTGTAACTTACATTTTGTAAAAACACAAATGTACCGAAATCGGACACAAATGAACTTAATGGAACCAAAACGTGTGAAGTTTCTGACTAAAAATATATATATATATATCTGCAGCCTGAACAGTGTTACACTCCTCACACACTGACTGCACTGATTCACCTGTGTGTGTGTGTGTGTGCAGCTTTGCCCGGTGGCTCCTCGGCAGCCAATCAGCAGCTGGAGCGCAGCGGGGCGCGGCTCCGACTGGAGAAGGTGAGAGCGCTGAGATTTCTGGGAAGATTAACAATGTCGCCGCATCTGAAAACGCTCAAGACACAGTAGGATAGGACTCTAGGATTCTGGGAGAGGGTTTATCACAAGCCCGAAGGACTTCTGTCGGACTGCTCTGACAAAATGGTGAGTATCCGGGCTCGTTGCTATAGTTTTGATTCATTCACCTGTTGGCAATAAGAGGCGTCACACTGCAATAAACGCCCAAGTCAGTGTTTAAGTGTCTCAAACGACTTCTTTCTTACTGTAAGTCAGTTTGGTTCTTCCTTGATCAGATGTCATGTGTTTGATTCTGTAGTGATCTTCCTTCTGTCAGATTGATCCCGTTGCATCGTAAAATGAGCTCAAAGTGAAAAGATTGGAAAAAGATCAGTTTTTGTAACAAGCATGTCCTGTCTGAGAGGCAAATGAATGCAAATCTCCACATGTTGGTTCAGTTTGCAGAAGTTTAAATGGGATTTTAATGATTTAAACGATATAATTAAGAGGAATTAAACAAATCACAAAGTCACACCCAAAAACTGAACCTTTGAAACCTTCTTCGTCTTTGTTCAGCAGACAGGTGTGTTACAGTTGCACTTCCTCCTTCCTCCACATGTCCTGCTTTATCTTGTTGCAGGCAGAAGCGGTGCTGCACAGGGCAAAGAGCTCTCATTAATTGCCCTTGCACAACACACACATTGTATTTGCTGTGATATTGAACTCAAAGGTGATATACGGTTGTGTTATGTTTCCCAGCTGACCCGCATTCACATTTCTAGTTGTGAAACCTAATTGCTGTGTGGTTGTTTGGTTTTGGTTGCAGGCTGTAGGTGGGGGCATTATTACACTGTGTGTGTGTGTGTGTGTGTGTGTGTGTGTGTGTGTGTGTGTGTGTGTGTGTGTGAGATTGCTTCACTGCATGTGTTTGGTTTGCTCTGCTGACAAGCTACACATTGACCACATTTTTAGTTATTTGTCTTTAACCCTCCTAACACAAGATGTTCCTCCTGTTTGGTCATGTTCCTCCTTCTCTGCAGCTGTGCTTGACACTGCAAGACAACAATTCTGAAAACACTTTTCAGAAGTGTTTTCTGCTCTCGTTCCCCACTTTCTGCCTCCTCCAGATGCGCTTCCTGTTGCTGTTCAGCCGGCAGGGGAAACTGCGGCTGCAGAAATGGTTCACACCAATTACGGACCGGGAGAAGAAGAAGGTGATCCGGGACATGATGATGTTAGTGTTGGCCCGTACACCACGTTCCTGCAACTTCCTCCAATGGAGAGACCTCAAGATCGTTTACAAGAGGTACCGACAATAGACACAGCTGCTTTTTCATTTGTGTTACAATTACATGATATTGCTCCTGTGTTTTGTCATAGGAGTGGTTTTCTGGCAGGTACAGACTCGGCTGTTGAGCAGAAACCACCTCTCACTCTGTTTAAGCTCAACGTGTGTGTCTTTATTTGCTAATGCTTCAAAATACACACAGATAACAAAACACACACCCATTCCCAACAATGGGTTAACAAGACCTGGACAGAGTAAAGGGGAAAACCCACAGAGCATGACCCAGGTCACTGATGGGACCATAATGGTGATGGTGCAACACAGTGCTTATCTTCTCATGGTTTTTCCTCTCCTTCACTGCAGTATGGAAGAGGGGTAGAGTGAATAGGAGTAGACACAGTCACAGGAACACCTCACAGTATAATGTGATCCACTGCAAGGACGAATTAGACTAAAATAAGTGAAATACATCACACCTTTTATGAAGCTTTTAGAGAGACCTGTGTCATCCCGTCTCTCTTTCCCCTTTGCTGTCACTCTTCAGCTGTCACTATCAAATAAAGGCAATAAAATATGCCTGTTGTTTCTCTTTTCTTTGAAATAGGTTTAATCCAAGGACTTCCATATATCCAGGATTGTAACATTTGCGCTCTGTCTGGCAGGTATGCCAGTTTGTATTTCTGCACTGGTCTGGACGACCGCGACAATGAGCTGCTGAGCCTCGAAGTGCTGCACAGATATGTCGAGTTGTTGGATAAATACTTTGGCAACGTGAGTAGAGCTGCAAGTCATGGCCCAAGCAGAATTCACTGTGGGAGTTCACTTAAACGTCATCTGTGTTTATGAGTTGTCATTGCTCCCACAAACAGGATGCTTTCGGTTATTCTGGCTAGTTCAACCTCTGTTCAGAGCGATGTCTGGATTCATGTGAGGTCACCAAACCTTTCGTGTAGCATAAGAATGTTAAATTTGTCCTGTCAGAGTGAGGCAGCTGTCAACATCATTTCATCCAAAATTGCAATGTTAATGTGCTTTGCTCAGTATGGGCCTTTTGAGGTGGTAGAACCACAAGAATGCTCATTCTCTTTTAATAACACTTAATGAATATGATCTGTTCTTATTTAAATAAACACAGAACTACAAGTGTTAATAGCATCCAAATAACTCTAAATTAAGTCTTTCTAACCCCGAATTGTTCCATAGCATAATAAGTGCTATATAGTGACTAATAAAGAGCCAATATGCTACTAATATGTATGCTGATAAGGAACTAGTTAATGGTGAATATGTGTACATTGATATAAAGTGTTACTGTTAATACAACAAATGTTAAAAACGACATTATAGTGTGTTATAAAGCTTTTATTAAATGTTTATATACTGCCGACTGAATTAACTTGACGTAAAGTGTACAGTATTCATTTAGCCACAGGCTAACTTGTTGCTTGATTTAATTTAGTTAAAATCTATAACTGAGTGCTTGTGGTTTTTTTGTCATTCTAAAGGTTGGCCGTTCAGTTTGTCATTGACTGTGATAGGTTTTGTTGTAGTATGTGGTATAACCATTGACAGTATATAATCGTATACCACAATACAGTTGTTGTCACTCAAGCATTGCTGTTAACTCTACAGATCAAATCACATTCTATTGTCATGCTGTTGCAACACAGACATAAATATACACCACATGGCAGTAAATACGTACAAAAGCACTGCATGTGACACGCTAACATCACACGTGCTTTGTGTGATTGTTGCACACCTCCTTCTAAAACCATGGGCATTAATCTGCTGCTACAACAGCCTGCACTCTTCTGAGACCTGGCTGCTGAGATTCGTTGCTAGAAAGAAAGGGTCCAACCTCACGCTGCTGCCACAAAGAAGCACATGCTGTCTAAAATATGACTGTAGCATTAATATTTCCCTTTATTGAATATCTGTGACAGCTGTGAGAACATCCCAAGATCCCTTTCCTCTCCCCCTGACATTTATATGTCATTGTGCTCTTTACCAGTCTGACTCCCTCTGGTGTCCGTAAGGTGCCTCTACTCCAGAACCACTTCATGTCCAGCTTGTTTTGATTCACAAAGCAAGGCAAGAGCCACGCCTCTTTATTTACAAAACCACAAACAATGAAAGTGAAGTGTGGAAGGAACAGATAGAAAACGGATGGTGTTTAATTATCACAAAGATCGTTTCTGTAGTCTTTATGATATTCAGTTAGAGCATGGTCATCTATACTAGTGCAGCAAAAAGTTGTTTATCCTCTCTCATGGGTGGAATTATTACCCTCTATACCACTGATCAAGGAAGTGTGATTTATCTCTAGTCTAATGGTTGGTCCATATATTCTGTTTCAGGTCTGTGAGCTGGACATCATTTTCAACTTTGAGAAGGCTTACTTCATCCTGGACGAATTTCTGATGGGAGGGGAAATTCAAGAAACGTCCAAAGTAGCTGTGGGAGTGTCTATAGAGGAGGCTGACACTCTCCAAGAGGTACTTTAAGCTTGAGCAGACATTTAGTGGACATAGGTTTTCCTCTTCACTCATGTGAAATGTGTTCTTATGCCTCTGCTCTTATCGACTTATAGACGATGGAGGAATACATGAGCAAACCCGCCTACTGAGCCGAGAGAAGACGAGGGTGTTTCACATTTCAAGACTTGAAGCAAAAGGTTTATTAGTCCGCAACATTTTTATTGAGTGACTGTAAATGACTCACCGGTCCTACAGTCCTGGTGATTTTTCTTTTTCATCTTAAGTTTTATTAATTGTAATTATGTTTGAGTCTGTAAGTGCCTTTAACGCCTCATATTTATTAATCTCAGGGTTTTATGACAGGAGATGTGACTGAAGAGAGTCTTTTTCCCAGTTTATCGAAACCATTTTTGTTCATATTTGAATATGTTTTTGTAATCTCAGTAGTAATACATGTGAGGCAAGACAAATTTAAACTGATACACTGTGTGATGGTGAGTAAATGAAGAAACACTACACGTAAGGAAAAAATAAAGTCAATGCTTTATTAACCTCAGGTATGTCACATATGACCACATTTAAGAAAGAGTTACCAAAAAAACACAAGTGAATCTAGGGGGGTCCAACACTGATTCTGGCTGTGTGTGTGTCTGTGTGTTGAAATGCAAGGCTGGTGAGTCACATGTACTGGTTGTTAAGTGTTGAGCATCAAACTCATGTTTTAAAAAAAAAGCATCAAATGAATGTCTGAACACTCATATGTCTGCTAATAAATATGAACTTTTGTAAACCTACAGAATAACTAAAGTTGACTGCATGTTTTATTCTTAAAATACTTTATTTTCACCCTCTCCCTCCACAAAAACAATATAGGCTATATATATATATATATATATAGTATATGTATCTACAGCCTAATTTATATTCCTGGGGCAGGTTTGGCATCAGCATCACTTTCTTCAGTTTCTGGGTTCAGGTAGCTCAACAATTTCATCAACGCCTCACTGTCAAAGCCTTGCATCTGCGTGTCATCCTCAGACTGTCTCTTTTCATTCGGGCTTTTATCGGAGTCCATTTGATCAAAGTAATCCTGTATCGCCTGCTCAAAAGAGCCCGCTGTGCCCTGTCCAACTTCGTCCCGCTTTTGGCTCGCCTTGTTGCCGCTGCCGTACCCGGGGTTCGGGTACTGTGCCAGCATCTGAGCTGCTAGGTATGCCGCCAGCTCGTCCTCGTCCACGGTGTCGTCATAGTCGTCCTTTAATGTGCTGGGAAGGCGCCGCTGCGTGGGAGTGGATTCCCCCAGAACGCCCCGCAGGCTGTGGAGTGTGAAGTCGTGACGGAGAGCTTTTGTACTGCTTCTGCTTCCTGACGGGAGCTGGATCCTCCCCGCCTCCCAGCCCCAGGATGTTCAGTATCTCTTCTGTCCTCAGCTCTTCTGGGGTCTTCTGTCTGTCAGGGAAGCGTCTGTTGTAAAATTTGGCTTCGGGAATCTTGTGCGTCTTCTTTGAGGATTTCTGAGGGAGCCTGTTTTCTGCTCGGGCTAATTCGTTGCTCTTTCGCGACTTGTCTTGACTCGTCGTTTCTCCGGTTTTGAGCATGTCCACCAGGTCTTCGGGTGGGATCTGGTATTTCTGGGAGATCTGAATGAGCTGGTAGATTGCCTGTGGATCTATGGTATCTCTGTACTGCGTCTGAGCCACTCTCCTCTCAGCCCTCTCTTTCTCCTCTTCCTCTATCTCCCGTTTCTGCTCCTCTTCCTTTGTTTTCTCCAGCACTTTCAGAAGGTAGTAGTCCACCAGGTTGGCAACATCATCTGGCTCATTTGACCTCTTGACTGGGTAGCTTTCATCATCTTCATCCTCATCGTCCTCATCGGCTTCTTCATCATCGTCGTCAACATAATCGAGTCCTCGGTTGGCCTCATGCTTGTTGTCCCTCTCCTCCTCTTCCTCCTCTTCATCTTCCTGTTCTTGTAGCGGACCCCAGTCTGCAAGATCCCCGCCATCGTAGGCCACATTCCTCACATTGAACATATCATCATCCTCTTCCTCATCACCATCCTCGATGTCATCCTCCTCATCCTGGCGCTTGTGCATGGGCTTCACACTAGTGAGCTTGTCCAGTTCGTCGAACACGGACTGCAGCGTGGCCAGGTTCTGAGGCGTGTACTTCTCCTCCACGTTCTCGTTGGTGCGTTTGAAGGGGCTCTCGTGATCTGGCCTTTCCTCATCCTCTTCCTCGTCCCCCTCGCCCTCTTCCTCGTCCTCAAACATCAGCGGCAGCTTCTTGTGAGGCCTGATGCTATGTTGCTTCTGCTGCACCCTGGGGTACGCGCTGTCCTTCCCGCCTGCTCCTTCGACGCCGGGGCGAAGGGACGGCGGCTTGGCGGCCTTTTCCGTTTGCTGGAGGGTGCTGAGCACAGCCTGGAGCAGCTCTTCGCTCTTATCTTCCCGTCCCTTCTCCTCTTCCTCCTCTTCCTCGTCCTCATATTTGTTCTGCGTAGGGTTAGAAGCCAGCCTCAGCATGGCACGCAACTTCTCAGCGTCATCCATGTGGCGGGGATCGTGACCTGTGGCGGGGGGGGCATGCTGCTGGGGGTCCATGCCGGTTCTTTGACGGAGGCTCTCGATGTACTCCAAAGCTTTGAGCATGTCGGCATTAGGGCTCTGGCGGACATTTCCTCTCGGGGGGTCTGACTCGCTCCCTCGCAGTCTGTGCTCTCTGAGAGAAGCCCCGTGAATGCCAGAGGAGGTGAGGAAGAGGAGGATTAAGAGGAGGTTGGCAAAGCAGATGAAGAAAGGTTTGCCTGTGGTGAAGGTCTGGGGGAGTGACGGCATGGTGACGCCTGCAGAGGGAAGACAAAGAGGCAAATGTCAGCTCTGACCTTTACACATTGAGCTAACAGGTTCGCAACGGTTGCTGCTCTGGCATTTCTTAGATGTCTGTGGCTCTTATCGTCACTTTAAATGTCTGCTCTGATGGTAACGTCACAGAGCACACAGACGTCTGAATAGATTTAAAGGCAGGAGGTCATGTTTAAAATCTCGTCCATGACTTTTGCTCTGGTGAAAACTAGGTCAAATAGGCTGCCTCCGTTTATCCTATCAGTGTTTGTATGGAATGTCTAAACTGCCTAACAAAATCCAGTTCAATGAAAATAAACCTCCTTCAGTGACAATGACTTTATTCTGATTTAGTTCCACTTTTTTATGCCTTTTACGTTGTTTTAATTCAAATATTATTTTATTCTGTATTCTTTTACAGTTTGCATTAAAGCTAAAATGAGAGACGCAGCAAAGAAAAGTGAATACTGAGAAGCAACTGGGGGGGGCAATCTCTTATTTATTATTATGTTATTTATTTATTAAAGCGGTAAATGATTGGCTCTCGTCTGTGAGTGTTTGTATCGCTCCTCCATTTCGCTGCCTGTTGCTGGTATTTTCGGATCACACTGGAATCCTGCCGCCTGTTTGCCAGCAGCAGTAACAGCAGCGGCATGCAGCTCCCGTGCAAATCTCATTAGTCGTCAAATTGCTGCTCTCTGTGAGTCACGGCCCCCGTTGTCAAGGTAACCCGGTAAGGCTGATGTTCCCTCTCCTTTAACCGCAGAAAACCTCTAAACCCAATTATTAATGTTTGCCATGCTTTAACCCTAATTGCACGTTGTTCTGTTGAAATAGATTGCCCTTCTGCCTGCGGGCTTTATTAAACAGGCGCGAGAAATATATGGAAATATTTTTTTTTTTTTTTTTTTTAAGGTAAAATGTGCAAATGCGTGCAAACTGAATGTGAAGTTGATATATTTTGAGACTTTTCCCCCCAAAACAGGAGGCAAAACAAGAAAAAAAAAACCTGCCTAACAGACCACAAGCGACGGTGCAATGATCTGCTCTCATCTGGATGTTTACTTTTCCCTTCAATTTTACAGCCTTCATTTGAATCGCTGAACTTTGCTTACTTTGCTTGTATTTTTTAACCCGTGACAGAAAAGTAGCACTTAACGAGCGGTTCGGAATCAATGTGGCGCGAAATGAGAACAAAGAAACTGCGGGCAAACAACCTCCTCGCCTCGGCGTATGTGGCGGTGCATCAGGTTGGCAACCAGCTGCCGTAACAGCAGCTGGTTGAAGTAAAGTAAAAGCTCTACACTGACAGCGAGCAGCGTTAGGTAACTAGGTAACACAGTCAGGGAGGTGCAGTGTGGGACATGCAGTGAAGAACGAGTCTTACCTTGTGTAATTAGTTTCTCTCCAGGCTCGTGAGTGAACTGAGCATCTCTCTGTCTCGCGGTGTGAGTCTGGTTTCAGCACCGCGGACAGCTCCTCGTGCTATTAGAGCAACCACCTGACTCGTGCGTCAGAGAGCGAGGAGATACGCAACACACGCGCGCGCGCGCACATGTACGCCACACAAACACGCACACTCAAACTCGCGCGCGCAGTTAATTTTGAGTCAGCCAAACAAAAATGTGCTCCTCTCTTTGCATATGAACTGGAGCTGGCTTTGACCCAGTGCGACTCAGCGGCTGCGTAACGGCGTTTTGTCGCAGTTTCTAATTGTTATCGGGGCTATTGGGCCATTGACTGGCTGATGTGTTCAAGAACGTGAACCTTCACGGGATTTATAAGCTTCTTTATTAAGAAGACGTGACGGGCGTTTTGTCGATAAGTCGACAAATGCTTGAGAGTGGTGGAAATAAAGCAGCTTAAACTAATTGATTCACCTTTTAATTGTCTTTCTTTGCGTGAATGGTGTTAAATAGCTGATGGACTCTCCATAACTGATTTATTTTTGTCTGATTTATTGTTTCTTCACTGACTGACACTGAGGCTCATAGTAGTGACTGTTGAACGGCTGTTGTCATTGACTGCTGTTGTGTGTCTGCTGCGGCACTGAGGGACAGAGACGGTTAAAGTCCACCGATGACTCACATACGGACTCCGACAAAGCCTGAGAAGGGCGGGGGATGACAGAGGGACTGCAGAAGGGGAGTGTGTGTGTGTGTGTGTGTGTGTGTGTGTGTGGAGAGAGAGAGAGAGAGAGAGCACTTTCGTCTTCAGCCAGCGCGCACTGTGGTCTCTATTTTTGGCAGCCTGTCAAATCGTGTCTATGGATCAGTGTGCGCAGTTTCATTCATAAATCCCTCTCGTTGCTGTGTTTGATGTCAGCTTAATTAGGCTATCCTCCGCTGACCTGCTTGTCTGATATTCAGTGGAGCTATCTTGTTTTCAGCTTTGTCACAGTTGCAGTGTATAAATACAAATGCAAACAACTGAAGGAATCAGTGGGTTTGGGTAAATATATGTCAGTATTTCTGGTTTGGAACATTTAGAACAACATATAACCCTTCATAAAATGTCCTGAAAAGGTGCCACATTCATGCCATATTAAAGACCAAGTTTTTAGTGTGGAGGGAAAAAAGGAGTGATGACTCATACACCCTTTCAAACTCATTAAGGAACTTTAAAGGCTCAGTCCTATCACATTCACAACTTATGGATATGGATTCATGTCAAGGCACATAAAATATTTGTATTGATCTCTATCTTTCTGAAGGACTGCAGTGAGAGTAACCTTCATTAGAATAAAGTCTAGCTTTCGAATGTTATACCAGACGTTTCAGCACCAGGAGACCAAAAGAAACCGGGACAAAAGAGCTGATTTTAATCTCATGTCCCCCTCAGCCTAATTACATTTTCCCTCATGACTAACACACATACACACACATACACACACATACACACACATACACACACATACACACACAATGCCAGTTTTGGACTGATAAAGCCCGAGCTGTCTGGCTAATTGCTTATGGTTGTGTCTGTGGCAGAATTACTGGTAAACAGAAACCAATTACAGCTCAGTTCCACCCCCATTTCCACTGCCTGTCCACTAAAAAAAACACACAAGGTTTTTTCTCAGGTCAAATGAAAAGTTTCTTGCAGGCAATTAGTAGTTTTCCCCCTTCCGCACAGCAGCGTGGTGTAACTATTTGGAGTCGCATTTTTTGTAAAATGGTTGATCTGAAACTTTTCCAGCACTGGATGAGGTGCATTTACTTTCACCTCAGGTTACTGTCTCATTATAGAGAATGTAATGGGGCTGGTGTGACTTATTTGGAGACTGTAGTGTGCTAATCCTGGAAACATATAAACCAATGCAAATTAATGAACCTTTAGAAGTTACTGTGACCTCAAATGAAGATAAAATAATACATATCTTGTTTGTGAATATGGATTAAGGGATTAAATTGTAGCTGTTAAGTATTCCAACAGACACATGTTTATTGCAACTCCATCCACTGATGAAGACCTTTTGATACATTTGAAAGCTCTGGAAAACACAAGTAAGTAGTCCATGAGTTGGGGTTGTTATGTTGGTTTTTTAGTTATTAGATCATTTTTAAAGATGGACAGACAGTAAATCCTCACCCATTTGCTTTTTGTGGGAACTGTGACAGCACACACTGTCATTATGTGTCAGGTTATAATGGGTTCATCCTCTAGTGCAGGTCTGTAATGAAATGGTCTAATAGCTCAAAGCCATTACAATCAGTAAATTGGTACATAATGCCATCATGGGCAAGAGACATAACTCTCTGGATTTTGGCACTGAAGCAATTTGCTTAGCCTTTGATTTACAAGTCAGGCACATCAGATAAAGAGTTTGGCTGTTTCTGTCTTTAAGTATTTCTCTCTAACACTAAGCAGTTATGACAGTATATATCTTTGAACTTAATATCTCTAATCTGCTTCATCTGGACTGTCTGGGCGTGGTGTGATCAGATGTGACTGACAACATAAGCAAACAACCATCACATTTGAATTCACATATTACTAAATTCTGATTGGTGCAAGTGTGACGTCACCTTTTTTTTCCAACTGAGCTCCTCCCACTTCAAACCAGTGAAAAGAGAACAAACAAAACAACAAAAATACCGAAATCTCTTGCAAAACTGTGTTCATGTAAGAATCCATTGTTCATAGTAAGAAGCTGATTGACAAACATGTTTTCAAGGACTTTGAAACACTAAATGAATGAATCCTGTTTGTGGGGACTTGGGCCGATTAAAGCACATGGAAATCTGCAACTATAAGTGCTCTTAACACACTAACACTAACCTCTCCTGGTTTGGGGCGTCATCTTCTCTCCCCTCTTTACCTTTTCTTTCTGTGTGTTTGTCCCGTGGCGACTGACCGGCTGCTCCCCATTCATTACCACTGGGCTTGACAGCCAATAATTCTGCCCCTTAACTCAGGTTGTCAGAAGCTTGGCAGGCACAATGTAGAGAGAGCGAGAGAGGGAGAGGTTGTGAATGGGTCTACAGGGTTTGACGTCAGCCTCTTTTCTCTGGTCGATTATGTGTGTGTGTGTGTGTGTGTGTGTGTGTGTGTGTGTGTGTGTGTGTGTGTGTGTGTGTGTGTGTGTGTGTGCGTGCGTGTGCATGTGCGTATGCGTGTGTGTGTCTGGGAATAGGTGTGATGCATCAATTTTTGCTCTTTTGTGAAATGTGAGATGTGGCACCAGATTGAGTCTCTCCGAGGCATTTATAGCACACCAGGGCAGATAGACAGAATGCTCCCCACTACATTTGTCACCTTTCCCTGAAATGATAGAAAACAATGAAATCATTCAGTTCCCAAAACTGCATGCTTACAGCCCTCACATCTGTCTGTGAGGTTTACACATACAGGAGACTAAATGTGTACTGAGAGAGAAAAAGGAATCATAGGGCACAACACAAAGAGCCTGACATTTATAAAATGCTGTTTTTGTGAGACAACCATTAAAAGACCCCAGGGTGCTAATTTTGAAGTACTTTACCCCGAAAACAGCATTTATGTAACATTTTCATGTTGCGTTTGTTGTTGTGGTGAACAGAAGAGGCAGGTAAAAATGATTTGTGTATCCACAGGAGCATGAGTCACTCGGTTTACTGACGCTTTGTGAGGAGAATACAGGAGAAACAATCAGTCCACTTTGGCTGTTTATGGAAATCAGAATAAAATTTTCGGAACCTTTAGCACGTATGGAAAATTAAAATAGGAAGTACATGATGAGGGGAATTTGGACAGGTAGTTGTAGGTATAACTGAGATCTGTATCATTACACAGATAATAGCACTGTTTAACACTCCAATACATCAGTAAATAGCACATTAAAACCTTAAAGTGTTCACTATTATTATGTAAGAATCGTTTAAACTCAACTTCATTAACATAAAATGTTATACAAAATTCTGTTTTTTTTGTTTTCTTCTATGAACAGTTTCATTTGTATTTCATATTGAAAGTCTGTTTCCACTTCACTGTAACACCAGATAAGTTCATTAAACTTGTTGAAACAGATTACATTAACTACATTTTTAATGTTAAGTAACTTTAATAAATTTAAGTGAGAATGGTTTTTCTTGTACTGTGAAAACAAAATACCTATTAAAAAGTTATAAATTAGAAATGGTTCTGTAACTTACAAAACTAAGTTAGTGCCAAAGTGGCTAAATCAAGAATATTCTTTTTAGTTTAGTTTAGTTTGTGTTACTTAAAGATTTTCATGTAATCAGTTTCGACAATGTTTGAAAATGAACTGGTTTTACAGTGTTAATAAGGGCACGGTCCCCAATGCCATTTTTATTTCATACCACATTTTATTTCATAGTGTTGTTTTTTTTTGATAAAGTCACATTTTATTTTATAGCATCACTTCCTACTTCATAATGTCACTATTAATGACAGTAGTCACTGCCCCTACAACGTTCAGCCAATCACATGTCCCCAACTCAGTTAGCTCTTTGTAGCTAGAGCAGTGGTACACACTCTTTTGCCTTGTGTTCTCCTTAACACATGCATGGTATATACCACTGACAGTATATACTGTATAATGGACAGCTTTTCGAGGTCTGTGAAGTAAAGTGAGTTCTATGTTATGGCCAGTGGGGTCAGCTCCATTGGCAATAAAACACTGATACTAGGCAGTCTTATGGAGAAAGGACCTGACTTCTCACTTGATTTATAGGCTCAGTAAACAGTTTCATGATGAGTTTATGGTCTCAATCTTAGTTTCAAGTCCTTTTCGATACAGAATTATGTTCATTTAGTAAATTATTGTCCAATTTAGAGTAAAATAGACAATAAACCATCATTATGTTATGCTCTAGGGCTTATGGCCACCTTGTGAATGACAAGTAATTCACAGTGAGTCCGTCTAGCTTAACGAACCAAACTGATCAAACTGAAAAACAGTGTTGATCAAAGGCGAACTTACTGCGTTGCCTATTTCTCTCCTTAAATCTTTTCACAAACATATTTTACTGTACTGTTTATTACAATATTGTGTGTGACCAGGCAAGCCACCATTGTTTCCTGCTTCAGATGAATCGGAAGTGAGAGCAGCTCAACTCACGGTACATCACCCCCTGTGCCTCTGACAAACCGTCATGACGTCAACCATAATGTCAAACCAATGTGTAAAGTGACGATAGCTTCACGCTTGGTATATACGCCTAATGAACAACTTTCATAGGAATAAAAATAATAATCTTTGAAAGTGGCATCCACTCCTTTATACAGCCACATTGTAACCCCTTACAATTAAACAATGTGTTATTGCGATTTCATATGAAACCAACCTGGTTTCAACCAGTTTTGACCAGTTCAATTGCTTTTTGTGGAATTTTTTTTTTCTTAAATTTTTTTTGGGCCTTTAATCGATAGTGACAGCTGTAGACTGACAGGCAAAGGGGGACAGCGGCTAGGAAAAACTTCCTTTTAAACTTCCGGGCTGCTGATTTTGTTCATTTATAGATCTCATGCTATTTATTAATGTAATTATTTCTTTTCCTTATTAATTTATTTAATATTGAACACTTGGAGATTGGATCAGTGTTATTGTTGTTATAACTAGAGATGACTTTCTGTCAAGTTAACTTCTCTAAACCTTTATAGAACAAAATGTCTCATGATTTCTATGAGATAATATTCTCTCTTTTTATCAAACTCCTACTCATTGTGTCTATTTTCGGCCACTCTGTATCAGTGTTGTCACAACACATCATACAGCAACATGGCTGTAGCACAGTAATATGGTACATTGGTGCATGATCTTTCTTCCCTGGTGTATTCAACATCTCTCTTTGGTCTCTGCCTTTCTTGCCTAAGGGAGCTGATCAGAAGGAAAAAGAAGAAGGAAGATTAAAAAAGAGATAAAAAAGAATTAGTTGTCTGAAGGGATTATAAAGAGGAGAGCACATTTTCTTTCTTTTCCGGGTTTATAGTCCTCTGCATCTTAAAGTATTAGCATCTATTCCCATATTATTGCTGCCAAGTTACACTACTGGGTTCACTGAACATCCACACTTGGTTGCTTATGAAATACAGTACAGCCTCATGTTGCCTCTTCATCGTCCTGAGCTTTGATGTTGCTGTTTTTGAATAAGGCCTCTGTTTCATTCCTCCATCTTAAAGTCACAGAGCAGATGTTGTGCTGTTGGCACGTAAGGGAATATTTGTTGTTTATCTCCTCCTGAAAGACAAAAATAAACCTGCCCCTCCCTCCTCTGCCACCCCACCAGCATCTCTGAGAAACAGCTTCTTTCTGCTGCGACACATCAGAAAACAGTGAGCATACTTGTAAAGGAGCAGGGGGCTAAATGGGACTTTTCTGAAGCAAACCATATAGCATTACTATTTAACATTTATAGAGAGGAAAAACAGGCGACAGAGAGGAGAGGGTGAGCCCTGGTACCACCACAGAGGATTTGATAGTTTAGTCTGTTTAGTATATCTGGAGGGATAAAGCCAAAGCCCCAGTTTGAGCTCCCTGGCCTCTTGCAGGGAATTCACCCTCTGCCTCAGTACCACAGTGGATAACAATTAGATAGACACCAGGGGAACCCATAATATACACTGTGCTACTAGAAAAACAACAGTTAAACTGTGACACAAATCAGTGGAAGTGTGATATAAACAGATGCTTTGGCTGAGAAGTTAAAAAGCATACAGGATCTGATCCAACATGTCAAAAGAATAACATATAACCTAGTGTTTCACGGTTTAAGTGCTGGGAACTCTTAAAGCTTTGCACAGGGATATATGGGAAAAGTAACATTTATTCTCGTCTCCTAAACAAAAGCGCTATCAGATGGATTTTCACTCATGCTAGCAGTGGTTATGTTATTCAGTCAATCTGTCTGTCTCTCGGTCAGTCGAATGGTCGGTTCACAACTTTGGCTCAGACTGAGATATTGTTGAAAGGCATGTTACATTCTTTGCTTTTATTGCCTTTCTAATTGATGGTGACAGATGAAGTTAGACAGGAAAGGGGGGCAGACAGAGGGGATGACATGCAGCAAAGGGCTGCAGGTTGGATTCGCTGCAGCAAGGACTCACCCCAATTTGTACGTAATTGTGTTGGTTATATTAATTTGATTTTGAACATTAATGTAGCAGCAAACAACTATTTGCTATATGAATATATAGTGGACTAATGGCTTCCTGAGCAGAAATGTATGTTATACGATAATGTTGTAACCTAAGATTCTCTTCTCTGTGTTTTGGTTGCCAGTCACGTGTATGTGAGGTCCCCCCCACCCCCGCCCCCCAAAACTGTTGGCTTTGAGGAGAGCAATATAACAGCTGTTTCTTATTCTCATCTAAGTCAGTGAGTTAAGGGTTTATTTCAACCAAACAAGAATCCAATGATTGTTGTAACTGTGAAAAGGTTAACTAAGATGGTTTGTTTCTGTTTCTCTGACACTGCCTAATAAAGGTCTAATAGCCAAAACCAATAATATATGTTGTGCCACTGGAAAAACATAGTTGATCAAAACAACAAAACATGGCCCCCGGTTAGCTCAGTGGGTAGACCCATGTACCGAGGCTGAGTCCTTGCTGCAGCGACCCACGGTTCAAATCCAACCAGCGGGCCTTTGCTGCATGTCATCCCCTCTCTCTACTCCCCTTTCCTGTCTATCTTCAGCTGTATCTATCAAATAAAGGCAATAAAACTTAACTAACTTAAAAAAACAACAACAAAACATTACAATTATATTGCACATATTTGTTTTGGTCTGAGATGCTGGTGTTTTAGTGCGACATCTAGTGACTTTGGTATTTATTCTTCCTATTTTATTTTATTCCAAGTTTTGTTTTATGTAGGAAACACTGACACAAAATATCTCTGTTCGACTTCCACCTCCAACACAAAAAAGAAAAGAAAAAGAAACTAATCTATCTCCAGCATTTACACTTTCTATGATCCATCTGTTTTTGAGCACTGGGACAAATTAAAACATGCATTAAGCGTGTCGGAACTTGTGGGGAGTAAATGGTGGGGGAAGACTGAGGAGAATGTTACCACATGAGCCAACATAACATAAAACAGCTAACAGCAGCAGTTTGTGCTGCAGACTCCATGTCCAATGTGTCCAAGACTGTAGCAGCAGAAGCCACAATCATAACTGCAACCTCAGTTAGTTTGGCTGAATTCCATTGTTCAACATTTTCTTTACTTTTTGACCTGCAGCTTCCACAACTTAGCTTTTTCATTCCAGTTTGGAATGAATTTGCCTTGGATCTGGTATCTGTTGCTTATGGTTATTGATTTTCCCCTCCACCCCACAGCTCCCACTGCACAGATCTTTTGAATCATTTATTATAAGCTATTTCCTTTCTCAGGTCAGAATACAGTCAATCAGGTCCTACTATCTGGCCTCCTCTGCCTCTTGTACAGATTACACATAGTCACATAGCCATAGTAATTTTTATAAATGCAGTGGTACAGGCCTTTGCTGGTATTTTAATACCTCTTTTTCTATGCTGTATTGGATTTTTACATTTCAAATGCTATCTCCCAAACACATGAATGAGGAGATCTGTTGCCATGTTATATTGTAGGACTAGAATATATAGCTGTGTTTTAATGTAACATAGAAACACTGATGATTGGTTCTAAAGTGCAGACAGGGGGAGAAGACTTTCCAGTTTGTGGACCTGAGAATTTCCTCGCTGCTCTTTGCAGATGATGTGGTTCTGTTGGGTCATAAGCCTGTGACCTTCAGCATGCATGGGTGGTTTGAGTCGAATGTGAAGGGGTCCGGATGCGAGTCAGCACCTCCATGTCTGAAGCTATGGTTCTTTGGTGAAATACACTGGATTTCTCCCTCTGGGTGGGAGTGAGGGTTTTGTTCATGAGTGAGGGTATAATTGATTCGATCAACAGACATCAGCAGTAATGTCAGCTTTGTACTGGACCACTGTGGAGAAGAGGGAGCTGAGCCAAAGGCAAAGTTGTTCGTTTAACCGTAAATCCACGTTACGAACATCACCGATGTCATGTTCTTTAGGTAGTGACAAAAAGAATGTGATTGCAGATACAAGCGAATTAAATGAGTTTCCTCAGTGAGGAGCTCAGACATCCGGAGGGAGCTTAGAGAAGATTCTTTGTGTTGAAAGGAGACAGGTCAGCATCTGATCAGGATCCTGCGTGCCTACCTTTGGAGGTTTTCAATTCCAACTAGTGAGACTATATATCTCTCCTGACTTGGGGACACCTCAGAATACCCTTAGAGGAGCTGGAAAATATTGCTGGAGAGAGGGAGGTCTGGACCTTGCATAGCTTGCTGCCACCGTGACCCTGCAGGCAGCAGAAAATGGATGGAAGGATGTATGAATGGAAACACTGTTTATTTTCCCTTTGTTTAGAGATGTGCCATTTGTAATGCACCATTATTTTCAATTGTGTTTGATATAAACTCTTTTAAGGTCTGAATAGCCCATTTTGAGACTGTTATAGTGAGTGTATGTTGTTTTTTCATTGGACATGTGGCTTTTGTGCTGCAATTTGTTTTCATTCACATCATGAATGGTATCCAACTATATAATCAGGGCTTTCAGCTGCAGACAGACACCAGTGAATTAAGATGCACAAGACTGATTCTCAAGTGATATATTGTCTAATCCATGTCATTTTAACAAATAGCTCTCTGATGATGGGCTGCAGGGAGAGGGAATCCTCCTTTTTGGGGATATTTGTCTCCATTCTAATGCATTTGTTTACCTAATCTGCTAATATGTTACTACAATCCTTGTAGTAAACATTTCAAGAAAAAGTCAAGCTAACTATATACAAAAATATATGAAGAAGTAGTTCATTAGGAGTTCATTCTAAATGACCTCTACCAATTTTATACAGGGCTTTAGAGATCAAAGTATATCGCTCAGACATTTAAGATAATATTGCTCTGAGCTGACCTCTGTGTCTGAAAACCTAGAAAGGCCTAATGAGAACACTACCACAGCCTCAGGTTCCACATATTCTTAGCCACCTGGCACATCTGCAGGTATCTGATATGTTTGTTCCATAAGGGCCAGACGTCTCATCAGATCATGCGGTGCTGGCCTTTAACTCTCCCTAAGGTGGGATCTAAACAGGGTTACAAACACAGCAGCTACTGAAATAGGAACATAGATAGTTTAAATTACAACAAAAAGGACATGATTGCACTTTGTAGTTTACTTTCTTTGGCATGCTTTTTTAGATCTAGTCCCTCTGGGTTTTGTCCCTGCTTTGAATCATGATTGTAAGGGCATCAGTCTATAAAATCCATCTGTTTTGCTGCACCCTGACTCACTATGCATTGGGTGAAAGGTACAGAAATATCTATAAATTCGCTCAGCCTCTCCCCCATTATGTTATTGTTGCTACGCCCAGGGGCGCGGGGGAGTTAGGACAATTCCAAGGGCCCATGACTGACAGGGGTCCCAAAAAAATAGGTAAAAACTAATATAAAATTATTAAACCATCATCATTAAGTATATATATTTCAAATATAATAATAAAATGAATGATCTCTTTGTTTTTACTTGTTTTTGGCAGTAAAAGTTAAATATCCCCACTGACCAAAAAGTAAACATCCATATTGACCTTAGCGCACTTATCAGTGACGGTGTTTCTTGCAGTCAGTAGATCCGCCAGAACTACAGTGATCACAATGTTAACTAGTAAATCAAAATCTGGTTTTCAAAAAAGGAAAGAGAGAAAAGAGAGAGAGGAAAGACAAAGGAAAGGATGTTAATCTGTAACCCAGTTTTTCACCAAGAAAGGAGCCTATAGTCTGTTAGTGGTAAACCTGTTGGTTTAATGTCCATAGGGAAATAATAATAATTAATAATTAATTTCGTTAAGAGAATTTTCCATTTTGAAATTTTACAATAAAAATACATTGAGACTGTAAAAGATGGCCTTTAGCACATTTTTTATGGTTGCTTTTAATCTTGCATCTAATAGTGAACTGCATACTGTATGCAGACTTGCATGCATGTACAAATCACCAGCAGTAAATATTGTGCTAGTACTAGTATTGAACTACAAGAAGCAAGACAGTTGCAAGCCTTTAATTAGAGTTATGTAAAGCTTTTGATGGGACAGTTAGGTCCTAGAGATGTGGTGACAACAGCTGTGCAGAGGGGGCCCAATTAGATTTTTTTGTCATGGGGCCCAAAAAAGCAGACTACTCAAATGATCAAATTTTTCACTACAAATTTTTAAGACAGAAGTACAAAAGCAGGCCTATCATTTCTTGCCAAAGACCACTGATTTTGAAATGACAACTGTCACAGGAAGATTATTTTATGCTATAGCTAGCTAGTTAGGTTAGTTAGTTAGTTAGTTAGTTAGTTAGTTAGGCTGCTGTGCATAGCAAGTTATTCCTAATATAATATTAAATATGTTCAGTGTTGGATCTCACATCTTTCCTATTTTCGTTGTAACATAACCGTGTCTGGCTGTTAAGCTTACATACTTAGAAAAGCAACACGTTCAATTTATTCTTTACTGTTCTTTAAACTGTGTGTTTTCACCTTTCAGGTTATAAGAGAAAAGGTTGAGGATTAATGAATGTGTTTGGCAAATGTGACGCCATCATAGTTGGTTGGGGTTGCTGGAGTTTCCAAACTTCCCCAAATACAGCTGTGAGCATTAGCCTAGCATTAGCCTAAACTCCAATAGCCTACAGTGCCATCTATGCCATACAGTGGGGAAACAGTGGATATGCTACTGTCACTGTCTTTCCAACATTTGCAGCATCATTAGAGAAGCTAAACCCAGTGTTTATTCCATGGTTTCAAGTTATGGTTGCTAAGCTATGATTGCATAATCACTGTGTGGATGTACACAGATACTCAGGGATGAACGACCTGTTGTTGTTTTCCTGAAAAAGCTCTCTCTACCCCCTTCTTATCAGAAAATGAAGTCAGGGACCTCACAGCTACAGCTCTCACCTTATGAAGGTCAAATGCCACTTCTAGTAAGCACAGCTACTGCTGCTTACCCCTCTGGCTGACAGGTGTGTTTTCCCACATGCAAGACCCAAATATCTTTTGTCAATATTTTCACCTCTGCTGGTGCTTTTTTCCACCCCACAGGCACAGAAAGTGGTCAACAAATTGCTGTGCAATTTTGCTGCAGCACCAGGTTCTTCAGTCAGATTTCTCAGAGAATGACAGTCAACAATACCGTCTGCGATCTTTGGATGCTGGCAGGGCTGTAGGCTTTCACCCCCACTGATCTCCAGCAAGCTGTTGATGGAAGTCAGGAGGTTCAATGTCAAATCCAGCATTATGACTGCCCTATTTTTTGTCCATAATATTGGGCCACAGGCGTGTTTTAGGGTCCCCTCGTGGTCACCGTGAATCATATCTTCTCTACTTTGACTAGTCAGGAACTTTTGTTAAATCTCTCTCTGCCTACTATTATTAAATCTCTCATAAAGACATAAAATGACGCTTCCCCCCAAAAAGAAAAAATGTTTTGATCTGATTTCAAAAAGATATATTTTGGGTGGTCAAAATAACATGTATAATATAGCACTATCCACTAAAGCAGTCCAGGGTGGACTCAGGTGGACAGGTTTACTGGATACTGTCATCCTTAATAAAGGTCTCAGTGTTTGCAGGGTCTGTCTGCAGCAGCTTTCGCAAACACCCTTAAGTTTGCCAGTGTTACTATCTTCCCTCTAGACTTGGCTACGACCAAAAATCTGCCATAACATATTACATTCACAGCTGTGACACTTCCTGTTTAGAACTCAAGTGTCTGAAACACCACACTGCTGTCATATGGGAATAACATCAACTTGACAGTTATAACACTTTTTAAGTGACGCATTTCAGTGTACTGTTTAGCTGTAAAACAAGATTTTCTGTGAGCTGCCATTGTTTCCTGCTAAAGACGAGTGGAAATTGAGCGGCCAATGAGAGGTATGTCCCCTCCGCTGGCTCTGACAAACTGTCATAGTGACGGCCATATTGCCAAACTCAAAACGATACTCCGCAAACCAATGGGTGATGTCACAAGACGAGCGAGTAGCGATCTGTAACTACACCGCTAGATGCCACTAAATCCTACACACTGGTCCTTTAATGGAAGAGCATAAGCTACTGGTTATATATGTCTGCATGGTAGAATTGCTAGAATTGCCTGAAGGGAAATTAATTTGAAACTGCAGGTTATCTTTTCAATGCAAAACATTATGCTAAATAATTATCCTTTTGACAAATGTTTCTCGTTGAAATATGACACAGTAAATGCATAGTCAGTGCCCTTGACCAAGGCACTAGCTCAGATTTGAGTTGTTCCCACAGTGGCTGCCCAGTGCTCCTTGTACTTAGGATGTGTCAAATGCAGAGAATGAATTTCCTTACAGGAATCAATAAAGGATAATGTACATAAAAAGAACCATAAACATGTATTATATTTGAATTTATATCTTTGTTGATTGGTTTTTGTTTAGCCATTTTAAATCTTCCATATAGGACCACCAGAGCTCACATCAAGCTGATATATTTTTAGGTTATTGGCCCTAAAGGTGCCAAAGCAATAACCTGACTGCAGAAGATCAATTCAGGAAACAGACTGACCAATTTCAAATTCCCATAAAGCCGTGAGTCATTTTGAACAAAGAGGCTGCTTGTTTTAATTACAACTAAACACTTTTGCAGCAGATTTACGCTTTACCCTCCTTTCATGCTGCAGATATGATTGATTGAAATTAACTTTCACATTCGTGTGAAATTTTAGTGTTTGTGGGTGATTTTTCAAAGCTTTTGTTTTGGTTTATCCAGTCCTCCACCTCCTCCGTGATGGTGAGCAATGACGAATTGCCCCTTTAATTGCTGGTTAAACCCGGCCTCAGCCTAGCGGTTGCTAAGTGCCCAGAGAGAGACAGGAAGCAGCATTAAGACTGCGGCTGTCTGCAGCATCCATCTGTGACATGGACGGTTAGAGAGTGGGTTCGGGAGGGAGGGGGAGCGAGAGGGGCGTCTGGAAGTACAGCCAGAATGACTCATAGGTCAGATTTGCGTGAGTGAATGAGAAAGTGTGCGTGTGAGTGTGTGTGTGTGTGTGTGTGTGTGTGTGAGTGTACCTGTGTGTGCATGTGAAATCACATCTTTGCATTTGCACATTATGCAAAGTTGTGCCTCAGTGTTAATTTGTTTCTGAGCAGAAAGCATTCAGGTTCCTCCGCCCTCCACTCTGTGAATCATACACTGACTGCGCTTTTACAACACAGATTATGAAAATTCATCAAAGTGATATTTCCCTTTGATGGAACATTTACTTTTCCACATGTACTTTATTCACACTCATATTCTAAGCATTTTACACACAGCTAGTTAGCAGGCTTCACTGTAATGCTTGGGGACCTAATGAAACAGTCTCTGCTATTACTAACTGTCCTGAATTACTAGAGGTAAATCTTGGGAACACAGAGTCCATTATTTGTCCATTTTGTCCTGTGTCCATTTTGTCCTCTTAAAGTGGCTATAATCATTATGCTTCTAAATATAATGCATCAAATGACTGTGTGTAATGTGAAAAGCAAAGAAAATAGTCACATTCATTCGCTCACATATATATAATATCTCTCACATTTCCAGTCAGCTCTAGCATCCCTCAACTCATTGTTTTGGTTTAATGGTCTGATATTTCCCCTCAGGAGCTAATGTAGATGAAAAACACAACTTAAAGGAGAATAAATACTGGTTTCCAGTAACATGATTCTTTTTCTGAGTCTTAAGTAGAACTAACGGTGTGCAGGATTTGTGGATTGTTGCAATTTCACAGAAGCTTTTCTAAAAAAAAACTGCAATGCATGTTTTTGGGCCTTTTTTTTGCAATAAAATGAAGGTAGAAAGTTAAAATTGCAAAAGATAGTTTAGTCATAAAGTCATAAAATCGTAATAAATGTGAGATGGCATCACACACATCTGCTGGGTCTGCAGCTATAAACAGGGAAGTGAGTTTGGTGACGCAGGCTATTTGACATTTTGTGCAGAAAACTACGATGATTAGTCAAATTTGCAGAAAAGTTGCGGTGATTGGACAAAATTGCAAGGCCGCACAGAATTCAGAGGGATCAGGTGAATTTGCGTTAACTGTTGGAATTGCAACACCGCAACTTCCTGGAAGCACTGAACTAAGCTAGGTCTACATTCATGCTAGTGCTTCATAGATCTTAGACACTGTAGTGTTTTTATCTTAATGCTAACTTCAGCATGCTAAAATACTCACAACATGCTGATGTTTAGCAGACAAATAATATTAACAAACGCAAAGTATAGCTGAGGCCAATGGCAATGTCATTAATTTCATAAACCAAATAAATAAAAGTATTGGACAAATAAAATTTTGAGAGGGGCATGACTGTATGTACCATATTTCATGACAATTCATCGAGACATTTCACTAAACCCCCATAATGTCAACCTCATGTTGTTGCTCAAGGAAAAGTCAGGGGATCACCAAAGTCTGTAGGACTCTGTAGATCCTCCAGAGACCATGAATTCCATGGCAATCTATTTATTAGCTGTTGAGATTTGTGAGTCTGGACCAAAGTGGTGGACAGACCAAAATCCACCAGCCGACACCATCCATAGAGCAATGCTGCTAGCGTGGCAAAAAAAGGAACGAAATGAATTCAAGTGTGTGATTGCTCCACAGAGGGGAATCGCGCAGGATGTCTGAGCTCTGATGTACGTCACGACTGGTTGACTGCCTTGTCAGTTATCTGGGTGTATTTGCAGCTTGACAGAGCAGACAGGACTTGCACACACACAAACACACACACACACACACACAGCACACACTCATCTTTTGCAACTGACCCATGCTGCTAATCTAGGAGAGTTGCAAGGACTTAACCACTTGAGACTGTCTGTCAATACAAGAGATCGATATTATATCCAGATCAATTCCGTTTAAATACAAGTTGGCCACACTGAAGAAATGATTGAAAATCAAAAACAGACTTTGATTTGAAATAGACACAAATACAAAGCCAGTACTGCATGCTGTTTTAAAACCTTGCCATGGATTAATAAACTGTCTCCTCTCTTTCCGTTTCTCTAATCTTTCTCCTCAGAATATTTGGACCAGTCAGGAAATCATTTGGCTAACAAACCACCCCTGGCAACCCAACAAATTAGTTCTTTCTTGGCTGTCAGAATCTGTACGCAGATCAGTTCCTTGTCAGACGACTGCAGGGCCCCAACTGTTGAAATACTCAGTTGATATCTCTCTTCATTAGCTTCTTCATCTTTTCATTTTATGTCTCCCTTACTGCCACTGCCAGAACTCACACGCATAAACCACACATACATTTTGGTGGAAGGAATTGATTGTGGAGAGTGTCAAAACAACTGGATTATCTGAGGTGTGTTGACAGAGGTTCATTGTGAATTAAATTAGCTCCCTTGGCACCAGAGAATGAGAACTGAGACCCCATACTTTTCGTGTCATGTCATGTTGATGCCCACGCAAAGAGTTCGATTACTGAGGGAGAAAAATGGCTGCAATTATACTGAGTCACCGGAGACAGAGGGACTCTGTGGGGGAAAGTGCAAGGGAAGGGTGTGTGCGTGTGTGTGTGTGTGTGTGTGTGTGTGTGTGTCTATAGGAGCATTGAACATATTACACTATGTTTATACTGTTACACAGTCATGATAAACTGATTTAAAAAGCTACCAGAACACACACATGCACACACACCTGTTGATCTGATGTATCCTCTCCAGGCTCTCACTGAACAATGAATTCCACTTTGGCCAGGTGCACAGTTGGTATCCATGGAGACCAAAGATGGTGCTTCTCTGGATGAATGCCCTCCCAAGGAGCGACTAACATGTAACACACACACACACACACACACACACACACACACATACACTAGATGTCTTCACACTCTTGAAAGTGATTGCATCAAAGTGTTTCATAGGGGAAAACACACAAATGTGTTGTTTTTAAGCATAACATAATGTGTGTATCTGTGATTAATAATTGTACATATTATCTAACAATTCACTTGCATGTTCCAGCATGTGCCATCAACATATATTATGAAATTGAGAACAGTTGGGATAAAAACAAAGCATTACATTCTGTTAAGCTATATTGTTTTCGGTACTTCCACCTCAATTGAAATTTAGACTATAGTACTTTTACCACGTACACTACGTTTCAACTGCATTCATCTCTTACTGCCTTAATCTCTCTCTATATATGTATATATGACCCTGTCTCCGGTTCACTGCTTTTCCTTCCTTGGACCACTTTTGATAGGTACTGACCACTGCGGACCGGGAACACCCCACAAGAGCTGCATTTTTGGAGATGCTCTGACCCAGTCGTCACAGTTTGGCCCTTGTCAAAGTCGGTCAAATCCTTATGCTGCCCATTTTTCACATCAACACATCAACTTTAAGGACAAAATGTTCACTTACTGCCAAATATATCCCACCCACTGACAGGAACCATGATAACCAGATAATCAGTGTTATTCACTTCACCTGTCAGTACTCATAATGTTATGGCTGATTGGTGTATATATATATAATGGACAGAGCTTCCGGGTCTGTGAATTGAAGCCAACCTGGAAGTGTCTTTAACCTGCATTCCATGTAAAGGCCAGCAGGGGGCACCTCCATGCTCTGCAATAACACACAAATACCATGCACTCTTATGGAGAAATGACCCGACTTCTCACTTGTTTTATTAGCTCAGTAAACAGTTTCCTGATGAGTTTATGGTCTCAATATTTAGTTTCATGTCTTCTTCCATACAGCATGATGTTCATTTAGCGAATTATTGAATTATTGTCCCATTTAGAGTAAAATAATGGGAGGAAGTCACAGTACATCACCTCACGACCATAATGCCAGACTGGAGGCTTCAAAACAGTACCCCACAAACCAATGGGTGACATGACGATAGGTTCACACTATCCAAAACACTCTAAATGTAAGTTTAACATGTAACAAGGTGACAGTTCACCTACTTTTAATGCTTACATTTTGACTGACACTTCAAACCCTTTCAGATCTCACGTCTTCACCTTTGATCAACAACGGCAGCAAAACTGGCTTCAGTAAGAGTTTGACTATGTTTTGAGATCTGATTGGTTGAAGTTTGCCCATGATAAATAGTGATAGACAGATCCAATCACCTGCTGAGTATTTTTTGAAAGTGCCTTCCCTTTTCCAAACTGTTTCCAACAATGCCTTCCCAGATGGCTCTGTGTAACAAAGCATCTGGCACACTCAAATTACATTTGAACTGGTAATAATTTCTATCACGACTTTCACCTCAACTGACACCGTCACATCAATATATCACAGACACTTAAATGGATATTTCAGCTCTTGGACTTCAACTGAATCTTCAGTTCCTTCCAGCTATTTCACTTCCAATGACAGACCTACTTCAACTTCACTCTGTGCTACTTTATTTCAGCACCACTCTCAGATTTTGTACTTTTGACTGCCACTTGAGCTAAAACTGCGTAAACTTTCACTATTGTACCTTTTTCTTTTAAAGAAATTAGAAAAAAATGTCTGAACAGATATAGTAACAAAGATATAACAGTCTAGGAAGTTATCTATATTTATAGGGGAAAAGAGTGTATGCATGTGTGTGTGTGTGTGTGTGTGTGTGTGTGTGTGTGTGTGTGTGTGTGTGTGGGGGGGAAATAAAAGTGTTAAACTGGAAAGGTATTCTAGTAATAAATTATTTTGTGCTTCTCTGACCAAAAATATCTTATTCCCAAAATATATGCCAGTGATTGGCATTCTGTCTCCAGCACTTTGAATCTTTTCCTGTGGAGTGTACTTTCTGCTTTGGCGTAATAAAGCATCTAATTAGTCACTTCCATCCAAAATATGCCAATGGGTGGAGTTGAAAATCATGATAGCTGTGAGAGGTTTGAAATATTAAAATCACCTTTGTTTTCCGATTTATTTTTAATATACTCACAAAAGCTTGCATGTACGACCTTGTGTTTGTGACTTTTTAAAACAGTTTCTAGGATAGTCAATATCTTAACATGCACACCCTGTGACTCATTAGATGTCTGTCAAATGTAGTAACTTACTGCCAACAGAAAACCTCACAGGGCTGCTTTAATGCTCTTATTATGTTGACACTTCACTTGAAGCGTTGTATTATGTAAGAGTTATCATCACAGTGGGGTTGACACTTATCAAAAGTAAGCTTTTCCTGTAAATGTCACTGAGGATAGGAAGCGGGGATCAAACTGAGAAGTGCCCAGGGCAGTTGTGATAAAAGACGTTTCATAAAAGGTTTATATTGATGTAGAGCTCCACTCTTGTTGACTCTGTGAGTGTGTGTGTGTGTGTGTGTGTCATTATACAGTGAAGTGAGAGAAACTGCAAAACTATTCCGTAACTGAGGAGGTGATGGTAGGACTGCCTGTTCTCATTAAGGGTGGTGAAATACTGAATTCAGCTGGGGATACTGTTAGCTGGTTGAAAGAGAACTTTTAGTTACTCCTAAACTGTTCAGGGAATAAAGTTGGAAGAGCCCATCTTGTTGGCAGTGGTCAGTGTAGTCAGTAAACTCCTTGGGGACATGGTGGTGGAGGCGGAGTTTAGAATGGTCCTCAAATACAGAAAATTGCCAGGCTACTGCAGTCAACATGTCTGTTTGTGTGGGTTTTGGGAACATTGGCATTGGATTTTCAGGGGGTGTTTTATGTTGGAAAGACTTATACTGTAAGTGTGTTTCCTGAGGTTGGAAGGCGCACTGTTGTATGAGGTGCAGTCACTGCAGCGGTACATTCATTATCTGTACATTCACGGTGTTAAAGCAATTCTCCATCCAAAATCTTTTTGAGTACCAAACATTTATTCATAGGGGACTTCAAAGGGGGCTTCAAAGGATCATTTCACCAATAGAAAATTATTTTTTTCTCTCTTTGGTGGTATCCAACCAAGCTGATAATACCTCTTCTGAGACTTCTTTCACCACCCCAATACAATGAGGGTGAAAGGAATTTGGTTTATGGTGCTCAGCATAGAAAATGAAAACTGAAGAGCTCAAAACCACAAAAATAATGTCCTGTTTACTCTGGATAATCCCCAGACCTCTGTGGGACGCAACCTTTTCAATGGTGTCAAGAAACCTAGCTTTGGAAGGAAAGAGAAGAAAAAGAAGGATTTGCACTTTGACCTACACAGATGACTGCATGTGTATGTGTATGCTCTCAAGCTGCAAATGCTGCAGTCTCATCAATGGAATCCATTTCAAACACTTTGGATCCAAACGAACTGTAACCAGCAGTGGTGTGGATGGCTTGATTGGTTGATTGATTCCCTTTATTTTACCTGAGGGAAATTAGTTTGCAGTGTAGGCCTAAACATAAAATACACAAAAAACATACATACAGTCAGCAGGTTGTTTCAGCAGGTTCCCCAAAGCGACATGTTTACATTACATTCAAGTAACAAAGCCTTCTACCTTCAACGCAAGGGAGAAAGTCATCTGATGTTGTTATAGAGTGACAATGTCTGTGAACTTTGGACTTCAAAACAAGGGGCCGCTGTTCGTTTCCATTTACAGCCATTGACAGTAAATATAATGGACAGAGCTTCTGGGTCTGCAAGTGAAGCCAACGCCAAAGTGTCTTAAACCTGTATTCTGTGTAATGGCCAGCTCCATTGGCTGCAATAAAAAACTCTTACGGAGAAATGACCAGATGTCTCACTTGACTTATTAGCTCAGTAAACAGTTTCCTAATGAGTTTGTTTTGCTGGAATATGAGCTTGTGTGTGACCAGGCGAGCCGCCATTGTTTCCTGCTAAAGAGCAGTACATCACCTCCACTGGCTCCGTCTAAATGTCATGGGGACGGCCAAAACGCCAAACTCGATGCTATCAGGCTGACAATCAATGTTGGGTTTTTAAATAACATGTTACAATGTTATTATTGTAACCATGACGACAAAGGTTCCCTAACTTCAAGAATTTAGCTATTTTAATCCAAATAATGATCATTCCCTAAAGATAAGCAAGTCTTTTTTTGTGTTTAAACCTAACCAAACTGTAACTATAGCATTTGTACATCATAAAATTGATTTCTTTTTCAGCAGTGAATATGTCACCGTTTTGGAAGGCACAGACATATGACAACCTGCCGATGGTGGCGTCAGATCAGGAAACGCCCTCTAGAGGCCATAGATGAACAGACTCGTTGCCTGCAGTACTGTAGTGAAGAATCTAGCTACAAAGCAAAGCTCTGAAGTTGGGTCCTTTCTTTTGGGTGTGGCCATGTTTTCTTTGAACTTTGAAATGATGTTCATGAAAGTCACATTCAGTTGTACTAAATAATACTCTAATTAAGGAGTTGGCTTTTATTTTAAGCCTGATTTTCGCTAGCCAAAATACAATGCACCTTTTTTCCCTGCTGCTATTTTGATATGAAATAGTAGGGTAAACAAGTGTTACCAATGATACTAATTAAGGTTCTGTTCCATTCATGTCAAACAGGCCTAAATGGAATGGAACCATTATTAGTATCATTGGTAACACTTGTTTACCCTACTTTTTCATGTCAAGATAGCTGCAGGGAAAAAAGTCTAATAATATTACAGTAATGTGAATTACGGATGCACCTTGCCAACCAAGCCAGCTAGTTAGCACTAGCTTAAGCTGATAAGATAGCCTTTTGTTGGGTCCACTAAAAATGGGTGACGTCACTGTGGCTATGTCCACTTCTTTTACACAGCCTATGAGTAATACTGTGTTTCCATGCAAATGATCATTTTGTGACATCCACCTCTAATGATTATTGCTTTGTTTTGTCCCTTTGTCTATAAATACCCTGAGTGGATGAGTCATAATTCACTACTTACATTTTATACTACATCTCTTCCTCTCTACTGCAACACAGACCCACTCAACAGATCAAAGTCACGCTGTAAACAAAAACTGTAATTAAACAAATACAAATGTTAGCAACAATATATATATATTACAGATCTGATAACCTCACTCCTTCTCCAATCTCTCTGACCTCCTCTCTACTGTCAGACTGAGAGTTGACATTCAGGTCATTTGTGTTTGCCTCCAAAGCACAGGCAGCACAGAGAATAACAGTGCTGGGGCTGATCAATTTCCTGTCCAGACAGATGAAGGCAGCCATTTGGAGAATCTGCTGGAGATCTGTCCAGCAGCACGGAGACTGATGATGCACTGACGTAACAGCCTCCACAAACTGCTGCATGTATACAAGGGTTCAACTAATAAGTATTTGTGTTTACTATTAATGAGGCTAAGATATTTAGATTGAATCATTATATCATTAATAATTATTACTAACATATAATACATATTGACATGCTGGCAGAGACAATGAAACCAGGACCTGTAATCTTTCTAATGCCAGTTCCAAACCTTAATACAATTTCATACAGTGCCATATTGTGAAAATTCAGTGTAGTGTGAGCTGACATTGAACTTCTTTCATCTATTGACCCTTCATGCCCACACATTTTTTTTTTTTGCTTATTCCTTTGCCAGTTTTGTCTCTTAACTTCTGGCCGCGATCATCAGTCTTGGTCCTCGGTCCACAGCCTAGTATACATTTCTTAAAACTGGGAACATGTGTGCATTTTTTAGGAGGTTATCGGGCCTGACACACCACACCCACCACAGATATTGGATGGTAAAAAGGTATTTGGTGCCATTTACAACCAGATTAACTAGCTTACTTTGTGTTGCAGCATCTTGTATAATGAAAAAATGAATAAGAGCACTGATACTTAACTCATCAGTAAGATGATGCAGGTTGTTCATTTATTCATATTTTTTGCATTTGTCACAAGCCATCGCTAAACCAGATCATTTTTGCTTTGTTGGTCTAGAAGCTGATTTGTAAACATGAATTAAAATACAACTTTCCCCTAATTATATAATATATAATGATATAAAGCATGTTACACAATAATATGCCATTCCATCCTTCATGTTAAACATATCATGTAACTGGTCAGATATTTGCTAAAATGCAGGTGCAAGGTGGTCAAAAGCAGCAGGTATGTACCTAAGCAGCATATTCCCTCTTGTAGACAGGAGGTTCAAACATCCTTTCATCAGTCGTACTTTTTGCCAAATGCTTGCGTGATATACAATATGGACTTTCCTCTTGTTTCCCTCTTAGCTTGGCTGATAACCCAACATCTAAAATTTCATCACCTTATAAAGTTGTGTTACAGTTGCAAAAAACAAACCTATTCAGCATGTTGTGAGCTGGACAACCAAAACAATAATCCAAAACAGGCAAAAAAAATTGCTTTATAATTGTAGGGTTGTGGATAGACGTACAAACTCTCCTCCTTTGCTGTCTTGTCTTCTTCAAATAGGAGGAGCAGGTTGGTGTTTTTTTGCTTTCGCTATAATCTCAGTACATAGTTGAACTGAATTAATCTGTGTGCGGTAGCAGCTCAATAAAAGAACTGGTCATACTCTTTCTTCTTAATGTTCTTGTCTTTAAATCTGTACAGTCTTTCTTCCCTCACTCTCTCAGTTTGTCTCTCTCCGTCTTTCTCCACTTTGTTCTGTCACCCCCACACCTCTGCACAGCCCTTGTTCATTAGTATAAATAACTGCTCTGCAGACCCACCCAGGCACATAAACAGTTTGCCTCCACTCAGCCACTGTACATACTGTTGTTATGCAGTTAGTCCCCAAACAGCCAGATACAACATCAGCAGCTCACTGCTACCTGTCTTCTGCTAATTACGCTGACGTTAATGTTACATGATCTTGGTGTTAATGAGAAACAGTTCAACAATACAGACTGGGTTCAGCCTACTGGTTCAATAAGTAATCAAGTGATGTGACTGTGTGTTTTAGCGTGATTAAAATGTCTTACTGAATAAAGATAAAAGTCTCCCCAACATCAGTTTGAATTTCATCATGCTCCAATATCTTTACAAACACACAGTGTGTGTCTAACTGTCTATATTAAAAGTTCTGTGAGTTACACTTCAGAGTGCTAAAAGAGCCAAAACGTTCTTCACTTAGGCCCACATTTATCAAGTGACTCACTCCTACTTACGGCAGAGAATAAGAGTAACCCTTAAGAACCGCTCTCAAGTGATGCCTAGTGCTACATGCTCAGAGCAGCAGCCAGATACAATGATTAAAGCTGCATTCACCCCATTGTTCATGATAAAATCTATTCATATTTTTCAGTGATTCTACAAAAGCTTATATTATTTTGTCAATTTAATTGTGGGGAATCTTTCAAGTTCAGTTTATCCATCATGGGAACATTATTCTATGCTGTGAAAGCAGTTGTATAATGTATCCTGTGGTTCTGGAGGGAGCTTTCCATCTTTGCAAAAAGCTAAAAACAAACAAACCCGGAGCATTTTCCAGGCGGGGAGGAGATACAAAAGAGATATCTAAGAGATGCTATCAAGTTGCAAAAAAAAGTATCCTATACATTTTTCATGCAACTTGATATCAGTGTTTTGGGAGCATGATCCACACCAAGGACTGACTATGCTGGCCTTTAAGCATGGCACTTAACACATGGAATTAATGTGGTATTCAAGTAGCTTCCAGCAGGGCTACAATTAAAATGAAAGGCCTACAACAACCCTACTGATGCAGGGAGGAACATCTGCTATCTAGTGCCATATCGACAATACAAGTGCAGATACAAAAGGTGCTTTGCTAAGAAAATTGCAAGCTCTATTAGAATTTGCACCTTAAATAAAAAATGTCAAAAGTGTGTTTGTAAACTATACTGTAGCTTGTAAGAAAGCAGCAGCTGCAATTGGTAAATTATAACTACCCAATTCTGAATAATGCATGATGCACCGGACAAAATACTACTATTCATTATGACTATGATTTTTTTGGCACACTTTTACCAAATCCTGTCTAAGAAGGTGTGTGTCTGCTTTTGTATGCATACTGCAGCATGAACACTGTAACAGATGACTCTTAATCACTTGGGCATAATCCCAACTCTTACGAGCTTCTAAACTAACATTGTGCTTCATTTGATAAACACTGGTCCTCGCCAAAATGTAAAAAGGAATATAAGATTTGTGGGCACAGGTAGGCGTTTACTTAAAAACAAAACCAGAACAATTTGAAATACTGATACTTCACTTCAGGCCAAAACGTTGATTGCAGAATGCTACCAAAGCACTCCAATCTCCTCTTCTTCAACAACACCACTTATGTATTTACCACCTGATAATTTAATACCTTCTCAAAATCTAATTCTTTCACTAAACTGGTTTGCAGTGGGGTAACATAACTGAAGCTATAATAAAATGCCAATCACACAATGATGAAATAATGACTGTAAAATGATGAGCATCGCTCAAGATGTTGCCACATTATCAGGCTTTATTAGATTCTCAACCCATGTAGAATGTAATTTTAGCTTATAATTGCTTTTACCATATGGCAGTTAATACACAATTAGCCTCCTTGTTCTCCAGACTTAAACACAGATGAGGTGTAATTCAGAAACTGACTGACAGAGCCGTTGCAAACTTGCAGAGGTATCGGAGGCGTTTAATCCATCCACAGGGGAAACATTTCCCACATGTATCAGCTACTAGCACACCATATCAGGTACAGAGGGGCACCACAGTAAAGTACTCTTAAATGTGAGTCAGACTTTTGATGTAGACACAGCTCAGTCACACAAAGCGTGGACTAGAAGAAGCATCTTTTCTTCAGATCAGTTATGTTCATTAGTGACGGTAACAGAGTCCCGCTTTCATGCAGATAATGATGGAGACTCCTGTATTGGTGTATGGTTGTCATGGTAACAAGCCTATAGGGGACAGGTCTTTGAGTGCGTAATTAACCAGCGCAGCTCAATTTGCCATTCATTAGACAGGTGTGTTTAAACAGCCAGTAGAAAGCCATGTCTTACTTTGCTTTGCCATTAGAGAGAAGGACTAGAGAGTGCGGCGGCTACATGTTGCCCGGCTTTGGTCCAAGTGAGTTCCAGGGAGAAATAAATGGAGATTTTGCCTTTTGACAGTGAACTATGATAGTGCTCATTAGTAGTGATGGAGGAAAAAAACTGTCAGGAAGGAACAACACCTCCCACTGACTTAATGAAGCTTCACACACAGCACTAACAAAGCCGTGACCAAGTATTTTCAAACCAGGGCAGGACTGGCTGCGCCTGGCTTCATGTCACATGTGTGACTGTGTCCACACACCCCCAATGTTAGTCAGACACTTTTTATAAAAGGAACAACTCACGCAGTGGGTGACATGGTATTTCAAGGGAGACATCACATATCCTTGGACCCTTAAAAGCAAAAAACTGATGATTGATGGAAGATATGGCAGCTTTTATGATATTTTCTTACATTAAAAACACTGTTGTATTCATTGCATCCAATGTTTTATGTTCACTGACTAGATGATATAGAATTTTAAATAAAAAGCCAGCAAATACAGCATTTTGGTATAAATCTGCAGTATCGCATTGATTTGAACAATTTCCAATCAACATAAGAATGAGACGCTTCATTCATTCATTCACATTATCCATGTGATTAATTGTCTTCTTCATTTATTCTGTGTTTTGGAGGCTCTCCTCTGTCTTGAATTGTAGCAGCGATCTCTCCGGACCAGCAACACAGATGCAAATTAGCCTTTGGCTTACGTTTCCATGGTAACGCTCATTAGGTAAAAGGTTGACTCTTGACTGCTGTTTGTGTACAGGAAGGCAAGGCTATCCACACTCTGAAAGCAACACAGTTGTGATGTGGACAAGCAAACATTTGAGCCCATTTGCGTTCTCTTTCATTGGTGTTGACAGGTGTGAGAGTGCATTTTCGGATAAGGGGCTGTTGACTGAATTTGTTAGTTAACTCAAAGAGGAGGAGGTCAGCGCTCATACCACTAAGAATTGTGCTACCTGCTCTAAAGCAAAAGGTGAACACTTCTTGTTTTGAGCCAGAATCTCAATAATTCAGTGAAGGTTAAGTGTCAGCACAGACAGTGACTCCTGCAGACGCCCGTTTGAGAAAGTTATTATGATCTACTCAGGAAAATGGCACATTAAACAAACACAATATAATGAGAAGCTTTCTAAGATTAGACTCTGTGAGATAAAGATCTAAAGGTCAGTCAAAACGAGGGCCCGAGAGAAAGTTGTGGTTCTTATAATAAGCTCATCAGCAGTAGTACCTCTGAGTACGTTTCCGTCACTGCGGCACGTTATTACTTTCCCAAAGAGGCTGTGAGCGACAGTATGTACAGTAAATAGGATTAGGGTGACATGCTGAAATGTCCAGACCGATGGAGTGGAGCTCATCTGGGTGAGAAAGGAAGGTGAGTCCAAAATACAAGACCATTTTTTAACATTCAGAATTCAGCTATAGATTAGATTTTTTTTTTTTTTAATGATTAAACCCTTTAATATGAATTTAGGGCATATTATCCTTCATTTAACTGCACTCAAACATGATAAGTGCATCATTCGGCTGTTAGTAATTTTGAGTCTTTCAGGCAGGCTGACCAAGAGAAGTTACTTCTTACACAGAATTTCAGATTGTTCCTTAATAATAACTGTCAGCCCTGGTAAGAGCCTGAGTGATGCAGACCTGCTCCTTCGCTGCTCCATCTGATGTGATATTATACTTTGCTCAATTTCCATGACCCAGAAAAGGTCTGGTAATTTATCACAGCCAGTGCAGACTTGCATATCAGCTGAAAACCTATTTGGCTTTTATCACGTGGAGCAAACGGCTTCATGCCATTTTAAGGTTGGTGGAGAACATCTGGGTACATCTGTGGGATTTTTCTAGGATGGTATTCATACCGATGGATTTTAACTGAAGCTGAAAATATTTTAAAGTGATAGAAATAAGCCTTCATAATGCTTTACAGGTGTGATATGTAAGAATTTTTGTTTAAAATATTCAAAAATTAAAAAGATTATCAACAGAATGTGAAGAAATGACTTTTTTGATGTTATGTCAAAGACTTCTATGTATTTTGTTGATAGAGCTATTGAGATTAATGGGTTAGCTTACACTTCAAGCAGACACTGTGCAACATTAAATTTAATTTGGAGTTGTGTTTCTTGTGACTTGATGAATTTCATTCCAATATTTTCCCTTCTTATAGCTCTATTTCGATCTCCACCAACTAACCTTGTCTGTCGTTTGGTGCCGGGCAAGTTTTTTGCTGAAAACAGCTTTCTGCAGCTGCTGGAAACAATAGTGATGAGGGCAGCGAGAGTAAATCAAACCTTTCATTTGATAGTCAGATAACCAAAACAATGAGCTAAAACAGGCTATAAAGCTACATGGAACTGGTGGGGGATTGCAGGTTCGGGTGAGAATAATTCTCTGTGGGTTTGCCACTTTAAGTAACCCCTTTCATATTACATATAGTCATTTGATCCACTGTCCATGTACAAATATTGATTAGTGCAGTTTTAAATTTTATCAATATCATGCCAATAAATACATTCAGTTTCTCCCGCAAATGTTTAGAAATGGTCATGTGAAATGCTTATTACTACTACTTATACTAGAAGTAATTCCTTTTATGGAATGTGATATAGAGAAATTCCCACTGACCACCAAGCAGTGTATAGAGATTAGTTATACACTCACATTACAAACCCTCCTTTCTAAATAATTCTCAACTTAATGAAAAGAAGTTTAATGAGGAAACAGAAGGGAGGGAGGAGGGAGGGAGTAAGAATGGAAACAGGGAGAGGGATGGTGGGTTTGAAGTGACTCATTTCCAGACTCATTATTGGCGTGTATGTGTGGGGCCTGAGGCAGGACACAGGCCCCACCATCGACTCCCACAGGGGGACACTAATGACAAACATCCTGCTTCACGGTGCAGGAGACACTCCATGCATCACATCTGCTTCTTATTCTCACCCTGCTTACTCTTACTCGTTCTTTCTCCAGAGAACAAACTCCCTTGCTTTTACTCCCACTATCTCTCTCTCACACACACACACACAGCCACTATTGCACCATAAAAGACGACAAGGCAGCTTGCACATATTTTCTTCCTGCTCGTTGCTACAGACACAGCAGTGCATCCCCCCCAACTTCCTTGTTGACAATAAATGAATGGTTCACTGTGTGGTCGTGTGTGTTTGTTGTACATGAATTATTCAGTGGGGTGTTTATGTTGTGTAGGAAATACGATTTGAAATGCTTCAACAAGTCTGTATCTGTGTCAGGCTCTCCGGAAGACAGGAAGACAGAGAGATACAGAAATACTTCTATCTCCCTCTTTAGCTCTTCTTTTATTTTTTTTTTTTTTTTTTACATCAATTCACTCTTATTTGATCTCTCTGTGGGTACATCAATAATGCAAAGATAATTTTGACTCTTTAATATTGGGAGCTTGTATTTTTGGTATCTAGGAAAGTATTCACCAATCCCTTAGAAGCTTTTATTTTTTATGAATCAGTGTAGACTTAATGTAGCTTTGTTTTTTACACTTATTAATAGAAAAAAATGGCAAACACTCCACCACAAAGACAAAGGAACACTCCAATCAACTCTGCAAAAAGATGACCTAAAGGCACAAGTCAGTGGATGGGAATAAGAAAATTAGAAAAGTTACTGAACATCCCTTGGAGTTGGAGAAATGATGACACCACATTAAATCTGCCCAGAGCCTGTTGTCCTTAACAAGACTATAGCTGTGCTCGCAGCTCTGTGAGACTGATTTGGGCTAAATGCTAATGTCAATGTTAACGTGCTGATATTAAGCAAGTATAATGGTCAACTGTTCACCATTTTAGTTTAGTGGGTTAGCATGCTAACGTTTCTGAATTATCTCTAAACACTGTGCACTGATGGGAATGTAAATCATTTTGGTTTTAGTAGAATCAGTATTAGTCATAAAGAAACATATAGGACAAAATAAAATGTTGACCTGATGATGGTGCTAGATGAAAAGCCACATTTCATGCCAATTCATTCAACAGCTGTTGAGATATTTAACTAAAAAACAAAATTGTCAACCTCTTGGTGGTGCTAAAAGGCAGATCACCCCCAAAGTCATTAGGATCCATCCTCAGAGAATTATGAATGACTGTAGCCAAATTTGTGCCAATCCATATGGCAGGTGTTTAAATATTAGGGATGAGTTAAAACTTCAACCTACTGGGGGCACTAAAGGAAAAGGCAGGGATTACCAAAAGTCGGGACTATTCATTGTCTGTGGAACATAAATATCTGTACAATATGTGATGGAGATCCATCCAGCAGATGCTGAGATGTTTCAGTCTGAACCAAAGTGTTGGACAGTCGGACTGACAACAGACAGACATTGCCATCTGTAGACCCACAACATGAATGAGTGACATGAGTGCAAAGAGACTAGAGAGGGTTGCTACCAAGAGACCTATGAGAACTTTGAAGGAGTTCCAAGCTTCAGGGTGCTTGACCACGTCACAGCTTCATGACACTCACATGACATCGAGTTGGGGAAAGAGGAAAAAGGAATCCACACAGACTCTGGGGTATTTGCTAGATACTGACTTGGAGGGAAGACTGAGTAGACCTACAAGTATTTTATATTTGTTATTAATTTAGATCACTTCATAGAGTTCTCACTTTGACATTAAAGGGTCTTTTTTGTGGAAACTTCCAATATTTTTAATGGGCACCATATTCTATTATACTAATAGGCTAGTTCTTCTTGAGCTCATCTTTAAAGTGTGAAATAGTGAGTATACCTGACATAAAGTGGGTTAAATAAGGAGCTGAAAGTAAGTGACAATGTAGCTGATTTCCTGCCAGCTGCTGTGCCTGATGATGCCTTTCAGGTCTCAAAGATGTATTTACACTGGTGCTAAATTGAAAATACCTGAATGAAAAAGGAGAAAGATCGAATACCATTCACACACACTCACACATGCGCATACAACCAGCCCAGGCCCTCGCAGGCGTCTTTTGGGCGTAGGAGGGCTATTACACTGTCAATACATGTACGTCATAAAATCTATGCATGTTTTCCCTCTGGCCATCATTGTTGCTTATGTTGATGTGGCGAGCTGTCATTGCTGTGAGTTGTGGGACTGAGAGCCTGCAGCGGTGCCGATAGTCTGTGTGTGAATGTGTGTGTGTGTGTGTGTGTGTGTGTGTGTGTGTGTGTGTGTGTGTGTGTGTGTGTGTGTGTGTGTGTGTGGCGTGTGTGTGTAGGGTTGAATGACGCAGCAGAGGGAAAACACAAAAGCACGTCGCCTTAGAGAAACAGAAAACCTGAAGCTGCCTCCTGGTGTCTTTGCCTGGTTTTATATCTTCAGACAAGGAAACAGTTCACAGAAAAAGGAGAAGAAAAAAAGCCTTGTGTGTCATTCGACGTGTGATAATGCAGCCTGATTAATCTTTAAATGGACTGCATGATGCCTTAGGGGGTCTTTTGCATGACCATAAACCTCCACACTAATGAAATAATACTGATAAAAAAATAAATAAAATAAACTACCCACTTTCTTCAGGTTCTTTAATTGCCAGCCAAAGTTTGAGCAGTTTCAAACATAGGAACATAATTGGGATAATTGGGACACAGTCTGCTGTGTCTATGTAAGACATAAAGGGTCAGATACAGGTTTAACTGAGGACGTGAGCTAAAAAAGATGAGTTAGGGGGCTTTGGCGAGACTGATTCAGTTATTATCTGCCCTATTTTGCATTATTATAATGATCTAATGTAGGCTATCTCTAAAAATAACGTGATAATAATAGAGTCACTCTTTCCCTTGCTTCATATCCCTTTCGTCTCCCTTATTTGTTAAAAGCAACCACAATCAGAAAGCACTACAACAGTGCCCTCCACTGGGGAAACATCAAAGTGCAACTGACAAAAAGAAGAAAAAAAACCTCTCAAATCAAAATCTAAGAATTTATTTTTCAAACACTACAAAGACTCCATCTTAAAATCAAGCCTCATGAAGTGAAAAATACCAACAATATGTACAGTGCATTGCTTTCATCAAGTAAACCTACATCGCTGACTGTGTGTGAGCAGTGTCGATCGTGAAGCTACAACAAACACATTTTAGTTCAGACAATCTTTCAAGTGGGTTCCAGGTGCGTTTCAATACTCGAGACCATGTTGGCAAGAGCATGTCAAGTTCAGTCTGTCACTCAGGCCCCTGCAGGGTGAGTCATCACTCCAAACCAGTGGGTTGGTTCTCAGTGTGGCGTCAGGAGGGCGCTCCAACAGGGAGGGGTCACCACCAAATCAGGCAAAGTCATAGCTGTACAATGGAATAATACAGTGTAAGTGTAAATAGTGTTTTATTCCACTGGGTGTAGCCCAGTTTCATTTAATATAATATTCTATTCCTTTTTACAGCTTCACCTGTGTATGTTTTTAGATATATGTGGATATTATCCAGTTATTATTAACTGTGTTTTATTCTTTCCTCTCCTACTTAATGTGTGTATGTTGACCTGGGTGGTGAGCTGCTGCATGCAACTACCCTTGCAGTGATAAATAAGGTTGTACTGAATAGAATAGAATGAAATAATTACACCACCATCTAAAGGTTATCTTAACAGCTGACATAAATGATAACTTAGTCATATGTAGTCTTGTCATTTAGATTTAAAGTATTTAAACAAGAAAGGTGTGTGTGTGTGTGTGTGTGTGTGTGTGTGTGTGGTTTCATGTTGCCACTGGGTGTCGTAACCTCACCATTGAGCACTTGAGTCAAAATATGTTCTTACTGTCAGAGATCATGCAAAAATGTTTGAAATCAGTTCAAAACACATCAGATAAAACCCATTCTGCACCAGTGCCCCCTCTAAACGGTCAGCTCTTTACTGACTAACACATATCACATCGGCCATATAGCCTTGTTTGACTATATATATCATGGATGACGTTGGTTTGAGGAGGATTTTAATGGCAAATAGATGATTTAAGTTGCTGTTGGTTGGACTGTTTGTCTTCTGTGATGTGAAGACGCCTGAGAACCAGGTCTCCTCTGCAGGTGATGTTTTCTCCTCTTTGCGGCCGAACACACAGTTCTTCTGGGCGGAGCTCAGCCTGAGTCGTGTCCGCTGTTGTCGGATCCTCCCTTCGCGGTCCCCTCCGGTACCTCCGCCGTGCCGCTGTCCGACTCCTCCTCTATTGCCAAGCGCGTGTCCGCGGAGGAGCACAGGGAACTGATGCTGCTCTGCTCCGTGCACAGCGCGCACGCCAGCGGAGAGGGCAGCGCGCCCTCATAGTGGAGATGTCCAAAGTGGTTGCCGTGGTTACCGCAGAAAGGCAGCGACACCTGCACCGAGCGCAGTCCCGAGACGGCGGCGGGAAAGGTGAGGCTGTGTTTCTTGGGCAGCGCGCCCCACTCCCGCTGCTCCTCCTCGTGCACCAGGCGCGTGAAGATGTTGACCCTCCTCTTCTCTCTCCTTTTGGAGCGGAAGTAGCCCAGCATTATACCGCAGAGGAAGACTCCGTAGAAAGACATGACTATTAGTATGTACAGGTACGCGTTCCCGTCATTGTTGTCCGCCTGGGAGTCCGCGGTGCTCTGCGTGTGCAGGAAGAGGCGTTTGGGGGAGGCTGTGGAGTTTTCCAGGTGCTCCATTTTATTAGTGCAGCCTACGCGGAGAACCTTGAAAGTGCTGAAAAACATATAGAAGAACAACCATAAATACGATGGGGTTTTTTTTTCTCCATTACGCACGTTTTACGCACGCTTTACGCACACAGACAGGTTTCCAATGAATGGAGTTTTTTCTGTTCTGTGATTATAAAGTGATGAAAAACTATGAAAACACTTATGTAGAGTCATTATACATCCATAATTATGACGTTATGGCAAAAATAGTTTTCAATCTCTTCACTTGGGTAGGGCAAAAAGTGAAACTTGGTAAGGTTATACCTTAACTTAAGGAGTGGTCATTGCAATGGAAAATAAAGATAACGCAAAAAAGTAATCAGTGTTTTACTTTGCCAGAAAACTTTGCAAATAACCTTCAATGCATACAGTTCACTTTCAGTTTTTTAAAGGCAACTTATAAGTATATTCTTAAGTTTCCATTAGGATTCTTAAACAACTTTTCATTCATATAAAAACATTGTTGATTTTATTTTTAAGTTTTGTACTAACATTATCATTTAATCTGGCCGTTCTGTACTTTTTGTGTTGAAAAAACCCCCAACAGTTTCCAGTCATTTAGAAAAAGTTACCAAAAGTCTACACAAAGTGATTCAGTTTATGTAAAACAACAATGATGATCATAAAAAGTCATAAACTGTCTACTCACCAAACAAAGAGCTAAGTCTCATGCAAAGTGTTACCGCTGGTATCTTCTTGCAGCTCTTCTGGAGTTTGGCAGCACTACTAAAAGGATGAAGTTATTTATATAGAGACCCAGCAGTGTCATCATGAGTCACATGATGGGGACTGATTGTAACATGAATCCTGTGTCTATGGAAGCCCTGAAGGGACGTTATGTTAAAAAATAAAGAACAAACTGAGTATCTTTTAATGTTATTCACGCCTCGAGGGGGATCTGATGAAATCATTAAATGCCCATGAGTATATTAAACTTACTGAAGAACTACTACATCATCTCTCTAGAGTCTGACAGAAAGAGGCCTTGAGGGGATGTGATGGAAAAATACATTTAAGGCGGAATTCTGACTTTTTAGAAACTGGTGATGAATTAATCCTAAAGTCCCTCAATCACACTGTCAGAGTGTGTAAGGATGCATGGCCATATCTACAAATACCATGCTGACTGCACCAGTCTCCTTATTTTCCATCTAGCCTCTGTATTATCCTGAGGCACAAACAATAAACACATCTACTCTCCTCAAATCAATTTCCTTGCAAATGAACCAAAAGCCCATGAATGCAATCATGCAAAACATTCAAGAATGACATGGTGGAAATGACACAGAGAATACAATCAAAAACAAATCATTTCTCTGAGTGTATGAGTGATACAGAGACAGGCACACCATGATTCCATGATGGAAATTGTATTTATAATGACAAATATTCAGATTCATATGATTTGCAATAAGTCTAAAGGAACATCTTTTTCATCTGGCCTTTTACTAAAGTAAAACTACCAATAAAAACAATGTAAAAATCCCTGCATTTGAAATCCTACTTCAGTAAAAGTACAGAGGTATTATCAGCAAAATGTACCTAATGTATTCCATATTATTATACTACATTGTTCTAGATAGGAAATAGGGACTTTCAAATGACTCTTGAGTTTCACAGTCATCGTAGTTTCTCCTACATACTTGGAAAGCGAGCGGGAAAGTTGCAATCTGCAACTTCACCGCTAGATGCCACTACTAAAACTAAAAAACACACTGGTCTGTTAATGCTAACCTCCTTAGCATTTAACAATGTTTTATCAATGTCAAATCTTAATCTAAAACATAAAAAGCAAGTTAAGTGAGTTGAGTAGCTCAAAGTTATCTTTAAGTATAGTACTGGAATAATTACTTTTCACAGCAGAATTCTGTGTCAAAGCTAGGATTTTGATTTAGAAACATGAACAAGTCTCATTAAAAAAAGAGATCTTATCCTGCAGATGTTTAATGCATGCAGCAGCAACCTTGGCGAAGCAGAAAACCAAGCTCATTTAGAAGTAAAAGCGATTTTTGGGCCATTCTAAGGGTGGCTCCTTTTTTTAAAAACGTGATCTCCGAATGACTGATTTAATTTGATAGTCCGACTGAACTCCTCCCTGTTCCCAAGGCACAGTCAAGGATCAGTCTGACAACACTGGGAATTTACGCCTCAATACCGTAATAAATGCTGAGCATTAATGGTTGAATTGGATTAGCTTCCAATCACTCATAACTATTATTGAATTAGTGAAGACTGATTTCACTCAGCGCTACAGACACAAATAAATGGCATCATCCGTCTGTCTTTTGGTCACACAGGCATCGATTTCACAGCCAATGAGATGCTGAATACAAGTGGTTAACGCTTTCAATTGAATTCATTAGACTTTGATTGTGGCAGAAATATTAAATACTTGTTCAAAGCAATAAACTACTCCTGCATGTAGACCAAACACAATCTTTATTTACTTCATTTGAGTATTTTTCCAAAGGCAAATTACAAATAAATAGCTAGATGCACTTATGTTACAAGGCAGAGAGGACTGCTCTATGATAATAAAGCTTACGTTAAAATAGAGGCTATACATGTGCTTCCTCTGCTGATCACTGCTCCGCGTACATACATATACTGTACGTACACATAGGGAGAAACATCAAATTCAAAATCAGTCAGGGATTAGAAAGGTGTGACTCAGAATTACTGGAGAAGGCAACAGGTGTCACATGGTGAGGGACGCTGGGGCCATGTTTGTGCCGTGTTATGGACTTGACAAGTCATTCACTTAGTCATACTCCTGCAGTTGACAAAAATATGTGACAAGGCTCTAAGCTGGTAAACACAGTCCGGCAGGACAAATGTTGGCCGTACACACAAAAGTCGCACTTGTCAAAGTGTGCTCATTCTTCAACCAGTGCACCCACGCACGTTGAGGAAGTTTTATTTGTGTCCTATCTGTAACTGACTGCGTTATTTGGACAGAATGATACATGTTCATATTGCACTATGATTTATCAAATATGACAATGATTACACAGTCATTTCATCTGTAATACAAGCAAGTAAATGTGCATTCTTGTGCACAATGTGGTCTGTACAGCACATAAAAAAGTATACTCTATCACTGTAGGAAAATACAATAGACTAAACAACAGTACATCTTTGTTTCTTTTCTTTTTAAATAAGACTATTTTGTGTAATTTATGTCATTTTCCTAAAAAAAGGACTATGGCCTTAAAGCTTCAGTAGGTAACCTTTACCTTTACTATATTCTGACAGTAGTACATGAGACAGATAATCTGTGAAAAATCAGGTTCCTCTGGCTCCTCCTAGTGCTGCTGAATAAAAACAACCAATCAGAGCCAAGAAAGAAAGATAGTTGATTGTAGTTGTCAAATACAGACGCTTTGGGAATGGGAATGAGACTCAACAATCTTCAAGCCATCGACCCAAAGCATCTGTAACTGAGGACCTGAATATGAGAATCAACTCAATCAACTCTATTTCTCGGCTCTGATTGCTTGTTTTCATAACAAAAAGTTATTTTTATAAAAGTTACCTACTGCAGCTTTAATGTTGATGAAGAAACAAAACATTGTTCGATCAGATATGACCTTAGCATTTTTATCAACCTGCTCTCATTTGCCCTCAAATGACTTTGTGCTTTTGGTGTCAAGATGTGCTGATGGGAGAGACGCCCCACGACAGTGGGAGTCAAAGTCTGACTGTGGGTGGGAGACAAAATAAACCACTGACAGAACAAAACATGTGAACAAAAGAGAAAAAAAAGAAACAAAAAGAGTTAACCGTCTCCTGACCTGCAGGGAAAATGAATTTAAAATCTTTAAGTTAAAGGAGCTTTACTGGAGGATCAAAAGGAACTAAAGGAGAGATTTAGTAACGTAACGTAACCAGTCTAATGTCTCATGGGTGAACAAAAAACAACAAACATGTCAACCCAACCTGAGCTTCTGCTGTGGCACTCAGAGTTCAACAGACAACGTCAGCTAAAACACCATCTGTTTCATAACTCACATCTGAAACAATAAAAATCACCACACAGAGGTCATACACCTGGGCGGGAAAGGGGAAAGGCAGCAGTGGACAGGGATCTTTGTGTTTTCCTCAACACTTTGTCTTTTCAGCAACCTTTTTCAGTCTGTTTTTAGTTACAAATTCAAGTAACACCCTATCTTTATCCTCCTTTCTTTGAGAGGAGTGTTAAAATTTACCACAGATCACAGTGGCTCTTATGTTCATGGAGGAGGGAATAGGGGAGCAGTGAGAGGGTACTGGGAGCGTTCAGAGTCAAGTGTTGGTCTGTGCTTTGAGAATGACCACTGCCGTGCTGGTCCTTGTTATTTCCCACCGTACATTCTTTCAATGTCGTCCTGGTAGTGTGTTTTCAGCTCCTTGCGTTTGAGCTTGAATGCGTCAGTCACTAATCCAGTCTCAGGAGTCCACGGGTCTGGGCTCAGGCGGATCTTGCGAGGCATCTCAAAGCGCTCCAGTTGGGCTACAACAGAAGAAGACGAAACGTTAACTCAACACTAAAAAGGTCCAACATGGTCCAACCTGTACTGACCCGTGACTGGAGCTCTGAGCTAAAGTTTAACCTCCACTTTGACCTCTTCTCACCTGCCAGAGCAGCCTCAGTGATGATCTTGAGGACCAGCTCCTCCATGGCCTTGTTGTTGCACAGGTCCTCCAATGAGCCTCGGATACCGTACTGGTCAGCCAGAGTCAGCAGCTGCTTCTGATTGGGCACCACAAAGCCAATCACGTACGTCTCATCACTGCAGAGCGGGAGGAGAGGAGACGTCAAGAGGGGCGTCAGAGTTATTAAATGGCACTGCTCTTTGTGTGTATTCTAGCAACTGGATGTTTCGGCCGAGTATGGGTGATTGAGCACAAACATCACCAAGTGATTTTTTCCCCATAAAAGGAAATAGAAACAACACATGCCTGAGCAGTGTGAACAGATTGCAACCTTCAGATATCTATAAAACAGTATCTGTTGCACTGTGACACAAATGAATAAACATTTCAGGCTGCAGAAATATGTTCAGATTCTAAATCAGGGTCAAGGTGTAAGTGTAAAATGCTTTTTATGGTATCAAATGGGGGGCAACATCATCTTCAAAATAAAAAATATGTTGTAATGTAAATTTGTAAGCTATAATCTACCTAAAAGTTCCAAAGTGTACCATCAGCCAAAAGCATTAAGGTCCAGTGTGTAACATTTAGGAGGATCTATTGGCAGAAATGGTATATAATATCCATAGGTATGTTTTCATTAGGGTATAATCACCTAAAAAATAAGAACAGTTTTTTTTGTTACCTTAGAATGAGTAGTTTTTATCTACAGAGGGAGTCTCTTATATGAAGTCCACCATGTTGAACCACCATGTTTCTACAGTAGCCCAGAACAGACAAACATTGGCTGTAGATAGGGGCGTTTGCGTTTTTCACGCATTTTGTGGCCACCTTTCTGTTTCTCCTTTGTGCTTAGAAGGGGAGGGTGAAGTGAGGGGGTTGAGATAAGCAACTACACCACTAGATGCCACTAAAGCCTACACATTGGACCTTTAAGGGGATTTGTTCAACTTAATTAACGAGCTAGTAGCTAACTTCTGTCTGTAAATTGGTGCTGGGCAGGTAGTGTACAGGGCTGCATCTGAGCTTTTATTCCCTGAAAATTGACACTGATTAGAGCAGTGAGACAGAACCAAAACAGTAAAGTTGAGGACAATAAAACCAAAACAAAGAGCTGAAAGAAGCTAAACAGCTTCATTGTCACAATGATGTGCTTTTGGGTTCAATCCTGTTTTTACTAAGCCTTTAACATCTGTAGAGTGAAGAAGACCTGCACAGTTGGGGAAAATTCTTTGTGAGTTTTACTCCTTTCACATCATTGATCCATTGTTGATTGAAAAAGATTGGTAAGAGCAACTTTACTGAACAGGATGTAAAAATAATGAACAGGCAATCGATCAGTCAGTATAACGCAACCAGGTGAACGGAAGTTACCTTGTCAAAAGAAATCCAATAAACATTATAGTTTTAAAATGCTCTATAATATGCTTCAATAAATCACATACTTACAGTGTCAACTGTTAACTTTCAGTTTTATTTACCAAAACTCATCGCATGTGTCCTTGAGGTCTAACAAACACGATGAAAGCATTTCCTTCCTCAAAAAGCATTAACTATTAAGTATTTTTTCTTAACACTTAGTGCATTAACGCCACCGACAGACCTGTGGAACTGTGTGAAACCAGTGGCACGAATGTGTATCTAGTCATTTACACCTACCTCGCGCTTGTGTGTCCTTGTGCACGTACATGGGAAGAAATGAAAAGGGGACTCACTGGTAAAGACATGTCTCTATAGCGCTACTAATCAAAAACTCTACAAGGAACCTTCAATGTTTAACAAACTGGTATTCAGTTCTTGTCACACAAAAGACTGGTGTTATATATATCAAGTTGACACATAAATGGTTTTATATCTTTTAACTGTCTACATGGAGCCCCTGTAACCCTTAGGATGTTTGTCAAATGTATTAACTTACTGACAACAGAAAACAGTGCAGGGCTGCTTTATATAATGTTGAATGCAGTTACGTAGTAGTTATTGTCTTGACACTTGGAGAAGTAAGCTTTTTCCTGTAAATGTCGCAGATGATAGAAAAAGAGCATGCTGTGAGAGGTTTTTATAGCTTTTTGCTGTAAGCAGCAGCCTGTTGTCGATAGAAACATGGTTGGGGGTTGACGAGAGTGGTGAGACTGAACAATTAAGTAAGTAAATCAGTGAGCTCTTGACATTATTTGCAGTCATTTTCCTATTTACAAAAAAAATGATTGATAGGTGCAGTTTAGTAACTGAGGAGAAGCTAAGCTAAAACTACTTCAATAGATCATCTTAGAAACATAGCAAATAATTGATCATGACTTGTGTATTGACATATACATCTGAACGATAGAATCACATTGTAGTCCTTTCAATCAATGCACTGACACACACACACACACACACACACACACACACACACACACACACACACACACACACACACACACACACACACACACACACACACCTGTTGGCATAGGCACAGATGTTGTCGACCAGAGAGCAGTTCTTCAACATGGCCTCCACCTTTCCCAGGGAGACGTACTCTCCTGCCTGCAGCTTCACCAAGTCTTTCTTACGATCTGGAAGCACAGCATAGAAACCTGCCTGTAATAACGTGCACATCTACAATTGTGGAAATGTTAGTATTTCTTAAAGAGAAGGGAAGAAGCTGGGGGTAGCACACATTTTCCATTCAACTGTGTATATCTGACCAGTGTTGTCTAGATAACAGAGAGAATTCTGGGTTCTGGCTGACTGAAGTAAACAAGACTGTGGAGTAATTCTGGGAAGTGAGGTAAAATCTGATTTGTTAAAAGGTTTTCCTGCCAGACTGATGGATGGGAGAGGAGCAGAGAGGTTGTCTGGAAAAAATCCAGGAATGTGGGGCACAATGTTGATCATTTGTGCTTTTGATGTAGCAACATCCGAACCCAGACAGATTACCCCAATCTGCACCTGTAAAACCAGCCGTATATCCACTACACTTCACTTTAAACGTCGTCATCCCTTTCCTCACCAATTATCTTGAGGCATCCGTCTTCTTGAAACTCTCCGATGTCTCCTGTGCAGAACCACCGCTGGCCATTCTCATCTACAAGGAAGTCTTCATGGTTTTTTGCCTCGTTCTTGTAGTATCCCATGGTTACGTTGGGTCCACCAACCAGAATCTCTCCTCTAGGATGTGGCTTGTCGGTGCTACGGTAACCACCTAAAAGCAGGGTTTAAAATCAGCGGATTGCAAATGAAAACTGCAATAAAAAACATTCAAAACTCACAATTTTGCTACGTACTCATTTTTGCAGCGATAAAAACCTGACAGCATGTTTACTTTAAATTCTATTTCTGCTCAGTGAGCCAAGCAGGCAATAAACTCAACATGATATGTATCAAGATTCAACAGAGTGCAATAAAACTGAGTTATGATCCCTTACGTAAAAAGATAGAGGTTGTACAGGAGTGGAAGGAAAAGAAGTATGCTTTCCTTACAAGGTTATGGACCAGCTACAGTGATCTCTCCTGAAATGCTGCCAGGGAAATGATTAATGGTGGACGAATTGGCGTTCTTAGAAAACCTTTAGTGTGTGTGCATGAGATGACACATAAGGGAAAAAAAGCAACAAGGACTGATGTGAATCTGCATGACACATAGTGTATCATTTCATCATGGATTCTGTGTGTGTGTGTGTGTGTGTGTGTGTGTGTGTGTGTGTGTGTGTGTGTGTGTGTGTGTGTGTGTGTGTGTGTGTGTGTAGCTCCTCTCCCTGTCTCACTCACCCTCCACCCAGTCTTTGAGCTTGATCTCACAGCAAACCAGTGGACCTCCCACTCTCCCAGTGCTGTAATCCCACACTGGAACAGACAACACACAAACATGATAAGGAAGCACACTAGCATCAAGGAACGACATTTATTACCATAGCAACACGACCTCACTTGTTCCTTTGCCACGGAAACCCCATCCCAAAGGAATGTCCACAAAACAGTGTTTTCCTGGCTCATGACCACAGTGGAGAGTGACAGGCAGTGGGCCATTCGGTTGGTCTAGTCTGCCTGGGAAAGGCTGGGAGTATTTCTACAGTCTGACATATTTGTCTGCAATGAAAGCCAAAAGATAAGCTAAAAAGTTTAAAAAAGAGCATTGGGACAGCTATTACCGCCACAGATATGAGTGGCATGACTTTACGCACATTACAAAGACATGAGAAAACGATTTCCCTGTTTACAAGAAGCTGTAAGGAATGTCTGCATTTTCTGGGGAAGACAATCACGTGAATGTATTTTACAGAACCTGAGCACAAATCACATCCCTTAGTTTGACAGTTTAACAACAGACTAAAAGCATTATGCTAACTGGGTTCTAAATGTACAATGATTTGTTGCTAATGTTGATGTTTCCAGACCACTGTCAAAAAAGATAACCTACTCCCTTCTCTGTTAACTACAACCCACGCACAATATATCTTCTTATTACTTTCCTCTCATCCATTTTCCAATCCCTGCTGTAAAATTCCCTCTTCATGTCCTCCCGCTGCTTTTATCTCTGCTTGCAGATTGTGGAAACATTTTCTAAGTCATTTCCCACAACTGCTCAATAATGTGCAACTTTTCCAGTTAATGAACCTTCATTTGGAACAAATTACTATTTCAGATTAGTTAAAAAGCAGTCGTTACTGTTGATGTACAGATGTCCTCCACATTGAGTTATGTTTGCAAATAGACCAAGAGTCTACAGCTGCGCTCTGTGACAGTGGCACAGCAGTGCTAGACCTAAATGCTAACATCAGCATGCTAACATGCACACAATGTCAATACTAACATCCTAATGTTTAGCAGGTATAATGTTTATCATGGTCACCAGTTTAGTTTAGAATGTTAGCATGAATATCAAGTAATTCTGTCCTATCAAAAACATCAATGAAAAATTTGTAACGTTGCCTTGTAGTCCACTGAGATGCAACGCAACATCACATCTTGTCCATTGTCAGGACAAATAGAAACACTGTGTGGAGAGTTCTATGTTCTTCTTACTGACCGCCAGAGAGGGTGGAAATAACAAGCATTTGTGTAGTGTGCAGAGAGAGTGCAGAGAGGTTTTTAAGGCCAGTTTTATTCTGTATTGTGACGTGATGGATATTCCTAAATATTGGTTGTTTTTTTTTTTTACATCTGTATAATAAACTGTATACTAATGCTTACGCTCGCTAATGGTTCCAGCACCGCAGGTCTCAGTCAGGCCGTATCCCTGACCCACCGGGCAGCAGAAACACACGTTCATGAAGCGTTGGGTGGCGGCGGAGAGCGGCGCTCCACCTGATAACAAGACTCGCGTCTGACCTCCCAGCAGAGAGCGAACTTTCTTGAACACCAGCCTGGATGGATAAATATAAGGCATGGGTAGATTACCGGGGAGGTATACCATTAACATATCTATCAAGATGCCACTGTAACAATTTATCTACACACTTGTCACATAAAGGTGTGCTGTATCCTTTGGCGAGCTGCTCCAGTTTGTAGTTGTATGCCAGAATGAAGAGTGTTCGCTGGACACAGTTCATCTCCTCCACCTTGGTCATCACGTTCTTATAGATACGATCCATGATCTCCTGGAACCAGGAATGAAGACAGGGATGGAGGTGAGAGAGAGAAAGAAAGAGATTAAGAGATTAAGAAGAGTGAGGACACATCAGAGACTATGGGAAGATAAGATACATGCTGGTTAGGAAGTCCTGCTTCTGTACTTCTGCCAAGTGAAAGGATACAAGTTTGAGAGATATGAGTTGCAGCACTGTTGCATTGCCATTACATCTCCTAATATGGGGCCCACCCAGAGCTCTGGCACCTTAAAGGGGAGATTCTGCCATGAACCAAGGTAAAACCAAAGTATTAGATCTGAAGTACGGAGGCGCAGTAAGTATATGCTTGATGAAGTCAAAACCAAAAGACATTTGCGATATCTTTAATATTTAGGGATTGTCTTCTGGTAGCATAATTTGTTTTTACTGGGATGGTAAAACAAAAGGTCCAGTGTGTAACATTTAGGAGGATCTATTGACAGAAATTTAATAAAATATTAATAGGTATGTTTTCATTAGTGTATAATCACCTGAATATAAAAATTCTTGATTTTATTACCTTAGAATGAGCAGTTTTTATCTACAGAGAGAGCCTTTTCTACAAAGTCCGCCATGTTGAACCACCATGTTTCTACAGTAGCCCAGAACGGACAAACAGTAGCTCTAGATAGTTTTTCACTGGTTTTGCGGCCATCGTAGCTTCTTATACACATCTTAAACGGGACAGCGAGGCGTGGGTGTCTCAATGAGCAACTAGGCTGCTACACGCCACCAAATCCTGATCCATTAAGGAAGCTTAAGTTGGGTCTGTAGTTGCAGCTCTGGCCGTACATGACCCAATGTCAGAGCACAAGATGATTTAAGATGGTCAGAGCTCATAAAACTTAGAACAGAAAAAATCCAGAAGTCCAGAGGAACAAATTAGTTAAATTTGGAGAACATGTGTTCTTAAGTTTAGTTGCATAACAACAAGGCTCCCCAATGGATTACTCACAACCAGTGACCTACAAAACCAGAGGGAAACCAAAGGAATCAACACAAGGGTGGATCTCTGGGTTGGTTAAATAAAACAGAGAACTATAGTAAACTTGTAGAAGTGAGTGAAACCTGTGCACCAAACTCAAATCTAAATCCTTCACTGTACAGTAAGAGGCTGTTTTACCCATTTACAGCAACTGTTTGACTATTGCATGGGGGGGAATACAGAAAAGTACAGCAAAAGGCAAAAAGTAATATAAAGAGAAATAGCCTACATCAGGATCTCAAACTGCTGGTCCAGGGATCACTTCTGGCCCTTCATTTAGCACTTGAACATTGAAGTGGCCCTCCTATGAGATGACAATACCACCTATGGACCCAAGCCAATTTTAGTTTGAGACTCTTGGCCTACATAGACATCAATATAGAGCCACATTAACATTCATGTCCAATGTCCAATACTCACTCTTGTTTTATCTGTTTTGGTTTCTGTTTCTGTTTTGGCAGCTAGATGCATTAAAAATGTCATGGTGTGTTTGGTGCTAGGCATGAATGGGGTGAACATTTTCTTGATTGATCGAAAAGTTGTTTGGTCCATAAAATGTGTAAAATTGTGAAAAATGTTAATCAGTGTCTCTCAAAGATATTCACATCACAAAATCTTGGAATGTTTTCTTAAAAAATGACTCAAAACTTTTAACCGATTATCCAATTGTTTGACAAGTAAATGTTGCAAATCGAGTTGCATGCCTAACTTGACTTGGTTTTTTGAGGTTCTACTGTCAATGGTGCTGCAGTGGAGAGAACCGCAACCCACAGATCAAGAACACTTCATCTTCCAGATCGGTCTTCAAAAGCTGGACTTAAATGGGTAAAAGGGCACAAACAAAACAAAACAAAAAAACAATAAAAAACAGCTGTTCCCACTGTGAGTGTGTGTGTGTGTGTGTGTGTGTGTGTGTGTGTGTTTGTTGGTGTGTGAATATGTGTGTGAAGCTAAAGCAGTGAGAGAGGAAGTCGACACAGGATTCATGCAGCAGCCTGTTGTCATATCACAGCAAACAATTTGTATGCGTGTGTGTGAGTATGTGTGTATGAGTGTGTGTGTCGTGGGGATAACCACATGGGGCTTTCTCACGTTCTGTTTACAGCTGTGAATGGTTCCAGACACTGGGGCCCTCTGCCCTTTACACTACGACCACTGGGAGATGGGGGTGGGGGTGGGGCTGAGCTTATGGTGTGAGAGAGAGGAAGAGAATACAGCGGCAAGGGCATACGGTCTTGGACTCTCCGACGTACAGTCTAGCCAACATGAGCAATGGAATTATAATCTCCTCTGGGGTTTAGTCAATTCAAATTTCTACATTAAAATGATTAGAGTTTCATCATGTCCATTGATTGACCAATATACAAACATCACATTACTCATCTTTGGGGTTTTGAAATTAATAAAGTCTTTTTGTCTTATATAAAGCACTCTGAATAGCATTGTTGTTAAAAGGTGCTTTCCTTAGCCTTCATTTGGCATCACGTTTCTGGCCACCTGGTGAATTTAAGTCCAATATTCAGGCTGGTTTTGGTTGGTCTCCATCATCTCCTGAGAGAAATATCTAACTCTTTAGCGGGTAAATTCTTCACTATGTTCACCAGCTATTTGCTAACTTTGTCTGTCCGCCACTTGGTGCTGGGCAGGAAGCTTACAGTGGAGTTTAGAGCTTGTTCACTAAAAGCAGCTGCCTGCTGCTGCTGGAAATGAGGCTGATGACAGCAGTGAGATTGAACCAAAAGTTGTAGTCTGTACAACCAAAACAATCACCTGAAAGACGCTAAAACACAATGTAGAACTGAGGCGAACTAAAGAGTCAAACATTAATTCTCTGTGGGTTTGTCACTATGAGTGACCTCTTTCATGTACATAGCCTCATTTCATGCATTGTTCATATAAAAATATGAATTATAGCTGCTTTAATCCTCATATTTTTTGTGCAATCCTTCTTTAACCACACTGATGGCTGTGTGGATACCGTATTAGATGAAACTTTTCCTCAAATTGTAAACTCCCTCTAAAACTAATAAAAGAACCCGCTCTGCTCTTTCACTGACAAAATAAATACAGCCATGATAGGTTTTGAGTAAAGCCCATCCTGGCATCACTGATGAAATGGATTAATCACTCAAATACACTTCAAAGACAAGCAAGACTAGCCAACTTCAAATATGCCCCATGGTGTCTAACATGGTTTGGTGATGAAGAGCAGCATTGGCCAGCGGTAGGAGGCACAGAGTATTTACGTCACAGTCGGTCCAGAGAGGCGGCAGAGTCCAGCAGATTCAGGCCTGCTGGACTCCGTCACTGCTACTCCATAGCAGGACTATGAACAGAGACAGAGTAAAATCTGACCCGCTGCCAGACGAGGCTAAACTGAAATGTTTGAAACAGACTTTAGGGAGAGTGACTCAATGAGAGATACTTTGAAGGCGAAGGGTTCTCAAACATTATACTGTATAATGCGTGGAGTTGTGCTGAGTGTACTGTTTTGACATACCGGGACAGCTGCCATCAGAGTGGGTTGCAGGACGCTGGTGTCTCCCTTGCTTCCCTTCTTGATCTTGGTTGACTTTGGAAGGGAAAAAGAAGCAAGAATGATGGCACACATCAGATTTGAAACTTCTTATTTTAAGACTTGAATCTATTTTACATTGTTTTTGTTCATTAAGTGCAATAAGAGGGATGCATTAAATAATCCTGCATCCATAATTATCTGAAGTCATGTAAAGCAATATTTTAGTCTTTTTTTACGGAAGAAGTCTGGGACAAATTCACTCATATAAAGCAGGGCTGGGTGATATGGCCTTAAAATAACCACATCTGATTTACAAATTTTAATCAATCTTTTTACGATTTTAACGTAAATTCAAATGAATTGATTTATCGTCCAGCTCTAATAAAATATGAGGCTTCAAACTGCATACTTGAATTGTCACTGTTTAAATGCTCTGAGAAATAAAAATACAACACATCTTCTTTGTAGCATCCATGTTGTTTCCACATTATGACTTAAAGCTCACAAACACAACAAAGCCAGACGAATGACTTCCCAACTCGGGAAATGGGACCACCCGATGCGTTCAAGTGCTTGAACACACCAATTACTATCTGATACAGTGACAAATTTGCTGGTGTTCACCAAGAAGATGCAGTTATTTATGGCACTATGGTGGAACTGAACTGCTGGTTATTGTCTGGATCTGTGGTGACAGATTAAATCACACACATACTACACAGACAACATCGTTGTCCAACGACATTAAGCTTTCGTTTGAGGTACACTCCAAAGGATTCCAAAACTGTGAGTGCGTCATGATAGTATATGTGTGCTAGCATTCGTAATTGTCTTAAAACAAGCAACCACAAGAGGTTTGACTTAAAAATAAGTTACACAGTTATGGTTTGAGTCAACTTTCTATACTTTACAGATATTCATAATTGAGTCTACAGACACATTGTGGTTGGTACTCAAAATACTGATGTTCGATAACCAGCCCTAGCTGTACAACATGGACATACAGTATGTATGCAATATAATTTGCTAAAAGAGCTCACCTGGCAAAACAATCTAGTGTATACCCTTAATGGAGTACATTAGTAACATTAACTTTATGATGAAATGCAAAAACAGTCTTGTTTCAGTCTTACTGTACCTGGTCAGCGAGAGTCTGAGGTGAGGAATAGCCGATCCTACAGCCATGAGAAACACATACGAGCTCTGCACTGAGCTCCAGTACATGGGCGAGAGGCAGGTAGCCAATGTAAGTGTCCTCCTCACTGTAGACACAAAGACACTCTTATAAACAGTTCTGAATGTAATCAGTGCCAGCTCATTCAAACTAGTTAAGTTAAAAAAGCTGAATAAATGTAATACATACATACAATGTGCTGTATAAGAGTTTTAATTAAAATTCAAACTATCAGGATCTGAAAATCTCTGAAATCATAAATCATATGAGAGTAATCTTAATTTAAAAAGCTTTTTTTTTTTAAAGGCCGACTTTTCCTTTGCTTGGACTTGAAAATGATCTATTTGTACTTCTGGATCCTCCAAATTCTAGGGAACCACATTTCACTGGACATGTATGCAAGTCATACAGTCATATTACTTAATACATGAAGGAAAGATATAATTTTTCTCAGAAGACTGATTGATTTTGTAACATCCGTAAGCCCTTTAACCTCTGTCCTCCCAGGTTTTTCCTCCACTCATACTGAACTCCCTCCCTTCTGCATTTCCTCTCACCCCAGTCTCCTTCCCTAGAGAGAAGGGTCGGTTTTTGTTTTAATGTAAACACTTGTGTTGTATGATGGTACTAGCTGGCTGACTCATACTTGTGCACGTGCTCAGTTGACACGGACGCCTCGAACAAGAAGTTAGCCTTAAAGAACTTTTGGCATTTTTCCTTAAACCCATTACACAACCTTATAGCCATCGACATTATAGCCAGTGACTTATTAATGAAAGAAGAGAGTTTGAGACAGCAGATTAGAGGAAGTTCATGTCCTCTCGGTGCTATTATAATGCAATTTAAACTGCTTGTCTCTTCTAAGGAATACACTGAGCTGAGCAGATTCCCTAAAGCATAAATGGATTGAGGTGTATACAGCACTCAGCTCAGTTTGGGCAAACAGTATCAGTGAGACAAATAAAAAGGCAATATGTATATGTATTATTTTGCTCACATCAATAGTAACGTAAAATGTACGAAGATATTTATTTGCCCGGAAACATCCCTCCTTCCCAGGCAGCCCACCTCCCACAAAGAGCTCCACCATTCAAATGGCTTAAATTAGTTTGGGTTAAAGGACTGGTCCCCCTGTTCCAGTCTTTATCCTTAGCTAAGCTAACCGGCTGGTGGCTGTAACTTCATATTTAGTGTACACGTGACGGTGGCAAGAAAGTGAAAAAGCATTTTTTGACACTAGTGCCATTAAAAATATAAATATCCAATCTGGTACAGATGGTACAGAAAAAATACATTTTTTGATACCCTGCTTTGAGGAATATAAACATATTTTTCTACTAAATGTTACTAAATAAAGTCAGCCTACTCAAATGGTAATTGTTGGGTAACCATACAGGAACTTTGCCTAAATTAAAAATCAGGCACCATCTGGTCTTACTACACAGGTAGAAAAAACTTACATGTCCCTCATCCATATATCACATTGAATTTTTTCTCTGTGATGAGTCTGTGTTGCCTACCACAGGTTGGGTATCCGCTCGGCCATGCCCGTGATACCAGCGATGATGTTGCTATGGGAGATCATGACACCCTTTGGTATGCCTGTGGATCCGCTGGTGTACATGATGACTGCAATGTCTGAAGGCAGCGGCTGCTTACGCTCACGTGCCGCTGTAATGTGAACAGAGAAAACACACGTACATGCACAAACACACATAGGAGCTGATTATAACAAAACTGCATTAAACTCATGGCTTGTAAGATGATAATGTGATTTGTGTGTATTGTATTTATATTTTAACTGACCACCCCTACAAACACACACACACACACACACACACACACACACACACACACACACACACACACAGGAACGCAGACTAAACTGTAACAGCTATGCACAAAAAATGCCTCACTGTTTATACATTGTCCACACAGACGCATTCTTGGAATAAAAGTAATAGCCTCCGTCTGTTCCATTTGCTGCATGTGTGCAGGATAAACCGACTGGATAAAGGAAAATGCAGCGGGTGTCAAAGTCCAGGGAAATATTTAAAAGTGTCTTTAATTCAATAGAGGCTGTGTGAAAGACGACATGGATGGAAAATAGTCAGCTGTGATATTGAACAATCAGGCCCCTCTTGGCACAATGCAGAGTTTGTGTCTGACTGTGCTAGCCAAAAAACACTATCTCCTTTATCCTCTTTCTGACACTCTCTCTTGCAGTCCTCAGTCTCTCCTCTTTATTCGTGTACTTTATTTTCCCTTTTTAGTAAGACTTCAATTGTGTATATTTGGTGGGCACTATGTTATCTTCTATTGATCCAGCCCTGCCTGTCAGTAGGCCTAAATCTTCTCTCATATTGCATCCATGCAACAAGTACCCTACTTCAGCTGACACTGAAAGTTGCAGGCAGTGGTGCAAACTCTAAAGACCTGAAGTAATGCTTGAAATTAAATAGTTCACAGTACATGTCACCAACCACATCTGAAGGAACAAGTGTTTGTAGCTGCTTATTGAACTGAACGAAATACGAGAGCTTGAGAGACTAGACTGGCACCTAATCTGCAATCCTTCACAGTCTTAAAGTGGGTGTGTCGCAGCCCCCCTAAATTTGTTGTCGGAAAGGTGTGGAGGGAGGGGGTTTCAGATGCTGTTAGACCATCCAAAAAGCTCTTTGGTTGAAGGATTCAGACCTGCCCTGTATTAAAACAATGCAAGGGGCTATGTTGTCGGGGTTGTGTTGCTTCAGGCACGACAATGAAATACAATCCAGGAAGTCCTGTTTGGGTAAAGGATCTGCGAATATGAAAGCTTATTGGATGCTGCACAGCAGTTTATAAAACTATGAGGCAGGATTTTACAACTCTGGAAAGTGGCAACTATTTTATTTTCCCTGAGGTAAACAGCAGAAAACAATTGTCCTCATTGGAAAGTAACTAGGAGTGTGCTATTACATGCATTTGATTGACTGATGCAGTGCCTTGCTAGATGACGTCACATTGCACTGCAGCAACAGTTGAACCAAGGTCAACGTTCCTGATGGACCTTGCAATGTCCTGCAGGAGCCCCTGGCTCCACTGAAACGAATACTGGGCTGTGGCTTTTTTTACGCTTAGCCAAAGTTGGTCTTAATGTGGCCTTAGGGAGAGCCCTCAGATGGCCTCCCGGTTTTCCCATGATTCTTGATGCTGTTGTTGCATTAAGTTACACAGTTGATGGACTGTTTGCATCATTGCCTGCCAGTAGGTGAGGTTTACAGTCAGGGCCTCTAATCAAGAGGTCGTGACTTTTGAAATCAAGGAATGCAAAAATGGAGCGACTCCTGCGAGCTAGTTCAGGCAGACAACTCGAGCTGCGCTGCTATACACACCACATGCCTCACTCTCCATATTAACAAACCAAGCACCCTCTTCCAATCTGGCGGTCTATTTACGATGCAAAATTTCCCAGCTCTCTCTCTGCTCTGTCAATGCCGCTGCTGCCCTGCATCAGTATTGCTGCCTGTCGTTCTGTAAGCTATTGCTGCCTGGTCGTGTAGCCCATTCCAGCCTTGTGCAGATCTACAATTTTGTCCCTGATGTCCTTACACAGCTCTCTGGTCTTGGCCATTGTGGAGAGGTTGGAGTCTGTTTGATTGAGTGTGTGGACAGGTGTTTTTTATACAGGTAATGAGTTCAAACAGGTGCAGTTAATACAGGTAATGAGTGGAGAACAGGAAGGCTTCTTATAGAAAAACTAACAGGTCTGTGAGAGCCGGAATTCTTACTGGCTGGTAGGTGATCAAATACTTATGTCATGCAATAAAATGCAAATTCATTATTTTAAAATCATACAATGTGATTTTCTGGATTTTTGTTTTAGATTCCGTCACTCACAGTTGAAGAGTACCTATGATGAAAATGACAGACCTCTACATGCTTGGTAAGTGGGAAAACCCGCAAAATCGGCAGTGTATCAAATACTTGTTCTCCCCACTGTAAGCATATCTGCGGGGAATGATGAATTCGGAGCCTAGACGCCAAAATCGAACTATATACTGCTGTAATAAACATTTCAAACGTGAGTTGTCTGACTGAACTAGGATATGGATGAAATTATCTAGACAACCTCATGTCTGAATAAATAATTAAAGATCCAATTGGTTTAAACAGGGAAACAAAACCAGTCAGCGGTTTGCTAAGCTAACAGCAGTGTATTGTTCATGTGGAAAATGAGAGATTGGTCTTGATTTTCCTCTCTGTTTGGCATTTTGTGGAACAAAAACAGAACTAAGATGTCTGGCCCCAAAAAAACCAAACAGAGGATGAACGGAGGCACACAGGAGAGGAAGGGAGAGTACATTACAGTCACAAAGGGAGGGCCTCCCATCTTCCTCTTTCCTCTTACTCGGATACGAGGCATGTAGGAGTGTGTGCGAGTTGATGTCATGTGAAGTTCCAGTGCTGTGTGTAAACATGACCCTCCCCTATATCCCAGTGCTCCATCCTCCCTTCCTAAACTTACATCCTTCCCTCTTTATCTGCACATGACACTACCAGCTTCTCTTGTTTTGGGTCAGTCAGTTCAAGGGGCCACAATAAAAGGCGTAGAGGGGGGAACATTTTTTCCACATTCATCCAATCCACTAACTGAATAAGCATCGTATCGACCTTAATCTGACACAGATGTGAGCACTTCCTCATTCACATGACCTAATGGGACTGATACCAATCCACCCCCACCAGGATTGGAGTGGGATGGAGATGCACAGTATGAAACGTATGGGTGGAGCATTAGGCTGAGGTCGGGTCAAGGTTTTGGAAGGCTGATACTGATATCTTTTTATTCAGGCATCTGTTGAAGGTGCTCACGTGTCAAGGAAAAAATGCCTTCCAGATAACATTTAACTTTAATATGATTTTTATTCATCTGCCTTAAAGCTGCTATAATCAACATTTGAAGTCGGGTGCCTTGGTTTTATCATTGTTTTTCACTGGAATTTAATTTGTGATGGAAAACCTATTTATATGATTTAGAGCCTCATGAGACACAGAACTCTGTAGAAAACAGCAGTTGTTTTTAGGGCTGTCCCCTAATAGTCAACTAAACTGTTTTCATTAGCTAGATAGTTGCAGAATATTGTAATAATAATGTTGCAACACTGACCTTTAGTCTTGTAACTTAGGAAGTATCTTACCGATGCACTGCTCCATGTGTTAACTGTGTTAGCTGCTGCCGCTTGCTAGTCAGTGGTCCTATTAGCTTTCTGTACCGACCAGGACAATGACTCCGGGGAAGACAAAGACGCAAAGACCAAATCTCTGTACTTAAATCAGAAAACACACACAATCCCACACAGCTTACCATTTTCAGGCTTGGCTCCCAGCTTTTCAACAGCAGCCATGTTGTGGACACTGATGCCACGTGGAAATCCAGGCCATGAGGTTGGTGTGTTGTCCACTACAATGATATGCTGCAGCCTCGGAACTTCAATTAGGATAGCCTGACACACACACACACACACACACACACACACACACACACACAAAGCATGAGAACAAATATGACAAGCATACATATATTGTTTACACATTAGCACATGATGAAAACCAGGTTTCTTCTGAGTCAAGAAACATGCACATCATCTTCATCAATATTTGGGCTGAGAGGGGATGTGTGAGCGTGAGCAGAGGAGCTGTGTTTATGCCACCTTGATAAAAGGGGAGATGAATTGCCAGAGCACCATTTGTCTTTGGGGACTGAACGAGTCCAAAACGATCCTTAACATCCAGCACGTGCACTTCTCCTTATTTCTGTCTCTATGGTGACACACTTCACCTCTCAGATTCTCTCTGATGGATAATGGTTGCCTAGAAGCTGACTATTGTTATAATATTATTGTTGTAGTCATGCAGACAAAAGACATGTTGATGTCAGGAAGTGACATCTCTGACTTTGGATCAGTGAGACTTACCGTAACTTAGTTTACATTTCTTTTTATTTGCAGGAAAGGAGTTTGGCAACCTTTGTAGACTCTGATGAATGGAAATGTCCTTCAAACTGTAACATTTTGTTTACAGCTGTTATATTGGACTTTTTGTAATGCTGACAGTAAATTCTGTACTGTTGACAATATTTTTTAACAAAACTTCCTTTTCAACTCTCAAACTTTTTTGCAACTTCCCATCAAAGGCTCTGTGGAGATGGCATTTCTTACATTTTTTTATGTTGTCATTATGTCCTTAGACTTTTGGGGACCTGAAACTGTAGCTGGTGATGCCCAATGTCACATATCTCAGTGGGCTATACAGGCTGTACAACACAAATATGGTAATTACCATTCATCACTGCTTGATATTATTTGTTTAATTTGCCTGTTACAACAGAACTACTGAACTCATCTCGCACAAGTGCACATAACTCAGTTATGTCAGTGTAGCTATCTCTATCAATGCCAAAACTACTACTAAACTAGTGTTTCTCAATGCAGCATTGGATTACTCATACTTCATCCACACACAGTTTTACCTCTACACCTACTCTAAACGAAATAGTATCTCATTTTCAGTATACATTTGTGTGTTCTAACCTTGAGTCTGGTCTCCAGGAGCTCTCTGCTGGTGATGACGTGGGTGACCTGAGTCTCATTCAGTCCGTGAGCAATGGCTGGACCTCCCAGTGTGGAGTAAAGGGTGACCACTGCAACACACACCAATAAAAAACACTATTATCATAAGTATAAATATTCTACCAGTTTCTTTAATAAATTTACACACCAGTCATGTAACACAGTTAATCATTTCTAAACATAATGTAATAGCCCCTGGTGACTGTAATGTAGATAAAGTATATCTCTGTAAGATAACTGTGATATTTATAATGGATGATCATAATGATACTGATTTAAAGAGATTCTCTCTCTTGTTGAGTTCAAACTTGTTTATAAAAGGATCTTGTACCAGAGCATTAAAAGCTGTATTGTCTTTATCAGTCAAAATTTAAATACTTTTTTTTTTTTACCAAATTAGGCTGTTGTACTTTGACTATTTCTTATATTATTGTAATTCTGTTGGGTTGCAATTTTACTGTTTCAAAAAGATGAATATGTATATTAATATACAAATGCATATTAATATAAAAACATATATACCACACTTGCACGTGGTTATAGTAAATCATAGTTGACTAATATAAAACTAAATGTTTTCATGGGAAAAAATGCTGGTTACTAGTTATAGTTAGTCACACTTCTTGGTATCAACAGATATGTGGTTTGCTGTTTTTTTTTTCTTTGTTGATGTCCTGAGCACACTGAAGCAAATCCCTAGCAACTTGCACCGAGTTGTATGGCAATAAAGTATTGAATCTTGAATCAATGACACCATATCTGTATGCCTTTTCCCAAAATGCCAGCCAGATGTCTAAGCCAAATTCAAACTAAGCCTTAAGACTTAAAAGCTTGAAGATCTATCCATTTTCTTCCACTTATCTGGGGTCAGGTCACAGTGGCAGCAGGCTAAGTGGGGTATTCCAGACCTCCTTCTCTCCCGCAACGTTTTCCAACTCCTGGTGGATCCTGAGGAGGAGCTGTTCCCAGGCCAGATGAGATTTATAAATCCTCCAGCAAGTTCTGGGTCTAGCCCAGGGTCTCCTCCCAGTAAAAATAACCTGCAAAGGAAGACACCCAGGAGGCTTCTACCTGAACTACCCCAGCTGGCTTCAACAAGCAACAGCCCCAGTGTGTGCTGGAGGTCATGGTCTGATAAAGCCAACAGAACCACAACCGTCTGCAAAAAGCACAGATGCAATTCTGGGGTTCCCAAACTGGACACTCTCCTCACCCTTGCTGCACCTTGAGATCCTGTGAATATCACAAACTGGATCAGAGACAAGGGACAGTGTTGGTGTTTGATTATGTGCCAAGAATACGGACACAGCTCTCACTTTGGTTTTACAAGGTCCAGATAGCTGGTAGTTACGGCCCCGGTACTCCCTAGGGGACATGGTCATAAGCCTTCTCCAAGTCCACAAAACACATGTAGATCGGATGGTCAAACTCCCACGACCCCCCCAACAACCCCAAAAGCTGGTCCACTGTTCCACAGCCAGGACAGAATCCGCATTGGTCCTCCTAAATCTGATCAAATACTGAATTTGACAATCAGTCGAAGCCTCCTTTCCAGTACCCTGGAATAATATTTTTTCCAGGGGAACTTGAGCAGTGTGATACTCCGCAATTGGAGCACATCCTCTCCTTTTTTTTAAATGTGAGCCCGTTCTGCCACTCCACAGGTAACGTCCCTAATGTCCACACGACACTGAAGAGGCTTGAAGATGCAGTTTGACTGTCTGAGAGTGAGGGGACATTAAAATGTAATACACTGCAACGGCCCTGCAATAAATACTCTAATGCCTCTGCCAACCTTACAATGTTCTGTTTTGTTAAGACTACTGTGATAGCTTTTTGTGTGTTGGTATAAATATGGTAAAACCAATTTATGGTAAGTTTTTGCAACTGTACTGTGCATTTGTGTTTTGTTGGAAACCTACTATGGGTCTGCACTACAATGAACAAGGTTTACTCAGACAGGTGCAGTAGATAATACATGGATAAATACATCAATAAAAAATAAAGGACTAAATATCTACATTTGTCTGTAAATAGAATTCCAATTATCTACGCTGTATGAATACATTGAATTTCTTAAAACTAGCTTAGAGACAACTCCATTTGTACATATGTGTGTGTGTCATCATATAGACAGTGAAGCATGTGTGAAGATGGACAATGTACGTGCACTCAGTCAACACCACTCTGTCATTCTGATTTGGCCCCTCCTGCTCTGATGACATCGTCAGGCACCTCAAGAGGCCTCAGCACGGCCTTTGAGCCAATGGGACACAAGCTCTCACTGGCCGATAATCTCTTTTGGGGATATAAACAGTATTGGTATGTGAGGGAGTGTGTGTGCACATGCCTGATGGAGCGCTGGTATGTGTGCTTGCATGCACAAGTCCACATGGGAGCATCAGTGGTTGGAGCTTTTTGGGGTCAGTTACCTTTGATTAAAATAAAAATGGATATTTAATAGACAGTCTTCCACATGTGGTGTGGTGGATATGACGGTTTAATGACATAATGATTTGATTACACTGCATTGACTTTCTTTGGGACGACCATGGTGCTCACATTTCCGTCACATTTCCATCATGTTTCTGTGGACACTAGAAGCTTACACTTACACGTGACTGTTAAACTCTTTCCATTTATAAAAATTCAAAATGTATGTAATGTAATTCATTTTCCGTGATGTAGCTGCTCTGGTTGCATATTAATCACCGCAACACGAATGTACAATAAGATCAATCAGTGACATCTGCTGAGCTGAATCAGACAGATCCTGATGCATCTCACCACCTCATGATGGTCTGTACAGACAGCTCACAGACTCCCTCCAGACATATTTAATATTTATAAAAATACCCTTCTTTGAATAACAATTTTTGTATTATATGGAAAAAGTTCAAATAACTTATAATATATTCTTAAAATGTTCTGGAAAAGTCCAGAATCTATGAACATGTTGCTCATTACAAACTTTTCATCCTACCAAATCCTACCGATCACTCTGCACAGTGAAGCTTAAACATCCAAGTCAAGTAACAATAAGAAAAACACAGTTTTGAGTGTGAATTATTGCATCTACTTGTCTTCTGCTTGTGTGTCTGTGTGTGTGCGTGTGTGTGTGTGTGTGTGTGTAGTTGTTTAAATATCACAGCACCGGAGGCAAACTGGCTTCAGGTCAATAAACAGACAGAGGAAGAGAAAACGGGTGAGAGTGACAGAGAAGGTGAGAAAGGTGACAGGAGGAAACAAGTCATCGAGAGAAAGAGAGAGATAGAGAGAGGTAGAAAAACACAGAGTAACACAGTCTCTATCCCTGCGTCCCTACACTGACACAGACACAGGGGTTGATGGGACAGGTCTTAGTGACATCACATTCTTGCGTCATGGAGCTTCAATACTTCCTGCTCTGCTACTGTGTGTGGATGAGGGCCATGACACCTCCAGCCGTGAGATCTAAACACGAGATTGGGCCCCAGCTTGACACTCACACACACGCGCATGCACTCACACACACAACTCCGCTCTGTAGCAACAGGCTTAGAATTTGTAAGATATTCAGCCTTGTGTTATCTTGGTTGCTCTGCTTTTTTTCAATCCAACAAATGGGGGAGGAGTCAAATTTCCTCAGAAGTGCACAGAGGAACATGTAATCCTTCAACTTACATTAAGACATAAAAAGCAGCCAAAACGGGAGTTATGAGGTTTTTATATGACAGCAGTAGTAGAGTACGTATGCTGCGTGACTGCTGCTAGTTATATCTCGTTTACTGAACTCACACATATGACAAGTGCAAAGAACTCACAAATGATGTGCACATTTGCCTTTTGACAAAAAGCCAATATACAGTAAATACAATGTACACACACACACACACACACACACACACACACACACACACACACACACACACACACACACACACACACCACACCAAGTGTTTGAGCTCACTGGGGGCCTTTGGCTGACTCCTTGATCCCTCTGTCAACATCAGATGTTCATGTAGACTCTCTCACCCCTCTTCTGACGCCATCACCCCTCACTTCTCTCCCTCTCTTTCCTCCCCTCCATCTCTTCCTCCATCGCTCTTTTCAACCTTTAACTCCCCTCTACCTCCCCCCCGCACTATGTGTTATCCACTGCCCCGGGCTTTCCACTGTCCCCACTGTTTGTGTTTGCAGGAGAGAAAGATGCTTTATAGAGATGCTTTATTGGCCTGTACTCGCAGCGTATTTTCAAAGCGTGACAGTTTAATGGAGCATAAACTAAAGCACACAGAGAAAATGAAGGGTCCTTCAAGGACAATCAAAAAGATTTAATGAGCTTAAAGTGCTGCTGTGGATGTTCATAGTAAAGAAAGTACCCTTAAGTAGAGAACATATTAAAGAGTAAATCAGCAGGGAATCCCTCAGGGCAGGAGGCTGCTGCTGCACTGATCGTTATAGGATGAAGGCGCAACAAGACTGAAAATTTCAACCTTCTCTGTGGTTTACAGTGTTAACGTATCCCTCAGCATTAATGTCACAAAACATAGGCAGTTTTTTCTGAAGTGAAAAAAATATTTTTTTCTTATTATTTAAAGTCATTCTGCTGTTTTATTTTTATTTTTACAATTCTTAGAATGTCCCCTGTTAGCATTGTGCTAATGTTAAATTATTCCTCTGGTCCTTTTCACCTGAACAAACCAGACACTACTTTGGGCTGACAGGTACAGAATTCTCACTGGTGTTACATGAGAAACATGATGTCTACTCTAATACAAGCAGAAAGGACCATTTTCCAGGGCAAAAGATGCCTTTTTGTTGGAGTACAACAAAAAGATGTGGTGACACTGTGCATGTATAAAATAAAAATGCGTTGTTGTATCTGAGTGTGTTTCCATCACAGAAAATTAAACGGATGGAGAAAAAAAAGGAGTGGAGGAGGAGAAATGGGACACTTATATAACAGAAAAGCAGAAGGGACAAATTGACCTTCTTCTGTCTCAGCTGGGCCCTGCGTGTTGCAAGTTGTCCAGTGCAACCACTAACATGTGCACGTACACACTCACACAAACAGAAATAGCTATAAATCAGCCTAATTCAGACACATTTGGAAGATGCTCAGTGGGAAAGTGGAGAGAGCAGTGAACACAGCACAGTACAACCTAAACTGAAAGCACACTACAGTATAGTACAGATTTACTTCTTTGCTGTTGACAAAAAAGGACCTCCATTTGCTTCAGTCTGTTCTACTGCTGGCTCCCATCGTTTTCAAAAATACTCTATTAAAGTGTTGAGAGTTAAGGTCCTACAGATGTAAAAGGAAGAATATAATGACTTTTTAATATAAAATAAGACTGAAAAACATTACAATTTATTTCTCAGACAAAAATTCAACTAAATATATTTAAAAAAAAAACAAATTCAATGAATTATTTTTTATTTTAGAGGTAGGGTATAAACTATGCAAAGCATTTTTCCTTTTCTTTGTCAAGGTGCGAATACTAGAAGTTGGTTGATCGAGACAAGCAGTAGGCAGGGTTACTTTTAAAATGTAATCCAATACAATTGCTAACTACCTGTTAAAAAATTTAGTCAGTAACCTAATCCAAGTATCACAATATTGAAGTAATGAAACTCAATTACTTTCTATTACTTCTGGATTACCTCAACAACAAATATGTAAATAAAGACAAGAGAAATGAATTATCAATAAGAAGTACTGATGTAAGCGTATTATATAAGAAATGGAAATAGAAACAATAGAAAATTAAAAAACTGTTGCATTTTAAAACTGTAATCCTGCTAAATAACCCCAATATTTACTAAATGTACTGTAATAGGATTATATCTTTTTTCTACAAGAGGACATGGATTACAGTTACCTTTTTTTTAATCCTGATTAGGTAACTCAGTTACATGTAATCCATTACTCCCCAAATCAGGCAATAGTTGGTTTCGAGTTAGAAAACCAGAAGAAGAGGGCACAACAAGATAACGTAATTAAAAAAGTGCCACTACAAAAAAACACTACAGAAACTCAATGGATATATAACATTTCTGTTTTTGTTATGTGAGAAAGGTTACATGAGATCTGTGTGTAGGATTCAGTGGCATCTAGCAGTGTCAATGTAAAGTCCAACTCACTAACTTCACCTTCCCTTTCCAAGCTTGAGGGAGGAACTACAGTGCCTGTGAAACATGCAAAAAACACAAACGTTCCCATCTAAAGCAGTGTATGTTTCATCTGTTCTGGGGTACTGGAGAAACATGGCGGTTCAACATGGCGACGACCACAGAAGGCGAACCGCAGCAGGTAGATAAAAAATGCTCATTCTAAGGTAAGGAAAACATAACGATTCTTATTTTCAGGTGATTCTGCACTAATGAAAACATACCTATGAATATTATATTCCATTTCTGCCAATAGATGCTCCTAAATGTTACACAATGGGTACGCAGTATGTAAGAGACTGATGCTTCTGACCGGCTGCAGCTTAGAGTGATGCAGTGTTTTTTAGGCTAAAGACTGTTTAAAATGTTAAGCTGCTGCACTGCTTTTCATGGGGTGTTAATATTGTTTGTCCACCCTCCTCTGTGTATTTCTGTGTGTCCATACTATCGACATATAAAAGATGGACATCATATCCGGGGTTGGTTGGTGACCCATACGCCCCGGTCGACTTAATCATGAGCAGGGCTCAGCTGTCATTCATGATGTAAAACCCCCTTTTTATAGTTTCAAATAACTTAAAATTGAAAGAAAATTAAAATGAGAACTATCTAAAATACCGGAAACCATCAAATCACTAATTTATTTAAGGTGTACCTAGATTCTTTAGTTTGACCATTGTCCCATCTGCTATTATGGAGGCAACACACTTTATGACCTATACTGCAGTCAGCCACCAGGGGGCTTCACTTTTGGAGAGCTGTCATATATGCTGATGGTCCATACACAGACACGCTGGACTTACGTCGGAAGTTGTACATGAAGCAGGCCTGGGCAGCAATGATCCACTCGGCTCGCGTCTCACAGAACATGGCGATGTTGTTTTTTGGCCGCTGCCCCAGCGATGCCAGCCCACTGCCCAGTTGGGACGCTGCTGTGAGGACCTCCTTGTAGGAGAGCCAGCGGTACTCACCCAGAACCACCTGCAGGAGGGGGGAGAGGGGTGTGGAAGAGAAGTACAGTGACATTTGTTAGTGATGAAGAAGGGGATAAAAAGGTACAGTAGATAAAGGAAAGGAGGCTAATTGCTCCAACAATGTACCCAGTCTTTATTAACTATTTAGAGGGTGTACTGAGCCATTACTCTAACCAAAGAACATTTGATTCCTCCTTTTATTGTGTGTCAGTGGGTGCATTTTACTGCAGGAGCACAGTACTGAGAGTTATATCCCACAGTCACATGTTTGGTCTGTTTCATATTTAAAAAGTCACAGGAAAGGGAGCAACAGTTCATCACTGCCAAACAAAACTACTGCCTCCTCTGCTGTCATTCTCATACTGTAGCATTTCACGGTCATCATCTGCATGAGAAGAAGATAAACACGGGCTTCTGGATATACTCTCCAACACTCTGATGACACACAGTAGAAAGACACACATGCTTCCTGCCTGTATTAGTGAGGTTATACTGGCTCCTAATGGTTAATAAATGGTAGTGCACACAAACGCACAGTAATCATGACTATACAGTACTGTTATCCACTTGTTGGAAACAATAAACAGCTAAGACATGTTCTCTTGCAGCAATAAGTGTTTCGACACTGGGGGTTTAACTGGATTAGAAGGATCAGGCTGCTGGGATTAGGGGGAAACTGTAAATGCACGTCAAAGTTTGCTAACTCCTGACTGTGCCAGCACCGTGCATACTTGGGTAAAGTTTACACTGAATGCTGTTGCAACTTCTGAGATAATCTGTGAATGCAAGTATTTGTATACAGACGTACATTTTATAGAAGCATATAGAGGATATGGTGGCAAGACATGGTAGTAGCCTTCATGTTAGGAAGGATTTAGTTTCTATTTCATACTCCCACTATTCTTTTTACTGTTGAACAAATCAAATCTCTTTATCCCATCTCCTTCTTTCTTTCCATACACTTCTCTTTCTTAACATTTTTAAGGTCAACGGAATTTAGGTCGTCTAGTGGAATGACAAGCTGGAATGCTGACAATTTAAACAATACCGTTTTTCTTTATACAATATGACAAATGTGAGGTGCAGGAAAAAAATTCAAATCTATTGCTTCTATTCATTCTTCCCTTTTTCTAACCTTTGTGAATCTTCTTCAAATACCTGGCTATGCAGTCTTTTATTCATCCATTCATTCATGTTTTTACACTGACCATGTGGTATTAGGATTGCAGCGGTATACCGATAGCACAGTATACTGTGGTATGAAAATGAACAGTTATCATACCATGTACGTTTGTTTATCTACGGAACTGTATTCCACTGTATTCGTTTATATTACTCATTTAACTCTCTAATAAGTGTATTTCCCAAAATGTTGAACCATTCTTTTAAAGCAGGGGCAGATCTAGAGAAATATTCATGGGGGGGGCAAGAGTGTGGCATGGTAACTTTAAGGGGTGGCAGAAATATCTGCTGATTTAATTGCAAACAATCACATATGTCAATATTTGCTTGGAAAAGCTCCCAAATAAAGATATTTTACTCAAAAATATTAAATTATTGTGGCACATTTGTAAAGCATTTATCTAAAGGTTGCGTTAGAATTTTTTTCATTGACCTGAAGCCTTAGTTCAAAATATGGCCATAGGAGATCATTAAATGGTTTAAAGTTTTTTTAACTGGGGTAACAGCTGGGGTGGCCAGGCATTTTTTAGGGGTGGCAGCTGCCACCTCATACCACCCCTCTAGATTCGCCCTTGCTTTAAAGTGCCTCTAACATCCTAATGTCCCTTTTTTAGGGGTTTGTATTTTGTCCCTTGCTATTTGATGTAATGTAACTATACTACTGCTTCTGTTACCACACTTTCTGCATTACTCTTTACCTTCTTGAACACTTTTCCATTGCTCTGTCGCTCGTCCTCCTCACAGATCACCTCCCTCGTCCCTAGACAGTCTCTGTGTGGGAACTTTGTGGCTGCGTACTCAAACATCTTATCCAGGGTGTCCACTCCTGGGTGCAGCGAAGTCAACAACCTCTTGGTGGCGCTCACCGCTCGGTAGGGTCCCTCGGGACGTCCCAGCACCGAGCGGGCCTTCGCTCTCTTCGCTCGTTCCTCCTCGGAGCCAAGGAAGCCCTCGTTGGATCTGGAGACCCAGCTGAGGACGTAGGAAGGCAGGAAGGTGATGAAGGTGTAGATCCATACCATTAGGTGGAAGAGGAGCAGCAGCAAGGGGTTCAGGTCCTCCTTCAGCTTCATCTTGGTGAAGCTGTGAAGACGCTGGACGAGGCGAGGAGAGAGTGTGGAGGAAGATAAGCTGTGAGAAAAAGTTCCTCCCGCTGTGGCAGTCAGTCCCCCTTTTCTTCTGTCCCTTTCTTTGTCTTCCTTCTTTCTTTTGGAGAGCTTGACTCGTAATCCCTGGCAATAAAATGCCCACAGCTCCACACTACTCCTGGAAAATAAATCACAAACAACTGACATTCAGTTCCTTTCTTATTGTTATTTCAAAATAAGGTAAAGCCTGAGCTTATAATAATCCTGAGCTTTAAGAGCCACAAAGTACCCGGATCTCAACTCATTCAGAAATCGAAACCAAACAATGAGTCACATGTAGTCTCGCTCAAAAAAAGCAGAAGAGAAATTATTGGCAAACCACGACGTAACAAACAGACCTGCTCTGTGCTCCAATGTTCCTTCTCTTTCCTGCAGCCCCTGTATCCAGTGCACTCACTGAGAAAACAGCATGGACACAGCACAGGCAACTGTTACCGCTGAAGAGACAAAGAAAAAAAGAGAGAAAAAGAAAGAAAACAGCAAGAGCAGATGAGAAAAAACTAACAAAAAGATTTGAGAAGAAGAGAAAGTGAAAAGAATGAAACAGAAAGAGACCACTATCTCTAACAGACGTAAGCGACACTAAGTGTGAGATGGTGTATAAGAGGTTTCTGAATGAGCATGTATGAGTGTGTGTGACAGGGTACAAGCCACTAGACTAGACTAGGACGACTGAGAGAGTACACATAAAGAACAAGCTGAAGCTAAAGTGTGTGTACCGCAAAGTAGCAGATGCCCTAGCCACACTGTACACACTGAACCAGAGAGAGTGTAGTGGGATAGACTGCCACACTGGATTTTTACAGTATGGAGTATATTTTCTGAAATTCATCTCACTTCCTAGTTTCAATTGTAACAATACTGTATCATGTGACAGACACAGACAATACGAACTAGTGGTGATGGAGACTGTAACATGCAGTAGGTGCTGGCAGAGTTTGGGAGCTGTCCAGAGTTCTGATCAGAGATCAGTGTTAAGGTTCTCTCTTTGCCATGACTGACAGGTTTCCTGATAGCACCAGTTCTCTACACTTTAACCTGTACAGTAGGTTAGGCCAACACCGGTCTTAGCTTCAGATCAATCAGGAAACACTGTTATTTAAATATACGGTGTCTTACCAAGGGTTAGGTATGTTTGAATATTTTGATACAAGTGCTTTTCAGGGCCGATTGCAAAACTTTCTTTCGAAACCTTACTTTTTTATTTCATTTCAAATGCCTTTCTTTCCTTTAAAGTTTAAAGTTAAAGTTCAAAGTTATTACATTTTAAATTTCCTTATACAGTATACCACAAAAATAGTAGTTTGACAACATAATCTTAACCCAAGGTCCACTTACTAGCTTTTTTTTTTTAAACCTCAGACTGAGCAAACAGCATCTGCCATGTTGAGATGCGGTTTAAAGCTCCAGTAAAGGAACATCTGTTTATGTATTTCACTGGCTGTTGTAGCTAATCTCAGTTTAGAGATCCCCAGACGTTTAAAAATAATCTGCTTTGACTATTAATAAAATTGTGTCTGTTCTTTCCCCCTCATTGAAAAATCCAGAATTCATCTTCATTTTGTCAGTCGTGATGTCACAAAATCCTGCCTGTACGTATGCGTCATAAACTCAGATTGTAGGTGAGCTCAGAAAATTTTTTCCCTTTTAGCAGATTGAGATTGAACGCAGCCTTCTAGTGTCAAACTATGAACATATAACATTCTGCGCAGTGTAAGATTCAAGGATCTGTAAAAAAAAAAAAAAAAAAACTGGATCTTTAAGTGTTTCAGATTATTGCCAGGGTAAATGAAGGTCCCATCCTCTAAAAGATACTTCACAGTCATCATTGTTATCACTACTATTATTGATTACTATTTGTCTGTTGGGTATGGCAAAAGTGCTTCTCTTATAATTTAGGGAGCTGAACCTCGTTACTATCACAACCGCCATTATATAGTCCAACATTTCTGGGTAATAAGGTGGTTAAACTGCCATTAGAGGCCACCAGTGTGAGAAATAACCATAATGCATATTGACATTTCTACCCAGTCCATCAACTGTCTTTGCAATCGTGCAGCTAAAAAAAACATGTCCCCTGTCAAAACGGTGTGAGCGAGCACGCAGATACACACTCGGAGGGCCGCTAACAGCCTATTCTAGCAGCAGTAATTCATTATTCATAGGAGGGAGAGGCTCATCTAGCTCCCCTGAAGCACCTCATCCTTCCCCTACCAAAAAACTGACACACACTGTACCTACTTGTCTCCCAAACACACTCATCCCTCAAGTGTCCCTTTGAGACTCATAAATAAATCAGAGCTTTTACCAGCACTGCTCTCCCAGACTACCATCTGTTCTCTGTGGGATTCTCCACTGCGCTGTTGTTCTGCTTGGTGTCTTGTTACCCGGCCTTGATGCCTCCTCGCTTCATCACAGGACCCTACAGCTTACCAAAACTGCACCCTGCTGGGACAGACGCTTTACTCCATCGCCCGCTATCATCCACTTGTTGGTTTGGTTGTCTCTTGCAGTTCTTTTCTTTTTTCTTTTTTTTGCTGAAAGTGGAGGTCGATGAAATAGAGGCCAGAGAGGAGTAGTGTGGTCAACTGTGGTAAACAAACTGTCAGACTAGAGGAAAAGAAGCAACAGAGCACAGTGCTGGCAGACTTCAACTTCTTCCACTGCTGTTTTGTGTAGACATTGAACCGAAGTTTTAGGTCTGCTGTAACAAATATGAGACTGCAAGGACAGTTTTAAATGCAGCCACCATTTTATTTTCCATCATCTTTTGTAAACCATAAAAAACAAACCTCTCGTACTTTAAGCAACAGAGAGGGAACATGCTTTCTTGAACAACGACTGGGTTTCTCTTTGTTTTTCCTCATGTCAGCAACCAATGCTTTTCATTTTTCTTTAGACTCTGAACCTGTCGCTGATATAATCCTGTTCCTCCATAAAGATCACTGAAAATCATCTTAGTGCTATTGTCTGCTCCTCTAACAAAACATCACAAAATCTACATTTCATAGACTGGATTATTTCAAGCTATTATTTCCTGCAACTGCATTCAGTAAACAGGATGTTCACCAACAATACTGAGTAGCCTACACTGAATCTGAAGGCTTTGGTGTGTTTTCGATTAGATGCTGAAGGGATACTCCATTTTAGTATTGCACTTGACCAAAATATTGGTCAAAATCAAAGCAACATAGGTCGAAATATCCTGGTCAAACTCTGGAAACACATAATGTAACTCTGTAACGTCTTTTGTTAGACCCTCTCTCACTGGTAAACACCTTCGTCTTTCAAACCACATCCCCAGTTTGGAATGTAACTCTTCTCACAGTTATTAATAGCACTCCAAAATGGTTGTTGATTAATTCTCGGTTAAATAATCAACTAATAATTTCACCATTGCGCCATGACTGTATGAATAACAGTGGGGAGTGCCACTGTGTGCACTGCCAGGCACCACTAGTCAGATTACACATGGGCAGGGAGATATGGTGTTGTAGTCATAACATATTGGAATGTCGGCTAAGCTTTGGATAAAAGGAATTTATGCATAAATAAAGATGGAGAGCCACCTGTAACCTCCATCTGTGTGACATCAATCAGACTAGTAATTCCTTACTTTTCATTGATATGCACTGATTGCATCCACGAGCCATTTACCAACCCAGAGAAACGAGTCCAACCCCCATGTAGACGAGCGGGCTTGACCTAGGGCTTTCCAGAAAGATCCAAGACCAACTCCTCCTCTCAGTCACTGTAAAAGGTCAAGACCCTGATTTATCCTAAAGCAGTACACAAACAAGATTGACTCTAATCTCTTACCTTTAATGGTGAGAAAGAGCTAGTCGCAATATGTAGACTAGTAGTTGCTCAATGGGTGGCTTTATGCAGCAAGCAGGCGCTTTGCAGGCAGCCTCCACTCACTGGATTAATTGAGTAATATTGTGACATAGTCTGTGTAGTGGTGGGGTGAGCAGGCGTGTGTGTGTGTTTGTGTGTGTGTGTGTGTGTGTGTGTGTGAGGGAATGATTGCTTCCTCAAGAGATTGTGTGAATGGGTTCTTTTGTGTGCAGACGTCATCGTGCTTTCACCCACTCAGCTAAGCAGGCAGGCCGAAGTCTCGCAGAAAGTTCAACATGGCCATTGTGGTGAGACGACGCACAAACACACGACTTTGGCCCCAAGGGTCAGACTGCGCGTGTGTTAAGGAGAAAGAGGAGATGTTTGTGGTGTGGAGGTGCATTTGCGAGGGCGTGTGGAGGTGCAAACATGAGGTGTATTTGCCTGTTTCAAACAGTGGCATAATCAAAGGCTTGCAAAATGACTGAAGAGTTTTAAGTACTGTATGATTTCATTGAGAGTGAAAGCACAAAACACAATTGGTTGGATTATGCAGATCAGGCTGCAGCTTTTCTCTGCTTTTGTGTGCACATGGTGACATAAACTACTGGCAAACATGCCAGTCACCAACCTATTCCTTTCACTTTCTCTCTCTTGTAATGCTTTGGACTATTTATACCACAGCTAAATCAATAAAAAGTACCTGATCCTGGCTAATATTAAGTATCTTTATCACAAGTGAAATAAGGAATGTAAATAAATACCAAGAAAACATGTAATCTTTTCCCTCCTCACTCAGCAGACTATATTAACTTAAGATATGTTTTATAACACCATAATAATGCAGACTTGTGTCCTCCTTGAGAAATATGGCTACCAGGGAGAAAGAGTGTGTGTCTGAGTGTTTTCTAATCACATCGGACCATCCCCGCAAGACAATAGGATCTCTGTCTGTAGGTACAGGAGCACCCTGGTGGACCTGCATCATTTGATAACCGTTGCCACAGGCCAGTTCACTTCGGCTGGGTAAATAAACAGACCTTAAAAGTGGCAAGCAGCTTGAGGTTGTAAAACTTGGGAGTGAGGATTGTTGTGAGGTGACAAAGATTTGCAGTTCTGGCCTTTGATTAAAACACACGTTTATATAAAATGTGTCTTGCTTGTCTGCCTTTCATAACTGTATACATCTACCTGAAGAAACACAAAACAGTGTACAGATGTTTCTAAAAGTTCTCTTAAAAATATGCTCATTACAATGAGTATATGAGCTACTGAGCTCTTCCTCATTCCTTAATGAAATTAAAGCGCAATAATGACACAAGGACTCCCAATATGTTGTGGAATTGAGATGTCATTATAATTAGAGCCACTGAACTGCGACATCCAGGCGCACTCGCGACTAACAAGAGCCCCACATTGGCAAGATAACTTCCGGTTTGATTTTTCAAAATAAAATAGGTCAAACTGTGTTGCATTTTGGCGAAACACTGTTCAAGGCGCTGACCATACGAGATCATGAAATAGGCTCTCGTCCACAAACACATTATTATATTATATTATAATTATAGTATGAGCGAATGTAGCATTGTTGGTAACTAACAGCGAAATGATCACTTTACACACACTGGCATTTGAACAGCACACACATTCACACCCTGTTCTCAGCTGAGGGAAGAATCTGAATTACATTAGTTAATCCTACTCTGTCTGTCTTTGTTCTCACTTTAGCGACTCTTTCTACACTTTGGCTCAGCTGACAACATTAAATTAGCTAGCAAGTAGCTGCTACATTCAACAGCGTGAACTAAAAGTCTCGGGTTTTATTTTATTTTATTTTTTTAGAAGAATAGCGTCCATTACTTCCACAATTGTCTCGGTCTATCTCGGGCAACTTGACGCAACTGTAGCATCCCGCACATCTGGGTATAAACGCGCATCGAGGAACTTACCGGTGTCCGTCTGTCAGTCTGTCCGTCCTCCGGCCCCGTTACAGTCAGCTCTGCCTCTGTGTCCACCCGCCGGCTCTCCTACAACCGCTGATGTTGAACTCTGCAATCTGAGCCCGGAAGTGACACGCGCGTCGTGTTGTTGTACGAGGATGGATGGCGGGTACGGAGGGAGAGAGGGGGGGAGGAGGGGGAGAGGAGGGGAGGAGGGGGAGGGGGGGGGAGGCATTCCCTGCGTTATGATTGGACTCGTCGAGGTGGCGCGTGCTAGGGGCCGGGCCCAGATGGAAGGAGGGCTCGAGGTGACTGCGTGGGTTACTGAGTGTCAGAAGGAGCGAGAGGCCACGCGCGCACACCGAGGTGGGGTGCAGTGGTTATATTAAAGGAAATAAAGAGGGTGTATTAATAAGCTGTCAAATGTAAAATGGTCCTCAGACTCTTGAGAAAGTTCATACAAATGATGATCAATAATTGGGTCAATTAAGAAAGGGTCCACCTAACCTGAGTGGAAGAATTGTGAGGTCCAGTACATTTCACCTGTGATTAAGATTTAAATGTAAACTTATGGTGCCATGATTTGGACATGGGCTCCACTGGGGGAGTCATCATGGACAATTTCAAATGTTACAGAATATCACAACCACTACCTTGATCATGCAGAACTAGAAAAAAAACTACTCATTGTGTTCTTCTTCTTGACACCGTTTCTTTGTCTGCTTTCGCCCCTTGTGCAATTTGTAAAGCCCCTACCCAGCATGCACCGTTGGAATACCCAACTGTCAAAACACTTGACATGAGATAGATAGATAGATACTTTATTTATCCCGAGGGAAATTCAAGAAAAACACACTCAAGTTACTCAAAACAACACCACACGCACGGAGCAACTGGATAAGAGTCGTGCTCGCGCTGGCGCTGGAAGGGCCTTGACATTAAATGTATGTCCTCATAATGTATGTTGATACTGTGACTGATATCTATGTTGTCTACTTTCATACACACACAGCACTTGTGGAGGGCAGGGAGTGCACAGTGGGCTATATGAGTGGATTTGAACTGGCAACCCTCTGATTACAAGCCTGGACGAACAATGCTGATGCATGATGTTATTTGGAGGAGTGAAGCAGAGAGGATACAGTTTATCCAATGTAAAATTTCTGTCATTTCTGGGATGTCTTTATTCTGCTCCATACCATGTGATCATGGTCCTGAGTTGCAAATAAATTAAATTATTATTATTTTTTATGTTGACTGTTGTATTGTTATAAACCTAAGAAAACACAGAGCTATGAAAGGGAGCCGCTGGCAGTGTGATGACTCACTCTGCAGTGTGGTGCAGAGGCAGTGTGATATATCATGGAGACAGAGAGACAAGCAGATGGCTGCTTCACCAACAGACATATTACTGGGAAAATGAAATGGTGAAATGAGGCTTGCTGCCTCATATCTCCACTTTCTCATCAGGGTTGTAATAATAATCCTTCAGTCCCAGCACTCCACCATCTGATTACTAACAAGATAATATATTTAATTAACAATTTCATGATTGGAATGTATCTGTCATCCGTTTTAGCCACTAAGCATCAAACCAGATGACTCAAGCAGATTCTTTCAAATGTATAATTTGAACGCCATCTGTTTTCTAGCTTTCTTGAAGAAATCGTATGAGTTTTTTTCTCATTAGACAAGCTCCTTTAAGCATGAGGGAAAATATTTAGCATATTTTGCTAATAAAAAATGTAATGCCATTTCTCATATGCAGATGTCAACTACTACTTGCTGTGCCACAATCTGTTCTCATAGATCTTTGGTGCTATTCATGAAGACTTGTTATTGTGAATAACTCCCTTGATACTGTCTGCATCATTATTTCAAGCACATTCAACCCCTGTTGCCTTCTGATTCTTTACTACAGTATGTCCATCTCCAGCTCAGTTTCAAGCCGTGAAACCGTGGTCTCTAGGCAACTTTTAGGCGTGCTGGATAATAGCAGTATATGTTTTGATTTCCAATCTGGCCTTCACTAGAAACACTCCACTGAGATTGCTCTCCTCAGGCTCACAAATAATATTTGAATAGATGATTATTCTGATGTTCAGTATTAGTGTATATCACTGATATTTTTTCTGATGTTCTCCAACAAATAAACAACTTAATTTTTCTAACCGAAATGTTTTCTCAATGGGTCTAAAGTGATGGGTGTCCCGGTCAATGCTGTTGTCCCTACTTTCATGTCAGTTGAATGGAATTGAACAGTTTGTTTGATTAACGTCCCGTTAATAGTCCTAGTTATTATAACACTTGTATGTAGATTTTAAGACTTTTTGTCTTTTTGTAAACTTTTTGTCTCTCTTTTTAAGTGTACTTTTTTAAAAAACATTTGTTGTATTACTGAGAAGCACTTTGTAATTTATCTTTTTAAAGGGGATACTAAGTTACCCCATGTGTGTTCTCATTAAAATGATCAATATTAATTATGATTCTTATAAATAAATAAACATTGTTAATAAAAAATAGATTAAGTTAACATGGTTCCAATTTTATGTTATTTATCTTAACGTTGGGACTTAATATTACGTAGTTATGTACTTATCTCAATAAAACATGGGGAAAGAGACACGGTTATTATGTGACATATCTTATGTGTTGCTAAGACACGACACTTTATTTCGAAAATAATTAACTACATTTATCACAATTGGAGGACATTGTAGCCACAAATTTGAGATGTTTTTTTTTCTCTCAGGCACCGCTCTAGACAGCTACAGCCGGCTGCTGGGGTCCTTTTCCACTGGGCTGAGGAGGATTAGCAGCCAACATGCCGACTGTCGGAGTAAAAAGAGATCTTCTCTTCAAAGCTTTGGGCAGAACATACAGTGAGTCATATTTACTACATGTTCAAGTAGCGGACAAGTTGTCTGCCTGTTGTTTAAATGTTCTCTGGACTCTGAAAGAGGACGTCAGAGCTCAGTTTGTGCTCATTAGCCTGACTGTTAGCACCGCAGCAGCTGCTCACGAGCGGCTAGCTTTACCGGATCTGGATTTTAATACAGAGAAAAATAAGACATTTAATTGAAATTCGCGCCAAGTATGAATTTGAATATGAGGCTGTTCTGCTGATGTTTGTGGCAAAAAGAAACTAGTCTTATTGCACTGATACCTGTGTGTTTGACGTCAGCGTGATTGCGTCATTCAGCCGGCTCCTGACGTTTAAACCTGAGCCGGCTGCGGGTGAAGAGCAGCAGGGGGGAGATAACAGCCGGTGGGTCCTTTTTATATAGAAAGCTGTTTTTAATAATGGCTGTTTGCTTCTTGTTGTAGCTGATGAGGAGTTTGACGAGCTGTGCTTTGAGTTTGGGCTGGAGCTGGATGAAATTGTGAGTAAACAACATGAAAGGAAAAGTGTCTTCTGATTACAATAGACCTTCGTCATGATGTACACTTTGACTTGGCAAAAACTAAATTGTATAGGATGTCACTCATGACAATTGACAAGTCAAAATGTCTAATGTGAGAAAGGTCTTCAAGTACATTTGTGCCAAAAATCTATTGAACTGTGACATGTAACCAGTGAACTCATTACAGACCTCAGAGAAGGAGATAATCAGCCGAGAGCAGGGCGACTCCAAAGCATCCGGAGCATCCGACACCATCCTCTACAAGATTGATGTACCAGCTAACCGCTATGACCTGCTGTGTCTGGAAGGGCTGGTCCGTGGACTGCAGGTCTTCAAGAATACGTGAGTGGCATCTTGTATGACAGAACCGGCATCCTGCTGTGATTGCTACAGTGTCAGTGAAGGGTGACTGCTAAAATGCATGTCAAGGTTGACCAGTTTCATGACACAACAGAGAAGTATAACAGTGTAAATCAGAACCCTTTTCCAGAATAAGGAGGGTGGAAACGTCTGAGTGTGATTTAATTGCATTAAATATCGTGGATGAGATGTGGTGTTTGGTTGTCAGCCTTGCTTAAATCCAAGATGCCTATCCATTATGGGTGTAGTGCATGCAGCCTTGCTTCACTGTTGCTACAGAGATTGTATTTGTGTTTCAGGTTGGAGGCACCTCGTTACAGACGAGTTAGCCCCAGCAGCGGGGAGCCTCAGAAGCTGGTTATTACTAAGGAGGTGGGTGGTAACATTCATAACACTTAAAGGCAAATACTTTGTAGCCAGAATCTATCATTAGCTTGGTTTATAAGTCAAATAAATGTGTGTATCACCATGGTAACAACTTGGTTTGTTGCTGTTGTGTTTGTCCTGTGCAGACGGCGGCAGTGCGACCCCACGCTGTGGCAGCAGTGTTGAGGAACATCACCTTCACACAGGAGCGTTATGACAGCTTCATCGAGCTGCAGGAGAAACTCCACCAGAACATCTGCAGGTTAGCTTATCTGTTGGAAATGGTGTGCTTACTATCGCTTGTATAAGGCCTTGGATTCAGCTGTTTATATAGTCTAGGTACATCTGCGTCGTCCACTTAGCACTGCTAAACACATGCTTTGAACAGTTCAGTGGAAGAACCATACAGATGCTACCACGTTGTGTCGATTTTAATTGGTCACATGTTTTGTGTCAAGATGTTTTACTGGAACTTGATGGACCTTTTTCACAGCAGCCATTTTGACATAAAATAGTAAACACAGGTGTTACCAATGATACTGGTTAAGGTTCTGTTCCATTCAGGTCAAACAGTCAAAGTGCTTCCATTTTGCATGTTGGCTCAGTGTAAAAGCTCTGCTGCACTAAATCATGTCAGAAATGGCTGCTGTGAAAGAGATCTGTTCCATGAAAATCTCAGCAGCTGGGCGGTGTCTGAGATGTTGCAGCCGCTGTGTCTGTCACAGAGCACGTGTACCTCATTAAGTGACAACACAGCGCAAGCTTTGAGGGCATAATGTGAACAGATAACTAAATCATTATTGATTTATCTGCCAATTATTTTCACGATTAATCGATCAGTTGTTTGGTTTGAAAAATGCCAGAAAATGGTAGAAAAAATGACCATACCAACCTTCTAGAACCCAAGTTGACATCTGGAGATTGTGTTATTAGAAAATTAATGATTGATCAGTTATCAGATTAGATGCAGATACATTTTCCATTGGTCAACTTTCTCTTTCAGCTCTACTATAAAAGTACTTATTAGCATTGGCCCTGTAAAAACCCCCCAAAAAAACTGATCAATGTCAGAACAAATATTACTTTTCAAAGAATGGTAATATGTCACAATTCGTTCTTTTACTATCAAGATATTTCCTGAAGAGACCAAAAGCAACAGTGAACTTATCCTGCTGATGTATAGTCTGTGTATACAAAAAACACACCAACCACTGTTGTCCTTTTTATAGCGTGTTTTAATGTCATTCAACCATTAACTGTGTTTTGTGTGCAGGAAGAGGAGTCTGGTGGCCATCGGGACCCATGACCTGGACACCATCTCTGGTCCTTTCACGTACACAGCCAAACCTCCTGGTGACATCAGCTTCAAACCCCTCAACCAGACCAAAGAGTACACGGCCACCCAGCTCATGAGCCTCTATAAGGTGAACATCTAATTTGCTGGACTTTGGTTAGAAGAGCAATTTTCTTTTTGAGCGGTGCTAAGCTGGTGTTCTTTTGACTCGTACAGACAGACAGCCACCTGAGGCATTACCTGCACATAATTGAAGACAAGCCTGTGTACCCCGTCATCTACGACAGCAACGGTATTGTCCTGTCCATGCCTCCCATCATCAACGGTGAGTACTCTGTCTGTCTTTAGGTGTTCTGCCTCTGTTGCATACTATAGTTTTTTTTTCAGCATTTATCTAGAATTGTGAGCTTGGAAACATCTGACAGACAGATATCAGAGATCTGACTTGCTTGCTAGTAAAATTGCACCGTTTCAGGCTTTTTAAACAGAGAAATGTTAAAATAACTGAAGTGAGTATTTCTTTTTTCCAGGGGACCATTCAAAAATCACCCTGAAGACAAAGAACGTCTTCATCGAGTGCACAGCCACAGACGTGACCAAGGTGGGAGGAGAACAGAGAAATCCCATTAGAAGTTGTTCAGTCAATGTTATCAAGGGAAAAATGACTTAAACTCAATCTTGTTTTCAGGCAAAGATCGTGTTGGACATGATGGTGACCATGTTCAGCGAATATTGTTCACAGCCTTTCACGTAAGTCGCACATCTGTCGCTAATACAAGCTCTTCATCTCCATGGAGACGGACAATAACTGGGGTTCCAGCTGTCAGCACCTTTCTGCTTGTCAAGCTGAACACAATCTTGCTTTGACATCACTGATAATCTCCCAGTGAATTACAATAACTACTATGAACATAGAGTGAAATATCCATCATATCCATCATGGATGAGCTGGCATTTGTTTGTGCAATATCTAAATAAGTGTGTGTTGTTTTGTTTTGTCATCTTCAAACAGCATGAAATATGCCACCCATTAACCAACTCTAGATAACAATTACTTGTCAAATAGGGAACTATTCTTATTCTTAGTCATATGTGCTTTGTTCAAGATAAAAAAGTACAATAAATGACTGGATTGGACAAGTATTACAGTGAGGGTTATATTGTCTTTTGTCTCTTGCACTTTCAGGGTAGAGGAGGCTGAGGTGGTTTACCCAGATGGCAAGACCTACAAATACCCAGTACTGAATTCACTACAATCATCTTATACGTTCTCCTTTTTTTAATCAAGGGCACATGAATTTCTTCTACGGCCTCCTAATTCTCTGCTGCTATTTCCTGGTGTGTTCTTTAGGAGCTGGCTTACAGGAAGGAGAAGTTGTCCAGCGAGTTCATCAACCGAAAAGTTGGCATCAAGTAAGTCATTCTGACCTACTCAGTCAAAGTAACATAAAAGTAAAAGATGGAAAGCACCTACAGGTTTGTCAAGATGCATTCCATTTTGCTTTTGTCGCAAGGTTGGCATTAACGTATCTGAGGAAACTCACAGACTAACCAGTTTCATTAGCTACTTACTAACACAGTCTAGTACAGCAGCTCTGAAACAACGAACTGTAGCTGTATGTTTCCATTCCAAAAAATGGCAACCAAATACTGGAAAATAAAAGGAAAAAAAACTTTGTTGAACCTCTCTATAAGTTGGCCAGCTATGATGAAGATAATCATCATCATTTATTGGACGGATTGTAACCTTTCTTCCCACCAGCTGCTTGGTGTCAGCGTATCCTCAGAAACTTGACCAGTCAGCATTTGCTTTGTTTTCTCCTGACAGTGAGTCAACTGAGAAAATCGCCCAGCTGCTGACCAGGATGTGCCTGCTCTCCCAGGCTACAGGCGTTGGTGACGAGATCGAGGTTGAGATCCCACCAACACGCTCGGACATCATCCACGCCTGTGACATCATGGAGGACGCCGCCATGGCCTACGGATTCAACAACATCCCCCGCACCACGCCACGCACCTACACCGTAGCCAACCAGGTACCTGGGTTTTCTTCTGCATGTTTGATGTGTGTGTGTAACCAAATATCATTGTATCTCTTGACATATGGTGTGTGTTCTTATGTTTTTGCTCTGTATGTCCACAGTTCCCTCTGAATAAACTGACTGAGCTGTTGAGACAAGATCTGGCAGCTGCTGGATTCACAGAGGCCCTCAACTTTGCCCTGGTAAGAAAAAGATGCACGGATGTAAACACGGCTTTTTTCTTTGCATCTTTTGAGGGAAGAAATAACTCAATCTTCCTCTTACAGATGAAAAACTAAATTCATAAGCACTACAAACGCACCATTGCTCAACTGAAGTCACTCAGATGTTGCTGCTACATTCGTACTTGGTCTGGTATGACCTGTAGCTTATGGTGGCTCATGTTAGCTAATGTTTGCATTTGGGTAAATATTACTGTATAATGGAAAAGCAATTTGTCCCCTCACTCTTCCTGTAGTGTTCTCAAGAAGATATAGCAGAGAAGCTTGCAAAGAAGATCTCAGAGACCAAGGCGGTTCACATCTCCAACCCCAAGACTGCTGAGTTCCAGGTAAAGAAGAGAAGAATGGAGATCCTATAAAGAATCATTTTTCCAGAAGAGGGCACTCTTGTCCTCTCCGACAGATTGTAGCTCATTTATCCAGCCTCACCACTCTTTGTCACCACCAGGTGGCGCGCACCACATTGCTGCCAGGCCTGCTGAAAACTATCGCTGCCAACAGGAAGATGCCCCTTCCCCTCAAACTGTTTGAGATATCGGACGTGGTGCTGAAGGATGAGACCAAAGGTAGGCGTCTGCATGTGTGAAGTGATGAAGAAAATCATTTAGTCTTATATAACACGTACACACTGTATCAAACACGCCCTTAAAACAGTTTTTCAAACCCTGTTGCCTCACTGATATTTTTTGGGCCGGATGCTGATAATAGCTGGTTAAGATGTAATCTGATAGTGGTAATGCAATTTAAGCCGAGAGACCAAGTGTGCTCACATCCATGCAAAAATACTGAGGTGCAGGACAACAAGTATTACTGCACAGCACAAAGGAGAAAAAGCCTGCATACTGATGGTCTCCAAATACATTTTTATATTCTCTTTTAAAGCAACGTTTTGATCTGCAAGATCTTTTGTATCAGAGAGAATAAAGATATTGATTCGGAGCCCATCAGTGTGCAGACTTTTTCTCCTTTATGCAATGCAATTTAAGTACCCATTTTTTATTTGTTGGGTTGGAAAAGTCTCTGAAACATCATTTAGATACCAGGATGCTAAATTATTTCTATAATGATTTACATTACATATATACTTGAATCTGAACAGTGCCTTACGTAGTCTTGTTTCATTTTTCCATAAATATGAAAAATAAACCAACCAAACATAAGCTTCATTACATAAGAGGAATGGCAAAATAGACCTATTTTGAATAAAAACCCAGTATTGGCTTTATATATTAGTAGCCAGTGTACCTAACACTCCCTCCCCCTCATCCCACCAACCAGATGTCGGGGCGAGGAACAGCCGGCGTTTCTGTGCCGTTTACTACAACAAGAGTCCGGGCTTCGAGGTGATCCACGGCCTGCTGGACCGAACCATGCAACTGCTGGAAGTGAAGTCAGTCCGCGGGGACGGCTACCACATCCAGGCAGCAGACGGTAAGAAGGCTTTGAGAGGGAGTGGAGTGGAGATCTATGGGAATATAGCTAGCTTTGCTGGTAAATATCTTAAGACTGGATTTATACTGGGAATGACAGATTTTAAGCCCTAGATTGATGTTAGAACATTTTAAATTACTTACCAGGCTGCCGAACAAATGGATCTGGGTCACATAGGGGTTAAAAGGCAGGTTTTGTGGAGATTATGTAAATCCAGTCTCTGACTAGCAGCAACCACATTGTTTGTTACCAGAGCGTCATGTACCCGGTTTATTGAGGGGGCACAGTTTCCATGGCAGTGACATGCACAGTTTGGCTCAAAATGAACTTGTGAACAGGCCTGGTTAGTTTAGATTAGATCTAATGAAGGGGATGAACAAATACGTTGGCATACAAGAGAAAACATGTAATATTGATCTAGGTGGCAGAGACAGAAGCCAAAAATATCTCTGCATACTTTTATAATCAGATACTCAAAGCTTCAAATGGTCATTATTGCCGCTGTACACTGCTCAATCATAGACCAATCAATCCAATGATAGTACATTATTAGAGATAAAGCACTATTGGTGTGTATGTTAGCTGATAAATAACAAGAAACTGCAATACAGAAATTCCAAACCAAGTTGATTTTCCACTGTAAAATTTCACACTCAGTATGTGAGTGTGTGCAGTCTTAAGACTGTGTGTATGACTGTGTGTCAGTTTTAGTCTGAGAAAAGTTGAGTACATTTAGAATATGGTTAATATGGTGTTAGTGGAGAAGTGATGGAACCCAAAATGTGTAAAAATATTTTTTTAAAAAGAATTCACTAAACCATTGATTACATCAAAAAGTGCATGAAATACACTACTATAGCTCCCCTATGTGCCTTTTTTAAATGTGTACTGAGAGTACTTTTCCTCCCCTCTTCTCTGGTCTCACCTGATGCTGTCTGGTACAGCCTCTGTTTCTCCGTGTAATGGACACAAGCTAACCCTAAACAAATGTGGCTCATAGTCAAAACCACTGATGCTAACATCAGTAACAGTCATGTAAATTCCATGTAAAGTGTGAAGTTCTAAATAATTGACCACTTCTGTCCAGTAAAGTTATGCTGTTAGTGTGATTAGAGGTTGCTCGTTTCTAAAAATTACACCTTACACTGTGCACAGATCACAGGTTGTGGAGCCCCCCTGTTCTCCTGCCTATGGAAAGAACCAACACATACATATTTCTTAGAACAAAATGTTGTAAAAAGTACTTCCTGATAAAAGAAATGTACTCTCTAGACACCAGATCTCAATGTGCACCCTCAAGTCAAATGGGCTTAATGACATTACTTGTTACATGTTTTTGCCCATTAAAAGTAACCACTGCTGCTTTCAAAGTGGTCCAACTGGCCAGGGAAGTATACAAAGGGATAACGTTACAGAGTTATGGTAGAATGTGTTTGACAACTTGTTGTATACAATTATTTTATTAGAGAAGTTTTTACTCCTTTGAAATAGAAACCTCTTTTAAGAAAATGGACAATAACAAGCTATGAATGAACAGGTGTCATTTATAGGTCATGGGCATCTGACTCGCTCTTTTTCCCCTCTGTACCACAATTCACTCTATTCCATTTACTTTGTCTTCTGTTCTTCCTCCAAAATCACCAATTGCATCACCTTACCCTAATAAATCAGGATAACTCTGTGCACTGTATGAAGGAAACCAAATAGCGTTGACGTACACTGTCCTGTCATCATTTCGCTCAGTAAAAATCAAGGGTGTCACATCAGCACTTGCGGTTCATGAGTTGTAAGCCAAGAACTCATTTCAGACAACCTCAATGTGTCTGTAATGATGAAACGCATCTGAGTAAGAGTGTAAACGTCCCGTCTCAAGTCATCATGAATGAGATGGCTCGGTCAATCATGTTGCACATTAATGGAGAGTTCTTTTTTTATGGTTTGGTTTTCATAGAGAGTGACATTAACCAGCAGTGACATGTGACTGGCACAATAATACTTGTTGTGTTTAAAGAGCAGGTATGACTCAGTTGGGTTTCATCTCTCAGAAGCATCTGATCCGTTCCTGTGAGATTAGCAATCAGAAAGGTTCGACTTCAGGCCAATCCGCATACATCATTTGGGTTTTGGAGCCCTTTCTCTTTCCATACTTTCTCTCTCACCCCCCCAACAACTCCCCCCACCCCCTCCTTCTCCCCTTGGCTTGCATGCTCCAAGGTCACGCTGCAGGATATCCACTCTGGCTCTGCTGGCCCATTCAGACTGCAAATCAATGTGCTCAAGTATCAGTGAATGAGAGCAGTGAGGAGACGGGAAGGCAGACATGGGAGCGGAAGAAGGGATGAGATGAGATGAGACTAGAGAGAGGGGGGGGGGTGACAGGAGAGCGACAGAGCGACGGCTGGAGGCGTAAGCAAGAAAGGCTATGAGAGCGGGTAAAGTCTGCAGTGTGGGAGAGTGCATGGGAGTCACGTCACCCACTGCAGTGCTGAGCAGCGAGACAGACTGGCACATACACACCCACCCACGGGTGCTCAGACTGTCCATCTGAGAGGCACAAACACGTATGCACACACTTAAGAGGGAGCTGAAATGGACTGGCTCTAACAGTTCGCACTAATGCTCAACACACTGAACACACACTCCCACTCAGTCTATCTTCTCTTCCATTTTTTTCCACACTTTATGCACCATTAGCCTAATCCCCCTCCCCTCCCTACATATGTCGGCGTGTCCATAACCCCATTACAGGGTCATGACCCTGGTCTAAGAGGCTCACCTGACACAGACACACCCCCTCAGGATGTGTCCATCAGCATGGTGAAACAGCACTATCGATAACTCGCCTTCACTCCCAGCACGGAGAGAGAGAGTGGCTGAGGGAATAGATGTCAGCTGAGTTTCCTCCACTCAGCTGGGATACGGGGATGAAATAACGAGTCAGGGGATCAGAAGTGGCGGAAGAAACCACTTAAGAGACAGATGCCTGTGTTTCACTTAACAACTGTATCCAATGCAAAGTCTTGGCAAATACACCCTTTGTTAGGAATTGTGACTTTTATTTTTTATTTTTTTTGTCAGTAATTGACTGTAAGTCTTTGGCCTATATATTTTTACGGTTAATATTGATGTTTATTATGTTTATTTAAACTTGCATTAACTGATTTTTTTTGTCCACTTGGGGGCAGCAGAAACAAGTTTGACATGTTATCACCTTAAAGGTCCAGTGTGCAACATTTAGGAGGATCTATTGAGAAAAATAGAATATAATATTCATAACTATGTGTTTAATCATCATAAAATAACAATTGTCATGGTGTCCACCACACACTGTACAGTAGCCTAGAATGGACAAACCAAACGCTGGCTCTAGATAGTGGCGTTAGTGTTTTTCGGACATCTCGCGGTCACCAAAGGTTCTCCTTCATGCATGGAAGGGGACCTTTTTAAGTTGATTTGGTGAAGCAAACAGTTTTTTATTTCCACATCCAGCAGTTACAAAGACACATTGTCATTCATTTGGAGTTGTGTTTCTTGTCTCCTGGTGAATATAAGCCCAATATTCCCAATACTATCTTTTAGCTCTGTTTTTGTTTCACCAACTCCTTAGAGAAATATTTGGCTCTTTAGATGCTAAATGCAAAAGTATTTATTAGCTACTTGCTAACTTATCTGTCGGCTGTTTGGTGCTGATCATAGGGTTTTTAGAGCTTTTTCACTGAAAAGAGACCCTTAACTCACTATAAAGCTCTGTAAAGACGAGGGGAGCTGCAGATTCAGGTGATAATTCTCTGTGAAAACAAGACCAGGAATTAAACTAGAATTATCTTTTAATGGTGATGATTTTCAATTTCAACGTTTTTGACCAAAAAAGTATTCCTTTCAGCACGGAAACCCTGAAAACCACAAACAAGAACCTCAACACTGAAACCCATACTACATCATCATCCTTGGAAGTCACTCATGCTAGTAACCATTTTAGGCGTGTTAGGAGCTCCTTAATGCAGGTTGAGGCGTTCCTTCCATTGCAGGCTTTTGTTGCTGGAGTAAGAACCTGTGTGAATTCTCAGTCCAGTTGTATAAAGTAGTATTAAATCCTATGGTAAAAATCATGTCAGTTATATTGACATATCTGATGCAGCTGTCTAACTCTCCTTTCCGCTGAAAGCTTTGCCGAAAGTTGGAGGAGAGTGGGCGGAAAGTGGCCCGGCTCAAGTGTAGGATTTTCATTGACTGATTGGTTATTTAAGATGTACCAGAGCTATTTATATAGTTGCCATGGCATCCTGCTCATGGTACAAGTAGATGACGTGTGAACCGACGCAAGCACATACCACCGATTTAATACACCTAACAGACACAGAACAGGCAACCGAAATAAACACCATTTATTTCAGCATGTCTGTTAAAATGTCCCTGTTTGAGTCTCCTCCACACACACACACACACACACACACACACACACACACACACACACACACACACACACACACACACACTCAGTCCATGTGTTCTGCAAACCTTCATACATAGTGATGAGTGATCTAAGCAGTGGGCTCTGGAACCCATTAGCAAGGCAGCGTGGGAAGAAGCAGTGCACTATGGGAGAATGCCATGTCTGTGTGTGTGGGGCTGTTGTCATGGCAACCCCCGTATCTTGTTAAATCTCTGACAAGTCCGTCTTTCTGTCTGTGTACTCGTCACTGGTTTTGAGCGAACGCCTCTTACATTGACATGTGTTTTTTCATCTCACTGATGATGGAGGCTTTTTATTCCCTGTGGACTAAAGTGACCTTTACTCATGACACTGACGTACAAAACTGGAGCATCAGATTTTAATCAGAAAGAGTGTGTGTGTGTGTGTGTGTGTGTGTGTGTGTGTGTGTGTGTGTGTGTGGGGGGGGGGGGGGGGGGGGGGGGGGACAGAAAAATGTAATTATGGTCAAATGGCTGCTTTACAGTAATGACCTGTGACATTTTCACATAAACGCCATTAATTTTGCTGCTTTGTCAATGATGGATAGCAATCCAGCTGTCTAAAGCTTTTATTTTTTCACTTCTGAAAAGGGCGTTCTTTAGCAAATTATGTGTTCAGGAATTGAAGCCTTGGTTAGGTTTTGTTTGGAAGAAACTGATGAAGAACTGATCATTATCAACCAATGTGGGAGAACAAACCATTAACAAGAGAAAATCAAGGAACAAGAAAGGCAGAACAGTACCGCCCACACTGTATGATTGACTCATAATTTCTGTCATACGATGTGCAAAAACCACTTAAGATGAATGCCTGACACAGAGGACGTCCTCAATACTTGATACAATACAAATGCTTCCACAATAAAGTGCAAGTCCAAAGTGTTGCAACTATATAGTGGCAGGAATGTGTTCCAAGAACAAACAGATGGCACGTTAAATAGTAACACTGGTCCAAAATAGTTTGCCAGGATACAAACAGATTGCAAACAAGTGGAGGTGATAATTGTTGTTTTAAAAAGGAGGCTACAAAAGGATGTGATGTGCCTCAACAGTCTGGGCTTTAGCAAAAGAAGAGGAAGTCTGTGCCAAGTGTAGGCGTTATCCACTAAATGATGTAACCCTAAAATCCACTCGCAACTGTCTTCTCGCTAAGTAATGATTCGGTTAATTTACATTTATACTCCTCGTTTTCTTTTTTTCTTCTCTTAGATTCCACCTTTTTCCCTGGTCGCTGCGCAGAGATCTTCGTTCGTGGAAAGAGCGTGGGGCGTCTTGGCGTCCTCCACCCAGACGTCATCAACCGCTTCGAGCTGACCATGCCCTGCTCGGCGCTGGAGATGGACATCGAGCCCTTCCTGTGATTTCACCTTCCTAAACCTAAACCCCTGCTTAAAAATACATAGTTTATAAAGCAATGAGATTCATGAGGAAAATATGAGGCTTAAAATGTGTTAATAAAATAATGGCTTTTGGCTGCAGATTATCTTTGTATCTGGTGCAGGAGAAAAGCAAAGGACCAAACTGCAGCATTATTACGTGGAGCCATTGTGTTTTATATATCAGTAACAAGGCTGTTTTTTTTACTGAAGTCAGAAAAATTAAAAATTAACAAGACTCCATTGTGTTTGTGACGTGAATGGTGTGCATGCGTGTGTGTGGGCTTGTACATGCATGCCTGTTCTTAATTTAGGTTACTAGTGCCTTGGGGTTGGTGCATGGTCATTAAACTCAGTGACTCATTACCTGTTGCTTTGTTGCCTTGGTTCTTCCAGTGGCCACACAGCTGAAACCACCCTCACACACGACGTCCCCATGCAGGAAGTAATCAAGCACACGTTCCCCACGCAAGATGCATCCTCTCAGCCCCCGTCCTCCCGCCCAACTTCCACTAAAACTGTGTTTGGTGACATGAGCACGCCAGCCGGCCTTAAAGCTCTCAATGATTTTCTGGCAGAGAAAAGCTACATGGAGGGCTTTGCGGCATCCCAGGCTGATACGACAGTGTTCGATGCCATCCCTTCTGCTCCTTCTCCGACCTTCTGCCACCTCAGGCGTTGGTACAACCACATAAAGTCCTTCCAGAGAGAAAGAGCCAGCCTCCCATCAGCCAAGAGTCAGTTTGTCCTCCCAGCGACTCCCCCCGCCTTGACAAACAACACCAGCGACGACGACGACATCGACCTATTTGGCTCAGACGATGAGGACGACGGCGCAGAGGCGGCTAGGATCAAGGAGCAGCGCCTTGCTGAGTACGCTGCCAAGAAGTCCAAGAAGCCAGCTCTCGTTGCCAAGTCCTCCATCCTGCTTGACGTCAAGCCCTGGGACGACGAGACAGACATGGGCAAGCTGGAAGAGTTCGTCCGCAGCATCAGCATGGACGGGCTGCTGTGGGGGCAGTCCAAGCTGGTCCCGGTGGGCTACGGCATCAAGAAGCTTCAGATAGGATGCGTGGTGGAGGATGATAAAGTGGGCACAGATCTGCTGGAGGAAGCCATCACCGCCTTCGAGGAATATGTTCAGTCTGTGGATGTGGCTGCCTTCAATAAGATCTGAATCATGCTAACACAGAATAAATTCACTGAGTGGTACCATCTGATGTCTTCTGGTCTTGGTTTTAGATGATGTAATATGAAACACAATGTTCAGCCACTATTCCAGCGTCCATTTAAGCTCAGGTCCTTCATTTGAAAAGACTGTTTATCCTTTGATACAAGTACAAAAGATTCTTGCCTTCAAACATCAAATAAAGCCATCCTAACTTTTGACCGAGTACTTTGAATTGTGTTCTTTTCTTCCCCTTTTGTCATGCATATGTTTTTATCAGGTAACAAGTACACAGACTTTCACTGTATCTGATGCCTTACTGTCATTTCAACAGGCGCTGTTGCAGCCAGTAGCCTCCCATATGAACGTGTGCTGTGCAGACAACAAGTCGTCTCGTAAATTCAGTCTGACAGGTGTGCCGGCATTCCTTCAAACTCTGCTGTAGCAAAGGGACGGTTAACTCTTTCATTACTACCCAGTCAGCACTAAAAACACAGTAACCAGGCCCATTTGGTTAGCATATGGCCTGTTCTAACCTGCCAAGTGATAGGACTTAAAGAACAAAGGCAAACACAGGTTCCATTTAAATGAAGTTGCCAAGTTTCAGTTAAACTGGTTTTGATAGTATTTACCATACTGGAATAAGCCTGTCGGGCTCAAGGTGGGGTCCTCCCATTGGAAGAGGACTTGCATGTTGTGTAGCTTCTGAAATACACACCAGTGCATTAAGACTGTGCCACTGCCTTGACTACACAGTTCAAACAATGACAAAACTGGGAATTAAGTTATAAAAACTTTATTGCTGCCTGAACAAAATATTGGATTTGCTTTCAGCTCAGTTACAAGTACACTTGTCAATCATTCCCCGCCCAAGCTGCTTGTATGAGAAAGTTAACCTGTAGAAAAGGTCATTTGATGCACATTGAAATAAATATGAGGTACATTTGTGTTCAGTTCAGGTCCTTATACATTAGTGTTGTGTTAATAGATCACATTAGCCCCAGTAGAATGAACACTCTATTGACCAGTATAGAATTAACAAGTCCAACAGCAGTGTATGTGGTGAACTTGTAAGGCACTTCGATCTCTCTCCTCCTCCTGGCACTGTCGTCATTTTTTGCCACGCCGTACCATGAATACAACACCTGCAGGCTCAAGGTTTTCACCACCTGCCGAGTTCCCACTAATGCTACAACTCCCACGAGGTGGCGGACCGCGCCTAGTGCCAGCACATTTGGCGTCAGTGTGGGTAGGGGCACAGGTAGCACCCCCTGGGGCACCAATGTCTGCCCCAGCTGTTCATTCACCCAGTATCCCACAGAGCACCCAGCCCCTACTCCTAGAATGATGGTTGTGTCCCCCCGCGTGGTGCTGTAATGGTCCAGCTCCGGGTACTTGTAGCTGAGGAAGAGGGGCAACAACAACCCCACGATGGGGGAGATACGGCTGTTGAGCTGGAAATGGTCGAAGGTTTCCCAGTATGGGTAGGTGAGGAACACGAGGATGGCGGAGATTAATGCGCCACAGATCACATCCTGAAAGCAAAACAGTATGTTTAACCAGCCGCTCTTAGAGCAATAGTTGAATAATAAAAACACTTTCCTGCTAAGAGTTAGGTGAAAAGACCGATATCACTCGTGTGTAAATATAGGGCCACAGCCAGTTAGCCTAGTTAGCTTTGATCAACTGGAAACAGGTGAAACAGCTAGCCTGGTTCAGTCAGTCTGCCTAGTAGCGCCTCTAAAGCTCACAAGTTAACATTAAAAACAGAAAAAAAAACAAGAAAGAAATGTTTAAAATGACAAGTTGTGGTTTTACAGGTGCAATAACCCCCCCTAAAAGCACAACTTGTCACAGGTTTGTCCTTTTTACTGATTATATGTGTTAATTGTGAGCTTTAGATCCTGGTATGATTTTGTTACATTTGGACAGGGCCAGGCTAGCTGTTTCCCCTTGTTTACAGTGTTTCTGCTAAGCTAAGCTAACCGGCTACTAGTTTGAGCACTACGTTTAATAGACATGAAAATGATTTGAATTTTCTCGTCCAACTCCTGGCAAGAAAGCAAATAAGCTTATGTCCCAAAATGTCAAACTATTATTTTTAGGAATAAAAACACTCAGTGATAAATATATCCTTAAACATAACTCATTTAATAGCTTATATAACTTTTAAAATTCAAGATTTCCAAATGAAAAGAAACAAAGTGGCTTCTGCATTAAAAGTCTTGGATCAAAGCCTCAGACAGACAGTTTAAACACACACACATATGAATTATGAATCCTGCATTGAGCTTGAATGTTTTATGCTGTAGTTTGTGTGTGTGTGTGTGTGTGTGTGTGTGTGGAGGGACTAGCTCACCAAAACCGAATGCATGCCAGTGTAGAGGCGGCTCAGACACACCAAGGACGACAGCGTCACTGCGATCAGCAGACCCACCTCGAATTGGAACTGAGAGAGAAAAACACACACTTAGATCACCAACCATCACAGCGATGTGTAGATACCCTCACACACACAATGACACACACCCCTCCCTGATAAGGGTGAAGATGTAAGATGAAATGTGTGAAAGTAGACTGGTATGTGTCACGTGCGGCTAACATTCCTCACATTCCTCGTTGAAAACACAAGAACAGTTGTCATTTGGCCCTTTTTATCCTCTTCCTGTTAGTTTGTCATCACATCATCCATTCGTCAGTCCTCTTAATGGCGACGTGTAAGTCCTCTCTCTGCCGCTTGATCCATTCTGCCGGGCTGACGTACTGCCCGTCATTAACTCACTGCTCCTTTATTCCTCTACTGTCTCTCCATCTTCTCTCCCCTCCCTCCTTTACCTATGGCGGCAGGTTTTGTTCCCCCCTCCATTTCAATAACAGTGAGAAGAGAGGCCTTGTGTATTCATTCACCTCCTCCACCCTCCCCTCCTGTGCCCCCCCCTATGCCTTTTTTCCTGTGTCTTTTCCTGTCTTTTGCAGCTGGAAGCCTATTCACTGGTAGTTCATGAAGAGAGGGGTTTTTTTGAATGGCCACAAAGGACGCCAGGGACAGGAGGGGGGTCACTCTGTGATTGACTGTCGTGACCTCCGACCTGCTTCGGGAACCAGCCGAGTTGCCCTGAGGCCTTGTGGCTATTCAGGAACCTCTGCAACAGCCTGCTACTTATCTGTAGCTATGCATGCTCTTTTATTTCAGGGGAATCCTGGAGGACTTTCAGGCCACAGTTAAGTGCTCTGCTGTACACGGGGTGTCTCAACGGATTGTTGAGAAGATTTCTTTGACCTTGAGAATGCCACTGCAGGAAACTGAAGGCGAATAGCTGAAATGATGTGGCCACAAATCAAGCCGACAGCTGCTGAGGCCGTAAACTACTAAGTGAAGGATTTAGCATTAACTCAGTTCTTCATTAAAACACAGCGCTTGATTAAGACAGCCTATGATTGAGCCATTGAGTGTTTTATTGACTTGGCAGTGGAGTGAGAGAGATAAAGAGGGGAAGAGTCAGGAGGAGGAGGAGGAGGGAGGTGGAGACGTGGACTGACAGTCATTGACTCAGTCGAGTCCATCAGAAGACCAAACAGCAGCTCGACGGGTGTGGCTGATGGTGACTGATGGTGACTGCTGGCCCCGCCCCACCCTGCCCATTGTCCAACAGCTCAGTCAGGACTCTGTGATGGACAGCGGGGCCACTCCCTTCATCCCACTCAGCTACCAGTGAGCAAGCTGCCATCCACAGGCTCCCAGTGCCTTAAATTGTACTGCCTTCAATGCTATGATCTGAGTGAAGCTGCTCACTTGGATCAACTCATTTTAACTGGTGCCTCGCTGATCTTAAAGCGAATCCATAACATTCAGTGTTAATGTTACAGCACTGCTAATAAGATACCTAGGGTCACAATTACAGTTCAACTTCCACTTAGCCTTCTCTTCCCGGCTCTAATGAGGTGTAAGTACATCATTTGCAGCAATTGTGGTAATATAATGTTTCATAGTGATGAATAGTGTAACCATAGACTATTACACTTTCAGTATTAATATTACAATTGCCAATCAAGAAACCATGCACAGTGACTGTTATTGCCATCTCTAAATATCAGACAATAATGGAACAAGTGGTGGTATTCTGTTTCCATAATCATCCACAGGAGAGATGCTTCATTAGTCACAGGGGAGATTATATATTTAGAAAATATAACAAGTTCTTTACCACCCTTGGTAAGAGTATTGGTACATTTCATTTGAACTTGGAAGTCACCAACCCTGACAGAGAAATCCAAGATGGCTGCTCCATGCATCAACTAAGAGAAAGTTATTCTGTTTGTTAACACTTCCGACTTTTGTGTCTCATTTCTCTCACTTTTGTCTGTGGAGTTAAATGCAGCGTACTGCGTTGTTATCAACTGGTACTGCTAACAGTGGCTTCTAGCTTGGTTTCCGACCCGGTCAGCTCGGGTGTGATGTCATTCCCAGCTCGAACTGTGGACTTCCGAGATAAATGGAACGCACCATATGTATAGCAAACCAAAGGTAAGAGTCTACAGCCAGGGGCTCTGTGAGGCTTTACTTCAGAACAGCTGAGCTGTGAACTAAATGCTAAAGTCAGTGTCTTTTTGGTGTGATAATGGCACTAGAGGAAAAGTCAAGAGATCATTAAAGCTATTAAAGTTCATCCTGAAGGGAACATGAGAATGTCTGTGCCAAATTTTATGGCAATCTATAATAGTTATCAAGACATTTCACTACAAATAAAAACAAATTTCAACCACATTGTGGCTTTAGAAGAGAAGTCAGAGGATTGCCTCAGTCATTAGGCTTCATCCTCTGGGCACCACGAATGCCCGCACAAAATTTCCTGACAGTCCAATAGATAATTCAGGCTGGATCAAAGTGATGACCCGGGCAAACAACATGCTAATGCCATTCATAAAACCGAATAATCTAATGTGCATTAACATTTACTACACATGTAATAATTACGAAGCAACATGATATTTGTGAGTAAGTACTGTAGCTCCCAACGGCAAAGAGTACCTTTGTATCTAATCACAGCCATCAGTGACGCTCACCTGTATCCTGGAGGGAGCGCTTAGTAAAAGCGTGAAGGAGATGGCGGTGGCAGCCATGGCATGGGTGGAGGGCAGCCCGTACTCTGCATTGACACGCGTCTCCAGCTTGACCACAGGGGGTGAGAGAGGGCGAGGCAGCTTCAGCAAATCTTTCATCACCTGGCCAACGTACATCACCACCTGAGAGAGGAGAGAGGATATTAGTCTCTTACAAGCAGGGTCCCACCAAATATCTTTTATTACATCCAGATGGCATTTGTACTTGTAATGTTTTATAAATATCTATTTTTTGAAAACTTAACTCTGAATTGATTCAAAATTAGATTTTTATCAGATTTCCACATTTGCATGAATTCTGATGGGGAAAAAAGGTTAAAAGAACCATTATTCTATCTTTCAGTTGCAATATTGAGCCTTATGTAAAAAATGCTTCATACGGTTTGATTAATCATCTATACCTGACAGAAATAAGAAATACTGCATCATTACAATCAAATACCAGAAAGGAATAGAGAAGAGTATAGTGCAGTGTGCTGGCCACAAAAGCAAAAATTAGAGATGGAGGAAGATGATAATAAAATAATGAGCAGAGGAAGTAAAATCCTGATTAGGCTATGCTCTAAAACTAACCACCGTCTCTCATAAATAAGTAATCACCATTCCCACTCAACAAAAAAAAAAAAAAAAAAAGTGGAGACCCACCCTGGTATAAAGTGCAGATGCTGCAGTCATACAGAAACAAAATCTATTGTAAGAAACTGAGAATTAAAGAAGGCAGTGTTTTCTGCTGACACAACGTCTTTAGCTGGTGGAGTCAGACTGAGAGCTCTTGACACAATGACACACTCAGTGCAAGGTGTGTGTGCGTATAGGTATGTGTGTGTGTGTGTGTGTGTGTGTGTGTGTGTGTGTGTGTGTGTGTGTGTGTGTGTCCTGCCAAATGTGCTGCCTATTCTCTTTCATGAGATCCCCAGCGGCCCTCGGAGGGGCGGCCTGCTCCAGCTCCAGGTTTATTTAAAGCTCTGCCTTGTATATTTAATGAATGGCTGTCTTAGCGAGGAGCAGGGAGGCAGTGCAGAGAGAGCGAGCAGGACACTAATGTGTGTGTTTAAAGGAGAGAATGGAGAGGTTGTTATTACCATCTCTACTGACACTGTAATCAGGAAATTCTTGTTACCATGGCAAATGAGATATAAAAGTACGTCTACTGACCCGCTGTTAGTGCAGCAACTTGAAGACACAGAGGCACGCGGATGGATGAAATTAAGTACTCAAAATGGCCAGAAATATGTGGACAAAAGAACAATACACCCTCTCATTCCAATTAATAGGCTGCCATAATCCAATAGATTTCTCTGAATAGCGGAGGCAGAGACGTGACAAGGTTGTGGATCCTGGCTGCAGGGATTTGTTCCCATTCAGCACAACAGCATTAGTGAGGTCTGGCACTGATGCTTGGCAATAAAGCCTGCCCTGAAGTCAGTGTTCCAGTTCACCCCAAAGGTGCTGGATGGGGTTGAGGTCAGGGATCAGTGCAGGCCAGTCAAGTTCTTCAACACCAAACTGGGAAAACACTTCTCTGTGAACCTGGCTTTGTGCACGTGTCTTCCCCAAACTGTTGGAACAAAGATGCAGTGTAGGTACTGTGAAACTTCCGGCACCAAGTTGCAAAAAATGTCAAATTGTACATAATGTTGCTTTACGGAGCTGGAGCCAAGTTTAGGTTTTAGTATAACAACTGGGAGCAGGGGGAGATACCTAGCTTGGCTTTCTCCAAAGTACATAAATATACCTGATTTAAAACTCATTAATACATTGTATTGTAATATTTGTTTAATCTGTGGGTTTAAGGGGAGTTAGGTTCTGTAACTACATTTTGAAGAACAGTATATCCATCCACCCAGTACTTTTTTGCAGTGTCTTCATTGATAATAGATTAAAAAAATGAACACAGTCTCTGTTACGTCACCCATAGGTTTCTGTCAAACTGTTCTGAAGCTGAGCATGGTCGGCTCCAGCCATTGCCATCTTGGCAGCGCTGACTCCACTGCCACCTGGCTAATCCAAAAATGGGCAAAAAAACGTTATGTGTGGGAAGAGCTGAGGTGGGCCAAATAAAACCTAGTTACTGAAAACAGCACCTACCTGTCACTTAAAGCGGCCGTGCTCTTAATTATGCATAACTTTAAGCCTTAATATAACTTAAAAGGGTGAGTTATATAAAAATGCACCTTCTGTACAGTTGTCATGGACTGGGAAACACTAGCTATAGTTTATATATATATTTAACAGGCTGTAAACCCTGGTTATTTCTGCTGTAAGGTTTTTTTAATTCTAACATGGGGGCTTTTGGAGCCAGTGTGGCCGTTCAAGGTACTGCAGTTTTTGGCACTTCTGCATTGGCTTCATTTTTCAGCCATGGAAACCTCACAGATTAAACAAATAAGGTACAACATATTAATTTGTGAGCTTCAGAATTGATGGTAATCATACTTTTTGAACTTTAGATATTGTCAGGTTAGCAGTTTCAGCCCTGCCATCTGTGTTTATGCTAAGCTAAGCTAAGCTAAGCTAACAGCCTGCAGTCTCTAGTCCCAACAACAATAATCTCTTACTCTTTCCAAAAGCTGAATATTTATTTTCCATCTCTCCTTGTCCTTTGGCAGTGCCTGAATGGAAAGTTTACAATTCCAATATTTGCATCTACCTACACTGAACCTACACACATGCACCCAGACAGAATAATTGGTACCATGAAGTGGACAGTAAACAGAAGACAGACAATGGTACACCCATTTAGCACGCCTGACCCCATCCATTCAGCATGACTGTGCATTCATACAACAAGCCATACTGTGTGTACATCATCCACTGCGTGCCCCACTCTGCCCTCACACAATTAATCTGCCTACCAGTTGAAGTGCTTGCATGATATGATGCCCTCGCCCCACCCCCCTGCACTCAGCGTCAACACAAACATATTCAGCTGGCTCCAGTAAAGCCAGTGTCTCATTGGTGTCTTTGTACGAGTCACATCAAAGGGCTGACCCAGGGACAGTCTGGTCACATTAGGGGAAGAGTTAGAGACAGGCCAAGACACACAGACAGATAGTTGTGCTAGTGTGTGTGTGTTTTCTCGTGAATAAGTGTATTGATCGAGGCCAGCTTTGGACTTTGATCTGTCAACATGTGGATCACGGTGAATGTGTGTGTGAGACAGTGTGTGCGTAGACACGCGAAAGAGGGGCTATTGTACGGGTCACTGTTTGTATGGAGAAAACACACAAGATGTTTGTTTTATTGCACAGCAACATAATAAATAGCTGATTTGGTTCATACTGGTGATGCAACAGCCCACTGACCACCAAGGAAAATAAAGTTCATCACATAAAGCACCATATATTTTTGGAAAAGGCTTAATAGGCCTACTGGTAATAATAAATCTTAAGGTGAATTCTCGTATAAATTATTGTAAAAAAATGATCTTTGCAAAACAGTAACATATGTGACAATATTACATTAAGTCAGTGATAGTAACGCCATTAGTGTAACTGACTGTAGAACTATTGATTTGTACAATGGGTATTTTGGGAGTCATACTGCTACCGGCTCTCTTGAACCAAGAAGTAATTTCTGCAAATATGTTCCTCCATAATATCTCTGTGGAGGAAATACGCCAAATCCAACAACATGGTTCCTTCAAATACTGAGATAACCTTAGTAACACAGCAGACTTTAAAGTCCAGGTTTAAAGTGCTGCTCAGCCTTTTCTGGTCTTCTTATTGACTTACCATCCTCTTGTGTTTAGTTTAATCTGTTTTATTTTTATTTGTATTGCTGTTCCAGAGTTTTGTACAGTTTTTGTTTTGCTGAGTGATAAAAACAACAACAACAACAACAACCACCTTAAATTAAAGTATACTGCTGTGCTAGTGGCTCTGTGAGGCTAATGCTAATGTCCGCATGCTAACATGCTCACAATATCAATGACAATCTGCAAAACTAATGACATTCTCATCAGCCTCAGCTTTACTTTACTTTGTTTAGTGCTAATTAGCAAATGGTAATATGCTAACCCACTGAACTAAAGGTAGTGGACATTGTAAACATTATACCTACAGGCTAAACATCAACATGTTAGCATTGTCACTGTGATTAGTTAACATACTGCCGTTAGCATTTAAGCACCAATTAATGGCCGAAGATCCGAACCTGAAGACTAGCTGAAATCTCTAAAAATGGCACAACTTGTTTCCAGCAACTTGCAGATATATATTTTATTCTTTGACAGTTAGGAAGGAGCAGGAACCTTACGTCTGAGTTAATACACTAGACAACATACTGAACACTAACAACTGGAGTTCTGGCTGTAGATGAGCCCACAAATCCTACGAGGAAGCCAATTGTGGCATGTTCTTGTACCAAAATAAACGACAACAGCAACCTGCACTTTGCTCCACTGTAGTGCAATTTGTGCTGGAAAGGCCAAAAAAAAAAGAGGGACAAAAGTTGGGTGAGATCCTCTGTTTCAGTTGTCCAGTGTAGTCTCATACCACAAACCTTTCTTCTCCATTCTTCTTCTTCTTTTGTTTATTTACAAGTACGTCTCCCAGAGGCGACACAAGGGACATCTTCGGTTATCGATGTATGTCGCAAACATCAAACACAATCTTAATGACAGATTTGACTATTTATATATGAGCAACTGACCCAGACTGGAACAGACCTGGTCCAATTTGGTCCGATCAACAGTCACATTGTTTTATCTGCTCATAAATCGTAGTGTGTCATACTTTTCTTAAGTCATAGCTCACAGTTGGTAAACCTTTTTGTCAACTATACTTTATTAATTATTCATTTTCATTCTGGTTATTTTTAAGCACTTTGAACTTATAACAGAAAAATGTAGTTTATATGCCAGTACAAACAGCAGTGACCACAGTCCTGATGACAGGACGGACGTATCGCTGAAAAAGTTTAGTCTTCTGGGAGTAAAGTGAGTTATGTCATTGAATGTGAGCATCATCTGTCATCACTAGAGAAAACTTTACATGTGGTTCCTTTCTAAGCATTCTTCAGCTATCCACATCATAGTGTATATGCCCTCTGTGTCATTATGTTAAAGTACAACTGTTTGATATTCCACGCAGCACAGTAGGTGTATGATTTGCATAACACTATGCTACAATAATAACATACAACAGGGCAATGTAATTCATGACCATATGCTTAATGACAGTTATTGTTTTCTAAGTCGACCAAAGTCACACTGCAAGTAAAGGCAAAAGAGGGTAGTGAAGGACATAAAGGTACGTGTGTATGTTATGTCTGTGTGTGTGTGTGTGTGTGTGTGTGTGTGTGTGTGTGTGTGTGTGTGTGCGTGTCATTCCTGGGCCTGTAATTTGTTTGCTTATCCATACAAGTCTTAATTTGCATGGGTGCACTTCAGTCGTTGGCGTGAGTTGCCAGTTTTGTGTGCGAGACAGAGCAGAGAGAGAGAGAGAGAGAGAGAGAGAGAGAGAGAGAGAGAGAGAGAGAGAGAGAGAGAGAGAGAGAGAGAGAGAGAATGGCCCTCCATGAACCTTAGATAACTCCACCAGCACAATGGCAGGGTGCTGTTAGAAGTTAGAAGTGCGGGGTGAAGCACCCCGAGGGCTGACAGACCAAATGGTCGGTCCAGAGAGAGAAAGCTCACAGCGCTGATGAGGCCAATAAAACACTCTGCCGGTAGACCAGGGGGAGGAGGACACAGAGTAAAAGCTGGTAATGTCTAACTAGAGGGAGGGCAATGAGTGTGTTTAGTGGGCGAGGTGGGGAGTGCGAGCATGTGTGTGTGTTGGTGTTTATGTGTGTTTGAAAGGAGTTCACACAGGGGCCTGGTGCAGCCAGGATGCCAGAAGAATGGTATCTCTTTCCCTGGGGGGCCAAACATGGGGTTCAGACACAGGGCACCCACCAAGCGCTCGGGGCGGGGACACAAAGGGCACAAAAACACACTGCCTAACACACACACGCTGCAGGAGTGAGGGGATATAGCTGTCTGTGTCTGTCTGCTTGTCCCTAGAAGTGTCAAACACACTCCTCCTGGGATCGCATGTGACATGTTTTCAGGGTCTTTTGTCACAATGTGCTGGATTCTATCAGAATAAACATCTTAAGGGGAGATCCTAGCTGTCTTTTCCCACTGATGTGTCCTCATGTGTGGGCTCTCACCATGTCAGGGGCCCTGGTCAGGCTGGCCCCAGTGGCCCCCAGGCCTGGGGATATATGAACATGGTGGTGTCAGAGACAGGTCACTGGAGGGGGAGAAGGATGAAAGGAGGTTGAAAGGTGAAGAGAGAGAGACGAAGGGCAGAGAGAAGAGAGGTGGCATTGTGGAACGAACGGACATCAGACTGAAGACTTGGTGGTCTGACTGACATGTACACACACACACTTTTTCTTTCCAGCTGTGACTTACGGTCCACATGTTGACCAGGCGTCGGCACAGGAATGGATCCAGGTTCCACTGTATGCAGGGCAGACAGGTGATGTAGAAGATTTCATGCCCTAGGCCTGCCGAGAACAGGAAGAGGAAGTACAACAGCCAGTTCCTCACCTCATACTGAGGCCTGCTGCAGCCCTGCACACAATAATACAGACAAACACAAAATATGAGATAGATCTGCCAGCCAACCCGGCAGTCACACCTTGTGCTGGCTGCACATCAGTCAGTTTTTAATCATTTATACCAGCCAGCAAGTCAGAATCTAATGGATTTATTTATTCAGCTGACTCAGATAGCACCTGAACAAATACCAAGCACAATGTAGTGCTGTACCTGCATAAAGTCAGTCACTAACAATAGACAAATAAAAAAAAGAGAGGTCAGAAATCAGTGCAGCATGACTGAAACCTCTAGTCTCTAGTACACATTAAGTTCCCACAATGCAACTAGTATTGTTCTTTAGACCCCCCCCGCCTCATAAATGTCCACGTCTTTTAAACTCCACACCTTTTTTTTAACTTTCTGTTAGGAATCTGTATTTTCCAGGCCCAAGCCAAGATAACCCCGATGACATCACTATGACATCATTGGGGTTATGTTTTGGACTTTGAGCCACAGAAGACATTATACAAATGATGTTCTCTCACTCTCCTTTCTAATCAGTGGGCGTTTATCCTTTCAGTTAAACCAATCAGACTTCCAGCCAATCACATTGCTGGTGTCAAACTTTAAATCTGTTCTCCTCTCTGCTGCTTGCAGCTGTCATTTCAGTGTGAAATCGTTACAACCCTCCTCCACCCCATTCACCTCCAGTTCATCATATCCAGTGCCCAGGTTGAGCTCATCAGAAGTCCTTCATCATCACCACCAGCGTCTAGACTCCATAAGGGGCTTCCTAGACTAATCAGGGCTTCACCAACCCCTTCAAATACAATGAGGTCAGGATGAGGTCTAATCGCCATTTGTTCATTTGAAAACTAAGTCTCTCCCGACTAACTGTTTTTACAGGCTGAGTACTTGTGAGGAGTGAACTGGCCTTCATGTGTAAACTTGGTTTAGTGCCCCTTCAGCACTTAAGGACCCTTTAAGAGTGGTATTGCAACTGGTCCATCTCAAAATGTCAGTTTCTGCTAAGGTTGTCCATCACATGTTTAAAAGTATATGATAGCTATACATTCGCTGCATCGAAAGTACCAAAAAAAGAGATGTAGTATTAGATGTTTTTTCCTTTTTGCCTTAGTATCCAAATAAGTACTGAGTATATATATTTAATTGTAATTCTAGTGTTGTATCAAAGTTTAAAATTCTGGTATTGTTATAACATTAGCTTCTACATTTGTATTTGTTCAAACTTGCAGCATTTGGACTTGCTATTTATTCCTTATATAATACATTGCAGCGATTGGAGATGAATAAATAAAACAACATCCATGCTGAACACCACCATTTAGGTGCTCCAGTTACATCATCAATCTTCCTAAATTAGAAAGTAACCTGACTGTAGTCACCTTCATTTTCTTAATACCTTAACTAAGTTGTTTATGTGCGAAAGTGGAGACAGAGAAGAATGTAAAAATCCGGCTCAGCCTGTCACTGTGCAGAAGAGGATCAGGCGGCTGACACAGACAGCCAGACAAACGAGAAAAGCCAGTCACTGTTGGGTTTGCATATCTCAACATCTCCAAATAAATGTTAAAGGTTCGTTTAACTAAGTCATTTAACCTCTCTGGTGCTTTACTTACTTCCTATGTTTCCTATGTTTGAGCGTTAAATATTGTGGGAATCAAATGCAAATTGGCTTCATACGCTCCATGGGACATTTTGATTGAAATTAAAATGACCTTTTATGGTTTCATGCAAATAAATAGTGAGAGCATTATTTCGCAGTAAACGACTTACACCAATGGCAAATCCATTCTCCTTGTGTTTAAAGTTTGAATTATTATCCTGGTGGTCCCATCGTCCCCTCAGTTGTCCACGTGGGGTGTCGGGCGTCCCTCCTCGGCTGTGATGCGCGGCTTCGACTAGGAAGAGTCCGCATCGTCTCTGGAACCGGGCCACAAGCTCGGAGTCATGCAGGTAAGCCAGGAGCTCCAGCATGTCAGGTGGGGGAGAGAGACACGTTCAGGAACGGGCTGATGGGGATTGTCTGAGCAGGTGAGCTAATGGAAGCTGATATTTGCCCGGGCAGGGCGCAAAAAGGCTCCGTACAGGTGAGGCTGCTGTGCGCCACAGGTGTGCGCAATGGGGCGGGGCTGTGAGGGGGCTGAACCGGTTGTGTGGCGTTTGTCCGACCTTTATTCTGGGATGGGTCGTATGTTATCACAAAGTATTTATAGCAAGAGGAAGGAAGATTTATTGCATCTCCATGATAACAGGACACCTGTAGAGGTTGGATCTTTGCATTGTGAGACCTGTAAGCAGCGTGTGAGGTACAGTGTTGAGCAGTAACTCATTACTAGTTGTAATATTACAGTAATAAGATTACTTTCCCCAGTAACTAATAGTGTAACTAATAACTAATACATTTCAGTAATACTATTACAGTTACCCCCTAATCAATAATTAGTTACAGCATTACTTTTGTTGTCACCTAATTTGAAATCCAACCATCCAATCACATTATTGGTTTATATTGGAAGATGGAAATGTTTACATTCAGCAGCTGGAAATACTCTCATTACTTTGATTTCAACAAACAAAACTGGCTTTTAATCGGCGTAAGTCTGAATTTTGGGGAGAGGGGGCACAATTACCAATTTTGTGGTGAGTAGCAGAAAAGTAATGTAACTAGAAGTGTAACTAATTACTGTTAGCAGGGAGCAATATTAATAGTAATATTTAGTAATGAGTAATATATTACATCCGGTAAGGTAGGGCTGTATAGTATGCAGTTCAGTGGTCCAAACCACGTTGAGATTTAATTCCATTGTTCAACACGAGGTGGGACATAGAAATACTGATAACTGATAGTACAGAGCCAAATGACTTTAGAGTGCAGCCTTTTGGAGTAATAGGAGAGATTCTGTAGCTTATCTCAGCTTGTTATTTTCAAAAATTTGTGGCTATATTTATCAATCTCAAAACAGCAACATTTTGTAGGACGATCCCTGAACATATATCACTGAGTATAATGATCCTCAAAATGGAGTCTTGGGACACTCAGCAAGTCCTCAAGGTGCTAGGAAAAAGAGGATTTGTTATTATAAACTCTCTCTATATAATATGACAATTCAAGGATGCACTATTATTTCTAGTTCCCTGGGTTTCTGTGAGGCTTAATGTGTGTCAGAGGGGACTGTAACAATGCATGTAACCTCTTAAGTCAGAACTATATTTCCCTCCTGTTATGCAATTGCTCATTAAGTTCTCTCTCTATAGGGCTGAAAGGAAACCTTGAATCCACTTTTCACTTGTCCTGTCATCAGGTAATATAGCAGGCTATAGCATGTAACAACAACCATGTGCTTTACAGCTGCACAGTCAGATCAGGACTAATGTGATTATACCTGATGGGCCTCAGTCATTTAAGTGTAATCATATCAATTTAAATGGGATGAATATAACTAGAACTATCAGCTTCACAACAAGAGAGGAATAGTTCAACATATACCTGAATTGAGATTGAACCCTTTCAATATCCTATTAGAAATACCTAAAAACAAGCCTACAATGTATGGTTTTTTTAAACATCTGCCTGATTAATTTAATTGTAGGCTGCTTCTAGAAGTCCATGTGCACAAGATTAAACAACCTAAAATTATTTGTATTGTATTGTATTTAAAACAGCCTTTGTTCTTTACAAAGTACAAATAAGAGATTCTACAAAATGTAGACCTTCATAATGAAATATTTGTGATTTTCTACCTCACCATGCCTCCACACTCCAAATCATTCTGACATGATTTATTCAATATGCGGGACTTTAATGCCACTTCCCTTTATCACTCTTCTATTTTTACAGCCTATACAGTCAACTGCCATTGTTCCGTTCAGTCACTTGTAGTGTAAGACAATACAGGCCTATGTTTGAGTTGTGCTGGCACATTGTGTGAGTTTAGATGTTCTTTATTACAGGAAACAGTGAATTGACGCCCCCAGTTGACCAAATTAGCGCATCCTGTGGTCTGGCATGGTCTACGTAATTGGGATCGAGATGGCTGTCATAGCTGCTGCCTGCGCAGCCAGAGCCCCGAAAACAACAACAACAACAACAACAACAGCACACACACACACACACACACACACACACACACACCACACACACAGGACTTTAAGACTGCACATCGCCTCTCTCTCTCTCTCTCTCTCTCTCTCTCTCTCTCTCTCTCTCTCTCTCTCTCTCCCTCTCCCTCCCTCTCTCCGGTCTGTGGGATGCTCGGGCTCTCTGGATGGACGAGCCCTCGGAGTCACCACCATTACATCATCTGTTCCCGCACAGCCGAACACCAAACGGGAGCTTTTTTAATATTTAACCGGGATCCCGATCGTTCAGACCGAGCAGCTCCATAAAGGACTCTGTGGGGATTATTACAGCACATCAACAGCACTGTCTGCGGGGATGATGGCGTTTCAATGAGCGGGGAGGAGAGGAGGGGGAGAGGAGGAGAGACGTGCACCGTCATCAGCATCTGTCCGCCAGCTCCCTTTGTGTTCACCGGAGAATGTGAATGGCGAAAGATGACATGGCAGAGGTAGATTTGGCATCAAACGGAGCGGAACCCCCCGGCGAGGCCTCCTCGGCGTTTCCCTACGAGGAGTACGAATGCAAGATCTGCTACAATTATTTCGACCTTGACCGCCGGGCTCCTAAGATCCTAGAGTGCCTGCACACGTTCTGCGAGGAGTGCCTGAACACGCTTCACCTCCGGGAGGAGCGGCCATGGCGCATCAGCTGCCCCGTCTGTCGCCACCGGACTCCGGTGCCGGATTATCGGATACAAAACCTGCCCAACAACACCAAGGTGACGGAAGATTTCCCGCTCTACATCGACTCGGACCCCCTGCCTCAGGACGCTTTGCCGCCGTACCCTCCCCCGCTGCACCCAGCCCTCGTCGCCCTCCGACGGGAGGAGGCGTCGGGGACGTCCAGCGCCAGCCAGGCGACCGCGTCCACCACCGTGTCCACGGCCACGACTCTCTCCCAGGACTCCGTGCGCTACGACAGCTGTCAGAGCTGCAAGAGAGTGGCGCTGACCACCGGCTGCGTCTGCGTGATCTTCTCCTTTCTGTCCATGCTGGTGTTGCTGTTCATGGGCCTGATCTTTGTGCACAGTCACAGCATTCCTCCCTCGCCGGCGGGACCCATTTGCTTGTCGGTAGCCAGCATCCTGGCCATGTTCTCGGTGGTCGTCACATGGCTCATCTGCTGGCTCAAATACAGACCGGACCATGAGACAGGCCGCTCATCCGCCACCAGTAACTCCCGGAGAAACGCCTGACAGGCTGCTGGCTCTGATACTGATGGAGATGTAGTACTGTGGGTGTGTGATTATGTACATAATACTGGTCTACTCCTGCTCCCTTTACTTTTTCTAGGAATCAATCTCGTCCAAAATGGCCTTTTACCAGTACAGCAAACACCCAAAGGCCTTCATGTTGTTTGGAGCAATAGGCCGACATGATCCTTGATAATCTTTTCCTTAAATGATGCACTTGAATCCACAGTTGACTGGGTTGACTCTTGAGGAGTGAACTTGTCCAAGACTTAGACCCTCTGTTGTTGGTCTAAGCTGGGTTGGTTTGATGACTGAATGTGAAGTGCTTAGTTCCAGGGTTTGAGACCCTCCCCACCATATCCTGATAAATAATATGCATATCCCACTATGCCACTCACTGTATGATAACTGTCCATGATGATTCACTCTTATATCTCAACCAAGCACTATTGTATTGTACAGATATTTGGCAATGTTCACGCCTGAGTTTTCAGGTTTATGTGAGAAGCCTCTGAAATGTCATTCCGTTACAAAGAAGTCGTACCCACAATCCAAACTGTAAATAGTCCACAGAGAAGTGGGGAGGGGGACTGGACAGGTGCGATCAGCCTGTCTTAAAGACCTTGCGCTTTAACTTATCCTACAGGATGTTTCCTTTCTCACAATGAAAACTGCACCTCTACCAGGTGTTTTCCAGAGACGGCGTGTGATTTGGACCCTGAGTTTGGCTACTTTTGTGCATGTTAGGCTCCCGAAAGGTCAAGGCTTTTTCCTTTTTCTTTTTTTTTTTTCACTTTTTTTTGTTTAACAAAAAGGGACATTGTGTCTCCTGACTCGTGTGCCTCACCTTATTGCTGAATAAAGCAAAACTTCTCACGATCCAAATCATGCACGGGGGCCTCCCACCACAGACAGCGTCCATGCAGCTGGGGTGTCGGCAGGGATTTCCTCTTTCTGTCACATCATCATTCACACATCAGAAGTTGAAAACAGGGTTTCCAACACGGAGCTGTTGCCTCCCACACTGGCACCTTTTTATAGTTATGGAAAATGTGGGTCTTTGGATCTGGCTTTGAAGTAAAGGTCAGAATGGTTAATAGTGATGTTAAACAGGTATAATCCAGGCTAAAGTCCACCCTCAGCTGCTTCAATGTTCACTCCTCATCTTCTTTCAAAGCCACATGTGAGAAGAATCTAAAAGATCTGTTTCTTGGCCGGGCCAGACACGATAAAGAACTTATTAAAGGATGTATTTGGTGTCACTCTGGTTCCTCCGAGATTGTCAGGAGTCATAATTACCTCTGGAAGCTGAAAAACTCAGATTAGAAAGAGGCACATAAGAAAGAAGAAAAACACTACAGTATGAGCAGAGAAGGTTTGTGTTATTTCAGTGCCTGCACTAACACAATGCAAATATTTAATTCTCTTAAACTAAAACCTGATAGAATTCGGTTTGTTTTTTTCCACAGAAATACCCTGCGGGTCTGTATCAGAACAGGAACACTGAATTAACTTTTCAGTGTAATCAAAAAACTGCTTCTTATGGATATTACTGTGAACCGTTGGTAAATTCTGTGTATGTAACTGTCGCTACAACCTATACAATTATTTATTTATAGTTCTTGAATATGGCAAAAAAGTCCTTATTTGTGGTGCAGTGTGAAGACCCTCATATTGACAAATGTGTGATGGTCCATGAAGCATGTGTGTTATTGCACTCCTGTGTTATGCTCTGGCTCCCTGACCTTCCTGTCGGCATTTGATAGAGAATACTGAGATGATTCGGACGCCAAAGTGATTGAAGCACTTATTGCCCTCGCACTCTCATGGTGTCCCTACAACACTGCACGGGGAAAAAAGCAAAAAAAAAAAAAAAAAAAAAAAAAAAAAAAAAAAACAGTCCAACATGATTCTTAAACCCTGATTCCCATGCTTGCTTCAATCATCCTGCTCAGCCTTCTCCCAACTGTCAGATGATGCACTTTCACCCTCTTATTTGGCACAAGTAACGGGGTCCACCTTTTGACAAATGTACGCATATTGTATTTATTTCAGAGGACCTAGAAAATGTGGTTGGTTTTTATGAGAATCTGTGGTTGTTGTTGAAGTACCAAACGTATTTGCACAGAGAATTGTTCCTTATGTGTTGTTTTACATACATAAACACAATTTCAGTAATAAAGGAAACATGAATACCCATCTCATTCATCCTTTGTGTCGGTACAGTGAAACCAACAGCTGGCAGAATATCCTGTTACAGAGGCTGTATTTTATCATGCACAGTCTTACATAATGACTGGTAATGACTTGATGCATTTAGCATCCTCCTGTGCCAGAGCGTAATCCTTCCCCCCACCCCACCACACCACACAAACACACAGGCAGACAGAATATTTGAAATGACGAGTCATCAAATGCCTCCCAAAGCTAAACAAAAAAAATGGTCCCCTTAATATTCAGTGTTAAACTGACTCAAAAACACACTGATGGTCACTAAACTCCTCCTGCTTCATGCTGCCAACAACATTACCTTAACCTTACATAATAGTAATTAATGTAGTATGTATTTAACACACACACACACACACACACACACACACACACACTTTTTTTTTTTTTTCTTTGAGGGTTCCACCTCCTCCCAGTGTCAGACTGAGTATTTCATCCTTCATGCTGTGCATCAAATACGCCCCCTACTGGCTGACAAAGGATGCTACATGTTGTAAAAAAGTGAAGACCCCCCCCCACCCGTGTGTCAGCTTTCATTTCTCATGTAGGTCTAGTTGTGTAAACTTCTAGTGGCTGAAACTTGATTAAAAGTAAATACATTTTTCAATATGGGCTGGTTGCTCATGCGCCCTTAATATCACACACTGGGATTTCTCATGTGTGTTTACCTGTTCATACAAGGCTCCCTTTTAGCTGATATAAACTGAGCCATTCAGCAACAAGACTTCCCCCCTCATAAACAAACAGAAGAGATAAAAACCAATGTTGACCAATCACCATCTCATTACAGGTTACTATTTAGGACATGCATACTTCACATCATGTATTAACCAAAAGTTCCATGCCCCATAAATTAAAGCTGTCACACAGTCTATACCTCCCTCCTCTCCTTCATATTCTCAGCAGCATGTAAACAAGTCTCTGTTAACTGAGACACTAAAGCCTATTGTATCCTTGGCTAGCTGTGTCTTTCAGTCGGTTACAGTGACACTGATTACTGGAAAATAGTTGGAGGCAAATGTGTGTTTACAGATTAGCCATGACAACAAACAAAATCAGAGGACATGTTGTTGTAAGGATGCTCGGCTAATGGACTCTGATGCCTCTCATTAGACACTGGTGTAACTGGGCTATCTGTTTGTCCTCTCAGCTACATGCTACATGCTACATGACAAGGAGACAGAAAATGGACAACATAAACATATAGCGTATCTTACTGCTCTAGGCGGCTACTGTAACTGGATGCTTCCCCTTGTTTTAATAGACAACGCATTAGGATTCATTTCTGACTCTATTAGCATGTAGCTTATGCTACCATGAAACACTGTGGCATGTTTAAAGTGCGCCAGTTGTTACTGTACAGCGAATAAATATATTTAGTTGACCAATTAAAAAAAAAGGTGCCTATAAGCGACATTAATAGAAACAGTGGTGGAATGTTACATGGTAGGCCCACTAGCTGTTAGGTATACCTATAGGATTAACCTATTATTATTATTATTATTATTATTATTATTATTAGACTACGATCGTTTTCCATTTTTTACTAGACGTACTTTATACTTCCACTCCACTACATTCCAGAGGAAAATAGGTTTTAATTTAGTTCATTATGGCCTATAGTTATTACTTTTATAAAATGTAAGCGTATTGTTATAGATGAACTGTCCAGCAGTGTATTAAATTGTTAAACTTATCTCAACCTATAGGCCTATAAGTTTATGAATCTGTAATAATATAATTAATATAACTCTTTGAATGTGGCCCTTTTATATAATGCCTGCTGCGACTTGTGTTAAAGGGGAGCTGAATATAAACTATTCATTTTGGAATTTCAGATTTTACCATTGCAGTTAAAAAATGAAATAAGTTACAGCACAAAAGGCCTCTGCATACTCACTAGTCTATTATATCGATATTAAAATGATACAAAAAAAGTAAAGTATACAAGGTCTAGTCTCTGTAGACTCGCTGTAAGTCATAATATAAATTATTATACAATTATTGAATGAATTGACATAGCCCTATTTTAACTCTTCTGTCTTTGTATGAATTATTAGGTAATGGGGTGCAGTGGAAAAACTAATTGATTTGACAAATGGGTGTTTGTGAATGGCCTCCACGCAGAGAGCATGCGATGCAACTAATTTATTTCTCATCAAGCGAGATTTCTGACTTTGAATTTCATCCTCCGGTAATGGATTGGACACGGAGATTCAGTGTCGCGTTTAAAGCAAGGGCCGAGGTATGCATCCTGACTTTCTCTGTTTTCCATTTGCTCTCTGTTTTTTTTTTTTTTTTTTTTTGGCTGTAATATCCAATTTCAATAAGATCAATGACACTCCCAAATCGTCACGTTCGTCAGCGTAAAGACTGATGGTTTCTTCCTTTGACGAATAAGTCAGTACAAATGGGAGAAACGCAAACAATATTAACTGTGACTAATACAGCCTAAAAGTTCATCCTTCAATTTATTATTCCTCAAACTGCTGAAAACATTTAGAATGTCCACGTGTTAACAGTGGCCTATTCATGTTTTTTTCGCCTCAAGCCTGCAAAAGCCCACAACTGCTCATTTCATGATCATTTGGCCTGAATTGGGACTCAAAAAATTATCATCTACAGTCTGATTAAGCCATTCTTCAAAGCTTATCTGTTTATTAGCAATGTAAAAAGGCTCAAACACTAACTCACATTTCCCCTCTCTTTGAAGCCATGTCATGACAACTTGCAGGATCCATTCATTTCTAAGCGTGATTATAATCTTCTGCCTGGAGACAATGCCATCTTCCTTAGCAGGTGAAAGCCCCCCCGTTAGCCCTGCTTATTTTAAAGCCAGCGTCCACCCATTGTGCGCGCCCGTTTTTGACAGTAAAGTCAACATTTGAAGTGCGCTTTTATCCAAAGCGGCTAAAAAGAGGCGAATGTGAATTGAAACCGACTTAGCCTGTGGGACATCTCTTCCCTGCGTAAATTAAGGTGAATGACAGGGACTCCGGTGCCCCCCACCCCCCAGTCGGGCCCACCCGTTACTGCTCCGTAGCCCATAGGTGAGTGGGTTGGGACATGAAAGGGCTGATCAGGTGCTGGAGGTGCTTTTCAGCTTTAGTTTTGCAGGAGTCACAGGAAGATTACGGGGCTTTTCCTTGCAGACTGCAACTGCATGGTTTTCCTCATCGGCCTGCAGTCTCGCATTTGATCACAAATAAATATTTAACAATTCTCTTTATTGTCTTGGATACTGTACATTGATTGCCTATGGATACATGAGGTCAAACCCCCACCTGGTCGACGTGAGGAAGGGTTGACCCCGCTGCTGCTCTGTCATGTGTCCGAAAACAATAGTAAAATAAAATGAAATTAAATGAATTAAATTTGAATGAAGCCAAAAATCTTTTTACATTTTTCTTCTTCTCGCGCACTGGTGAAAAGGATCAACTTTGATGCTAATATGGTGAGTGGCCTTTCTTCAGATGATGGACAGTGAAGGAAAACGAGCTTTTGTCTGATTTCAGAGCTCAGGAGCGGAACCATTGCTTCAGTGATTGATTGGGGACTAAAAGAGGCTGTGACCCACGATACTCAGCGCCTAAAAGAGAGAGAGAGGGCCAAAAAACTGAACATAATTCTTTTTTCTTTTTGTGAGGTGACAATATTGATTATTAGACATTTGGGGATGGAAATACACCCACTTCTCTCAATGGCACAGAGCTAGACTGGCTTTACGGCCGCCCTGGCGTCGTATCCTGCTGTGGCGCACGTCCCCCTTCAGACTGTTCTCGGCTGGCTGGTGCTCAGTCTGAAAACCACAATAAATTCCTTGAGGTGCACACACTTTAGCACCATTTGTGTCATATATGAGGCCATGGGGTGGAAACAAATTAGGGGTCGTGTGCGATAGCACGCATTAAACAGTGTACAGATGCTGTTACGCACAGTGACAGTTTGAGAGGAATCTCAGCGATGTATTTTTTTTTTTGGTTTTGAGTTTTGCGTAAAGATCTGCAAAGGCAAAAGTCACAAGTTAGGGCTTTGTCAGGTTGGGCTACTGTATTGTTTGGTTTTTATAACATTTAGCCGAAAGGAAAGTAATGTCAGGAACACTGGGCTGGGTAAAATATAAAAATATACAACACAATTACCTATATGGGAAATAAGGAGCGCAAATATTAAGAGCGTCAGTCATCACTGAGTACGGTCGAGAAAAACGTGGCTGGAAGTTTTGGTGTCAAATCATAGATCCATATGGAGCCCGTGGTCAGTGAGGTCAAATATAATGCAACAAAGTAATCCGAATGCAGTGGAATACAGCAGCCCGGCAATAATGATATATTGGACTGAACGTGCTTTTAAAAAATATTTTGTCCACCTCATTTACATAGAAAAAGAAGAAATATGTCTCAAACTAAAGTTATTGTCCGTTGCATTAGACTGCATTACACGGTCGGGATTCTGTTAGTGAGGGCATGTCAGCCGTCAATACAGTACGTTTCTTACCTTGGCTTTATGTATTAACCTAATTCTATTCTGTATTCATTTTCCAAGATTATAAAAGATGAATTGACACTAATTTACTTGGGAAAGCTCCCATCAGGACCAGACCACAACAGTTTGGTGACCTGCTAATCATTGATCAAATGAAGCTTATAATCACACCGGTCTTTGCTCCACTTTCATCCCGCCATTCACCAAAAACACATAAGCATATTGCGAGACGTTTTGGTGGTCAAACAGCACTCGCAGTGTCTCTGCCATAGCTTTGGGTTTAGTGAATTGACGCCCCGTACTGTCCTGTGACGGCGTCTCTGATAGGACAAAAGTTTTCCGCCTCAGCCAATCCTCGCGCCCCGCCGCGTAGCGGGTGTACCCTCTCCACCAATCACAGCCGGGAGCGCTGACGGGGAGAGAGAAGAGCTCCGCTACTTTTGACGGTCTCCCCTCACTTTGAACCGGTGTCAACAAACAACAACAACAATATTTTCGTCCTAGCTGCACCGCCTTGGCAACCACATGTCCAACAGCCTCGATAGTGGCGAATTAAACCCGAGGAGACTGAGACACGAGCTCTTTCTAACATCCACAAATCCAGTTTTTCTTTTCTTTTCTTTTTTTTTTTGTCGTCACATTTGACTCCTCAGAGGGTTGTGGCTGTCCCGGGACACTGGTGCTTGGCTGTAGCCCGGGTAAGGCTAACCCCTAACCGAGGCTAACCGAGGCTAACCTTCCAGGCTTCCACACGGGCGAAAGGGACGGTTTCCACGACGTCCTCCTGCTGTAAACTCGGTGTTGGGGCGGCAGCAGCCTCCCCGTTAGGAGGAGGTATCTGCAGTCACTGGGGTGGTGGAGGTATGACTGCGTTGGCGGGGTCAATACCCAGGATGATGCGACCCACGCTGGCTCAGAACTACCCCCGCAGTGGTTTCCCTCTGGAAGGTAAAGCATCACACTGCCAGAAGGAAGGTTACAGCCCGGGATGTTGACGGAAGATATTTGGTTGTCAGTGCTAGTTAGTCTAAAAAGTCTCGCCCCAAAACTCAGCTTAGAAACACAACGTCTGCACAGTTATAGGACATAGGCTAAGCGTTTTAAAGAATTAACCTACAGCTTATTTCATTTCAGCTGAACTCACATATTTAGAATATATTCATTATTTTTATTTTACAGTTTTTTTCCTCTAAAAAATGTTGGTATAATTTTGAGCAAACTTGTTTAGAGACAATGTCAAATAATTATGCTATTAGTATTATATTTTGTATTTGTTTTAATGGATAATTATTTATATCTGTAAGCTATTGCCTAAAAATGTAATAAGCTAAACCTGTATGGCCTCTTTTGGAGCGTTAAATAAAGCAGCTGCTTCATGCTATAATATCCTGTTATTGGTGTATTCAGTTTTGTTTGAGGTCACTTCAAACTTCTCCTCGTGGTGTTTAGCCTGTAACAGCATGGACCGGATCACTTTAATGACAAGTTCCTCTCATATTTTGATTCAAATGTAGTGTCTACCCCGTTGGGACAAGGCCGAGTCAACCAGCTCGGAGGAGTTTTCATAAATGGCCGACCCTTGCCCAACCACATCCGACATAAAATCGTGGAGATGGCCCACCACGGCATCAGGCCGTGTGTCATCTCCCGACAGCTCCGGGTCTCCCACGGCTGCGTGTCCAAAATCCTGTGCCGGTACCAGGAGACCGGCTCCATCAGACCCGGGGCCATCGGTGGCAGCAAACCCAAGGTAGACAACGCAGATCAGAGGCTCATGTATTAACACTTGTATTAAAATATCTCAGTCATTTGAATAGGAATCCATCCACACTGAATGCTTAACTCTTAACAAAGAATATTAACTTGTTGATGTGTTTAAAGTTATACAGGCTATGTATGAATTGTGCCCCAAGGGCCACAACAAAGTGACTAAACACTGCCACTTTTCTGACCTTTGAAGCAGGGAACAACGCCGGACGTAGAGAAGAGAATAGAAGAATACAAGCGGGAAAACCCGGGTATGTTTAGCTGGGAGATTCGGGATAAATTACTGAAGGATGGGATATGTGACCGCAACAACGTTCCTTCAGGTAAAAAAGGGCAGAAATGAATGAATTTACACATTATTATTTTTATTATGATTATTATTATACATTTTATTTTATTTTTCATTTTTTCCTTAATATCCTACAAATTTAAACTTCGACCACAACAGTTTTACAGCGTAATCGAGGAAATATTTTTTATTAGTATTTTATTTATTAAAAGTAATAAGTAATAAAACCTTTCCCCCTTAAACATCTGACAAAGCTATATACTTTTACTACTTCTCAGTGTTTTCATTTTTGACAATTTTCTAACGCTTATTTGTTTCACATTAATAATTAAATTAATAATACTTTGTCTTTAAAAAAAAAACAAAAACACATATTTATTTTTATTCTTGTAAATTTCCACTTCTTTGATCCGAACTTTTGCAGTGAGCTCCATCAGTCGTATCATGCGGAGTAAGTTCGGGGGAAAAGGGGACGAAGAGGAGGATGAAGATGAAATCGAGAAGAAAGAGATGGAGGACAACGACCGGAGGGCCAAACACAGCATCGAAGGCATCTTGGGAGACAGATGTAAGTGAGCTGCTGGAGTTATTGTGGCTGATGTGGAAGAAAAATAGTTGGCACTTACTTCACTTTATGGGCTTATCTTTTTCATATCAGTGACCCACACACACATTAGAGCCCAGTGGAATCCTGTTGGATCAGATATCACCTCACTGACTCCATATGGGAGGGTTTTTAATTTAGCATTCAGTTGCTAAACTGTCTGTTTGAGCTGCACTTTGGAAAATATTATCATAGGGAAAGTGAAAACTTAACAGGCTGTCCATTCACATATACTCTCTAATTGGGATATTTTCCAGTGAATTAAATTACAGAGGAGTACAATCCCATTTTGCAGGGTGACCTCCTCAAGAAATCTGTGAATCCTGAGTCTCCACGCTTCCAACCTGTTGACTGCTTTTGGGCTTAAAGGAGATTGGGTTTATTTAGTCGTATAACTGGCCTCCATGTGAAGTTTTAGCATGCTGTAAAGTTGTTGGCTGGGGGTGGAGAGTGCGTGTCGTCCTTTGTTAGGAATTCTTTATCGACCATATCTCTCCTGCTAATGCTTTTCCCATGAGGCCATACCGTAAATCAAACAGCAGGTGATGGCTCTGTGCGGGAAAAGGAGAGTGTGTGCACTGTGTGTTTATGTGTGTGTGTGTGTGTGTGTGTGTGTGTGTGTGTGTGTTCAGCAGTTGGTTTTAAAGCAGTGTGGATGATGTTACAGCAAGTCGTTGCACATATATTAAACATTGTTTTATTTTTGTGGATTAGCAAGTGACAAAAGCAGGCCACTCACAGTATTCTCACAGCATATTTAAGTATAATGCCTCAATAAATTATGGAAACAGTTCACATTTCTCTTGGGCCGTTGCTTGGCTGTTTGTTTATAGTTTGGCTATTATTTAATGCAACAAATCGATTTTTATTAGTGTTTCAAACAGCAGCGTCCACTGTAAAAAGTGACCACCTGTACAAGCTCGGATATTCAGTCTCACATTTACTCCAAAGAGCTTTTGTTTTTTTTACTAAATAATTGAAAAATAATTCAAACGACTTAGATAGATCGTTTTCAGTGCAGTTTAAGTTTAGTTATTTTAGAGGTTTTAAATGAGGTTTTAAATTTAGTTTTTCAAAGTGATTTGCATGAGGAACAAGTGCATCGACTCATTCCACCAGAAAGTTTATTCCTATTTAAGAAAACAACTTAAAGATGGACATTTTTACAGTTAAGGCTCAAGCCTCTTTTTTTGGTGAAAGTGGCACCGGATGTGTTGCAGGCCAAGGAATAAAACATGACACACTTTGTTCATGCCCGTCATTGCAGTGTGACACACAGTAGCCTAATTGGAGATGTGGGAGCGGTCTGGGCTCGTTGCTCTCATTAGCCCGCTGCACTCTCTCACTACGTCATTACAGTGGAAATTCGTCACGGCTGGCTCCAAGTTTAATCCAAATGATTACAACCTCCATAATGGACAGGCGACATCTTCTCTTTAACGCATTTGGATAACTGTCGCCTCGCCGGTGAGTTTGTGTCTTTGTAGAAACCAAACTGAGCCGATAATGTGCTTGCCACCCTTTACTCTAAGTTAAATATTTTTCTTTTCGCCATGGAAAATGTAATTAGGCCTATACTTTTCAGTCTAGCCCATTGGCTCGGTGTGTGACAGCTAGAGTGAAATGGGGATGGCTAATTCCTGGGTGAAACACTGGAGGTGATGGTAGTTCCGCCTCGTCTAACTTTAGAGCTGGCGATGTTGTTACTAAAATTTAGAAATTCCTATTAAATATTTAATGCTGTGCCACTTAATAATACACCACCATTCATCTCTATAACACCAGAGACTAAATGGCCCCCAAAATGAGTTGTTCAACAGTTTCCCTCCCTTCTCTTCCCACTGTTTGAAAAAGTTTAAGTGTCAATATTTAGCCCTCTGTTTCCCTGTTAGCTTGTCTCCGTCCCTCCATCACTAAAACAGGGGAGGAGAGATAAAGGACTCTAGTCTGAGGAGACAAAATGTCCCCCAGATGAGTTGATCAAACATTTGTTCAACGGTTTCCAACTCCTCACAAAGACACGCCTCGCGCGCACAACGGGACGCTCAGGGATGAACTTGGGAGACAAAGGCGCGAGAGTCTATTTGAGGCTCACGCTTGGGCTGCGCGCGGACAAAAGGCCAGCTTGGAAACAGCTTTGGCCGCCGCTAAAGAAGAAGGCAACCTGTTTATAATTCAGTCGGAGAAAAGGGAGGGGAGAGGAGAGCTTCTCCACAGAAAAGCCCGACAAAACACACTATGAGGCCGCAATGAAGGATGAATTATTCAGGGAGCGCTCCGGCATGGTTTAGAGGGCCCGTTCACCGAGAGAAAATGGCCGTTTTCACCTACAAAATGTTTCCTTTTGGGGTCGGCTAAAGAAGCCGACTGCCATTCAGAATGACAATTGAGGCTTCTGAAATCCCCTCACGTATTGCCCAAGGATGCGTGCTCGCCCCCAAAACACGTGTGCGCGCACAAATAAGTATTAAACATTTACCCTTGATTTAAGATGCGCCCTTCCCGAAGTAACACAATGCATGTGTTGATAAAGGCGCATGTTTCCTGAGCTAATTTCCTGAACATTTTAGAGGAAGAGAAAGTTCAAAAGAAGTCAGTAAGAAACATTTTAAATGCCAACACAAGCTATAATTCAGATTCTCTGCTGTTCTTTATATAAGTTATACATACATTTAGCAGAGTTTATTTGTTTTTTCTGACTTCAGTGAGCTTGGAATAACTTTCTCTCTGTCTTTTTGCTCTTGTAATTCAGTTCAATTCACTCTAAAAGAGAAAAGGCAACATTGTCCGATTCAGCAGCTTTTGATGAAGTCTAATTGCTGTGTGTCATAATATTCAGACTGTAATTGGTCAACAAAACAAAGTGGCCTTCTCCGCCTTGAAGGATGACGCTAATAATACCGAGACGTCTCCAGCCTCTAACTCATGATCTATTATTGATTCTTTGATGATTCCCGGCCTTGCCCCCTCGAACATTAATAATGTCCTCTAAATGATGTCGATATTGTGCTATGTCACATTTAATGACGGAGGGAGTGTATTAAAGAGTGTTTTGGGTGAATGGGGACCAATGTTCTCCCCGGAGAGCCCCGTTCTGGCCCGGAGCGCAGCTTCACAATGGGGGCCCCGGCCACCCGTCCGTGCGCAGCGCAGCGCTCGACTCCGAAAACTCAAACCCCCCCTTCTCGGTCCCCCTCCTTCCTCACCACTTGCTCCCCAAATCTCTTCAAGCAGATTAAATCGACTCTTTTATTTCATCTCACTTTCATCTGGAGAGCAACACCGCCCCTCTCCCTCTGTTTCCTACTCTTTCTCTCTGTTTCTCTCAGCCTGCGGCGCACAGCTCGCTTCTTATCTGGGCTGCATCCTTGTCCGGAGCGCACAAAAGATAGCCAGTCCACTTTCCTAAAGTTTCTAATTGAGTTCTTTAAGAACCTTTTGCGGTTTGATTATAAATATTCAATTTAAAAATGTCATGCTTAAAAATTGATTGCAGTAACTAATTCTGATTATTATCAAAGCCTAATTTAAATATTTTGTATTAGTTAAGATGGCCACCACCTTTATTTTTATACTTATGAGTCTGCATTGGAACAACATATCTTGTGACTTTTCAACACAAGACATCTTATAGTCAGTCAGTTAATATATATTATCAGCTAATGAAATAACACCAAACTATCAACGTAACACCAGTTTTATACCTTATCAGATTAATAATATGCAAACCAAACATTAAGCCCCGTTTTTCTATTACCTGCTCTCTTTTCTCATTATCATTAACTTGAACTCTTGAATGGCAACTTTAAAGCAGTAATACTTAGGTGGGCCTTAGGTGAGATATTATTATTATTGTAGGTAAATTCCCTACACTATGTGTACACAGCCTGTTGCTCAGACTATTGAATGGTTATAATTAAAATGTAATCTAAAGACTTATCTTTTGACATATAAATCTAAATTAAACCACATGTTCTTCCAAATCCCCATGCAATAAGCAAATATAAGTTAAAACAGAAAGAAATTCATACTCAAAAATCTCCACCCCCTCTCCATTTTCTATCAAATCTTTATATATTGGCAGTAAGGCTGGCCCTCCAGGCCTGTTGCTGGGCTGTAGTAATTAACCCTGGAGACAAAGTTAATGATTAAAACAGTCACGGTGTCCCCGCCTCCTCCCTCCTCCTGCTTCACATTTTCACAGTGTATCTTTTAGAGCCCATACTTCGTTAGGTGAAATTAGCCAGATAATACAGAGGAGCCTTGTTGAGGGCCGATACATTTCCATTTAGGCCAGCCCTGTGTGCGCACACACATACACATACACATACATGCAACCACATGCATAGACACACATACACACACACACACACACATTCCACTCTCCAATGCAAACAGTCAAAGGGATAACTTTATTTGGTGAAAGGGGATCCTGGAAAGGGCTAATTGAATAAGCCCGGGATCTTTGAAAAACCCCTACCATGGTGAGCGCAGTCATCATGTCATAATTAGGTTTATTGAGGCGCATTCCTTCAATCTGCCTCCATTCCCCCGGGCTCATTGTATCCAAGGCCCAGGCCAATGGCTGGGGGACAAAAGGGAACCGTGAGCAGACAATACATGAAAGAGCCATAAAGATTTAGCTGGCTTTGTCACAGAAACAGAGTGGGACTTTGTTTGTGTAAATAATGCGAGTGAATGAAGAACTTGGGTTTCTTTGCCACTTCGGGGTGAAGGATGGCGTGCTGCAAATGTAATATGTGTAGGCACACACTGGATCAGTGCCAGGGCAGAGGAGAGGAGGAGAGGAACGAGAGGATTGAGGGAAGAGGAGTGATAGGAAGATTAGAGGGAACAGAGGTGGAAGCAGAGAATGGGTTTGCGATGTGTTTTGTGTGTGATGATGGTGTTTGTAGAGTTATTGGAGTTTTTTACATTAGCTGTGGTTATCTTAAGATCAGTGAAACCACCTAGACTACTTCTACTACTACTACTACTACTACTACTACTCCAAGTGTGTTAAGTGTTTACTGATAAACGGATACATTTTTCAAAGATAAAAAGTGACTTTTTAACAATTGTTCCAGTTGCACATATTTTATTATTTTTATTTTTATATATTTTTACACACTAAATTAATAATCAGTGAGTTCAATTGTTGTTGGATTCTACAGTTTCCCATGGAAGAAGGAGCTTGACATGACTTATTCAATGTGCAAGGCTTTAGGGCACAGTGGGCTGGAAATCAGAAAAATAATAAAGTAGCACCCCCCTTGAATTTTTAGATACTGAAGGATTCACACTCATTTTTAGAATATTAAACATGATATTTCATTTTAATGATTTCAGTAAGTTATAATGCTGAACCAATTAGTCAATTAATCAATTAGTCAATTAAAAGTAATAAAATAAGAATAACAGGCAAATATTTTGGTAATGGATTACTCGTTTAGTTCAGTTCTTAGGCAAAAATGCCCCAAATCTCACATTTTAGCTTCTCCAGTGTGAGGATTTTGTGTTTTTTTCTGTTGATTGCTTTGCTTTTTGGGCTGCTGATCGGACAAAAAGACCACAACTTGCACTTTTTAATCTGAATTTTTAAAAAAACATTTTCTAACATTTCATAGACCATGGATCAATTAATCGAGAAGATAATCAGCAGATTAATTGATAATGAAAATAATCTTTAATAAGCAGTTGCTGTCTCATCAAATCTGACAAAGGCAGAACCAATAAGCCCTCGATGGATCTTATAATCGCTGTTGGCTATTACTGGCCTGAGCCAAGTGTCTGGTGAAGAGGGCTCTGTCTGTCTGTTGAAAGAATGAATGTGTCACTCAGTGAGTCCCTGGGCACGAGGGCAAAAGGGGGCACGAGGGCCAAGTGGCGAGCACCAAATCACTCTCCTCTACCCTGGGGCTCTCGCTGTCTCTCTGTCCCCTCTCTCCTCATCCCGCACTCCTCCCTCTCTCGTGAGTTTTTTCTAATAAGCCCATGCATGATGACTATTCAAGCATGAAAACATAGTTATCTGCAAATGAATGGCTGCTCTATGCTTCATTAAAGCCTCTTTTTCCTTTCACACTCTTATTGTGACCCTCTGATATCAATTCAAAGGACAATTAATGAATGCACACCAACTTTGAAGTCAGGGTGATTTTGGAGAGGGAGGGGGGCTTGTGCCTGTATGTGCATGTGTGTGTGTGTGTGGGGGGGGGGCATCTGGGGTATTCCCCCTTCAAGACCCGCTGTAGCGCCCCAGCCTTCACCCGTGATGGACTAGCCACATTGAGCTGAGAGTGAGCGAGCCCCAAAGACGGTTTGAAGGGAGTGAAAGAGTGAAAAGGCCCAGCGAAGGTCAAGTAGAATGGCTTGCCTTAGAATAAGGCCCCTCTTTATCTGCTGCAAGTATGCACTATAGGCACAACAGCTGGGGGGAAAGGGAGGGGGAGAGGTTGTTTTTTAATGTGCATGAGTGTGTTTGTGTGTGTTTCTGAGAAAGTAAGGAAGAATGCGAGTGCGTGTGTTTTCCTCTCATGCATCTGTCTGTGTGTTTGTGAGCATGGTTGTTTTGTGTGCATGTGCATGTGTGTGTATTGGGGTTAGGGTTGAGTGTCAAAGTTTGCAGAGGCCAGCCAGAGGCCAGTAAATGCAGCATCTATGCTGCCGATGGGGGGACAGGCAGCTGTCAATCACCTGACTGATGAAGCCTGACTTTCATTCAGAGCTTTGTTAACTAATTAGCCCAGAAGCTTTTGTGTCACGTTGGGAAAGAGGCTTAAAATGTGTGTTTATGCTGTAGTCACGCCATGTGGGAATATCTTTTGTAATAACCGATGTGCACGCTCTCAAACTTGAAGGCATTGAGCAGACGCAGAATTAGGGTTTTTGATAGATACTTGATCATATTGGTTTTTGAGCTTTATAGCGTAAGCTGCAATAATGCAGTGTTTGATGAAAATAATACACTTTGTACAGGTCATTGAATGAATGCACTGCTCAGTAGAACCTGATTTCAGGTATTTCCTTGTTCAAATATTGATTCATTGCCAAACCAGGAGTTCCTTAGTAATATTTCCCATATGAAAGTTGAGGTAGATCTACCCTCAGCCATATAACATGAATGCAGCATTATACAGTACATTACTGCTATACTAAATCTCTCAGCTCTTACTATACTTCACAAATTAAATAGCTCTGGATCAAATTCCTTCCTCTTTTTTAAGCAGGGTCGCAACAAGATACTTGCATACGGCAAGAGTTGTATGCGCTTATGGACTCTTCATCAGTTCATAAGGAAAATTAATAGCTGCTGTAGTCAGTAGGGGCAACCTGACAGCAGAATTAAGAGAGATGAAACTGTCAAACATCCTCTTTGTCAAGTACACAAACTGGGAATGACAGTTAACCTGCTAACAGCTCACCTCCTTGTTGGACTCCAACAAGTTCCCCCGCTGACATGGAGTTATGAGTCATTTTCAGAGTTAAAAGACAGAGAAGAACTGCGGGGTCACAGGGCCACGGAGGGTCGCTCTCCCCCAGCGCTACACAGGAAACAGGGTTAGAAACACATTTAGCTACAAATGACAGGTAACCATTTCCTTATACCCCCCCCACATCCTCAACGACTCACATAATTCTTTGTTGAGAGCATCAGGCTCCTTCATACCCGTTGTCGTGACATTTTTTTAGAGCATAACAAGGCTGTGATTGACGACATCATTGCTCACATCATTTTTTTTGTGTGTAATCATGATCCCATGCTTAAAAAACCCACAACAAACACACACACAGCTCTGACACACTCATTTACAGGGCAGCTGTGAAGGTTGAAACTCCTCCTTAGCAAGTCAAGTGAGTTCACCCTCCAGCCCCCCTCCCGCACACAAACACGCACAAAAATCCACATGCACTCACACACACGCACACCATCTTTTTCTTAACCCACCAGAGAGAGTCACAGATGGGTCCATAAGCTGTCAGTAAAGCCATTATCTGGCCCAGCATCTGCCTGTCTTGACTTCTATATACTGTTTAATGCAGTCGGCCAGTCACTTAGTCCCCCGGCTCCTGAATAGGAGCAGCATGGTCGGCCCGCCCAAATAAATGCTGCGTTTGTCTCCTCTGCCTTTTGTTTTGTGTTTTTTGAGAGGGGTAGGTGGAGAGAAGGGGGGCAACGTGTCAGAGGCTCAATTTACCCTCACTATTAACCAAAGCCCCAGAAGAGTTACTGGGATGTCCGAAGAGGGGTGTAAATAGTCCACATATGGTCAGTCAATTCCCCCAAGTCCTGAAATCCAAGTTTGACACATCCCCTTTCACTCCCTCTCTATCTGTCTCCCACGCGCACACACACACACACACACACACACACACACACACATGCATGCTCAATGTGTACTGTCTCATGTCTCAGTGGACATATTTAAGCCTTTGTGTCCCCATCCGACTGCCCCCCCCACTCCTAAAAAAATCAGCAATGCCGAAGTCTTTCCAACAGTCTGTTTCAGCTAAATCCTCTATTCTCCTCCTTCTTCTCCTCGTGTTTCTCTTCCCTGGGATGGCGCTGCACGGTGGGATCCATTTTGGGCTTTCTTGGCTCTGGAGAGGTTGTTTTGGCTTGGAGTCCCATGCACTGTGTGCCTCTCAGGGCTTCAGTTTGGTTAAATTAAACAGTTTTCTTTTCTCCTCTAACCCCTTCCACCCACCCCCTCCAACTGCTCCTCTCTTATTTTGCTTAATGCTTCTCAGCTCCCGGGCGATCTTGCCGATGCTGCTTTTCCAGGCCTTCTCCTTCTCAGATAATTTTACCCTTTTAAGGCTCATGTTTTCTCATATTTCGATGGACTGACAAGAGCCAGCAGCATGTCTGCAACCCCCCACTCCTTTAAGCTGAGGTGGAGCAAAATATACAGAGAGAAGTCAAGTGTTTACAGCGGCTATAAATACAACGTTTTAAGATATAGCATATGTATACAGGCAGGGAGCGATATGACGGTTAGAGTGGATAATTTGATTGGCCGAGGCTATTTGACGGTGCCAAATCGATGTGATCAGATTTTGGGGATAGCGAGGCGATGACGGCAAACGGGGCACTCTGAAACCACAGGTTTACAAGGTTGGAAAAGATCCGGGCAGCAGGGGAAAGGTTTCAGCCTCTTCTCTCCCCATCTACTCTTCTCTCTCCTCCTCTTTGTCACAGTAGTAGAGGTAATATATATCCTGATGCTGATTTGGCATTATATTTCATCAGCACACAGATAATTTTGGACAGTATTGTGTGTGTGCTTGTCCACACTTAAAGGCACGTGACCAAAGGAGGGGGTACTGTTAATGGATGCTAAAGTGGAGGCGCCTCAGGGCTGACAAGCTCGATTAACGTAGCCTTAAAATGCATGTAGAATCAGGGGAAGCCCAGTGCTGTGGACGTGTGTACAAGGTCATGTACTTGGAGCGCTGTAGCCTGTGTGTGTGTGTGTGTGTGTGTGTGTGTGTGTGTGTGTGTGTGTGAGCTCCTGAGCCAAGCTGTGGGGAGTAGTGAGCTTCAGGGGGGAAATTGGGTGGCTGCCTTCCATTTTGGCCCATGTTTGCAACACCCTCTATGCCCCATGTGTCACCCCATGAATCTTCATCACCTGCCACTTTAATCTGCATTACATTATATTTTAGTGTTTTAAGGCATGTGGTTGATGCTTAAGCAGACATGTGTGATGAGTGCGGCAGCAGAACAAACTTTTTTTTCTTTTTATCCTTAACAAACACACACACATAAAAATCCAGCATGTTGATGTGAGTTTGTAGTAAATAAAAATGATCCATCACCAGAACAAGTTTACTGCCTAAAAAGCCACAGTAGAACTTACATGTTGACATCTTATACATATAGACTCATATTGAATTTGAATTTTTTGTGACTTTTGCTGTAAAATAACCCTACATTTAAAAGACTGATCAGGCTACAGTAAAAAAGTATTCTTGTGATGTGGAGTCTTTAAAAAAGGCTTTCATAAGAAAGTAAGTTTATGTTCACTTTCTAATAAAATCTAGTCTAATAAGTCAATGAGTCTGGTGAAAAAAAAAGTCAACATTTTTTAAAAAGAAGGATTTTTTGTTTTATAAATATTTGTTACATCTTATTTTCACCTTTAAACCATTCACAGTACACAGAAAATTTACATATTTTTCCAGCCAAGACACGAACACACTGATGGTGGATTTCTCACTTTTAGATGCCCCGTAATTATTGTTACAGCATTTTACTTGCAGCTATACTGGCGCTGAGGAGAAACTAAGAAAAGAGACAGGCAGGATTTTAATGCTTAAAGAGAGTTGGTGAAGAGAGAAGATGGGGGAAATCATCGATGTTCTTCCTTTCACCTCAACTGGTTAGTGTCCATGCATTGAACAGGGCTCACAACATGTACTACGCTTCTACCAACTGCAACAACAACAAAAAACAACGCAGATGCCCAGACAGACTATCCCCATGGGTACATTTACATTGGCAACAACAGCCCCTGTTGCCCCTCTCCATCCCCTCAGGTGCTCTTACAGTTCCCTCTGGAGGAAGGGGGTAGTTTTTTGGGGGGGAGGGCTAGAATGCCCCCGGCTGTGCCCCCATCTACCCCAACCCCCCCCCAAGCCCTCTGCGGAGCCTCTTTATGTCCCCCCCCAGCTCCCCCCGTGGGGCAGGTGACAGCCCTCCACTGTGAAGGGCCGAGGGAGCCATGACGGATTCCACAGATGGAGCGTGGAAATCGCCGGCAAAGACCTCAGCTCTGTGGAGCAACAAAGAGCCCGAGAGTCACAGAGAGAAATATGGGTGGAAAGAGAGAGTAGGGGGACAAAGACAGGCTGCGAGAGAGGGTGAAAAGGAGGGAGAGCGAGATCGAGAGAAGAGGGAGGAGAAGGTGGTGCTTGTTTAAGGAGGGTGGCGTGCAGAAGTGCAAAAAGTGTGTTTGTTGGGGCGAATGAGGAGTTTGCTATTGTTTGGAGTGAAAAATGTGCAAGTCTGATGTTTTCTTCTACATTTTATACATGCTGGTTTCCATTCCTATCACCTAGTGTTCTACCTGTCAGCTGTGTGATGTTCAGTGCAATGCATTTACTCTCTTGGTATAATGTGGCACTGACCCAGATTCCCCAGCAGACATCGTTATCATTTCTTCCCATCGCCTTATCTTGTTGTATCTTAACATCAAGTGATGCAGCAATCAGACGAAGTGAAGTGAAACAAATGAGCCCGTTTGAGCTCTCTGTAAAGGATCTGATTCATGATTGTATCACGACTAGACTCCCGAGACTTCAGAGGTGCCACTCTGTCGCTTCTTTTGAAAAGTTCTCGAAACCCCGGTAGCAGTCATAACCGATAGGTAATTCCAAAGTGATTAAGGATTTTCCCGGCCGCCTCAGCTTTCCCAGGGCCCAAATCCCTGTGAAATGCTGAGGAACGTGCATGCTGCTAAAGTCGGGGGGGAAGCGAAAAAGCATTCCTAGCAGCCCTCCTCTATGCAGGAACTGGAGGGGGAGGCTACAAAAGGCCTCATCTCTTGTTTTTCAGCCATCCTGTCCAAAACTCCAGAGCCCCACACTCCACACCCCAAATTCCTTCCCCACTAGCTAAAACACAAGTCCTGTAACCCCACTAGTCATGGCCTGCAAAGTCCTAAAAGTTTCTGTCACCGTGTTGAAAATCATAGTGTGTAAAAAGTTGCGAAACAGTTGACTGAGTTGATGTTTGTAACCTCAGTGGCCATTTTGATTTTTTTTCTTCTTTTCTGTTCATCCATTTGAGAACATGTCCACCATTTTAGTGTTATGGTCAGTCGTTTATGTTAAAATGCTAAACTCACATGCAGGTTGATAAGGAGCGAGCGTTCTATGAGTGCAAAATTGCAATATATTCAGCAGAGGCTTAAGGCAATGTCTCCATTTCGCTCGCTCCCCCTTTGAAAATATTTTACTTATTGCCTCCCTCATGCTTGAATGTTTCTTTACCAATTTGCTCCTAATGCATGTTAAGTTGACTCCCACTGCTATTGGTGTTGCACGGAGAAAATCGCCGAAGGGGGAGAGAGGATCAGTTTCACATGAGGGGCCCTGAGCTATTTGGATTCTCTTGTATTTTATTGTTGCTTCTGAGGGGGAACTAATACAGTGTTGCACACAAAACTTCCCCTATGCTGAGGGGGAATTAATTAAGTGTAACACAAAAAGTGGGCGCTCTGGCCTTGGTGAACTTAGAACGGAGCCAATGGAGTGTTTGAAGTAGTGAGTTAAAATCCAAGCTGCTGGCTTATAGAACATAGCTCACAATAGTATTAAAACTGATCTGAGACAGAGATGAAAAGCAGAAACACAAAAGCTGTCAGGACTAATAATAACACTGCAGCTCAGTCAGGCTGAAGATCACACTGTCAAAAATATATAAGTTTTTCAAATTTAGCATTGTGATTCCATTAGTCATTTATTGAGCAAAAAGGCCAAATATTCTGTGTTTACAATTTTTTAAATGTGAGGATTTGTGTTTTTTTCTTTGTTTGCTATAATTGTAAATGTAAAACTTTGGCGTTTATACTGTTGATCAGAAAAACTCCTGGATTTTATGGGCATATTGGTGATTTTGAATGACTTGACTTTTTCAATCACTGTATTATATTTTTGATTCTCTGTGACTCTGAACTTGACGTATATATATATATATATATATATATATATATATATATATATATAAATATATATTAAGACTTGATACTGACTCACTATGATATCACAGTGAGTGCTAGAGAAATTGTATAGACCGTAAACTCATATGTGTGACGAGACAGAGAGAGTGGATAAGTAGTTTATCCTTCTTTCAGGAAACTGCTCTTGGCAATCCAGGCTACTGTCCACACACACACACACACACACACACACACACACACACACACACACACACACACACAAACACACACAGACGCGCGCTTAAAGAATGGCCCCTGGATCCAAATTAGCCTTTTGTGTGGCTTTTAGTCCACCAGTCCCCCTGTGGTGCCCTGGGAATCTTGTCCATTGGGATTATTCCTCAGGCTCAGAATATTCCTTCTGAATGGAGGTCTGTTTGGCCACAAGACTATGAGGAAGAATGATGCCTGATGGTGCATGTCTGTGTGGGAGTGTGTAAAGAAAAGAAAATACCCACTAAAGTAAATGATTGAAAACAGAGAGCAAATCAATTGATATTTTATGATTCTGCTGAACAGCCACCATAACAAAAAATACACTTAAAGCACCACCAGCATCAGCATGTTTGCTCTTCAGCAGGGTTTCAAAGGTCAGGTGGTCGCTTCAGGTTTTATAAAGCTCTGCTGAGGCTAAGTTAAGAGTGTGTGTATGTGGGTTATCAGGAAAAAACCTTTCATTAGCGGACAACATCAACTTCTGATATTTGATACTGGGAGAAAATCTCATCCTGACCGATTTCCTATTTTTCTGTCTCCTGCATTTGAACAGCGAGTCAGTCAGACGAGGGTTCGGACGTAGAGTCAGAGCCTGATCTGCCGCTTAAGAGGAAGCAGCGGCGCAGTCGGACCACCTTCACGGCAGAGCAGCTGGAGGAGCTGGAGAGGGCCTTCGAGAGGACCCACTACCCCGACATCTACACCAGGGAGGAGCTTGCCCAGAGGGCCAAACTCACCGAGGCCAGGGTTCAGGTATGAGAAAACTTAACTTAAAACATAAAAATGTTTACAAGATAGCAGCAACACTCTGCTCACACACTGACTTCTATCTGACCTAACACACCAGCATGCAACTTGATGACCTATGAACATCCCTGTCTCACACACACACACACACACACACCCACATAAACCCTATGGCTTTATACACTCTTTGACCATTTAAAGGCAACCTGCTAAGCTCTGTTTGCTTCATACAACAACACACTCACTCACACACACACACACATACACACACACACACACACACACACACACACACACACACACACACACACACACACACACACACACACACACATATACACTTCTCATCCACACTCCCAGGGGCCCAATGTGGACTTACCTATTTCTGATCTGGAGTCCAGTAAATTCTCCTCCACAGGCTCCATATGGGAAGTGTAAGCAGGCCCAGCATGAGTCCTGTCCATATGGACACGGCATGTCACTCACACACAGCCATGATACACATCTTACCCCCACACACGTACACACTCAACATTTCTTCTCACTCTGTCTCTCACCTTCTTTTTGAGCTTCACACTAATAGAACTGTTAGACACTTTATTATTTTGTGTACAGTATATGTAAATATGTGTTAACTGTGCAAACAAATATAGCTACAGCTTTTTTAACTGTGATTTTTTAAATCTTTAAAATGTCTGCTAATACATACATGGATGGCAGCATTAAAAACTGTAGTCTGATAAACAAACAACACACACACTGATCAAATGTTGTATCTCCATGCACAGCGGCTGAGTCCTTACTGCAGCGGCCTGGGTTCGACTCCAACCTGCGGCCCTTTGCCGCATGTCACCCCCTCTCTCTCTTTCACTCCTTTCCTCACTCTTCTCATGTAAAGGCATTACAAGAAATAGAATAATAAAAAAAAACCCCAATCATTGTCCTCCTCCATAGGTTTGGTTCAGCAACAGGCGGGCGAGGTGGAGGAAGCAAGCAGGAGCCAATCAACTGATGGCATTTAATCACCTGATCCCAGGGGGTTTCCCACCTTCAGCCATGTCAAGCATCCCCCCTTACCAGCTCTCTGACAGCGCCTACCCCCCCTCATCTATAGCACAAGGTAGGAGACAATACAGACTATGGAAATGAATGCAGTGGTTGACGGTTCACATCTGGAGAAATATAACGTACTGCAGCAAATAAGTTCAGAATAGTTCTATAGTATTCATGCTATGAGCATGAGGTTTGTTGTTGTCAAATAATAAACTTTTTTTTAGAAAATGAAAAGAAGTTTTGTTCTTATATTGATGGCATTGCATTTTTCATTTGGTTTGAATCCAAAACCCATTTGTGGTAGAAATATCTCACCACAGAGAGACATGTAATCATTCTGCAATTATTACAAAACGTTCAACTGTCTGATAGTGTCTTTATCTTGAGGCTCTTCTCAGTGTCAGTGAAATTACTATCCTAAGTGTTATTCTTTTTTAAATCATTAATATTCTATTAAACAAAGTATATTTTGACAGAGGTATTGGTCTTTATTGCATAACCAGAGAGTCTGTTAGTTTTGGATTGTTTGCTAAATTAAAATTACCTATAATACTGTAGGAGAAAGACTTGATGAAATGACTTTGTATTAAAAAAACTAAAATGTCTTTATACAGTTTGAACAGACATGTTTTCAAATATAAGTTTATATTGAGTCAGTACAGCAGTTTTACCTCTGCTTAAGGGATAAGTTAACACAGTAACAAAAAGGTCATTGATCCCACCACCAACCACTTAGCAGTTACATTTTGCAGTTTTTAACTGACAATCCTTAACTTTGTCTGTGATGCCTTTGGTAGTGTCGGAGCCCCCCAGCACGGTGCATCGCCCCCAGCCTCTCCCTCCCTCCTCGGGCCACCAAGCCCCCGGCGGTGGAGGGCAGGGAGAAGGAGGATCCGCCTACTGCCTCGCCTCAGGACGCCACTCCTTCTCAGGCTACTCGGACAGCTTTGTGAGCCCCGGAGGACCGGCCAATCCCATGAACCCCGCCATAGGAAACGGACTCTCTCCACAGGTGAGACTAAAATATGTGTATTTGAGCTTCTCAAAGCCAGACACACAGCTCAGTCAGTAAAGCAGCAGACTGCACTGCTGAAAGAAATGTAATTTAGTCTCAAATTTAATAGATGAAAACTTTTTTCCTAAAATAAATTAGTGAGAAAACTCCACAATAACAGTTTTAGCCTTGAAAAGGAAATCCATGGAGACAACTTTTATAGTTGAAAACGGATACTGCATTAATTTGTTTTAAGAAATACAAAACGGTAAAACAGTTAGAAGATTTAAGTTTGTTTTTTTGCAGTGTATTTATTTGACAGAAATAAGACTTGTGTGTTTGACACTGTACACACCTCTAGAGACTCAGATAGTTTGACTTGCATGAATAAGACCAATAACATGCCACACCAGAGCCGCTGGGCAGAATTAGATTTGAACATGATTTCAAAGAGTTGAACCCGGCTGAGATACGCATGATTTACACAGCTTCACACAATACATCAATACTCTCTTCAAGTAATATTTCAGCCAAGTGTGGAACACATAAATGCATGCGCTCACTGATTCATCCACTTGTCTACTAACTGTACGTTCTACACACACACACACACACACACACACACACACACACACACACACACACACACACACACACACACACACACACATACTCCTCTGCAGTGCTGGAGGATGGGTCACTCACTCTTGGAGAAGAAAAGTAAGATGACTCTAGAAGGACAGAGGACAACTGAGTGTGTGACAAATGAGAAGTGAAAAGACAATTACAGTCAATTATCCAGGCATGAAGGCCCAAGGTCTCTGCACCTAGACAGAGGGTACAACAGAGGAGACAGAGGAGCTGGAGACCCTAACAGGCAGAAAATGAGATTTCAGCCTGACGCAGTCTGACTCCTCAGAGAACAGCAGTGTGAAGTCAGAGACACACTCGCACCAATGCACACAGGCTCACAGGTCCACATAATTACAGGGACACACACGTGCACACGGTGTAGATAATTGATCAACTCCATGACATTTTAGAGGATCAGTTGAGGATTTTGCAACATCTTTTACACAAATATTACACGACATGCTTGAGCAGCATGGCTAAGTCAACTTCTCAACCTTCTGTTTAGATGGGACGATTGATAACTGCATTTTTTTATTATTTCAAATACAGCAGCAATACAGGGAACGCAGCAATGTTTGCAAGTGTTTGGGGCAGTAAGTGTGTGTTGCGAGAAAATCCTATCTGCAGAGTTCGTCCTTATGCTTTTACTTTTGTGAACTGAATAACCATCATACATGCTTTCAGACATGCAGACATACGCTGCTGCATGCATTAAACATGAACAAACTGAATATCCTTTACAAACAATATTGTGCATGGAGGCAGCTAGACACAGCATCCTCGTGGTCATGTATGTGTGCACAAACACTGCTACACACTCTACACTGCTATACTATAGCCTCAAGGGAAGCTTCTCGTGATTGCATTCTTAAAATGTTTGCCTTGACATTCCCCCATGTGAAAGCAAAGGTTCTAATTTATTTGTATATATTTCATACAGCGGGGAGGGAATGTCCTGTCTCAGATGTTGCCCCCATCCCAACATTCTTCCCTGCTAACTCCTGGATGCTCTGATTTAGGCCGCTGGCAACGGCGGTGCTCCGATATGAAACACCCTGGACGGGCAAGCCAGCAGCCATCTCATGAGGCAGGGAGAGGGTCAGGAAAGAGGGATGATGAGTAGGGGTTTGGTTAAAAAGATAGAGACCAAAGATAAAGTAACCAAACTAGAATTCATGGGATTAAAGAGCATGTATCCCTGCTCCCTGTGGCTTGTTTAAGCCAGTTTATCCTTACTCTCTTTCTGTTTAAACCAAACCCTTCAAACACAGGTTAATTTTTTAGGAAAATGTTACCGGGCATGGGAGGAAACACAACTCCCCTCTCCAAATCAACATGGACTCCTCCACTCACCTCCCCTACTTGGGAAATGATTTAAGCAGGACCATGTGTGTGTGTGGATGTAGAATAATATGTCACTTAGAGGGCCAAGAGGGCCAAAAGAGCAGCGTACCTGCTTCTTATTAGGGCAACTGGAGGAGCCTTGAGGCCTTTGCTCTGTTGTGGAGGAGGTGGGATATGATACATTTAGAGGTAGCAGGTTCACTTAAAGTTACTTTCTTAAGTGATAAAGCCAGTCTCAATTTATTATTAACGGTTTACTGAGCACTTTGATGATGGACAGGTAAATCCAGCCAGCGTTGGGGGGGGGGGGGTTGGTGGTATCGAGTCTGTTTTGAAACCAGTTGAAACTCTTTGCCCCACAGCTCTTTTCCGTCCTTTGCTGGCCAAGGAATATTCCCCCAAATTTGATTATCTGGTCGCTAATAAAGACCAGGTCAAGAGCAAACGCATTTCTCAAACTGCAAATCTATTCTGAGGTTGAAAAGAGCCGAGCTCACACAGACCTTTCTCTTGTGTTATCTTTGTCGGCATATCTCTCTCGAACATAAGTCCTTATCTTGTGCCATGGGTTTTTGGAGCAGTGTCAAAAAGGAATTTTAGAATAAGTGGAGCCGTGGATCTGAGACAAATTGCTTAATTCTTCCTTTCTGGTGCTATCTCTGTCTGGGAGCCTTTTGATGTCAGCGACAGGGGGATTTCCTGTGTGTGTGTGTGTGTGTGTGTGTGTGTGTATGTGTGTGTCTGAGTGTGTATGTTTGTCTCAGTGTCTGTGCTGATTCATATTATACACACCCCTGCGTTTGTATGCTAAAAATTAGAGATATTTTCTGTATTATGAAGCCTTGTCAGAAACTAAAAATACAACAGACACAACATGTCTTCCACATGTGATCCCCCACTCCTCTTGTCTTATTCATAAAAATATACATCCTTTATTTGCTGGCTAGGGTTAGCGTTTGGGCCAATCACTGTTACTTAAAAATTTCCACACAGCTTGTTTTTCATAATTCCACTGACGATGTCGACATGAGCAAACAAATGAAGGTTTTACTGTATTCTCAACCATCCTACAGAACTAACTTTCAATTCTCTCTCCTTCATTCCTCCTTCCTTTCTTTCCAATCAGGTGATGGGTCTGCTGAACCCGGGCGGTGTGCCACATCAGCCCCAAAGCGACTACGCCATCTCCCCTTTGACGGGCGGCCTCGAGCCCCCTGCTGGCATGGCGGCCAGCTGTAGCCAGCGCATGGACCACATCAAGGGCCTGGAGGGTCTCACCAGTGTTCCCTCCATGTCAGCTCTGCCCTCCCTGCCCAGCTCCCAGTCCTACTGCACCCCCTCCTACAGCTCACCGGGCTACACCGTCGACCACGTGGCATCCTACCAGTACGGCCAGTACGGACAAAGTAAGGTCAATAGACTTCACCTTTTTATTCTCACCTTTTGCCTCCACAGCCACATCTGCATGAACAATGTCAAACAAATATCATATGTAATAATATAATGTTTGATTACACATTCACTCAAAAGCTTTACACAACAGTTTACAAAAAATAAAAAAAACTATTAAATAAAGACATTTTGTTATTTAAAAATAAATATCTATATTCTTAATCGTTAAGCCACCGACAGCAAGGACTCAACTGCCTGACATCTGACAATTTTCACCATACAGTGATGGAAGAATTATTCAGGTCCTCAGTAGTAAGTAAACGAAACAATAACAAACCATAAAAATACCAGATTACAAATAAAAGTCTTGCACCAAAATGTACTTAAAGTATCCAAACTAAAAGTATTCATTATGAAGAATGCTCCTGTCTATGATCACATTATTGGATTTTTGTTATTGTTGCTTAAATAACATGTAAGCAGGATGTTAGACAGGGACTACGAATGGAAATGAGCTTCTGGCTATATCTGCTGCAATAAATTTATTATGCATGGTCCCAATGAAATAAATAAATAATGTATCTGGTTGAGGTCTGCAAATTTGAACTACTTTCTGGTAGTTTAACCTATAACAACGTGTCACATTTATAAGCTCATTATATGTTTTGTGTTTAAAATCGTCAAAGTAACTGCAAGCTGTCAGATACACATAGTGGAGTAAAAAGTTCAATATTTCCCTCCAAAATGTAGTGGAGTAAAAGTATGAAGCAGCACAAAATAGAAATACTCAAGTACATTAAACTTGTAATTAAGTACTTTAGGACATTGCTTGACATTAAATTGCATTTTCACTAGGTCTCATTTGTTGTTCTGCACAGTTCTCCTGTGTTAGAAACCTAAATGGGAACAGAGCAAGGAGTGGAAACACACTGACAGTTTGATTTACAGGCAGTTATATAGAGTTGGTCATTACAGAACAATGTTGTTGAATAGCTTCATTCAGTGATATCTGTCAACATTTACCAAACTATTTTTGAGAATATGTTTGTCTCAGGGCTTATGGATCATGTGATCACCAAACAACAAACCCATAGGACTGACATTAAACAATTTGATGACCTTTCCAGCTTCCTAGTGCAAACCGCTGACTGGGTTTTATTGTGGCCTCTCACTTATTTTCAGTGACAGAATTAAGATGAAAACATCTGAACAACATCAGCCGATACAGTGTGTGATTGAGGTAGTCCAGTGTTTTAAGACACACAACTTGTAACCACAACTTCCTTGCTTTGATTCCAGGGATAGTAGTCGACACACAGGTCGCGGCCGTGCTGCTTGTTAAAGACATTTTTCCGGGTCCAGTCATGCAGTCTCAAGTGTTGGGGTTAATTGCGCAGACCTGATTCCATCTATGAAGCGATCAGCCCGGCACTGATACTGAAATCTGTGGTTAGGTGCACTGTAGAGTCCGCTCCAGTAGTGTGTGATAGCCCTCCTCAGAGAATACCTACCTGTCCAGCAGTCAGAGGGTCTTTTCACTTCACATTACCGTTACTTTAAGGGTTAAAATCAACTTCAAACAACTCTCCATCGAAACTTTGGAAGGCAACGTCGTTTTCCGTCACAGCGTGATTACAGCGGCCGCCGTTTCCAATTTTGGGTCCACAGGGGGGGTTGACCAATCAGGTTCATCCACTGACCTTGTGGCAACCTCGAGGCAACCGGGCCCTTCAAAGAGCAGCGTGGCAACAGTCCAACGAGGCTGACTGCATGTAGGCGGCAGGTATCAAATGAATATCCGACTTAATATCCGAGAGCGGCAAATGTCTAATGAAATATCTCGGTCAAATATCTCAAAGTGAACAGAATAAAGAATTAGGGCGACACACATGAAAAACCTCCAGCATGTGGCACGGTGCGTGTGTACACACACACACACACAACACACACACACACAAGCTGAAAGGCAGCCACCGGGACAGCACACGCACTCACATAGGCTACACCTCCACAGCATTTGGAGCCCGAGCAGTCCATCTTGATGTGATTAATCAGTGCGACTGGATAGCCGGTGTGCGGTTGGGTTTGGAGCTGCGGAGGAAAGGTCCTTTCTGGGGGTGGACGGATCCTAATAGCCTCTGGCAGGGCGGCTATTGGAAACAGGTGCTAGGACTGAGGTCAGCTGGGGAAGCAGTGTTGAATGTAGAGCCGCTCCAGGTTCCAGTGTAAGAGACTGGTCCACCCTGCCGCACATTTTGACAACATGTAGCTCTCGCTGGACTCCCTCACGGAAACTAACGTGGTAGTCCATGAAATGCTTGCTTGTTTTTATTTAGGTAATGTCTCTGTTGCTAGGCAGGCGGTGCACTGGTGTTTTCGCTCAGCGCTTCACGGAGCTCACCTGTCAGTCAGCGAGCCCAGTACTGCAGCCTTTCTGTTCGGATCTTATGTTGATGAGGTCTCTTTACCTGCTCTGACATGGATTTAAAAACAAACAAACAAACTATTGTTTATTGTTCTGTCCAGGCTCACTCTTTAACAGCTCAAAATCATGAATTATCATCAACTCATTGCTTACAAGCTTGACTTTAAAGTGATGACATGTTTCAGGCCGCTACAGAAAGTGGCGCGTACACATTACTTCTGTTTTGGGTCTCCAGACTCCAGCTGTAAAACATAGTTAAATACAATTAGTACTTTCTACACAGCACTACTCTTCCCTGCGCATTTAAATGGCTCTTGTCGGAGTTTATAGGAGGCCTCAATACGTAACTAAGAGAAACAACTATGTAGGATAGCATGCTTTACATTTATTGTGATTGTAAACAACAAACGAATGAAAGAAAATACATATTTGTACATATAGCATATAAAACAGGTGTAACAATTCTTTACGGTTATTTCCATATTTTGTCACCTTCATCAAATGTGCAAGATCAGTTTGTGGCAAAGGAAAGACTTACCACTTCAATACTTTTCTACCTGTTGACTTTTAATATGATCAGAAGTAAAAGAAAACAAATATTATAGCTCACTAATTAAAGGAAAAATGCATTTATTATTCTTATTATTTTTACACATACAGCAGTGGGATCTGGGACACAAAACATCGAGTTCATGGGCTTTCGTGTCAACACAAGGGTTAATCAGTGCATTGACATTTTTTGTAATTTTGTAACATTTAAAAAAAATAAAAATAAAATATATATATATATATATATATATATATATATATATATATATATATATATTATGGGTAATTTATAGGCTGATTGCTAGTTGTGCTACATTAAGGCCAATGAATAAATACAATACAAATTATTCTGAATTTCTTCACCAGAAAAGTCAACAATGAACTGAATACACAAAGTTTGACAAATCCACATAAAACATTTGGTGTCTGGTCAAAATATTGTGGGCAACTTTAACATTATGCTGCATGTACAGTAATGATGCATATATCCTACACGACACCCCAGATATAACCTAAGAGCCTTCCAGTGTGCACTTTTACTGTCATTGCACATTTTGGGCTTTTTTTTTTTTTTTTGCTGTGAGTGTGTGAAATCCTGTCTTTATTTGAGGCATCTTCACACTTCTGTTCTCACATCCCTCTCCATTGACCTTACACCCTGAAACCACTGTTAGCACATGCTATGCTAACAATAGCCATATGTTAGTGGAATGGCACGTTCATGGCACACACATGCCCAAAATTTATTGCGGTCATATATCTCTTTTAGCATCTTTTCAACTTATTTTTTTCCAAATCCTTTTTCACTGGTAGTAATTTAACAACGGTTTCATCCCTTTATTTTTTTTTACAGGTGCCCTTCCTTATTTGAGGCCTGAAATCACCTGATCGTGAGCTCCGGTCTTCACAGAGGGACATTTGTGTGTACAGCGATGGAAATCTTTAAATATCCGGACCAAAATGTTGTCACCATTTACCAGGACACATTCTCTACTGCAGGACATTATATTATTGATTCTGGGTGGAGAAATGGACAAAAAAAAGAAGGGACCACAAGAAGGAATATCAGACCAAAAACTGTTGATTGACTGTGAACATTGCTGCATCAGTATTGCAGATGACCGGCAGAGATGTCAGCGCTTAATGTGGTTAGCTCGGTGGAGTTCTGACCATCTGCAGTGCCATGAAGAGGCACAAACACCATTCTCTGACTTGCCTTTGGAGTCTTTGTGAGGACAGCAAACCCAAATCTACCATCACAGACTACCAGCCTTTGAGCCGACGCTTGAAGGAGCATGTTTACATATCTTAGGGCCACATGAGTGCATATGTAATTCCATGTATGTCCAAATTAATCCCCAAATTGTATCCACTGAAAGGGGAAAAGAAAAGGGCTTTGTTGATTTTATTGCATTTATTTGAGATCTCTGCATCCCACACATGGAGAGAAATTCCAGAGGCAGAGAAAACAAACGTGAGCAAACGAATCTGTGGGTCTTATTGTATCAGAAACCCTAATGTACACCACAGCTGTACTGCAGAGAAAGTTCATTCAAACATTCCTCCTCCCCCTCTTGTCTCTCCCTCTCACCCCTTTTGCCTTTCTGTCTTACTCCTTCTGTCTCATTGATGTTTCAGACGGTGAGGCAGGGATCCTGGCCTTTTGTAGTTTTAGAGAGGAACTCGGAGGAGGTCACGGGGCGACTTTAGGGAAAGTGACAGATGAGAGAGCAGTAGAGGAGGGCGGCGGAGAAGTGGCTTTAAGGGGGTGGTTGGGGGGAGGGGGATAAGCAAGATCGATCACAGGGTTAAAAAAAACCCTTTAAAGATCTTCTCCCGGCGAGAAAAAGCCACCAGGTCACAAGTCACGACCGAGAGACACTTGAGAGACCAAGAGAGTTTAGACTAAAGACAGCCATTCTCCCAGCTGACCAGAAGTGCAATATCATGTATCTTAGAGTCAAGCTCGCCATTAAAACAATAAAAAAAACATGCCTCTTAGAGTCTTACGAAACACTTTGGATTCATACTCTGGATCTAGTTTGGGACTTTGCAAAGGAACAACACATGTGCCTGTGAAGGCTTTTGGGTCCAAAACAAATTGAAACATTGTTAATATTGCTGTAACAGGACACTGAGGGGACCACATGTTGTAAGGACTTAAGTCAGTGTAGCGTCATAAGGACAAGAATGAATCAAGGGAATGCCAATATAAACAAAATGACCAGGAATGACAAAGCCAAAACTGTATTTTATTTTATTTTATTTTTTTGTGTTGCTTGGGACCTTTTTTTTTTTTGTTTCCATTTTGCATACACAGGAAATATCGATTAGGTTTCTAACACATTCCGGACATATTTATTGTCACAACTGTGCTGTATGTCAACATCGTCATTGTAGAACTTCCCACAATGTATAAGTGAGTGACATTACTTTATCCACCAAACTGCGGCTCAGAATAACAGAGCGTTCAGAAGCACTCTTGTTTTGTACATCCATGTTAGAATGAACCAGTCCTTTCATTCCTTTGATATATTTTTTGTATTATTGGACAAAGCGATATGACATAATGTCATGTGTACAAGCGCATTATCACTACTATTTATAATAAAATATAAATTCTGAAAATAGCTGCTGTTTTATCCATTCTTTATTCAGCTGATGGTAATTACTAAATGGAGTCTTTGTATTTATTTTTGCCACAACTTGAGAAAAAGAAAGCAAGCGATTGTGATTCACTCTATAGAAGAATACGATTGCACTCGGAGACAAATGTGTACTTTTGAAGGCGCTCATGTGAACCCTCCAACCAAAATAGGCCCGGCCAAATGGGGATCACCAGACATTAGATTGGACACTGAACACAACAGGCTTTCTCACGGATGGCTGTAAATGCTCAGACATCTGCATTGGTGTGTATTAATACCCCCGCTGGCCCCCGCTACTGCAACAAACTGACTTTTGTTTAACAACCTCTCGGATAAAGAGAACAAGCCTTAAAGCGTTTTAGACAAACAGCACGCCCAGCCCCTCTAAAAACCTCTGCAACCCATCCACCCTGCTTACATACACAGGGCCCACTCTGTGTGTGTGTGTGTATGTGTGTGTGTGTGTGTGTGTGCCACATGCATTCATACATTATGTTCATGTTCACATTTAGTGTTGTTTCTGTGTGTGTGTGTTCATGCAGCCTGAGGGTATTAAGCCTAATTATAACATTCTTCTGATTAATCGTGTCTGCTCGCAGGCCTCGGAGGGGTGGCGCTGTGTGCAGCTCGTGCAGCGGGACCACACACTCTATAAATAAAGTCTAAGTCAATAACAACGTTAAGGATCACTCATAGTCTTGTCAGCTCTGTTTGCTAAGCCTGAATAATTCAACCAATGAGAGGACACTGAGACACACATGCCAACAAACACATGCACACACACTCTGGAAAAGTACAAGCAGTTGTGCTTTAATCACCTGCGGATACACACTTTGGCGTACAGATGTGCACCAACTGCATGTAGGCTACATTTGGGCACACACACACACACCCACACACACACACACACACACACACACACACACACACACACACACACACACACTGTTTGCTTTCTTAATCAGTCCATAGCATTAAAGATGAAGACAAATCACACCTGCAAAATTCCAAAGCTAAGACATTACTGTTATTAATGAAGCCTCCCCTGAACTGAAAAGGCTATTATTTCTTTAATACACCCCAGAGTGTAGTTAAATGGAACTATTTTAATGGTATTTCATACTGCCTGATAATGACAGATTTTTGGATTAGGCCAACAGGTCTTTTTACTCCACACATACAGCTATATTCAAAATAAATCCAAATTAAATAAGCAATTTTTTCCCCTTAAAATAGTGAGTTTTTTCCATTTCAAAATGGAAACCCCCCCTTAACGTTTCAGAAACACAAATTTAAGTCACTGCCGTTGGTCATATAGCTTTACAAATGCATTAAATGATCCTTGTTTTTTTCTTACATTCTTTTGTTTTATGGCAGTACACAAAATAGTCCCTCACTGCCTGCTGGCTCAGGGTTCACACCTGTGCAGAGTTGGACTGTTGGTTCTGGGCTGCAGCGCAATTATTTATCAAGGTGTTAATTATTTTTATGTTCTGCATAGTGTGAGTTTATGCTTTTAAAGACTCTCCCGCTGAGACAAATATGCTCCTGCTGCGCTCGTTTTAGACTTCTGAAGTAAAACTTTTCTAATGTAAAAGCCCATTAAGCACACACACACACACACACACACACACACACACACACACACACACACACACACACACACACACACTAACTTACTCTTTGTCACTCTCGGACAAACACACACATTGAGGGAAACACTCATAGCCTTGTATAACCATGTGATCCAGTAACTCACATCTTTGACAACCCCCTGGGTTAAAGAATTTGTTTTTTTCCTCAGTGTTGTGATCTAACATGACCTCTAGATCATGCCAGCAGCTGCTTCTGTCATTCTCACTATGTTAAATGTGAATGTGTGTGTGTGAACCCGGTCTGATTGTCTGCGTGTCTGCCATGTGTGCTGTGGCTCTTTGTTTGAGTGGCCACAATAAATAACTTAAAAATAATTACGTAGTGGAGGATAAAGCCATTGGCACATTGACGCAGTGGTCAATACGAGAGGTTTTAGTTGATGACCAGCTGGCTGCTATTTGCATGTTCTCCCTGTGTGTGTGTGTGTGTGTGTGTGTGTGTGTGTGTGTGCCCCAGATGTTCCGGTTTCTTTCTACGGTCGAAAGACATGCATGGTACAGTAGGTAAAATGGAAATTACATCTAGATGTGAATGTGTTTGTTTAGTTCTGAAGAGAATGAGCAGTTCAAAAATGGATGAATGGATGTACAAACCTTTGAAAAGACCCATTCTCTATGATGTAAATGAGCTTTTATTAAATTTGCTGAGGCAAAAAATGTGACTTAGCCTAACTCATGGCCTACTTGTATCTAGTCCAGCCAGAGATGTCTGACAAATATCTAAACACTGAATACTGCTGTGAGGTTGAGAAACACTAATGTTTATTTTTTTAGAAATTATATTTCCCTCTCTTAAAGTGACATACCTCAGTTAAAAGTAAGTGTGAAAACACTCCCAGTCCACACAATACTATATTTTGTTTGCAAAAAACCCCCAAAAAACACTGCAATATTAAAATGCAGACTTTACAGTTCAACAGTAAAACAGAGCCCATCAATTCAATTACTGGCACACATACGAAACTACAAAACTATGAGCAAGCAACAACCCATGTACAGATTTGTACAGAAGATCTCCTCCAGATATTTATTAAGACATATATACAAATAGTCTGCTTGGAACAGTAATGTGTGTCTGACATGTTTTCCCCTAAAAGAAGTTCCACATTAAAATTCTTAAAAATGCATCAAGTCCTTCTACCTCATTAGAAATGCCATAATCTATGAATATGCACATTTTGTTAAAATTTTAAAGTTTTCCTGCTGGACAGATGATGTTTCCTTAACATTTCACTTATAAACTGTATAAACCGCCTTCCAAACTATTTGTGATGTCACAAATCATGCTTGTAAACCCCGCCCCTTAAAATCAGATTTTCAGTGAGCTCAGAGAAACTTTCCACTACCAGCAGATGAATGTGTAAACATCCTTCTCTTGTTAAACTCTGCACAGACATCATTCTTCACGGTGAAGATCAAACATCACACTGTAGGAACAAGGAACAAGAAGAAAAACATATTTTTGGGTGGAAGGGGACTTTAATTTCAGTGTTTGCAGTCTTCATTATTATTAATATATAATGCCCCGCCAGTGACACTCCTCAAAGCATCTGATTACTCCTGTTTGTTCTGCACAGGAGGTAACCAGGTGGAAGGAAGTGTTTTAGGGGTGTCTCCTACTACATACCCCAGCCTGCCATACAACCCCTGTACACACACTTAACCCCTGACACTCCCCAGCGCTCACACACTCTGTCATCACAGGTCCTGGCTGCTGCTGACCTGAGCACTAACACATGCTGGGGACAACTTAACCCCTGGACCTCCAGACGGAAAAACACATCGACAAAGGAGAGGAAGGGCATCTGAGCAGGAGAAGGGGGGGCAGGGGGGTGACAGCGGCAGACAGAGAAAGATGAGGGATCAGTGTGTGTGTGTTTATGAGACTGGCACACAGCCAACAGATAAGACACAACTGTAAATTGATACATTTCCACATTATTAGACTCATTTGTGAAAGTCTATTCAATATACATACAAACTTTACATCTCAGCTTACATTGCTTCCTTTAAGTTGACTGTCTCTAGGGCTTCAGAGACCCTTTCTGAACCTACAAGAGGAAACTAAAGATACACTGTATGTGAATCACAAACAACACTGTTTTACTCAGGTGACACTAGGTGACATTTAGGCAGTACAAGGTTTTCATTCAACAGTAGCAATATGTTTGATGTGTATTCCCCTCTTTTGAGTGTACATTTTCAAACTTTCTTTTTTTTCTTTCTATCTTAGAATTCCAGTGTATTTACTGCTTTGCTGCTGCATTTCCCCTGTGGCAATCAATAAAGCTTCATCATGATATATTTTTATGAGCAAGACACAAAGAGAAATATTGTTGCGTGAGTGTGAGAAAAATCGTTTATCGGACTCATCTTTGCTTCGCTCACTGTGAGAAATAGAACCTCTTCCCTTTTATTGGGGCCGTTAGTGCTAAGAATGTATGGATGTATTCATTATCACTTCTCCACTGTCCATCCATATACTGAGTACAGTGTGTTCCAACACTCTGTGGTTCAACCTGCATTAGCTGTTTTTTTGGCCACTTGGGGGCAGCAGAAACAAGCTAGAAGCAGGTTTGTTAGCAAACATCTGCTTATTCAACACATCTAGCAGATAGGGGGCAATGCTATAATTCATTAGGAGTCATGTTTCTGGAGACCTGGTGAAAGTAATTCCAATATTCACTATATTTTACCAATGTTTTTTTTGACTCTAAAAACTCCTAAAGGAAATATCTGGCTCTTTTCGACATTAATGAAAACGGCATTAATAAGAGACCGGTAAGAGTGAAAACAGTTACTTTACAGGCGGTTAAACATGGTGAACTCCATGGAAGGCGAGCTGTGGCGTCTGTAGATAAAAAACAGCCCATTGGAGCTAACAAAAACACAATGATTCCTATAGCCAGGTCATTATATATTAATGAAAACATAGTTAAGCATATTATATTCCATTTCTGCCAATAGAGCCACCTTAATGTTACACACTGGACTTTTAAATACACTTATTATCTTTCCTGCACAGGGTTACTGTAGATGAAAAGATCGATATCAGTCTTGTGTCTTTCTGTTACATAGTGCACTATATGAAGCTACAGCCAGTAGACTGTTTTAGCATAAAGACTGGAAACAGGGTGAAACCAAGCCCCCAGGAAAAACACTTGATTCAGAAGCCAATTTGACAATGTGGCTAAACTGTCAAATTACAACAACAGAATCTGTCAGTTGATGTACATTGTCAAAGAAGCTGCTGTAGAACAGTGGATACATTTTTTGAACGTCACAAACCCTGCGAAATGGTTGGTTTCACTATCAGAATTTGATCCATTTGGCTCGATAACGTTGGGAAAGCCTCGAAGAGCCGCATGATTAAATAATTCTATCCCCATTCAGTTTAGTGGATGGCTAAACTGGAAGTTAGCCGTTCAGCTGGCGGAACTATCTAGTGCGCTTTCTCTATGGACCCCACAGTGTGGAAGCATATTTGGAAGATCTGGTTAATTCTACAGAAAATCTAACTTTTGCATGCACCACTGAACAGCATCTTCCATAAAAATGAACACAGCCCCACCTCCAACACTGTATACATCCATGGGTGAAGCAGCTAGCCTGGCCCAGAAATAGTTTGGCAGACAACCACGCACGTGGAACCATCAATTGTCCTGTTTACAGTTGGGTATTTTTAGGGATTAAGCTAACGATAATGTGAATGTTAACAAGAGAGCTATAAAGGTGCTGGTACCTTTGAACAGAACCTTTTACCCCTGTTTTTTTTTGTAGCTTCATATTGAACCGACATACTGTACATGTGAATGGTATCAACCTTCTCATCGAACTCTTGGTAAAAAGTGAAGTGGCTTATTTTCAAAAAGGAATTCCTTTAATATACAAATATAGATTATAGCAGCTTTAAATACACTGCTTCCTTGTTGCACGGCTGCCCTTTTGGATTCTCAAAGTTCTACTCAAATTTGTGAGTTTGGCTTAGTGTTTGGAACATATGGAGGGGCAGTTCAGAAGCAGAATATGATGTAGGTATAGTTTGACAATTTACTAAAAATGTTTTGAGACCCTTTTTTCCATCATGAAACCTTGTCACTGCTGGAATCCACCGCCATGAGCTGAGTCCAAGCTGACCACAGCTGCTGCTCAATGTGAAGGAGGAAATTACAGACCTTTTACAGCTGTGTTCAAACCAAGTGTTTGAGTGTTTGATACTCAAATGACACATTTAGTGTGCAGTATCACTTTAAGGCTAATCCACAGCAGCCAAGAGACTGTTTTGACAGCGGTGGAGCCGAGCAAAAATACCAACAGAAAAGCAGGACTGACTTGATTCATTTTTTATGGAATCACATGATAAGAGTGAAATGACGCGAGGGAAGGAGAGAGAAAGCAGAAGACTGCAGACAACAATATGTACAGTGTTTTTTATGTGTGTCAGCGGAAGTGATGTACAGTATGTGAGTTCCAGCTTGCATGTGTTTCTCTGTAAAGGCAAAAAAGACAATTAACAGACAGTGACGCAGATCAGAGGGAAAAGGCTGGAGGAATGAAGTCAGACAGGAATTTCTAGGAAATGATGGCTAGCAAAACAAGAGCAACGTGACTGCATCAATATGAGCGCTGTGCCACTCTTCAGCTGCGCACTGGCACTGCTTTTAGGGGCTTACTTTGCCCAGAGAAAATCACATGTCCTGTGTGTGTGTCAGAGGCTAAACGGTGACTTTAGGGCCTCCTGTGTACACTGGACTTATAGGGGAGCAATGTTAATATCATGATACAATAACATGCCACAAACAATATTAATGCAACTAGTTGATGTTATTGAGCGTTGATTGCGAGCACAAACAGGAAAGCACAGACAAGAAGTTAAAACAGACTTCCTGGCAGGGCTTATTTCTTTCTAATCTCTCCTGACAGTCATCTGGACCAACATAAAGACATCTGTCGGCAAAACCCTGCTCATGTGGATTTATTCTAAGATGACTTTACCCATGGCACCGACTTATAGACTTTTCACTTGGCTTAAAGGAAAACTCAGCGACAATTCATATCTGTTTTTCTACTCCATCCCCCACTGATAATAGCCATTCAATACCCTGTTTGTCTTCTTCTGTTAGTCGGTCATTTCCTGGAAATAAAAGCTTCTGGGTCACAGGAAGTGATGCATTTTATGTTTGGGATTTGTTGGGATTTCATGAAAAACTCTAACAGAAGCAACAGAACAGCAAAAAACTACAAAACAAATTAAACAGACTTACGTTGTTTGTGGAATGTTGATTTAAAGGAATGGTTTTATGTTTTGGGAAATCCACTTATTGGCTTTCTTGCCAAGAGTTACATTCAATCCATACCACTCTTTTGTCTGTTGTCTGTTATGCTGTGTGTGAAATACAGCATATTTAAGAATATTTCACAAAATGAACTATACCTTTGAAAGACTAGAATTTATATGTAGATTCTCAGACAGTAAGGGATGGTGTTGCCCTTACTTCCCACAATATTAATATCAATTACTGCATTATAAATTAATTGAATCCAGAGGAAAAGATGGCAACTAAGAATTACCCCAAACCCCTTATGCATACCATATGCACTCAGCAATCACTCAGAACTATAACATTATGCATATAATGATGAAACGCCTTCTGGGTTCATGTTGCTTCCGTCGTCTCTGGCACATTGATAGTGACATTATATTTCCCTTGTTGTATCCTTGTGTACTTTACTACTTCCAATTTTATAAAGCTGTAAGACAGAGATGTTGGCACACATGGTATTTTTTGACGACATTATACGTATACATGGAGTGTACATTGTCTTTCTGAGTGCTTTTAAATCTTATGTCCCCATGTCCCAACCAAACTACACCTTAAAGTGGGGAAAACTTTCAAGGCAATAGTGATGTTATGTTTGTGAATTATTCTTTTTAACAGCTCTTGGGTTTTTTATTGTTGTGCCCAAATTTCACTGCCTGCCCTTAATCCACTCCCCTTAATGTGAACAGTGAGAACCAGCCAGCCACAAGAAGTAGACATCGCAATAGGTTTTTTTCTATTTTAGTTGTCTGTATAGTATGAGCATTTTGCACCAAGCATTATTATTTTATATTTTATTTATAAGCTGTTTTACTATTTATTTTTTGAAAATGTTTTCGTGTGAAATGTTTTTCAGATAATTGTTTATCCAGCTGATTTGCACTAAAATCTTTGTTGCCAAAATTTGTAATATAATCTCTTTTTTTGGGCCAATTAAAGGTTTTCTTCATATCCAAGTTATTATTTTGCAGGTAAAATCCCCCCAAAAAAGAAAAAAGAACAATGAGCCGGTCTCAGAAGGAACAGAGCCATGAGATTCAGCACTTTAGTGTGCTGTAACCCCCAACACTACAAGGCAACAAACTTAAAGTTATACATTTTAACCGAATAGGGAGCTAGTTTGTCCAACTTAGAATTTTGAGTTAAAATAACTTTACTTTCAGTTGATTAGATTTTTGATGGTTTCCAGTTTCAGTTGGGTTTATATCCCTCATGGGTTACCGTATCAAATTGTCACTGGTTTTGCTGTATTGTTGGCAGCCACATTCAGACCATATCTGTCCATATAACTATGACAATATGGCTGTTTTAATGCCTAAAGGGTGTGGAGAGTGCTTGAAGTGTACACCAGTCTTCGTCAGGACTTGCATCGTTGTGATTTTATGAGAGAAGACCGTGTGACTCATTTGAGACACATGTACTGTATAAAAAGACACACAACAAACCTCTACCATGTAACAGTCTCATTTTTTCAGATGAGAAGGCTTCCTGGATCATTTTAAACCAAATACAATGCATGCTGGGAAGCACAGTCAGAGATACACAGAGAGCAGTATTTCTGTATTATTGGTATTTGACAGGGGTGAAAAATCCAAATGTAATTTGTAACAAGATACGTTGGAGTGAGAGTAATTCTGGATTACAAAATAATTTCTCAGTCATTCATAAAACATAATAAAACAAACCTTTCTCCGATGAAGATCAGAGATCACGAGCCACAGCAAAGCTGAGTTAGACACCCCTGGGACCTGCCTCTCTGGAGCTGTATCCACTGATCAATCTCCATTTGCTCAGTTTAACACAACCCTCCCCTCTTCAGCTCTGAGACTCTTCTCATTTGCAGGAATATTATTCTATCTTCACAGGAGGCGGTAAACACCAGAAATGGGCTACTTTAAAAGTTAGTTATTGTTAAAGGCAACTATTTTTTCAATTTTTTTGCTGATGTTTTTTTCTTCATACTGTTTTGCTTCCTCCTCTTTCTTCCTGTAGGGTTCAAACTCTCACCAGAGCCTTAAAACAGCAACCAAAAGTCTCAATGTTCTGACATTTTGTACAAATTCAGGATGTTACAAATGTCTTTTCCTGTATTTTGATAGTAATACATGTATTTTATCTTGATACATTTTCTAGCACCATTATTTTGTATTTTATTTATTTGAGGGGCAGCAAGATACAATTTAATGTATCTTTGCCCACCTTTGAACATTGATTGATAATAATCTAACAAGTGAACAATCAGTCTGACATTAAGGCCCATCACCTTAGGTTACACAGTGAACTCATGATTTGAAATTGTAAAAGTCATAACTAAACAATTTGAGTTGGCCTGACTGAAACTGATTACACTGAGTTAATAATAAGAGAACAGTTCATTTGATACATCTAATACAATTTCACAGTGTAGAGGAATCTGTTATAAAGTTAACATGGAGTCAACTCTGAAAGTTGATTTTCTTGCACTCCACATCAAAACAAAGCAAGTAGCAAAAATGTTCTGGCTTTGCAATTGATCACAAATAAAGATGGTATGGAACCACTAGGACGTTGCCAAAACCTCACTTTCTACTATAAATGCTGATCATTTATATTTCTAAGACATGACAACTTGCAATCTATACTTATGCCAAATATAAGTTGGCATTTTTACAATGTGGTTACTGCATCAGGAGAAAATTAAAAGAAAAGCACAGTTTGACTGACGTGATGTGGGAGAAGTAGTCCAAAAACACACAGCAAAAAGGAGACAAAAATATATCTAAACGCTAACTACATGTTATATTGCACACAGTAAGTGAAGCTGTTGAAACACATCCCTCTGTACAGTGCGTTGCCATACTGTCACATCAGCAGAGAACATGAATCCAATCCAGTCAATATCCATTCATAATTCATGCTATTTATTTGCCTTTGTCTTTTCATGGGCTCTATGATGTTGCTGTATGATTGACAGGGGGGAGCCTATGAGTGCATATCTGAGACTTTATGAGTGCCTCGTGGCTGCAGATTGTGCAACAGAATCGCCTACGAGTTACACGGCCAACGCAGTGAGGCTTGGCCGGGAGTCTGAGAACAAACTGGCAGCCCTGTATTTGTGGTTACGTCATGTTGGCGAGTGTGAAAGCTGAAAAGACAAGGGAAAAAAGTGTGATTAAGATGCAGAGTGAATTAAGGAGAAGAGAAAGGAAAAACAACACACGGGGGAAAGTTGGTTGTAATTTGCACACACATCCTTCCATAGGGGCGTGGCACACGAGGGTTTGTGGCATTTGAGGTAAAACTGGTAATCCCTGAGAGAAAGCAAAGGGAATGGAGCAAAGGAAAAGACAAAGATAGCTTTGCAGAATAAGCCCCAGATCAAGAACAAGCAGGGGTTTCGTAATGCAGATGGACGGAGGCAGATGTAAATGATGGCCAACATTTCTTGAAGGATACTACCTACTTTGAGAAATATAGCTTCTCTGCAGAGCTTGTGTGTCGGTGGGAGAGCGGTGGGAGCTGGGAGGTATGCAGAGTGTTTTTTGGAGAGGTATGTGATGTAAAACGGTGGAAGTGGGATAGCAGCTGAGGCTGTCCAGCGACCATGAATCAGGCTGAGGCACCGTGAAGCAGCGGCCCTCATAGGAGCCAGATGGGCCCTTGGCTCGACACTGGCAGGGATGAAGGAACACACACACACACACACACACACACACACACACACACAGGCAGGATGGGAACAAACAGGCTCTTATGTGAACTGCAGATACAAACCTGGATAAGTCAGGGAAAAGCAAATACACACATACACAGCATTTTATATAAAACAGTTTTTCGATTTATATGCATGAAGTGCATATAAAACACAAAATACACACACAGTCACATTGACTTTGATATATTTTTTTTATGGAAAAGAAGGAACATACGGAGCTCCAGGATTACTAAAAGTAAAAGGTTATCAGAAAAGTCAAAAATATAACTGATTACATTAATAAATAATACTGTTACTGTTACTAATACTGCAATAATAAATGAAAATACAGTGTAATATGAAGTGTGAGGTCTAATTTAACCTCCAATTAGTTCAGTCAGTGATCACATACAAAACTTTTTTTGTATTTAATTTTCACTGGCTAATTTGAACTTTTTTGTCTTGGCAACATTTAAGAGTTTATTCTTTATTTTCTACACAGATTTTAGAGACGTGTGTGTGTTTGTGAAACATTCAAGAGAGCTGTGTGGCTAGCTATCTTGAGAACCATCTTTTTCAGCTAGCTATCTAGCTACAGCTAACCCTAGGCATAAAACTCCACCAGCTAGCACGTAATCATCCATATATTACTGTACTGTACACTAAACTGATCCCCACAGTATCACTGTATAAACTCTAGTAACGGTAGCAAAAGTATTTTAGCTGGCAAGCTCACACAATCAAAGTTAGCAAGCCAGCTAACTCCTTACAAGCTAACTTCTGAGACAGTGAAGAAGTGTTTAGTTTATGTGACATGAGGAAGATTCATATGCCAAAGTTAACACAATAACTTCTTCAGACAAATGTATTTTCATTGTTGTCACTGTTTTTTGCATTTAGACAAGTTTCATCCAACTTCTTGATCTCCATTTAGTGTTAAGTTAAGACTTTTGGTGTATTGAAAAAATAAAACCAGTTAAAATGAAAAAATAAATACATTTCTGAGCAGCGATAAGTTGGTTCACATGAAACAAAAACTTGAAAAAGAGGGGGGAAGAACAACAAAGACAAACCGAGGCAGCAGTGAGGTAAGTGCAACAGATACTCTGGCCTCAGATCATCTGAGCGGGTCAGTGTTTCAATGGGGCTTGAAAAGTGTATGTTTGCTGCAATGAATGGTTTCCTAAAGCCCATCATCCCTGTCTGCCTGACTTAAGTTAGACAGACTGTGACTGATTTCAACCCATAGTGAACCCATATGATACGAGTTTACAGGCCACAAAAGAGATGGGCCGAGGAAAAGAGTGCGTTTTATGGACTCAGATAATTATCAAGCTTGATGGTTATTTCTCGACAATATACACATTGTAGTGGTGGTTTATTTACAGAGTTTTATGGTTATTTCTAATAAATACAACAAACTTTCAAAAATGGTGAACAGTTTAAACTTTGTATAGCTTGAATATATAAAGAAATACATTCTTTGAATGCTTATTATAATAAAATCAACCCTTTCCCAAGTGAACTCAAACAAATAGGCCTTAACAATAATGTATATGAATATCTGTTTTAAATGACTGCATATATTTTTGTTATTATTTGGAAGGTGTTAGTAAAAGCCTTTTCCTGGGAGGTCTTTAAGATTCCAAATATACAGGTTTTCATTTTTCTGAAAATAAGCACACACAAACTGCACCGACCACAGTTTGTATGTGAGTAATAATCTCTCCATAAACATCTGTGGCCGCTTGTGATCATACTCGTAAACATTTCCATGATTTTATACACTGACCGGGCCTCAGAAAAATCTGTGGGCCTGTCCAGAGTAGTGTGCCATAGTTTCAAACGCTGTGACTGACTGCTAATTATAGTCTCCCAGAAGATAATCTGCTTTGAAATATGGCTATTGACATTTATCAAATTGCTGTGGCAGGATTTGGTTTTTGTGGTGTCATATATCTAATAAATCCAGTCCTTGTGAAGGCAGAACAAAGGGCGATAATTATGAACAGATAGAAAACGAAAGCTTTCAGATGGAAGCGCCTCAGTCACACTGAACTAAGGCTCAGCCTGCAATATATCCACAGTACATAAAACAATCTGCAAACAAATTTAAATCCCACTGCTCCATCAACTTTGGGAGGGAGATTCATTATCAGCAAGCAGAAACAAAACAGAAAAGTTCAGCTCAGACATACCAAAGATTTGTTCAATAAATTGTGACCTTCAGTTGAACGGAAAAACTGATTTCATTCAACTTGATACGCAGAAACAAAACTATTCAAGCTATTCCCTCACTGAGGTTTATTCAGTTTACGTCCAACTGTAAAGGTTTCCTTCAGCCTGTCTTTTCTCTAGTTTCCAAAGGAATTTCCATATTGTGCTGCCTTCAAGGACAGTTGGAAACAGTATAATTTAAAGTTCAGTTCACAGATAACACAACAAAGTAAATGCAACCAAGAGAGTGAACATAAATGATGCTAGTAATCAATGGTTTGAAAATGGGTTGACATTAACAAGCTAACATTTTTTCTCTTTTTTTTTTTTACATTCAATGTGAAATAAGCTAATAATGAAAATAATTATGAGCTTTTGTTTTTGAGTACACTTATGTGTAATATGTTGCCAATTTTTGTTTTTTATGTGCACTCTGTGGTCATCATACACACGTATCAGGGGTTCACGAATGAGACATATTCACAAAGGAAGAATTCAAGTTTCTTTTAATTCATTCTACATTTAAACTTGATAAATAAATCCAGTTTTAAAACTGAATTCTGATGTTGCCTTTGTTGAAATGTAAAATAACACAACAGCCATCTAAAATAACATAGCAGCAAATCCTTTATGACCTTTTCATGTAAAGCACCTAAATGTTAAACATATTCTATTCCTATTCAAACTTGGAAAAAGAAAATTACATGGAGATCCTGAAGGCAGCATTATCCACAGAAGCCTGTTTCCTGCTGCAGTGGCTTTTCTGCTCTATAGGACTTTACGCTGCTGAACACAGACCTCTGCTGGCTACTTGTTGTAAACAGCATTCTAGTTCCCTTGAATTCATACAACATCCAACTCATACTACTGCACTTACTGCAGCCCCCCCACCTCTATTACCTAATACACATAGTGGGGAAACTGAAACCTATAATTAAGGTTAGTTTAACTGCTAAGTTATCAGGTTTCTGATTGGGTTGGTATTAAAGGGGTGCTCCAGTGATTTATTACTGCACTTAAAGAACGTTGGGTACTCACAAGAGAAAAAGTATAAAAAGACTTCTTTCGGCAGCAGGTATCAGCCCTGGTAGCTCACCGTAGAGCTGGAGCCCAACGTACCAAGGCCACAAGTCCATGCTGCAGTGGCCAATCCAACCTGTGGCTCTTTTCTGTGTGCCATCCCCTCTCTCTTCCCCATTTCTGTCTATCTCTCAAGCTGTCCTTTCTAATAAAATAATATCCTCCTAGTTTTAGTGCCTGGTACGGATCAATTTCCAAAATCCCTGGAAACTACAATTCCCATAATCTGGCCTTCTTTCATATGACACGAGTCCAGTCTCTGTTATAAATGTTACTCCTCAAAGCCAAGCTGATGACATCATCAGGGTTATTTTTTTTAGACTTGACAACGACACTGACCTTTATGTGTAAAATGGAGTAGAGTGCCCCTCTAAGTATTATATCATAAATAATTCTTTATTAATATGAAGCTGTTATAGATTCAACACACCACACTGTAAAACAATAAATTATCTTAACTAAAAAAATAGTTGAGACTGATTACGTGGAAAACTCTAAGTAACGCTAATTAAATTTATGTTAAAAGTATACTTGATTAAGCAGCTTTTACTAGAAATATTAAGTGACACTAGTTTGTAAGTTACAGAAACGTTCCTCATTACTTTTTTACTGGGTATTTTGTTTTCACAGTACAAATAAAGATTAATCAAGAATGTTTTTTAAACTTAAATGATCTATCAGGTTTTACTGTTTCATAATTAGATAAACCTGAGGCAGTTTTTAGAATCAGTGTATGGAAGATATTAAAGGGACATAACAGTGACATTTTTAACTAGAGTAACTATTTTCATGTTCATTCTATACTGAATCAGTGTTCTCAACACAACTTCTATTATGTTTTGCTAGCCAGTTTCTCTTCTGGAAAACTGGTCCTATTTGAATCCGAATGTCTTTGTGATGTTGTGCTGGGTAATTATTATTAAACTTTCATGGCTGTCTGACATCCTGTATATTAGGAGTTGTCAGTGTAAAAAAGTTTATTTGTATAGATATATGGTTGAGAAATTAAGAGAGACACCAACATAGTATGTCTTAGTAAGGTGTTGCCTCCAGAATCAGGGCTCCTTGTCATAGATTCATTTTGATGACTTTAGTGGAGAGTGCTGGTCCCACAGTTATTTAACTAGGTTGAGCTCAAAGCTTATAAATCACATTATTTTATACTCATCAATCCATTCAGTGAGCCCTCATCCCTCTATGGAACTGCATTGTAATACAATTCTAATTTTATAGTTTAAGTATTACTCATGTAACACCACCTCACAATATCCACAAGATAGCCTTCTTGTTCCTGTACCTCTGTTTACATGTCCTCACTGTCTTTTATTGCTGCGTAAGTTTTTACCCAATACGCCCAGCAGGTGGCAGTGGTAGCCTGCTGTTGACTGGTGCTGATGAACCGAATAACCCCCACTTTCCACCCCAGAGTGAGAGAATCCTCAACCTCCCAGCACTGTAACAGAGATATGAGGCTGTCTTATGCTGTTTTAACTCTGATGTGGTATGCTTCCTGGCTGGGCTGTGGGATGATTATGTACCTCCATGTGCGTGTGTGTGTGTGTGTGTGTGTGTGTGTGGATATTTGAGTATGTCTGTAGGATAAAGTAAGTTGTCATCCTGGTTTCCCCTCCTCACTCCTTAAAGCATGCATACACTCCTCTTTGCATACTGCTGGTTAGAGCCGCATGTATGTGTGTGTTGCCGTGGTCTCCTGGGCGCTGCCACCATGCCCAGACTACTAATGCCCTACCTGCTTCTCATTAGAATGTCCCGTTTGAGTCCGGCCATCTGCACCAGCTGGTTGGCAAACCCTCTGCCAACCGTTTGATGTCGACGAGGAGCTCTGCAACGCGCTTACGACGGTGTCCCGGCGCCAGACTTAAAAAGACCTTTTTGCTTTGTAGTTTTTTGAAAAGCCTAAGAAAAGTCCTGATGTTTTCATCTATGCTGGCAGGCTTATAGGGGACCTAGGTGGGTTTAGATGACAGCAGGCAAAGGTACTTCACCAAGTGTTTGCACAGTTTCAGCCGCCTTAGATGTGCTGGATTTGTCTTGGCAGATGCTTAAACAGAAAGTGGAAGAGGTGATGTAGTGGTAAACAGAGAGGAGGGGAAGCTAGACTGAAAGTACAAAATGTCTTCTTGTCACTGGTTTGCAGCCTATTTGGCAAAACCAACATACCAAAATCTTTCCATAACTTGTAAACATTGGGGTTTAAAGAAAATTTTTAAGGAATTTTGTACGGGTTGTTTTGATGTAGCCTATATGCTGAGCAGGGCTGTAGCTTCCACTGGCGTCAAGTCCTCAGTATTTTATTCTGGTAATTTGAGTGGTTGAAGCTGAAGTAGGTAACTTTTATAGAAATAACTTTCAGGTGGCCACATACTGGTTCTTAGGGTCGGTATTTGACGACCTGGGTCCCAGAGTGTTGGTATTTGATGACCTGGAAATGAATGGAATGATAGTTGATTCCTGGCTCTGATTGGTTGTTTTCGTTCAGGCGCGTTGGAGTCTGGCAGATACCATTAGGAGCACTAGGAGGAGCCAGAAGCACCTTTTTTCACAAATTATCTGCCTCATGTACTACTGTCAGGATATAGTGAACATTTCAGCAAATCTGACAAAAAGCTATTTTTAGAAAAGTTACCCACTGCAGCTTTAAATAGTCTAGTAGAACTTTGCATTCTACAATTTAAACTGTACAGACTAACTCCAGTATGATTAGTCTTGAGATACTTTCATGCTTTGGGGAACATAAACATGTTTTAACAAAATTTAACAAAACAAAATGCACAGTGCACAAGTGTTTAAAGTTACTGTATCATCCGTACGATTTGCATGAAATCAAACCACACTTTTTTCTATGCAATATCTTTACATCCTGTAATGAGCTCTTTGTTTAGTAGTTTTCATTGTTAATGACAGAATCTGTCATTCCCATTTGCCATTAGATTAAAATTGAAATTAAAATCACAGAAAATATAAGACAATGTGAGAAATCATTAAAAGGTGTGTTCTAGAGGGAGGGGGAGCTGGCCTCAGTATTTCTAAAATCCTGAAGCTCTCTGCCACAGAATAAAGGTGGTGAGAGGATTTATGTTTGTGGTGCTCAGTGCAGTGAAAAATTACATTTGAAAAATTCAGCAGCAACTTGTCTTTCCTAAAGAGAAAAGTGCACCGTTGCTCTGGATAAGTCACAGAACACAGATGGGGACAATTCCTTCAGTAGAAAGTGGTTCCAATAGAACCTGTTCAAAGTAAAGTCAGTGGATTATTCACAATGACCCCCTTTTTTGACCATTTAAAACCAACATACATCTTTTTTTGTCTGTCTCACTCCCACTGCTCCTCTAATAAAAAGGTGAGTAAAGTGAGTTATACTGCGTTTATCATCACTAAATCCATGCTTGCAACGTAATAAACCACACTCTCATGCTTTTTTTTTTATCACCTGTGTTTGTATCAGCGACTGCTCTGCCCAGAATGAGAAACAGTCTATTCTGGCCTGCTCTGATGTCACACTGGCCTGTGGGGCACGCTGAGCAGTCTGAGGGAAATATGACGAGGTTGCCTTTCGGATGTCTGCGAGGTGGGTAAACATGTGTTCAGAGATACTGATACGGGTAAATACACCCACAGGCGCAGGCTGACACATGGCCGAGCTAATCCTGCTCTCAATCTCTTCATCTCCCTCTTTCTCTCTTTCTCTCTCTCTCCTCCTCTCCCCCGGCTCTCCTCCTTCATCGCTTCATCATCTCCTGCTCTTTGAAAAGAAAACTGCATAAACCCAAGGATCTAAATGAGGAACGAGTGAGAGGGGATGGGAGCACGATGAGCGGAGTGTTGGGAGGCGACTCTTTAAACATGGTAATGGCCGACTCTCCATCATGTGGAGCCTCTCAGGGCCAGCCGCCGCCAGACCCGCGCTGCTAGTGGCCCGCCGAAACATAAAGATTAATTAATCATTGCTTTTTCTTCCATGCTCCTCTTCACTCTGTGTTCCTCCTCTCGTCTCCTCCGTCCCTGCTCTTCCTCAAACTCCTACAAATGCTAACCTCTACCACTTGCTGTTCATGTGTTTCTCTCTTTGCAGCACCTTTATCTTCCTGCACTCTGTCTTACCTCTTCCCATCTACCCCCATCTATCTCTCTTGCAGCTGAAATCCTCCTCTTCCTCCCTGCAGCGTGTTGCACTGATATGTAATGCTGACCCACTTTATCTGACGGGAAGCGGGGAAGAAGGAAGCAACGACTGAGGGAGAGGAAAGATGGAAGGAAGGACATCACAGCTCTCCTCCTCTTCCTCCCTGCCTCTCATGTCCCACACTGCTGTGTTTAAGGTAAATATTTTTACAGCACCACTCATCACAAGGACTTCTGGGACGGCCCTCCCCATCTTGCCAACCCCTTCTCACCGCAAGATCAAATATTCATATGCCCTCCCATCATCTCCCTCCTCATCTCTCCATTACCCAGTGTGTTTAACCCCCACATCATGTCCTTTCCAGCTCTGTCACTCCCACTCACGCTTTTTCGCCCCCTCATATTTCACATCTCCATACTTGAGCTCCCATATCTCTCTGTCTGTCCGCTCATTGTATAGCATACTCTCTGCACCAGTGTAAGGGTTTGTGTGTCATGTATGGGTCACACTTCACATGCAGTTAACACATCAGGTGGGAGTGATGTGCACGGCCTGTTCTCTCATGTGTATTTCAGTGGGTTCCTGGCACAGATAACAAAAGGAGCACTGCAGTACTCTTTTCAACGTGATGTGCATGTGATGACAATATTGAAGCCTCTTAAGGGAAGCTGAAAGCGGAGAAGAATAATGTAGGACTGTAGCATGCTGAGAGGTTGCATAACTTCTGCTCTTCTGCTTGTCTTCTGCTCTCTCCTTCCTCACGTTCTTACTGCCTCCTTCACACTCATCACCTGTCACTCATTTTCTACAGTCATATGAACAACATACATAATGGTCTTAAAGCCCTAAAAAAATATGTTGGAAAGGAAGGATAGTGGTGACATATGTTGCGGCTTTACTTAATGGGAACATGGGCTGTTTCCAACCCCCTCACTTCACCCCCTCCAAGCACAAAAGAGAAACTACGGTGGCCGCAAAATGCATGTAAAACGTAAAAGGAGCTATCTTGAGCCAGTGTTTGTTTTTGTCTGTTCTGGGCTACTGTAGAAACATGGCAGTTCAACATGGCGGACTCCATGGAAGGCGACCCCGTAGCACCTGATATAAAAGGTTAATTCTTAGGTAACGAAAACAGAACATGATTATACACAAATGCAAACATACCTATGATTAAATAATAATAACTTTATATCACAGACACATTTTAAATGCCTAGAGGAAAAACATAGGAACATTGTGGTGATGTTTCTCTCTGAAGGACATAGAGGAAAGAGAGATAGGGGGAGGTAGATTTAAGGGGCATCCGAAGAGAGGGATGGAAGTGAGATGGGTGGAGGACAAAAGAGCACGTGGAGAACCTGCATCCCCTGTCTCTCCCTCTATGAATATTTGATGCAAGGGACTAAAACCGGCGCAGTGAACTCTGAAAAAGTGTGACAGCAGAAAATGCTCGGAGGAGAGCGGCTTACAACAGCCATCTAGAAGCAAAACGCAGGGAGAGCTGCTACGCCGAGAGACGTCTGAGAGAGGGAGGCAGAGGAAGAGAGATAGTGCGTGAGTGTGTGGAAGCATGGCGGAGTCGACAGACTGTAGACACACACATCTGTGTTATTAGGGAAATGGTAGGATAGAATCAGCTGGATGAAAGGGGAATACATTTATATATTTATTGATGGTAGTTTGTTTTTTACAACCCCTTTCTTTTTACAGTGCATCACTACTTAAAGTTTTGGCTTCAATCCAGTCTTAATTCTAAACCTAAAATGTAACATAATGCTTTAACTCTAACCTAGAAGTAGGAATTGCCACATTGCCCTTACTTTTGGAGGATTTAGTGTTTCCTTGTGAGGACATTTAGTCATTATAAAAGGCACTGGAACACACACGGAGGCTTGCACACACTGACACACTGTGGGCAGGCAGGGCCATTGAAATATTGATGGAGGCTCTCTCCTTGCCTTAATGAAAAATTGTCCTCCGATAAATGTTTCATCCCTCCAGATGCATCACCTACCCATTTTTAACAGATGAGGCAATTCGCTGTAGAAACACAAACACTGGGGAAATGGGTCTCGCCGCAGTTTGTTGCCCTCAGCATACAACCGAGAGGGACAAGCTGAAGGAGATTTTAAAACAGAGAGAGAGAGAGAGAGAGAGAGACAGGGGAGGAAGGAACACACGTTGATTTCCGTCACACTCTTTACATAAACAAGCTTTGGGCTATTAACTGTGTGTAAGATGGTGTAATGACCAAATTCACAAGGCCTGAGAACAATTTATTGTTTAACCTGAATGTCATTTGGAGATTCACTTATCATTACCCTGTGTAGGTTTGGCTCCTCAGGTAACGCGTAAGCTCTACTAAGTGCTAGAATTAAAGTGTTTATCCATTGATGGGATCAAAAATGCAAGAGATGGAACAAAAACTACGGAACAAGAAGATATCAAAGATGATAATATAAAGGGAAAAAAAGAGTCTGCACCCACACTAACTGCTCTGTGACGCTGAACTAGTTGCTTGAACAACACCTATCCTATTGTCATTATTAGTTCATTTAGCTATTATTTTCTTTATCAATAAATTTTATAAAATTGTGAAAAATGCCTGTTAACATGCCATACATCTCAAGGTGATCCTTTACCAACATCCCAACACTATGTGTATATATATACACATAGTGTTGGGATGTTGGTAATATATATATATATATATACAGTATATATAGCATGTATATATGTGACAAAGAAAAGCTTCATTTGAGAAACTAGCTGCATTTTTTTGGACAAAGACTAAAATTATTTGCTGCAAATCCACAAATCAATTAATTGTTGCAGCTCTAGCTGAGGCTGGTGGGATTGTTGTTAGTTTGGTCATAAACTTGAACATTTTCTGACAAATTCAAATTTAGACCACATGATGATGCTAGAAAGTTAAAGGATCATTTATTTACAGTCACCCTCGAGGGGAACATGAATGTCTGTACTCTATTTTATAACAATCCATCCAATAGTTGTTGAGAAACTTTACTCAAAACCACAAACGTGAACCTCATGGTGGCTCTAGAGGAAAAGTCACCAAAAGAATAACAATCAGCATAATCAGGTCCCAGTCCTTTAGAATTAAAATGCAAGGATCCAACATGGTGATAATCCATCAAAAAAGAAGCAGTGGTATCATTTTTGCAGCTATAGCCATTTTGTGATTTGCATGGAAGGTGAGGCCGCATTCTGGAAACAAAGAAGTCAGAAATGAGCTGTAATGTAGATCTGACCTCCCTGCAAGGGAAGAAGCAAACTTTCCTCGCATCTCAATCAGCTGTCGCGCTGATTGCTTCTCCCAGTGATTATACCGTCCCTAAGCATGCATATTGTAGGAAGCTTTAGTTTACCGTATGTCCTTGCTGACGAAGCTTCAACACTGTGTGCTTGTCAGATGATTCGGCCCACCGAGTGAGTCAGCAACAACTTCTCCCCTTAAAAACCACAGCAGCATCAGGGGAAGGAAAACTTTTTATACATCAAGGACCCCTGAATAGAAAAACATGAGTAATTTACCAAGGGGCAATGTGTGATAATTTATGCCCCTCTTTGGACTTTGTTATTTTCTATCCTTTTATATTACACAAGTGAAAGCACAAAAACTCTCTTTACAGAGTTTGAATCCAACTTGAATTGGACTTGATTTCTCTCCCACCATTGTGTATGAATGTTTTAGTGGCCCTCGGGTGTTGTACGCTGACTCAACATCTGACGGCTGAAGATAATAAATAAAATCTATACGAGCAGCTAGCGTGTGTGAAAAGTATATGTTTCCTATCAGCATGAGCCTCCGACCCACTAACCCACTTTGTACCATACCAGCAGCCCATGGCTTGGCCATGTAATGCAGCATCTGCTGTTTAGCTCACACCACCTGCTTGCCTATATTTGTACACTCTTCATATACTATATATATGTATCTTGCATGCCACATGTCATAACTGCTAAAGTGCCCTGAGTTTGCACACAAGCTGTTGGACAACTGTTCAACCGTAGCAACATTAATAATGGAGTGGATGATAAACAAAGTATGAATAGTTTTTTTCGAGTCACAACAGCAGTATGTACATACTCCTGTCTGTGAATTACACTGATATTTAAAATGACTGATTGTCCGGGGCCTGATATGTTGTCCAAAGCATGAAAAATAACATGAATGTTTTGATTGTTCATGCATGGTGTAGCTGGGTGTGGCTGCTCTGGGTTAGATTACAGCAGAGACTTGTTTGGGACATATTTTCCTCCTCAGCGACCGTAATTAGAAAAGCCTTTCTGCTCCCTTGCTCGTACAGCAAACGTGCACTGTAACTATAACTCCTATGGGCTATTTTCCCCAAACTCTTGCAAGACTGTAAACGACTGCAACTTGTTTGATTGGCAGTGCACGAGAGCCTGACATGGAAAGCAGGCTCGTATTAAAATGCATCCGTCCTTATTAAGATTCCGAAAGGATTGGCTTATTCTGTCTTTATGGTGCGCTCTGTCTCTTCATTGTTATTGAACGAAAACCCATTAAAGCTGGGCTAAGACTTGGCAAGCTTGCAGGATGCCGCCAATACAACTCCGCTGACATTGTCTGTACCCTTGATACCTCAGCCGTTTGCCGGTCTCACACTGAATGATAGAAATATTGGAATTCAACTGATTTCCCCTGGCAAAGCCCAGACACTTTCCCAGCTGCAGTTAAACACAATACAAGAGGTGAAACAGCTAAATTGAAATGATAAAACAGCTTCAGCAGGCACGTTTAGAGACAATAGTGCCAATCATGAAGGGTCCTAAAGGCATGAATACGGAAAGAGCAATATATGGGAATTCTCCCATAATATCCTCTATGCCAGGGGGGAACGTCGCAACAAAATGGCTTAACAGCGTGCCTTTTAGCACCGCAGGCATACTTATCCTAATAATCTCTGTCACTGTTGGAAGGTCAATATGACCAGCACTCCAGGGAAGAAAACATAGGCCTCTAGCTTTGCCCGGCTCAGAGGCCTAACTCTCTGTGCTATTCTGTATTAGTGCTGTATTATCAACCATATTGCTATTCTTGTACAGCTGCTTCATTTGTAATAGTTAATTCAGTCACTGCTCTTTGGCTGATCTCTGCAGTGGTGCTCCAACCCAAATGCATACTGTATGTTGTAGTTCATTAAGGCCATTGCTGGGCAGGCCACCAAGACAAATACACTAATCAATGGTGGCAATGGTCCACTATCAGCCAGGCTAATGGTCTGCTTATGCTACTCCGCCTTTGGCCATTGGCACAGAGGCCTGAGTGTTGAAATACAAAGAGAGCTGTCTGTATAACACCTGATCATGTAGACAAATCCCACTAAATTAATCAAAAACCTTTAAAACAATATAATTTTTTTGGTAATGTGCTTACATTTACATTTTAAGTGGTGATTATGCCACTTAAGTCATGAGTCGCAGGCTTAGGGTTTTTCAGTTTATCAGTAAAACAATATAATTTGAACAAAAAGCAGGACACAAATTAAAGGAAAGTAAAAAATGTGGAGAAACATAGCAAAAGCAGAGGCTTCCATACAGGGCACTAGGGGTCACTGAATGATTTAAAGAGCAGGTCAAGAGAGTTGTCTAAGCCTCTTTTCTGCAGATAACATCCACATGCAAAATAGATTATTTCCTGTCTTTCATTGATATGCAGAAGGTCATACATACTTTTATCTTTTCTCATCTTCACTACTGCAAACTTTCTGTATTCATGCCTCCAACTCGTTCAGATTAACTTTGCCATACTTTTACTTTATCAAGCATAAAAAAGAGTAATTGCGCTAGCTTTCATACATACATACATTTTATGAATTATTTTTAAATTGTATTTCTGACTTACTAATATATGATAGATCTCTTAACAACCTTTAAGTCTCGTCATGGTTTTAGATCCTCTAAACCAGTGGTTCCCAACCTTTTTTCCTTGAAGTCCCCCTTGCCTGTGTCCAAGACAAGTCAGGCCCCCCCAACCCCTCCCGGCATACACGCACTCAATAGGTAATAAATAGCTTAATGAATTTAGATGTGGACCAAAAATATGTTTCAATTTGGATTATACAGAGTTTTGGTTATCCAATTGGGTGTGTTATTGGGATTTTATAAATTTAATTTTTGTAAAAAATTATTTTGGTAACCTCACAACCTCAGCAAACAAAGTAGTGCGCACCCTCTTGTGATCTCTGGCGCCCCCCCTTAGGGGGGCGCGGACCCCAGATTGGGAGCCACTGCTCTAAACAGTCAAAGTTTGGGGTCAGGGCTCGCAAACTCTGACATATAGAAGTGAAACCATCGATATGTCAACTTTTGATAGAAATTGAATAACAGTTTTTTTTAATGATATATAGGTATTTCTACCTCTGTATGTGTCTGCATTTGTGTATATTTATGTGAATTAGAGAACTATAAGTTTATGGACCGAAAAATAATAACCAACTCTTGGGTCATTTCAAGAAAAGTTTTTTTTCCCACTATTTTCTGACATTTTACAGTCCAAACTAGGGCTGTGTGATACTGGCAAAGATGAACATTTTCTACATAATACTCCATGGCTAAAACATCATTTAAATATAATATGTTTTGAATTTATGTACAAGAAAAGTTACCTTTTATGAGGCCTTAAGATTATTAGTAGCTACAAGAACTTGTGATTACCTTGAGTCTTAATCTTATTGTGTATCCTCTCCTAAGGGGGGCATTTACAGTTGACCAGTCAGTGAGTGAGGTGATCGAAGCTGTCCTCCAGGGGGTGACAAGCTACAGGTGACCAGAGCAGAGAAGGAAATTAAGAAGAATTGAACAGCTGCCACTTTGTTGGGAGGACTGGAAGAGGATGAACTTTAGAAAGAACAGAAGAATGTGAGTCAGACTTGACCTCATTTCCCGTGGTTGGAGGCTGAAATGGAAATAAGTAACACTGTAATAGGAAAAAATGGAAAGTGCAGTAATAGTAATTGTGTTAATGGGTTTGTATGTATTGATTGCAGTGGTTATAGCTTTTAAGAGAATTTTTGTGAGCCACCCCATTGATCTTAAACTCTCAAATGCGTTGTTGGATGCTTTCCTATTTCATTTAAATTGTTGTCATTGAGGTACACCATTACCTCCACTGTAATAAACCATTCTAGGTAAAAGCTATTGCGCTATTGCATTAATATACTGTACATTTGCTAAGTTTCCATTTTATATTTTAAGTCTTGACTGTCCAATTAACTGTGAACAAACTGTTCCTGTATGCGTTGTACATCCAGATGAATTGTACACAGATCCAGTAGTTCAGAGACACAATTTCATGCCTCAACAGATGAAATGGTGTGACTATATGTTCAGTAAGAGTTTTATGCTTTTAGACACTATTAAAACTGCTGCATCTTTCAACAAAATTCACAAGTGTATGAGTCAGTCAGTATCCACATTTCCATGAACTATGTACATTACTGATAATGACCTTTTTTAATAGAAACGGTGCCACAAATTGTCCATTTCTGGATACATGAATGGTCACTGCTAATGCTTACTGTAAGTCTTAGCTTCTGTTAGTTTTATAGATGGATTTCCCGTTGTCACGCTTATATATCGTCAGTATTTAGAGATAATGTAGAAAAATCCTTCTTGCTAGTAAAACCAGTAAAATGGCTGTTTCGAGGGGAATTTGTATGCAGCACTCATCCTTGCATTCCCAAAACTTTTCAAGTACAGGCCACACTTTGGCAGACATCTGTGGGTTCTGGCTTATTATCATGACCCAGAAAAATGGCAACTAATCTCAATAATAACGCTAAACTAGACTACAGGAAGTTAGCTGTTTCAGCTAGTGAGAAATGTGTACGTTTCAAACATCAACATAGACCTATATAAAGATGGACGACATGACAGCTCCCCCAAAGTGAAGCCAAAACATCTCAATCACCCTCTGGTGGCTGACTGCAGTATAGGTCATAAAGCCTGTTGCCTCCATGTTAGCAGATGGGACACGGGCCAAACTAAAAGAATCTAAATTCATGTAAAATACATTCATGTTCAAGTGTTCACTTTTCAGACAAATTTGATGATATAAAATGGGGGTTTCACATCATGATTGACAGCTGAGCCCTGCATGCGTTTGAGTTGGCCAGGTGTATGGGCGGGACCTTGATACAACCGACCCTGATCTCTACTACACAGACTCCAAATGACGTCACAGCGGCGGCTGTATCTGTGATATTTTGGCTTCACTTTTGTTCAGTAAAAGGAAGTGGAGATGAAACGTCCGTCTTTTATATGTTGATGGTTTCAAACCATTAACACGCAGCACCGGAGTTCCCTAAACACAAGTAACATAAGAGTTAAAGTTAAAAGATAAGATAAGATGTTTCTTTATTGATCCCCTGAAGGGGAAATTCAAATTTGGCACAGCAGTACAGGAGGATGTAGTGCAAAGAAAGAATAAAATACAATAAAAGATAATATAAATATGATAAAAATATATACACTATCTACAATAAAATAGAAAAAGCACAGACGCACAGAAGGCCTATTACTCTGGATATTAAGTCAGTAACATTACCATTACTAGATGGTTATCTCCCCTTATCTCATGATGATGTCACTTGGAAACTTATCTATATGAGCATAAAATGGTCTTCTGTGCACCTCAACAAATGGAAAATCGTAAATAAACTGGCTCTAGCAATCAGCAACAGAGAGTGGAAACACATTCATTTACATGAAATCCCTCTGGATCTTCTTGCAATCATAGCCTACATGAAATTGTCTGTCTACAGAGTGTACTGACTAATCGGTTAAAGGTCATCACTGGGCAGAGTATGCTTTCTTAAGACAGCTGTGGGAGGTAAATGTAGGTCCAAATGTTTTCTGAGAATCTGCCTTTTGTCCTCCCATTCCTCTCACCTCTGCCCTGCACTCCCCTCTGTCCATCAGCCTCTGGACAACATGCATGTCATTACTAGAAGGAGGAGGTTAATTGGTGTGATGTGTGCCTGGCACTTTCTTTAAATGCTTCTTGAAACAGCCACAGCCGATGGAGAAGAAGCACCAGAGGAAGTTTTAGTGTTTTGAAGTTTGCTTGCGAAGCAAATGCCGCTTTGAAAATCACCACTGGTGAAAGCATGCGGATGAGTCTATAGCCTCTGTAGATCAACCCTGGTGTTGGAACCTGTTTTTAGTTTTGAATTACAGAAACAAACCTTATGAATAAAAACGCCAATCATGCAAATCTGACAATACCCCATCATTCCATTGTGTATTTCTCCATTCATGCAGCAGCTTGCTGGCAGGCAAATGAGAATGAATAATCACAGGTGGTTGGAACAGACATTGGCTTTACCAGAAGGCTCTTACAGCCAGAAAGCACTGTTGTGTGCGACTGCCTTGCGGCATCAGACAGAACTCATGCATCATAAGAATACAGCACTGGCACACTCAGGACGTGTTGACACAGCAGTATAGCCAGGTTGGCAACGTGGCAATCATGCCCGCACACTGGTAGGCCTGGCAGAAACATGATCTGGAAGAGCTGCCGACTGGGGCCTTGGGCATGACTGCTGGCATGCCTTGGCATTTATAGTGCTGGTGTAATGAGTGTGTGATTGATTGGAACCACAATAGGGGCTCATGTACTCAGAGCAGTATACAGCACACACCAGGCGGCTGGCACTCCTGGATTAGAGGCCCCCTGGGCTCCCACCCAGATTAAAGGGTTACATTAAACAGCATGAATAAAAGATTGAAATTATTCTCTTTGGAGCGTACCCGTAGGAGAAAGGATTGGAATGTGTTTACATTTGTGCCTGCTGGGAAGGATGCTTTGGATGAAGCTTTTACCATTTCCTGTTTCCTCTTGAAACACACACACTTGCTTGAAGCAAATGTCTCTATCTGTATCTTTATGCATCCAAGGGCAAGCAGAATTTAAATATGTAATTACCAGCTACAAATTGTACAAATGGGACACCCAGAATATGATTATGCCAATGTTAAAGGTTACCTCAGTCATTTGGATAATTACATTTACATGCTCGGGGCCAGGCTCTCCTTGAGGAGGAGAGGGCGTGGAGGATACAGTAGTGCCACCTGAACTGTTTTGGAGATGGCATCCAGGAACTTAATGTTATCATGCTTTAATGAGGACATTTGCACCCGTGGTCAACATAATTTTGCCTAAACCTCAAGAAGAAGGATGGCTGCGGCCGCTTTTTATGATTTTAATCTTTCTAATTGGCCCTATAGTTCATGAGCTAATGTAATGAAGGAGAATAGGGTGCCTTAATCAACTATAGGAATTGTGGGTAAACCAGTGGGCAGCATGGGCCCCTGGCAGGGTCTGCCACTCCCACCCCCTGCCTCACTATTTCATCTTCAACTGAGTGATCACTTAACCAAATGAATAGGCTGCTCACATGTCATCATGGTGATATTTCACACGTTTTTACCAGCATCATAAATATTACAGTCGTTTCCCCCTACTCTTCCTCACTGTGCTTTGCTAATTATTTATTTATAAACATTACAGCTTAAGCAGTGTTTTACAATTTTTTTTTTTACAACCATCCATACCCAGTCTTGCCAAGACTGAAGTGAAACACTCACTGCAGGATGTAAGAAAGAGCCTATAAAAAGTTAGATTTACTACATCAAAGGGAATTAGAAAATAAAATTCAGTTTCGGTGGCATCCTGATTGGGGATTTATCAAACTGTTTCTATTGATCGGTAATTCATCATTCAGTCCAGGGCAATGGGCTAACGCAAGCGGAACAAGAGTTGGCTCCGGCTTCAGATGATGACTCGCACATAATCAATGCCAGATAATACAGAGGCTGCCCTAATTATTGACGACCATAGCAGTGCTCCCCTCTGTTTCCCTATTCATTCACAGATGGGTCACTTAAATAGCCATCCCTGCCTCAGACTCTGCTGTCCAGTTGGTTAGAGCAGGCCAGAGTCCCATGAGAGACAGAGGTGAAAGGGTGACAGAGCCAGGGATTTAAGGCCTAAAGGCGCAGCGATACACAGTTGGTCTTCTCAACCGAGGTAGGATAAGACGCAGAAAAGATTTACTTATCAGTCAGCTCATCAGCTAACAGCCGCAGAATCACAGGTGCAGCTTGGCATGGGATGGGCTTAGAGCAAAGTCACAAAATCAACAGTAACTCAAAGCAAGGTTACACCCTACTGCTCTTACGTATTCTCTTTTTTCGTTCTCTGCTTGAGGGTGGTGTGTGAATATGTGTGGGTGGGAACTCTTGTTAAAGTGCTGCATGTTTAGCGGCTTGTGGTTAGAAAACGTTTTTCCATTATTTTGCACTTGGTGTGTTGACAGAAGTCTTTCATCGCAACCATTCCAGACATTTTTCTGTCTCACTTGTGAAAAACAACCAGAACATGAACTGGAAAAACACACATCTTCAGCTCTCTCTCCCACACACACCCACTGGGCCATTACATGATGATTGGTGGTAAGTCATGAAATAACTGGTGAAAGAGGGTTGTCTTACAATTCTCCTTCCACACCACAACTCTGAGACAAATGTATCTCATAAAGCTGGGGGGAAATGAATTTACCCAACAACAGCTACCCACATTCTACCCCTTTCCTAAAACCATATCGGCCACCAATCACCTCTCACCTTCACTGACAAAGGCTCGCAGGTATCCTCTTTCTTCACCAGGTGACCCTTGACCACGCAGTGCTGTCAAGCGATATGTCAGTTAATGGAACAGTTGCCAAACCACCAATATGACACCAGTGTCAAAACAATGAATGCTCACAGACACACTGGCAATCCTGGGAGTTTACAAAGAGTCATAGGGGAAGCTCTGATTGAAAAGGCTTCTGCAATCTGCTCTTGCTCTCTCCCTGTTAAAAGAATACTTTTATTTAATTACATGTTCTGAAAAAGATCACATTTAGTTTGACATGGCTGACATTGCATTGTGACCATTGCTCTAAAACTAGAATGATAAGTTTTTACAGTTTTTGCTTTCATAGATCTGGCCATCATTTCTATCAGTTGTGATAAATACAGTGCTTTAAAGTAGTTTAAACAAGCCACTTTATTTGAGTTCAAGTAATAAACCCTCATTGCGAGCACACAGCAGGAACTATGCTAGGTCAAAGTTGAATCAGGAAGCCACTTTGTAAAATGTGGTGGATTTTTACAAGGAACTAATGTTTGGGTACAAATTTTATTGTTCGCTTTTGTTTTCTCTTCCAAATATGTCTGTACTTATTTGTACCTGTACTGTTCTACGACAATGAAAAACTTTGAAAATAAAAGGCAAGTTTTAATGCACCAGCATTATCCTTTAAATACTGTTGTTAAAGCAGTGTTGATTGAATATTTGGCCACTTTGAGACAGTGAAACAAGTGGAAAAAACTACACTGACATATTATCATCTTTGTTGTAATAAGGTGTTATGGCTCAGATGTTAGCTAACAGTTTGCACATCCAGTAGAAATAGAGCAACATTAATTTGGTGTTGTGTTTCTGGATACTCAATTAAAATAAAGCCCTTATACTCTATTTCAAATACGTTAATGATGAGTTGTGGACATTAAAAAGCTCTCAGTGCAGCCTTAAACCTAATAGTATGTCTGATATACTATGTGAAAAACATATGTGTGCAAACTTTTATTTAGACTGATATTTTTTAAAAGTCCAGTGTGTAGGATTTAGTGGCATCTTGCAATGCAGATCACAACTCCATAGCTTCACCCTCCCCTTCCTAAGACAAACGAGAAACTACACTGGCTGCAAGACACGCGGCAAACGCCACTATCTTGAGCCAGCGTTTGGTTTGTCCATTCTGGGCTACTGCAGAAACATGGCAGTTCAACATGGCTGACTTCACGGAAGGCAACCCGCAGTCTCTGTAGATGTATAGGGCTAATTCTAAGGTGACGAAAACATAATGATTCCTATGTTAAGGTGTAATAAGGATATCATATTCAATTTCTGAACAATAAAGTCTCCTAACTGTTACGCACTGGACCTTTAATTCAATATCTACTTTTTATGTCACAAGTATGTTGCAGGAACTGTAATATTTTGAAACATGTATGTATTATTTCAGTACACTGTGTGTACATAACTTATATTACTACAATTTGAATTGTTATGTGTTTTTTTTTTTGGTTAATACTACCAGCATTCTCTTTTCTTTTCCTGCATCATGTATCATGTCACTATTTTCTGCTGCCATTTTACCTTGCATGGATCATGAGAAAGTGAATTATATATAATCCAATATAATCAAATTAAAAGGTGCCATAATTTACTTTGATTTCATCTTTCCAGTGATTTTGTCTGTCCCTGTGTCAGTTAAATAAGTGGATTGTCAGGAATGTAATTAATCGTTCTCATGTGATGCATTTCAACCTGTGCTGTGATGTCACCTTTCTCATCTGACATGTCAAGCTCTAATTATCTCTCTGTGATAAGAAGCGCAGAGTGCAGAAGGAATAGCGATGATCAATCTCTCCTCTGTAGTCAGAAGTGTAAATGTTTAGATGTACAGCCGTGTTACTTCCCAAGTTAACACACACATCCATTAGAGAGAGCCAGCAGATCTATCTAGACTCCCTTTGACCTGCTGGGCCTTTATCAGTGGGACACTCTGCACCTGGACACTGAACATGTGTGTGTGTGGGATCACGTGGGAGTGGATCAATTCACAAGTATAAATGTGTGGTGTGTGTGTTTGTGAGAGAAAATGTGTGGGTTTGTGTGTGTTACATGTGTGAGTATAGACATACCTACAATGGATGTGTGCACAAGTGTGACTTCCTGAGCATGAGTTTGTGAGTGTTTTTATGTCACAGGTCAGACTGGGAGAGACTGGGAGGTTGATGGGATCGTGACACAACAACCACAACATGCCCCATACACACACACACACTCCTCTCCCACCCATAAGGAATGCCATTTTTCAGCCTAGTCTGACTTTCCTGTTTGAATTAGAGGTGCAAACATCACCCTGCCTTGATTAATGGTGTTTATCCAGGGCCAAAGGATCAAGGCAACTGTAATGTAGTGTAAATTGATGAAGAAACAAAGAGAGAAAGAACAAAAGAGAGTGGAAAAAAACGATGAAGTCAACACTGTGGTCGCTGTGTGTGTGTGTGTGTGTGTGTGTGTGTGTGTGTGTGTGTGTGTGTGTGCTGGGGCTGGAGGGAAGTGACGAGAGGCTGAATGTGGAGCAGAAATAAAAGGATAGATGGATTTTAAGTTGGGTTAAAGAAGAGCAAGGCAGGGGGGCATCAAGAATGTCTGGAGGCCACTCTTATCTCTCTGAATGAAAGGAATGTGCACACACACAAACAGAGCAGCTAAATTAAGATGTGCACTGAGGGAGAAGCAAGAACAAATCAATGGGCAGTTTAACACCCATCTTCCAGGGAATATAAGGATACCTTTAGGGTAAGACACAAATGGGTGTGTGTGTGTATTTGTGTGCTTGTTGTGTACATGTGCATGGGGCGGCGGGGGGGGGTGACTGCTGAAAGAGAATTAGCCTATGTTCTTTTAGCTGCAGGGGACCTTGGTGGGAACACACACCCACGCACAACCTCAATCAACATCCCCCTTCCACCTATTGCTCCTGCACCCCAGCAGGCCTGTCTACCCAACTGCCTGGAACCTCCTTTTAGTGGGGTGAAAGGAGTGTGTGTATGTGTTCTGTGGTATGGAGGGGGGGTTGTTTAATGACAGTGCAGCAGGGTGTCCCTAAGCCACCCGTGGGTGTACCTGAAAGAGAACCACCCCCCTGATTGAGGCCTTAACTGTGGTGGCTCTTGTTGAGCTTAGGGGGTGGGGGAGAATCAGCATTTTGTGTTGTTTTGTATGACAGAATAGTTAACTCAAACTTTATTCAAAATTGTGTCACTTTAATCCCGCCTTACTGTATTACAGCCCTGTTCAGATGTGGAATATGTAACATTCCTGGCTTCCTTTATCTGTTAAAGTATTTTTGTCATTCAGAAATAGATGTCTTTTATATTAATGTTCCTTTATTCAGATATGAAACATTTATGAGAAGAGCCTGTGCAATATTTGGCACCGGGCAATGAGCTGGAAAGTTATGATATGAAGTGCATCACAGACAGATTCCAAAACTAATTTTTTTCTATGAAGCTCACATTATGAGCACAATAGTCACTAATTCACCAGCTTCATCATTTATTAGCTAAGTAATTCTGCTGCCGATTTTATAATGTTGGACAATGCACAAGCATATCAGTACAGGATATTAAGCTGGGACTCTCATTTAGTTCCTATTTGCTCACACGTTGTATGCAAAACATTTTACTGGATATATAAAATGTCATGCATTTCATTAGAAGAAATGGAAATCATATAATCAAATGTAGGGAGGGATTGCCTGCCAGCTCATCTTTGTGTTTGTGCAACATTTGATTTGTTTTTTCTTTAGTTTTACTTCTTTTGCCGACTGCAAGGGGAAGAAATATCCTTATATTCTGATCCGACATGAAAATAATCATTCATTGTTGTTGTTTATTAATCTTGTATAAGATTGTATAAGTCAGACCTAGTAACATTTCCCTTGTGCCTCAGTCACTTATTCGGCCAACATGTTAGAGTGCCGTCAACGAGGTGTTTGAAAGAGGCTTATGATACAGAGTAAGACCAGTCATTAATGCTAATCCATCAAACAGCAAGTTTTTCAGCACATTGTCAGTTTTTAGACATTACTCATCACTGGGTATAGTTTATTTTGTTGGAGGAAAATGGTACGAATAACACTTAGTTTTTTAACACAAGTTTTCTCTTTGGGTTAGAAGTACATTGCATCCACACCAAATTAAAGCGTCAATCCCAAGGATTAGTAGATGGCCTTAAATAATGTGGTACCAGGTATCTTTGCCGATAATAAAGCTTCAAAGTTAGTTGGGCAATAGGTTCTGTCACTGTAATAGAGAACAGAATGTATTGAGTCTACTTGGGGAATTCAGGGGGAAGATAAACAGGTAATAAGGAAAGTAAAGTAATAGCTCCATTTCTCAGTTTTGATTGACAAAACTTACAGTATGTGAAACTAAGTGTTCCAAATGTTGCATTCTTTTCTAATGCTGTTTTCTGTTATTTGCTGTAGCAAGCAAGTTTTAAAGTTTCAGTTTACAATATCTAAAAGCCAAGTTTCAAACATTTGATTCTCATATTCATCAAAAAGCAATTTTGTGATTTAAAAAAACAAATGACACAGTCATAAATTAGAATTAGGTTAGAAGACGTCCGGTCATTGACATTTGGGAAGACATTTGAACAAAACATATTTTATTGAGTGGAGGCATTACATTTGAACATAGAACATTGGGTAATTTGAAAGAAATTAGTTGATGAATAGGAAAAGAGCCACTTTCTTCCCTTTTTCTTTGTTTCTTTTTCCCCTCTCTTACACACCCACCCACCCACACACACAAACACACACACACACACACACACACACACACACACACGCTGACTGACCTCGGCGTTTTGTCATCATCCATTAGTAATTAGGAGCTGTTTCCTGAGTGTGTATCCAGAGGCTTGCTGAATAAAGGCTTTAGAGGAAATAATAATAAATAATAATCAGACCGAGCCAATTAAGACTGATTACCCTCTGCATGATGTTGGGTGCTACACACTGCTCTGCTCTTACACACATGCCGCATTCACAGGTTTTTTGCTTATATGTGAATGCCTATACTTACACATAGGCTGCTGGGTTTCTTCCTAAATAAAGAAAATTCCATGCTCCAATTCATAATGTTGCAGTAATTGGGAATCCCCTGAACATTTTACTCCTCACAGGGCCTCACTCTGACTTCAAGAGACCTGGCCTGGCTCTCAGGAAGGCTCTAAGCCTCTTTAAGCCTCAGTCTTAACAGAAGACAAAAGCAGTGTGGCTTGGGAAGGATTAGTAATATTGGTGGAGAGGGTCGACATCCCAAAACGTGATTAAGTATTTGGTAAGTGACTGAGGAGGGCTCGTGAGACTTAAAGTAACGCACTGAAGACGTTGGCTCCTTTCTGATGTTAAATAGGCTGGGAGATGCAGCTCAGTGGGGGAGGCTGGGTGACAGTAGGGAGGAAGAGGCAGAAGATGTCAATAAGGAATGCTTGGCCTCTGACAAGGATGATGTGGCTGCTTTTGTTTCTCCGCTGTCCTAAGGGTGGACCATAGGGAGCTGTGACACAGACACACATGTTCATGCACATTTCACACACACATTTTCTTGTCTGTGAAAATAAATACATACATTATTGATCAGAAAATAAGAATGCTCTCTTCAAGCATAGCAAAGCTGCATGTTGGCCTAGCACATTTACAATGACCCTTTAAGGTGCTGGAAAGAATAATTTGTCTTTCTGTGAAATGGTGCATATCCCATTACCCTAAACAAAGAAACCATAAGTCTCTTATTTTAACTATTATTTCAGTATAAACACACTTCTATTGTCATTTTATATACCACAATACACACATTTCTCCATGTTTTCCTGAGAACATTAAAGATTCATTCTGCTTCCACCCATGTCTCTCTCTGTCAATGGATTTTAATGGCGGGTAATTGTCATCTGTCAGTGGCCCATGGGCCCGTCCCCAACGGCTGGTTTGTGACTGACACCCACAGCCACTCTTCTAAGAAGTGCCATATGGCTACAGTTAACACTGACATGCAGGACTGTAACGCAGCCTCCTGGGAAGAGAGTGACAGGACTTGTGGATACAGTGTAATGTGTGTGAAAGAGAGTGAGGCAAACACACAGTAACAGATTGTTTTAGAGATATCACTATCTGGATTAGATGATTATGGGGGTGGCGCTGATTTGTCAAGATGAAACACTGGTAAATCAGAATGGAGAACCCAGTGTGTTTTTTATATTCTGGTGATACTTTAAGTCTGTTAGTGGAATGTGGTTGGATGCAGTAATGTTCTCAAAACAGCAGGAATGAACCAGTAGTAGTAGGATTATTGAAAATAAAGCTATAGAGAGAGGTTCAAACCCTGACCCTCTGCACAGATCCAACAACGACGTGAAGTCAGTTTGAATGCTGGATTGTTGCTTTTGGAAAGTTACTGAAATGGTCAGACACATCCAATATTTGTTGAGACAACCTGGAACCAAGCTACTGGTTTAAATGATGAGTAACATGGCCATCCCTAGCATGGCTTAAAACGTAAGCTCAGTGTTTTGGGCATAGACATTAGCTGGGATGAGTTAAACAATAAACATTTCAATAAGTCTTATAATCTACTTATGGTATTCGGGTCTAACATAGTAGTTTTTATCGTCCCTTTTTTAGTTGGAACAGATGTGAGGACACAAGTAGAAAAGGAGTAAAAGAATAGTGCAATACAATAAGGAAGTGGAAGAAGTGGATTCAATTTATGTTAACTTGAAGATAGATGTTCAAGTCCAGTATTATTTTACATTACATTTTTAATTTCTGTATTTCTTCCTGTTTGTGTCCTAGTAGAAGGAGCAGAAGTCGGATGGGATGCCAAAATATCCAACTGAAAGGTTAGTAGGCTAATGTAATATTACTCAACTTTTATCTCAGAAAACTTAAATATAGTGTTCTCCCAAACTGTTTCCCAAAATGTTTATTTGCCATCTCACCCACATTGAGAAGATCACTGTGTTTAGCTTAATTAAGCATAAAAACACAAGCAAGCCAGTCAATTTCTGACACTACAAACATTGTATATACTAAAATAACATTCATAATGGCTGCATACAATTAAGGTGTACCCATGCCAGTATTGTGCTGGCTCTCTGGCATGGGTTAATGACATGTGAAATTGGAACAGAGCCATTATTAATGTTATGGTGTTGTTTTTACATTTGACAGAGCTAGGAACCACTTCCCCCCCTTCTTCCAGTCTTTGTGCTTAGCTAGACTAAACACATAACTGTCTCTACAGAGATTAAATTCATTTAATCGGACTTTGGGTAAGACAGAAAAGAGAGGACTAGTTTCTTTAGAAATACCTTATTCAAAATATAACATTTGCTTACCAAAATGCAGAAATAAAACACGCTTTTTGGGGGTCTTCTCCACAGCCCCGCCCCTTTTTGCTCTGTCTCCAATAACAGTTGAGCAAGCCTTGGTCAGAACCTTGGTCAACTCAAAGCGTCATATTTAGTCACATCTTAAGTTAGCTAATGTTATCAAAACATTACCTAACTAGCTAATTAATGATTTAAGTAAATTGGCTAGCAAGGTATAACCGTTTTGCTAACATAAGATGTGACTATATGTCACTTTTATTTTGAACCATCTTCAAAATTTGGTTGTATTTTCAACATCTATGAGCACAAACATAAGTACACTAAAAGAGAAAGTGGACGAGCTTCTGACCGAGGCTAGCCCAGAGTATAGAGCAAAAAGGGGCGGGACTTAGGAGGGGTCAGTTAACTAAAGAACAGGTCTGTCTGTAAGAGATACACTGGCTAATTGAAGATGGATGTGAAGTATAATGTTGGAAAGATGGATACAAATAAATAACATTCTTATTCTTTTTTTGACTGGGGAGATTTTCTTACAACCTATTTGTGAAACCTGTTGGCAGTGAACTGTACGAACGCTTCCACTGCATGCTGTTATTACTCTTTCAGCAATAAAATTAGCAGCTTTTTCCAGGTCCAAATTATTGCAATAGTATTAAAGAAAAAAATACCGCAAAAAGGCTGCACACAGTGTTAGCCATTCATGTTTTACATTTTACAAGTGCTACCCCTGCATTCACTGATCATGTACTGGAAAAGTCTGTATGTGAGAGAGTGTTCTGGCCTGAGTCATTTACCATTGGCTTAGTGTGATAAATATGACCTGTCTCTGCTACTCCGGGTTATGTGCCATTGAGGGATAGCGGCTGTGTTTTGTTACTGAGGAATGAGGCAGGAGAACAGGCCTAGTAAATGACTTTAACCCTGGGAGAGAGTTGGGTTATCATTAACAGAGGCGCAACACCGTTGCGCTGCTGTCAGAGCTCTAACCCGTGACACAGACGTGACAAGGACATGAGATGTTGTGCTACAGTTTTGACCTTGTGTCATTTTAGAGGGGCTGCGTCTTTGGCAGCTCAGCTGTTTGGTTGGCTGGTTTTCTTATTTTTATACTTCTTAGATTTATGTACCTTGTATGTCCATGAGTTTCAGAATGTCCATGACTTTGAGTGCAAGAAAACACATGCACATAAACATACACGTTTCCTCAGTGGCTGAAACTGACAGCAGTTTTAGTTTGTGGGTTCTATTTCTCCCCTATTTTTAGCTGACTATCCTTTACAAAATGCTTTCATGTCATATCAAAGACATAGTTCTGTAGACATTTGCCAAAACCATGTTTGGTGCCTCAAAACCCTTTAAGAAAATGGTTCCTTGTATGATCGTACTAAGTCCCTAATTATTCCTTAAAATCTGCACTTTACTCAGAATATTTAAAAAAAAACATCTCATCTCGGTTGGTCGAGCCTGAAATATCACAACTGGGGATGTCCCGATAAAGTTTTTTTATCTGGTAAGTGCTGATACCAAGTCCGATCCTTACATTTACCTGATGATATATAACTGCTGCAAACTATTAAACTTTTTCACATTTCTTAATCCAATGACTAAAGGTCCTGATTCAGAACTATTATGTTCATAAGCTTGATTATTGATATGATATGAATTAAAGTTTACCTGGCAGATTCCAACGCCTGAAAAGGATGTGAGAGGTTAACGCTGGCCTGTTTTCAAGTTTCCTACAGAATTAACATTGATGAGCGACAGTTGATATCACCTGCTGCCTGTGACTTTTATCACTTTAACTGGTAAAAAAGTCAGTCAGTCCAGGCTAAAAGGACGAAGCTACCTGAATGTTTCTCAGTCAGTCGCACTGCTGCGCTCAATTCATTTTTCACCTTCACACGCTGTAATTTTCACCTGCATATAGTGAAATGCTGAACTGTTGCTGAAGTAGAGCAGAACTGCAACACTAGCAGGCTGAGGTGGACATAAAATATGCCTGGATCGACTCCAATAGTCATACTTAGGATTGGCTCAGGACATCTCCAGTCTCAACAAATATTGGATGGATTGCCTGAAATTTTATACAGACATTCAGGTTCCCCAAAGGATAAATCCTGCTGACTATTGGATGGATTATCAAAACATTTGATACAGATATACACCCCCTCGGAAAGAGTTTTAATAACTTCGGTAATTCTCTTGAATTTTCATCTAGCACCACCATCAGGTTAAAATTTTTACTTCTATATGTGAGAAAGAAATTCCCCCCCGGACATACTGATAGATAGATACTTTATTTATCCTGAGGGAAATTCAAGCTAATATTAGCTAATTTAGAGTAAATTACCTAATATTACCATGCTAACATGCTAAATTAAGATAATGAACATGCTAAACATCTGCAAGTTAGCACTGTTATGGTTAGCATGTTAGCGTGCTACAGTTTGCATTTAGCTCAAAGCACCAGTGAGCTTCACAGAGCCACTAGTATGGTTGCAGACTCTGAGACAAATTATATATTTCTCTCTGCTATTACATTGTTACAGAACTCCTGTCATCATCAAAGAAGCTCTGCAGAACCTTTCTTTATCTTTGTATAACCCACCTGTCTTAGTTTCACATAAACCTCTGTCATCGCAGCCGTCTTCTCTTCTTTTTCTCTTCCTCCCCTTCTTGTCTCTCTGTCCCCTTCCCCAATCAGTCTGTCAGTCCATCACTTTATAAATAGGCTAAGGCAGCGCAGCATTGTTGTTGATTTCATACATGTCATACGACACAATTACGTTAATGGCTCCATGAATGGATTTCATGGAGAGTCGGTCGGATTTGTTTGGGAGGCAGTTTAGAGACACAAAGAAGCTGTCATCTCTGTTTGGCCATCAGCTCCAAAGCTCTTATTAGCAGATGAGAGATTTGACAGTCCTGGTGCAAATGAAGTGACGATTTCTTTACAATGGACACATTAGAACATTGTTAAAGATTAGTTCATAATCTTTCTTTCCTTGTTTGGATTTAACACTCACAGCACCTGAGTTATTAGAGGAAAGACAGCTCTCTGGAGAATAAGGGCTTCTGGCCAGCAGCAAATGCAAACACAGTTTTTGGGGTTTGGCCAGACTGGTGTGACCTTAGTGTCCTCTGTGAAAGAACTGAAGTGACCCTGGACTTCACTTTCTGCATCCCATAACCAACACACCCTTTGCAGTTTGTACTCTTTTAAGCCATTGAGGCTGTGGAAGATCACTTTTTGCTTCACTGGTGCTGCGGCTGCTTCACTGCAATCATCATAGCAATCATCAGTGCTGCTTCTCATTTAGCATTTAAATGAACCTCACCTCAGCCCCAGATTCCACCTGTAGCCTTTGAGTCTAGTCTTCCGAAGGGAAAGCCTGTTATTGTCACTCCCCAAGCATATGCTGCGGGGAATGACAGGGTCATTAGATGCCTAAAGTGAAATCATGCTTATATTTGGCAAGTGGATGTCAAAGAAGAAAAAGTATACTATGGCAAGTTACCACCATGTAACCTCACAATCTGCATCCTTAGTTGGATCTGAGTGGTGGTTGGACACATCCAGACAGATGTCTTTGTCTCTCTGTCTTTCCTTTACCCCCCCCCTCTCTTTCTCTCTAACCGGTCGAGGCCGACGGCTGCCCACCCAGAGCGGGGGTCTGCTCGAGGTTTCTGCCTCTTAAAAGGAAGTTTTCCCTACCACTGTTGCCAAGTGCTTGCTCGTGGTGGGAATTGTTGGGTCTTATTCTATTAGAGTACAGTCTACACCTGCTCAATTTCAAAAGTGTCCTGATCATTTTTATTATCATTTGGTGCCATACAAATAAAATTGAATTGAAATGACAAAATGCTGCTATTTCTTTTCATGAACAGTGTTAAAATGTGCATTGCATGCAATCTAAGGTCAGTCAGCAAAGTCTTCTTAGTCTTAGCTGTGATTGCTTTATCTCACAACAGACTGTCCTGTCTTGCTGAAAGGTGAAAAGCATAGATCGGCTTTCATGTTCAAAAAGCAGGAATATGTACTCCTAAACCAGTTCTAATGCATGTGCAGCAGAAAGCGAATAAAAAAGATTTGTCATCATTCATAACTATTTTTAAAGCTATTAGAACAGAACATGACATGCCCTGACCAAACTGTTTTACTGCTTAGCTTATTTTCATATTTATCACAGGGAAGCAACACTCACAGCACTTGTATCAGGTTTTCTTCTGCATCCACTGACTTCTTCTGGTATGATGTTGGAAGAACTACAGGTAGAGTTTTAGCTGAGATTAGTTTTATTTCTCTCTCTCAGCCTGGAGGGGTCACTACAGCTCGGCCTGCTGTAAGAGCTAAAAACCACAATTTCTAATCAGCTTGCCAATGGACATACACAGTCAACAGGAGAGATCCCTCCATATTTTATGTTATCAAGTCAAAGCGGCAGAGTTAATGTAGCTAGGACAGAGGCAGAGGCTCATTGCACTGCTGCCTTGCTAGCGGCCACCGCAGCAGCAGCCCTGCGACTCAGGATGTTGCAGACAGGGAGCCTGGAGTATTTGTGCTTTCATTGCACACCATGCCAAACAAAACTGAGTCACTGTGCTGCAGGCAGTTTCACTGTGGACTGTTAGTTTTTGTTGGATAGTGTTGCTGACGCCAGTGCAGAGGAACTTCTGGTGTGTGCGACACAGTGCAGGACTTGAAACTACATTTTTCAAAGATAAAGAAACAACCTCATACGAACAGGAAGCGGATTTACGTAACCTAAATGCTGTTACTGTGTCTGAAATCTCTCCCTCATTCATTCACTAGTTCCTAAATGATAAGCACTCAACAAATGGTCGTGAGTATAACGTTATGAATTGTTATCCTTTTGTGTCACCCCTGTTGTAATGTCTAAAAATATGTATGAGAGCCAAAAAGGTTTCTGTACTTTACTATGGATTGATATTACAGTAAGTTAAAAGTGTCTTATGAATCTTACAGATTATGTTTAATGTGGCTGAGCTCCTCTTATGTACAAACTTACCAGCCACTAAAATCAGGTCTAGTTCTGTGGTAGGAGACTGTTGTGGTTTGCAAATGTGTGTATGTGTGTGTGTGTGTGTGTGTGTGTGTGTGTGTGTGTTTCTGCAGCTGACAGGGTTTAGGGTACTTCCTCCTTTGAGATCCTCTGTAATTACTCTATTGTCTCAAAGGCCAGATGCCCAAAGAGCCTTTCACCCCCCAGCATTAACTGAGCTGGACCCAGCTGGGACAGCAAACAGAGGAGCGCTGCACTAAATTAGTGTGCCTGCATGTGTGTTAACCTTCAGCGTGGTGATCAGGGATGTAGTGGAAAGCAAAACAACCTACAGTAGAGTGTTTTCCAACTTTTTAGGTTGCCAGAAAGCCTCCTCTCACACACAGTACATATAGTGCAGAAATGGAATATAATATTCATAGGTACTGTATGTTTTCATTAGCATTTAACCACCTGAAAATAAGAATCTCACAGTCATGTGAAAGGATGCAACTCTGTGGTTGCCCTCGACTCTACAGAAGGGTCCATGTTTACAGCCAGTGGGATTTAAAATATATTACATATATAATATTACATAAAAAGTAGTGTAATAAATTACTTCCATAAGGTAAAAATAAACCTTTACACAATAATATCTATTTCCTTATGAGGCATGTGAAAGCAGCATTCTTTGTCAAAGGAGTCTGAGTGAGATGTCATCCATGTAATTTTCTGAGATCTTTAAATTTAAAGCCTTTCCAGTAAATACTGATTATTTTAAGAACAACTCAGAGCAGACAAAAATGACAATTACAGGTCAGATTGCATCTGAAAACCATTATCTAAAACCAAGAAATATTCAAGATTGACATCCAGCTATACTGTCTATTCGTAGTACTTCAAACAGACTGATGAAAAAAGGAGGAGAGAAATATCACTTTTTTCTGACAAACATACTCGAGACTTCCATCAGTCTTTGAAACTGAGTTACAGTAAACTGAGAGAGAAGATAAAATAGATGAGTGTGTAACAGAGAAATGATTTAATTAATTAGATTGGCTTACAGTTTGAGTAAAACCTGAACACAAAGAGACAATGCAGACAGTGACAGAGACTGTGTGTGTGTGTGTGTGTGTGTGTGTGTGTGTGTGTGTGTGTGTGTGTGTGTGTGTGTGTGCGCGTGTGGGTGTGTGTGTGTGTGTGTGTGCTGGTTAGAGGTGCCCTTAGATGAAATGCTTGCCTCTCTGGTGACCCCACTCTCATCCGTCATGGTAGGTAAACAGCCCTCTGTCACCAGATGACACTCCACCAGGACCCTGACCGCCTCAATGTGGCAAGTTACGGGTGGGCTTCTGTGGACAGGAAGATCAAGGACACAGAGGAACACAAAGAAAACCAGCATTAATATATTTCTTTAACTGCTTTGGTATCTGTGTCTTTCTCACACATAGAGATTCAGGTAGCGCGATAAAACAAACTTCAGTTCTCAGCATTACACACACATACACACACACAAGAATAGATCAACACACACATTTCCTCCTCGTTGTGGGGTCAGTGTGGGGTGTGAGGTGCCTGGCAGTTTGTTGTCACATTCGTGACAACAGTGATGAGGTCTTCCACCACCTGGCTTAGATTAGCACCCGATGCCAGATGTATCTTTTCTGCAACACACAGACACACACACACCCACACACACACACACACTCACACACCAAGGACTGACATAGACAGCCAGAGAGAGTGTGTGCTACAGAAAAAGCAGTGGCAGTAGTGAAGTTGAGCACGGCAGCCAGAGAGCGGTCCGGGGCGTGACGTGCATGATCGAATGAGCGAAGCATCTGCTCTCCTTCCCGGCCTCCTGCAATAACAAAGCCTGATTTGAAAATCCGCTGCCTAAGGCCCTCGTTCATGCTTCATATGTGGCTCGATGTGCAGGAGCCCTACACCTTGTTCATGCTTCCACTGCTTGGCTGAAAACTGCACCACATCGATGACAAATGTAGCTTGGGAAACTGAACTTTGGAACAGTGAGAAAAAAAACCCTCGTTACGGCTCCTTTTTTGGGTTTATTTATTTAAAGCTGACAAAACAATCTCCATTTAGATGGTGTTTTAAAGCTTTCAATCATACCACATGGTCTTCAACAACAGACTGAGTTGATCAGCTGCCATGAAAATGTAAATGTTCAAAGTCCTTTCTTTCTTTTTTAAGAAATTCATGACTTGTCCATGTAGCGTGAAAAAGTCTATCTGCTGACAAAAATCATCTTATATGATCGAAACCAGACCAGAATGGCGTCTAAATTGACCTTCGGTTAAAAATAAACTATAAACTTACCCTTTGAATACCTTTTTATAGCAGGAGTATCCAAATACAGTCACTAAGGAACCGTTCACTGGTGCTCATCACTATCTTTTCGTTTTTGCTGTACTGTTATGAAGGAAAATGGGTGGAGAAAAAGCAATCAAACCAAAACTGATGTAAAAGCTGCCAGGGAAAAAGGTGTTTTTTTTGACAATTTCTTGGCCAGGACCAGTAACTTCTCCGCTGGTTGCCTGGCAACTGCCCCCTCCCCCATGCCCCGTAAAATGGTTGTTAGTCATTTTTACACTTTTGGTTTTTGTATGGATCAAAGAAATGAGATATAATGTGTCCATTAGGGAGCTTGAGAGGTGGTGGTAGGCAGACTGTTACACAGGTTATAACTGTTTGTATTCATTTATTTACATATTTACCATACAGACATGAGAGTGATATCAATTTTCTCATTTAAGTCACGGCAAAAAAGTCAATAGTGTGCTGCCCAAAGCAGAATATTTACAGTGCATGCCACATGATCGTAATATCCCTGATTTGATTCCAGCTATGGACCTTTGATGAATGTCATACTCTCCCTGTTTCTTTTCTGACTAATTTCAATGAACTGTCTAATAATGACCTGAACTGTCTGATAATAATCTGTAATAAAACTATTTTATTTTTTCTCAGTGGAAAAGATTTTGGCATATTTAAAGTAGTGTGTCACACAGAGCAAACAAACGGAAATCATGTTTCAGGCATATCTTTACATTTGCATATGTTGTTTTACTGAGGTCACATAGTCAAATGATGATAGTAAGAAACAAAAATGTATAGGAGATGGCGTGCCTCTGTGTGTGTGTGTGTGTGTGTGTGTGTGTGTTCCACCCTCCTTTAAGGTGGCCTACATGTGTGTATTGACACCAAAGTAAGGACACTATCTTCAAATGAGGTTCTCACCTGACAAATGCATGATTCAATAGACTGACAGTAAGATAAGGAAGTGCAGTGGTGGAGAGAGGAAAAACAACTAACTCAACAAACTGTGAAATAAAGTGAAAGTTACTGTGGGATTTACAGTTTATCTATAATCATATTATTACTGGAATGTTGATGTAGATTATAAAAGTCAAACTGTTAATCTGCTTTATGCGTTTCCTCATACGCATTTACTCGTTCCAAAGTAAAGACAAATGGCTATGACGTCATACTGCTTAATATTTTCATAGTGGAAACAGAAATACAAATGACCAACATGCCTCTTGTGTAACAGTCACTTGGCTGTTCATAAGTCAGAAGAAAAGCTGATTTCATGCAGTATTCTCCACAGAAGAGATAGTGTAATCTCGTATATTTTCTTTTAAAAGTAATGAGCCATATATTATGCTTTCAAAGCAACTTTTCCAACAGTTGAGATGAGATAAATCTTTAATGACCCCTCTGGGGAAAGTGGGTCATTGCAGCAGCGAAGAGAAGATTTCTACAAATACATACTACCATTGTTCTTACAACTCTTTATAAGATGCAGCAATACTTTATTTAAATTATAAATACAGTAGTATTGTAATACATACAGGTGTGGGTTTTTTTGTGGTACATCTTGGGGGTGGATGGTACCAGGTTCACACCAGGCCAACTTTACCCCAGTAACAGTCTCACATCAGCTGGGACCCCAGTGGTTCAACCTCCCCCCACCGCTGCTCTCACACCAGCTCCAATGCCTCGTTATCAAGCCGTTAGTCCTCGCTGATCTTTAAGAGCTGTCTAAACCCACCCACTGCCTCCATTCAGCCTCCAATAAACATTCCATTGACAGCAATGAGAAGTCTGATCCAGGATCAGGTCAGCTTTACTTGTCTGCTCTGGGTTTTTTGAAGGGCTGAGCTTCAACACATTTTAATTTGGTCATGTAATGTCATTCATTAGGAAACTAGTGGCAATCAATTCAATACTTCATTACAACAATCTTACTTAAAGAAAAGTAAGAAACTACTATCAACAAAGTACTTAAAGTAAAAAAAGTAAAAGTTCTTGTCATGCCAAACGACCCTTTTCATTTGTAGTGTTATATAATTATTAGGATGGATTAATGTGTAAGCAGCGCTTTAGTTCTAGTTGGTTTAGGTTGAGCTGATTTTAAGTGTTGGGCAGTTTAATCTGCAAAACTCCCTTCTGACTGTAAAAACTTTAATTTATTTCAGCCTTTTTAAAATGTAAATCAGCTTCTTCAAAAAATACTTCTGAAGTGAGCGTCTGTGTCTTGAAACAAGAAAGCACCTGGCAGATTGATTTCACAGATTGATTGGTATTGATCAGAGGTTCTTCATCAATTTTATTCTACTGTCAGTGGTGGCAGAGAGGGGATTTATGGCCTGCTTTGAAGATATATGGAGAAGGGAAAAAGTTTAACGAGACACTTGTAGTATAAAGATCAACTATATTCAGATCAGTGTGTTTCAGCTTGTGGCCTTCATCAGGGTAATCATAAAACTCATTACAAAGAATGTTTAAATAAGGTGGGTATGAAGCAAATAGATAAATGTAATATAGTAAAAAGTACAACACTTCCTTCTTAAAGTACAGTACTTTTATGTCTGTCTAAATGCAATTAATTACATCCCTCCCTTGCTGATTTATCAGTCTGTGGTTCAGTAAAGTGCTCAGTTCAATAGCTTTATTTCATTCAATAAACATCCCCCAATTAGTCAAATGTAGCTGTTTGGATCGTAATCCTGGGAGATGCAAACCGGAGCCCATGTGTAGCACAGGAAGGCAACAGAGCAGATAACACTGCCTGTGTAAAACAAGAAGGACCGTCAAAGAAAGCGAAAAGTGGCAGGAAGGACCAACAGGCTTGCTGTCACCTAAACACCCCCATCCCAACACACTGCACTGCTGTCATTATCAGCAAATGAAGAGGGGATGGGAGGTCTGGGAAAGGGAGGAGAGGGTGATAAAGCCCTGAGATCTTGTTGACAGGTAGTTGCCCGATGGGCCAGACTGTGTCCGACAGGCCTGCCAGAGAACTAGTGTTGACGTGTCTTGTTCTTTGAAGAGACAGCCAGGTTCTCGCGTCATGGTCGTCAGCGTAGGAAGTAAATGAGAATCCCTTACAATGCCACGGTCGTGTTACAGGAAGTTCTTGACATGTTGTGATGTATCGCATTGTCCTCTTTTCGACCGATTCAGCAATACAACACTCAGAGCAGGGAAACAACACGACATGCAATTTCCCGATTGTCAAAAGTGGACAAAACTGGGATGAATGTCATAGGAAAGCGTAACCATATGGAGCTCAAACTCTCATCTCTGATGCAAGCTCGAAACATCTGCTGTGAAACCCTTTATGTTGTAATAATTCAAGTCAGTGAGGAGACAAGTAGCACATTTGCTAAAACCTCAAGTGCCTGTGTCTTAACAACTTTTATTATTTCTTCCACAGTGCTGCCACTTTGCAGATAGGTTGCTTTATCATTTAGCTATTTCTGCACTGCTGCACACAATCTCACATTTTTAAAAACGGACTGACTCTTTATTTGCTGTGTCTCGGCGCAGAGTGACCTTGAGTGTACGGTTGGTTGGTTTCTGCCCCGGGGATGGCGGTTGGAGGCGCTCTCTGGGCCGTGGTGCTGAAACCCAATAGGGGCTCCATATTAGCGGGCACTGAGTGAAACAGTCAACAGCAGTGTTTCAGGGAAGCAGTGGAGCTTTAACACCTACTGTAACGCCCTGCCCTGCTTCCTGCTCTGGATTACATCTAGGCTTACAGTATATAGGACACACGCACACACACACACACACACACACACACACACACACACACACACACACACACACATAACTGCTTAGACTGTCTCTCAATGTCGCCCCCCTTTCACCCCCTTCTTTCACCTTTCCCACCCACTCACATTCACATTGGGGTTATTCAAACTGCTGTATTGCTCCTACTCATGCTCACCTACTCTCCCTCTGTCTCACTCACACACACACACACACACACACACACACACACACACACGTTCCATGACAACCAAGCTATTTCCTATCCCACTTAATGCATGTTATAATCTGTTTGTAAGTGTTATGTTAATGGGAAAACAGCAAAACACCTAAAGCGCTGAGCATTAGTGATACAAAACACACCATTCAGAACAGTTATGATAGGTCTTCACACACACTAGTGCACACACACACATCAAATGCACCCTTTTGTTACATATTAGGCAACTGGTAATGGAAAGCCCCCCTCCTATGAGTGCTGGCCTCATTTTAGTAATTACCGTGTGGAAGGTGTAATGGAAGCCTACCCCCTTGAGCAACACACAATGACATGCGTGCACACACACTTACACACTAAGACAGTAATACAGTCACATTTAAGTACATTCTGTGTCCCCCCCTGTTCGTCTTCACTATTGTACAATAGTGGATTTGTAAAATTCTTCCACTAGCTGCGCCGTCTGTCAATTACACACACACACACACACACACACACACACACACACACACACACACACACGCCATCTGTCGAATGGCCAGTCCTATCTGTTATCAGCATGTCTTGGCCTGTCATACCTGCCTGTCGTCTGCAGCCTGTGTCCCAGAATGCTGACAGATAAGCCTGAGTATGTGTGTATGCCAGTCAAGCATCAGTGTGCAGTTTTTGGATCTCACACTCATCCACTTTTCAGGGGTTCCCACGTTCTGCTGGGTTAGTCTCGGTCCCGCAAGTTCAGCCAACTGACCAGACACACTATTCTGAAAAAAGTATCATCAGTGCAGTCAGTTACAAGCTATAATACATCCACAAATGCACACAGACATCTGTGTCTCTGTCCTATGGATGCAAAGATATGCCTCTAAATACAAGGACAAAGACACACTGTAAGAAGCCACGCTGTAGAAACAGTTGTAGCAGAGAGACAAGAAGCTCACTAAACCATGACATCAATTCAGAGCAGTGTTTGATGGCATAACTGAGCATGAAATAAGGCCCGACAATTCAAACAGCTACTTCTTATAGGGCACGATGAAGACTGATACTGATACTGATTTTGGTGGTTTTTGATGTTGGGTCTTTTTCTCTGAAGCACAGTGAGGAGTCTGTTTTAAGTAAGGAGATGGAATGTAAGGGCATACAGCGATGATACAGCAATGTACTAAGGTTGACCAAACAGTGCCAGGACCCCAAAGAACTCAACTCAAATGGTATCATAAACTCAAAGTTGCTCACAAATTCCTGTTTCCATATCAGAAGATTAGACTAGTAAAGGATTAAAGAGCTACAGCTTTGTATGAGACACAGTTTTTGCATGAGACAAGACAACAACCCAGTCACTATGGTGTTCTTTGTAATGTTACTGCTTTGCAAATGTGTTATTTGCATGAATGTTTAAAAAGTGGATTGCGGAGGTGGAAAGGGAGACTAGAAATACAAAGGCAAGATACCCATCTCCAAGTCTCTGCTGGGGGTTTTCTGGTCCTTGTTGATTTTTCATTTCTTGTTTCACTTCTTGTTTGCTCTCTGTTTCATCTCTGTATACTGTCTCTCGTCGTTGAAAAGTTGACTTCTTGGTTGTCTGAATTTTCATGTCTATACAAGAAATTCACAGTCAGTCAGGAGACTTTTTGAGCCAAGAATGCATGTTCCACCCTGATAGTTCCTCACAATGTACTGCTTTAGGAATGAGGACTGCCTAGGAACCAAAACTGTACATCAGTTCCTGCTGTTAAAGGCAGGGTTTTGGCTTTTTTACTCTCACGTCTGAAAACATTTAAGCTGTTGTCAGCACAGAAACCTTTCTATGAGAATACATGAGAAGAACCATTTCTGGAACTCATGAACCTTGCCTGCAAGTTGCCAGTGTCTTAATTTGGCCCCTCTACTATAGTTTCTGGACAGTGGCCCAGGAGCTATTGGGGTGAAGGGGCCAGTATATTTTGTCAGAAGTGCTTGTCAGCTGGTGCCCACACCTTTGACTGTCTGATTGGGGTGCTGTGTTCAACGGTTTCCAAAACCAAGAATCCAACAATTACCCCTACTTCATGCTGAGATTAGCCTGCTGTGCAGAGGTGAGCTTTCTTTTTTCCTTCTTGACACAGCAATTTCTGTCACTTTTCATGTGAACAACAGGGTGCAACACTTTGAATGTCTTCCAGGAGAGACTGTCTGAAAATGTGTGCAGTTATCCCCATATTTAAGCAAAACCGTATCTCCCCCTCTCTATGGCAGGTGGCTTTTCTTTAGCATTTGAGTAGCCATTTGGAACAATGAATGCTTTAAATTTTCGACATGGTTGGACCTCATGTCATACAAACCAGTTCTAAATGAGCATAACCCGACCCTTGCAACTTAAAAACGTCCAAATAAGTGTGTGTTTAAAAGAGAGCAAACATGAACAAATAAGAGAGAGGCAGTTTGGATAAAGAAAGCTAGGAAGTGAGCAAAATGAACCATACATTATTTGCTCTTTGATTCAACGTGGTTGTGTACGAAATCAGAAATAACTAATCATCAAACATTTGAGAAAACTTTTCTAGTTTGGAGTCTTCTTTGCATTCATTCGTTTAATTCATTCAGACATTAGTGTTGCCTAACAGTAATTACAAAGAACAAGATGAGTGTGTTGTTCATGTGTGAAAATTGTTTCAAACAACATAGTCGTTCTTTAATCCATGATCGATTTGCTTAATCGTTATGGTTCCTTGGGTGCGTTGAGATGCAAACAGAAATTAACTAAAGAGACTTTTTGTATTTGAGTTTAGTTCCTTTTGCTGCCTTGTACCTGTACCTGGAGCTATTCGGTCAAAAAGGGCCAATTTCAATACTGGTGTGTCACATTATCTAACAGTGCAAAATAAAAAGTAGCAGGCAATGGTCACTAATCCCGCAACCATCTAACATCATACATCGTATGTGGAGTACCATCCAATATTGCTTTGAACATATGTACTCTATTGTCTTCTGAATTGTCCCTGTCCCTGTCATTAATATAATACACAGCACAGGTTATATTTTCAAAGGATTCTCTTCTCTCTCTAACCCAAACTGTAATCCATACAGGGACACACACACACACACACACACACACACACACACACACACACACACACACACACACACACACACACACACACACACACACACAGAGCAAACAGGAGGGGACTGGTAGGCATAGTGGTGCTTGGAGGTGGGTGGCACTCCTCAGCGACTCTCAGTAATAAAAGTCGAGCACGATTTGAAAAGGCCCTATTGTGGCTTCATTCTGTTTTTCCACGAGGGTAGCATTCCTCCCAAATTGGACAAAAGAATTTTAATGGGGCGGCTAATGGACTGTGATTAGATAGGAGGAGAGGGAGAGAGAGAAGGAGGGAGAAAGAGAGAGAGAAATAGGTGGGCCTTGTTGGGAGTGGGCAGGATGGGGGGCTAAATGGTGCAATGGGGGGGCTTGAGTTTCATCCATCCAGAGAGAGGGGGCGATGGGCCAGGAGATTACCCCATTTACCTGCAACCTTTGAGGGGGAACTGGAGAGGAGGACAGGGGGTTTTATTGCGGAGGTTAGGTTGCGAGGGGGACACAGGGGACTCCACTCCAAAGGTATATCCGTACATATAGTGGTGGGATGGATGGAAGCCCACCTGCTTTTAGCTGTAAGTGGATTCAGTGTGGCTCAAGTGGCTTAATGCAGGCTTGCTCACTGTTGTACAAAGAGAGACTGCAGGACTGTGCAGCGGGCTATACAAGGATGCTAAAAATAGGACTGGGGTAATAAGCCCTTTTGATAAAATATGAGTGTAAATTCTATAATGATAGACAGATAGCTGGGATTTAACAAAAAATATGTTTAATATATTAAACTTTTTTAAAATGTTGCTTCTTCCACCTTCATCACACCTTGTTTTGCTCTTATAGTTAAAGTTAACCTTGCTCTGTGCAATAGTGCAAGAGTGACCTTGCTTTCATGTTGAATTTGAAAATAAATTTCAATCAACCAGCTGTACGTTTATGTTCCAGTCATGAATCTGATGACTTTGACTTGAAACAGAAAAAGACTCCACTTTGACTTCAGCACAAATGATTTGTGACTTCACTTGGACAAAGATTAAAAATATATTATAGAGAAATTGAACTCAGTGAACTAATTTTCCTGACAATGGATGAACCAATCAGGTAGCAGCCGGCAGTGTACTTCAGCACACACACACACACACACATGATGGCTCACAATGTCCCATTTGTATAAGAATATGTTGTGGTCAGGCGTCCGGTTAGCTCACTTGGTAGAGCTGGCGACCATGCGTGTCATCCCCTCTCTCTACCCCTCTTTTCCTGTCTATCTCCAGCTGTCTCTGTCAAAAAATAAAGAATATGTCGTGGTCAACACAAAATGTAAGACAACATACAAAACAATTAGGCTAAGAAATTACAAATAATTGTAGTTGTGTCACAGGAATAACTTACCAAGTCATGATTTCTGTACACTGACTATACTAACTGTTAGTCTGAAGGGTGCATAATGACTAGTATATAGTATATAGACTGGGACTCTAATCACAAGGTTTAGGATTTAGAAGATTTGAGACTTACTTGTGACTTTCAAAACAATGACTTGGTCCTACCTCTGTAACAACCTGTAACATAATGCATATATTGGTGAAATATAACTGTGCTCTTATGAGAAAGGTCTTGAGGTCTTGGCTGAGGTCGAAGGAGGAGGGCGGTATCTCTTTAACAACCACCGGTCTGAGCTGAGACAAACAGGAGCTTGTCAGTTATTAGCCAGCTACTGTTGACTTTTTAACCATTAAAAATAGGTGTGGAAGGACCTGAAAATCAGATTATATTGTGAGCTTTTGTGTCTTGTAGTTAATGTTGTGTTGTAATGAAACAGGATTTTCTGTTGTTTGTAAGGTGGATGGATTTTTTACTTTAGTGGGGTGGCTCCGTGGATCACATTGTTGGATGGATTTCCATCAAATTTTGACAATTAAACCCTGATAGACTTTGGGGATACCCTGACTTTTCCACTAGCACCACCATGATTTTCACATTTTTGGTTTTTAAGGGAAAAAACTGAACTATTGGATGAATCGCTATGAAATTTGGTACAGACAATCATGTTCCCCTCAGAATGAATTATAATCATTTTTGTGATCCTGCAGTGTTCTTCTGGTACCATCACCTTATCAAAATTTCGTACTTTGTGTTAGTGCTAGTTAGCAAATGTTGCATGCCAACACACACAACTTTCATGTGTGGTCCAAATCAAGTAAGTCTTGTTGTGACCACAGTGTGAACACTCAAATCAGAATTATTGTGACTTTTATGTCCCTTCAGATCTATGTTTGTCAAGCAGGTAATGTCAGGGCTGGGATCAGTTCACAATGGAATTTGATGGGCCACATTCAAAATATAATGGGAATGGCCAAACAAAAAACAATTAAAAGTGAGTGCTGAGGTTTTTAAGTGTGAACATAGCCTTATAGACAGGTGCATTGCATACAAGATTCGGACTGCAAAAGAACCTATAAATCATATGTTCATATGTACCTGTGCTGTTTGTCAATATAAACATAAGAGGACTGAAACACTGTAAATAAGAATAAAGTGATCGTCAGTATGTCTTTCACATAAGAGTTATATTATTATCCAATGTTGGAGATAATCTTGAAATAAAATCTCTCCTATTTCTTTTTATTTATTTCTTAAAGCCATTCCTACCTGATGTGAAAAGTGGCATTTCAAAATGTTTTTTTTTTCTTTAACAAAACCCATTTCTATTCTAACTGTATGGATTTCTCTCCCATGATCTCCTTCATCACATCTTGTCCGTCTTTCTGCCTCCCAATTCCACTAGACTGAAATTACTTGATATACGCTGTCTTCACAAGTGTGCACACAGCCCACACACACATGCACACACACACTCTACTCTTACCTTCATCCCTATGCAGATAAACCTCCTCGGCACACACGCACAGATATACATACTGTCATTCTTTTCCAAATTGGATAGAGACACTGCCATGCGATATTTACATAAGTAATAACAGGCGGCTGCTCTGGGGGCCAGCAGCTCCTATCTCACAGCACAGGATGGGTAATTGCTATTTTGGCACTGAGGTGCTACCTGTGTGTGTGCTTAAGTATGACTGTGTGTGTATGTGTGTAAGGAGGGATCATCTGAATAAGAATCAAAGTAAGAGTTGTGAATTTATTAGGGATATGCGTGTGCATGTGTGTAATCGTGCATGTTTGGATCCTGACAGAATAAACCTCTACTTCTTCTCTTTTTATTTGCAGCACACGTCTGGATGACTGTTTGTGTTAGTTTGGGTCCAGTGGGAGACAGCATGCTGCATTTGTAGCCCACAGCTCCTCAGCTTGATATTTGGTGTTGGGCTGGCGCAGTTTGTTATCAGCACATATTGTCCCATGCTGCAAGTGTGCTGCTGTGTGTTTTAGATGCTTGGTGTGAATAGATCCTGGCTCCCTCTCTTGCTCGTTCATTCTCTCTCTCCCCCATCTGTGTGTGTGTTTGAATATGCTTATTTCAAGCAAATATGTGGGCAGCTGTCAGTTGCTCTGGATGACTCTGTTTCTCAGTGAATATGTTTGTTTTGAATGAGTTTGGTTTTGTCTTTGCATGTGTTTTTGTGTGTGGACTGTGCGAGTTGCATGTCTGCTCCGCCATTAGTCTGCCCATGCTCAGTTTGTGTATGCAAGTGTATGTAGTATGTGTGTGTTCTTGCACTTCTATCCTTATGAGAGCCACTTTTATATTTTTTGTCCCCCTCTATTTTTTTCAAGGTACTAACTTAAGGTTTAGATTTAGGCTGGGGTTAGAAGACTTGTTGATTAATGCAGCTAATAGAAAGTCTTCACAGGTATAGTAAGTCAAACTGTTTTGTGTGTATGTGCGTGTGTGTGAGACGACGTGTGTGTAATCCTCAGTGCTCTCGACAGCCCGACAGCTCTCTCCTCCTCTGTGCAACTCAATAAGCTCTCACCGCTGTCACTGTGCAGCGGCGGGACGCCATAGCAACCAGCCCACCTTCAGGTGATTACCATGCTCAGACCTACCTCACCCACCTCCTCCATCAACACCCAGGGTGCAAATAGAGCCCGCCCCCGGGAGAAGAAGGAGGAGGAGGATGGGGAGAGGGGAGTAGAGGAAAAGAATAGCTTTCCTGACCAAGATATTGTACCTTAGCATCTCTAAAAAAGATTAGATAGGCTCATGCACTGTGGTTTTTGCTGATATCTGGTCAGATATCTCAATTCTAAATTATGTTCAATTGTATATGTTTTGCAACCTCGCAGTGCCTGCAAAGTATGTGAATCAGTTTGGAGTGAATCAGTAGATGAAGTTAATTTAGCTCGGGGAACAACAGACCGAGGGTTATAGTGTTGACTCACACTGCGTTTTTATTGTTGCAGGTAATGTCTGAGTATTAAAGTCTAGTTGAAAATAAAGACATTTTAATCATATGGCACTGTTGTAAAAAGCAGTTATTAAAAGCTGTAGGGAGGCACCTTACAGTACACCCAGAGGTGCCTATTTTTAATTAACTGTATCGGTGATCATACAATGCTCCAACCATGACAAACATGACTTAAACAAAGCGCTTCTTAGATTGTCCTACAGCATCTGAGGCAGACTTCCTATGGTGGAATTGGTAAGGTCTGCATCCAACAATGCTTGTAACCATCTGAAAGGACAAACTGCCAATCATGCCCACTTTATGCAGTGATTGGCCAGGAATGCAGAGAGGGCTAAATGATCTCCATTTCTACTTTTTGCTGAATCTCTATATGACGACAGGCTGTTTGAGTTGTTTGTTTGTGTTCTAAAGTGTGGTCAGAGCAGATAAAACACTTTTGCTGTTAGATGTGGCTGAAACATACTGAGACCTTCAAATCAAATCAGAATCCTAGATCACGTACAATGTTTCACTGGGCTTTAAAAGCCCACAACTCCAGGGGTTTCTGACCCAGCCTGACCAAGTCCACCCAGGACAAACAAAACATTACGGACTAGGGATGCACCGATCTCACTTTTTTCTCCTGATACTGATTACAATACCTAAATACCATCTGCTGATGAATATTACCATTCATACATTTTAAATTTGTATACCTCACTTCATGTAACTCATTGTAAGGAAGGACTTTTATATTACATTGATAAAGAAAATGTATTTAATGTGGATGAGTCACATCTGGCTGATACCCAAGCCGCTTAATAATGTCAGCATCCAGTGGATTGGATTGGTGCATCTGACTGAATTATCAACTACAACAGCCTCTCGCTGACTATAAGCAGCTTGGGTGTAGCTTTGTCTGTGCAAACGTATTAAAGCTGAAATCTGAAACTTTCCACTTTCCACTGTGTCTCCCAGAGCAGCAGCAACAGGTTCATAGCAAAGATGTGTGACGGACGGTCATCTGAATCATTCTCTGCAAAACTTGGATGCCCAGGCCAGCAAAATGTGATACTTATCTTATGCTTGATTTTGTTGCGTCAAAATACAGACATGGTTTAAAATGCATCTTTTAAGTGTTTGATGGCCTCTAACCAGGGCAGGGACCACCTGACGATTCAAAGATGATCTCATTTTCTTACAATCATAACAGAGACAGAGAACGTTTAATTTGTGTTCTCTAACCAAAGTAACACTTTGAATATACTCCACCACACAGATGGATGAAGGGTGATTTATTGATTAACGATAAAGCATTACAGATTCCAGTGTTAGCACAGTTATCCAAACTGAATTACATTTTTATTTCTTTTTTTGGTCATTTCATGGTTTGCCTAAACACTAAGTGCTCTGCTAAATCCAAACACAGCTGCTAGGCACAGACCACAAATACCAAAGGAATTATCTTGATAAATATTACAATTAAACACAATAATGAGCTTGTTGGAATAGGAGATAGAAACACATTGCAACTAGAAAAGGTAATAATAATGTTGTATTTACTGTAACTGTCCTCCAACCTTATGTGAGGTTGTGGATGATGTGTAACTGCTGTCCTTTAATTTTTTCCCATCATTGGCATCAATCTATATAATGAATAAGCAGATTTATGAATCCAATCAGTTAAAGACAGCAAGGCATGTTTAGCCATCTAACGTCAATAAATCATTACCACATTAATTTGCTGGCCTCTTGCCAGCTTTACCCACTACTTGTTGTGGCACTGGGTTGCATTTGGCAGTCAAGTTTGATTGTTTTATGGCTGAAAACAGGAAGACGGGGCTGTTTTCAAATGAAGCTTTTTGGTTGGCAACAATCTGGACTCCCCTGGAAAATGTGGTCTTCATTTTGTGAACCACTAACATCAAGGTCTGTGTACCTTTGGTCATTGGATTTTCCTTTCAGAAACGGGTATTAAAAAACAGAAAACGAGTGGTTATTTGATTTTCGTTTTAAAATACAAAAATTAAAATTGAAGTACAAGGCATTTTTCTTTTTTATGGTCAAAAAGGGATGAGCGAAATAAAAAAAAATATTCGATTTTCATTTTCTATTTCATATAACAAAAAATAAAATCACCAGAAAACAGAAACGGAAAAAAGGCCTGTTGTTTCATATTTTGAAACCGGATGTTTTCATTTACAGGACGGTGCTGTGTAGAAGAAACAGTAGGCTAGTAGACTGCGGTCAAGCCAGCCATGACTCCGATCTCCGTGGTCAAATCAGCCGCACTTAAATTTCGAGTGTACAAGTATTCTCAGCATTATGGTAAATGCGGAGAAACAGGGTATTTATTTCCGGTTTTCAAAATAAAGGTATTTAGAACAGTAAGCTATAATTCGAACCTACATTTAAAGGCACACTATGCAAGATTTGTACCTTAATATAACAGCTTTGAAGTCATTTCGATGGTAAACGAACTCTTAGTATAACGAATCATCCCAATAGGAACGCTGGGGAGGGACACCGCTGGCAGAACCAGCAATGCAAGTCTGAAGATGGCGCGCCGTCTAATCTCGCGAGAATCACAAATTGCTTTACGGCGTGACGTCACATACATCAGCGACATAAGAAGCAGCCTCAATGGAAGACACTAGCAGGCATTCACTCAGACATTACCTGGTCAGTAGACATCTCCGGAGTCTATCTTTGCCTGTTCGATGTCCGACGCTTCCATCCTACTGAACATGTACCGGTATACAGGGGGGAGGGGATCAGGCCGTGAGTGCAGACACGCAGAGCCGTATATAGAGACGGCTCTGGTGAGTGGTATTTACGACAGTTAACGTTAAATACAAGTACTCCGCAGCGACTCTAGGGGTAGCTGTTTGACAAAACTGGAAAACTGCATAGTATGCCTTTAAAATAAAATATGTTACATTAAAGTGTTTCATGCGCCCCGATGAATAAAAAACACTTTATATCAAGTATCTTTACTGCACCAGTGTGGAGAAATGCCAAAATCAAAGTCCCATATTTATGCCTCCAGAGATTGCATATTTGAGGTACTGTAAAAACATATTGCTCAGTGTTTCCTGGCTACTGATGGTATATTTGACTTTTACACATATGAGACTACAAGCATACTTAATATCAAGCATTTTTATTCTACCAATTTGGAGAAATTCAACAATAGAAGTCCATATTTGTACCCACAAGTGGTATTTTCATATATTTGAGCTACTGTAAAAACATATTGCTCAATAATTCCTGGCTATGGATGGTATATCTTACTTCTACACATCTAAGACTACAAGCATGCTTAATATCAAGCATTTTTACTGTACCAATGTGGAGAAATTAGACAGTAAAAGTCGTCCATATTTGTACCTCCAAGTGGCATATTTGACCATATTTGAGCTACTGTAAAAACACTTTGCTCAATAATTCCTGGCTATGGATGGTATATTTGTCTTCTAAAGTATTCTAGTATTAAAGTATTAAGTATTCTTAATATCAAGCATTTTTACTGCACCAATTTGGAGAAATTTAAGAATAAAAGTCCTATATTTATACCTCCAGATTCCATATTTTCTTATATTTGAGCTACTGTAAAAACATATTGCTCAATATTTCCAGGCTATGGGTGAAGCATTTTCATTATACTTCAATAATGATGCAGTAATCAAATCAAAATCAAAAATAATATATGAAGAAGAAACCTACTGTTTCTTCTACACAGCACCGTCCTGTAAATGACAACATCCAGTTTCAGAATATGAAAAAACAGGCCTTTTTTTATTTTGTGTTATATGAAATAGAAAATGGAAATCGAATATTTTTTTAAATTTCGCTCATCCCTTTTTGACCGTGAAAAAGAAAAACGCCTTGTATTTCAATTTTAATTTTTGTATTTTAAAACGAAAATCAACTAACCACTCGTTTTCTGTTTTTTAATACCCGTTTCTGAAAGGAAAATCCAATGACCAAAAGATACACGGACCCATCAAGAACACCACTGGCATGAGACAAATCTACCAACTGACCATAACTTGATCTGTTTACAATCATTATATTATGGAACCACAGTTCTTCACATAGGACCTTTCAATTGTACCAGTTAGTCTGAGTAACAGCTGAGTAGCCAAATGCTCATTGTGTGCTTATAAACTCCCACTACCTTCTGTGCCTTCTCTTGATTCTCAGTATGTTCGGAGATGACATCAGTGGGAACACAAACTTCATCACCAACTCACACCGTCAGGTTTGATGGTTCAGCCAAGTGTCAGTTTGTGTGTGACTGTGACGCTTGTGTCTACATCTGTGCTCTGAGTCGTAAAGTCACAATTAAAACAGACTGATGGAGAGACGGTCTGTACATGACTTTCATTAATGCAATGTGACTGAAATGTCTGCATTTTTATGTGCATAAATAATCCATGTGTACAATCCCACATTCGCACACACTGGTACTATCACACCGATACTTTGGGTAATGTCCATCATAGTGGCATACGTATCCTCCATAAACATATCCTAGCTGTCACTGCACCACCTCCTTGTCTTTCTCTAAGTATGATGATTAGGAGGTGCTCCGAAGCGCCTGACACCGCGCCATAAAATAACTTAGAGACACCTTAAATCATTTCCCCTGGAGCGCTTATTTCCTTTTGCGGCTGCCAAATGTCTTTTGCGTGTAATCTTTTACATAAAAATTCTAAAGCTGCCCACGAGTTGGAGCTGATTTGTAGCTTGTGTTGATGCTTTAAGCGTTGAGTGACTGTGCCGCCACAGACATCTAAATTCATCTAACGGCAGCAGCTTAATCTGGCAGCCAGATGAGAGTTTGCTGGATCGTTACCCAGCCTCCTAACAACCAAAAATGATGCTTCTGCAACAAAACAGTAGGATAAGTGGGTTTTCATAGGGTTACAAAGCGTAATTTGTGACTTTGATACAACTTCGTTACCTTCACGCCACATAAAACGAGACAGAGCAACTTGTAAATCATGCACCTTAGTCACAGCCTAAAAAATAGAGGTTTCTATTAAATGCACATTTCAGTTGCACTTTCTATTTATTTCTATCAGACTTGCCAGAGAAAGGCACAAATCTCGATATGTCTTGATCAGAGAAGTTAAGTTACAGTGTGGCATTAGAGAACCTCTCAGTGTGAGCACATCCCTCCTGCTGTCAAGTCTCAAACCAGTGGCATTTCCCAGAACAACAACTCAGGACTGGAAAATGAAGGGTGGTAGACACAACAACGGTCCGCTTTGAAAACCCTCAGGTAATTCTGAAATGACACAAAGGGTCTCTTGCCGCTCGGTTGCTTTTCTACAACCACACAGAGAGCTCATGCATGCTGGGCTCGACTGCTGGACCTGCCGTGATTCTTATTGACTGACACACTGCCATCAGGGGGTAGAGCAGGGTGGCAGGGGCACGAATAGGTCAGATAACAGCCAGCGATGTGGCATGGGGCACGGGGATGGATGCTGCGTGGTGGACGGATGGTGGAGAGTTTTAGAGTTATGGCTATGAAGCAGAATGCTTTTTTTGTGAGTGGGAGTGATCTTTTTACTTTTTATTCATTTGTATCACACTGCCAGAAATTTGCTTTTGTGGCGTCTTCATGTAAAACATTATCACTGTATTTGTAAACGGAAGCATTATTTACAGTGCCAAAAACCCTGCACAGCCGGCCCGTCACTGAAGTGGTGTGTATCTAAAGAGTTTGGATGGTGGTGTATTTTTTCACCTTTTCAAAGCCAGAATCCCAAGAGCAAAAGTTAAAGGAGTGGATTAAACTGTATTTATCTGACTTAATTTGCAAACATCAGCATGCCAGGGTTAGTTTACTGTCTACTGTACCGTAACATTATTTCCAAATGCAAAGGGTATTTTATTAGCTTCATGTCCTACAATATCAGAGTGAGAGTTTAGAGTTAAGACAGAGGCCATGCCCTGTTTTTTATTTGGTTTGGGGAACTTCACTTTGTTTTATAATGGTATGTTTGCCAAACTAATCTGATACTTCTTATCTTTCTTTTGTCTCATCCAAACCACGGGGTGATGACTCTTTGTGCAGGACATGCAGCTTTAGCCTCAGTCTTTTGTCATGATGTCATGAATGTAACCATCAAGCACATATCTAAGATGCTTTTATAATCTTTTCCTTTAAAAAAAAAAATTCTGAAAACATTAAGAAGACACGCGGTCAGCCGGAGACAGAGTTTGCAACCAACTCACAGAGTTTTAGCTTTAGCATTAGCTTAAGCTAACTAGCTACAACTGAGCAAGTCTGCTAGCATCAGTCTTCATTAGAGCCAACAAGAAAAGGGACCCATTGTTTCAAAATGGCAGCAGATGATTAGTAGATCATTATATGTGCCGTGTGAGAACGGAAAGCTAGGTGTAGCAACAGTAAATAAAAGGGGATGAGGGTTAGCGAGTTGTGGTTTAACTGCTCAGACAGCCATCACAGTCAGTTTGTTTAGAAATGTCACAGGAAGAGACTACAGACTGGAAGATGTATTAAAAAAATGTGAGACATATTTGTTTTATCTCTTGAAGTCCAAACTCCAAAGGAAATACAATGAGAGCGGTACATCTGATTGCCAACAAACCCGCACCCTCCGTCGAACTGATGGCGTTGTCTTAATCCTGAATACTGAGCAGGTTTGTAAATCGCTGTGGATGACAGTGCCTTACATTTCAATGTAAATGTAAATAGAAAAGGAAAGTGACTGGTCAAGCAGCGGTTTGATAGATAAACACAGACGTGGTGGAGTCAGACATTATGTTTCGTAAACTTTTCCGAAGGCTGTCTTGAGGAGATAAAGAGTGAACAGTGGACAGGCTTTCTGAGTGCTGTAACTGTGAAATAGTTGAGAAAGCGTAAGAAGAAATGCTGAAAATAGATATAGGGTATGTACTGAAGAGGAGAGTATAATAAGGGATATAGAAAGGCAATTAATAGAGAGTTCTGGAGATAATATACTAACACTGATGACAGTTTTATAAGTTTGAAATGGATCATCAGCAGTTCATGTTATAATAATGGAGTTAAAATGAGTTGGCTGAATTAATGGGAGATTTATCTGACTGTGAAAGGTCCTCAGGAGATTTGGATGATCATAAGCAAAGATAAAAACAAGCCTCGCCATGTTGTAATATACAAAACAAGTGTCTATAGCTTGTGTGAGCAATATTTCCAGTTCAGCGGATTTTATCTCATCTCTTACATTCCAGTTCAGAGCTGCTCTCCCACTGCTCCTTTGATCTCCTCTTCTCTTTCTGCTCTGGTCTCCTCCGACTCCCACTCGCTCTGACCTCCAGGGACTGTCTTCCTGACTGCAGTGCCGAGGAACACCGCGTGAAGCTGGGGATCCGAAGGCGGTGGGCTGGGCCCGTAGCCTGGGGGGGTCACTGGCCAGCAGGAGGGACTTTAGGGACTTTATTTGAAACAATGGAGCAAACTGTATGAAGGGAGAGGGGGGTTGGAGGTTTTTGCTTTGTTGTCAATAAATGTGTGGTGCGCTTCCTGAATGTGATGTGAAAGATTGAGCTCGATTCCTGGAACCGAGGCTGGGAGCTAATAATAAGAGCTGATATTCAATCGCTTAGCTTCTAGGTGCTATTGCCGACTATAGTAAACAGTCAAAAGTCCAGGTCCTGACTGCTTCCCATAGCCTACTATAAATTTGTAAAAGGTGGAACAACAGGTCCACATTTGTGAGGAGACTATAAGGCCTGACACCGCCACTTCCAGGGAGGACATCGGATTAAAAAGACCATCTTTGGCACAAAGTTACTTAAAGTGTTATCAGGTTAGATTACAGTAGCTTGATGTTTTTGTCATCAAGAATTCTGATGCCTTTCAGCATGACAGTGCATCTGTGAAGTTTGTGGTTATACACATATCACATGGCTACTGGAAATCAGCCTGAATAATAACATTAGTAAACAATGTTTCAATCGCAGTTGGATTTTCGTCAGGTCAAATGTTGATGATTATCACACCCATATAGATATGCCAACAGGTTGATAGGCTCTATATGCTGACAGGTGTGGTTAACTATCCAACCTGCACAGCATAATCACATCAAAACAATTTAAAATTCATTAAGTACACAATTAAATCAACCCCAAACAAACTGCATAAACAATGCATCAAATATAGGAATACAAATCAGAAAATGCCAAATAGGCTGAATCAGAAAAATGCAAAATAGCTTTAAGTTATATGAAAGGGAACATTTAAGTATTGAACCTGATGAAAAGCATTAAAAACATATTCAAACATACATCTTATTTACACACACTAACACACGTATGTTTTCGTCAAGCTGCCGTACCCACAATGTCTAAATTGACTAAATCTCAGTTTAAAGTAAGTGTTTTATTTCAGACTCTTAAATTAGTCCTCTTTGTGTCATAGGCTGAATGGTAAAGGTGTAAAAATTCTCCTTTTGTAGAAGAAAGGTATTGTTACATCCTCCTATTCAGGTCCTCACATGCTCACTGCCCAGGTTATCTCAGGGAGGACACTTACATCTTTGTGAGGTGGCTGTGGAAGAAAGCCTATTATTCTCCTCCAGCGATGGCCGTCGTTTGATGCAGACAGGAAGTTTAACTATTCCAGTTAAGAGGTTTCTTGTTGCTGGTTAACATAAGGTGTATATTTTGAAATGGTGGGTAAGAAAAGGCTCAGAAAAACATCCACCATGTTAGAGCAGCAAAGAACTGATTGATATCCAGTTTTTATCAAAGATAATAGGAGTCCCAAATATGATCAAATCAGTCTATAACACAAGTTTGTATGACTTTATTTGAGTGAGCTTGTGTGTGTGCGTGTCTGCTCAAACAAAGGATTTGGAGTCGGTGTGCGTGATTGGCACACAATGCAGATGTGTGGGCAGCAGATGCCATCTGGAGAAAGCAGAGTGGGGCGGTCGAAGGAAGGGAATGGAGGGGGGAGTGCTCTGCCACTTCCCCCCTTAAAAAAAAGCCGGTGGTTTGACAGGAAGATAAAGGAAACTATGGGAGTGTAATCAATCAAAAACACTGTGACACAAATAAAAGAAGACAAGAAACACAACCCGCCCACTCCCACCCTGTGTCGACCACCATCACGGTCCATCCTCATCAGTCCACAAAACGTTTTTGCCATCAGTCGAAAAAGATCAAAAGTGGCCCTCCAGGTCCCCCTATGGCTTTTTAAGGTTGCCAAGCTTGTCGTCAGGGGAGAGAACAGGGGAAGTGCCCTTCAGCTGGGGATGTAGTTTTGGACAATCGATGTTCTGGGGTAAATTGGCCAATTTCGGGAGAGCACCAGGTGCTTTGTCTGCTTCATTACGCCAGTCGAGATACTTCCGCAAGCAAGACCATAACCCCACAAAGGCACAGTGTACTGTCCCAGGAGACTCTCATAAACCCACACACACACACCTCTCTCCATCTATTCCTAAATCTGCCTCATTCTTCTTGGCCTAACATAATTTCATCAAGACTTCTCAGACCAGTTACGCATAAACAAAACTATACTCTCTCTTTTTTGAGTGGCATCTGCGAGGCAAAAACAAAGCCACACTATGTCTGTAGAAGTATTTGAGACAAAGGCAGGTCTATTCACAGTGACATCACCCCTATGAGAAAACTCCTAGATGTTTCCTTGTATGGGCAGAAATAAATATATTGTAGCCAAGTCTTGGAAGCCTGAGGTTGGTGTGACAGCTACAAAAAGGCATGGGAACTAGAGTGCTTGGGATCTGCCAAATGTGGATGCTAGAGGCTATAGACAATATTTTCAAACAAAGACACATTCATATATGTATGCCGCTGTAATGAGATGAAAAAGGACATATGGGCACCTGCTGAGCGTGAGGAAAACATCTTATAGCCTGCACAGATGTATTTCTGAAGACAAATGAAGCCACCTAAATTCAAACTCCACGTAGTTTTATTTACATTTTAAAGAGTGTATGTTTCACATCAGGAAAAACAATACTGAGACACTGTTTGGATTCCTATGAAGGAATTACGTTTTGACTCCCCATTGTCAGAAAGGATCAACAGTCCTACAGTTGATAGGGATTTAATGTCTTGCCCAAGGACACTTCAGCAGGATGCATGTTTTCCGGATGAATCACTGTCTCTGTAATCTGTCCATTCCACTATAAAGGAGACACAATATTATAAAGGTGCTGGTTGTGGAAACCCATCTGTAGTCACTGGCTGCAGTGTGTGGTGATGCAGAACGCCCTAACCAGCCCACACGGTGACAACCTCCACTGCAGATCACTGAAAGGTTGCCTGCCTGCCGCAGCGACAGGCACATCTCATGGGAGCAATAGAAGACCTGTGTAGGAGGACATAAAAGAGTGAGAGCACCCTGGGCAAAACCCCAAACCTGGACACAGCTGGCTTTTCTAAAACATGAACAATGCAGCCTTTGTTTCAAGAAAAAACTGCAGAAGTCACATCAATCCCTGCACATCATTCACCTTTGCAGCCCTGCAACACCAGGCCTGCTCTATAACCTGGCGGAGCTGTGCACATTTCATCCTTAAGGCCCTTAAAGCCTTGATAATATTAGAATAATAGCAAGTGACAATAATCCAATACAAGCTCGCCACCGATCACAAAACGGGCATTGTAAATTTCACAAAGTGCAATACCATGTAATGTTAGGGAGGTCATGCTCATGCTTGTTCTTTAATCCAATTTTGGAGGCAGAACAGGCGTCAATATCTCCGCTAGGTGGCGACCTTGGTCTGATGCGGCTCACCTTGGACAGCGCTGCGCTTGACTGGAGCCAGACTACATGCAGGATCAGCACAGTGTGACTGCTGAGGAACACAGAGGACAAAAACTGACGCATTACATTTTACGCATATGAATATATAGTTGAGGAACAGTGTCTGTTTTACATTTAAAGTTGAGGGAGCAGTGACAGAAGCGGACTTTATTTTCCTGAACAAACTCGGTGCTCTATATGAATTCTGGGCAGCGCACACACTCCCCATTCATTTTCATTGTTGACTAACAAGATATTTCCCCCCGCAGTTTATTTGTGTAATGTCAATCGTTGAGTCACAGAGTCATGGTGAGTTTTACATCACCTCTGTACCCGCATGGCAAATGTCGTGGATAAATGCCACCTCACACTATCACCAACTCGTCGTGTTTCTGATTATATAGTGCCCACTGGTAAATGAGAGTGAGTTGTTTGGGGTTGGCAGAGGGAGGGGGGTAGTTAATGATTATTTGCCCCCCTCTCCACTACGTTTCCTATATGGATTGACGGGGTCCGCGTCAGAGCGCACGGGTAGACCCGCCTCCTGGCTCTGGTGCGCTCGTTGCGTCTCTCTCCTCTGTCCGCTTCAAATCCATATTCCACTGGGAAAGAGAGAGAGAGGAGAGAGAGGGAGTGTGTGTGTGTGTGAGAGAGAGAGAGAGAGAGAGAGAGAGAGCAAGACCTGGGAGAAGAGCAACGAGAGAAAAAGAGGAGAGAAAAACGGAACAACGACACAAATGGCACTCATGGCAGGGATTTTGTTCACGGCCACCTTTCTTGTTTTTGGGATTTCTACATTTGTTTCGCCGGCACGGATATACCCCCCAAATGAAGGTAAGGTTTCTGGGAGAAAATAACTGCCGCGGACTTCTGACTTCATCCCCGCTCCGTGTCTGTGCGTTTGCGCTGCGGAGCCTCACTTCGTGGCCCCTAGTTGCGAGCGCGTGGAGCCGCGATGGGTTTTAGTGCTGGGAAAAACACCGGCGGTCACCTTTACGCAGAGACTTTTGCGGGGTTTTAAATGAACGAAACTGGAATGAGAAGTGGCTGTTCAAATGCGCATCGGCTGTTTTGGTCTCGGCTCGGGCTTGGAGCTGCCAGCCGCCGACAGCCTGGGAGCAGGAATACTTGTAGCCTCGATACGCGCTGATCTCTCTGTTAGGAGAGAAGGTCACGCCGATCTGTGCTCAAAAAGCAGTTTAATGTTGCGTTGCATTTAAACGGACGCGTTGTTGTAGAACAGAAATTAAGTAGATAACGAGTCAGTGGAGGACTCGCAAATCCGGCACACGTAGAGGACTGGCCGAGCAGCGCGTTATTTATCAATTTCAGAATTGTCCTCAGTGATCGCTCCTGCTGTCACACTGTGTTCTCTTGGAAAGTGATTGTGGGAATGACAGGAAAAACAATTCTGAAAGTGAAATTGTGCTGTTCGGTGTTTCACACAGAATTAATGAGTAGTTCCCAGCGGTTAATAAAAGGTGTTCGGTTTACTGAGAAGCGACATTAAAGTGGAAGCTGGTTAAATTGAGCACGGGTTGTTCTGCACAAAACAAGAGCTCGGAAGGTTTCGGGACGAGAGTTGCCTGCTCGGGGTCCCTGGGTGCAGTGTATCCAGTTTCAAAATGTTAGGCCCGATACAGGTCACAGTCTACTTTCCTGTTGAAACACTAATAAATGAAGTATTAATTGTATTTAAAACAAGCCCGTAGGATGCACTGAGTCTGTCTCTCGCACATTTCTGTTTCTGTTTCTGCCCCGCTCGGCACAGTCCACAGTGATGCATTACGGACTCAGTTAAGTTAAATATGAAAGTGTTTTAGATTTATTAATGGATCAGTCTGTATTGTACCTAATAATTTATACCGTGGACTTACATAACGGTCTAATTTATTCATTTATACGGAGCAGTTAATTAAGCGTTTTAGCCATAGTGAAGTCAAAACAACCCCAAAAATAGATAATCTACATATTGGCCTACTCTGTGCCATTAAATTCAATCAAACGTTTTTTTAAATTAATGTTAAATTGAACTTTTTTTTTTAGAGAATATGTTGTGTAAGATAGTCTGATCGTCTGTTAGGGGCATTTTAAATGCGTTATGTTCTTCAACGACCAAGTTTATGCAGACGGCTCCCTGATTGATTCCGATCACATCAAAATGCTTAGCCGATGGTGAGCAAAACGAAAAACAATTATTATAAAACACTGGGGGAATACATTTGTGATTTGTAGAAAAAACCTGTTCTTAATGAAAATCAATCAAAACGACACGCGCTGAGCACATCAGGGAAATACGCACAACAACACATCTACAAGTGTACCATCTGAGAGATTGGCCTACAGTTTTTTTCTCCCTCTCCCACTGACATTCATCATGAGGATATTTTTTCTACTTGATAAATCGCTTGAACAGTTATTTCTAATCATTAAGCTTTTTTTGGGGGAAAAAAAACTGGAACCCATTTTTCTTCCTCAGTGTCAGACCTAAGTGGATTATACATGCCAATACTGATGTTGTATGGATGGACTGAGACTGCATGCTCACTTCTCCCATTCTTGTTTTTCCAGTCACGTTACTGGACTCCAGATCTGTACAGGGGGAGCTGGGATGGGTCGCCAACCCGACAGAAGGAGGGGTAAGTACTGCAAAGAAGTGTCTCCTTGTCAGGACGCATGGTCCCCTATTGAGCAGAAATGGAGAGATAATATCCATTATTGGCAGGAGCTCTGGAGTGGACCGCCAAATAGATACACAGCCCTCTTTGATAAGATTCTGTCCTGGTGAGCCCTTTATGGGAATATCTTTGTTGATGATTTATTGTGCAGCTGTCTGCACTGTAGGGATATTAAGAGCAGGGTGAGATTAAGGCATCATTTCCAGTATCTTACACTAAAATATGGATAAATTAGAGTTTGCCATTATGTTGTATATAGAGACCCTCTGGAACTCCCTCCAGGGCCCCATGGGGTCCCCGGAATCCACTTTGAGAACCATCGGTCTATAGGCACCCCCCTCACCCCCCAGCCCCTGCTCCCCTTTTCTCCTCGCTTCCCTTCTCTCTAACCACTCTGTAATGGTCAGATGCAGGGGCCGATACTGCAGCGGGCGTCAGGTTTCCTGAATAGACGGTGGATTGAATCGGTCTTTGTGGAGAAACTTTATATCCCTTTCCACCATTGAGTCGAAGAGAGGGAGAGGGGAGAGGAACTTGGCAGCTGAGAGAGGGTGCTCTGGAATGGATGAATAAGGGGGAGAGTGCAGTGGGGTTCAGCTCTTGCCGCAGGATGAGTGGATCTCGCTATAAAACGACGGGGAATAGGGTCGACCAAATGCGTGATCCCTCAGTCTAATTGGGATATCTACAGTGGCTGTGATAAGAGAAAGAATAGGAGCCGCAGTTGGGCCCACACTGTGCCACCGGCATTAGAGGGTTAGGGAAATGTGAGGTACATACCACGCCTGAACCAAGCCTCAATTTGATCATACAGAAATGGCTAAAATTTTATTTGAGTGCCATATCTTTGAATGTCAGGCGTGACCCAAATTAATAATTGTTCACATTAAACAAATAACAGTATTTAGTCAACCAGAAGTCACTCCTCCATTTGTTCTACTGACAGAAATGTGATGATGAGCACAAGCGAGCCTTTTAATGTTTTATGAAAATTAATACAAATTAGCAACAATCATGCCCACTAATGAATACGAACCCAGGGGAACAGAATTTCACCTCGTGCAGCTGTTGCAGGCTCTGCTTGCGAGGTTTTCTCAATGAACTTGGCCGGTGCTGCACTCAGGTCCTCCCCTCCACCATTTTATCACAAACAAGTGATTGACAGGGTCCTGGCAGCCCCAGCAAGCCTGCATTCACCCTCTCATTACGACCAATTGGCCTTATTCTCCCTCTTCCCTGCTATCAGGGAAAGGTACAGCCTTATCTCCACTGCGCTTGATTTCCACAACAAAAGGGAGGCTAAAGGAAGAGAGCAGAGTGGAATGGAACAGCAGGGAATGACAGACATTTTCTTAAATCATACAGCTGCAGCTATGTTTAGCATTATCCCACCCCCATCCAGGGATATAAGTCTTTAAACCAGATTGTTTATGATAAGGCGTCAAATCAAATCTGGCAGCAGAATCCATATCTCCCACTGTCCCATTATGACTTCTTTGTACAGTTTTTGAAATGTTTGACGCTATGGCAGCCAAAGGCCTGTCTGCTCTTGTTTAAAGCCCAGCTCAGTCAAAGACTCTATTTAAAACACACAGCGAAAAACGTAGAGGAACACACCACTTTGAGCCTCTTAAGACATGCTCGTTTTTGCTCGACAGTGATCTGTGGAGAGGGGAACTTTATCATAAGTAAAACAAACATTCCCTCCCGGCAAAAATAAGCCAGGCCGCACTGGATAACGTAATCCACGTCAGCGTCTCCCCCTCTCTGCTGTGAGTTCATACTAACAACCGCAGTGAACATGTGTGCCTCTGTAAGCATGTGTATTGATGTAAAGCAGGCACACATTAGATCATTAGCATTGATTCAGAGACCTTTAGTTTTTGCATCCACATAATCCCCTGTTTTCATTCTTTCACCATACAGGTCTCTCTCTCTCTGTGTGTGTGTGTGTGTGTGTGTGTGTGTGTGTGTGTGTGTGTGTGTGTGTGAAGAGGATTTTGTATATCACTCCCCAAGTAATTGAACTGTAGGCATTACTGAGGCATAGAACTAATTACAAATTTCCTTTCTCGCAGTTGAGGAGAAGCCATGAATATTAATATCTTTATGATTCTATATTAGGACCTAACAAGTCAATTAGGTGCCATTCATAAAATATGCATTAAGTTTAGCCATCAATTAATTGCTCTGCTGAGACTCAAATATTGACTAATCTTTTTCGCATGCTCTTTTACACAGTATCTCTCATTCTTGGCTCCCAGTCGTGTGATACTTAAAAAGTCCATTTTTTGTATAGGACAGCATTTGGTTTTGATGTTTCTGTGATGTGCTGTACCATTAACAATTCTACCATGATGTTGTTATAGCATTTTCCTACTGTTCTGAATATTCTCAGACTATTCTTAACTCACAAGGTTTAAGAATATCCTTGTAACATTTTTTATGTTGTGTCTTTTCCCCAGTGGGAGGAAGTGAGTATTATGGATGAAAAGAACATTCCCATCCGGACGTACCAGGTGTGTAACGTCATGGAGCCAAACCAGAACAACTGGCTCCGCACTGACTGGATCCCTCGAGGCGGTGCCCAGCGTGTCTACATTGAGATCAAGTTCACCCTCCGAGACTGCAACAGCCTCCCGGGGGTCATGGGAACCTGCAAGGAAACCTTCAACCTGTACTACTACGAGTCCAACAACGACAAGGAGCGCTACATTCGTGAGAACCAGTTTGGCAAGATCGATACCATTGCTGCAGACGAGAGCTTCACCCAGGTGGACATCGGCGATCGCATCATGAAGCTGAACACAGAAGTCCGGGACGTGGGCGCCTTGACCCGGAAGGGCTTCTACTTGGCCTTCCAGGATGTTGGAGCATGCATTGCGCTCGTGTCCGTCAGGGTCTTCTACAAGAAATGTCCTTTAGCGGTGCGTAACTTGGCCCAGTTTCCCGATACCATCACTGGAGCCGATACCTCCTCACTTGTGGAAGTTCGTGGCTCATGCGTGGATAATTCAGAGGAGAAGGAGGTTCCCAAGATGTACTGCGGGGCTGACGGAGAGTGGCTGGTGCCCATTGGGAATTGCCTGTGTAACCCTGGATACGAGGAGCGCAATGCAGAATGTCAAGGTAAAGAAATGACATTTGTCTAGTGTTTTTTTGGGGCTGACTCTTTCTCTATTTATAGATCACTATCTCCCTTCAAACCCTGCCAACCCGTGCAGTATCCTACTTCTTTAATTTCTCCCGCTCTTGTTGCTCTGTGTCTTTGTCTTTATCCCCATGTTTCGTTCTCTTTGTCCTTCCCCCTCGTCCCTCCCTTGAATTACCCAACTCGCACCCTGTTGGATAGTTTCTTTCCTCCCCGTTCTCCCACTCTCTGCAGCCTTCTTTCCAGTGTCTGGTTGGGTGATAGAAGCAATGATGATTGTAAATGGAGTAATTAGCGGGCCCACTGGGAGGTGTTGTGCAATGGGATGCATCCCAGGAGAATTGGTGACACTGGGAGAGGAGGGTAGAACTCCAACTGGTTCGCACTACTGCTGTGTCTTTCACCCCCACCTGCTCTTTCTCTTATTCCCAATGGAGCCCGAAGCTGGGAAAAAGAGATAGACAGCTTTAGAGGAAGGGAAGGAGAGAGAACGAGTTTATCATTCCAAGCAGGTATGAGAACAGTGAAAATACACAGCTGGGAGATGGGGTTGAAATAGTGCTATTTGGTAGGGGGGAATAGCCCTTCGTGGACGATTATTCTAGTCTCAGCTCGCCATGATGCTATACCAGGCTGTTTGATGAGGTTTTAAGGTCAGTGCAGAGTGCCTCCTCCCAGATTTTTTTTTAAATCAGGAGCATTATAGAGCCTTCAGCATGTTGCTGAATTCAAAACATTGCCTAGAAATGCCAATAGATCTTTCTGAATTTAAAAAAAGAATATGTTTCAAGTTTTGGCTCTAATGATGAATGGCATTTTTCATTGACTCTACTGTAATTTAACTGGCGTGTTTTTATTGCACACAGTACATTTTAGTTTATGGTATGCAGCAGTGCATTGTGGATAGCATCTTGTAGTATTCAGCAGCTGTTTTGTGGATCACATGCAGCATTTTGCCAAGCCGAGGCACAGTTGTCAGCTGGCCAGACAAGCGGATGCCAGTTCTGCCACGATGGTTTATTGGGTATACCCCACCAGCCACCCACCACCATCACACACAAAAAGCAGTGAGGCATAGCAGTGAGGGGTCAGAGGCTGGCCACGGGTGATTAACAGGGGGACAGACCACTACACCTCTCCTAATTTACGAGGGAGCCTTTATCTTGGAGGACTAATTGCGTGACAAGCAGGTCTGGTGATTTAGGGGTACCACTGGCTGCTTGGGGGTGGGAAGGCAAAGGGGTACAAGTAGACACAGATGGGTTTGTGTGTGTATTTGTCCCAAAAAAAACCATCATTCGAGCTGTAAGACTTCTCCTGGAATATTGCCCATCTCCCCTGTCGCTAGGTTCAAATGGCTCCAGACAGGTTTCTGTCCCTAGGGTTGGCTTCAAAGAAGCAGGGAGAGGTGGAGTGTTGAGGGAAGGAGACCAGAAAGTAGTTAGTTACAGACTTTAGGTAAATCTGCCCTGGATTGGTTTTCTTTCATGCTATAATAAACTATCTTGTTTCAAATCAGAATGAGAACCCTGATCTCATACTGTGTATCATAACTTTCATTTGCCTATAACATTGAAACAGACTCCTTATCTTTGCTCTTTAATTTCAGTTGAGATAAACAGCCATTACTCTCCAAACTAGGAAACAAAGGATTTGGAAACCTTAATTTTATATGACTAATGCAGTCTCGTACTGTCTGCCAGCCTCTGAGCTGGCAGTATTGCTTTTCAAGCCAATATATCCATTTAGTTCACATATCACTGCATCTGCTTTAGGTTGTTTAAGTTTACAGCGCCAACACATGCACTCCATTCACTTTTAACTTTAATTACACTGTTTAAAAAGTTTCTTAACATTTCACTTTCAATTTGGAAACTGGATAACATGCATTGGGTTTGACGCCGCATGGTTGCCTGAGGTGTCAGTGTGGGTCAGCTCCAGTGACTGAAGGGTTAAAAGGTGCTGGCCACTGTCAGTCTTCAAGTGCACTGATGAGCTGGTTAATATTCCCCAATGTGACAGACTCTATGGGAGTGAGGCTCCTGTGTTAGGGGTCCATGTTGACCAAGGGGGTTTGGAGAGGGAGAGTGGATAGTTTTTTTCTGATATATTAAAAAGTTTAAACAAGTGTATTAGAGTTTGTCAACCTATGCTCACACTACGATCACTATGTGGCTTCATTTGGTTTAAAAACCTTTCTTTTTAAAGGTTTTCTATGGGGCACACAAGCCCAATTGTGTGTGTGCGAGTGTGTGCGTTTGCATACTTGTGTGGCTGTGCTTGTCTTGTGTTCGTGCAGGGTTACAAGGGCACCTTGGCCCCTGGTTCCCAGCCCAGGATGAATGGGCTCTCCTCCATCATTGTTTGGGGCAGCAGCGGAGCCGACTGAGACTGGCGATGTTTTGGGGGAAGAGAGGTAGAGGGGGGGCTGACGGGGCAAGTAGGAGTTGTATTCTCCACCCCTGGCAGAGGTCAGGGGTCACCCCCTTCTGCATCCATCTTACTGCTGCGTCTGACAGGGTTGTGGATCTAGGATTGATTAAGACGTCAGGGTTTTGACAGCTGTGGCGGGGGTGTGTGTATGTGTGTCTGTGCTTAAGGTGGGCCAAGGGTGGCCAGTGTGTACACCCAGGGCCATGGCGTGAGGGGCAACCAGGGCACTGAGGGCCAAGGGGCCCCCTGATCTAAGAAGAGGGGACTCTGTCTGTTTGCATTTGAGATCCCTTTCCCTGTTAACCACCTCCCCCACATGCTGGGGAAGGGTGAGGGTCAGGCAGTCCCCTCGCTCCTCATCTGGTGAGGGGGTTCCTACTGTTGGAGGGGTGGGAGGGAGACATTAGTGAGAACTACGTATGTCATTATGGGGAAATGCTAATTACCATAACTATGTTTTTTTTTGTCGAGTGAGAGAAACATTTGAATGATAGCGTGCCCCGGCAGCAGTTTAGCCTCTGCAGTGCTGTGATGTGGGTTTTCCTAAAAATCAGCAAGTTGTGTGTGTGTGTGTGTGTGTATTCGTCTACAATATGTAGCTGTTGGCGTGTGTGTGTTTGTTGAGGATATCGCTTGGTTGAGGCATGAAGGTGACAGACTCTTTTGACACTGCAGAATGCGAGTTCGTGGTTGAGCTGTTAACTGGCACCCCACAACCTATCATCACCACCAATCAACACACTTTTCTTACTGGCTTTTCACCTTTTTACTGAAAATGTATCTCTGCTTTTAGATAAATTCTGTATTAAGGCAACACAGAATATAGAATTCACTTCTATCATCTTAACGTTCATTTTCTGTGTGCGTGGCTAGCAGCTTAGGGGCCCGATTGTGACGTCAGCGTGTGATCGAAGCATTTTCTCACCTGAGACCCCCCTCCGCCCTCTCTATTCCCAGCAGTCTTTGCTGAGCTGGAAACTCTTATTCATGCTGGATTAAGAGGTTTTAGGGATGAAGTTTCTCTCCTGTGCTCAGCTCATTGTATGTGTGTGTATCTGGGCCTTTCATTCTCTCTTTCCCTCTGTTGACAGTGTTAAATATGCGCTTGGGAGCATCATTCTAAATTCACCACGTAATTCTATTTAGCCCGCTGGTCCCCGATGGCTTTAAATACACAGACTCAGTCCCTTGCTCTTCCTCTCCCTCCACTATTTTCCTTCTCCTCCTTCCTCTCTTCTGCATACACACAAATTAGATATTTGCATCTTCTACTTTGTCGGCATGGTTGCTTGCTTGCTTTTTCTGTCCATGTCTTCTGTCTCTTCAAATTTCCTGTTGCTTTTTTTTTCTCTTTTCATGTGTTTATTTCTCCTTTTTTTCTTCCTCCATTTTTCTGCTAAGTTTCTGTTCACAGTTTTCACCGGTCCACACACTTTTTCTCCTCCTCTCTCTCTTTTTTTTTCCCACTCTCTGCTCTGGCCGTCGAGGTGGTTAGTGTTCGTCAGCCTGTCTCTGGTGGCAGCAGCAGGAAGTGGGCTGAATAATGAGATTACCTTCACTGTTGGGAGGGAGGCAGCTTGGAGCAGCACACAGAAAATCATCACCCGTCATTGTTCCCCACAAACACACATGCAAGCGCACACACACAGTTGCATGTACTGAATAATAAAAATCCAGACACATGCAGGGAAAGGATGTCTTAGGTGACAAGAACCAATATGTGCATGTACACACCCACCTTTACAGCCATGCATGCACACTCGTACAAACTAATCCAGGCACACACGTGTGAAAAATGACATGTTAACACATTCATAAATATGTACAGCAGATGCACACACACACAAGCAGATTTAGCACACACAGACGACGCACACTGAGAGCTGAGCAGAGTGCAGCAGAATGGAGGTGAATGTACTCATCACTCTCCCTGCCACCAGAGAGGCTCATTTTGTGCTGCTGAATAGAGACGAGGAATCTATTACCAACGGAGAGCAGGAAAGAACAACAGATACAGTAAGAGAGGACAAAATGTCTCATGAGCAATCCTCCACCACTCTCTCCTCCCCCTCCTGCCAAAATAATGGCATAAAGCATTTTTTTATATCCTGTTTAGCTCCTCAAATTATGAAAAAAAGTCCCCATAACACACAAATCTCCTCGACTGGATGGAGGAGGGAGGTGAGAGGGGGGCTGTGGTAATTCAGTCGTCATTAGCTGAGGTGCTGAAATGTTTTTCCTGCTTGGGCTGCCGTCCGGCCTCAGTATTTGTTCCCTTTGCAGTTCTCAACACTCATCACCCTCTCTCTTTCTCCTCGCGGTGCCCTGTTCAGGGCAGGAAGCCGCTGGTGATCGAGCATGACCCGGGGCTGACGGCCATAGTTCTCCCACAGCGCCAGCTACAGTGCACTGTGTAGGGTCTGCTGCCACGAATATCCATCTTTAAGTCATTCATCTGTTGACTTTTAAAAGCTAATTTTTTCCTTTGAGAATCAACTCCCTTTTGAGAATTTTCTGGAGCTATGTGCTTTGTTTTGTGTGATTTCAAGGAACTGACACTGGTTTTAACAAAGTGCCAGAGGGATGTCCAACTTAATTAGAAATAAGTAGAATTATCCCAGCCTCAACTGTTTTGTGGAAAATAAGATTTCAGTACTGGATATGAGACAAAATTATATGTGAAGATGAAAACTTTTTGTAAACTGCCCTCTAAAATGCTAGAGCACATACTATGTATAGCATGTCATTCTTGAAATAGGCTCATATACATTGTAAATTATCTGAACTAACAGCTTTTGATTTTGTATTTTATACGTAGTTTATTGGAAAAAACAGAAGCTAGTATGCTTACAAAATGTATTCATTTTTAGATTTTATTTATGGCCAATCCACAATGGAAATGCTACATAGCTGGAAAAAAATAACTTATGGAGAGTAGTGAGAAAGCTCCCGAAGCATCATGGAGAAAATAAGTACATTTAAAGATTAAACGTGAAATTTTTTTGTTCTGTTTCCAAATTTAAAACATTTTAACTGACAAGGTTGTAAAAAAACAAATAAAAATAAATTAATTAATTTCATATACTGTCACTCTCCTATGAAAACCATGTATCTCCAACATTTCAATTTTCAATGAGCTGTTTTTAGTTTCGTGACAATGCATTTTTTTAGATAATCCACTGGGTATTTAAATTATTTTCAACCCCTAAAGCAACACTTGGTCATTCAGCTTATTTTCAAAGATAAGAGATAGAGAGATGTGAGCTTTTCATTGGACAGTAAGGATACACTTCCTTCCAAACTGTATGCAATACACATGAGTGCAAATTGTGAATATAATTATTAGGTAATGTAGAGACAGCTTACATGATGTGCTAGGACGGATGTTGTAATAGTGCTACTAACATGGTTGTCAGCTGGCATCAGGAACATATAGCTGTGGAAATGTCAGAAAGAGGTTTTAAAGGATGATAAAATTTCTCTTTCTCTCTCCTCTCCTCTCTCATCTTTTTGAAAAGCATCTTCTCTTTGAAGCCCGCGATGGGAAGAGGGAGCGATTAAAGCAGTCAGCAAGCAAATTAGCATGTCAAAAGGCCCTGAATCAATACCCCAGCTCTCTACCAACACAACCCTGTAGTCCTTTCACCCCCCTCTCCCTCTATCCGTCCCTGCCGTTCTCCCATTCCTCCGGCTGTTTCCCTTCTTCTCCCTCCATTTTCTCCCGCACTCCTGCACACTCTCCCTCTTGCTCTCTTGCCCCTCTCTTTCTCTTTTGCTCACTTTAAATTTTTCTTCCCCCTTTTCCTACAAACCCCTGTTTTCCCCCTTCAGCTGACAGACGGGGAAAAGGGGCAGAGCCTGTAAAGGGAGATGGACGGATGTATAGGCAGAGAAAGACGGACAGAGGGAGAAGTGGACAGCGATCAAGTGGGCATGGGTGGACTGTTTCAGAGAGAGAGAGGGAGGTTGTGAAAGAGAAAGAGAGCCTCTGCCACCGTCTTTGTGCTGAGAGAGAGGCAGAACGGACCTCTCTCGCCAAGGAGAGCGGAGGAGATGGAGATGAGGAGGCAGGGAGGGAGGTAGGAAGAGAAAAAGAGACAAAAAAGCACGGGGGGAAGTGAAGTGGAAAGAGATTTAGTTCCAGTCTGGCAACCATGCTTTTTCTACACTTCATCCGTCGGTTCACCATTGCACGGAAATCCCTTTGATCTGGGGCAATGTGTTACTGATCGCGAGGACTGTGTGTATGTGTTTGTGGACAGACAGAGAGTATGTGTGTCTGAACCATTATCTGAACTATATTTATTCTGTGCATCTGTCGCGGCAAGCATATCACATGCTGTATCATAAACTTCTATTAACGTTCCAATCGTGTTGTGCGATCTGAGCCTGGAGACAAAGCAGCTCCTCGGGTGGACAGCCAACTCTCCGTCTGTATGTGACAATGGGTGGCTGATTGCAAACACCTTGAAAATGTTTTATCTCTCCCTCTCTCTTTCTCCTGCTGATTTCTATCTTAAGCTCCCTCCATCCTGCCGGGGCGATAGTAGGTGGTCTTTTCTTCTCTTCTGTCGTCTTCCTTTTTCTCAGGGGGCGCAGAGTTCAGTGGCCAAATCAAAGGCTGCTCCGTGGCAATCAGTTAGGGGTTATGACAAAAAGCCTTGCAATAAAGGGCCGCTCTGTAATCTGATGTGCCCTGAGACTGGACACAGTGCCCATCTTAATGAGCTGAGATCCCCCTTTTCTAATCACGGCGGTGGAGGAAATGGCACACTGGCTCATTCTCCCTGGAAAAACACACGCTCAGAATGTGTGATTTTTATGTAGGAAGAAGAATGAGGAATACAGGCAGGTTGTTGCAAGGACATCTGTCAGTGCAATAGAGTTGCGAAGTAGGAGGAGGCATTTTGGATAGTCCTGTTCATTACCTACATAGACAATGTTAAATGAGTTTGGAGCACTTCCAAGGTTTGGATGGCCATAAAACTCTCCCGGATGAATCATCAGCACAAGGGATGAACAGCTGTATTAGAAAATAGCTGATTCATTGATTAAGAGTTGAAGATACAAGCCTGTGTGCATAAAAAGATAAGAAGAGTTGTCAGCTACGACTTCTGTTACATGTGCAGCCAATGGGAAAACTACACATTTCAGTTTTGGATGGACCAGAAAATGAGATATGACATGTTAATAAGTGAGTGTTGAACATGCAGGTAGACAGAGAGAACCAAGGCTAGCTGTTTCCCACTGCTTTCAGTCTGTGTGCTAAGCTAAGCTAACCAGGTGCTGGCTCTAGCTTCATATTTAGCATACAGTTGTATCAAACTTCTCATCTAACTCTTGCCAAAAAGAGAATACGTGCATTCCCCGGAATGCTGAACTACCCCCTTAAAGATCCAGTGTGTAGGATTTAGTGGCATCTAGCGGTGTAGTTACATTACAGCTCACTTGCTTCAACCTATCTAGAGCCAGTCTGTTCTGGGCTACTGTAGACACATGCATCCATGCACATGCACCTATCCCCGGTTTCAGCCCAGAACTTCAGATCAGATCACATGGCTGACCTCTTGCTGCGAATACATGTGTATGCATACCGGCATGCAAACTACATGTGTATCCATCACACCATGGGGTTGCCTGTGAGGTGTAACCTCTCTGCGGGAGAGCTGAAATGTAATTTAGGGATGTGGAAGTCTCGTAGCACCAGGGATCCGAATTCAGCCAAAGGCAGAGGTGTGTCCATGCTAGGGCACGTCTGTGGGATTAGAAACCTTGATACCCCCTGATCCGCAGCGAGCTGTCAAATACTGCTGGAAGGGGAGGAAGGAAAAAAAGACGCGATCCCTTGAAGGCTCACACCACGGAGGAATGTGAGGGGAAGAAGAAAGAGGAGGAGAGAAAAAACGGAGAAAGACAGATAGGATAGAGACTGAGAGAAAAGGAAGTGACTGAAATGTAAAGGAGGCACATAGATATTTAAGTAGAGCATGAATGTGTGTGACAGAGGGATTGTGTGTGCAGAGGAAAGGAGAGGGAAAGATGAATTGACTCCTGTCTAGCGGCCCTGATAAACGGCTGGAGATGTGAAAGGTGAAGTGGGGGGTTATGGGTACAGACGGTGATCGCTCTTTGAACAAGCCTAGTGTGGTCGTGTCACGACCTCTGGCAGCTGCGGTTGATATTAACGTCAGTATCACTACCTGTGTGTATTGTAGGGGTTGTTTCACCTGACTTTGAACTGTTTTCATTGGAACTACTTTCTACTGAGTAAGTAGTTCCTATGAAAACTGTTGATTGCACACTTTGTAGATTATCCAGGGTAAAGGATGGTCTACAGAATTGACCTTTAAACAATTTAAATGGCAAAAAGAGTGTTGGGTGTGATATACAGTAGATCCTGGTGCTTAAAGATAATAATAATGTTAAGCAAGAGAATAAAGGAAGTCATGAACACATTTTTGGCAGCTCTGCCGGGCATCGGGTGCTACTAGAATTGCAGACAAGCTGCCAAGTATGGAGCATCACCCTAAGTGGTGAAAGAAACCGTAAAGATAAGGAGAGATAACAGAAAAGGCAGGAAGACAGCAGTAGACATACTTGGAGTTAAAGCAGGCGAGGAGTCCAAGAAATACAAAACATAACCCAGGAGCTCGACTCTGGCCCTCTTCCAGTCGTGCCCACACACTTACTTCAAAGCTCGCTGTGCATTTGAATCCCGCCACCCTTTGTTTGCCTCTTCCCATCATTGCTGTGCCTGCATGTCTGTCCTCACATCAAAGCCAAACGGCTAAAACGTTACACATTAGCAGAGTAACCCTGTCTAAGCAGCAGCCATTAACCCCAGGCTCCTATTACACACCCTGTTGCCCCCCTGCAAGGCCAGGTTCAACTAGCCTGGGGTTAGGGAGGGCAACGCATGCACCCAGCTGCAAAGTTTGTGGACACACATATACGCTATTAACTTAGGAATGCACACACACGTCATGCAAAGCCATACCATGCGAACAGGAGCTGACACAGTTTCAAGTTGAGGGGGTATCGCTTCCACGACAGCAGTGACCTCGATGCTGTTTTGAGAGAGAGAGGAAGGGAGAGTGGTCTGGAGAGAGTGAGGCCTGAGTGACACCAGGAGAGGTCAAAGGTTAAGGCAGTGACAGCCACAGTGGAGACCAGCAGAGCGTCAGTGGGCTGACACGAGCTGTTGAGGAGGTAGTGACCCAGGAAAGTTTTTATGTACCCTGACTGAGCACGCGCACACACACACACACACACACACACACACACAAAGTGCATAACTGCCATGCATTCACACAAACAAGGCAGCGACACGATGGTGTGCACAGTGTTCTCAGGGACACACACCCCTCACGCACATACACATGCACAATAGAAGGTGCTTTGAGGCCCCAGACAGGCTGTCGTCTGGGAGCTACAAGTAGATTACCTAAACAAACAACCTAAAAATACCTTCCTTTTCACTCATGAGTCACCCTTCCCAACCCCCTCCTCATAACCCACGAGCTGCTTCTGAGAAACCGACGAGGTTGAGGTTAAATTTGCCCCTGAGACTACAAACAACTAGGTAGTTAAAGATTTTCTATGTGTTTCTGCACACTTACTGTAAGTGCTGACACGTGTGTGTTCAGCCTGATTATGTCACGTGTGTGTTAGTTGTGTTTGAATGTGCTTTGCTTTTGGATTTTATTTACTACAGGGAGTCACCAAAACTCACTTTGACAATATTTTAATGTTAATGAAAATAAAGTGCCTCATTATGGTATTATATGTGGTTAATGGGCACATCCATGCTTTAGGTGTAATAGCTCAGTCATTTCCACTTTATTTAACTCTTTGTCACTGATATTTGTCTTCTTTAGAAAGATCAAACACACATTTGACACATGAAACATAGAATGTGTTTGTTCTTGAAACTGAATTGAGGAACAGTTTATACATAAAATAACCAGGTGACGGTAATATTCACGATATAATGTACATTATTTATTATATTTGTATTGTGAATATGATGACCAGACCAGTAGAATGATTCTCTGTTCTTTTTATTGCGCTCAAATAACCTCAACAAATTCTACCACCTGTTGCAATGCGGCCTTTAAAACCTGGAAAAGACAGCATTTAATACGTCTAACAATATCCAACTCTTTTCACAATATTAAACAATATTCAATATGATATTGATTTATTTCCCAGCTGTAGAATGTGTACGACGTATGCTATGCAAGCATGAATAATAGTGCAATTATGTCATATTAACATTACAAATTTTTTTTATTGTGTTGCATTGTGGGGGATTTCAGTGATTTGTTATGTATATGTGCTACAGTGCGACACGTGGTTTACACTTGTGTACAGAATTGGGTATGTGGCCCCATTGAGACTGCTTCCCTATCGCTTCCTCTTTCTCTTCACCTATTCTTGGTGTGTGTTTGTGTGTGTTCTCCTCACACGTCCTCCCTTTTCCTGTCCCATTCTCCTTGACTCGCTGCGAGTAGAATAGTTTAGCTCTCCCAATTGTTTAGCGTTGTGCGCTGGCGTGAGTGTCCCCTCGCACAACAACATTAGCATATACTCCCCCACCTCCCACCTCTCTGCTTCTTTTTTTATATAATTGAATTGAAATGCAGCTCTTTTCATTGTAAACAATGTCAGGAAAGCATGCTAAATACACTGTCTGCTCACACACACATGCAGACGGACACATATGTAGAGCATGAGACTCAGTCCCCTGGAGACCTTGGGGAAATTGGACCAAAGACAATACCTTGACTGAGTTTGTTTACCTCCCATCGTCCCTGCTGTGCTTGTGTCCCTGTGCTTACCCTGCGTACACAAAGCCTGTTTGGTGGGTGTTTGCATGCATGATACTGCAAAGTGCATCTGTGTAGTCCAGAGGGCCTTTGAAGGGCTTTGTGTGCATACCTGAGAGTGTGCAGGTGTGCAGAGGTTTGTAAGCCTCTCTTTGTGTATGTATATCTCTGTCTTGTTTGCCTTGAATTATCATCTATTACCCACCTGCTGTGCAAATCTTAGGTCACAAAAGGTCCTCAGTGGGTTGGCGCTGTGCCCGGCTCTGGGTGGTGCCACTCTTGCGGGCCTGGCATGGGTGCAAAAGTGGAATCTGAGGGGGCTCCAACCCAACGTAGCCAAATCAAACAGTGTTTCATCAAACAAAGATGGATCTGTTTGCTGCCTCTACCTCTTCCATTTCTGCCCATTTAGTTTTCTCATTTTTCCCTCACATCCACCTTCAGTACCCTGATCTTATTTTTTAAGGAGTGGTCTTGTCCATTCTGAAGTGGCTGGGTGGAATACTTTATTATTATTATTGCGATATAACCATTGTACTAATATTCCTTTTTAAGGCCAGGCTAGAGGAATTAGGGAGGAAGTTGAGGCCTACGTGTCAATAAGAACGCAGAGACCTTGGTTGGCAGGAAGTCTTCAGAACAATATTGCAATTTTTTCTGTTATGCAATCCAAGGAGTAACAATATAGGTGGCACCACAATGCACTTGTGGCGCTATATTGGAGCAGGAAATGGTTAGTTAGGCTTGTATATTAACAGAAACTTCATTACAGGCAGTTTCAGGTTGCACTCTGGGGTTGTGTTTTGATGTCTTTAAAATGTTACTGAATATTACCATTTCTTGCTCTCAGGGTCTACTTTTGTTGTAATTTTCATTTTTACAACGTGTTTTGCTCATCTGCTCCTTTGGCTGGTTACTCCTATGTGTCAGGTACTGACATTTTAATTAGGGCAGTGTCGTGGGTGGCTCTTGGGTGATGGATCGGTGCTGCTGAAAATACAGTTATAAATCATCCAGCATTTGACAGACAAACTGCTGGCAACTCCGGCACCCCCTGGCACCGGCCACCATTAGCAAAGCTGCAGTGATTGTCAGCAAGGTTGGCTTGTGTGTTATTAACATCGTTGGCCTCCCTGGCTTTGTTCTTAGCCTTCATTAACACCAGTAAGGATGTCAACCCAGATGTCACTACCCGACTTTTTTGGTTTTGCATTTTAAAGGATGGCACCGCTAGTGTGAGACCTTTCCCCTGTAGGTCAAGGTCAAGATATGTGACGAGTGTATGTCATCAATCATGGTGATCAGTTTCGGTGGCCGTGTGTCCCTCATCCATCACGCTGATGGGTTTCGCTGGCCGTGTGGCTGCGTGTCGCCGTCAGGGCCGGAGGTAATTAATAACCCCCAGTGACGGAATTAATGAGTTAACCTGCTCCACTCTCCTGCTGTTCCAGTGACAGATGCTAACGGTCAGCAGCTAGTTATCCCTGCTAATATGCCAGTGGCTCAGGTGTATTGATGTGGAGGGTCTTTTATTATCTGTATGCATGTCTGGGTGGGAATAGACATATATACATATATACATCCAAGCTGTTTTTTTGTTTAAAAAAGAATCCAGCTCAGCACTGCAGCCAGGAGGTAAACAAAGCACCCTTGGAATAGTAATCCTCTCTAGCGGGAGTCTCACCTGAGCAACAAACCGCTGTCCACAGGGAGAAAAAGAGAAAAAAAAGAGATAGAGGAGACACAAAGGCAGAGGGATGTGTCAGAAAGGCAGGTTGAATAGAGATCGCTGGCTCCTCAAGGTGCAGGAGAAGGAGAGACTCTCCTTGCCCTCAGGTCCTGAAAGCTGATCGCTTCGGTTTTTGAAAGAGCAGCTTTGTGAGGACGCCACTGACTGCTCGTCTGAAGAGCGCTCACTGTCTGTTATGACTAAAAAAGAGTGGCCGAGTTTTCATCACCCAAAGAAGATAAAGCGCAGCCTTGAAAGGAGGGAAAATGCTGTGGTTTGAACTTAATTCTCTTTTTTTGATTATAAGAGAGGCAATTGTTCTGCCTGGGCAGGCCTAGTTACTGTGAGCCGTGTGCTGGGTGTTATATTCCTGGGGCTTTTGGATGGCTATTGTAGCACAAGTTTTCTCTCATGCTTTCAGTCCCCAGTGTATTGGATACTTTGTTGTGTAGGCTGCAGAATAGCTTGCCTATCAGGCTTTGCATGCGGGTCACTCAAGGTGGGCTTTAGTGGGTGGGTGTGTGGGTAGACGTGGTTTTATTTGGCTGCAGTGCAAGGGAGCATCCATGGCTGTTCAAAGCCTGGTGTGTAGGTTGTTGCCACTCAGAGGGAAACTTAGCTGGGTTGTAGTTGGCTCGCGTGTGGGTAGCTATCATTGTATCATTAGCTTTTGTGCACTCCTATTTTTTGCAGATGGCTGCGTCGATGGTTTTGTCTTGAACAGAAGTTCCCGTTTTCCCCTCCCCTCACGCGGTGCAACCGATTCAGCCAGCAGAATCCCCACCACACGGACAAAACTACTCATTAACTCCCACAACCCTCTCCCTCCACCCTCGTTGCCCCCTTTCCTCCAAACGTGCTTTAGCTTAGAGACAACAGGGATGGGGATGGGGCGGGGGAAGAGTGACAAAAGGGAAAAAAAGACTAAAGCCAGAGAGGAGGATTGAATGAGTGAAAGAGCTGCTGGGGGAGAAAAGGGGGAAGAATGCGATGTCCCGGTCTATGAGGGATTCCATTTTTTGCCTTTCCAGAATAGAACAGTAAGTCACCAGTCTCTTTGTCTGCCTTTGATCTCTCAGCTCAGGGATTTGGCACCTGACAAACCCCTCTCTGTCTGAAAGGAGGCCTGCAGAGAGAAAGCCTAGGAGAGTGGGAGAGAGAGATAGAGGGCGAATGAGAGGGAGAAAAAATAATATAGGCGAGTTAGGGAGCGACGGGGCAAAAAAGGAGACAGTATATAAAAAAAGATGGTGTGGAAAAATTGGGTTAGACTTTTGAGAGCTGAATGAGAGGACATGATGAGCGCTTCTCAGCTCAGATCCTATAAAAACTAAATACATGTGTGTTCATGTGTGTCTGTATTTGCGTCTGCGTGTGGGTTTGCCATGGCTGGCCCGGACAGTGATAAATCCAGCAAGTCTTAAGGGAGATTCCTCTCTGAAGCCACGGTCTCTTGGACCACCCACTACTGCGGTCTCTTCCTTCACACACACACACACGCACACACACACACACACACTCACACTCCTAATAGGAAGCAAATTCCCCAGCTTTACTTGGATATCGACTTCTCCTCTCCCCCGACTGTTCCTTTCTGCAGGGCAGTGGCTGCTATAAACAAGCCCTCATATGTTGACATCACATTTTCAAACAAAATTTTCTGAAAAGCAAAGTTTCAAACCCCAGATAGAGATGCCAGAGCATATCCATGGCAAACAGGGATTTGGAGTTGTGCAAAGAATTGTGGGACAACCTGTGGGGGACTCTGGGGTCAGCCTGGGACAGCTTAATAATTGATGAGTGAAAAACTCATCAACCGTGCACAGTTTGAGGTAGCCTGCTCTTAGACAGTGTCTCTTTAAAGAGGCTCAGGCCCAAAGGCTGTGAAGCATAGGACTCAATTAACTCTCTCTCCTGCTTTTAGCAAGGGGGCATTGACTCAAACAGCTGGTTGACCCCGCTCTAAACTCTGGACACTTTCCTGGTCAGCGCACATGTACAAACCCCAACAGCAACTTTGTGTTTTGTCGCCTGAAGCGGTCACAACCTCTCAAACAATACCCACAAATCCCAGTGTCCTCGGTCTGTCTCCAGTGATGAGACCGGGCGTTGAAAGATTGCCTTAAAGATAGAGAGATAACACAAAGCGCCTCCCGACTAATCTCTCCTCTTTTTGAAGAAAAGAAACGGAGGCTTCACGCACCCCTGCAGGCTACAATCAAAGGGACCCTTAGCTTAGCGTTAGCGAGTGAAGCGGCAGGGATTTAGCCCTGATTGACTGAGTGGGAACGGGCAAAGAATGGCTCAGCAGGTAGCAGCTAGCCTGGCTCGGTTAACGCCACGCTACGCTAATCCAGCTGCTAGAGAAAAGCGGCTGTGGGGCAAAGAGGCTGACTTTATTACGCCTCCGAGAGAGGGTTTTCCCAGTGTTTTAGGGGGATTGTGGATTTCCTTCTCTGTTTGTATGTGTGAGCATGTCGGGTGGTTGGTGGAATGTGTGTTTTTGTTGGAGGACGGACTTCTTCCTCACTGCGGTGTATGTGGATAGGCACTGATTTGATTTCTAGTGTGGTGAACACATGTGGGAGTTTGTTTATGTGAGTGTTCTTTTGTATGTAGGATCCCCTGATGTATTTATGACTGTGGCATTGAAATCCACGCCTTTCAAATATGCTTTTAGATCTGCATGCAGGGGGGGATCGCTTTACCCCTGCAGACTATAAGTGTGTAATTATCTGATTTATATTGGGTAGGAATTTACCCATCTGTCTCCAGTGGGTCTTTTTACACCATAACAAGACAGACAGACACACACATTCACACACACCACCCACTCTACCACCCAAAACACCAACCCTCCGGCCCCAATACCATTCGCCTCCCACTGCAGAGCACACGGCGGCCTCATTGATTGACAGGTTATTTGGCCCAATCGGTGTCGCGACTGTCTGCGCCGCACCTCTCAGAGAATTGTTCTTTTGTCCTCCTCTTCTGGTTCAGCGCTCAGGGGGTGAAATCTAACCCCGCTAGGCTTCCCCGGCCATTATAGAAACGGATAGATGAGGGAGAAACTCCTTGAAACACGAGCCCTCCAATCAAACTGTCACTCAAAAGAAAGGCGAGCACTGTCGCCAAAAGTAGGAAAAGTGTCACTTAGGTTACCATTTCAGACTGAGGTGTGTGTGTGTGTGTGTAGGTGTGTATAAGTAGGTGTTAGGCCCCACAGAGTGAAAACAGCCTTGTGAGAGTGGCAGAGCTCCTGGTGTGCCAAGTGTGGTGGCATTTGTTTGTTAAATGGTCTGAAATGCCAATGGCTCTGGTTTCATTGCGGCTCCATAATCTTGCCAATAGAGCATAGCTTAAATTTGTGAGAAAGACAAGAGTTATTTGATCTTCTCTTTTTGTCAGAGGAAATAGCGCCCTTTACTCCCGTTCTGTTGATTTTGATAATAGAATGCAGGTTCGTGAGAAAGGAGAAAGCGAAGATGGAAAATGAAGACAAAGGGAGGGAGGATTGGGGGAAAGAAGTAGAAGCCTCCGGGCAACATATTGTTTTCTTGTTGCTAATTGGGGGAAAATGGGCAAGATCACAGAGTTCTCTTCTTCTTTTCCATTGGAAAACAATTATTTGATGTCAAGTGCAAGGCTATGGCAACATCCCCTTATTACTAAAACCTTAGACAGCCACTTATATCAACTTCATTTGTGGTACTTATTCTAGATGTAGCGTCTGGGGTTTTTCTCGATGGCAGTGCTGGTTTTACGACCACAGTTAACCACTTCGGACTAAACTACTTTCCTGACTAAAATACCTTGAGAGCTACTGATATCTTGACACCAACATTTAATACAGACATTCATGGTTCCCTAGAAAATGTATCCTAATGGATTTGGTGATCCCCTAGACGTTTTCTCTAGTACCATCATGAGGTTCACATTTTTGGTTTCATGTGAAACTATTTGATGGATTACGATGACATTTGGTACAGACATTCCCTGCAATGTGAACGGTTTTAACTTTGGTGATCCCCTGACTTTGCATCTAGCACCGCCATCAAGTTTGCAGACTCAGTCTTATCTCTCAAACCTTCCCCTCCAAAAGTGCTTTACGTGATGTACTTGTATTTGAGGTCAAAGCAATACCCAGCTGATGTTGATGTCACATCTAACCAAACCTTGTCTCCTCTGTGCCCTTGTTATCTTTCAGCCTGTAAGATTGGTTACTACCGCGCTCTGGCCACTGATGGCTCCTGTTCCAAGTGTCCGCTCCACAGCTACTCCGTCAGGGAGGGATCCACCTCCTGCGTCTGTGACAAGGCATACTTCCGCTCTGAAACTGACCCGGCGTCCATGCCATGCAGCCGTAAGTACACCCACAAGTAATGTAAACAATACATCGTAATATGTGAATAAATTATTTGACCTGTAAGCCATGAAGGGCTGTGATTTACAGTGATTTGTCAGCAGCTTTACATATCTTGCTAAGCATGCTGCTGTATACAGTATTGTATTCCCAATACTGTTATGGAAAAAGAACACCTAACACATAAACAGAGTGATCGCTTTTGCCCAAACATGGGCATGGACTCTCTGTCTCTGTCTCTGTCTCTCTCTCTTATGCAATGTCAACCTGAATTTCCCCCTCACACACTGAGAGTCTTTTCTGCACACACATAAAGCAGGCGGCTGCTGGTTTAATAGGTGTCTTTTGATTCCAGGTGGTACTTAGTGATCAGTCATGGTGACAGGGAACTAATGAGGGTATAAACCACTGCATCCCAGATTCAGTCTTCCACGGAGAGACTGCAGATCAGCAGAGGAGGGGCGAGAACGATAGAGAAAGACAAATAGAGATAAAATGTTAGCGGAGATGCAGGGAGGCGACGAAAAAGGTGGAAAAACAAAGGCAGACGGAAAGCTGGAGATGTATGCAGAGAATGAATGAGATGTTGCGATAGAGGAAGAGGGTAAGGTGCCAAGGAGAAAGAAAATACAGGAATGCATCGAGCTGAGGAAGTTGAGTTTTTCTTGTCTCAGTGTGTCTCCACTTTCACTTCATCCAGCTGTGAGTCAACCGCTGGTGAATCTGGTTCTCCCGTTCTTACCCCTGACTCACCAGAACTGTGATAACAAATATTGTTAACAATCCTGCTGCCTAATGATACCTCTTCCGTTTTTAGACCTAATTCTCTCTCTGAGTCATGGAGCTGGGAGTTCATACTGGTAGAAATATACACAAACAGAGAACACACAAAGCCCTACACTCTCATTTCCCAGGAAAATAACAGCGCTGATTCTTACATATGACAGACGTTTGTGTATGAGTGAGTATGTGTCATAAAACTGTTTTAACAACCAAAACATCTGTTGAGTTGCTTAGCTCATAGTTGGCTTGCCATTTGGCCCGAATGATCTGTCAAGTTCCTGTGGATTCATCACTCACCAAAACAGTTTATTGAATCAGACGCGCGGCCGAACCCCTTCTGCATAACACTTAACTATCTGAGCGGCCTCTAATTATTCCCCTGCTGTAAACAAAGCTCTATTGTGGCCTATTTTCATCATCAAGAATATGTTGTTATTCCTGAATTAGATGGTAATCTGAAACATCCTTGATTGCCACATTTTGGCTACATCCTTGCTGAGCTGTTTTGCATTTCCAAGTGTCACTAAAGTCCAAAAGACTTTACTTGGACCAGCAAAAAGAAAAGCTTTCGTAACATTCCCAGTCCTAACCCACTGGCAATAGAAAGAAAAAAATGTCCCAGGAACACAATGGAACAGCAACATTGCTGAGTTGTAACGATTACGCAATTACTTTGATAGTTGATTAATCATTTAAGTCCATTTTCAAGCAAGAATGCCAAATACTTAATGGTTCTGGGCTTTCAAATTTAAAGTCCCCCTCCACTCAAAAAGCTGGCCTTTGGACACTAGAAGGATGTTTTCACATTTATCTGCTGAAAGTGAAGTTTCTCTGAGCTCATTGAAAATCTGATTTTAAGGGGCTAGCATGATTTGTGACAAACAAATAGTTTGGAAGTCAGTCCTGGTCCCAGTATGCAGCTTATACAGTGTGATGTAGAAACGTGAAGCCTCCAGTGCACATACACTGAGAATGGACTTTACAGTAAAGTAGGAGACATCTTTTTAATCAGTAGATGTCTTTTTTAATGTGGAAATTATACTTTTATTTTTGCAGAAAAAACACATCAGACACACATTATTGTAATAATTGTCAGATGAATCAATAAATACAATCATTGGTGCCGCTCTACAATAATACCTTGTACTTATTTACTTTATTTAAAATCTGTTTTTAGAGTGTCCTGGCTCCGACAGCAGCAGCACATAGAATATAGAGGTTACATAAAAATCACAAACTAATAATTAAACAAACACATAAGCCTTACTGCTGTGTCACATTTCTAGCCCCTTACTGTTTTGTCACATCACTAATATATTGAGTTACTCTTTTAATGAATGAGCTTGGAGCTCATCCCTATTGTCCTGTTAGCCAGTGTGGCATTTGAGTATGGCTGCTGCGAGCAACAGCTGTCAAAGCTCATTACTTGGCTTACTTTATTGGAGCCCGCAACGCCATCTCTACTACGTTCCTAACTCCACAGTTAGGAACCGAACATTAGCTGGACTCTCTCACCGACCTCTGCCCCCCCCCGGTTTCGTCAGCCGGTCAACATTTGATCTTTGAACTCTCACCCTGTCTGTCGTCTGCTGTTTTCCTTCCACATGCATTTTTTCCCCCTTCACTTCTCACCCACATGTTAGAGCTCTGTAATTACAGCTGTCACTCACACATCCCTCATCCACGTTTTGTTTTCAATCTCTCTCTCTTTCTCTCAAAACCCACTCAGAGTCACGAACAGAGCAGATAAAGGGGGAAAAAATGTCTTAAAGTCATTTCCCAGTTTGCCTTGCTGAAGGTCAGGCTGGGAAAGAGCCAGCATCTCTGGTAATTGGGGTGTGTGTGTGTGTGTGTGTGTGTGTGTGTGTGTGTGTGTGTGTGTGTGTGTGTGTGTGTGTGTGTGTGTGTGGGGGGGTAATTGAAAACGCTTTTCTCCTCTCTTAGCTCGGAGACTAGCAATGCAAGATGATGATTAAAACTGGATGTTGTGTAATTCCGTCATTGTGTGGCTGTTTGTGTGCAGGCCTGCTGTAGTCTGTCTGTCAGCGCCTTCCTTGCATCTTTGCTCCTTTGCAGCAATTGTTCTTTTGATGGGCGTTTAATGTGTGCTACATTTGATCGAAACACTTGCTTTCTAGATTAGAAACAAGACACAATCCTCCCACTCTTTGGATCAACCTGCCTGAGGAATCTGGCAGGATAAATGAGTTCTATTACTTTTTAAAATCAGATTTTCTTTGCTGTAAAAATCTTTTTCTCGTTTATTTTTTTGTGTCTTGTCTTGCTTTTGTGGCTTTCTGGCTTGCCTCCATTGTTTTTGCCACTTTTGTAGCCATGCTTTGAAAAATGCCACAGAGATGAAGTATTTTTATTTTTTATTTTTGCCATTTTTGTCAATACTGTTATTGCCTCCTGAAGTCTACAGGCAACTGTACAAACATTTTCAACTTTTACCACCTAGTCTAGATAGTTTACAGGCAGCTATTTCTATAATATACAACATTAAATTAGTTTTTGATAGTCAACAGGCAGAAAACACCCCCTAAACTCACTTTTCAGCTCAATGAATTCAGAAGCATACAGTTATATCAAAATATATAAAAACAGGCAACACACATGAACATATGGGGGAGTATAAATACACACACGTACACCACAGGGCGGTAATGAGGACCAGTGACAGACACCCGTGGGAGCTGGTTGCTCCACTGCATTCAGGTTATAAGGAGGGGGTGTTCTCCATTTTGGGGTTTCTTTTGGCCCTTGATGTGTTTCTCAGATTTTCTCCAGTTTTCTTAGCAGCGGTTTGGTGGAGGAAGAGGGAGGGATGGAGTGAGGAATGAACGCAGATCGCGGAGGACTCGAGGGGGGCACTGAATGAATCCCAGCCGGATGGTAATAGCGGGGTCGATGTTCTGGCTAATTTAGCTTGCTCTCTACCTTGGCCCTGCGCAACACTCGGCTAACAATTACTGATAGAAAGAGACAGAAGGAGAGAGGGAGGAAAGAAGGAGGAAAGGGGAGAGGAGAAGGAGGAGGGTGGGAGCATGCAGAGAGGGAAGATGGAGAACGGGAGTGGAGTCAAAATGAGAAAGACAGATTAAAGAAGGGGGAGATGGAAGCGAGGGAGCGACAGGAAAGAAAGGAATAAGGCTCTGAGCAAATTGCGAGGCCGTAAATGAACGGAAAAGGAGAGGAGGGAAAAAGAAATCACCAACTTATTCAGGAGAAACTTTCTAAGTCTCCCTCTGGATTCCACCCGCAAGGAGTGTGAATTTTAAGGCCATGTTGAGCTAACGTTGTACGAAGGTTGTGTGAGCGTTGTGCTCCCGTCTCCCCCCGTCGCTCTCTCTCCCAGGATTAATTACCGGGTGTCAGTCACAGCCGACGGCTCTCCCACGCTCCCTTGCTCCCACTGGTGCATTCTGGGAGAGCGACAGGTACAGCCAAAGGTAGTTTTGTGTGTGTGTGTGTGTGTATTTGTGTGGAATGCAGGGGGAACACTGATATGTGGTGGAATGTGTTTAAGACTTTATATAGTTATATAGCTCTGGTGCAACTCTTGCCATAGCAACGAACAAACAAAATAATCTTCTGGAGGCGCACATACTGAAATATCTTATTTTCTGCAAGAAAGCAAGTAAACGCAATTCCCAGAATGTCAAACTACTGGTTTAAATCCCTGAACTTCGTTTATTCATGTCTGTGAGTGAGATATATAATAATATATATATATATAATTACTTTTTTTTTGTCCTTGCAAGGACAAAAACAGGAGAACAAGAGCGAGCACATTCTCGGACATTGACTGGAAACAATCAATAATACCTTTGTCCTGTTAAGTTTATGACGCCATAAGTCCAGATAACAGCCGAGTAATAGCTTTATAGTGTGTCGCAGACAGAGCATTATTGGGTATTAAAAGGGAGTAGAGGTTAGCTAAACCTAGCACACTGACAAAGGCACTATTATAATGACGGTCGGGTGTAGGCACCTTAATTTAGAAACCCCATCTGTAACTTGTTCCCATTGTCTGAGAAGCGAACGTAGAGAATGAGGTGAAAGAGCGAGGGAGGAAAAGTGGGTGAGGAAGAGAATATGGGGGAAAGGGGAGGGGGGCAGTGCTTTATCATACTTTTTAATGAGAATTTATTAATAGGTTTTTATCGAAGGCTGCGGTTGGCGAGGGGAAGTTAAGGGATGCTAATATTAACACACTGCATCGTCTCATCCAACTGTTGGTGTCATGTGCTTTTAGTGACCCTTTAGGTCATTTTCAGTCAACAGATACCCTTCCTCACACGCCACCATCCATTTCTGTTCCTCCCTCCCTCCCTCTCATCCTCCCATCCATCCGTCCAGAGCTGCTCCTCCCATACTAATCAGTGGCTTTTTGCTTCCTGGATCAACAGACGGTGTTTGTCTTCTCCTTCTGTCCTTCTCCATCTCCGTCCTCGCAGCCTTAGCTTCCCTTCCGCATTTGCTCACTCAACACTATCTGCCAGACTAACCCTACACACACACAAACACACACACACACACACACACACACACACACACACACTACGAGCGTCTCGTTAAGACGCATGCATCATGGGTAAAATTGTACTTCCACGTCCCCATTAATACGGCAACACTGGCGCACAAAAAGCACACTCACTCCTCCTCGGGCGACCACCACACACTCCTACACACTGTCCCCTCTGCTGCTCTCTGTGTCTCTGTGAAATCACTCATTGCCACACTGCTCCTCCAAAAATAACACTGATAATTAATTTCCGTTGTGAAATGATTCGTCTGTGGACTGACTAGCTTTCATATTTCACCCTGCATCGATCCCCCCAGCCCGCTCGCGTGCGCTTCATTAGTCATAGAGAGAGAGAGAAAGACAGGGAAAAAGAGAAAGGGAGAGGGAGAGAGAGAGTTAAGTCAATTACCGTCGCTTATGTTTGAAAGCAACGCAAAAAAACACATTAATTACAATAGAGCTGACATGTAAATTGGGATTATGAGCAGGGTAGTTTGTGTCACATATCTGTGGAGCTGCTGCTCCTATAAAAAAACTACAGCGGCTTTACATCAAAGCAGCGACTTAATAACAGGGTCCAAGGCAAACTTTGTCTAAAAGTTATTGAGTGGGTGCCATAAAGCCCCACGGTTAGCAGCGTGCTTGGGCACTCTGCCACCTCCAGCTGATTCGACATATGAATGGGAGAGAAATCTGCTGGCCTATTGGATTTCAGTTAACGTGCTGAATTAACTGAGGTGAAATCGGATCCTCCCTCGCTGTAATGGACAGGACATTAAAAGGGAATTCAAGAAGCCTCAGCTCTCAATAAAGGGACAACCCAGTCAATTACACATCTATATCGTTGTATGTATGTATGTATGGAAAGAATTAATTACCTGACCCATTGGAGACTTTTACTTATTCACCAAAAGCTGTTGTTGCTTTTTCAACTCCATTTTTCAGCAGTAACCTGTAACATAAATATTAGTGTAACTCTGTACCTGCTTAGCATTTGGCGATTAACCACCACTGGTAATAACATCAACTCTTACCTCTTTCTTCCTCCTCCAAAGGCCCTCCGTCGGCGCCCGTCCACCTCATCTCCAATGTGAACGAGACCTCTGTAAACTTGGAGTGGAGCCCGCCCCGGAGCACTGGAGGACGCCAGGACTTAACATACAATGTGGTGTGTAAGCGTTGCGGGCCCGATGGTCGACGCTGTCAGCCCTGCGGTAACGGCATCCACTTCAGCCCCCAGCAGCTCAGCCTGAAGGGAAACAAGGTGTCCATCAATGAGCTACAGGCCCACACCAACTACACCTTCGAGGTGTGGGCAGTGAATGGAGTCTCGCCTCAGAGCCCCGGGCCGGAACAGGCTGTGTCCGTGACCGTCACCACCAACCAGGCCGGTAAGACAACCAGGGATTGTTTCAGTGGTGGGTGACTCAGTTCGAGATAGAGGTCAGTTAAAGGGAGTCATCACCAAGACATATCTCACCTGCCTGTAGCCATCAGGAACAACATCAGACATCGATGTCCTAAAGTGCTGCTTAAGTTAGTTAATATTTTTGTGACAGTCCAATAGCTAGCCAAAATGTTACATTGAAGAAGGTTAAAGCCTTCCATAAGTGTAGGTGCTATGTCGATCTGGCTGGAAGTGGGCAACACTGATTGGCCCGATATATTGACATACCAATATATTTTGTAACCCTATTGAACGTGTCAGTGCAGCCCAGTGAGACACTACAAATTACACGTTTTTATGCAAGATTTATGGATTTGAGCTCTTCAGACCAGGCCAAGAATTACTGTGCAGTAACAGTTGAGAAAGTTGTATTATATGTTATATATTGGAAATAGCTAAGCATAACTACTCCTTTACTGTATACCATTGCCACAGAATATAGGTGTAAATGGGCATTAAATCAGCTAGCGGGTCTGTAAAAATTGTTTATTAGGACACATGAACATAGACAGACAATAGCTGGTGTACAAAGTGTTCTGCCTCTTGGACTGCCACCTGGACTGTTTACCTGCAAGCAACCAAAGCCTGTTAAAATATGATCAGTCGGTGCTATTCAGACTACAAACGGAAACCAGAATGCTTCCGATGCCAAAATCTTGGTCCCCATTCCTATGCAGATATCTGTTCATAGATATTACTGTTACCTGTACTAGTAAACTCTTATAAGTGAACCATGGATTCAATTTGAGATTGAAGGTTCATTCTTGACATTAAAAAACAGCAGTTGAAAAATGAAATCGCATCTCAAGGTTCAATCAGTAGCTGTTCTGGAGCTTCACATGATCTTACTCATCTCTTTGTTCACTAAGTTTAGTTTTAGGTTTGCTTGCTAATCACAGTCAGTTTTTTGACTTGTCAGTGGGAGCATGTAAAGGAAAGAGTGCATGTTGGTAGAGAAGCTTTGGAGCTGTGTGTGGGGGCTTATATTTGATGCCGAGCACAGGTTACACGGAGCGCCTGAAGTACTTTTTTGGGGGCAATCTGCGTGTCAAAACATGTTTATTAAAGCTGTAAATAATTTGGGTGAAGGCTGGGTGATTACCGAGGAGGATGATGGATTCTCTGCAGTGGGAAATGATTTTCTGCAATATTTCACTTGAGTTTTGCATAATTAGGCACGAGAAGCCTAGGCTGAAGATAGGGGCAATGTGCTATATTTAGCTCTCAAGCTAATGAATTAGATGAGTTGTATTGATCTGTGGAGGCTTCATTACAAATGCTGCTGGATTGTGTGTGTATGTGTGTGTGTGTGTAATTATTCTAGTAGAATACACCCATGAATACAGCAGCCTCTCCTCCAGAGCTGGAGAAGAGCCCTCTAGCCCAGGGGTGCGTTCAAAGCCTCCCGTTGTTTTGTCATTTAGCCATTTTGTAACCGGTTGTTGTGCAAATGGATTTTACGACCCTGGCCCTTTCTCTTCATCCCTCCCTGCTTTCCTCCGCTTATAGCCGATCATTACCTTGGTCTTCTTTACTGCTCTGCTCTTGGGTGGCAAGCTAAGTGCCTTTTTGTGTCCTTTTTTTATCACTAATTTCCATCCCTGGGAAAAGCGAATATCTTGAATAGGGCTCGGACTGGCAATTTAAGGACACAGTGGCTTGATTTATCAGCTGGGGTCAGGAAGATAGAGATGAATGGATGTGCTGCCTGTGGGAGAGCCGTGAGTCCTGCCAGACAGGCATGTGTGGGAGCTGTAATGGAGCACACCCTGGAGTCCAGGCCGAGGGCTCGTAATAGCATGTCAGTATGGCCACACTGACGCACAGTCAAGCAAAAACTCCAAAGTGCACACTCTCTCACATGGATTCATACAAAGACACAGTAATACACACATTGATGTCCCCCTGAGGTTGCTCGAGGCTAATCTGCTGACTTCAACTTGTAAGATATAGATGATGTTGCCTTTGGCTCGGCACTGGTGCATGTTTCACAACTGTTCCCCAGGATTAGTTATATGAAGCTTACAGCTGGAAGCTCTATTATGGTGTGGCGTGTGTGTGTGTTTGCACATGTGCAGAACTGACTGCATGCTTGGCTAAAAGTGAGAAAATGTGTTGCGCAGAATGTTTGTGCGCTCATGGATGGAGATGATCTACATTTGCCTCTGAAACAATGTCCTCTATGTGTCTCCGGGTGTGCATGTCTCTTCTAATTTGTGCGCATGTGTGTGTGTGCGTGCTTAAGAGAATAGCTCCAGACTGATTGGATTTCTTCCTGCTAATGCTCGGTAGGGGCTTTGGAAGCTCTGGTTTCAGCCTCTGGTAATCCAGCCAGTCATCTGTGGCTGTCCCTCTCTCTGTATCGCCTCCCCTCATCCAGACACCGTGGATTACACATTTATTATGATAGATTTATTAGGATTTATAAGTGCTGTGGAAAAGACAACCCCCGCCACCGCCTTTCCATAAAAGTTCAAATTTCGGCTAGAGAGGAAGAAGTGAGGTAGGCAGGTTGGAAGGGAGGAGCGCTTATGTGTTTTTGCAGAAGAGGAAAATAGATGAAGGTGCAGCGGAGAAATATGCCCGGAGACAAAAATTAAGACATGAGTGCTGTTGATTGCATGTGCATGCATCGGTGACCAGGCATAAGTTTGTGTGTGTGTGTGTGTGTGTGTGTGTGTGTGTGTGTGTGTGTGTGGTGTGTGCCAAGAGGTCAGATTCCATATCTTGCCATGAACAATTCCACTGTCATAAATCAATGGGGGTCTAACCCTTTCACCCGGACTGCACGGGGGAATGGGAGGGGAGAGAGGGGGGTGGTGTCCAAGCTTTGAACTGACCCCTGGCTGTAAATGGATGTTTTTTCCCCCTTTATGGGATCAAGCACTTTGTGTGTGTATGTGTGAGAAAGAAGGAAAGAGCGAGTCAGAGAGAGAGGTGTTTATGTCTCGATACAAAATACTTGGCAGGCTTAGGTGACTAAAAGTGAATTAGTGCATGAGAGAGAGTGTGTGTGTGGGCATGTCTGTCAGCGCACATGTGTGTGAGTTTCCATCTCTCTGGCAAATCGGACAGACGTACATGTGGAAATGTGTTCGGGGAGATGGAAGTGGGCTTTATAGGCGGGGGGGGATCTTGTAAGCAGGAGCCATTTTCTCGACACCCTAAAAAACGACTCCCTTCTCGGCTATTTTTCCTTGGCGGCAGCAAAATCGAGTGACTCCAATCTGGCAACCAGGCTCCAATCTGGCAACCACATGTGCACCGCGGCCCCTGTCTCTTTTAATGTCAGACTGTAATCAACCGCATATATTCACGCGACTGCTCGAGCCGACCGCAGCTGCTCCTCGCAACACGAATGCTTTGTGATGAACATGCTTGCAAAGACAAACTTGCTTACTTCACAAACTGGGTTCCACGCAGAGACAAAACCTCACAAACATTTGCAAAAAAAAAAAAAAGGACACTATTGTCCTGGGAGGGTGATTTTTCAAACCAAACCAAACCCAGGACTCTATTTGCCTCTGCCAGGTTTTTACTCATTATAATATATGCATAGGTGATATGATTGAGTTTTTTGCTGTCTGTGTGAGATAATGGGACTAGGTGCATGTTTTTCTGTGTGAATTTCTATCTCTGTGTTTGTGTAATGAGGTCCTTTGTGTTGCTGTGTGTATGTGTGTGTGTGTGTGTGTGTGTGTGTGTGTGTGTGTGTGTGTGTGTGTGTGTACTGTATGTGTGTCTGTAAGTGTTGCAGGCTGTGAAAGAGTTTTTTTGGAGCTCCCAATTCTGAAATGAGATCTGAATATTCATTACATCTAACACTTATTATTCCACCAGCGTTCTTTTAGCCCACGCGTTCAGGAGGCAGTAAGAAATTACATATCTGCCCCACATATTTAAATTCATCTACAGAGGTGCCAGCTTGTCTAGCATGGTCTGCCCATGTCGCAGCCTCAGGTTAAACTTTTCTCTATTCAGGATAGACATGTCAGGTTTAGTCTTGCATCAGCTCTGTACACTGTTCTACAGTATTTTGTCTGTGTATCAGTTTGTTTTTAGGCATTCCTCTGACTAATTTAGCCTTAGCAAATCATAACACTTGGCCTTGATGGATCACCTATATCGTGTTTGGGCTGGCTTTAACCTTGGCGTCTCACGTAGGGAACCTCAGAAGGGACCACTCAGAAAATCACTCATCTTTATCCTCACATTAGTCGAGGGGAAAATAAAAATGCAACAAGAGGAGGAAACACGATTAAATTGCCATATCTGTCATCTTTGGAGGAAAGATGGATGCGTGGATTACCTTGAGGGAACGACGGCCTGTGACCCCTCAGGGGTTTTCTATATGAGCCAGAGCGTCCTCGGTCAGCCCCAGGAGGGCCTTCAAATTGGCTCTCGGTGCCGGGTAAGATTGATCGGAGGGATACAAATGGCCGCCATCTAATTGTTTAACGGAGACGCAACACATTAGGCCAACAGGATTACACAACCTTGGTTTAATCTATTTACCAAGAGATGTCTGCAATCCCATCCCTCTCCATCTCCATCTCAGCCCCCACCGGTCACAAACCCTCCACCCCCCCCTCCTGCCACTTCTTCAGCCCGCTGAAACTCAATCCGTGGCTGGTGCTTGAATTCCAGGCCCGTTTGAACTCAATCCGTGGCTAAAAGCAGGGTTTTGTTAGCGTTAGCTTGAAGGCTAGGCTCCCTGGAGCCCATGGTCAAAGTGATGAGAATGTATATAATGTCATAGATAATCCAATCATAATCGGTGGACCGTGAACCCCTCATTAATCATCCCACTGTAATTTTTTAAAAGGCAGATGGTCTGGAACGAGTAAGGTTACAGTATCACTGAGGGCCAGAGGTCAAAGATTCACTCCTCGTAAGAGCAGACACTACACAGAAATGCTACCTGGGCATTAATAGAAATGTTTCTTTGTTTTTCTTTGTGGAGCTTTGTTCTGGCTCTGTAGAGAATAGATGGGTTTGGTTGTGTGGCTGTGAGGATACCTACAGGCACTTTGCAGACGCTAGAACCCCCGAGGTTCTAGAGATGTGTGTGTATCCATGTAACCTTTTGGTCCTTGGTCTATACCTCCACCTGTCCCACCACCCTATATCTTCCAGTCTGCTCAAAACTCAGTCTGTACATGAGTGTTTACAACACTATCTCTCCTACGCCTGTGGGTTTCTCTTTGTAGCATCAAGTGTATGACCCAATTTTAGTGTTGTCACACTCCCTGAAGATAGAGGTTTGATTTGTGCGGCAACGACATACTGGAGGGAGGGGACGAGTGTAAGCCATTATCTGTGCTTTAACCTTCACATGTTAAAGGCGTCTGAACGCAGATAGCACGGCTGCTTGAAATATGGCCTCATTATCAGCTGCGGCAGAAAGGGCTTGAGATAAGATCTCACTGGAGCTTTAATGAAAACCAATTGATTTGCTCTCTTGAAGACAAAAAAAAAAAGCAAAGGCGTTGGGCTCATTTCGAGCTTTCTGAGGCAGACTTTGTAACTTTGCAGCAGCGCAAGGTTTCCCAGGGTGACCTGGGTATCTGCAGAAAATGAAGTTAGACATTATTTTGCCAGCTTGTAGGAAAAGTGGCTGAGACGCTAGCGTCAGCTGAGGGAAAATTGGATCAGTTTTATTTATGCCAACCAATAGTTTAGCAAATAGAGAATTGCCATACACTCTCTCTTTGGCAATTCAGCTGTGTGGCCATACAGCTCTGTAACACCTCAGATTTTGAACGGAAGCCAAGTTCAAAGACAAATGGAAGTGATTGCTTTGTGGCCTGGCCCACTGTTTGACTTTCTCAGCAGGAGCAAAGTGTGAGGGATTTAGGAGAGCAACACGAAACAGACTTGGTGTCTGCAAGGCTGAAAAACAACATGGAGGACTGAGACAAAGCAGTGGGCTAAAATGTGTTTTTTTCTTCTTTTTTCTGTCTTTCTTTGAACATTTCACTAGCTCCCTCGCCAGTGACTTCCATCCAGGCGAAGGATATCACAAGACACACCATCTCACTGGCCTGGCAGCCACCAGATAGAGCCAATGGGGTCATCCTGGAGTATGAGGTCAAGTACTATGAGAAGGTGAGGGGTCCAATGGGAGATGTAGTTCCTGCTGATGAAATAATCTCCAAAATAGCCATCAATCTCGGTTTGTAAGAAGCCACATCTGACTCTTTTCTCTTTGTTTCTTTTTCTGTCTCAATGTCATTCGTCATCCTCAGGACCAAAATGAAAGAAGCTATAGGATCATAAAAACCTCTTCTAGGAACACTGACATCAAGGGTCTCACCCCCCTCACTTCCTACGTGTTCCACGTGCGTGCTCGTACGGCGGCCGGCTATGGGGAATTCAGTGGCCCATTTGAGTTCATGACCAACTCCGGTGAGTTTAGCCACGACGCTCCTGCTCAGCTTGCCTCGATGGCATCGATACAGTGCAGAGGCAGAGAGGCTCAACGCCAGCTCAATTACCCCCTATTTCTGCAAAATCCTGCAATGATAGCATCTTTTACGAGTTTGTCTCTTTCATTGTAGGGTCATTAATCAAAATAGCTGTCGTCTATGAAAGATAAATGATATTGTGCTCTGGCACCTGACGGGCAATTTGAGTAGCTTCCATTATTCAAGTTGCAATGAGTCTCAGTGGATGTGTCTGCTAGAGCTCAATCTATAGAGGTTTTTGAAGAATGATACAGTTTCTGATATTTTAAGCTGGAAGCTCTGATAGATACTTTTTGCTAAAGCCAAAATATTCACTGTTTCTACCAGACTTTAAAACTCTATAAAACCCTAAGATAACAACAGTTACAGCCCCCCTACGTGGGTGGCCTCTGAAACCCCACTGACCGGCCAGTGGGTCAGTCTTTACATGGAGTGCAGCCAAAGACTGTTAATTTAATTTTAAATTCTGGTGAAGATCCCAAAGTTACAAATATTTCCATTTGATGAATACAGAGAAGGTCTGGACAAGCTGGTACAATATATATTAATATATTAACAACATTAAAGCTACTTAGAGGGAAATAAATAGGGAGAAACGGAATGCTAAGGAATTATATCAAGTGAATGTAGACAACAACACTTGAGCCAAACAAACCGAAGCTTAACTGTTTTTTTTACACATCTGATTTCCTCCAGTATAAACTTACGCTATATAATATGGATTGTTTAATGGGAGGTTATGACATAAAGGGTTTGAGAGACGCTCTGTGAGCCCAGATGTCCCCTTTGTAATGCAGATAGAGACAGCAGTGCATGATAATGACATGGTCAAGCACACATCCTAATGAGCCATCATTGTCTCTCAGTGGCATAGGCAGAAACACACAGGGAGGAAGTGGGAGGGGGGCTCAGTGACTTTGACAAAACCAGAATGTACACAGGCTCTTTCATGTGCGGCGACTCGATCGAGCGCAGTGATATTGACTTTGCTCTTTTGTCTCCATCCATCCCTCCTCCCTTTCTTTTTTCTCTCCCTCGCTCACCTCCCCTTTCCTCTCCCCCCCCCATCTTTCCTTACTTTTTCCTCAGTCCCAGCTCCCATTATTGGTGATGGGGCCAACTCAACAGTGTTACTGGTGTCCGTGGTGGGCAGCGTGGTCCTCCTCATCATTCTCATCAGCGCTTTCGTCATCAGCCGAAGGTGAGCTTCATCCTTCTTGTCCCTTCTGCTTCCTGTCTCTCCCTCTTTTCCTCCCAGATGAGGGATGTCTTGCTCAGCACCAGGAGAAGTAGCTGTCAGGAGATGGACGTCACTTGAAAACACACACACACACACGCACGAACACCCACACTGAGCCAGACAGCTAGTGGTGAGTGATGACTCGCCACACCGGAGGCGTGATTGACAGCTCCGACAGCTGAAGAGATGCAATCAGCGACCCCTCGCTCCCTGTCCTCTGCATCCATCCCCGCTCCTCGCATCCCTCCATCCCTCTATCTCTCTGCTAGAGGCTGTAATCCTGGCTGCTAGTTATTTTCTCCCGCTGTGCCTTGCTGACCGCCGTGAAGGAGGGGGGAAAAAAGAGTATGAGGGGAGAGGGATAGGAGGGTGGACAATGAGATAAGCAGGCAATGAAAAAGTAGGAGATAGAATACAGAGAGAGAGTGAGACAGAGAGGCATCAGGTGGATTTGCAGTGACCCAATCTCAGGGTGTTAACCGGAGAGCAGGACAAAGCACCGTCACACAGATGGGATTACATGCAGATGGGGCTGCCTCACCTCAGGGTGTTAACCACACTCCCCCATGCATGTGTGTGTGTGTGCTTATGTAAAAAAAAAGTATTGTTTTCGTGTGTGTGGTGGCACTGGGGGAAGGGGAATGTTAATGGCTTGTGTGTTGATTCTTGCATGTGTGTGTGTGTATATGTACCTTTGATGGCGTTTGTTGATCCCTTTATGTGTGAGTGTGCCTCTTTATATGGAAACCAAATCATTGTTTGCATGTGAGTATTGGTGTTGAGAATGATGGGAAGTGAAGAGGGCTGTTGATTGTGTGTGTATATGCCTGTGTGCGTGTCCTCTCTTTTCCATGTGATTGCCTCTCTGCCCAGCCAAGCAGGTGGTTGTCTCTGCCTTTTTTATATGCATGTGATGGCCACTGTCATTGTGCTGCTGCGGCCATTCTGTGATTGTGGGGAGGGACTGTAATCACGTAGCCATTTATCGTCATTACACAACCACAGAGGAGGACAATGTTTCGCACATCTGGTCATTTCCACCACTGACCCAACACATCAATATAAGCACAGGTGTCAGGCTGCCTGAGGGATTCAGAGGGATTTAAGTGCATCTTCTCTAGGATTGATCTGCTGCTGTATGCTCAGTGCCCTTCAAAAACCTTTAGTGCTGAAGGATACTTTTGGCTTTTTTTTAGTAATACCACAAAGTAAAAATACTAAAATAATAAGAGTTGTTCAGTTTACTTAAATGTACTAGAGGGAGTTTTTAACAGGTTATGAAACACTCTCAATTTAATACTGATGCCTCTATATTATACATAAACAAACAAGACTATCAGCGGGAAGATTGGATTTTTCTATGTAGTTATTCTTTTTGCCTGCCACAGGGTCAGATTCGGTTGGATTCCCCGTGAAATCAATGAAAAGAGGCAGTGGAAACACTACCGCTTTTGTCCTTGTATGGACTTTAAATGAAATTGAATTATTTTTAGCAAAACATACCTACAGTTTCAAAAGTATTGCTCATTGCGCTATAATATATTATATATTCATATTATTATTAACATGCAAACAGCATTTTAATGTTGAAGCATTTAAACTAATATATATAGGTCTATGTTTTACCAGAATCTTTTTTTGAGATTTTGGAAAAAAAATATTTTTGTAAAAAAAATAAAAGTTTTTTTTTTTTTTTTAAACAGATGAGATATAACATCTTAATTAGTGAGCTTTATAGGTGCTGGTAAGAGGATGTTTTAATCATTTTGACAGAGCCAGGCTGGCTGTTTCCAGTCTTTATGCTAAGCTAGACTAACCCTCCCCTGAGCTTAGATTCATATTTAATGGACAGATATGAGAGTGGTATCAATGTTCTCATCTCTTTCCCAAAATGTTGAACTATTTTTGAAGCTTTTATCCTAAGAGCAATTATCAAGACAAAAGTGTCATAAAAACCATTTTCTAAAAATCACATTAGGTTAGCATTCTGTATTTATAATGAGCTCTCTTTAATAAATAATTAATATCAAACAAGAATATCAATGTCTCATCAGTAATCAGTGATTGTGTCGCCACTTCACATAATTTAATTGATGTACAAGTGGGTTTGGAGTCTTGGAGTTTTAATTAGGGTTTACTGAATTGACACTTGTATCCCATTATTACTATAATAATCTTTCATTTTTACATGAGATGCAGATGCTTTGCTCTTTATCCTGACATTTGAATCTTGAAATGCTCCATGTGCTGTTGCCACTGTGACTGACCACCCTGCTGTCTTTGCCCCCAGAAGGAGTAAGTACAGCAAGGCCAAGCAGGACTCTGACGAGGAGAAGCACTTACATCAAGGTAACTCATAGTTAACACTCCACCTACACACTCTATAATTGAAAAACATTAGCGCTGTCAGGTGTGCTCATGTGCATGCACTCTTAACCGCAAATGAAGCCCATAAAATGGAGGGAAAAAACAAAACAGTTTTGAAGTTAATGTACTTGCATCCTAACATGCCCCAAACACCTCATTATCAAGTCATCAGCATTGTTATTTGCATCCCACAAAAAAAAAATCAAATTAATGAGCTCCATCTTCATTTGAGTCAGCCATATTGGCATAAAAAGCAATGGAGTTAGAGCGTGAAGCGAGGTATGGAGAGAAGAAAGGAGGAGGAGGAGGAGGAGGAGGAGGAGAGGTTCCACAGAGGAAGGCGGTGTAGCCTGCAGCATGATGGAAATAAAGAACAGATGGAGTGTAGTTGCCGGAATGAATTAACCTTCACTTTTCACTCCCTTATTTCTTTTTTTTTTGCTTCCTTCCTTTCCTTCCAAACGTCTCTCGGCAGGAGTGAGGATATATGTCGACCCCTTTACCTACGAGGACCCAAACCAAGCCGTCCGCGAGTTTGCCAAAGAGATCGACGCCTCCTGTATCAAGATTGAGAAAGTTATTGGCATTGGTGAGGAGCCTTTTGTTTGTAATCCAGCCACTTCTTTTTAATCAATTATTGTAAGTGCAGTGTAATGGGGAGCCTTTGTAGTAAGGCATATTGTAACAAAGTTTGGATAAAAGCATCCACCTAATGGGATAACAGAATATTTGACATTCATTTCATGCAGATATTCTGCTACCAGCATATATTTCTCAGTGATTCATGTTTGTGTTTGGCTGTGTGTGCACTCCTTTAGAATAAAAACTCAGGACAGCTCGGACAATAACATTTGGTCTTCCTCAAGAGAGGTCAACGAGTAAAAAAGAAAAAAATCAGGGGAGGCAAAATAGGCTGTCCGTGGCTAGAGAAAAGTCATCCAATGACAAAATAATAAAGAGAAAGAATCAATATCCATTTCCCCTCTCTCTCTGCTCCACTGGCCGAGGGGAGGAGGGGAGTGAGGGATTAGAGACCCTGATCAATGTTTAAAGTGGACCCCTTCTAACCTGCACACACACATACACACAAACAGGCACGCACCACCATCACCTACTCTCTTCGTGATGTGATTTATGGTCCGTGCACTGTAGTATCAGAGTGCTTGTGTATCATCGTTCCACATTTTCAATCCAGCCGTGTGTTTTTCAGGGGAGTTCGGCGAGGTCTGCAGCGGCCGCCTGAAGATGCCGGGCAAGAGAGAGATCTGCGTGGCCATCAAGACACTAAAGGCCGGCTACACTGACAAGCAGAGGAGGGACTTCCTGTCAGAGGCCAGCATCATGGGCCAGTTCGACCACCCGAACATCATTCACCTAGAGGGCGTGGTTACCAAATGTATGTGCTACAGCGTGTGTTTTTGTTTACTTTATACGTACAGAAAGGTGCAGGATGAGAACTTTTCCATTTCCAAATGACGGAGCGAACATAATTTGGTGTATAATTCTTTCCCTATTCGAGAAAGTATTTTGGAGAAATGAAATTGCCACAGGAAATTATAATAATACTCACACACACACACACACACACACACACACACACACACACACACACACACACACACACACACAAACCCATTTACACACACAATGACTATTATATTATAATAACACAGAAAGGACATTCATTTCTGCTGTCCCCTTTAAAAAAAGTAACAATAAATCATTACAAACTACGTCTGCGGTTTTTGGGTGACTTTGGAGAAGGGTCAGTGTAGGGACAGTGGTGTGCCGTTGTGTGTCTTAATGCTTGCATACCTACGGTATCTCAAAGACTTACAATTGCTTATATTGCATATGTTCTAGGATACCTGTATTCATGCACATATGCGTGTTATTACTTGTTCACATGCGTGTACCATCCGGGGTATCCCCAGGTGGGCTTTGTCCAGAAGGAAGGGGGTCCAGCATTGGTGGTGGGGAGGGGGAGGTGGAGTTAGAGGTAGCTGGGCAGTTGGTAGGGGGGGCTCTAATGGGTCCAGGAACAGGCCCTGTAGCGCAGCACCAGGCTCATTAATCATGGTGTCAGCTGTAAATGTGTTTGGGGTTAGGGAGTGATACCCTATCCCTCCTCTATCTGCTGCTGCATGGCCACAAAACACCAGCCAATCCCCCCCCCCAGCCCTTGGCATTCTCTCCTCTCTGTCTCTCTCCCTACCTTTTACACCTTCTCCTGATGCTATTTGTTAGGCTAGGCGTGTTTGTGTGTGTGCATGTGTGAATGTCTTGTCAGCACATGTCGGCGTCTGTGCACCTTTGATTGCATGCATGTGTGTGTGAGTGTTACCATAGCTGATGGCCAGCCTTGGCTCGGGTTAGATGGATGAAGTGCCTTAATGTGTCGTGACACAACAGCCTGGCCCTATCTGTGCTAGATAACACCGTCTCTCTCACTCTTGGACACAGTGTACAGAAACACACAGATAGATGCACACACACACACTTAGCCCGAACCGGAGCTGAAAGTGAACAGCAGTTCAGGCAGAATTGCTTATCACCTATCGCACCTCTCACCGCAGGGAATGACCTCTCAGACCTCGCAGAGACGGAGTGAGAAAGACAGAGAAAAGGCGGACAGATGGACAGGAGGAAGGAAAAAGAAATTGGAGAGACAAGTGGCAGACAGGGAAGGCATGAACAGAGACGTGGGGATAGAGAGAGAGACAGGAAGGCGGTTGAGAGCTGATGGATTAGAGGAAAGACAGAGAACAACAGTGGGGACGACAGAGAGAGAAAGCCGAGGGGGGTGGAACTACTGAACCGGCGGCTGAAAAAGAAAGAGACGGAGCGAGACAGAGGGAGAGAGGTGAAGGAGAAGCAGATGAGCTACGCAGCAGTGACGGGAGCCGTCATGAAAGGATGGCAAGCCAAACCATGGAAGATCATCCGATAACTCCCACTCCACCTCCTTCCACTCTTACGTTTGAGAGCTTGACACAAGGTTTGGGCAAATTAGTCCTTTACACTTGAGAGTGTCAGTGGAATCTATTAAAAATCCATTATTTGAATTGCACTCCCCTCTCCATTACAATCAAGTTAAAAGGAATTCTCAATCTGGCCTCAGTTTGCTGGCATGTCCAACAGAGCCAATTAAGCCTTATTAATTATGGAGGAACTCCAAATAGGCACTGAAATACATAAATGTGCAAAAATCTCTCACCGAGGACTGCTGGCTGCGGTCCACCATCTTGAGGCCTGTATATACTTAATGTTTCTATCATGCTAGTGTGTAATTAAAATCTAGCCTCCATTAGAGCTTGAAATCAGACGTGATATGTTTAACAGCTGATTTACATAAAGTAAGAGCGTGCTAATTTAAAAAAGATCTGCGTTTAAAAGCCAGATCTTTGTTCGCCCGCAAACGCCGGGGCCTCTGGAGAGCGTTTGCCCAACGTTCCCCCAATATTGTCCCCCTGTTGCATTTTCCCCCTTCTCGTTTTGTTGGCAGGTGATAATCGGCCCACTGGCGGGGCCCTTGCCCAGAGTTCATTGCCAAAGGCGGCAGGGTGTATTCAGTAAACAAGGAATTAGCATGCAAATGGGAAGGGAGGAAGAGGGCGGGGCTGGGAAGGCGAGAGTTTAAGGTCGCAGGTCAGACGGTCCTCAGACTTGATTGGGGAGCTGTCAATCAGCGGCGGCCCCAGGGCAGAGGCGCGCAACAAAGGGAACAAAGATGGCTGACAAAGAGAGCCCTCGCTCTCCCCCAACTTTAACTCCACTTCCTCTTTTTGGGGCATTGCCGGAGCGCCCCGTAATTAATGGAGTGCCAATCACGCGGCGGGTAAGGGGGTGACTGACGGCCTCTTGGCTTGGCGAAAGGCCTGCTGTGGAGTGGAGGAACTGCACCTTCAGGACCTCGGCTGCCAACCGCTCGACTGGCTCTCTGCTGCTTTAGGCATTCTGTTGGAGTCCACAGGAGATTTAACACAACCTCCCCTCAAGGCATTCGGTTTTAGTCAGCACTTCTCTTCAACGCAATAAGCTTTTAAGTCCACCTTAACTGTGCCACTTGAAATGGAACGCAAAGAACGGCGCTGTTCTAGGAGGAATTTGTGGCAGCACTTTTCAGCATGTGTTGTTGCCATGGCTGGTTAGGCACCAGCTTGCTGCCATTTTGGGACAAAAACAAGCCACCCTCCCTTCTTTTCCTTTTTCCCTCTCTTGCTCTTTCTCTCTCCTCCTCTCTTCATGCCCGCTATCCCCCCTCATCCTAAGAGACAAAGACAGACAGAGACCCACCAGGGAATGTCCACCCTCCCCACCGCCTGCCCGGGCTCAGATAAAGACACAGACGCTCCCCCAAGAGAGACGGAGAGGGGAAGACAGAGGGATGGGGTGAAAAAGGCCAGAGAGGGGTGGCAGGGATCAGGGGGGAAAAGAGAGTGAGAGTGAGAGGGAGGAAAAAAAGAAAGCAATAGAGAGTAGCTAGCAGGAGAGTGACAGATGCGTCGAAAGTTGGCAGAGGAGAAAGAGGGCAAAGGGACAGTGAGTGACATAAATAGCGAGTCAGAGGGATTCTGGGTGGGTGACTCCGATGAGACTTTGGATAATGCGTCCAACGTCAGTTCATATTTGCATAAACACAAGATGGTGTGTGTGTGTGTGTGTGTGTCTGTAGTGGTGTTTTGTTTCACTGGAGATGCCTTTGCAAGTGCAGGGAAAGAAGAGGGACGTCAGGGCAACTGTAACGCTGAGCTAATTAAATCACTACGGGACAGAGATGGATGGCTTAACACACACTCACACACACATATGCGCATTCCCTGGAGAACCCCCCCTCGCTGTGTTGGGCTGTGATGTGCATCGTTTACCTCTATAATCATCTGCCTTTCATTCTCTCACTCTTTTTTCCCTCTCTCTTTCTCTCTAGGTAAGCCAGTGATGATTATCACAGAGTACATGGAAAACGGATCGCTGGATGCATTCCTGAGGGTCAGTCATGCGTTTCTGTCTGCACACGTGTGCATGTGTGTGAACGTGTGGTGCGACTGTGGCGTGCTGATCCCATCTTATCTCTGTAATGTCATCCTCCAAAATTACAAGCGTTGGTTCACAAACATTCGCCCTAATCTTTATCCTCTCCTTGATCGACTTTTTTCCGATGAGGAGGTTGGCGCATGTTTCACCACTGTGTTTCCAGGGTTCACTACACTTTGGGTTTTAGATGATGCTGAGCTACTTTAGCCAGTGAATATACACACTGTTAGAGCAAACAGAGGAAAATGCAGAAGGAACATGCAGAACTGAAAACCATAGACATAAAATATGTTGCACAAATAGCAACTTGTTGCACAATGGCAGCTGTGAGCAGATACAGACCCATTTATGATGCATCCATAACTAGTGTATAAAAAGTTAATGAATGCTTAATAACATGCTGATATATATAATATAGTAGTGTCTTCATGCGTTTTTCATGCCTGTGAATGATTTGTCCAGGTATATAGACAGTCAAACAAATGCTTTATAACACAATGTAAGATTTGCTCATTAAGAGCTTATTAAGTCTTTAACTTAAAAATGTCCTTGTGTTAGCTTACAAATGATAATATATTGTAGTGTGTTACATTATATTTATATAAACTGCTTATAAATGCTAAAGGTTTTAAAATAAATATTATAATAAAGTTGACTATAAACAGTTAATAAATGCTTTATAACACATTATAAGGGTTTTTTGTGTGTATTTATACAGCTATGTTATGCTGTGTTCCTGTTTATACAAGAGGAGTTGTAATTATTCACAAATATATTCAGAAACACTTACACATGTGTGAAACAAAACAATCTAAGCTTTACAAATGTCCCTGTATTTTCTTACAGCCACACTGTAACCTGTTAGTGTGTTAATTAACATTTGTTTAAAACTGAGTTTACTCATGTATGACTGATGTGATATTTGCAGTTAAATGTTAAACTTATTCTAAAACATTTACCAGTATGATATATGATACTTTTTTATTTTTTTTTAAAACTATTTTTTTTTCTGCAGAAGAACGACGGTCGCTTTACCGTGATCCAGCTCGTCGGCATCCTGCGCGGAATTGCATCGGGCATGAAGTATCTGTCAGACATGAGTTACGTCCACCGTGACCTGGCGGCTCGCAACATCCTGGTCAACAGCAACCTGGTGTGCAAGGTGTCCGACTTCGGCATGTCCCGAGTGCTGGAGGACGACCCGGAGGCTGCATACACCACCAGGGTGAGTGAGTGTGTGTGTAGGCGAGCTTGAGTCAGTGGTCTGTGTGTGTCACCTTACCTGTCGGCGTTGTCAGCTTTTATTAATCAGCCCATCTTTCAATTACAGGGAGGGAAGATCCCCATCCGCTGGACGGCCCCCGAGGCCATTGCTTACAGGAAGTTCACCTCAGCCAGCGACGTGTGGAGCTATGGAATTGTCATGTGGGAGGTGATGTCATACGGCGAGCGACCATACTGGGACATGAGTAACCAAGATGTAAGTCTGGAGGAATTTAATTGTATGCAGACAATCATAAATAATATACAGCTGGAATTAGTGCTCAAACAATAATTCCCAGTTGTATGTGTCCTGTCAAACATTTTTTAAAGACACTTCATCATTTTAACTTGGTTATGTAATCAAATTACCTGCAGGGGTGATAAAACACCAGCAGTATATTCCCATTTCTCATTACACATTGAATTCCCATTTCTAGTGCCACTAATGATGATAAAGAATTTAATTTATGCGTAACCAAATGTCTTGCGTAGGTGCCTAAAGTTAGGTAATTAAAAATTAAGCTATGGGTATAAAACTAGGGGGGAAATGACATAGCTGTAATCAAACTGCCTACAGTTTTTATTTCAGTTGAACTCCCTACAGACAAACAAACTCTTAAACAAAGTGACTTACAGCAGCATTGATGTACTGTCTAGGTGATCAAGGCTATTGATGAGGGCTATCGGCTGCCCCCGCCCATGGACTGCCCCGTGGCACTCCACCAGCTCATGCTGGACTGCTGGCAGAGAGAGAGGGCCGACCGGCCAAAGTTTGGACAGATCGTCAACATGCTGGACAAGCTGATCCGCAACCCCAACACCCTGAAGAGGACTGGGGGCGAGACCACTGTCAGGTGAGGGGGCGAGATACAAAAATGCGTAATATAGATTATATCGGTTCACCCAAATCACAGTAAAAATACATATTTTCTCACTTACCTCTTATATTTAGCCATGCAGAAAGTGGTTGGTTTCTATTTGCCCCAAGTTCTAGTCCAAGCATATGTTCTGGTTACTGTGAATAAAAAGAACACACCATAAGCAGTTTTTATTGAAATTACTTTTAACTTAAGAAATACAACATGGCTGGATATCTCTAGAGGTTACAGAGTATGTTATGTTGCAATTGTAATCAACTTTTTGGGTTGGGTAAATTCTCTGAGAATACTGTTAATATCACATCATTTTAGAGAGCGGTCACATTCTTCAAGAATATGACAGTTTCACATATTCTTTGCATTAATGTGATTTTAGCCTTACTGTACTACTGCAAACTCAACAACCTTAAAGTATCTGTATGGCTCCATCACAGAATGCTCCAACTGTCCCGTATAGAATAGTTCCAATTGGCAACCCGCAAATATGTTGTGTTAAAAATCGACTCTACATAAACACACATTTGCAGCCCATTTACTGCACGCATTATGTTTGCTATAGTCTACCTCTAGACAAACACACACACACACACACATACTCTCCTATTCTCTTGCTGGTGTTTACATTCACCATTAAACATTATCTACCAGCAACGTGTGGCTCTTTTCAGCACAAACAACCTGCATAATGGATTTCTCTGCAAACTAGCTTTAATGGCGCTGTACACTCCGGAATGTGGCCGCTCTAACAGGGGGCGAGAATTACGACGTAACGCCGAGTTAAAAACAAACATGACCCTACGGCTGCGACACCATTACTCTCGAGCGGCTAAACGTGTTAAGAATGACCTGTGCGTGTTTACAGACTCGACGCAGGCCAGCGGGAGTCTGTTTGAATTTAACGAGTGTGTGAGTGCGTGCGTGAGGGTCGCACGCACACACACACCCCCACCTAATGGGACACAGTGAGAGCGAGAAGGGAGTCCTTGTGGAGTAATTAGCAGAGCTGAATCCTATAAATGCAGCTTTTACAGTTACAAGAGGGAAAGCAGAATGTGTGTGTGTGTGTGTGTGTGTGTGTGTGTGTGTGTATGTGTGTGTGTGTGTGTGAAAAGGGATCCCTATGCATAATCTTTTCCACCTACTGAGTACAGATGACTTATTAAAGAGTCTGACATCCTGTTCTCACAGTCCAACTCAACGTCCTTTTATAAAAAAGAGAGAACGATAAAGAGAGATAGAGTGTGTGTGTGAGAGGGAGAGAGTCATCAGAGCGGGACGAGACCGCCACCGACTCAGACTCACCGGCCCCATGTAAATGTTTCATGGCCGACGGCGCTGCTTCAACGCTCAACAGAAAGGAAGGATGGGGAAAAAGGGAAAGTAAGATGTGAAAGAGAGGGAGGTAATTCTACTGATGAATATCTGAATGCGAGGAGGAATTCCACTGTGCGGTTAAATTCACCGAAGTGTGCCCGGGTTGTGTGTTTTCTGTAAAATAAGGATTAACTAACTGTGTCGGTCACACCCAGGAGGAAACTGTGTTTTCCTTGGCTGGGTTTCTGGTAGGACCCACAAAACAGGGACACAAAACAGAGCTGAACCTGACAGACCTGCTGAGTCCACGGAGGAGGAAAAGGAGAAATGTAGCATGGAGCATTTTACAGCTTGTGGGGAGCTCTCTGTCATCGCACAAGGTGTATGTGTCATGCCCTTCTGATACTACAGCTTCTAGTCGGGAATCAGAGAAACTCTAATTCCAGTAGTGCTGTCGTCGCTGCAGTTGTCATGAATCAATGGTGTTCCAGACTGTGGAGGAAAGTGGATCATTACCTTTCAAGTCAAAAGCACTTAAACAGAATGTAACTTTTATTGTCTATTTGCACAGACTGTTGCACACATCATGGCTGTGGGCTAAATCTTGCGTGCTAGACAGAAGTAGAGGGGAGACTCTCCATTGTTCCGACGGCACGTTATTACGAAACCCCTAGAGTCTGAAAGATATCCCATTGGACCAAAAGCCCATGTGTCTGACAGCCTGTTATCCTGATACAAAAGCCCACTGCTCTGAAAATACACACTGTCCCTGGAGGTTTTGCCCTTGAGGAATGGATATAGTCAGGTGACATTGTCATGGTAACAATAAACACAGGGTTTATGGAGTGAAAAGGTTGCAGTTTGGTTAAGTTTAGGCACCAAAACTTGGTTAGGTATAATATCATGGTTGGGTTAAAATATGTACGTAGATTGGTGATAACAAAGTGTGTACTTTTTGGTGCAATGGGCTTTCGTTTTTGTTATTAAAGATTTTATAGAAAAAACAGGCTTTCAATCCAATGGGATATTTTTCTGAAAATTGGGGTTTCGGAATAATGGGCCGTCAGAACAATGGCATGACACTAACACAGGAGCATCAAACGTTGACTGTAAATACAGAATCAAACTGACAGCTGAGATGACGTCTGTAGGATGTAAGAAACTTATGCTGATGAAATTAACTCTTTTTACTTTTTCCTCCACCCACACCAGGCCTAACACCACCCTACTGGAGCCAGGGAGCCCTGAGGCGTCCTCGGCCGTGGGCACAGTGGAGGACTGGCTGCAGGCCATTGGCATGGAAAGATACAGCGACAACTTCACCGCTGCCGGCTACACCACTCCAGAGGCTGTGGTCCACATGACACAAGAGTGAGTAGAGAAGGGGGAATATGAGAAAGTAAAAAACTGTTCTTATAGTGAGTGAATTCTGTGAATGGAGTGGGACAGTTTCTTCAATGGAGTCTTTTTCCACAAAATTAATGTTTGTGAAGTTAGTGTATGTCACAGTTTATGGGCTTGAAGAAGAATACGACTCATTACTAAAGACAGCAGACTTCCAGAAATAATCAGGAAACTTTTTTGAAAACTTTGATCATTATTTTGAAGACTATGATTTTGAAATTAATCGAAAATTATAATTAACTCTTAAAACAGCTTATTAATATTTTTGGAAATACACTTTATTGCTTTTTTGCAGATAGATGTGAATGTTGGTATTGGTATCTTCTCATCTAACTCTAAGAAAACAAATAAGTGTATTCCTCAAAATGTCAGACTATTCCTTCGTAATTGGTGCAGTCAGTCAGGGATTTTTCTACATGTGTTAAATGTTTCTCCACTTCTGTCAATCGTCTGTAATATTTTCATTTTTCAGTTATTAAGATTACAGGATTAGGCTTGCTGTGTTGGCGAGTGAAAGTCTTTACTCAGCAGTTAAACTGTCAGGCCAGTTTCCACTAGAAGGCTGTAAAATTCATCATGTGGATCAGTCCTACGTGTGTTTGTTATTGTTGTCCCCGGTCCTAAAAGGCCTCTTTTCCCCATCCTTTTCAGGGATATGGCTCGCATAGGCATCTCCTCGGCAGCACACCAGAACAAGATCCTGACCAGCGTCCAGGGAATGCTGTCCCAAATGCAACAGATGCAAGGCAGAATGGTTCCCGTCTGAGAGGTTTAAACAAAGTGAAAGGAAAAGGAAGCAAAGCGACTTCGTTTCTTATGAAAAAAAATAAATAAATAACAAAAAAGATTAAATATTAAAAAAAAGAGACAAATAAACTATGAAGAAATAGTTTACCTCATCCATGCACTTTAAATTGGATCTAAAAGAAAAGAAGATGTTGATGAAGAAGAAAAAAAAGTGGTGAAAATGGCACTTTTTTAAAAATCAGACCTTTACCTTGCCCTTTTTTCGTTGTTTTGGAGAATGGGACGCTTCTGTCTGCAGCATTTATGGATAGATGGAGGGACGGCTGGAAAAGTGCTTCCGAGAGGCCAATCTGGAGTGCCTTTAATGGTCTGGAAGGAAAAGCGAGGAAGGGGGGGATCCTACCTTTCTTCCTCTTCTTGGGCAGAGTGTTGTTTCTGGAACTTTCTTTCTGGAATAATCCGCGGAGCAGATTTTTTTGATTTCCTGTGACTGTGTTTATTGTACATGAATTGTTTCTGTGGGACTCGCAGGCTGCCCCAGCCACCATTGTTCTCTCTCAGCTGGATCTGTTTGATATCACGCAGACAAAATGGAGGATCCTGACTGTCGTATATAAACAGTGAATCTCTGAGAGGTTGAGGGTTGGATTCCGAGGGGTGCAGGGAGGGCTTATTTTGAGGAGCTTTTTGTGTTTTTCGCTCTGTTCTGGCCTTGTTTTTCTCCCAGAACGCTGTATTTTGTTGCCCTCAGGACGTTGCTGAGAATGTCTTTGATCTTCCAGAGGAGCCTTCCCACTCCCCTGTCTTCCCAAAAATGCCCTCCTACACCTCAGATAAACACACAATTTGGATTCTTCCATTCATCTCCACATCTGAATCAATCCCCCCAGCCCCCCCCGCCCGCCCGCTACTGCAGGACCCACCAACTCTTCCTTACCAATTTGATGGACAGCTGTTTGCACCAGTTGAATTGGCTTCATAAACTGGACGTGAGAGTGAAGGAATTTATTGGCAGGATTTATTTGGACAAAAGGATGCAACAAAGGCAATATGGATGCCGAGTGAATCAGACTCATCAGCATCGTCAAGAAAACAAACCAGAAAATACACAGGATTACTCAAACCGTCATCAAGGTGAGGATCAATACAATTGTATTTCTTTCTTACTGAGATCAGCACAAAAAAGCCCTATTAAAATAAACATAATGGATTAAACCTCCCTTTATTATTGCGGTATGTTTCTAATATCTGCTATGTTTAGCCACGGAGTGTCTAAAAGATTCATTAGACCCCCTTCTCTTTCTCTCATCACTGGCCCCTCAGCTCCAGAAGCTGTGTTAATTAACAGGCGGGTCGCGCCACCTCAGGCAGCCAGAGCAGATCAATAGCCACTGGTCTGTGATCAGTCTGCGGGCCTGATGCTGCTGGCATGTTAATGAGAAGAATTAATCAGCCCCTGACTCCCAGTCAGCCAAACAGAGCCCACCAGAGCTATACACCAATATGTTGTCATGGGACCAGGAAGGTCTTAGATAGAAGTCGCCCTCTTATTTTGATTCATTTAAATAAATCAGATATTACATACTGCTCTCTCTTTTTAGCTGATCCTCTGCCAGATTTCCATTTTTGGATTTTCTCAGTGTACAGATTATTGTTTATGCACACAAATAAATACAAGCCCGCAAGTCAATAACGCATGGATTTATAGTTCAAGACTGATCTCACCCAGTTACATAATTAGTTTAATTTATGTGACCCCATTGATTTATTTTATACACTTAGTCACCAGTTAATTAGGTACTGTAAAACTAGCTAAAACTGCAATAAATCCCATCTTCATGAAGGTTATAATGTTCAGTTTCTGTTTTTTAGAGAGGTTCAAATTTAATTTTATGGTCATTTTGGAGGTTGCAGTTTGTGATGGTGTTGAAAAGTGTTGCAACTAAACATTATCCTTATTAACACACCGTATTAATATTTAAAATGAATTAATTCAAATCCTAATTTTTTTTGTCTGTAAAATGTCTGAAAAGTAAAACATCCCCATTATAATTTCAAACCATGGTTATGTTTTAAAATTGCTTGTTTTATCTGACCAAAAGTCCCTAACCCAAAGATAATCAATTTACTATCATATGTAGAAAATAATAAAACCCTGCAAACATTTGACATTTTTTGCTTGAAAAAGGACTGATGACTAATTATCAAAAATAGTATTAAAGAAAGAGCAAACAACAGTAAAAGCAGTAAACTGACAGTATAAAAGAATTTCCCTGAGATACAAAAACACCATACAAGGGTTTTTTGAACATGAAACAATACCCATAATAAATACTGAAATGTAATGTGCTATAACAAATCAATATTCCTGCCTGAACAATGTTGAAGGCTTTATGATGGATTTATTTCAGTTGGCGCGGTTGCACTGGCTATACAATCTATACAAAGAGTGTTCATCTAATACGCAAACCAGTTAAATGTCTATTGCTGTGCTTTTGATGTGTGCAAACAAGTCAAGGGCATGTTGCACATATTATATACACACACAACTGCATGTGGTGCACACAAGTTAATGCATCGTTGCCACGAAATCCATATTTCCCCCTGTAGGGCAGCCTCGCTAGATGCTCTGGCCTTGGCATTCGATTTTGTTTAGCAGATGAGTCGAATGTTCCATCGGGCTGGAGCTGGAGAGCAGCATTGTTGGTCAGAACAGGATGCCAAGCAGAAATTGTTTATATTCAAAACCACCATGACTGATGCAGCCTCTCTTTTCCTCCCCACTTTTTCTTTCTCTGCAGCTGCTGCTGTCCATCATAAAACAGAATCCCGGGCCTCGCTCGCCACGACCAGAATTCTTCCTCCTTTTCCTCTGTCTTCCTCCTCCTGCTTTCCCCTCCTCTCCTTGGAGTCTCCTCCGACACCGAGATGACAAATCCACCCCTGAGCGCCTGGGACATCCACCGTCACAACACGTCAACTTGACAAACTAGCCACCCCACGCTTGTGGCCACCCAGCAATGTACTGGAATTACTATGAATGATTTAACAGCATAAAAAAGAGACAATAAGAAGAATGTAATATAATCGAGAAGCCCTGCTCCAGCGGATAATGTACTTTTATTTTGAAAGTTTCATTTTATTTTGTGTTTTTCTTTTCATTTGTTTTTTATTGTTTTTGTTCCTGTTTGCATGTAAAGTAACAAACGTTTGATTTGAGCGTGCGAATGTGACGAGGTGTGTGCACGGGTGTGTGAGTGTGTGTGTGTGTGTGTGTATGTGTCTAGCTGTGTGAGTGACAACGTCTTTGAAGTACTATCAGTAATTGTGTCTGTTTTCATGCCACTGTGGAGGAAGAGGAGATAACAGAGATGTTTTTTGACATAAAAAAAGAAAAACCCCAGACTTTTTTGCTTTTGTGTCGTCTAAAAAACGATGTAAGGTGTGTTGCTCCTGTCGCCCGAACTTTACTCAGCAGCAGCATTTTATTACGCAGCTTTCCGGAATGCAACCCATTTCTGCTTTGGCAGCAGCAGCGGCTTGCAAAGTGGACACACGGAGACACAGACAAGTGTGACTAAAAGCCTCCTGTGCGTGGAAACACACCGAACACAGATGAGAGTTTGGACCCTCCGAGTTCATGACAAGCGAAGGAGGAAATCGTCTCTCTCCATGTGGACATGGAAGCAATTTAAGATGACGCACCTGTACACAGCAAAGGATCAGAAAAGTGAGGAAAAGGTGTTTAAGAAGGGAAAACGGTTGCTTATTTTGATTTTTTCCAGAGCACATCATACAGCTACAGGTTTAACCCAATGGACTATATTCTTTTTGTTCCTTTATCTCTTTAAACTATACTTATGTGAATGTTTTTGAACTCGTAAGTGACGCTTCATATAATACAAAAAACACCTCCGTCCTTAATACAGCTCTACTGCTCTTTCCGTTTTTGGCAATGCGTTGTTCTTTTGGGTTTTATCTATCGAAAAAGGACCTGTTTGGAAATATGCAAGACATGTTGGGAAGGAGAAGGAAACCAGAATGTACTGTAAAATACTTTTTTCCTTTACTTAAATGTTGGACGATTTCAAAAAAGAAAAAAAAAATTAACAAAACGCAAGAGTTAATGTTTGTCATTGTATGCCTTCCGATGCCATATGATCTAGCCATGTAGATCTAACATTCTCTCAATCTTCTTTTGTACTTTTTTTTTGACATGATCATGTTTTTCTTTTCTTTTTGTTGCCATTGTTTTTTTTGTTTTATTTTGTTTTTGTCAAGGAGCTCTAGGTACATGTAACTTATGTCATTTATTTATGTCCTTTTATATCTAGTTTGTAAAATAATAGCCTAAAGTGAAGAAAATAAAGGGGTGCCAAAGTGCATTCTTAATAAAGTAGAAACCATATGACGATCTCCCTGCCTTTTATTCACACACACACACACACACACACACACACACACACACACACACACACACACACACACACACACGGGCAGTGTTTGGTGCAAAGACCATCAGCATTTTCATCAGTTATTGTAGTCATTATTTCTGCAGAGGAGAGCTGATTACTTAACTATCATGCATTGATTACTGCATTGTGTGATTGCATATAATTAAGTGGTTATGTAACAGAAGGAAGAGGCCAAAGTAGAACATCAATCAGTTACTGGGCTCATTTTTTGCTTTCTATTTTACTGTTACTCTATGTAACCTAAACACACAGACAAAATAAAGAAATGGCCAGTCTGTTGGCAGTTTGTCCCCTCTGCAGCACATGCTCAGCAGATATCATGACACTGGACTCGAAGACTTGGCCCTCAACTCCTGTCAGACCTTGAAGCGGCAGCGAGCACCACTCACTTGGCATGGTGCATGTGTGTGTGTTTAATCAGAACAACATCTGCTTCCTGCACTCATTTCCAGCAGCGATAAACCACTGATTGTCCTGAGTCTTTGATAAGGGCTCAGGAGAGAGGGGGAAGAAAGGACAGTTTTAGAAACGGAGCTCAGGCGAACGTTGAGCCAAATGGCGTTGTACACATTTCCTGAGAAGTCACCAGCACAAGGCATGCATACATTAAAGCTCTGAAGTTTGCAGTGGGAGATGTTTATCGGCCTCAAGGGGAAAGTGTGCCTCCTTCACGGATTGTTGGCAAGCCTAGAGGGGAAGACGGAAGAAGATTAGTGAGGCTGAGCTTGATAAATTTGCCCTCAACTGAGGCTGTTTGTGTTTTAGATTTTTGACAACTTGGCATGGTATTTGAATGTTCAAAAAAAGAAAAATAGTGCATGTATAGACTAGCATGCAACGTCATTCTTGAACTTCCATTTCTTGAAACAGTTCCACATGAACCATGAATGCACAAAACTGTGTGCCAGTCCATCTTGTTAGATGTCAATGTTCTATAAGTCAATATAATTTATCCACAAGGAACCTTGAATATCTATAGCAAACTTAATGGCAATCCAGTTAAGATATTTCATTCTGAACCACAAATACCATCCTCATGATGGCGCTAAAACACAAATCAGTGGAACACCTGAGTTGTTAGGATTCATCATCTGGGGAGCATGCATGGCTGTACTAAATCCATCTTGTAGATATTTCAGTCTGAACCAAAGTGGTGGACCGACCGTCCAACAGACTGGTACACCAACACTGCTGTCCCCAGAGGCATCCTGCTAGCGTGGCTAAATAGAAGAAGAGGATGTTATACTGAAAGAAATAGATGGGGAGGAAGCAAGACAAAGAAAAGTGCTATATTCAGCCCTCACTGCCAGCAAAAAAAGAGGACAGAAAAAGACAAAGTGAGAGGAAGAAACCCAGACAGAGAGAGTTTGAGTGTGCAGCTCACATGGAAAGGAAAAGCTGGCTGTCTGCTAGACTTGGCAAAGTAAGCCAAGTCATGTTGAAAGTTCAGGTAGTGGCCCTTATTTGGCTGGAATGCTGCCTTTTCTTAACAAAATCAGCACAATCCAACACCTCTGTCAGTAAAGCCTCGACTTCTCAGGGAGACGGCCCAAGAAAATGGTCTCCCAGGTATTCCAGCCTATGATCCATTTTATGAGTAAAAATACAGCGCAGATGGTAGAAAAAAGAACATCCAGTATTTGGATAGTTGCTGACTTTATCTACCACTGATGTGAAACTTAATATCTACAATAAATTCCAAAGAAATATCTGTTGTATGCTTGCCTGGTATTGTAGGAATTCCATGTTGGACTATTCTGCAGATTACATTTTTCTTTCAGTGCCAACATTCAGGGCTAATGCTGAAAGTAGTGTGCATATGTGAAACACCTTAAATAACTAACTTCTGGTAGCTTTTTATTATGATTTACTTGAAACAGAAATATGTAAAACAATTACAGAACACTGCCCCGCCCTTGTGCAAATAAATTCACACATGGCTGTCAAAACCACTTCAGTCTAAGACCGAACTTAGACAAGTCCAAGTCAAGGATCCAGATAAGCCTCAGTCTGAGTCTCAATGGGTCAACAAAAACTGTCCCATTCCAAGACCAAGCCAAAAGTGTCCTATCACATCAGTATATGACATAAACCTTAAAAATAATTCTACACTGGGTTTTAAACATTCAGAATCAAGAACTAATCAGAGATGTAGTCTTTTCAAAAGTAGTGCAGTGGGCAGTACTTTGACATTGTCTCAAGATAATTTAGCTCTGCTTGCAAAAATAGCATGATCACCTGGATTTCAAGGAAGATCACCTGACTGACAGTACTGGAAACTCCAACTTCCTGTTAAAGTGGTTACCAGTTTAAAAAGTCTCATCTAAAATCATCAATGAATGATTTATAGATAACATATGATTATATACAATGTGATTTCTCAGAACCGTGAGATGGCATCATCTCAAGACTTCAAAAATTAAAGCCAAAATGTAAAGGTCCAGTGTGTAACATTTAGGGTGGATCTATTGGCAGAACAGTATAATCACCTGAAAATAAGAATTATGTTTTTGTTACCCTAGAATGACAAATGTTTATCTTCAGACGCCGCGGGTCGCGTTCCATGGAGTCTATTTCTACAGTAGCCCAGAATGGACAAAGCAAACACTGAACCTTTAAATTAAAAAAATCTAATTAAATACCTTTTAAGACCATTTAAGCATCCATGCACACCCTGTGTGCAGGAAGGCGGAAAGTAAGGGTTTGTGGGTCAGGCTGACTTTTCTGCCGGAGAGTAGAGTTTACATCTTGTCACAGACCTGCAATGAATGTTAATCTTGTTATGAGCTGTAGCCACGATCCTTCTGTAATCCAAGTGCCTCACCAGAAGCAAGTGTTTTACTTGCCTAACCCTAACCATTAGGCATGTCCTGAACCAATGCTGAGGCTCATTTCTCAATAATTTAAGACAAAGATTAAACGTATTTAATCAACATTGCACATCTTCTGCTTTTTAAATATTTATTTTTACTATGTACACTATGAATCGCTGACATTAATTTAATTTTCATGATGAATTTAGTTCTGTCTGATCTCATTTTCAAGTAGTAGCTTGAGTGTGCATTGAGCAGGTGTGTCATTTGGGTAAATACCGGTACCGAATTTGGACTCAATTTTAGCAGGTAACCAATATATTAAAGGACTTGGATCGGAACCAGGGCCAAAAAAGCTTTTTTGGTACAACCCCATCTGAACTATAGTTTAATTACCATAGCCACAATCTTCCCCTACCCTTAACCAGAAAGCATGAATTTGAAAAAGACTGGCACTGGATGATTCTTGCGTGCAAATGTGTTGTATGCACGTTATTCATTGAACAACTTTGGGATATGTGAGCTCCTGAAGATCACCTTAAAACTTGTCTCAAATGCGATATCTCAATCAAGCCTCAATACAGCAAACCCTTTCACACTTATAGCCACACAAATGGGCTAAAGACAAGTCAAGAAACATCAATCCTACCACCTCAGATCCTCTTTTGCGCGCACACACACACACACACACACTCACACACACACACCAGAACCCTAAATGCTTTTGTCAACCAATCTAATTAAAAACCCTTAAGGCAAAGTGCCAGCCCTTCAAACTAGCTTAACCCGCACAGCTCCATACTGTCACTGCAAACCTTTTCATTGGGTCACTTTGTTTCATAATTCAATTTCCTGATTCGAAAGATAAAACCCCTCCTGGCCCGTCCTCTAAGCCAATCACAATGGGGCGCCACCCTTCACACTGACATTATGATTACTCTGTCCTTTGTGTTGTCATTCTTAAGTACGTCCTTAAATCCACACAATATTATAATCCATAATCCAAACGCTTCAATCTTAAACCCCAGCTGCTTCAACCAATTCAAGTTTTCTTTTCTTAACTCTCCAGGTGAATGGGTGGCATTTTTGTTGTGGTGAAGGACGATTTAAGAGGAAAACTGAGGGCTGTTACGACGTACGGGGAAATATTTGACAGCAGTAAAAAAAAAAGAAAAGAGAAAAGCTGGAGGAAGAAAACAACAAGAGCTGAAAGCTTCAGTGGGAAAATAGCTGGGCAGAGTCTCTCAAACGTCTGAGCATATTGATCGAGAGACTTCCAGCATAGAGTTGACCTTGTGTCTGGTCTGTGAGGTATTACTTCTGAGGACTTTTGATGGACAACGCATATGCAGCGATACCCATAAAGGGCCGAAAAGATGCCTGTGTCGGAACAAAACAGGAGCAAATTCTGGCAGTATGACAGAGTGTGTCTTAATTTAGCTGCGTTTGAAATCTTTCAGTTCACAGTCAAACGCTGTCTGTGTAGCCGTCAAACATAGCTTTGGTTCAGCAAACACCAGAGGCAGAAACGATCGCAGACAAACACCCGACAACATGAAAAAGCACTTACGGGAGAAGCACCCTCTCTTGGTTGCAACCCGGCCTAAAGGCAACTTTTTTTCACTCCTGTGTCTCCTGTGAGTAATGGGAATGAACGGGAGACGAATGAGAATCAGAGAACAAAACCAACATGGGAAAACAGCCCCACGACAAAGAAAGAGAGAGAAGAGAGATAAAAGGATGAAGACTGAAGGGTGACAACTTAAGAGACAAAGCTGAGAACGTTTTTAAGTCAAGAAGTCTACAAGTAATTGGAAGCAGATCTGAGAACATTTATTCAAGGATGCTTAAGAACCTTTAGTGAATATTTTTAAAGGAAAGCAGAGGACTTACTTAAGATTTATGTTTTTTTTGCAAGAATGTCTTGCAGGAAAGAAAAACAGAAAATATGTCTATCTAGATTTTTTTTTTCTGTTCTTCTTGTGTTGTTGTGCAAAATTATGGGATAGTTTGCCATGAAATATGGTACAGACATACATTTTCCCACAAGAATAATCCTACTGACTTTCCCTTGACTTTTCTTTTAGTGCCAAAAAAAGTTTGACATTTTTGTTTTTTATTGAAATATTCTGATAGCTACTGGCTAATGTGTGGTTCACAGAGGATGAATTTTAAAAACTTGGTGATCTTAGCATTATCAGGTAAAAATTCTAATGTTTTCATTACGTTGGTTTTGACCGTATTTCTCCAAACACAGATGTCACACAGCCTCTCAGAGCTGCTACCATATTCCTTGTTCGGTAATGGCTGAGAGTCGAAACTGGGAGTTGGACATGGAGGGATGATAAAGAGATTTCAAGGGGAGATCTGGATCAAGTGGAGGAGAAGTTTCCTCTGTTTATGAACTCACTATTCAGCACCTCATAAAACATGGCTGTTTTCAAATATGCCATGGCTCTGAACATCTGTCTAAAGGTTAGGAGGACAAAACTGAAGGACGCATTTGCGGCGAAGCCAAACTATGTACTGGTTTAACCAGTCAACGCATGCCGCAGCTGCTTTTCTGGGAAAACTAAATGTATTGTTTGACAGTGACGGCTGCAGCTAACCTAAATTAGTACGTTTTCGCTCAAGGCTACAGCCACCAAACCAACGACAAGAAGGGCCTTTGAGTAAGTGGCCTTTGCATCTCTTCCCACCTACTTTGTGTGGGAAACCGTCCTTCTCCAGGAGCGTAATCCTCGCTGATTGTTGGTCTGTTGGGAGAACTTGGAGCTTTATCAGCCCCACCAGACTAATCTCACCTCCGGGCCAAGGGGTGCCGGCGGGTGGCCTGTTCCCAAATGAAGGCGAAGGGAGGTCACCTACTTGACCACTCAATTGCTCCTTATCCAGATTCAGTGGCCACACAGCTGGCCCCACCTGATAGGCTGACCTTTGACCTTACTGAACACACACAGAGCCAAATCCACACACATACACAAACATGCTAATCTCTAGAGCAAACCTCTTTCCCTAGCCACTGGCTCTCTTGTCTTGGACTCCTCAAGCTGGAAGGTTAAGGAGGGAAAGGGGAAAGTGCATGTGCGAGTGTGATGTGCATTCGGCTTTCATCTCTGCCAGCAAGATGAAGGTTAATCAAGTCAGCCCCCTAACCTCGCCTTCCTCCTCCCCCTCTCTGTCTGGATGGAGGCCCGATGCAGGTCCAGCAGGCTATCAGCTCAAGCAGAAACCTGGTTATCACAGTGAAAGCAATGTTCAAAATCCCCTTGATAACTGCCTGATAGACTGAGACAGACAGACAGCTATAGAGAGACAGAGGGAGAAAAGTGGAAAAGAGAAACGAAAAGAAACCTGTTGATGAAAGCAGAAGTGGGGAGACAGCCAGGTGATTCAATTCACACTCTTTCCAATTGCCCCCAAACCCCTTTTCTAACCTTATTTTACTTAAAAATTTGAAACAGAAAAGTAAAAAGAAGGAATGATAGAGTGAAAGAAAGAAAGAAAAGGCCCCTTGTAACACAACGGCCATCCATCATCTGCTGGTTTGAGCCCAACGGTGAGAAAAAGGAGTATAGATTAAAGGAGACAGAGAGCTCAGGCTTGGGGATTTTCTCTGTTCAGTGCAGCGTTGGCCTTTGGACCGTTGACAGCAATACGATTCCTATCACTGCTCGCATGTGGGCTACAACACATGCGATCCAGCATACACACACACACACACACACACACACACACACACACACACACACACATACACACACGCACACTCAAACATGTGGACACATACATGTAAACTTGATCCACAGTCTTAATCCTCAGTTTTCAGCAGGTTGGGGAATGGAATTAAAATAGCACCCATGCCAGGGGATTGTGCTACAACATTTTGTGATAAGATCATGAATAGAGAAATACAGTATGAAACAGCCCAGCTCGTCTATATGTATGAGTTCTTTCATGCCCAGCAGGTTTTTGTTAACAAGGGATGTGTGTTTGTGTGATAGAAGATAATGTGGTCTTGTGTTTCACATTACAAATGTATTACAGCTGCAACAATAATACTAATAGAAAGTCCTATACTAATACTGCAATTTGCTATGTTGGGTTTCGTTGTGTCACAAAACAATAAACACATAACACGCTTGCTAAAAATACATATTATAATATATAACACAAAAAACATAACTTACAGAAGACAAAACATTCATTGACATTGACTGGGACATGGATGAATGAAGACAGAAATTAAATTAAATTAAGATAATAAACTAAAAAAGCATAACATAAAAGCGTTCTATAGTAAACCAACACATTTGGACATTGATTTGTGGTGGTTATTACATTATTATTTGGGTCTAAAGCCTGTGCCAGCTAGCTCCATGTTTTTTTCTCCTTCCTTTTCTAGCATCATGATTTATGTGCAGGTCCTGGCATAGTGAGGAAATTCACTCCAACATTAGATAGTATATTAATTCTCAGATCATATGGACGGCTGGCTGTGGTTCACTTTTGACATTTTGATGTTGCATACAAGACAAAAAAACATTTTCAGGAGAGGGGGTTTTCATTATGAAACAAGCTATATTTGACTAAATCAACAAGAAATAAAATGTTTATTTTTGGTGTTTTAATAATGGGGAGTATTTTGGTTACATTTGGTAATCATTACTTATATTTAGGATGAACATGATTGTTGCTGGACTCCATGGTTGCCTGTAGCAGCTGGGGCCCCAGAAAGCTTTTCCCTTTTCCCCCATTATGGGCGGCCTTGCCTGTCTTTGTGGTATTTTGGTGCCCAGCACAGCATGCAGGTTGTCGGAGAAGTGCAAACAGGTGAGATGTCCATTAAAATGAGGCAGCGCAAAGCAGATGTTTGTATTTGGTGGGATTTGGGTCTCAGAAATTGCTGCGTTAGAACGATGTCTGTTCCTCAGACCATCAGCAATTCTGTAGCCAATGGGATGATTTTGTCAGCAAGAAAACACTAAACACAGAAAAATGCTCACAACAAAAATAAACAGCCAGTAGATTTAATTAAATCAGCATAAAAAAATTACATTTGTGGTTAAAGCAGGAATGGCAGTAATCAGTCTGCATTGATCTATACATTGAGATGAGTGATTCTGTTGTCCACATCTGTATGAAAAGCTTCTCCTTCAGATCATTAAATCCCTACAGACATCTGAAGGCAGCAGGACAGATATGTTGATAAATCTGCAGTACTGTACTACTATATTCAGATCAATTAGCATTTTCTCTCCTCATATGAAGCAATGCTGAGTCTTGCAACCGCTGGTCACCCTTAAGTAAAAGGTTTTGCCTGAGGGAGAGTCTTGGTTGAATCATTACCACTAAAGCCTATCGTTTACTGGAGCTCCTAATATGGGTTCTTCTCCATTTTTATTGCACTACGGTAACCTCCAGCAATCCAAAAACATGCTGGTTACAATTAACTAAATAACTCATATTTATAGTATGAGTGTCTATCTTAGTTATGCAATCAACTGCCGAACTCTCAAGGGTGTTTCCATTCCTGCTGCCTGATGCATGCTGGGATTGGCTCCAGCTCCTCAGCGATTCCTAAATTATTGAAAATGTATTGCCATTTCCTGCCATGTTCCTCACCTTTTCTGCTGAGTAAAAGTCAACAAAAACTACTGAACTAGAGATAACACAGAGTGACATAATCCGCTGTGAAGCAGGAGTGAGTTTTTCAGAAATAACAAAGCTCAGTGTGCCTGCTTTGGACAGTGGAAATTGAGTACTTAATAAAGCTGTGTAATAAGCAGGGCTGGTAGTGGGGCTGATATTTGCCTGCATTTTATATTTGTAGCTCTTTCATCCTGCCTCACTCAGCTTGCCTCCTTACATCCTATTTGAAGACATCATTCAATCTCTGAACTCCAGCCCCCACCGTCAGGGCTCCTCCAACCCCCTCGGAGTGAGGGATTCTGGGGCTGGGCCGGGTTCTTCACCCATACACGACCCCATCGACTGAGCTGCTCTCCACCGGCTAAATGATTGATACTAGCCTTTGCTAACTAGACTCCAGAGTCCAAAAACAACTAAGGCTGACTGGCCAGTCGGCTGCAGCGTGTGTGTGTGTGTGTGTGTCTGTATGTGTGTGTGCATGGATAATCAGCCCAGGAGACTCAGTAAAAATATGTGTGCAGGAATGAGGCAGAGTGTGTTTGTGTATGTTTGTGAGAAAATGTGCTTGCGGGTATAAAAGTTTAAAATAGCAAACCTTCTGAGTAGTTAAGGTGTGTTTATTGGGGGAGTGTGTGTTTATGTATTTCTTGTGAGCGTGTGTTTGTGTAAGGCTTAGCTCAGCACAGCTTTTTCAGCTTCATGTTTGCCCTCAAATCCAATCCGTACATGTACATTACATGAGCTCTTTGGTGTGGGAAAATGTGCGTGTGTGTTTTTGCGCATAGATTTGACTGGGTTGACTTAAATCCAGTGGGACCACACAGCACGTACCGATGGAGTCAGGGCTTGGTCATAATAAGGTTACAGTTAGGCTAATTGAATGAAGCTCTTCGTGCTTTGGTTCAACGGTTAGCCTGCTAGCGCTTTTTGAACCCATGACACTAATCGTACAGTCCATTAAGTAGCTATAAAGGGGCCAATAGCTAACATGGCATGGGTCACACAACAAGTAAAAAAAAAAAAGCTCTACCTGGAAAGATAAGGGCACAAATCGCTCTAAATGACATTAATGAAATACCATGAAATCAACCATTCCCTTTAGATTTAGAGTTTGATTTTCAGCTCAGCTCTGCATTCGGTCCTTGTTAACCCTGAGGTTCTGTACCTATTAATAACTATTATTGCCGTATCTCTACCATCATTACTGCAGGTCAATGGACCTATCTGGGGAACTTATGGCTAGACTATCACCATGGAAACTAAAGTCTTGCCTCTTATTAATTGGCAATTAAACTGGGTCACGAAACCTCTCTTAACAAATCACGGAGGTCCAATAACTTAAATTTCCCTTCACGTGCAGCGGCCGCGCTGTGTCTCATGGGTATTTTTGATATTTCTAAAAGAACAGAAGAGTCAACTAGCTCGCCTGTGAAGTGTGAAGGAAAGGTTTGGGTTTCAAGGAGAAGTGAACATTTTGAGGATGGGTTCAAGAGAAGAAAAAAAAGATCGAGGCCAAAATACAAATTAAAATTTTACCCAACCACAAGCTTGTCTCACACACACATATACAAACACATGGTGTCCGACTGTGTGATCCTTCATTTTAGAGAGATCAACTAGAAGGTGCAGCTCATTAATGCAAGTCAAAAACAGTATCATACTATCTGATATGTATGTTTTCATGCACACACACACGCACAAGCACCACTTAATAGTCTGCAGGCTGTTGCACCTGCTATGTGGTGTGGGCTGCGCCATACAAATTAGTTACGATGAGTTGCTGCTGACACCACTTGTTGCTTGTATCAGAAAAATGTTGTGCTGTTGACTTCAGTAAAATATTTTAGTTATTATTAGACAAGCTTTTGCCTACATTTTCAGTATTTATTACCATATGTATGTGTGATACAGCCATCCTCAGCTTAGTAAAAACATCAAAGCACAATAGAAGTAATAGACTTTTTTCACAGCAGCCATTTTAATAAGGTTAAGGTTCTGTTCCAATCAGAGTCAGGGTGCTGCTATTGTACATGTTGGCTCACTGGAAAGACTCTGCTGCACTAAATGGAACTTCACCCTTCTTCACCCTACTATTTCATTTTCACACACTAGTTTCTTTATTTCTGTCATCAGCAGCTTTCTCGTCTATCCAGATTTTATCAAGAAGATGCACTATAATTAAAACATCACTTTCTGCAATACATTTTGGTTACAGTTGACTGAGTTCAGTTAAAGTTTAAGTAGAAATGGTGCAAATGAACAAAGTTTAGTGTGAAACCAGGGTCAGCCCACGCTTGGCCCCAAATGTTGTCTCCAGGAGCATGCTCCCCTGGTGAGATTTATTTGCCCCAATTTACAGCAGCTATATGGACAATTTTTAAAGCCAGTTGAGATAATGAAATACCTAAAAATCTGTACTTTCCCTGGAAAAAAAATCAACCTGTGGTGCCTACATCCTAGTTTGTATCTAATTGGTCTTTAACATTGTGAAACCAGAACACAAATGAACATCAATTTTCACTTCTGGCTGCCACCTAAAACACAAAAACAACAACAATTGTCTGATATTATTTTTAAGTTACATAGCATAGGTAGGGTAGGAACTAGTTTTACAAACTATTTTTGTTAAACTATGCCGCAGTAGAGTTCACAGAATGAATATTTAGCTGACATATCTGCTACATGTGAATCAATACCATAATATTGTAATAATTTCTCCAGTAATAGAACTTTTGCTCCATTTACTAGAGAATGAGGAGAAAGGACAGAAAGTTGATGTTATACTAAAAGCCTAAAAGATTTGGGGCTTTTGAGAAAACATTCTGAGCTGGAGCCCCAGCAGCGACCCCCCCCCCCCAGCTCCGCCCCTGTGTGAAATGAACTAGTTATGACAATTAATGGTTATTTTACACTTGAGCTCATTGCGTTCAGCTGGGGTACCAGGCTGCTGCTCTCTTTCTTGAATAGGATGGACTTACAGTCAAAGTGTTGATGACTTATCAAGTAAGTTAGTGTATTTCTGTTGTCATGTGAAAACCAGCTGGGGTTCTGGTGATTTTCAGGTTTTCACTTCCTCTGATGGATCACATGGTTCTTCTGTGGGTCAAGAACAGTCTGCGACCCTCACGCTGATGAAACACTGTCAAAAACCACGTTGGACTGAAACAAGAATGTTTTTCTTTAGTTGTTGAAAACTTGACATATGAACATTTTTCATCCAGGAATACACATTGATTAATCAGTGTGATTAATTTTATGCTAAAATTCCCTGTTATTTCACTGCCATGTGTCTCCCCTTACCTCCATTACCCACAACACTCTCCTCCACCCAACCTCTGCTTATTCTCTCTCTCTCTCTCTCTCTCTCTCTCTCCAGTCTAAATAAAGTGTCTGCAGGGGTAACTCAGTCCCTGAAACAGTGGAGATTAACGTGTCCATTGGGGACAACAGTGAGTAGAGGGAGAAAGAGAAGAAGAAAGTGTTCTCACTGTGTGGAATTCAGTTCATTTAAAAATAGACCCCTGGCTTTTCTCTCAGCATGTTTAGTTGAGGGGCACAACAGCCCTCTGGTTTAAGAATGAAGAAAGCACTGTAACAATGAAAATGTTAATTGGTCATGTTTTGCTAACATTCAATTTAGGATATTGAGTTTTTTTTTTTGCTATACTAACATGATGAATATGGTAAACATTATACATTGGCATCTTAGCATTTTCATGACATTAGCATTTAGTTCAAAGCTGCACTGTGAACTGGCCATCCCTGAAATCTGATTGGCCGCCCCAAGTGCCACCCCATTATCCTTACCTCTTCCACTCTTTCAGAGGCTGTAGTAAAAAAAAAAAAGCCATCATAGATACTGGTGTCATATGAAACTAGATGACCTAACACATCCATAGGTACCAACCATAAACAACCTAAATAACACTCCAAAGTTTGGAGAAAGTTTAAGTAAATTTTGGGGCTGGAAAAACTGGCATGGCCATTTTCAAAGAGACCCCTTGACCTCTGACCTCAGGATATCTGAATGAAAATGTGTTCTATGTGCACCCTCAAGTGTCTCCTTTGCAGACATGCCCACATTAGGCTGATCCCATTTGAGCAAAACTGTGTTATTTTTCGCCTGTAAATTTGAATATTTCTGCGTACTGGGGTCCATCAACAGTATTGGAATTGCATAACTTAAGACACATACTTCATGCCACCTCCTGCATAAGTCAGCTCCCCTTTTGTGCCACCTCAGTCAAAAAAGCCTGTGGCGCTAACCAATGATGTTATAATTTGTAAGCAGCACAGCACATTGGTCTGATGATCTAATCCAGAAACACACATAAACTATGTAGACACTCATACAACCATCACATTATGGTCATATTTCACTCCTCACATACTCATTGACACGATCACACTTAAGAGTTAAGCTGCCGCACATAATGACACTTTCCTGTGGCGTTAAAATGTAACTTCAATAGGAGGGGAGGCGGTGGAGGAGGGAGAAGTGGTTACCTCCAAGCCAAACACTCCCAGCCATCCGAGGAAATCAAACAGGCGGCCTGACAGACAATCCTCCAATTTATTTGGCTCACAGCATGCTACCGGCGGAAGCCGAAGCTAAAATGGAAACTCAGTAACTGACCTTTAATGTAATACGGCGCCGATGGCTCACCAAAGAAAGCCTCTGGAGTAGCGGCCGCTGTGCGACTGTGGCTGTGTGTGTGTGAGAAAGTGTGTGTGTGATGAGTTATGACCAGCTCTCATGTCGGCATTTGAGAAGTTGAGAGCCAAAGCCAGGTGGATTAGGACAACTGGTCTCTGTGAGAATGCTCAAAATGGGTTTAAGAAAGTGGGAGTGCCTGTGTGTCTGTGTCTGTGTGTGTGTGTGTGTGTGTGTGAGAGAGAGAGAGAGAACAGAAATACACAACAGAAGCAGAGGCATGAAAAGCCGCCTTAAACAAAAGAAAGCAAAATAAAGAAAGCAAACCACCAGAACTGCACGGAAAATAGAACATGTAAAAAATAAAATGTGACTCAATCACACTGAGAAAAACTAGCCCAAACTAAAACACTAAACAGCGACTGCATGGGCTGAGGGCTCGTTGGAGGCACTAAACTCATAGATACACACTTCCTCTGCCCCTTCACTTGCAGGTCATGACCCTTCTGACCTCCAAAACAGGTGTGTCAGCAAGGCCTTACAGAGCCCCTTTGTTTGGTGGAAACAAATGATACTTACAAACACTACAGGGAAAGGAGGTTAATGGCGGTGGAGTGGAAAAGGAGTTTCATCTGACTGAACTCGGAGGAAGAAGGGTTGAACTGAATTATACTGTATACTGGGGAGTCGTAAAGTGAACATTTCCTGTTGCCTCCATAATGTGAAAAATATCCTGAAAAAATATATGTAAAAATGGTTGAGAAATCCAAAATAAACATTTAAAAGTAGGTCGTTTTTAAGGAACAATTCCAATTATTTATACAGCCAAAAGCCCTGGTCAGACAAAAGTGACGTCCTCTTGATATGGATGGTGCTGAAAGCGTGGCTAGAGAGCTAACCAGTAACCTTCTAGAACTACACACCCATAATAGCTCACTAGCCACGGATGCCAATTAGCAGGCTAGCTAGTTTGTTTGCTAACCGGACAGTGAGAGTTCATTCAAGAGATGTATTTGTAACATAAGCTCCTGTATTGTAACTGTCTGCAAATAATAAAGAACCACCACAAAATCCACAAAAGCTCAGTATCCAAACTGTTATATAAATGTGAACCTAGTGTTATGCAGCTAAAATAATGAAATAACGGCCTCTATTTCTAATTGGGCTCTCCATTCCTTCAAAAGTCAGCACAGTCAACACAGTGGATTCACACGTCCAACTTCAACAAGATCTCGCTTTATTTTGTTATCGCAAGTTTAATGACGGATCACAGAGATTTAACTGAAATTGATTCGCTCCAAAACGTTGCTGTTTTCAATGCCGGTGTTAGTGGGCCTTCAGTCCCGAGTTTGTCTCAGAAAGCTGATTTGGATAACTACAGTGGGAAAACAGAGTAGAAAAGAATGACAGGTCAACAAATACGAGAAAATATCATTAAAAAAATATTTGAGAAGATAATGAGTAAGTGCTTTGTTTAGTGGTTATTAGCGTCTTCAGTACAACTTTCAGCTTTTGTTGTAATCTAGAGATTGTACTGTTACATGCCATTACACCAGTGTCTCCCCCTTTCAGAAGAAACACTCCACTTTCATAGTGACAGAAAGAAAGAAAAAAGAGCTCCAGTGAATGCTTGTTCTCTTCTTTTTCCTTTCAGGCAATGAATAGAATTTACTTATTCATCTGTTTATCCGTTCCAGCGACACATGAATACATTCATCAAAGCCACCCTAATCCTGTGTTTTGCTCACATGTGTTTTTGTAAGCGCGAGTGATGTTGCATTGGTAAACATTATTATCCTGGGACGAGGTGTAAAATGACAGCGAGACGGAGAAAGAGAGAGAAAGATGAGGGAGCTGCTTAGGGGAGATATCATTCGCGTCAGTCGGAGTGAACACCTATCGATTTACATCCAGCGCTCCTCTGCGCGCCACAATGAGACCTCATGAATAATTCATGCAGGTCCTATGAAAGAGCCATAAATACAGTCAGTCTGCTCGTCAGCATAGCACACTCTCAGCACTTATGGTCACCCAACACGGCTAGTTAGCAGAGGAAGTGGGGAGATGCAGGAGGAAGAGAGGATGCACTTGAGGTAAAGATTAGGATGATATAATGTTCTTTGCTCTGTCTCCACTTCAGAATCAGATGCATGTTCATGATGCACCATCTGCAGGTGTGATCTTCCCTTTAATGAAGGTCTACCTGCAGCAGGGGGCGGGGCCTTAATGATTCCTAGACGTCTTTTGTTTAAAGTTGTCCCCCAGAGTTGTGGAGGGCCTTCTTCAGCACAGCCGCCCCTGCTTTGACGACCCAGAGGATTTACATCCCACTCCCCACCATAAAACAGCCCCTCGCCTTTCATTCCTTCCACCCCGCCTTTACGATCTGGAGTGGAAAGGGTGCCTGAGTTATGGGCTTTGTTTGGGACAGAAGAAAAATAAAAATGCTATACAGCCACAGCATGTCAGGGATGTCAAGGAGGATTGTCTGCCTCGCATGTGTGGTGAATTTAGAGGGGACCGACCAGGGAATGAGGGGGATGTGTGTTTGTAGTGGATGCTGTTGCACGTGTGTGTTTTTCATCAAACCGTCATTACATCCAATTAGAACATGGAATAAATCAAGCAATACGTGCACACGACTCTGAATCAAATATTTGAGCTGAAAATAGTCAACAACTTTACAGGAGAGGGAAACGGAGAGGATGGAGTTACTGCAACTGAAGTAAGGCCGTTTGTGCACTTTTGGAAAAGAGCAAAGTATGAACGGAGAACCTCTCTTTTCAACACAATACACACTCTGTTTGCCTCTGTAGTGGTGGAATGGGTGCTGTCTAATGACCTGAAATACACACCTCTTCATTTGTCAAAAGAGCTCGTTGCCCTTATACACTTCACTAAATCTCCACACTACTGAGGTCATCACCTCACAACTGCCATCCCTCTCTGGTCATCTATCTCCTCAAGCGCTGCGACTCTCCCCCCCATGAAGTGCACTTTCACACACACACACAAACTCACGCACACACACACACACACACACACACAAAGTAGAACAAACCTTCATTTCAGGCCGGCTCCTCTCCACCGTAAAGCACCAAACGACTGCTCCGTCCTTGAACGTAAACGTATTAGGGAGACAGACGAGGCGTGGGAGGAGGAGCAGGAGGAGGAGAGAAAGCAGGAGAAGGAAAACAAGGTAAAAGAAAGGGCTTTTTCATACTGACAGTCAGCTTAATGAAAAAGCAGTTAGGGCTCGTATATCTGCTGGCCCCAAGGTTCGGCCTCCCCTTTTTCCCCCCTCAGTAAGAGCCGCTGGGCCGACGCAAGCTGCGTTGTGCCAGGCCGGGCCTAGCCGAGGAGGGTTGGGTTCGGCTTGCCGAGGAGAGCCAAGCCAGACGGGCGAGGGTCAACCAGGACTGGGAAGGGTCACGTCAGGCTAATGAGAGCTGAGCCAGGCTAAGGGAGGGCCGGGGAGGGGTCTTGGGGAGAGCAGTGTCGGCCTTGAGTGCGGTGCAGTCGGGCACATCCATCCACAGCGGCAGACAGGAAGGACGGGACATCAGTCACCGGAGCTGCAAACCGCAGAATGCAGCACACTGAACACACAGTTACACACATCCAGGAGCATGTACACACATGCACAGTCATCTACACTCACACAAATACTCCCTTCCTCTTCTATTTCTTCCTCTGCAGCTTCAGATCTCTGCCAATTCTACTCCCTGTAACACTCAGCGCTTCCAGTAACTGATGCACTGCAGAGTAAAACCCGTAACGGCTAATTTGCAGCTAACGAATACATCAAGAAGGTCACCAGCAGTGAACTACACAAAGATATAAACCTTTTAATTCAACAATACTACAGTATGATTTAACCGCCTGACATGTTGGGCTTTTCCCTGCTACCGAGTGAATGATGAAGTCAGTAATGTTCAACAGCACGTGAAATGGCCTACATGGCTGCCATGTTGACGTGCATGTGATGAGCTGCAGATGAACTGGGCCAAGGGTATCTGCTACAGTCAGATGAAAAGCCATCCCGTACACAAGGGAGCCTCTATCCACAGAAGAGCAAACTAATTTCTAGGCCAAGAAAGTTATCGCTGCATGCAAGGGAAACTGAGACAGAGAAAGCCTTAGCGTGCCAGTAGCAAGACACGAGGTAAAGAGTTTCAATCAATAAAGTGCGTGTTTGTGTGAGAGTGGGAAGGTCTTAATGTGTGTTTTGAGGGGTAATTAGCTCACACAACCGTCAAAACAAATAATATCTGGATGTACAATACTTTTTTGGCCTTCAAACTCCAAGGCCTGAATCCATTACATCAATGCAGGATATCTCGAAAGTATTTCAACCCAGAGAAGGCAAGGTCGCTCTAAACTAACTTGGTCAAGGAGCTTGGAGGCATCCTTTCATCATTAAGGTAAATAAAAAATGCTCAGACCGAGGGGAAGGGGGATTTTGTTTTTTTCTTTTGGTGGCCTTGAATGCCTCTCTTTATCAAAAGCATACCATTTGCAGGCAACAGTAAAGAGTGGATGGGAGCAGACAGGTACATCTGGAACGCTCTGAGAAATAAACTCTCTGTAAACGATCTCCTTTTTCATTTTCAGCGTCTCACATTTCCACTCTCTCTTTTCCTTTCCCTTAAGGGTCAGGGAACCAAACTGCAAAACCATGTTCTTACTTATCTCGAGTGGAGTCCACTCATGCAGATAGTTTTGGATTCATTTGCCCAGGTTTTGAGATATCCATCTCTGACTTTCAAAAGCAGCACCCTTTTCCAGAATCATTGTCCCTTTAAGAGTTCTGCTACCTAACTCTCTCCCAGAAGGTCCCGTCAAAGGGATTCATTTGGGCTGTTTTGTTAGGTTCGGGTTTTTGCCATTTTCAAATGTAACTTGTGGAGAAAGGTTTCTTTTTCTCTCTCTGACTATGCCATCTGTGTCCATGTTTGTTTGGATGAAATAAAGCAAAAATATAGCTTCCACTCTTGGGCCAGGTTTGTTTCTCAAATTTGGCAGTACCAGGAGACTTTCTTCCCAAGTAAAACACAGTATCAGTTGTATCAGAAAATGCCCCAAAACATTTAATGTTCTAGTGACAAAGAATAAAAGGAACAACAGGAAGTTGCGTGACTGCCGCTTCCTACCAAAAGTCATCGTTGGGGTCTTCAAAACCTTGGCTACGATCTCTCCCTAATCAAGTCAGTTTTGTGCCAAACCTTAAAGGTACCCACTGGAGTTTTTGAACACTAGTCGTTCTGTGGAGCAATGTTTTTATCATTGGGTCACTGCACAAGGGAATGTGCACATGAGATGCAATACATTGTTTTCAAAACTTTTCAAAGCTATTTCTTTGGTAGTAAGCAGTATTACTGAACAACCGATATGGGATCCAGTAATTTTGGCCTGTATCAGATCAGCACATGTCTACTAAAAACCTGTGGGGACAATATGTGTGATTTAGTGGATATATTATATATATATATATATATATATATATATATATATATATATATAATATTTACAACTACTTTTCTCTCACTTTATGCAGAAGAATATCAGCAATGAGTTTTCCATGCAGACAGCCCATTTAATAAACAGAATTTCAGCGCAGGCCTTTGCCCCATACGCGAGTTATGAAAACGTAGGAGTGTAATAAATGTAAGTGCACAATAATAAACATTGAGTACATGTGTGGGTTTATGCTCTGCTACTGACCCTGAAACCTGAATGTGTGATAAGATGTAATGAATTTCCCTGGCCTGACATAAAACATAGCATTGACTCAGTGTTTACCCTGCAGAGGAATGCCAGATACATGGAGCCGCTCTCTCTCCGAAGCTGTGCTGCTGCTTATATCGGATGACTGCCATCTCACACCAACACACTCACACACACCAATATGAGCTTTTAAATTCATCACATTTTATTTATAATCTTTACAAGGCTGTTAAACTGAGGACGAGGTGTCTGGGAATGTGTGTGTGTACATATGGGTGTGTTTTTGCACTGTACACACAGTATATGGCTGTGACTTTGCTTCCTTCTCTTGGAATATTTCTCCATTATCTTTATCTCTCTGTCTCTGTCTATGCTATTGTGTCTAAATCAATTCGCCTGTAAGCCGACCTTCAGAACTTACTGTATGTACTTTTTCCCAGGTGCCAGGATTGATAACTGGATTAGAGGCTCAATAATAAGTACACAATGGCCTTCTTTGATAAGAGGAACGCTGTCAGAAGGGGAGACTGAGAGGGGAAACTGTGCCTCATAGAAACCGCTGTGGATTACTAAATAAAAGAGTCATAAAATGCAGCCCTTTGGCTCTAGCAGAGGAAAGCTTATGCTAACACACAGCGGTAATGATTTTAATATCTGCGTTTAGAGCAAGAGACCACACGCTGTAAATTTCAAATGCACCTATTGCTGTGAGATACACCCCTCCGCTTCTCTGTGACTGCCTTTTCTCCATCTGCCTCGCTCTGCCTTCCATCACCTCCCTTCTGGGTCTTTTCTTTCACTTTTTTGAGGGAAAAACATGCAGAATCAGCTCCTGTGTTTCTCTTTATATACACAGGGGCAGATCTTTTTATTATTATTTTTTCCCCTCTCTTTGGAGCAAAATAAGGGTTTCTTCATAGCAGTGCAGTCAGGAAAAAATATCTGACCTTTGGACCAGTTTTAAAAACATCAGTTGCGTAAAGTCCTACAATTTAATTTTATGTTTCTGTATTAAAGTCTCCAATGAGACTTTTTTTTTTCTCTTTCTCTGATCAGGAGCAGGCCTGCGAAAATGAATCTATTTAATTCTTGAACACACAAGGAGAACAAATCTTTGAAATTACGGGTCCACTTTGGGGGCCGTTCAGGCATCTGGCAAGTCACATCAAACGCACTTCAAGTGGTCCAAATGTTTTTGTTCCAAGCGGTATTCTATTAGCCTACAAGTTTGCCAGAATATGATAAGAAGTGAAATCACGAATGTAAGAACAGTGCCTCTGCTCTCTGCCCTCCATCTTCTGTCTCTGCATCTGTTCACTGTTAGCAAGATAATTATTTCAGTACCCCCCTCCTCTACTTTATGCTAAAATTCTTAGCCAATGTTGTTCCTATCCAACTGTCCAGGAAATTGTAAGATTTTTCTTTGTGGTTCCAATGGCAGGTTTTATGCAAATGAAGAAGACATAAAAAATCATGAATTATAAGTTAGCATTACAGTATTATTGTTCATCTGTCTGGGGACAGGATTGATTTAAACATATCTGCACACCATCCAAACTTAAAATTATACTACAGCTCCCCTTTCACGTACAGCAAATCACTCATTGTGCTTCCTATTGTACTCCTTATCTTATTTTATTTTGTGCCACATCTTGTGTAACATATTTTTGTAATGTTTTAATGTAATATTTTGTTTTGCACATTTCCTGTTGCACCCATTCATTGTGTATTGTACAACCATGACGGTTGCCACAATTATAGTACTTATTATACATATTAAAGCTGCAAGCAGTGATGAGCGGGCCTTCACATACATATAATGCCACCACCGCCAATGAGCATGCGGCCACCAAAGATGCAATTCATTTGGATGAATAATAATGATAATTCCTTCAGATATAATTGAGCCTTCTAAATACAGAAGAGCAGCGTTCTTAATCAGGTGCAGCTGAGATCTGTTTTTAAAGGGAGAAACACACCACTTCAGTAGTCAAGTCTACTAAAAATAAAAGCAAAGACAGGTTTTCTAAGTTGTTAAAATTTAGTTTTTTTTTAGAATTGAGTCCATAACTACACCAAGATTTCTAGCCTGGTTTGTGGTATTTAACAACAGCAATTTAACCTGAGCACTGGCTTTTAATCATTTGTCTTTGGCTCCAAAAACAATTATTTCAGTTTTTGATTAACTGAAGGACATTCTGGCACATCCAATCACTGATTTCTTCAATATAAAGTACTTACTCAGTAACTGTATGTTATAGTCACTGCGTGATATTGTTATGCAAGTCTGTGTATCGTCTGCATAATTATAATATATATATATATTTTTTTTTTCCCTACACTGAACAAGTTAATAGTAAACAACTAAATAAAATAAAAAACTAGGCTTGCTTATTCATTGTAAAGTTATTTCTTATTTATTAAAATATTTTTGGTTCAAATACTGTATACTTTTCTAATTCAGTAAAAGAAATAAAATAAAAAAAGACACTGAGCACTATCACTGTTAAGAAAGAATTTTCATGCTGAACAGTAGTTCATAATTTCGATTCTGTTACTGTACAGTTTTGCTCCTTTTCTCACCGTCTAGCAATGCATCCATCCACTCACGCAAACTTCATGTACACACACCAATGCAAACCCACTAACAAACACACTATCACACACACAATGCGGCCGTCCTCTGGCTATATCTGTCAGTAGTGGTTTATAGTGGGAGCCAGGCACTTCATTAGTGGACAGCTGCTGCTGCTGCTGCACCTCCTTCCATACCTTCACTTCCTCCGTCTCTCCATCCTCTCCCCCTCTCGGCTGCCCTTACCCTGAACTTGTCCTGAGGGGGAAGATAGAGAATGAGGGAGGAATGGGAAAGGGAGGAATGGGAAAGGGAGGAAAGAAGAGGAGAGAGGGGGAGGGAAGGAGTCTGAACTCTGCATGCTCAGATTGTTACACTTCTGTATCAAGAGAGGGACTGTGTGTGTGTTTGGGGTGGGGACTTTCCCATTTTATCTTTGTGGGTGAAGGTCCACTGAAGTATGATGATAAAGTATCTGTTCTGTGTGTGTATTTTATATACTGTGCTGATCACAGTGCAAGTTAGATGAGTCAAACGGAGCCTTGTCACCAAACTGTCATTCCTTCAGTTAATCCACCATGACACACACACACACACACACACACACACACACACACACACACACACACACACACACACACACAGAAGACGCCAATATCTGAAAGTTTCTTGCAGAAAAAGAGAGAAATAAACATGAACTCTCTGATATGAAATATTATATCAGCCTAGGATCATGTTTTCAGCTACATCCATCTGACAAAACACTTATCTGTCCCATCTTGCGTATCTTTTTCACCACTGGAATAAATCCAAGCTGTTCTGCTCTGAGAGCCTTTCACCAAAATCCTCCCCTGAAGGGCCGGCATCAATCCCAGCTCCTCTTTCATGTCTAATCGACTTTTACAAGCCCTGTCCCTCATAGGCTGACTTTTACAACTTTCTGCTCCTGATTGGCCGGATGACTGAGTGTCGCAGAGTGGCACAGGTGCAAAACATTACTCCCCTAATAAGAGCCAATTATAAACAGGTGTGCCAGCAGCGCAGGCAGGAAAGGTGACTTTCTAAAAACCGAGTGAGCAGCCTCCGAGGCAGGGGAACCGTTACACGACTGAACACACGAGGGGGTGTTTCATGAGGCGAACTGACTCGTTTTAATAAGTTCTGCTCATTTCAGTTTTACAAAGCAAGGTTGGGTGGACGCCAGTTCAATTACAACTTCTGCTTTCATCCAAATGTGGTCAGGGGCAGATTTAAGGTGGCTTAGCCGGACTGCTGTTAGAGCAACTCACCATCATGTGTGAGGAATTAAAGGCCACTGATCACTCCTGTCAGCAGATAAAAGCAGCACTTCAAATATCTTTTTTTCTTTAATTTACGAAATCTTTGTACCTTTCAACTGTTGCAATTAGAGATCTGTGTAGACACGGGAGTGTCTTATGTCACTATTAAAACATGTTAATAGACACCGGTGTAAATTTCAGCAACAAGTTAACTATGTTGACTTTTGGCTTCACACGCTGTTTGAACAGCAGCCTCCTCGGTGAAAGTCTGGTGTTTGTGTCTTGTTTGAGACTGGCCTGCAATAAAGTTTCAGTATTAATTTGAGGAAGGTTACAGTTTCCTCACCTCTCCAAACAGCTCTGATGTTTTCATTGCCACTATTTTTCGTCTTTCCAGTGGAGCTGAAGCTTCAGTGAGAAATAAGTCACATGCTTCCTACAGTGTGATTTATTTAAGTCTGTTTCCATTGCAATTTGTCACATTTTGTTTCAATTGATACACCAACTTTACCACCTCAGCCAAGCGTAGAGACTTACTTGTGATAATTGAGACTTTTTTATTTCTGGCATTTCCACTCTGTTTTCTTTGAGGCACAAATTGAAAATGCGCAGAAAAATAGGTGGATGGAAACACTTATTTACATATAGTGGAGTTGGCACTCTGGCTTGCAGCCTAATCACCACAGATTGCTCCTTTTAAAGCAAATGCTGCATAAGTGTAAGCTTGATGTACACAGTATTTGACAACTGACTGTCAGGCTGCGTCTGTGGCTTTTTTGATTAGGATATAATGCTTCTGCCTTTGTTGGTCTTCGAATATTTATGAAACTGCATTAACTGTTCATTTGTCCGGCATTCATTAAGGACACAATGTGCGCTTCTGGCAGTTTGTGTCACTGATGATTTGAATGATGCACAGTGGTAGCACATTATATCAACATTAAACTGGAAAAGACTCAACTTCCATCAGTGAGTCTTCTACAGTTCTTACCTTACAGCTCACAGTATCTTACTCTCCAATGTGAATGCCTTTCTCAGCCATGTCTCCTCTGTTCTTCTGATGGCCAAAAGACAATTTAAAATGAAATAATGCAGAAGAAAGAGGTAGAAGCCAGATGGTTCACTTACCAATCGCAAAATATCAAGAAGCGATGATTTGACTAACAAAAATAAGAGTCAAAGTCTGAATCACATCTAAATATTTGGTTATCTATACTAAAGCACCAGCACCTCAGACCAAAACTGTGGGCCCTGTGGTCGACCAGACTCCACCGACAAAACCAGTAATTTAACCTAGCACATAATCCTACAAAACACCACGAACTGGACTGAAAATTCACCAAAACTGTCTTTGTTAGTCTTTCCAGTGTTTTCAACAATCACCACAACTGCTTTAGTGGAAACCAACCCTTAATTCACAGAGTTAGATGAGGAAATAGCCGCCCAAAGGAGAAACTATGGGGGCTGCAAAAGAAGATAATTCTCCACAAAAATTTAAATGTCAATAAGATAAAGACACAAAACAAAAACGCTGTGAAAACACCATATGTTGGTACAGCAAGCATTTCTCACTCCTCACATCTACCTTTTTTCCATCTCAAGCCGTATTCTCATTGGCTGTTTCTGGTCTCAGTTAAGACTTGCGTCAGTGAGCAACACACAGAGATATGAGTTATTGTACAAATCAAATATACCTCATCTGAACATGACGAGTGCTTCCAAATGTCCACTGCAACCAACCCAAACCAGCCATATCTTTGTCTAAACTGGAAATTAGTTGTGATGGCCAAATTGCGTCAGTAAACTGCCAGAAAGATGTTCAGCGTGTTCCTTTTAGCACTTCCAGCCTGGAAAGAGACATTCACTGCTAAAGAATGGAAAAACCTGTTTATTTTAGTTTTGGACAGAATTCAGATTTACAGACAAACACGACTTGAAATCCAGATGTAAATACACTCAAGATGTACCCAACATCTCATCAAGCAAATCAGCTGTTGAAGAGAACACTGATGCATTTGGTGTGATAGAAATGGAAATAAGCTTTGTCGTGTGGATCCGACCAGGTGACAAGGAGCTTAGTAAGTAAAACATCCCAGTGAGGAACAGATTGTTGGGATAATGCAATAATCAAGACAAGGTGTTTACTGGCACTTCTACAACATGTAAATATTAAGAGAGGGAAAGACATAAACAGCAGTCTGTGATTTGGCGAAGGAAATAAAAATCCAATTTGACTATGTTGGAGGCAGATTTAAATGTCAAGTAAATATGTAATACAGCTTAACTAGACACAGTCCAGATACAGTACAAGATGTGTGTTCAAGCCAGATACAGAGGGGGCTTATTCTCAGGAAGGAAGTGTTCTGAATCAGGAGCAAGAGTTCAGTCAATACTCATATGTGAAAGCAGTATATTACAGGCTAAGATCCATAATACAGACAAAGAACAGTGTACAAGTTCTGTAAGCAGGGGCGTAATTTCCACTTGGGATGGGGAGACATTACCCAATTTTCCCACAGTTTCGCAGCTCAGGCTACATACAGGCCTCTGATTTGAGGTGCTTGTTTGAGCCAAAGGCAGCTTGAGTGGAAGGTTTGCAGACACCAAAAACACTGTCAACCTGCTCGTTTTTTGGGGGAAAGTCCAATGTGTACATTCAGGAGGATCTGGCAGAAATAGAATGTAATAATCATAGGTATGTTTTCATTAATGTATGATCACCTGAAAATAAGAATCATTGTGTTTTTGTTACCTCCGAATGAGCCTCTGTCGAAGCACCATGTTTCAACAGTAGCTTAGAATCGACAAGTTTTTCAAAGGGAGGGTGAGGTGAGGGGGTTGTAATCTGCAGTCTACACCACTAGATGCCATTAAATCCTACACAATGGTCCTTCAATCTATATTTCTATTTATATTTGACAATGTGTTACAATCATATGCTCCTAAAATATGCGTTTACCATCAACCAAAGATAAGGCAGTAAGGGCCAGTGCTCTTTTTTAGTCAAGATGTAAAAAATTATCTGGTCTCCATTAATAAAACTAAATGGGATTTTAAGACTCTGCTGCATACTGTTGCCCAGAGGCAAATGAAACCCTTTTACAAATTTTACAAGTTGTAATACCTGATGACACGTTTCTGAACTGGAGCAGATGTAATGTTGCATTTTGTTTTCAGAAAGCACACGGGACAGTGCCAGAGAGGTTACATACATTTTATTATTTAACCCCTTTAAATCGAGATACAAGAAAAAATACAAGCATGTGGTTGAATTTGTAAAGAAACGTAACGTGATCAGTTTTTTTATTGATAAATTTTCAGAAGACCCCAACCCAATACAGAACTCCAAAATACAGGCTTAAAACTTTTTTTTTCTCCAAAAAAGTAAGGTTAATGACATTTAGATAGCATTTCAAATTTAATTTTTATGGAAAGCATAGAGAACCAATTCCATCATAACATGTTATTTTTGTGTTTTTGTGGATTGATATGTTTCTAAACACAGGAAAGAGCATTCACATATTTTTCCTGGGGTTCTTTTTTTTAATGTTTTGTACTAACCCATGGCTCCTCCATACGTCTTTGTACACCTTTATAAGTCAAAGTGGTCTTGACTTGAGAGTCACGCTGAGAAAGTCAAAGCTGACCAATACTTAATTAATTAGGTACGATACTGTAATTTATTATGCAGCAGATGTTAAATAGTTTTCTTGCTTCAGTCTTTCAGTAAAGCTTGTGTGGAATCAAACAAACAACAGAGTGACTCATCTGCTGACTAAGGCCTGCGGCTGTGTGAAGCATAAGCGGTTTTACAAGATTGATTAAATCTAATTCCTTCAGCCTGATCCCGCTGTCTTTTAACTCAGAAGATTCTTACAATGGTGAGTGATGTGAAAATGAAAGGAGTGTGTGTATATATGCTGCTGTCTGTAAGGCCAGAGGAGCACGGTATGCTTTACACAAAGACCATGCCAGAAACTTGTATAAACAGAGCAGTGGCCACAATGGCTCCCCTGCCAAACACTGGGTTTCTCATCAACCTCAACTAACCACACACAAACACAAGTGCACAAACACACAAACAAACACACAGGGATATGGAGACAGAGTGAGAAAGCAATGCACATAAACGCGTAATAATATAGACAGACCAAAGAGATGCATCCAAAAAAAGACAAAAACACACACGCGCTAACAAAGTGACCTTGTGACTCACCTCCCATTTCATTACAACTATGTGAGATTGAGCAGAAGCCGAGCAAATCACTGTCAGAGTGGATCCAAACTAAACATGAAACCACATCTCTCTCTGACCTTCTGGAGAGCCATCCGAAAAAAACACACACAAATATATACAGATCCAAATGTCAAAATGATCCAATCTATTCTCCATTTTGCACATATTGATTTGGACAAAATGGACCACAAACACCACAACGCTAACAGGAGAGAGCAGGTCCTACAGAGATCAGGTTCTGAGTGAGAGATGGAGGGTTTTCCCATATGTGAGGAGTGAAATATGAGGACAGAGTAAGGGAGGAAGAGAAAGGGAGGATGAAGAAGAGGGAGTTGTTTTGGGGCTGATATCCATCCAGTAAGTTCCTGGGACAGGAGAGAGGAGCAGGGAGTTGGACACTGGCCTTCCTCCACCTTGACACACATCCAACTGCATCCTTGGCTTGGAGATCAGAGTGAAAAGTAAGGTTGGAGGCCTACAGGCAAGGACTCAGGGCAGAGTGTGCAGGGCCAATGCTGCGTCTGTTCCTTCTGGGCCTGACAGCTGGGAACAGTGAGGGTGTCTGGAGGCGGAGGTGAGGTGGTGATGGGGATTCGGAGAGGGTCCGCATCCTGCATTGTTAACTTTTACTGTCTCTTTTTTACTGTGTGGTTACACATGTGAGTTTGTGTGGCATAAGGTGTATTTGGATAGTTTTCCAGCTAACTGTTTTTATGTTCTATATACATTACATAATAATAAAGTGGCTTAAAGATTTCTGTTTTATTACAATGTTGGTATTTTTCATAGTTTTAGTCAGTTGATTCCATTCCAGTTGATTATGATCAGATTATACTCATGCAAATAACAGCTGTCTGACAGGCCAAGATTGAAGTGGTCAGATGGTCAGACAGGTTGTAAACAACCCAACACTGCGGGTAGAGCATATAAACCACCTTATTTTTGGCAGTAATCTAAAAGTGAATGCATCTAAAATGTTGTAATGAATGCAACTGCACAGAAAAACTGTGATCGGTCCAAGTTGAACCAGGACCTCGGTTTGTTGTTTGTTTGAGACTTTCGAGGGACCACTACAACCTGCAAGGAGAAAATTGAGGGTGTCACTAGGCTATTTTTTGTTATCCATGCTAACATATCTAGTAAAAAACTATCTTTGTTTCATTAGTTAAAATCTTGAAAAAACAGCACCTTATCACTGTGATTCAAATGTAATCAGTGACTGTAAAGTAGCAAGCTAAATACTGAACATGATGAAAATTCATGAAAACAACTTTTACTTAATCAGATTCTAAAAAAAACACAAGGATCCCTGAATTAAAAATGACTTTTCAGGAGTTTGTCGCCCTGCAGAAGACTTTCACCAGCTCTGATCAGAATGTCTCACTGGAAAAATATCAGATAATGAAGAGGGTGCAGTTCAGCTGTAAAAAAAAATCCACATAAAGAACATGTTCAAACCCACAGCCAGCGTGGTCTGTAAGGTAACATTGTAATAATGGCTCAAATGGTAAATAGTGGTCGACAGCTAGTAGATTAAGTTTGTAACTACTGGGGACCTTCGTAGGTCACAGGACCCTCACCCTTGTTACTGGACCCTTACCCTTGTTATTAAGGTTCCATTCCATTCAGGTCAAACAGGGTCAGGGTGCTGCTACTGTGAATGTTGTGCCCGCTGGAAAGGCTCTGCTACACTAAACGGAACAGAACCTTAATTGGTATCATTGGTAACACCTGAGTTTACCCTACCATTTCATGTTAAAATGGCTGCTGTGAAAAAGGTCTATTGTTCATAAGAAACCAACACCTTCTGATATGAGTTCAAAACTGTTCCTTCTGCTGAGGGTATACAGAGGCTACTAGAATGAATAGGATGTGGGTAGGACCACAAAGAATGCCTATGTACAGGGTCCAGAATTCTGTGCTATGCCATTGCTTTTGCTTGTTGCAGTGTTTGGCAAGTGTGTTAATGCCATAATGTAATGTGAAAATCTACCTTTTGGGCAGTTGGTGTTGAACTTGGCCACCTTGGGCACGTCACTGTTCGTCAAAATCTTGGTGGGCAATGATGTGAAATGGAAAATTATCCTGCGATCTTCTCTTCCCCTTCCCTCTTCCATCCCCTGGCAATCACCGCTCTCTCTCCCTCTCTCTTTTTCTGTCTGTCTCCCCGTCTTCCTCTCTCACTTTGAGCAGTCGCAGGCTGCTCTCAAAGGAAGTGATGCAGTCCATCTGGGGTGGTCGTTAACATGCTCAGCAGAGAGCGAGCGCTTGGCAGGGGACACATGAAAACATCTTACACACTGAATCCACAGCAGAACCCAGGGGTGCATTATAATGGGGGAAATCATTTTGGGGGAAAACGTCTGGAAAGACAACAAAGCTGTGGGAAATGTTTCTGAGACAACCGCAAGACCACTTTATTTTCTTCTGGTTAGTTTCAGCAATCTGGTTTGGAATTGTTCAGGGGGAAAATCAAATCACTCATAAAGTATCATTTCTTGAATGTCTTTCCTTTGTCTGTGAAAATAAGTGGCTTAGATGTTTACTTGTCCCTCTTTCGCTGCCATTCCCCTTGATCCACTTAAACTCTGCGACAGATGCACTCAGTATCACTTTTTGATACAGTAGTGCTACGTCACCGGCCTGCAATAAAACGCCTACAGACTTTTAACACCGTCCTACTGTACCATTCAAGATCAAATGACATAATGGTGACCATTTTACACAATTACAGAGGCACACATAATGGCATGCAGCTGACTAAATCTAGTCAGACGCTCCTGGAAAGGTGATATATGATGAGGTCATACAAGTTAAAGTTTCCGTTAACTCGTATGCAGATTTATGCCTATTAAATGAGGGTATGCCTGCATAATGAGCTCAGTGGTGTGTCACGCTGGGTGCCCGGATCTGCCGTCATAAATCTAGTGCCTCTCTAATGCAAACCACTGTGCCACTTTTCTTTCAAGCTGAAGTGATGATCTAATGCTGGGCTTTTGAACCTCACCTTGCATACTAAAACATGTACACACAAATAGTACATAAGAACGCTGTTTTATAGGAGTAGTTTGACAGTTTGACAATTTACTTAGTTACTAATGAGATATAACATGTTAATTATCTAACTGTAGAGGTGCTGGTAGGCAGAATAACTTTGGGCAGAGCCAGGGTAGTTTTTTCCCCCATTTCCAAACTTTATGCTAAGCCAGGCTTACCATCTGCAGAGTGTATCTTCATATTTAGCGTACAGACATAAGAGTGGTATCAATCTAACTCTCAGCAAGAAAGCAAATAAGTGTATTTCCAAAGGTGTTCAACTATTCCTTAAATGTTTTTTTTAGGTTTGTCAATATCTATATGCATTTATATGTTGTTTTTAATATTTTCCCTGTCTTTCACTTGTCTTTTATTTGTGTATCCTTGTGTGAAATATATGAAATAAAGTAAACTGAGTGACATTTCCTCATGCATTTGCTGTCCATGCCAGCCACTTTTTCAGATTTACACTATATACACATACAGTATGCTGAGTCATGAAGTTAAAAAGACATTTGCTCAGCAGGCTACTTTACACCTAATGCAGGGGGGTGAGGACCCCTATGTACTGAGTGTGAGGAAGGTAAAAGAAGGCTAAATGATGCATATTAAAATGTAAAACAGGCAGGAGTATCTATTTATATGGGCTAAAGCAGCTGTAACTGCTCGCTAAGTGATTCATTAATACCTCAATAGGAACGGCACTTTCTTAGCCCAGGGGAGTGCAGTAAATGTAACATAAGCAAGTGTGTGTACGCACACCCACTTCAACACATAACCCACACACACATTCTCATTTCACAGGAGACGCATTTGGAGGTGTACAAATTAACCTCAAACTATCATTAGTCACAAACAGCACATTTGCACTGTGCTACAGAGAGCACTTGCTGATTAATTTGTTCCTTCCGTCAGAGTAAAATATATAGGTAAACACTAAAGAGCGAGGTTGTGGGCGGCAGAGCTGGTAGAACAAGAAGAATCATCCTCCATACTGTGTACTCCCCGAGGAATCTGGTCGAGGCTAACGTTAATGGGCCAAGTTATCAGTGTCTACTCAAGGCTTACTCTGTTACTACTGAGGATGTTAATGCTGCATGCAGTAACTTTCTGTACATGTGTAGTGCGTACACACCCACACTAACAACATACCAGTGATACATTTCGAGGCAGCAAGATTTTTGAGTTTTGACAGGAGGCTGGATCATTGTTGGTTCAAATCCCTGTACCAGGTGCAGGAATTAACCCGCAAGAAAGATCCTGTTGACATCCATATGGCTGTACAGTGACATCTGACCATTAGACCCATGCATTTACTGTACATCTGGTATTAATAAGCATTCTTGTTTTCTTGATTCTGCCAACAATGTGACTGGATCTCAGTGTCCAAATTTGCCAGTGTGTATTGATCACAGGTTTGGCGGTTAAGTCTCTCCTGTCCTTAAGCAAGACACTAAACCCCAAGTGGGCCCCAGCAGCTGGGGGTGCACAAGCCAGTGTATTTCAAATTGGCGATTTGAATAGAGAGGGTTGCGCAAGGAAGGGTATCTGCCGTAAAAAAGCCTATGCCACACCAAATTTGCGGATCATCAGATATCCATGCCAGGTAGGGTGGGCTCAGCAAGATAGAAACAGATGATCAACTGCATGGAGTCATTTTGCTTTTCAGGGAAGAGGTTGTGAGGGTTTGCTTGCTTGAGATAGCAAGAAGAGGAGGAGCTATGACCTTTAAACTTGTTTGGCAGATTTTTTTCATGAAGGAGATGTTCACATTTCACAAGTCTATCTTAATAATAATTCTTCCTATCCACCATGGCCAAACAAGTAAGTGATGGGTGACATAAAATGTTAAAATGTAATATTTTGAAAAAGGTTCAATTGGAGATAATATGAGGCTTGCGCTGTATGTGTTAGACAAATCAAGTGGATATCTTCCAAAGTACCTCTTTGTGCTCCCACAGAATGTGTTTCCTTGCTGAGCTGTGATGGAGTGACAGGAACACAAAGCAGGAATTCAAAGTGACTGCAGCTTTGGAAGACACCCACTTGATCATTGAACTTGCACACATTACTAAGTTAAAACCGTTTTGGTTATATCACATGAGAGATTTCTGCAATTTCATTTTTGGCTGAGCTCTTCTCACACAAGTGTGAATTAAACATGACATTTGTGGGGTGGTTGCTTAGGTTGCCAGGTGGTTAATCAGATTTAGTAATGTGGAGGAATGTGTACATTTTGAAATCAAGTTTTAAGGGGCTTTATCCTTTCAGTGTATATTTTGTTGTTGTGATGTATATTACCAAATTATTCAGACTGCCACAAACTAATAACCACACATTGAACCCTCACAGGGTCTGGTATCCTGTTTTTTTCTTTGTTGGTAATTCAGCTCTGGCAGGAAGTACAGGTGCAGGAACAAACATAAACACAAGTGCATGCCTACAAAGTTTTAGTTCAGTGCCTTTTTTACAGCAAGGAAGAACATCCTAAAGGAGAAAATCTATTTATCCCTCTTCTCCCTTCCTCACGGTTTTTTTCTGTCCTGTCCTATTTTCTTCTTCAGGGGGTTCAGGGGGCCCAACATTTGTCTTCCACACTAGCTTTAACAGAAGAAATGGAGAGGAAAAACTTAAGCCTTAATTTGCCACTTAGGTTTTGTCACATATCCTCAGCCAAAGTCTTTTTTTTCTCCCCTTGCACTTGCGTCTGTCCCGAGCCCCCTCCCCAAATAACTCAGTATAATTTTGTAAATCCATATTAAACCCAGAATAAGTCTCTGTTTCGAGCAGGAACATGACAATTTGAATTAAATCATTTCCAAACCTCCTCCCATTCTCACTCCCTTTCCCCAAATGTCTTTGTCTGTTTTTTTCTCTGTGTTTATTAGTTTCCGCACACCCCCACCCCCACCGGTTTCACCGCGGGTTTGATAATCTGCTTAGAAACCTCTGGGCTGGGCTGTCTTTGCAGTGCGACCAGCCATGGCCAAACGCACTAAGACACGGGTGAGGGGGTGAGGAGAGACTAACGGGGATGTCTGAAATGAATCTGGATTTGTGCAGAGGGGGAGTGCAGATAGATTTCCATTTAAATACGTCTCACTCACAGGATTTGGCAGGTTGTTCCCATGGCAACAGTGGCCCATCTTCGGATTGTGTGTGCATGTGCTTGTGTATGTCTTATTGTATGTGTGTGCGAGTCGTGACCTCTTAGCTTGACACCTTTAGCCAGTTAGTTTCGCTGCAGAGGCTGGGGCCGACCAGTCGCTCTCATTTCAGAGGAGATTTTGCCGTTGCTCTCTTTAAACATTACTTCTACTCTGCTGAGCTCTGAGGTCTTCTCTGAAATACTTACTACACTGCAGTTAGAGCAAGCACTTACTCCTCTCAATTTTGACTATAGCTGACAAATACATGGGATTAAGAGTTGTCATCTGGCATCAGATCATGGATTAGGACTGACAAGCGTGAATACAAGCTGTATAGATAGATAGTGGGCAAAGATACTGTAGATACTGAATAGTATTAATACATGGATGGGTGGAAGAATGGATGGATGACAATTGCACACAGTTATGTCACTTTTTAAAGTTATTATCATATTTCAAACATGGCAACCTATGCTTCAAACTAGGATGCTATAGGTAACTATTTTAACCTTTTTATTCTAATCTTTTCCTACATCTAACCAAGTGGTTTTGGGGCTTAAACCTAACCACATTGTGACAGCTTAATGTCATATAATGTGAAATGTTTCTCAGCAAGCATTATTTTGAAACAGAGGCCTATTAATTGTTGCTAACTTAACCATGTAAAAAGCTGATGCTAAAGGGTTCCTACAGCATCCTGGTTTGAAGTATAGGACTGCTGACCAGGCTGTCATATTTAAAAAGTTGGAAGTGAGAACGTGTTGGGGATTCATACTGAATACCAGTTACACATAATAAAACAACAAAAGATTGAATTGTTATCATTTGTGACAAGGTCATGCGGATGTTGCACATTTGTGTTCATTTCCAATTTAATTTGTGTGTGTTATTGGGTACTGTCCATGCAGGGGCAAAAGATTTACAGAAAAGTGTGAATTGTTTATGGCACATTTTCTTTTTCACATGATGCTTTTGTTCAGTTGCAGTTGAAAATTGCTGCTCTTGCAAACCAATCTGTTCTCTTGTTCTTTTCTAAACAGAGAAAAAGTCATCACTTGCTCTGCACCAGAGGCTTATTTTATTCCAGAAAAAACCCTCAGACACTGAGTATTTTGATTAGCAAATGTAAAAGCTTTAATAAACTGGCTATAGGCTAAATCTATATATTATTACATTAGTTGGAGATAGAAAGTAGCAGAATCAACACTTCTGCGTTTAGATACTGCACTCACAAAAAAATGGTCTTTGCTTATGACTATGATCTTACTCTGCGCTTTTGTGAGTAGTTTTTGTTCCTAAACTGAATCAAACCATAACCATGGTCAGACCAGGAAACCAGAAAACATGAGTCATCTTTTTGAAATGGTCATAGGCATTTTGGAAGGTGATGTCGTCCTGCTGACAGAGGCATTAGAGCAGAAAACACTCATATGCTCAGTTTGGAAGGCAATGTCAAAGCACCTATTTTGTTGTCTGGAGCACTTGTTGTGTTCAATATGCTTTTCCCATGTCATCAATCTGATGGAAAAATAAGACATATGTCTAAAACAAGACAAACAGATGTCTCAGAACAGAGACATCTAGAGTCAAAGGCAACTAAAAAATCTGTACTGTGATCATGCTCCAACAACCCCTAATTTGAATATCATATTTGGAGCAGATTATACACATTCCAAGAATAACAATCCAATCCAGCAGATGTTGGAGCATGTAACAAAAATTGACCTGGCTTATTCACAAGCCTGACTGAAAAGACCAAACCAGCCGTGTGCTGATCATTTCAGCCCTGACGCCTCTTAAACTCACGGCTGCAAAATCATGAGACATTGCAACGAGGGCAGGCGGGAGCTTTGTGATAAAAGGCACTGAAATGGAGGCCGCGTGCACAAGCTAAATGGATTACTTCCCCTCAAATTGAGAGATCATTGTGTGTCAGGAAACTGGTACCCCATGCTGGCTTTCAGGCCAGGGGGTGCATTGAGAGCTGGGGTGTGGGTGAGTGGTTGGGTTCAGTGATTTGCAGACGGAGCAGGGAGACAGACAGAGTAGGATCTGACAGACTGCAGGAAGGCAGGGCTGGGAAGGAGCAACCTGACAGAATGTCTGAAAGAGAGGAGAAGCTCATAGAGCCGGTGCTGATTGAAAAATCCACAGATCCCCCCTGCTGTGCAGGCGCAGCTGTGGTGGCGCATGTTAAAAGAGTGTGAGACAAATAGGTATGTGTGTGTGTGTGTGTGTGTGTGTGTGTGTGTGTGTGTGTGTGAGCTCACATTGCCAGCAAACAGAAGTAGTGCAGCAGACAATTATTGCAGTTTCAGTAATTACATTAGTTTCAGATTTGAAAAATGAGTTGTGACTTTGGTTATCATATAGCCTCTAAATGTCAAGCTGGAGCTGAATGATCCAAAATTATATCCTCTCCTCTTGCTCCTTCTCTTCTCCTCATCCTCTCTCTTTATGCTCAGGTGAGTTTACTCTCTGAAGGTGGAGGGATGCCCACTATTTTAATTTTCATAAACAAAATGAAGGGAAACACTGATCATTCACAGAAGGCAAAACTAAGTTGTCACAAAGGCAACTAAACATGTATTGCTCTAATGAGCAACACTGTACACATTTTTTAAATTTCTGTTTACAGAAAATAAACTATGACTACACTATGTTGCACATGGTTTCCAACTTTTCCTTTATCTGATGTCCATATTAAACAATAGGCTGCATGATTTTATTGCTATGTGTCACTTTTAATAATATGATATCATTGGTCCTATCTTGCTTTTTCCAAGCTATATTTGTAAATCTATATTTATATAGCTATATTTGTAAATCTTACAAATATAGCAGAAATCACAGCAGCCTGCTGCTTCAGGATACTGAGAAAGTTATTCATGCCTTCATTACCTCTCATTTAGATTACTGCCCAGTCTTGTACAATCCTCAGCTTGTCCAAACTTGAGCACCCTGGCTGTTAAATGGTCTTCTCATAGCTCTGTTTTGTTAGCCTTCTTACACTAAATCCCAGTGTTTTAGAGCAGGTTTTAAGATACCGGTGCTTTTTAATTACTCACAAAGCACTAGGCTTTGCATATTGCAGTGCCCCATAATACAGTACTGGCATTGGGTTCTTTACTCTACTCCAAGGCACATGCAATCATCTAACATTGACCCCTTAGCTGCCCTCTCAATTACACTAAAAACATTTGCAGCTCTGGGCCCAAAGCAAAGGAATCTATTAAATTTGGTTATTTTTGTATATATGTTATATGTTATATATATTTCATGACACATTTTAGGTTTAAATAGTAATAACATTACAGTTTGGAGCTTTATGAGACCATCAGTAGCTATCTTAACGTCAGTGCCATTGAATGCCCCACACCCTCAAACTCTGTACAAAACCTGGCTAGCCAGCAAGCCAGCTACCACACAACATGTAAATTAGACAACTTTGGTATTACCAGGAGGTGTATTTCTCTTCTGTTGGTTGAGCCTAACCACCTCCAGCCACTGAGCCAAGCTAACACTGCAGGAGAGTCTCTCCTACAGATGTATAATAAGACCTGCGCTGTGTCTCACTTTGAATACTTTCATACTATTTTGAGTACATAAGTGCGTTTACACTGTAGAGTGTGGCAAAATGCAATGCACTGCATGTACCCCTTAATATCAGCTAAGACAGCAAGCCCATCCCCAAAAATGTTTCGGTAACAGAGCGTTACTGGGGTTAACAACTGTAATGTAATTACTAAACTAAATCATAAACCCTGTAATCACATTATTGTAACGTGCTACTAAGTGCTGCATCCACCAGTTCCTTCCTCCCACATCACCCAACCTGGCAGCGGGCCTCTGTTACCCAATCCACCTGAGGTGATTGACAGCTGTGAGCATCATGGAAACAATAGGGCTCCAGACAAACTGTGTATGTCCTCAGAGGTCACAGGGTCAAATTGAGGGCCACCTGTGCGGGTTGGGTGTGCCATTTTAGTGCTTGAGCCCCGACACACACATGCAGCTGAATGACATGGTTCTCTTCCTCCCTGGAATGGCAGCAGACAGCGGTAAATTAAAAAGCTCTTTTCCTAATAATTAGCCCCTCGGCGGGGGCGACCTTTGTGCCTCCCTCAGCAGGAGAAGCACACAGGTAATTAATGCCCCTCAACCCCACCCTCTTCTCCTCATCATGACACACACACACACACATACCATGTGGGGCGAGGGCTACACGGGCCAATGAGTCCCCTCTGAAAATGATATCCTGTCCTCCATGCCCCCTTCAGGGCATCTCGCCTGGGCATCCATGGGCAATGGCAAGGAAACAGTGTGTGTGTGTGTGTGTGTGTGTGTGTGTGTGTGTGTGTGTGTGGGAGTGTGTTCTTAGTGTTCTGTTTGTGAGAGGAAAAGACAGAGATTACTTGCATCAGGGGGTTATTGTAGAAATGACTGTGGTTTGGAAGGGAGAACAGGGTGTCTGCTACTACTGTGTGTGTGTTTTTTGTGAGGTTTGTGTTTGTGTGGGTGTCTGTTCATGCATCCGTATGGGTTGTGTATGCGTATAGAATTTGTCTTTGTGTATGCTCAAACACATCTATTCAAGCATGCATCCATATGGGCTGTGTGTGGGTCTATATGCTTTGTGTGTGTGTGTGTGCCTGTGTGTGTGTAATGGTGGGTTTTAGACTGTCAGAATAGCTGTGTAATGGTGCGTGGTCCCTTTTGATAAGTCTTACAGTTGTGACCGCGGCCCTGTCCTCTTATCTCCAGAGGACAATGTTGCACTCAGAGCAGCTGCCGCCACAAGCACAACACACACCACCTCACACACTCCTGCCGCTTCACAGGCTCCCATTCATCTCCACACGCTCAGCTTCACACAGACATGCAGACATACACACACAGATTATTACAAGCACAGAAAAGTGCACACACGTTCACATAAAGTATTGCATGTACACACAGCCCAGTGCTCCAATGCAACAAACACACGTGCACTCCATCACAGAACACACACATCTTCACAGTCTAAACAACTTAGGTCTTATCTCTCAAACTCTTTCTGACTTCAAATTACTGCGTCATTATCTAGCACTCACCTCCTTAAACGGTAATAATTGATAAAATGAGATTGATTAAGCATGCTATTAGTGCAGGATAATTGGCTTGATAATGAGCAGATTGCCTGCTAATTGCTGAACAGATAATAAGCCTCAAATTTGCCTCGGGCAAAAACAGTGAAATAGCAGATCTGTGAAAACGATCAAACTACAGGAAAATGTGGCCAGATATTTGCTGAACATTCCCCCTTTGCCTTCCAACCAGCCAGCTCAGAATGGATGTTTCCTGGTGTTGCCGCTTGTTACTGCTTAACCAGTGTGAGTGACAGTGTTATGCATTATAATGAAGAGCTATATAGAAGATAAAGATGCAAGGTTCTTTGTCTTAGATGTTAGCATGAGCCTCTCCTACAGAAAAAATGACTGGAAAAACATGGAACTTACTGGTCCTTGCTTCTGATGTTCAAAATAGAACAACTGACAGAATATTTATTGTCAAATTTCAAATTCTCATCAATGTCTGATCCTGAGGCAGTGTTCAGACAGACATTAGCACTGGTAAAACACATTACTTTCAATCAGGTCCCCTTCAGTGGGAGGAAAAAAAAGACAAAAACCTAGGGTTGTTTGAAAAAAAGTTAATCCAAAGAAAATGAAAATGATTGCCGTTGTGGGAACTTTCTGGGGGCCCGCTACACAAAAGCAGTTACCAAGCACTGCTTATACGCAAATCGCATATGGTGCCAGCATTCACAAATAATTGTCACTCATGACCTGCAGATACATTTGTGATCCCTCTCGTTAGCTCATGCAAGCTCTCACGTTTGGTGTTTCTCTTGATTAATTAAATGTGCCAAAACTAGGGTGTGAGAAAAAAATATCATGTTACAGGTCTCAGCATGCATGTTGCAAATTTTATGATTTGTAAAAATCCTGCTTGTATTATAAACCACACTCTGCAGTGTTTTGGCATCTGATGACTTCAAACACATGAATCTTTTACTCAAACCGGTCCTTGTGTTGGGTCGGTTGTGTCTTATCGTGTCATCTGTGCCTGTTGCAACATGAAGGCTACATTCAGACAGTAGCACATGAAACACAGGATACTGGTTTTACTTATACTGCTCAAGACAATGGAGAAAATACCTACTACCGTGACGTTCTGCCTCATCCTCCCATAAGCCTTTAAACCCATGGGTGTATCAGCCCAGCCGCCGAACCTTTATTCTACACCTATAACACTCAATTTAACTTACTGGGTGCAATCCATTTTCATTTTTTCCCAGGCTAATACCTTTTAAAGGAAACTGAGCTTGGGAGATTTAGGCTGGCTTTGCTAGGCTAAAATTAGCAGGCAAGTATCCCCCCCCCCACACTGATCACTTTGTTTCCAGAAACTTCAGTCTGTAAGGGAATGTGTTCAGAAGTTTTGGTGGCATCAAAATAGTAACTGCAGGCACTTTGCCTTAGCTTAGGGTGTAGTGAATTGATGCCCACGCAGCTCATCTTTTTTTCCCACATTTCCTTTCTCCCCCTCTTTTTTTTCTTCCCGTCCATTGGAGGTGTCTTTCAGGATCCCTGTCAATACCCTGGCCATCAATGGTGCTCTGTCCTCCCGCCTGGGCCTCTGTTTGCCTTAGGGCTTCCCCCTCACTCCGAGCAGCCTCCCTTTGTGTGGGAGAATCACAGGCAAAGAAAGCAAAGATGACGGAGGGGGGGGAGAACAGACGTAGAGTTTTGGTAAACAGTAGCCTGTCACAGCTCAGCGGGAGAGGCTATAGCCGCTGCCTTCTCCGCTGCCACCGGGGAGTTTCTTAATCGCCAGGGCGTCTTAAAGAGCCAATTAGACAAAGGAGGGTTTTGTGTCGTCTCTGCAGAGCGAGCTGGACATTGACAAACAACTGTGTGAGAACTGAGGGGTATTTGGGGTGGCTGAGAGGGGGTCTGTTATGGTCAAGAGCTGTCTGATTAATGGCTTCTTGTATACTGTACTGACAGATGGGCTGGGTAGTCTCGACGAGCCTGCTGAGAGGGGTTTGGGTAGAAGTCACCTATAGAAAGTGTCTGAATATCTCAGGCTTGAGGGCATGCCGAGCCCTGTTATGGTATCAGGTGGACAGCAGGACAGAGGTATGTGAACTCGCGCAGCCTTCATCCAGCGTTATTAGCCATGGCACTTCCAAGTGAAAAGAAAGAAAATATAAAGAAAATAGAGCACTTAGAAAGGTTTTTTTTTTTCCAGGTTTATGCAACTTAAAACAGGATGATAAGAGGTTGGTGTTGCTCAGAGCTCATCAGTGCATACAGTGAGAGGAAGAGGATGTCAGATGTCCTAGTCTGGATTCCAGGCGTGTTCCCAGACACCAGGCCACTGTGGCCGACGCAAGTCTCCGCTGTCATTAACCTACATCGCTCTAAATTACCTCCTATTCCCAATGAGGGGAGAAAGAGAAGTGTGTGGGGGTGTAGGAGAAAGAAAGGAAGAAAAGAAGGAAACAGAGGACAAAGGAGTAGGGAAAAGAGGTGGAAGAAGTAACGTTGGCAGGAAATTCAAGAGGTGGAGGCAGGAGAAAGGAGCCCAGGATAGATGAGGACAGTGATGGAAGTTGACAAGGAAGAAAAAAAGAAGGAATGAATGAGGGAGGTAAGGCCTAAACCATTAGGAAATGAAAACCCAGCATAAAACTTTGTCATATTTTGTCACCGGATCCCGCATTAAATGTGAAAAGTGTGATTTATTAGTGTTGTGTTTTCGGCATGAAGATGTAATTCATCGGATTGTAAATACTGAGGCTGCCTGTGTGTGTCATTTTCACGACATTTGGGAGTTCTGGCTTTTAATTAAAATGCTGGAGAGGGAGGCAGAGACGGTGTGTCCTTGTGTGTGTTTCCTTTCTTGTGTGGCTGTACCGTACGTGTGCATATTGCCACGTATGAGTGTGCGCTCTTTGTCATGTTTTTATCAAGTGTAATTAATGTGGTGCTCTATTGGCTACCGTGCTCAAGCTGTGCACAGTTTGGCCACACGATACATGCACGTACGCACACACACACACACACACACACACACACACACACACACACACACACACACACACACACAATGTAAAGAGAGAATGGGACACAGACAGATAGAGTTGACTAGACTGGAGAAAAACACACTCACACACTCCACTGCCTCAATTACCAAGCAGAAAAGAACGAAAATGATTATTGAATTCCAAGACAATTGCAACTGAGGCAAACAGCAATAAGTAATGGGCATGTTGTGCAAATTGATTATGGGGAAGAAATGGCCATGAAATTGAAAAACAACAGTAATCAGAGAACATAAAAAGCTGAAACAAAAGGGGGCCTGTTAAAAGGCAAAGAAAGGAGAAGAAAGGTGTAGATAGTTGAGGAGCAGAGTGATGTGATTGGCAGCTATTGACAAAGTGATTGACAGGAAATGAATGGCCCCATACACCTGAAGCCTCAGGGCAAGTGGGCGGGGACAATAGCCTCTCAGGTGACACTGCAAAGTGGGAGAGAAAGATCCCAGCCATGATAGATGTCACACAGATACTGACCACACATGAGGGGTCACAAATGCTCAAACACTCCAGTCTACTCATGCATGTAGACACACACACACACACACACAAACACACACACACACACACACACACACTCAATCCACATGTTGACGATGATGCTGTGTTCGTGGTAGTGCTTAAAAGATGATTCACAACATAAGCATAACAATAAATACAGTTATGCTTTTGAGTTGTAAATATGTTTTATATGATTGTTAATTAAATATATTTGGGTTTTAGACTGTCGAGAAAATAATCAGCAGGAAAGAAAGATTTAGAAAATAATTGGTAGTTGCAGCTCTATTTCACAGCAATGCAGATTCTGTCCCATTTTCCCTCACATGGTGACACAGACAAGATGTTCTCTAGTCAGTGTGAACAGACAAAAAAAAGTTTTTTATTTTTTATCCAACAATGGAAGAATGTGACGTAGATGTAGAGCCTCGTACCACATTTGAATTGTGTTGGACACAAGAAGAGTAATGCTTTAAGAACAGATGTGATTTTGTTAATGTTGCTCAAGCGTGTCTTTTCCGCACTGCCAGTTTTGCACTGAAATCGGATACGAGCTACAACCAAATGGATATAAACAGTTATCAGAATCTGATATGCGCAGCATGTGGAAGTGAACATGAGGGCCTGCAGTGTGAACACAGCCTCAGTGCATATTTCAAAACACATGGGAAGGATTCACTGACAGAATGCATCTAGACATAACATACATCTGCACATGCAAATAGCAAATCAGACACCGTTTCTGAACCTTATATTTAAACAAATCTTATATGAAAAGCACCCTCCCCTTCTCGTCCCACCTGTTTGGGAGTCTGTGCATGCTGTTGGACTTATATCAACATACTGCTAAATGTGCTACGAAGCACATGTCTGTCAGTGCTTCAAGAGCCTTAGCCTCAAAGCTAGCAAACACCCCTCTGGAGGATAACTCCATATCCTCACATCTCTTTCCCTCCAAACAACATCCTTCAAAACAACTTTTCATCCTTCCCTTTTTCTCTTCTTTTTCCATCCTCTCTCTCGCCTTGTACTTTACTCTGGGATGCAAATGAAAAACAGTTCTAGCCCCGATGCTGGTTCTAACATTACACTGAAGTTCTTTAAACCTCCCCTGCTGGCGTTTTGTTCCAGGCTAGCAAGGGAACTCAGCAGGACAACTTTTCTCACTAATGCTCAGTAGTTAACTCATGCTGAGGTTTGGGGGGATACTAATTAGTGTGTCTTTTTGCTGTGTTTGTGCGTGACTGAAACCAGGTATAAATGCAAAGTTAAACAAGAACATGGAAGAGCGATCTCAAAAATGGCATCTATGTACCGCACACACAAAAGTCAGAATTTATGTTTGATTGCCTCCCTATATCAGCTTCATGTAGCCATAACAAAGAACAGGCCGCCATCCTCTCAGCTGCATATAAGAACACAGGTGCCTGTGTCTAGCTATTACTCATACATCACACAGCATGTGTGCATAGGAGGGCAATATCAGCACCCTGGTGAACAAAAATAAGAACTTTACAACAAGCTTGACAGGATTTTTTCAAACAGGGCAACACAAAAAAGAAAACCCCAAGTGTCCTGAATAAGTCACGTAAATGAATTTGTAGGATATTTGGCACACAGGTGGAGGTATGTGTGTGCAGGGTGTATTACAAGGTGTTATTTGGACTGTTCTTTAAAAAAGGGGGTCATTGGAGTTGACAGTTGGGGTCTGTTAAAAGTCCATAAGGAAATGAAGAGCTGAGAGGAGGGATTTCTCCTTGATAGGTGACTGTTAGGCAAACATACCTGCTATAAAAGCACTCATAAATCACAACTACGGGGGGAGGCCTTGGCAGCACACTGTACACACTACACAGCCACAATGGGACTCACCTGGAGCTAAAGTATAGGGTGATGAGGACAAGTGTGATGGGACAGAACCGGGGGGGAGATAAAGAGAGAGAAAGAAATACATGGGCAATCTACATGATAACAGCAAGATGAGGACAAGCGAGGACAGTCAGAAACATGGGAAAAAATTTTATAAGCATACCAGTGTTTGAGAGGGAGAAGAGACAACTACAAAAAAAAGCTAGTTTGATTGAGGAATGTGGCAGAAGCAGGGTGAGACAAAATTAAAGGAGTGAGAGGAGAGCAACGGGAGGAAGGGGAGGGAGTGATTGATGAAAACCCTGAGTTACAGGCCCTTGGAGGAGGACGGGACACTTCACTTCATCACAGTCACACACACACACACACACACACACACACACACACACACACGTCTTCTTTGTCAATGTCGAACTCCTGAGAACACCCTCGACACCCTTTGATCCCACACACACCTTAAAAATCACTCATCGGTCGGCCGAAGCCATCCATGGTCATACATTTCTATTCACTGACCCTGGACTAACCCCTGTCCATACATAGCCTCCAGAGAATGCAGGTAATGTCAAAACTAATGTCATGCCATGTTTAAATTCCTCTATCATGACCCCCTGACTTTTCCTACAGTGCCACTGTGAGACTGTATAGGATGGTATAGGATGAATTGCCAGGAAATTTTGAACATTTATAGTTCCCAGAGGATATAACCCTACTGATCCCCTGACTTTTTATCTAGCACCATCATGCTTCGCAAGATTAATCACGCTTCCATCAGACCCAGTTGTACTTTGTGTTTAGTGCCAATTAGCTAAACTAAGATGAAGAACATGGTTACAATTTTACATGTTTAACATTAGCATGTTAGCATGTTAGCATTCATAGTGGGTATATTAGCTTGCTGATGCTAGCATTACAGATCAAAGAGCTGCTGGCATGACTGTAGACTCTTATTATCTCATCTTTCCTCTGCAGGGTTGGGATGCTGTCTGGTGTCAGCTGTGATTTTTGTGCCATTTTCTAACAATGTGAACTCATGTAAGGGAAGTTCAGAATGAACCTTGGATTTATGTGAAACTGACACACCTTAATGAAAAGAAACTCCTGGCTGTGGCAATGTTAGTATGTGTTTACACTCAAATTCAAGTATTTCCAAAGGGCGCCTGAAGGCAATATTCAGTTGTTTGGTTGACTGACACAGTTTAAGCACTGTGCAATAAGTCCATTGCTGTGTGCTATTTTAAAAATTCACATTGTCCCAAAGCAAAATTGGCAGAGGGTAGAAAGATGGATTCATCACAGGTGATACATTTATAACCCTGTCTTCAGCACACGCACACACATTTGGAGCCGGCTGACCGGTCTAATGCATGATCAAACAGCATCAGACATCTTTATCTTTTAAATTTTGATGTAGCTTGCCAACAGGTTGACTGATCCACAGGGAAACCACTCTATGCCTGCTTGCTGGTAACAGGCAGACAGCTAAAATATATCATAAAACCCCCCGAAAATATATACCAAGGTGGTCAGCTGACCAAGAAGAGCATGTTGCCCTCTGTTTTGCATTCCAATTAAAACCACCTACTGGGACTGTCAAGATTATAACATTACAAAGACACACTTACTGCACTTACTGTATATCAGTGCAACACCAGTGTGGAAAATCCACTTGCAATGGTGACTTGGGGATTGATTTGTCTAATAGACAGGGACAATGCCTTAGTGTATAGACACAACCACATGCACACACATACACTGCTGATGTTCCACATCAAACAGCGTCTGCAGACAGGTAATGTGTATGCAAAAAACACTAAAAAGGAAAGCGAGAGCATGAAGGAGAGAAAGCATCGGAGGTAAACAGTATGTGGGCTTTGATGTCGTTTGATGTCTGATGCATATTGCTCCATTCTCTTTATTAGACGAGAGAGGGATGGAGGCAGAGACAGGGAGGGGGATGAAGAGACAGACAACATGAAAGCATCATTAGACAGCAGTGGATTTAACCTCTCACAAAAGGCATATCCACAAACACAAATCAATGCCAGCAGATGTGAATGCCACACACTATTGTGCCTTTTGGTAATGAAAAAGATGCCTCCTCTATCCGCTCACACGCTGTCTGCTCTTGTCACCCTGAAACATCAACAATCCACGCTGGGAAATTGGGTAAACTCATATGTGCAGGGTTTAAACTGGGTTTAAAATCTAATTCGCTGCAATAGCTGTGAAGCAAATCAGATTGCGGGTGTATCTTTGCAGCGAGAGACTTGATTTGCAGCAAAGGAGCAGCACTCAGCACTGTGACGCTACTGGAACAGACTCATTAGTTTTCTAACCTTCTGCCAGAAATCAGTTGCATAACATTTGTTAAAAGCCAACGGACACTTTCCTCCTCCATGTGCGCGCGCACACACACACACACACACACACACACACACACAGTGACCCCTTGATCCCCGCGCCAATCCATCTGTTAACAGACCCAGTTGACCTCCACCTGACTGTTGATGCATACACAAACCCAGAGCTTCTCAAGCCACTGACTGTGCCCTTCCCTCCCTCACACACAAACACACAAACACACACACACACTCACATACAGTATATTGGTACAGTGTAGGATTAGTGGGGTGTTAGTGATGTAGAACATTCCTGGCCTCTATTCTAAAATAAGGGACCTCTGGGCTGGACCATAATCCTCTATAGGGTTTCTACTCAGGCCTTCTAAGCTTTAAGCTCGCTGAGGGTTTGGCTAAACTGACTGTACTTTACTGTATGGGAATCTGGTGGTGGGAAGTGTATTATTGTAATCCAAGTGCAATACTGATTATAAATCAAGGCCCAAGACCATAATTAGAGAAAGGGATGGAGTGGGCACCCAATCACTGTACACAAATATGCATGTACACACACATACACACACACACACAGATGTATGGAAGCAAATAATGGCCATAAAGATTTGAATCTTGTAAGCAACTGAATACGTAATAGTGAAATTCACCTCTATTGAATTTGTTGAAATTTAAATACCACTCACTTATAGCACTGAAATATAAGCATGTCCCAATTAAGTATTTTTGCCCATACTGAGTCTGATCTGATACTTCCATTTACATAAATATTGATTTATTTTTTTTTTATATCCTGGATCAAAACTATGAAGCTGATAGGCCTAAATGTGAGATCAGTGAGAGAGGAGACGTAGCACCCTGTTGTTGGAGTTGTGGGAACAACAAAAATACTCACTCTGTCTGGACGTTCATCCCTGTTAGGTTAAGGGTTTTAAACCCTGCTGATCAGTATGTGGGAACTAAAATGAGCACAACAGTCCAGGAATTTAATTCAGAACTCTGGTCTTGTTTTTTTGCATCAATACACATAAAACATAAATACAAGAACAAAGAAACTCAGACAAAAGGCTACAAGACAAAAAAACAATAGCTAAATACATCCAGGTAAAACTTCATTGCCAATAGTAAGGGTAAAATTAAGCAGACAATTCAATTAAAACTATTAAGAATGTAAGTAACAGTCTTTCCTTTAAGATATTGAGATGCACAATAACTCTACAACATCCGATACAGGATACTATAGAGTTTATTTTACTGAGGCTGGTAGAAACAATATACAAAAAGAAAACCCATAACTTCCTCCCCCATCCAAAAGTCTCACTTGGTACAGTCCATATTGCCAACACCTGGTGGAGCAAGGGGCATTCATGTGCATATTCATAAGAGCACCATCCTCAATCAGGAAGTGAACCAACCTAAGAGAGAGCAATGATTAGAAAGCAAACAACAAACCAATGAAACAAACTGTTGAATGAAAACATACTAAATACAGTCAATGTATTGATCAGCTACAGTGGATCGTAAGTTTAGATGAACACGTTGCTTAACCAACCAACAAGGAGCTTTTAATCTGACTGGTGAGGGAGTGAGTGGATCTCTGACAAGTACAGACAAGGGCTGCAGAGAGCACATAGACCAGACAAGTTTAATGTTGGTCTGTCATTTTAAGCAACGGTCAGTGCTGGCAAAAAAAGAGAAGCTGCTCTTTGCGAGCGAGCGAGAGAGAGCGAGAGAGAGAGAGAGAGACAGACACACTAAAACACTTTGGTGTAGAATTGCATGTGAAACAAACTGTTTTGTGAAACTTTTAATCTCCTTTGTTCAGGAGAATAAAAGCTCCTTTATTCATGAGTTTAGTTGAATATTTGGGATTGTTTACGCAATGTTTTCATCTACACACATGAAAATCAAAAAATTTTAGTCAAGTTGAAAAATGTGGTTGCTTAAAAGGACCAGTGTGAAGAATTTAGTAGCATCTAGCTGTGAAGTTTCAAATTGCAAAATGCAAATAAACACCACTTGCATCTATATTTGACAACCTGGGAATGAAAACAGGCTGTGAAGAGTGTAGGAGAAACATGAAAGGCCCTATCCGGAGCCAGTGTTTGGTTTGTCCGATCTGGGCTACTGTAGAAACATGGTGGAATCCATGCTTGAATTCTTTATTCTGAACCTTAAAGTTTTAAAGAAACATTAAAGAACCTTAAAAACATATGTACTGGAAACAGTTTTTGACATTGCAAAGCTTAAAACTGAATTTTTCAAACAGAGGAATTCAGACCACACAAATCCAGACAGATGGTTTTCAAAGTTAAACATTTCAGTGCCAATAATTCAGTGGTATTCACATTAAGAATTAACAGATTTATTTCACAATTAGGCATTCAGTTGCAAAGATTATAATCTCTATGGCCATTATTTTCTTTCACACATATGCATATTATCTATGGCACAGCACCACACTTCTGCACACGCACTCCTCTTGACAGCCCCCCCTGAGGTCTGCAAACTCTTCCTCTGCTCCTTATCAGCGGCAGATTATCAGTGCCTACTGTATTGTTGCGAATGGGCACACCATTCCAGGCCTAATAGGCTGCCTAAGTGATTTTGTCTTTGTCCTTTTGTGTCCTTGCCTTTCAATCAACCCCCACTGATTGCAATCTAGCCAACCAGGTGAGTGGATTCGTCAGGAGAGTGACAATTGGCTGCTGAGATGGGGCAGATTCTTTATCTCAGTGGGACTTCCTGGATTAATTGAGACCGGTTCAGTGGAACAGGGGAGCGAAACATTGTGGTGCTGATACAAGAGCGTGTGGTTTATGTAGGGGGGAATGAGATGTCAATTTTAAGCAGTTCTTGAAGAGAGGTCCTTGAAGGGGTTCCAGGACAAAGAATAGTTTACTTTTGTCAAACTATTTGATTTAGTTTAAGTGTATTTGTATTATTATTATTTGGCATTCAATTGGGAAGATAACTGAACTCTTACCATATACCATCTCCTGCTCTCAACAGCAAACCTATTCACTCCTTTTGAGGACATAAATCTCTGAAAATGGATTACAAACCTGTACTTTTGTTTTTTCAAAAGAAGCTAATGGACATTTTAGCTTTTAGCAAATGTTACTTAAATAATTTGTCATAAACATTTGTCGTAAAGATTTTCACAGATCCAAAATGTTGGACCCAATCTGAAATGGACCTTCGGAAAACCTACACCAATCCAGTGTCCATACATACATTTGTTTTAAAAGAGAGACCAGATCCAAAAAGGACACAAGGACAATTAGTCTCTATCCAAAGTGCTGTAGACCTGAAGAAAACCTAATAGAGAGAAAATACAACCCTGGCAGCAGCATGATGTGCATAATACTAATGTTCAAAGAACGATTGTAAGGTCATTCCAAATATAATTCACTGATGCTTCAAACTCAATATAGAAATAACTGAAAGTCCTATTTTCACCTCCAGCACAAACATAAAACATTCTGTAGCCAACTGGACTACAGACAGAAGACAGTTTCTAACCAATTATATATCTGTCAATCAAAGTCCATAATTGATTTATGATAATTGAATATCATAAATCTGTTACAGGCTTGATGTCCTACAATACAATTTCCTCCCAGTGATTATGGCGTTACACGTGATCAGAACTAAAAAAAGAAAGTGTGCTTGGATTCATTTGGACTCACTCGGGTATATGACACAGGAGACCTTTGGCACTAAAACAATTAGACTGACTGAAGTCCTGGGTTGGGTCTTGGTTCCTCAGGATGCATAAAGACCTCTAATTTGTGGCAGCAAAATAAACTACAGTGTGTGTTCATGGTAATTATGGAACATGTCAGCTAGTGCAACAGAGTGGCTCACTGATTTGTAATAGTTTCTGGGCAGAAATGGAGCTCTATGGCACAGAGGAATAAGATATATCAGCCTTAGATACACAGAAATATTCATTGTTGGTTTTGGGTTTTTAATTTGATTTATTATATATATTATATATTATAAAATCAGTGTCAACCAATATCACCAGACTGGTCCTTTAAGGGTCTCAAGTTACTATAACTCAATAATATATCAAAAACAATCAATGGGGGTCCACTGGGGCAAACTCTTCAAAAGGTGGTCTATAGGGCCTAATTGGAGATCTGTCATATAAAAATGTCAGATGCCTGTCACATGATGATGTGTCTGTGTGTGTGTGTGTGTGTGTGTGTGTGTGTGTGTGTGTGTGTGTGTGTGTGTGTGTGTGTGTGTGTGTGTGAGGGGGTTGGGTTGTAGGAGAGGAATAAAGGCTTTATGTGTTAGTGTGTGTGTGTGTACCTCGAGAGTCAGAGGGGAGTGTGTTCTGAAATAGCGTGCGGAAAAGTCATTTCTAAACTCTTCTCTCCCCTATGTGGTCTGTTTGCCCTTAGGCACAGCATGGCCTGGCATTTACATACTGTTCAGCACGTGCTCTGGGACGCGGTACAGAAATACACACACATACAAACATGCCACAGTATATTTATCAAAGCAAATAAAAACACACATACACTCAAGTACGCTACCATAGATACATCCTGTGAAATAAGGCCATGCACATCTGGAGATGCGCACACACACAACATGCACACACAAAGTCTAAACAGACAAACTAAAACCAGAGGGTAGAGATGACAGCCAGGAGTGAATAAAGGAGAAAAGAGATCACATTGTGGTTTCCACTGCTGCTCCCCCTCTGTCATTCTTGACTCATGACAAATGGTGTCACAGGCCACAAGTTAGTAGAGGCAGACTTCCTTCTCCTTTTATTTCTTTTTATTTCTCTCATCTTTATGTGTTCATCTGTCTCTGCTTCTTGTTTTTGTTTCTGTCTCCTTGTCTCTCCTCCCTGATCTTCCTCCACTCCTTCTACCAGAGTCCCTGACCCTTCCTAAAACCTTATAAAACCCCTCATACATCAACAACACGTCCCCAGCTCACATGCAACGTTAAATCAACTTTCCTCTGACATTGATCCAATGTTTCCCCAGCATTCCCACAGCCCTTGTTTAATCCCTGGCTGGCTTTATGGGGCCCTTCTGCTTGGCCTCTCATTACACCCTGCGCCCTATTGTGATTCACCTCAGCAGTTTAAAGGCAAGCCGGAGACCGTAAACTTTCTGGTCCTTTTTCATGGCCAAATCAGCTGTGGATTAATGCTGTGTTTTTAGGTTATTGCACCGGAGACAAGGTTGCAAGCGAAGGATGTTTATGAATGTGTGTGTCCTGCATGGGTATGAGCTAACCCTTACCATGCGGCGCATGCTTTTGAAAGTAAACGTCACCCATGACTCACGATCAATGGCGTGTGACAGTCACGATGTCAGGTCTTCCATTTTTAGGCAAACTGCAGTGGTTCCGCCAGCCTCTGTCTCCTCTCCCCGGCTCATCCTGAAGTAGAAGCCGGGTCTGACCTTACAACAATAAAAAACCATCGCTGACATCTGTTACAGCAAGCTCATGGCTCTGTTACGGAAGGTTTACGTGGCAAGGTTCAGGTACAAAAGACTGTAGCCAAGATTGAAGATACGTGCACAAAGGATGGGATATTATATCTCACCGTGGAGTCTTAAAATGATGCACGTTCTTTTATTGAGTAAATTATCACAGTTTATAATCTTATATGCTTTGTGTAAAGCGTAATATAAGTCAGTTACAGGTTTCTGACATAGAACAGTGGCCCTAAAACAGGGACATACTGCAATATAAATGCATACATGCATAAATGGATACATTTTAAAAAAAACAAAACCTTTTATTAATAAGCAGGAAAAACAACACCAAAAAGGATTTTTCCCAACCTGGCAACCCGGAAGTGACTGATCTATAATGCATTTAATAAACAATGAATAAAGCCATTAATTACACATGATAAACAATGTAAAAGGTGATTTATTAGACAGAAATACCAACTTCATACAGCTTCATGTCGAAAACTACCTCTGCACAGTCTGTCATACACCGAACGCAGCTAATTGCAGACAAAACCTGCTCCAAATCATTTCATACAATCGTGCCAGACAAAGCAGCTTAGCATAACACCTAATTCATGGAGGGAACAATAGAACAAAATGTGCTCCCATCGTGCCAGATTAACAGCAGGAGAGACAAAGGTAGCGGAGCAGCCGGACCAGTCGACGCCAGCTCCAGCACACCTGGTCCTCGCGACCTCTCACCTCGGCCCCAGACATCATAGCCAAAGCCAGAGAAGCAGGAAGTGCAGAAATTACGACTGGCAGGAGGAGGACGATCAGAGAGAGCTGCAACGGCCGACTGCGGAGAGGGAGGGAGCGGCAGAGCGGGGGGTTTCATCTGGAGCAAAAAAAGAGCAAGAAGCATAAAGAAGAAAAATAGTGCAAGCCATGTCAACCATAGCCGCACGCGCGCACACACACACACACACACACACACACACACACACACACACACAGACACACACACACACACAAACACACACACTGTGTTATATTGTGTTATGTTTGTCAAAGCATGGCCTATTTCTGGAAAACTTCACATACCGGGAGGGGTGACGTATCGGAAAACAAGCTACGATGAGCAAATGAGTGCGGCAACACTTGTAAACAAATTTCAATGCATTTAAGATGGGTGAGAAATCCTCCCATGAGTGCTAAGCCAACATGTGCCGCACCTAAAACAAACATGCAACTCCCACACAAACACACAAACACACACACACACACACACACACACACACACACACACACACACACAGCGGCCCTGATTTATCACCGGTAAAGTTAATATAGGGATGGATGACAGGAGCTGGTGAGAAGAGAGAAGAATGGAAGGATAACAGGTGGAGGAACGGTCCCTCTGGCTACGTTCAACACACAGAAAATGCCCTAGGTAAACACTGGCATCATGCCAAGGCACGAATATGAGCACGTGAATGAACACACACACACACACACACACACACACACACACACACAGCACGTCCCAATGTACACACAGACAAACACACTTGTATAGGAGAGCCAGGATACACGTTTATGAGCACACACACACACACACACACACACAGAGAGCCCACTGTAAAGCTGTCATATGCTCGGCTCTGCCGCAGTGCTGAACCCAGCAGCCCTCTCTTCTTTGGGCCCATCTGTCATTCTCCCCTATCTATCCTTCTCACTCCCTCTCCTCTCCGCTCTCCCCTTCTTCTCCTTGTAATACCTCTTAACCTTTCCAACATTCCTCTTTGTATTTCTCTCCTTTACTTTTCTTCACTATCGTCCTCCGTCTTTTGACTGAAGCAAAAATCCAAACAGATAAAAGAAGGGAGCAGTAGAGAGTCTGTGAGCTCGTGTCAAACACTGAGATTTAGAACTACTGTCAGAAAGAACCCCAAAATCTGACACTCTTGACATCAGAAGCTCTCATACACACTCACAGGGAATACTGTGCTTGTGAGGAACTATCTGCATTATGCCCTATAGTACTTTAATCCTCCCTTTGATTTTGCTGTGGTGTTTTGCACTGCATGTCATGAGTTGTCATTAAAGTATGATCGGCACTGTAAGGCCTTTGTCCTTTGTTTTGTTTTTTTGATGCTGAAACTTGAGTTTCTGTGTTGCTCCTTTCCTCTGTAGTCACGGTGGTTTGCTGCTCAAACTAACTGAGTAGTTTCTCTTGTATTTATTCCAAACAAACTGCAAACTGAAACCACAGCACCGCCAGTGCAAGAGTTTTCCCGGGAAACACCCCCCCCCCCCCCAAGACACCTGATGTTTAAAACTATAAATAACTATGGTTTTACAGTTTTAACTAAGCAGAGAGAAACTGCCAAATGTGCTAATATAATGAGATCACAAGGTAGAAGAAAAATATAAATAAAATAAATATGATAAAAATAAAAAATGAATGTACTAAAATAAAGAATAAAAACACAGACTACAGTGAAATTACATATGCATACTAAAAAGGGCTGGTAAAATTAGGCAAATTACCTTAAAGGTTAACTTAAAAGGCCCCATCTATTCTAAACTGCACAGTATTCCCCGTATTTGTTCTGCAAGAAACTCATTTATGGCTGAAATGTTGCTTTTGTGCTTAAACCTCAACCATATTATAACAATAGCATTGCTACATCACAAGACAGATGTATTTTTCAGGAGTGATGTGTAACGGTTTTGGAAGGCACAGACAGATGATGTCATCCTGCTGATAGGGGCGTCACAACAGAAAGCGTCCGTGTGTCCTTCCAAAGGACAAAGAAAAACAGACCATTTTCTGTTTTTTCTAGTTTCTTTGGCGGAATTTCAGTGATGAGAAGAGATAAAAGAAAGCATGACTGAACCATCATGGTCACTTAATTTTACAGATGTTTCAGACATGTGACTGGATGCAAATGATGAAAAGTGTGGGGACAAAAAGAATGATCTTCAATTTAAAGATAAGAAAGTTTCACTCTTTGTTTAATGCTTTGATAATACGGGCATATAAGTGATAAGAGCCAATAACCGTATTTAAATTAGCCTATCGTTATATCAGCTAATAGCATCACAAATAGGATGTTTGGAAGAACTTTAGCAGGATTTCGCCTTTAGACTTTCTGGGATAATTTTATTGTAACATTTTGTACTATTTGTATATTGCAGGGTTATAGCTGTGATTTTTTTGGGAGAGCATTTATCTGTTACCTAACCCCTAACTTGCCTGAAATCTTACCCCTAGAAGTGAGCAGCAAAGCGTTCTTTCCTCACCTTTCTACCCCTGTAAGGACGTTTTGCCCTTTTAAAGAGAGAAATACAAGAATGCACTCACTCAGACACACACTCAATTTACCTCCCTGCCAGATACAGTATCCCAGATAAGCCATAAGGTACATAAGAGGGGGTGACTGTCCATCTAGATAAAGTCCTGCTATTGATGACATGAGGAAGTCCCAGTGACAGGCCGCTGACAGGACGGTCAATAAGGGAAGCAAGGGGAGGGAGAGGGAGGTGGAAATGGGAGGACACTGTCAATCATTAGGGCTAATGATAGGGGCAAACACTCGCACACACACACACCACACACACACACACACATACAGGCACGCATTAACATACTTACACACCATGACATGAACACACATACAACTACATCAGAGGTTAAATGTGAGGCAGTCCAACTGGCTGGACAATTTATTGATCGCCAGCAGGAGGGAACGATGTGGTTAAACACGAGGTCACATCTTAACATGACTATATTGGAAAGCTACACGGGGGGGAATCCTGGGGTGGGGGGGCATGTAGCTGACACTAGCTATGGTATTGTTGACAGTTTCCATCCAACCGTCAACTGGTGTCAGATGATGCAAATGTTTGTAAAGGGAACCTTTTAAGGAATTCGTTTAAATTATATATTTAACACAAAAATCGTGAAAACAGTAAAGTTAATTATGCCCTGTTTAACATCACAGTTTAAATCTCCAAAAGTTGCACTAAGTCACTGCTTAATGGCCACACAGTGATGGTGAAGCAATTGTGTTTGCAGAAATAAAATAAAATTAGAACATCTGAAAGTCACATTCAACTTAAACAAAATGATAACAATGGAAGTCTTTTTTTTTATTTTTCTTTTTATATATGTCAGTTTTCTTTCTTCATTATAAATGACTTGCACTTTATTTAGATAGCTTCTTAAATCATGTTAGTCTGGCTAATCTAGAAACAGACTCAAGGCATTTCATGTAAATTAAAATACAAAGCAAATTTGAAATTTGAAATAGATTTTGATTTTATCCTGGTGGCTCAGTCATATGGATAAATGGACACTCCGCTGGTTTAGTATTGTACTTCCATAACGTTGGGTCAGAGTCAAGTAATGAAAATCGGAGCAGGAGATACGTTTCCATCCACCTGGTTTTATGTGCATTTCCAATTTTTAAAAGTCCTTAGTGGAAATGGCATAAATGAAAAAGAAATGTAAAAATCACAGAGGTTTTTACACCTTGCTGAGGTGGGAAAGGTTGGTGCATTGATAAAATAAAAAGTACAATGGACACAAACTGAATGAGGAGACTGTAGCCTTCCTCACTTTAAATTTGATATAAACCAGGGGTCTCAAACTGGGGCCTGGGGCCACTGCTGGTATTGTCATCCTAGGAGGGCCATTCACCATCAAGTACTACGAGAAACCATAATAGTCAGAAAATATTTGCATTACAACATCATACATATACGCATTTATACATTTTTATATCATCTTTGTTGTGCGCAGCCAAACAACACATTTTTTAAAAACAGAATTGTGTTTTTATTTGAATTGTATATGAAAGTAGTTTAAATTGATATTAAACAACAGGAAATGGCCTTTGGACCAGCAGTTTGATATCCCTGATATAAACATTAATACTGTATTTCCATCACCTTTTGTACATTGTTTTGGAGAATTAGTGCCACCATCTTTTTATCTAGATAAACCAACTCCTAATATTTCATAGTAGTGGATGGGAAAGTTAATTCATTTGCATTTTATTTTGCCAGTTTTCTGAAAGTGTGTGTTCATTTTAGATGAAAGCTCGGCTATAGTGACTTTTAGTCCCTAATTTAAGGTCACCAACAATGGACCTTCACCTCCCATAATGCAACTTGATACCAGGATTCATTAGACCTTCCCTGCTGGTAATGTCTCAAAGTTTGCATCTCCAGTTTTTAACAGACTTTCTGTCTCCAAGCCAAAGCTGAGATAACTCTGTTGACATCACTGTGACATCATTAGGTGTTATTTTCGAAAACTTTAGAAAGGTCCATCCAGAGTTTTACTTTCAAGTTGATGTGTAAAACCTGTGTGGACTACCCCTTTATGTTCTAGATTTGCCGTAGGCTCCGGTATCCCTTTTTGCTGAGAGTGGACCAACAGGAGATGATGACAAATGGAGGAAGAGAGATGTGATGATGAAGGGAAGAGGAATGGGAGAGAGGTGGAGTGCATTATTTCTAGCAGGATATGGGGAAGGACGTGTGAAGAAAAAAATGAACTAAAGGGAGAAGGGGCGCTGACAAGGAAAGATAAGGAGGCAGGGGACGGGGAAAAGGGAGGGAAAGAAAGAGGTGGAGAATTGGTAGTGACAGTGAGGTGAAAAAGGACAGCGGTGGAGAAACTGCAGAAAGAAAGATGGCGAGATGTTGGAGGGGAGGAAGCAAACTGTGCGGATAGAGTGACACAGAGAGAGGGAAAGCAGAAATGGCCAAAAAGTCAGAAGCAAGGGTATGACATTAATTGTGACAGGTGAGGAGAGGAAGTATGTGTGTATAGGTGCAAAGGTGTGTATAGCCCTGAGTCTCCCAGTGTGTGTGTGTGTGTGTGTAGTAAATTGGGGCTGACACGGCTAGCAGGTTGTGACATTAATTAGCAAGCCTCAGTGAAGGCTGAAACCTAATCTCCCAGAGAAAGGAGACACCAGGGGGGACACATCAAAACAGACACACACACACACACACTGTCTCTCTGCTGACCTCACATCCTGTGACTGGGGATGAGGGGTGGACATGGGTATGGTTACTGTCTTAATGTGGACAAGATGTGCATGTTTGTGTATCTGCATTCACATGTGAGATGTGTGTGTCTTCAGTAGCTTTCAGAACTTTCAATTTTACAGAATCAAAACCAGCACTGTCAGAGTATTTGGAACAAATGATCAACATTTTATGGATTTGTTTTTCCTCTTTGTGTGTGTGTGTGTGTGTGTGTGTGTGTGTGTGTGTGTGTGTGTGTGTGTGATGATTTGACTTCCTGCACAACCACATCATCTCCAGTTATCCTGTTACTCTGTCTTTATTGCCCCTATGAGGGAAACTCGGATGACAGCGACATTTATCAAAAAATAAATAAATTAAAACACCAAATTACAGGGATTAAAAACAAAGAATAAAAACACTAAGTTCATGAACTGCCTCTCCCTCCCAACTCCAACCACACACTGAGTATTAATAGTCAGTCTGGAAGTGTTTAGTGTTTGTTGAGATCTAATGTTTGTTATGAATATTGCTCATTGTCATGGCATAGCAGTACTGTTAAAATTATTTGTTTTTATTTGTTGTATGTGTTCCTATCAAAATGACAACCTGAGACTGTACCTGTCATAATAAGACAAGACAAGAAAAGCTTCCTACAATTTTTAAAAATTCTGAAAATCTGCAGAAATTGTCGGCCTTTGCATATTAATACTGTACTGTACTGTATGTCTCTAGCAGGCTCACAAATGTAAGGCAGTGGAGGTGCATGAATATATATTATAATGTGCATTTTGCAGCCGCTGCAGTTTCACATTCACGCTTTGAAGGGGAGGGTGAAGCGAGGGAGTTGTGATCTGCAACCACACCGCTAGATGCCACTAGATCCTACACACTGGACCTTTAAGTCCGTGATGGGACTCACACTCTGATCACTCTCTCTCGCCTGGTTGTTGCTCACATTGCATCACAGGAGATTCTCATAAAGCTGATCTTTTCTCAACTTTAGTGTGCTGGGCGCCTTTTAAATCTCTGTAGCTCAGTGGGTAACACCAGGCTGCAACACCAGGTCCCATTCATAATGAATTGCAGCCTATCTTCCAGTTTTTTGAGTGTGTATGTGTGAACAGCATGTTAAAGACAATCATTTTGGATTTGTTTTTTGGGGGGAAATTTGCAGAAAGGACATACTCCTGGTACCAATCAACACTATTCTTGCCAGAATCTGCTAGTGAGTAAAATGTTATCATGACCAATAGTCAGACCCATCCTGACAAATAACAGAATTTTTCTTTTAGCAGCTCACATTATCACTAATACATGTTTCAGTCTGATTATACAAGATTAAATTTAAGACCAAGAAACTTTTTGTTATAAAATCCACAAAGTGATGCATTCAAGGTGGGGACTCAATACAGGAAATTAGCTAGGCCAAACTTAACTGGCACACACACATATTCTTTGTCCTCAACCGACTTACAGTTAACAGTAGTGGACGACACTGAATGTATATAACCCTTGGCCTACAGGGATCACATGTCACAGACTTACCTAAACACGCGTGACAAGAGCACACGCTTGTGACAGCGCATACGCTAAAGCAGGTCAAAGGGCGACAAAGAGACAGAGAGAGAGACACGGAGACAGAGGGAGAAAGAGAGAGAGAGAGAGAGCCACAGAGAGATAGAGGTAGCCTTTCATTCAGAAGTCTGAGAACTTGCAGGACTCAGACATACACAAGCAGTTAGTGCTGTTTACAAAAGCCAGCAGCAGAACCAATGCAAACCATACGCAGTGCAGAGACACTAGGGTGAGTAAGTTGGAGCATGTGTGTCTGCGTGAGTGTGTGTGTGCTGTGCCAAAGCAGCAGGTCTTAATGCAGCAAAAAGCAAAACAGAGCTGATGTTTTTTAAAATGCACATACCTCTCTGAGAGCAGAATACAGTTCCCTGCCCGGTTTCTCTCGTAAGCACGTCTGGTTTTGGTTCCCATCTATTCAGCCTTCCTGTGGGTCCAAAACCACTGCCACATTTTGCAGACTCCGTCCCCGCAACTCCACAGATAAAGCTGTTTTGAGTTCCCTTTCATCACGTCAGAACATACAGGGAAGAGTAGTGATGCACAGAACCAGGGTGTTTAAGAGCTAAATATCATATGTGACAACAAGGGTGTATTCAATTTACCCACAGACGCAGTAAGTGTGAAGGCAGTTGGGAGCTGGACAACAGAAACATACAGCACATACTGTAAATACATGTACACAGAGACAGTATTAAAGCTTACCACAATTAAAATGAAAAAAATATTTTTCGGATCTAAATAGTCTGAGTTAAGACACATCCAGAGTGACATTGGAACCCTGCATCACTAATCCATCTTCAAATTCACCTTATTGCAGTGTCTCTAATGACCCTAATTGTATTGATTAGAAATTGATTTGCCAACTTAGCAAAGTAGTTCTTTTAACTATGACGTGGCCCTGTTTGGAATTGTCTCATCCACTGCATTGCAGACGGTCTCGAAGGATTCCAGTAGGAAAGTTTAGCTTTTTTGTGGAGGTCGGGAAGTTAACATTTGCCAAACCACTATTAGTCTTCATTCATGAAGCCCTCTCTCTCGTTAAATCAAAACATTCTTTTTGAAAACGATAAGATAAAGTCATCTAGCTTGTCCAAGTTTATTTTTGAAGACAGAATGGACTCATTGTTGCCTTTTGTGGCCAAGGAGGAAAGAAACACCCACTATGTCTGAGGTTCTTACCAATTGTAGTCCAACTTCTGGTCTCAGGAGGCATTAATGAGCCAATTATATCCTTGGCACCAAAATGAGGCAAAGTGACACTGCGAATACTTACTAAGTGATAATATGCTTTGGTTTTACCATAGATATATAACAGAACTAGATATGGCGGTGCCCCTCGGCCTTGTTCCAGTTTTACCAAGTGGCCCTTAGCAGTTTTATAATGGTGGCCCAGTTGGCTACCGTTATAAAAGAGATGCCTTTAAAACTGTTGACAAGACACCTTGAACTGCAAACAAGGTTCATTATGAATCTCTCATTAGGAATTTTCGATTTTTATATCTGTAAAACCCCGAGCCAAGAAAAGATGTTTAAAAATCTGGGATGTCATTACAATGTTAAGTATGGGGTGAGTGGGAAGTTGCAGGCAGGGCCAATGAGAGAAACACTACTGTGCATGTGTGGTGGGCCACAGAACCAGGAAGTAAACTCATAAGCTAGAAACCTTTTTTGGCATATGTATCAGGCCAGCATTCTGCATACGTTTTTTTTTTTGGCATAATATCCATTTAAACAAGTAGTTATAGTTGCAAAAACCAGACCTAAGCGCTGCCATATTAACGACCATATGGGTCATTTCTTTATTTGACTGTTTTGTTGTAAAGGTATGAGTACTTGGTAAAATTATGGGGAAACAAAGGATTCTTCTTATTTTCATGGGCTGTTTTTTTTGGCAGTTAAAAGTTAAAAACACCTTTAAACCTGCTGGTTTTAACACCAGCCTTCAAAACCTCGTATTCAAACCTAAATGAGCCCTCTTCCACTTCACACACATCCTCTTGCTTTTAAAGCCAAAAAAGCATCATCCCAAATGTAACACAAGCCTCATAAAGAATTTCAAGGGTGAAACACAAACTCTGTCCCAGATCACAACAGTAGAATCACATTGGATAGATGCTGCCTCTGGTCCAATGGCAGAAAATCAGCTTTGCTCAAGCCACAGCTTTGACTTGGTCAATTTCACGCTTCTCTTTTCTGGGGAGAGGAGAGTGGGACCTAATTCAAACGTGTTTGAGAATGGCCTACATTGGGTGTAGCTGCTGGTTCAAACGCAGGGCTGAATTCAGCTCAATTTCAAACTGTGTGTGTGTGTGTGTGTGTGTGTGTGTGTGTGTGTGTGCGTGTGTGGAAAATCTCATTGGTTCTTTCTGTGCCTCACAGTTCATTTCTGAGGTACTTGGCACATTTTTTTTTGTTCTCTCCATCCCATTCCCATACCTCTGAAACCTTGATTTTTCTGCTCTGCACCGTCCTGGCCCCGCTTACTCAAATTCCTCCACCCTTTCCCCGCTTACACTGTCTCGTTCTTTCCAACTCTACTATGTCTCTACCTTTTTTCCCCTCTCTTCTCCTCTTTCACCACCTCTCAGTCCCACATCTATCTTTTACCCACTATCACTTTCTGCTCTCACTCTGTTTCCTGTGTTACCTTCCGTCCTCCGTTGCACTATATTCCCAGTGGACTGTGCCTATGGATAGCAAGTGCAGGGTGTGTGTGTAGAAAAGTCTGAGAAAAGGAGAAAAAGAAAGAGAGACAGGGAAGGATATAGGATAGAGCTAGCGTGTGTGTGTGTGTGTGTGTGTGTGTGTGTGTGTGTGTGTGTGTGTGTGTGTGAAAGTCTGAGAATAAGAGAGAGGGAGTACATTATATAAATTATCGTCATGTGGGTTTATCTGTGCATGCGTATGTGTGTCAGTGTGTGAGCAAACACACTGGGTACATTATTTAAATTATACTCATGTGAGACTGTGTGTGCGTGTGTGTGCGTGTGTGTGTGTGTGTGTGTGTCGTCTCAGCCCAGTAAGTTCTTACATACGTTCCCTGCTGAATGAGTTGATACACGGTGATGGATATGAGGCAGGTGCCAACTAATGAGATATCAGTGTGTTTGGCTAGGTGTGTATATTTGTATACAGTACAATCATCGTATTTTCTGTGTAATATATTGTGTATGCATCTGTATATTCAAATGTTTTTATGTGTGTGTTGTCTGATCCCCTCGCACTATTTTTGCTAACAACTACACATGGAGGGAGAGAGAGACATCTCACTCCCCCTGTCTGACACTTCAGCCTGGAGGCAGGACAGAGGGAAGCTGACACACACAGAGAAACACACACACACACACGCACGAACACACACATCCTAACTAGACCCAAGAGACAGAAAGTGGGAGAGGTGACTTTACAGACGGTGTAACGAGTCTAACACAGAGTGAAAGAAAGAAATGGAGACAAATATTTTAGATACAAGCAAAGACAGACATGTTGTCATGAAGCAATTCAGGTTGAGTCAAAGTGAGGCTCTTACAAGCCTGATGTAGCTGACAAGGCACCACTGAGAGAAAATGCTTTAAGACTTTTGTGTATTTTTTATGTTTACCTTTTACAGTTAATATATGTTTTTTGTCCTTTCTCATAAAATCCAGCAGTGGATCAGGGTTCACACTACAACATTCTTTCAGTCATTAATTCCTCTGTGTTTCTGCTAAAAGGTTTTTGTGAATCTTAGCGAGGCATCTCACTACTGTGATGTGACATTTTGGAAATGACTGATCTTCCCACACAGGTTGGGTATCAGTGGGTGCTACAATTACAGGGCAAAACATGGTGACATGTTCGTCTTTGATTGGCATAGATGGGGGGTGAGGAAGGAGGTCACATCATTTGTGAGGCAAAATACTTTTTCTTCCTTTGTATTTTGTTTGTGTACCGCATATCTTACCAAACTAGATTTTAGAACATTATGTTACTGAATAGAATGTTTTACTCTCAGGTAGAACATTTTATTCCCGGATTGTCAATCAAACATTCAAAATTATGGACAAATTGAATACATTTTTACAGTTATGCAGTCTAAAACATTAGGCTTAGGAAACATCATGCTGTTTTAAAGTATAATATAGTTCCTATTTTAATACATTATTCTGTTCTGGCACTTACAGTAGGCATGGTGATAAAGGTTTAAATTCCAAAGGAAGACGAAGCAGAAGCAAAAACTTACAAACCAAAAACAAATGCCAAAGAAAAATGCTGCAAATACAAAAAACACACAAAACCCCAAAACAACTGAGAGATAGAAACGCTGCAAATTCACTCAACAAACGGAAGTGCGCCAGGCCACTAGGGGGACCCGACCTGAGGGATGGACCAGTCCTGTGGGACCAGACCCGAAAGACATGAAGAAGAAGAAGAAGATGAAGAAAGTTGGCAAAATTTTGGAGAGGACAGTAAAAAGGTAGTTTTCCTTTATGTCTTTTTTAAACACTTGGCCATAATCTTTTATATTATAATATTATAATTACATTACAATATAATATTATTATTATATTATAATATTATTATAATAATTTTAATGTTCTTCTATAACATTGAATAATATTAAATAGTATTAAACAATATAATTATAATATTATAATATAATATTATAATATATTATAATACTGTGTTTCATTTGTTTGGTTTACTTTGTGACCTAAACAGCTGATCTGTTCTGCACAGTTGGGCTTAAGCATAGGAATATTGAAGTATACCAAACTTCAGCAAACACTTGTGAGAATGTTATGGTATGTCAATGCAATAATAGTCCAATATCCTCAGTGTGTCTTTGGTCTGCGTTCAGGTAACAAATCTAATAATCCCATGTATTACTATAGAAAACATTTCTGCTGGAAACTCCTAAATTAACAGCTGTCATTACATTGCGCATGACATGTAGCCTAATTCTCATGGCATCTAGGTCATTTAACATACTCATATATCATATCTTAGTCATTAAAAAAAAAGAAGCTTTTATGATATAAGTCCATGCCATTTTTTTTATGTTTTTGGATCATGCATCTTGATGCAGGAATTGAAGTACAATCTACACTTCATATAACAGCGTAAATCATATTTACCCTTCATATGCCCTCATTAGCATCATGACAAAGCTTGCTGCGTAATCTATCATCTACCTTACCTATTGTTCTTCTTTCAGTACTTTTCCTATTCCCTCTATTTTTGCCCTCACCTTCAGCCATGTCTTCTGCTCGTCCCAGTGTCCCACCGCTTATCCAATCTGTCCAATCCTCTGTCCCGGCTCTGCTCTGCCAGCTGGCCATGGACAGCGCCTCCCTGAGGGGAGAACAGGTGTAGCGACACACACTCCACTGAGCACACAGCTACCTGTGGCATCGGGCAGGCATGCACCCAACGATGAGCAAATGTGCACACACAAACACAAAAGATACGCACTTATGGATATACCTGCAAAAGCACACATACACACTAAGCAGGCTGCTATCAAGGTCACTGTGACTACACTTTGACAAAATACTCAACCAATAAAACACATTGAAGTTGAGAGCTTGCTGTCATAAAATTGTGCAAATAGGATGCTTGTACCTTGGAACACACTTTGGTTGGCACACTTTGGCTAACGAACACACTGAGATGAACACAGGCTTGTTTGGCACACACCGATGAACACATGTAATCATAAACACAGGTAGAAATAACCGACAAGTCATCTTCCACTTGTTCTCCGCCTACTGTGCAATTGCAGGTCTAGTTATAAAGCTTCATTTGCTGCCTCTCAAGGCATGCCGATGTGGAGAATGCCGAATACCTTGAGTGATTAAAGTGATTCCAGTAAAAATACTGATAACATGGCGATACTTGCTCCCGCTGCCTTCACGTATTAACAATCAGCTCATTCGCAGTCCATCACAAACACCATCACTCCCCCCTGCTATGAGGGAAGATCATTGTTTGTGATTCATTTATATTCAATCATTCAAGAAAAGACAGAGTGGAAGAAATGGGGAGCTTTGCGGGATCAATGTGTCTGTGTTTACACCTTTCTGTCTGGGTGGTTCTGACACTGCTATCAGCTGCCTTCTATTTAAAACGGAGAACAAAAACAATAGAGAAGGGCAAGAGAGAGTTTGATGCAAGTGATGGAATAAGGACCTTCACATTCAGGCAGTGTACAAGCCTGGCTGGAAGGGGCATTTGCTCCAGTTGTTCCAACAGCACGGATTTGTGAAGGCAGCAGTGGTAAACACAGGTAAGATCATACAGTTTCTACATCTCGCATTCTTTGAAGGAAAAGTGCACTTTTCTTCCATTTTTTGAAAACTATTGAATTGTTTTGTTTATCCTTCCATTTCAGACTTGGAAAAACATGAAGGCTTGTGTGCATCCAGATAATCAATCTTGATCTCTCGCTAGAAGGAGAAAGATTGATTTGTTATGTCTTGGAGATGCTGTTTGATTTTCCCTTTTTTTCTCAAAGGCAGAGAGAAATGCTTGTTTTGTCTCGCCTGTCTCTTTAACTCAAGGGACACTGACCCCTAACAAGTCCAGTCAGCAACCTTTGACCCCAATGACCCGGTGAGCCATTGATCATTCCAACACAGGGATTAGCAATGCACCATGGGATTTGGAGTCCCTGAGCAAATATATTTCTTGATTCCCTGTAAAGGATCCTTTTCTGTAGGTTTGCAGGCTTAATGTCTGGCCATATGGACCTTGTGAGAATGGGACAGCTCATCTAGAGCAAATTAGTGGTCATGTAGCGATAGCCACCACTTTTGAAGCCTGCGCTAATTACATTTGCTGCGGTAAAATTAACGATACGATAAAGGGAATCTGCTGTTTGGGAATAAATGTTATCTTAATTGCTGGGTAGGATCCCCTTTGGGTTTCATTTTGATGTGGATCACTGAAGTCCACTGGTTTGTGGATGTATAATGAGATCTAAGCAGTTAGCTGAGGCGGGGTTTGTTTTGTAAAGGCGGTAATGTGATCGGAGTGGTAAAGGCAGGCGAGGCTTATGGGTCTTTTCAATCCAAAGTTAGTATGTGCTGTCATGGGGAGGGGGGGTCACTGAAATGGATGTGATGTGAATCCACTCGAAGTCTCTGGGGGGCTCAAAGAGGGAAGAATTAGATTAGTGGGAGAATGCAATCAGTGTGACTACATTACCGAGTATGATGAGAGAGGAAGAGAGGGGAGATGTGAGTGACAAGACGCTGGACGGCTAAAACTTTTCAAGACTGCGCTGTGAATGCCAAAGGGAGGGAGGGAGGTGGGTGGGGGCAATCCATAACCGCAAATGTGAAATATCTCAAAAACCAAAGCCAGAAAATCGATTAAAAGGTTCTTTAAATATATATATCATCCCTTCTCCCTCTCCCTTTCCTGTGCCCTTATTTTCTCAAAAATCAAATTACCCAAATACCCGAGCAGGAAAAACTCATGGTCCAACCAAACAACATTATGGAAATTACATATGACTTTGAGGGGAAAGAAAGCCTTTTTTATAACAGCGGATCAGAGGAATAGAGGGGGGCAGGCTGGCACAAGTTTCAACATTTTGTCCTCCTGGTTAAATAAAAGAATAAAGTTGGAGGGAACAGAGGAGGTGGCTGTGAGTGGGAAAGGTCTTTGCTGAATGTGCGAGCGGTTTCCTTTTACACTATTTACCCTGACTACAAACCCAATTAGCTCAAATCAGATTCAGTGTTTACACTAGCATCAGGAGATGATTAAGTGAAACCTAGCATTCCAGTTTCACATTCCCGCTTGTCGTCTTTGGACTGTGGGTCTCTCTCTCTCTCACACACACACACACACACACACTTGTGCAATAATATCTCAACCCGAAAAAAACCCAGTTCCCCCGAAAAAACATACTTTTTATAAAATGGCCAATAGAGTTGAAAATTGGAAGATATAAGATTTTGTTGAAAAAGTACAATGGTTTATTGGTTCGTACCTCATCCCCATGTTATTGAAACAATTTGTCCAGCTGAAATTCTGGTATTGTTGCACAGGAAGTGACAGATCAAATCTCCTGAGCAAGATACAAACGGCGTCTGAAACAGCAGTGAGTGGCACTCTATCCACAGAAACCTGGACTCACTACTCTTTCATCTTTCCCTTCCCTTTGGTTTTCTTCTGTGTGAGTCATCACAGACAGGACAGATTGGTAAAAAGAAAATGTTTGCTGTGTGCAATTTACTGAAATTATTTTACAAGATTGCTCAGATTGCTTGTCATCTTTTGGCCACCAACTTGTAGATGCCTTGTGTAACTTCAAAGTGATAGTCCACCAAAAGTGTATCTATCTAAGGAAGCTACAAAACATGTATTTTGCCAGGGATTGAAATATAGGGAGAGCTACGGGGAGCTCTGCTCCCTTAAAAGAGCTCCCCAGAAAACCTGATTTGAGAAATTTAGGGGAGCTCTAAAATATTGTAATTTTCACTGTTTTTTTCTTAGGTATCCATTTATATTTTCCTGTATGTTTAGGTTCCTAAAATGAATTATAGGTGAAAAGTTTGTGTTTATTTTCACGTCTTTCGAGTGAGCGTCTTCTGGCTAACAAGTGAATGCTAATCCACAGACATGAGTGGTCAAATATATATAACAATAGAATAATCCTGTTGTAGCATGTAGGCTGGTGCATTTATGTGCATGTGTATGGTACCCTTCCGCCTACCCCTAAAGAAAGCCGCAGTGTAATTTAAACACTGTATTTAGTCATATTTTAGCATATTCTGGCTGAAATATGTCTGTTTGAATATACTTTGCCGATGGATAGACAGTGCAGAAGTGAATTCTGATGCAGGAGGGGTCTGAAAAGTTCTTATACTGTAGACTACATATGTTGGGTTTTTTTGCTGTTAAGAGGACCACTGTTCCCTAAAAACAGCCACATTTAAAACTTGCAAGGGTATGTTTTTAATACTAAAAATATATTTTGGTTTGAGCATAATTTTAAAGCTGCTATTGTCATTATGTATATATTAAAATTAAAATTATGTGTAATGTAAAATCGGTTGTTTGTAGTGATGAACCAACAAATAATTATCACTCAAATCTGCAGTTCCCCCAATCTCTGCAGAGATCTTTAATGTGTTTTATAGCAGTTGTTTTGGTTTTATGATCTGCAGTTTAACTGTTTTGAGTCACATGCTTTCATCAAAAATGCTTTAAAAGTCCACAACAACAAACAACAAAAGACAGACAGACAAAGTTAGCGACTAGTGGAGCATTTAGCAGCTAAAGAGCCAGATATTTCCCTTGTGAGTTGGTGAAGAGTTAAACAGAGAGTGAATGTTGGGCTTACACTCATCAGGTGGAAAGAAACACAACTCCAAATGAATGCTATGTTGCTCTGTATCTGTTGGATGGATAAAAAAAAATAGGAAACAGTTTTCTTACAAGATAATATGCACTTGTTGTGTTTACAGCTTGTTTCTGCTGCCCCCAAGTGGCCGAAAAGATCAGTTAATGGAGGTTTAAGACCATATGTGAGCCTCTAGATCAACAGTATTAAAAATAACATTCATCGCAATTTGCAGGTTTGTTTCTATTACAAAGAAAGAGAGGTTTCTTTGAGTCATTACACGTAGAACCACCACCACCAAAATCCCTTTTAAAAACCCTTCGCTCTTTATGTACAGCTTAACTGTGCCAGCTCAAAATCCACCCCACTCGTTTAATCCCAACATCTGCCCTTTCTACCCCCACCTTCCCAGTTCTCTATGCCTACATATATCCCACCGCCAAGTACAACCCCCACGCTTCTGCTACCCAGGCCAGCAGAGAAAGCAAACAAAATGGAAGTGAACGGGCAAACATGGCTCTAAACACAGACTGTTTGGTGTCTGAACCTTTTTCCGCCTGTGTTGTTGATTTTCCACGGTGGATCAGGTTTAGCTGTTTGCCTCTCCTAGAAACGAGAAATCATAACAAATCTCCTGTACACGAACAGAACTATACGTACACGTGCAAAGTATGTTAACAAATGCGATCACAAATTCGATTGATGTTCACATATTTTGGGTTAAACAAATGCCATTTGGATTAAATGATCCGTTAAGAAAACACTAGATAGAATACATTTTCCACCCCCGCTGTTCATCCTGTGAAGTTATCCTATCAACAGCCGCCATTCAAAAACCTTCCCATAATGCCCACTCACTGCATATAAACACATAATGAATTCTCAGCTAATTTGTCCTCTTATCTTTTTAAATTACACCCTGTGAGCTCCTCAGGGAGCATAATGACAGCTTCCTCTTGTGGTTTACATGGTTTACAAGGATCAGAGGGTCTATGTGTGTGTGTGTGTGTGTGTGTGTGTGTGTGTGTGTGTGTGTTTGTATATGCAACATGTGTGTGTACACAAGAGAGGGTGGATGTTGTGTGTGTAAGTGTGTACGAACTGTGAGAACTCCTTTGCGCTACCACAAGGGTTAACACAGCGGGGAAATGGTGTAAAAGCAACAAACCTGTTATTGTTTCACCCACATCAGCACCTTGTCTGGTCTAAACACACGCAGACAGACACACACTTACTGCCAAAGCTTTTCCTGGGCCTTAGATCAGAGACAAGATCCGAGTGTATGACTTGGACTCCAAATGTGACAATAGCTGCTCACATTATTCATCTCTGTCTGTGTGTGTTTTTCTTTTGCTCTGGCGGAGCAGCAGTTGGCCTTCCCATGACCAAATCCTACACAAAGTGGGTTACTCACTTGATGTTGTATAAGGGAGAAACATCTTGGAAAGCCCGGTGGAACAAATACGGGTGCCAGTGCACTTGAGTTTTGGTTCCAGTCTTGTGTGAATTTGTGTAGGCTCGGGGTTGGAGAAAGAAGAAAACCTTTCAGAATTAAGACATTTTGTTTGATTCTTGAATGTACGAGGGGCGAGATTAGGGTTACAATTTATATTTAAAGGTCAGTGGTGTCCTCAAAGCTATGATTACTGTGTGGGTAGTTTTAAAGTTATTTTCCAGTAGCCTTCATTCTCTTTTCTTTGTCCTTCTTTTTGACCCAAATGTCTTTGAGGCATTTAGATTGTTAGAATTATTAGAATTTTGTATGCTGTTAAAGGCAGCTATGATAAATGTTGTATATTTTACTTGACTTTCTTGAGTTTTACCTCCTTTCTTTAGGATTTTACACTGCACTACTTTACCACTCTCTTAATCAGGGAGAGTTCTTGTGTTGTGTGCACTCAGTTAACTAAGACCAGACCTGAGTCAGGCCAGGTCCAAATTATATTCAGTTTCATAAGGTTGGGAGTGGTCAGGTCTCTGCTGCAGGTCTCGGGTCTGTGTCAGTATGTGTAATATATGAATGGATCCAAGTTGACTAGCTAGTACCACTGATTACATCTGATCAAACTCATCACTGGATGAATGAATGCCAGTTTTGGTGTCTGTTTGGGTCTGTTTAGGGTGAACACATTTCACAAATATTCTAAATGTTTTATTTAAGATCAGGTGAGACTGCCCCTTAGGTCAGATCAGGTTTCTTTTTTGAAAATGAATGTTGGCTCCAGGTAGGTTTTCCATGGGTTAGGACAGGATTGATGGGACTAATGACACAGCAAAAGAAAAGCAGGGGATATTAGGGAACTATGATTTTATTTATCTATTAATTTATTATTTGCAATGTTTAAGACAAGGAGATTCATCTGGAAATGTATCTAGAAAGCAGTAATTACAGACAGGCTTTTTTTAAATTCAGTGTTGTTCACTGGAAGTTATAGACACTTGAACAGGAATCTCAGGTTTTTGTAACCTTTGTAATGACAACCATCCCATTTTGTTTGAATTGAAGTATATTGAAAATGACTGGCTAAAGTACTATTTAAGCCATCAATGTTACTGTATGTTAAAATTAATTTTGTTAACTGGATAAGCCAGACATTGGAGGGAAATTAGCTGCTTCCTTGAAGAATGTTGGGTTTAAAGCTGCTATAATTCATATTTTCATATTACCAATGGATCAAACAACTGTGTAATGTTTTACAACCTGCAACTTTTGTTTTGGTTCTGTCTCATCACTCTTATCAGCATTGTATGGAAGTCCAATTCTGCCAGTAAAAGGAAAGGAAAAAAAGATGACAAGTTAGTCATGGTTAAAAAGAAAAAACCCTTTGGAAGTCAAAGATCTGACTTTGTAACTCATTGTTTTAAATAAGTCATTGTACATTTTGACATTTTATCTAAATTTTGACTATCTCATCAATTTTGACTTACCAAGTATTACCGACCAATAATTTTTTTTATATATCATACCTAACATTGAATTTATTAATCTTTTACTGGCAGAAACTGGCTTCCATAGAATTATTTCTAGCAACTGTGTAAGTACACTGTACACTATCTGACCAGCAGACAGACAAAGTTAGTGACTAGGGGTTGAACACAGTGGACGATTACTCCCTCAGGATTGGCTGAAGAGCAAAACAGAGCTTAAAGAAGAGTGAAAATTGTTGCTTTGTGTTTGCCAAATGTGTAAAACGACAACTGTTTGTGAACACATTTGCCATCTCAGCTTTATCAGGTGATAATATGTTAATGTATTATAGCATCTAGAAAATACTTAAATTTGTTGCACTTTATGTTTTTATTCAGTTCTAGTATACATGTTGTTTATACTTCATAGAATGTCGACATGGTCTCAAGTAAATCAGACATTTTAAATGTGGAAAATATCATATTCCAGTCTGTAAACTTTAAGTATCAATGCAAAAAATACATATGTATATATTAGAAGATAATTTGGTCTATGTTGCTCTAAATGTCCTTCCTGTCCTCTGTCAGCTCTTTCTTTTTTCCTGACCCCCCTCTGTCTTGCTCTGCCCTTCATCCCTCCGTGTCTAACTCTTCTCTGCTCACCCAGCGAGGGTCATCTTACCAGGGTCGCCAACCTTTCACCTCGCATATTCTTCCCCTGACATGGGAGCAGCATTGGCGGTCTCATCGTCCTCCCACTCATCATCTGTTTCACTCTCTCTGATCTGTCTCTGCCGCTCTGTCCTCTGGTTGTTATCCACACACCTGCCCACAGCACCGCCACACAGGTGCAAGGAGGAAAGTGAAAATAAGGGGAATTCTTATTTAAATAACACTGTAAAGCATGTACAAAGGATTAAGATTTACCGAAGGAAAATGAAATGGAGCTTTAAATATTGTATATATTAGGAAGTATAAGCGAGGAGAGAGAGAATCCCCCACAGCAGAAAGCAAAATGTGATCATGTCAGCAAATGTCTTTTGCCTAATTATCATTCGTCTTGCTCGCTGGAACATGGGTCAGTATGACTGGTGACTGATCTTATGAACACCCACACACACACACACACACACACACACACACACACACATATCATAGTGAAGTGCAACTCTCACTGAATACAAGGGCTTTGATGTTCCTGCTTTTCGTGGACAGCTTTATTCTCTTCCCTCCATCCCTCCGTCTGAAGAGAGGAGGGAGCAGAAATGGAGGGTCCTGACAGCTTCGGCTAATTGAACTGTTCGCTCGGTTACCATGCAGGGGGAAAAAATGTGGACATGAGAGCTGTGTGTGTGTGTGTGTGTGTGTGTGTGTGTGTGTGTGTGTGTGTGTGCAGGAGGGTGAGAGAAAGGGAGACACACACTGAGAGATTAAGGGAGACACACAGGGATATAAATAGAGAGAGATACACTGCCGCTCTTGCTTATTTCTCAATCCTGCTCATGTGTTCACATCTTCCTCGCCACTTCTCTTCCTCATCTGCTCCTTATTTTTTTCTCCTCATCACCCTCTCCTCTCTTTCTCTGACCTCTACCTTTGTTGATCCACCTCCCTGAGATTCTCTCACTCCACCCCCCACCCCCTTCCTTTATCCATCTTCCTCTCATCCTCTCTTTGATGTGGTGATGCGGGGGTTATCTGGGGCTCTCGTCTAAGGGGTAAAGGTAGGGGGGGTGAGCGAGATCGAAAGGGGGAAAGAAGAGGCGGAATGTGAAAAAAGAAGAGGGAGAAGCAGCAGGGGGAGGGGCTGTGGAGATGATGAGTTTTTTTCTCCCCTCTCTGCGACACTAACATCTCTTTCAACTCACCCTCCACCTTCACCTATGAAAAAAAAACAAAAAACGAGCGAAATGAAAAGACATCCCACTGTCCCCTCTGGATGAAAACCGGAGTCTAATTCCAGTCCGAAAATCCCATTGCCGCGGCTTATGCGAGAAGTGTGGCGGAAAACCAGCAAGACCTCAGTGAGCACGCTGTACTGAAGATGTCTCTTGTCTGTGTATGTTTTTCTCCCAGATGAAGGGCTTTGCCATGTCTTTTTTTTTAGCAAACTCAGGAAGTGTATTCTCTGCAAATTCCCATGTGCCTTTGCCCTGGCAAGGCTGTCACATCCAACTTGTGTAGAAAACACACAAGAGGAGTATTTTTAGCAGAGAAATTCCTTTTAAATTTAAAATAAATTGAATTGAAAGCACATTCTCCTGATTGAATAACAGATTCATAGAGAGGCGGAGAGAGGAGAAATGGAGAGATTTCAGGTTTTTTTGTTTATTGAGTTGTTTTTCAGGAACACGAGTGCGTGCTCAGGAGGAGGGAGAGAGTTTTCTCTGCCAGCTTTCTTCCCTCTGGGGCCAGAGGGTCACGATCCTGCCAGCCATCCCACTGTGTAGCCTGCCAGCTCTATTTAAACACACATATATACAAACACAGTCACCTACACACACACGCTGCTGCTTCCACCGCGCATGCACATGCATACACTTAACCTCCGCGCACACACACAGGCCCTGTGTTGTGTACGTCTGGAGAGTATTTGCTAATTAAGAATCACTTAGCTGTGTGCAGGTCGCCAGGGTGGTGCTGAGGACTGAGAGCTGACTGGTTAATGAATTGATCAAAGGCTTACAGGCATCTGATCAATACCAGTACTTCTTCTCACATGTGATGTCCAAAATGTAATTAACACACACTTACTAGATAACTAAGCTGCCTTATTTAATACTACATTCATTGATTATTTGGGCTCAGATAAGATCACATCCACAGGAACCAGAGGCAAGAATTCTTTATCTACTGACTTTAACTTTATTTTATTTACTTTTTAACAAAGGCAATGTCAGTAGCAACCAAGATGGAGAACATTATACCTCTTAAATATCAGCGAGTTAGCATAGTCACTGTGAGCATGAAAGCATGCTGACTTTCTGTAACATTTAGCACAAAGGCCGTCCCTAAGTTACGTCTCAGAGAGGCACTAGTCTGGCTGTAGACTCTAAGAGGCTAGATTTACCTGGATATTGCTTGGAACTGATTATTTGAGTGAAAGAGAGCTATAGGCATAGTTCAGCTGTGGGATTTGAAATCAATAAGCTCATAAAAGCAATAATAACAATGTGATCTTATTTACAAAATATTTACTTTGGTTCAACTCCACCTGATAAAAACCGTTAATAAATATATTCATATGAAATGAAGTAATGAATGAAATGTAATAAGAAAAATCACAGAATATATTTAAGGCACCACAACCAGAGGGACAGAGCGCAAGCAGCAGGTGGAAGTGGAGAGGGTGCTAATATAGATGTTAACATTAAGGTAATTAAGCCAAATGTATTTAAATGTCTTAACAAAAGAAAGAAAAGTTTAGTTACAGCCTGTAGTGGTTTTACAGTCCATTGATGGAAAAGTTTGATGAACACAAACCACAATTACCCTTCCACTGGTTGTTTACATTACATTAATCAGATATTCATTTATTCTAATGGCCTAATTGCATAATTTTAGCTTTCTAATATTATTTTTGTTAGATACTGGTCGATACTTAATGCACCTCTCCCCACTACACCCTTCCTTGTGGCTACTGTAAATCCCATTTGTTTTTACGCCTGGTATTCAGAGGCAGAAAATTTGTCTCACAAATCACACACAACAATCAGCGTCTGATAACATTGTTGACATGTCACCACCTTTGCACAATCCTCTCTTAAATGTATTTGCAAGAGAGGTGCGCCTTACAAGCACTGTGATAAATACACATCGGTGTGGGGCAGAATGCATCACAACTGCACCTGACAAGCCAGCACATAAGCCCTACTAAATCTGTCCCCCCTCTTTTTTTGTTTTGTTTTATGGTGTGTGTGCATGTCTCTGTGTGTGTAACAGCAAAATAAATGTGTTTGTATCAATATTTTTCTGAGGTTACAAGGAAGCCACTTTCAGTGTTTAATCTACCAGTGCCATGGTAACTGGTCCACTGAGAGGTTGATGTCATATGGAGAAGGCCACTGCATGACACAGTGAGCCATTTACAGTCAGAAAACACAGATATGTGTATTGCTGTAGATGTGAGGACCTTTCATTAGCTACTCTTATTTCCTGAAAGCCTTTCAGAAGCAGGCAAAGTGGACTTTAGGATGTTGTTTCTCTCCTGGATATCGGATCCACATTCAAACACTCCCAGATTCCACTCTTTCATTGTAACAACAGGCAGCACACTGTTAGCACAGCCACAAATCTGTTCGAATGCACTTGAGTGTGTCCATGTGGTGTGTGTGAGTGTGTGCCCACTTGGCCACGCTCAGGTGTGCGGGGTCTTCCTGTGGTCTGTCAGCGGCAGGGGTCCCATATCCCCTGCAGGATGCGTTGATTAGTTTTGTCCAGGCTGAGCCAGGAGGCCTGTCGGGTGCTCAGTGGACTGTACCAAAGTGATGTGTGGGTGAACCTGTATTGTGGAGACCTGCTGATAAACAGTACAAGGACACAACTAGAGAGGCTAAGGAAGTCTTTGGTTCTGTGTCTTCAGCGTGTCTACGCATTAAAATATGCTGAAAATTAACACTTTGGCAGCTAAATAGCTGCAAAGACATTCTGTTTTCGATTCAGTTTTCTCTTCTTAAAAGCTTAAAATGGGTTTCATCCAGAAATGAAGTTCAGGGCAAAGAAGAAGTCACTGTCAAAGTATTTCTTTTCCTCCAAGATTATATTTATCTGGTGTCTAAATATAGACGTCCAGTTATTTTTTTTGTCAGCAAAAATCTGCTTAACATATTCACTTCTCAGTGGTTCTCTCCCACTTACGAGTGAATAGGCAGTGAACAGTTTGAGTGTTGTTTCCCATCAGCAGCTTCTCTGCTAATGAGCTGCTGCTGCAATTGGCAGTCATACTGGGGGACAGTTAAGTTAGGAGAGATGACTCAATTTCTACTAAGTCTTGGGCTTCAGGTCAGCCTTATTCTTTAGCCCATGTGAGTACCCAGCAACGTTAGATGGTCAGACCAGGTATTTCTGATTCATCACTTACTCTTACGTACCTGTATTTTTTTCGTCTAATCAGTTTTTATTGTTTTGTTTCTGTGTTATTTAAAGAAAGCATATGACACAACACTATCACCAAACAGTAAGCTATGTCCACTTCCAGCAGACATGGAGCAACATAGCATTCATTTGGAGTAGCCACTTTTTAAAACTGTTTTGGTCTCCGCCAACTCGTGAGGGAAATATCTGGCTCTGTAGCTGCTAAATGCTCCACTATGTTCATCTAGTAGCTACCTTTGTGGATAGGTAGTGGATTTGTGCTTTTTCACTGACAACAGCTGCCCGCTGCTGCTGGAAACACTGATGAGAGCGATTAGAGTGAATGAAAACAGTTGTAGAGCCAAGACAATATGTTGTACAACACTATAGAGCTGTGGGGAACTGCACAATTGAGTGACAATCAAATGTGATTTCATCCCTATGACTGACCACTTTCACATTACATGTAATTGCTTTTCATTTTTTTTGTATAAAAATATCAACTAGTGCAGCTTTAAACACTCATCTTTATAACAGAGTCAAAGTGGCCACATTAAGTATTAAGGATGGTCATATTACAGTATATCAGATGCAGGTGAGGTGATAGTCTTCTGAGTAGAGTCCTTTGTCACTTCAGATTGATGCTCACATATACTGGAGTACTAACACATGAGTATTATGAATAAAATTTCCAGTGCACTCTCTTTAAACTCAGTGAATCCATCTTTTGATTTCCTAGATATTATTTCACACTGAGATACGTCCAACAAAGATCAGAGTTGGTGGCAGGTTCCCTCATGGTGACCATAAACTGCAAGTCATAGTTGCGCTTGCCTGTATATTTATGTGTACTTGTTTGTGCAATTGTGTCTGTGTGTGTATTCTGCTGTTAGATATAAATTGTGTTGCAAAAATAAAGTTTAATTTGAAGATTTGACAGTATCTCTCTAGCACAATGCTCTGATATCTTGCATTTAATGGTCAATAAACGAAACATGTCTGAACATTATTATCACCACCATGTCTTTAGATTATGGCATTTCTAAGCCAATCAAAACTCTAACTGAAGAACCCCAGAATTACCTATTTTTCCTGAGTAGAAATAAACTGTACAGCAGAGATGAATGAAGGGACATCGACTGGACAGAATTCGAAAGAGTGAGATGGAGAGAGCATATTTAAGACAGATCTGGACAGATAGATGTTGAGAGACTAAGAGAGCCTTGAAAGAAAAGAAAGGTGGAATGGAAGGATGGACGGAGGGAAGAGATCTTGCAGTACCTGTGATGGATGAGCTTTAGCTCAGGTGTGACGGCGCGACCAAATTAAATCACTGAGCAGACAGCAATGAACGAGAGACAAGGTTATCACTTTCGCTCCCTCCCTCCCTCCCGCCCCTCTTCCTCCCCTTCACTGTCTACCACCCTCACTCTCAGCGGTCTGTCTTCACTTTACTATCATCAGCTCTCTGCTGCTCCGCTCTCAGTCTGGAGGGAGAATCGGCCTTCACCTCTGAGTAATGTTAGACACGTTTCAATCATGTACTCTGGGAGCCTGTTTTATGACATTACTTACTTTCACTTTGTGACTTGAAAGGTACAGCTGTCCATGATTGAGAATAAGAATACAAAAAAAAAAAAATACATTTTTAAGAGATCTTGAGTTTATAAACTCAGGTTGTGTATATATATGATGAAAGTAGACTTTTTTTGGCCAAAGGTATGTGGACATCCCTTCCCTTTCTATTTTTTGTGTGCTTTTGGTTTTTGGATGTGTTTGTTTTTTCCTGGTTTGGGCTTGGTACCTTATTTCCAATTAAGGAAAATCTTAATGATATGTGTTCCTGTGCACAAACCAAAGCCCATAAAGAAATGGTTTTCCCAGTTTGCTGCGGAAGAACTTGATTCGCCAGAGCCCTGACCTCAAAGCCCTCCAACACCTTTGGGATGAACTAGAACACCAGCAGTGAGACACTAATGTTCTTCTGGCTAAATGGAAGCAAATTCCTGCAGCCTGCTTCCAACATCTGGAGGAAAGTCTTCCCTGAAGAGTGGAGACTTTTACAGCAACATATTATTGCCCATGATTTGGAAAGTAGATATTAAATAATCCCATACGTATAGATGTAATGTGATGCATTGTCTCCATATTCTAGTGGATTATAACAATCATTGTAGCTAAAATACAGTTTCATGGCTTAATTAACCTACTGGGGGGCCCACGGAGCCCCTATTAACACCCTGTTTTTCTCACTCTTTTGACCATAATAATAAAATAATAAAAGTCAAATCCAGGGCTCTTCAAGATCAGGTACAGTACAGTGTTTCCTCTAGGATTTGGCAGGCCCCCGCGACCCGTCACGCCGGCAAACGTTTTACGTATGAGACAGAAGTGACACTTCGATGCGACACAAACAAATATATTTACCGTTTTAATGTTTCCAGATGTTTGATATCAGGATGTTGAGCTGAGAACTGACAAGTTGAACGTTGTCCAATTAAAACGGACCCACCGCGGTGACGTTTTTGGTGGAGCTGTTAGTTTAATAGTTGACTTGGAAGAAAGCGAACGTTTTGATAATAAGCTACATCAACACAACAGTATGTGGAGTTAAACTGGACAGCCCCAATAACCTCTGTATAGTTCTACTTGTTGTTAAATTGCAATGTGAGCGGCAGCCAGCGGGGGTGCATTATGTCGGCAGGATCATTTAAAAGGCAACCGTGACTACATTGTGCGTCTGCCCCATTTCTGATACCGTGGCGGCAGAAATTTAACAGTGGCGGGCCGCCACTCCAAAATCAACATAGAGGAAACACTGCAGTAACTAAGCAGCATCCACCTTCAGGCGCTTCATCATGTCAGAGGTCCCAAACAAATTTTCAGTCAAATGAGCACAAATAAGTAGTTCTTGAATAAACATGAACCTTTTGGGGCCCCTGTAGCAGTTGTCTGCTTTGCCCACTTAGTAATTCAGCTGTGGTAAAGCACAGCATTTAAGCCAATCTGGCCCTAAATGTGCTCAGAATAATGGAAAGTTTCATGACAACTCAGGAAATTTCATCAAATGATGATGACTGTATATGGTCAATAACTTCCAGAACATGTGAGTAATTGGGCATTGAGTGGAGATTGTTTTATGAAGCACTGTTTCCAAGGTCATAAATGAACAGTCAAGCTCAACTTTTAACCCAACAGGAATGGAAACTCCTAAAACAGCTTAAAACAATGAAAAGTTTCAACATTTAGAGTTCCATGACATCTTCCATGACAAACTTCATCTGCTGTTGAAGAACATGTAATATGGTCAAAAGCTCCAGAACAAATAAGTAAATGTCAAAAAATATATAGATTATGTAAGAATGTATTTTAAGTGAAATGTATGAGGTACTGTATGAGATGAGAGGAAACAGTGTCTACTGTATATACACATACTTAAAATTTTCATTTCCATCATCATCATTCCATTTCCATTCATTTCTCTCCATACGATTAACATGTGCACCATTCACCCACATGACATGACACATGATGTGAGTACTGATGGGAAACGCGCTGTCTCTTCCTGCTATATACAAACCTGTTGACAGAGGAGGCTCCTTTAATGGCGACTGTTCCCTAACCTCTGACCTTTCACCTTTGACCGACCCCGTGGCCAGACATAATGATCCGCCGCCATACTGTTGGTGTTGACATCGAGGTCCCCTTGTCACTGTGTCACACAGACAATGACTGGCTTGTATGTGAGGACAATGGAGAATGGTGTAGATTGTAAGGAGTTGTGACTTGAAACTTTAAAAAAGATGGATGCGGTAGATAAGGGCGGAGGTGGAGGAACCAAGGAAGGGCAAAGGAAAGGACAATGTTAGAAATGTTGTGTGGGAACTGGAACAAGAATATATGGAAGCCCTGAAAGGCAAGTGATTTTTTTTTTTACTTACATCTTAGAATGGAGAGATGCACACCCCTAATTTCAAGCCAAAAGAAACATGACAATTACATAACTTGCTAACAGACAATATGTACCTTGTTTTTAGAGTGCAGGGAGAAATTATCTTGTGTTAAAAATGAGTATTACAACAACAAACGCTAAATTTTTTTTTTACTTACCTTTCAGGGCTGTTGTAGGAGGCAGTTTGCAAAAGCTGTTTATTTACTTCAGTCGAGTTTAAGGAAATGCTCTTAATACTTTTTTTTTTGACGTTTGGAAAGTTTGCAAATTTTTCACATCGAAAAACAACTAAAATACGCCATAATATAAGAATCCACCAGTTAAATCCAGGCTTAGACAGCAGGGATCATGATTCCCATCAAATACGAGATTTCAATCTGCCTGGATATCTTATGCAACTCTTCCACATGGCTTCTATTGCAACTGATAAACAAGTTGGGAATAAATTAGAGGTTTTACTTCATAATATTTTTTTGCCGTGTTTTTCTCATGCTGTCCTTAATTTACACTAGCTCTCTTGAGTCAGGGCTAATTCAAACCCTGATCTGAGCAAGTAAATTCCAAGCAAAGCAGTTAAACCGCATGTACACACACACGCACACATACGCACATACACAAAAACCGAGCTCATCATCAGCAGTCTCATTATGTTGTTGATTCTTCGTCTCCCTGCAGACAGTGCTATTTACCCAGTGTCTCCAAGAAGGGGGAGACGGGTAATGAGACTGATGTGTGCAGGGGTGCGTTCTGGGTAATTTGTTTGATACGAGACCTGATGGGAAGTGAAGGGATCAAAAGATTAAAACAGCTTTTTTCTTTTTCTCCCCCTTCACCTACCCTTCATCTTTTCCCAGCCCTCCTCTCAATGTAAAATGTCGAGAAAACAGGAGCTGTCTCCTTATTTTCTCCCTGTCTGGGTTTAATTTGTGATTAAAACCTCACCTTGACTGTGCTGTAACGCTGCATATTCCCACACATACGCATACAATTGCAGTGAAACGGAAACATACCTTCCTCAGGGCCCGTTTCTCACCTATGATCTTCTACTCCCTCATTAGCTCATTCTGACCCATGAACTCATCACGTGACACCCTGAGGGGGTCGAAGGTTCCTCAACAGGTGGACTCAGGTGACAAACAGGTGTGGCTTCCTGACATCAGCCCAACCTTTTGTCTTTTATGTCTACACACAAGTTTGCAACATTCTTCAGACCTAAAGGTGCATGTACACCTATGGAAGAAATTCTAGTTCTTACTACATGCTAACTTGATTAGGGACTGTATACAAGTTATTTGGAGGATAGGAGGGTCAGAAAAGGAGAAGGGTTATATACTTTTTGTTTTTGCTTAAGGGCGGGTAGTCTGACATTTTTTGGAGCGTAACTTTTACTTAAATAACTCATTCTCAATTCAGATGATCCAATATTTCTCAAAAGTGAAAGATTAGTGAAAAGTCAAAAAACTGGAAACAGATTTGTATCGGAACTTTGTGTTTTCTTCTTTCCTCTGCCATTAATCATCTCATGACCCCTCAGATCTTCTTCTTTAGACCCTTTGGAGGGGCCTGACCCATAAATTTTGAACCGCTGGACTGAGCGGTATATAACTGCTTGAGTCCACCGGGAACGGCTGCATCGGGTTTCAGCTGCGACCCCGCTGCCAGAGCTGGTTGCTGCTGTTGAAGAAATGCTTGTGATTCATGAACAGAATCGCATGTTGAAGAAGCTGTTCTCCGCTTTCCTCCACTTGCACAGCAATGGCTTACAGAATCCAGCCAATCTTCAAAATTCCCAATTATAAAAAAAGACAAAAAGAAATATTATGTTACCTACTTACCCATGGTAGAAGCACATAAATCAAGGAAAAATTGACAAATCTGCAAAATCTTAGCAAGTTAACAAAACCGAGCTTCTGAAACACTTGGTAGTGTATGGAGCCATGTGGAGCATGGATCAAAACAGCACCACTGATGTGAGCCGTGCCCAGTGGAATTAAGACAAAGGAAAACTGGTTCTACTTCAAGCAGCTACAACAGTAAAATGCTGCTTACACACAGATGCATATTAACAATCTAACCCTATCTGCAGAATGAGTGCTTTTACTTTGATACTGTAAGTACATTTTACTGATAACACTTGCAGGACTGAATGCAGGACTTTTACGTGTAACAGGATATTTTGACAGTGTTGTTCCTAAAGTGTAGAATCTGTATACTTCTTCCACCTCTGCACAGTGACAATAGCATTTGGAAGATCAATAAAGACAACATGTAATACAGGACTTGAAATTATGTTGCATCTTCATCCAGAACTTGTTAGTTTATTTACAGTTGATACAAGTTAATATGCAGCACAGAAATTCAACAAGGAATAGCCTGCAGTTGCCACTATCTGCAGAAGAGTGGGTTTATAAGATGTCTGTCACTATATGAACTTTGCAAAGCAGCCAAAGGCAATTTGAGCTGAACAACCCAAAAATTAATGCACGGTAGCTAAGATGAATTCACAGCAACAACATAAAAGGTGACATTTGAAAGGTAGCACATTAGTGAAATGCACTGGATACATTAATTCAGTGTGGCTAAAAGCCTTGTTAGCATTCACAGTTTGAGTCTGAATGTACAATTATGAGACAGAGAGGAAGGATGGGGAAGAGAGGGAGGAGGGCAGATAGAGAGAGAACAAAAGGAAGCAGAAGAGAGAGAGAGAGAAAGAGGAGTAGAGGGAGAGAGTCTTTCATGTCTCCCCTGAGTTTGAAAGGCCTCCCTTTCATGTGAGCATTGTCATATTCTCTCTGTTCTCATTCCATTTGCTCCACCTCTCTTCCCGTGATAAAGACATCACTCTTTTAGTACAGGGAGGGCAATACAGCGTGAGCACTCGCTGGAGTGTCTGTGTGCGTGAGAGAAGTGCAGCAATCTCATATTAGTACTGCCATTAAATGCATACGCAGGAAACTCTGTCTCTGAAGAATTATGTTCACATACAACGACTTTGCCATAGCCAATACATTGTGAACGAAATATGATGCCATTATTAAATCAAAATCTTACATGTTTTAGATTCTGACTGAAATCTGGAAACCTACATATCTCATTTGTTTTCCCTAAAATATCTGCTCCTGCCAAATACAGCGTGATTAACATTCATGGTTGTGTTTGTAGACAACATAAAGCACTTGGTTAAAGTTAGAGAAAAATATGTGGTCTGTCTCCTGCTTCAAGTCAGTGCTGAGCACAAGGCTGTGTTAGTGCTGTGGTTCATTGTTGCAGTGCCTTAACCTCTAGGCCAGGGTGCCCTGAGACATGTCTAATGATGCAGTCTTCAGTGGGAACAAATGGACTCGGTGTTTAGTGGCACTGGCAGGGTAGAGAAGTCAGAATGTATTGAGAGACTCACTAATACATTGTTGGTTTAGGTCTTTTCATGAGATTTATCGACCATAAGAAAAATACAGAACAGCCTTTCTTTTAAGCAAGTGTTTTAAACTGACCAACACTGATGCCACAATTCCTGGATTGGAAAATATAATGTTACCATAATCATGCCAGCTATAATGATTTTCATTGTCCATAGCTGAGAAACGAGCCCAACATAGGACTAGTCACGCTTTTCCTGTAGGAGGAACAGAGCAGAAGAAACTAGAGGGGAGAAAATATGAAAGGAAAGAAGCAAAATTACCATAAAAACAGTGTGTATACCACTTCAGTATTTAAAGGTCTCTCTCTCTTTCTCTCTGACAGAGAGCAGGAAAGACAGCGTAGTTGTTTTTTTCATTTCATTCATGTATCCTTTTATTACAGTTCCAACTCCATTTCCCATGGGTCTTGTAGGCAGTGAATTGGCTTGATTGGTCTGGGTTTACAGGCCTGTAGACACGGAGGTCAAGCATGTTCTTCCAACTGGGGAACGTGGACTTTCTTTACCACAAAAACAGATAGATAGTGTTTGTGATTCCCTCCCCCTCTACCTTTCCCTTACAACCACCAATCACATTTTATGACCCCCCCCTCAGGGCCTCCACACAGACTGAACCAGGCTTTTTTTTTTTCTTAATTTGACGAGGTTCACTTTCCGTTAGCATGCAGGGCCAAGTGTTTCACAAAGCCCCTCTTTCTGTTGTCCGTGGTACCGGGGGTGTGAGTGTGTCGCAGGTTACAATAAGTTCCACCTACTGATCTTAATTGGACCTGATGTGTTGTTCTGCTCCCAGGACGCCTGTTGAGTCCGGTTCTGTTCAGTTTCATTGTAAAGCAGGCCAAGAACTCTTGGCAGACGCTGAGCTATAAAACACTTAGGGCGCAAAAGCTGTGCTAAAAGGAGCTGGCGAGAAAAGAGGGACCCGAAAATAACTGTTATTGTTTTGTTTTTTCCCAATTTCTTTCAGTTTTTTTCTCCTGTGCTCGCCTACTCACACACAGCTGCTCGTCGTGAGATACGGTCACGGAGCTACAGTATGGCACCCCCACCCTCCCGCCCCCCAGCACTCACAGTTTTCTTTGGGTGATGTTTTTCCTCATTTGGGATGTCATTTAAAATCACTTAATTTTTAATTTTTATGAAAGCTTTTAAAGGATTATGGGTGGGAGCTGTGGAAATGGGGGTCTGCCTAAGTTTGTTCTTTCATCACACACACATACACACACACGTACATCTTCCTGCTGTGAAGGCCCGACGCCCCTTCCCTGCTGTGATGGTTTTCGTTGGAATTTCCCACTCTGGTGTGGAACGGCTTTTGGAAGGATCTGGAAGTGGTGATTGAGCGGCTGTAATTCAGAGGGAGGGACGACCAACTTCCCTTTGAAGCTACACAGTCTGTAAGTGTGAGGCAGTTTTTCTTTTGTTTTTTTTTTGGGCTATTTGTTTTTTGGGTGTTTCTCTCAAACCAATTAGAGTCAGTCACTGGGGGAAAAACATAATAAAGCGACACAATCAAAGATATTTTTAAAGTAGAAATGGCTTCGGTGTCTCACTGAAGTGATTATAGATCAAACACTAAAGTGTTCTTAATAGACTGTAGATCTCCCTCAAGGCAGAATGTTAGTCCTTCATAGCTCAGGCAGTCCTTTAGTCAGTACACCTTTTTCCCAGCAGCCACTTTTACATGAAACAGTAGGGTAAACACAGGTGTTACCAATGATACTAATTAAGGTTCCGTTCCATCCAGGTCAAACAGAGTCAGGGTGCTGCTGTTGTGCAGGTTGGCTTGCTGGAAAGGCTCTGCTACACTAAATGAAATGAAACCTTAATGAGTAACATTATCATCATAACGCGTGAGTTTACTCTACTGTTTCATGTCCAAATGGCTGCCTGCTGTGTGGAGGACAGAAACTCAAGTTCTCAGCCCTCAGGTTGTCAGTCAGTATCCTCTCCAGGTATGGTTTCTCTTGACCATTTGGCTCATTCTAATCTAATGTTAATGTGGACAATGCAGAGGAAATGGCTTGTTCATATGTGCAAGGAAACAGGTCCTCATATACTGTCACAGCCTTCCAGACAACCTATATGAGTGCTCTCTGATCTGATCCCCTTTGATTTGCCACCTCTATAGTTATAGTCTAGGCAACTAAAACTAGGTTAAACCTGAGTCCATTAATATTTTTGGCCACTTAAGGAGAGGTCAAGAAACTATAAACACATTACACTGTCACTTTTTAAAATATGCAGCAGATTCTGAGCAGCATTCAATCAATGTTCACTCTTCTTTTGCTCTGTTTTGGTTTCCACCAACTCCTGAAGGAAATATCTGGTTCTTTAGCTGCTAAATTCTCCACTATGTTCACCAGCCAGCTGCTGACTTTCTTTGTCAGGCCGCTGGGTAGGTAGCAGTCACTGGATTAATCAGAGCTTGTTTGCTGCAAACAGTTTCCAAATGCTTCCCTGAACAGGGCTGATGAGAGAGGTGACACTGAACCAACATAGTTAAAGTTGCAGGTCGGACAAAAAACAATGAGCTGAAAGATGCTAAAAAGCTCCATAAACTGAGGGGAACTAACAGGTAGTAATTCTCTTTTGGTTTTTCACCATGGGCGACCTCTTTCACATTACATTTAGTCATCTGTTGTTAATATCAAATGGTGGATTTGTGCAGCTTTAAGGTTAGGGTTAGTTGTCAATAGGCAGACGAGCTCTGTGCTTGCAGGTGTAATTAATCATTCCTGCCAGGGTAATAATTATCAAAATACAATCAATAATACAATAAAGTACATTGAAAAAAATTGACATAACAGACATAAATAATGCAGAAGCTGTACTTCAAAATATCAATATAGACATTATATCAGATACATCAACTATATAACCTATATTTAAAATATAGATATATAAAGCATATTGCAGGAAAAGATAAAAAACTAAATTAATTAAAGTAATATACATAACTTGGCTCTAAAATCCTTCAATCAGTGTATAAATTTCAGACACTCAAACATCCACAACAATGTCCTCCCTAAGAGCTTTTACACCACTATAACAACGTCATGTTTCTTCCATTTTTGTTTTAGAGTGTTTGAAGAACCAACGCTGTTGTTTTTCTGGTGAGGACCATTTCATACAGGATGGAGTGGTCAGCAACACTGGGCAACCTGAAGGACTACAAAAGAGTTAGTAGGTATGCTTAGTAACAACTCAGTGACTCAAAACATTTTTCATAGTACTTGAGTTGCTGAAATATGATGTTTAGTTGATTGAGAGTGAGCAAGCTGACAAAATAAATGAAATGTAAGTATTTTTAAAAATGTTAAATAATTATTGGCATTAGTAGTCACTATTTATTGTTAGAGCTCAGTAGAATAAACACTATATGGTTGATGCACCTTTTCCTGCTTGTATTTTATTTTAGGAGTCCAAGTAGCTTTGTGCTGTTTGGTTTCTAAAATAAAACACAAGTCACCGAGCAAACTGCTCCAGGATCTATTTGTTACTATTTCCAAAAGCACTTAGTGCAACACAATAAAGCCACATTAACAGCCTCTAAACTTAGATGTAGGAGTTTACAAGAAGCACTTGAAGGCAGCATGTTTGTGTATATTGAAGTGCAACTAAGTGTGTGCACACGAGTTACTTTGTGTGTGTGCATTCTTGCATAATGTCAGCACTGAAGCTGGAGTTGTGCTCAGACCACCTCTGATAATGGTGAAAGAGACAGTCCATCACACCTACTCCTTCTTTCCCTCTGTCCAGGTTTTCCTGTGGGATCCATGAGGAGAGAAAGAGAGAGAGAGAGAGAGAGAGAGAGAGAGAGACGGGGGCGACTGTGGGAGAAAGGAGGAGAGGGGAGCAGTCTGTCTCCCATTAACATTATCTCTATGGGAGCCCAAAATGGGCTCTGTCAGCAGAACACCAACCTGCTGTCAAGAGAAGAACATGAGGACGAGAGGGAGGGATAAGAAGAAAGTAAGGGAAGGGAGAGGTATTACCACAGCATCCTGCACGTCTGTGTTTTATATGGAACACCTTATATATCACATATTACTAGAAATGTAGTCAAAATATATGAGCGTCACTGAGCCTGAGTCAAAAGCTGCAACATGTGAAATCCCTCTCTCCTTGGCGAGTATCAGCTTCAGCGTTCTAACCACTGCAGTATCTTTCAGTCAACCGCCGCACTTCAAAAACACCAGAACAATTCTTTAAATTGATTCTTCTTTCGCTGTCCGACAGTAAAGAATTGATTCACTGATGCTTCATTTCATTCACCTTTGTAAAAATGACAGCTTTGTGGGCAAAAGCACTTCTATTTAGTGAGAGCCAATAAAGCAGCTTGTTTAGGGCAAGAGAGTTGGCTCAGGTGGAGTCCAACGTCAGATCAATACCAGATTTAGTGGATGTGGCTCTATAACTCTGTCAGTTCAACTTATTCACTTGAAGGTATCATTGCACTTTGGAAAACTAATAAAAAAATGTAACTCTTAAGTTTAAGTTATTTAAACTGCAGGAATCCATATTCCATCCTTGGGTCGGTCCACCGCGTTGGTCCGGACTGAAATAGCTCAACAACGTTTGGACAGATTGGCATTAAATTTTGTACAGACATTAATGGTTGGCAGACAATGAACCCTAATGGCTTTGATGCATCACCAGGACAGTTTTGGCTTTTATGAAATATCTAAATTCTATCCATGAATTTTGGTACAAATGTCCCTCGAGGTAAATTGTAATCACTATTTCCTTTCTTTTCATCTAACACCATTATCTGGTCAAAAATTTAATTTATCCAATACTTTTGTTTATGACTAATATTTGCAAAATTAAGCTATACTAAAACTATAAGTTGCTTACTATAAATACAAAATGACAAATCGAATATAAAACAGTCCCTGACAAACATCCCACCACTCATCTGTTTTCTATAATAGAGTGGTAGCTAGCTAGCTAGAGTCTGTCAGCACAGTCAGTAACCTAGTAGACTGAAAGGTAACAAGGCCTCGTTTTGATCCACTCCTGTTTGCCCTGTTTAAGTTACTATTAGCATTACGCTGTTAATTCAAACTCAATACTTTATGTTCTTCTTCTGTTAAAAGCCCTCTAGTGTTTCAGTGGGAAGGAACATGTTGTGGAAAACTTGACTTGCAACTCTCATCCATAGGCTCTCAGGAGCAACTGAGTCATGTCCAGCACCTAGTGGTTTCGGTATTACAACTAAAAGTGTAGTACATGGCTTAATATCAAACAGGTTTGAAAATGTAGTGGCTGTAGACTGGTCAAATCTGGACTACCTGTAATCTAAGAGTTCATTCATAGTCATGAACATAATAGAATTATCTCCCAATTCTTTTACATTCAGCTATATTTTAGCAACATTTCAGCATATTCTTTTAGTTTACGGCTTGCAAGTTCACAGTTTTGGTTCCATCTAACCACTCTCGCCAACCTTGTTCCCAGCAGCGGGAGTTGCTTTGACTAGTAGGTCATTTAAGGTTTTAGAACATTCTCATTCCCACGTCATCAAATACTGACATTTTGTCACGCCCCTCTGTGCATCATACCCTCTCATGTCTGAGATGCACCAGGCTGCCAGAAAGCCTTTAGGAAGTCCGCATAAGGAGGAGGTTGGGATGGATGTCTGGGTCAAACAAATCCAGGACTTTCACCCAGGAGGCAGCTGTTAATGTCCCGTGTGAAACCAAAAGTCAACAATATTTAAAGTTTTAAGTAACAAAATGTTTTGAGGGACTTTCGTAACATACTTATTTTAACCCAAACCATGATCTTTTTCTAAACCTACCGAAGTAGTTTTGTTGCATGAACCACATGTTAAAAAGGTGACAAAGCAGGGTCAGTATTTGACAAACTAGGATGGGAACGTATTGCAGGTTTAGAAGCTGATTAAATGTCATTGTGGGTACAGTTTGTTCTTCTGAAATACTTGTGCTTCCACACTCCACCCACACATTTTCTATTGTGTGTGTGTAAGAAATCAACACAAAAACCACTTAATTTCTGCTATCAGATGTTCCCCATGCACCGTTCTATTTACATTTAAGGTCATCCATGCGTATGATGATGCTTGACCCCTCTGTGTTTTTTGGCCCTACTTAGAGGCACTAGAAGCAGGGAGGAAGACATATGGGGTCTGTACAGGGCCTCTGAGCAAGTTCAGCAGAAAAAGGTTCAAGAGCGAAAGTAAACAGAAGAAAAAAAGAAAGTCAGTCACAAGTGCTCTATTGAGAAAGATGCACTTCATTTACTCTGAAACAGATACCATTAGAGTCCATAAACCTCTCCTGTCCCCTCTGCTGTGCCCATCTGTCTTACATGTATGATGTCTGTGTTTGGACTCTGTAACATTAAGGGCCATCATACGTGATTTACACTGTGTTGTGTTCCAGGGGGCTACATGGTGCTAGATGATGACAAATGGACGTACTGTAGTTATGACATGTTTAAAACCCAGAGAGCTCTGTTTACAGTCCAGGCCTTTGTTCAAGCCCAGTGTTTCTGGGTTCAGTGGGAACCAATGAATCGTCTTGGAACTTCTTTTAGACAAAGAACGCCACGTAGACACAGATTTACTGGAAAGAAGACAGACACAGCATCAGCATCATCATCAAACATGTACACGCATACAGGAGTAGACATGTATTTGTGAGCACACTTTAAAAATAGAAGGCAATCCAGACAATTCATATACATTAACAACACATAAAATATATTCTTATCTAGCAGCTTAACCATAAGAGCACAGTAAAAGTCAAACTGCAAAAGTGAGGGCCAAAAATGTGATTTTGAAACCCTAACTTCTGCATCCCCAGTCAAGAAATTACACCACTGGAGGGATAAAATAACAATATTTATTACAAAGTGAGACACCAACAGAGACACATTTTGCAACTTTTTTACAAATTGAGGCTCATGAAGGTAGGCAAAGGACATGATGCAAGTGCATTAGGGCTGTAAGAAATAGTAGAAATTTACTGGTGGAAGAAAAAAGAGGAAAGCTTGACAGAAAAAGATCTTTACTGAACTAGGGAGCCTAATTTGCATAAAAAAGTGGCCACATACACAGACACAAACTTGGCTCATACTGAGGAGTGTTTACACTCAAACCTCAGATGGTTTCATTATTTATGAGCACCCTTGGACATTTTAGCATTGCACAGGATTGGTTTAAGATTGAGAGAGGGGAATACAAATTACCAACATGTGGTGTAAAACCTAAACCCCTCTTGTCTGCCTGTCGAGGAGAGAAGAGAGTCATGAATTTGGAATTGTGTGTTTCTATGTGTGTGTGTGTGTGTTGCTGCAGTCACATGTTTAAGGGCTGAATTCATTATTACAGCAGACAGTACATCACTATTCAGCTACCTACTGTTCCAAACCTTGTCACACAATAACTCTCTCCCTCTTTCTCCAATAGTCCCCATAATCCTTCACTAATGAGGGTAGTTCCATTTCAAAAAGGACAGCATCACCAACGAAACAAAACCTAAACAAAAGATTGTTTCCAAGCAAAGACAGAAGAACACCTTATGACAGAATCAGAAAGGTGATGGGTGGTGAAACGAGTTGTGGACATATAGTGAAGAGGACACAAGTGCTGAGCTTCAAATCTCAAATGTGTTTGAGCTGAGCCAAACAGATTTCATTAATTATGTGCCAAATCAAACATGAAACACATGTCCACCATATCACGTTGTACGGAGGAAGTGAGATGGAGAACAATGTGGAACAATAGGAAGGATGTTTGAGGCTTAAAACAAAGGGAGTGAGTGATGAACATGTGTGCTACACAAGATGTCTAAAACATCTGGAAACACAGAGAAACAACCAGTTAAGCAAGTGGTTGTAGAAAGTCAAACTAATACTTCCTAAAAACTGGTATCTTGGAACTTTCAGACATGTTGACAGCTAATATGTGAGGGGAAAATCCTTTTACACATCTCTGTGATTTAAGACTTTTCAGGCACTCGGTACTGGGAGGTCACTGTCGTGTATACAGCACAGAGCCTTTTCCCAAGGAGCATCACAGTGATCTGTTGCTGTACTCTCACCACACTCTCACCTTTTCAGCATGCAGGTGGGTGGAGTAGACGCAGGGCATTTCTAGCTGGTGCACCTCCATTAGTGCCCTTGCATTTGCAGTGGGGTCATCAGCTGGGAAAACCAGTCCTACACATTTTATTCTACGGGCTTGTACATCTGTGGGCCATTTCCATTGTCAGAACCAAGCAAGCCAGTGCCGGACAATGAAACTAGCCTTTGTGGTTGTTGTGCAGTAGAAACCGAGACAAAAACCAATGTCTTACTCTGATTCTCAGCACTATATACTCAAATTAATTCTGTACAGTCACAGTAAATAGTGTTAGTGCTGGGTATCGAACTCAATGTATTTTTAGAGCCGTCTGGAATGTGTCGAAAGCAACTAGTATGGATCAATTGATCTTCTGCTCAGGTTTGTAATCTTGTGAATTTTGTATTTCATCAGATAGTTCCTAATTTAAATACAGATTTAGCCAGTGTAAGACTAGATTAGATCATCACACACTGTACTGTTGATAGCTGTTAGAAGTGCAACACACACTGGCACTGACATTACATACCATCACATGTAAAACACACTGGACCCTGGTCATACAGGCAGAAAAAGCAGTGAAAGGATGGGAGCTGGGAGGTGCAGATTTGGGGAGCGAATGAGATAAAATGTCTGTTTTTCTGTAGAGTTGATGTAGGTCCACGCTGGGAATGAATACAGTGGTGTATACTGATTTCTTAAGTTTGCCTCTGGTGTGGGCTTACATATAAAACTGTAGTTGTGGATGTGGTTTGATGCACATCATACTACTCCCAGACAAGTTTGGAGAAATATAAAAATACTAAATAATAATTTGTGTTTAATTTTGCACAAAGAACTACTTTTTTAAAGAAATCTTAAACTTGCATTCACTCCAAAGAATAATCCATTATCTATGAGTGAAAATATTTTTCCTCCTGCATTCTCAGTGTATGTGCACTGTTGGCTTCAAGTTTCCACATCTCACTCACTTATGTAAGTTGAATATTCGACTATGATTGCCTTCCAGACTGATTTCACAAAATGAATGTGTGTATGTGTACAGCCAGCACATACATCATTCTGCCCTGTGAAGCTCAAACATCGAAGTGAAGTAAACACATTTTGGAGAGGAAGGGAATTTTCCCAGACTTTAACCTGCAGCTTCACATAATCTGTCAGGTCACAGATTTTGATGTATAAGTAGCATCACAGTATTACTGATGCGCAGATCTTGCTGCTTTGAATTTAATATATATACTGTATGTATATACATTCTCTGTCAAAAAATATGTTAACAAGCCAACATTAATATTAAATGGAGTTTGTAAGAGAAGAAGAAGTTTTTCTTAACATTACAAATTTTGGAACGATTGTTCCAAAATTGATTGATTGAGTACATTGTTGACAACACTGACCTTACTGGGAAAATGTACTTTTTAAACAGTAAAAAAAGAAGACATATAATCAATTTGATGGTAGTTTAACTAATAGCATATTCATAAATCCAAATTCAGCCATTCTAAACCTTTATTTATAGTATTTACATTAAAACCATTTTAAATTAATTATTTTCATTTAAAGATCCCGCCTGGTTCTTGTATGTATTTGTGTTTTTTATATTGTCAATAAAGATTTGAGAAAAGAAGAAACAACGGGAAGAGAAAAAAGTTTAAACAAACAAAACAGTGTGCCAGGGGATCCTCATTGATTCCTTTGCCAAAGACCATGGATTGCACGGACCATGTACTTCCAAGACCATATCTTTCACGTGCAAAGTTTGCCAAGTGCAGTGATCAAAGATGTGATTCAAGAAGTCCTTTGTGATACAGATGTGAGCTTGGATATGACCAAAAGGCTCTACATGTAGCCTCTTCTGCTTTACTTTTAAGGTCTCCTGCTTCTTTGCCTTCCAGGAAACTCTGTTCTGCTCTGTGTGGAAGGTGTTGGTCTGTCCAGAAGTGGACCGTATTGAAGTCTTGACCTCTACTGAGCTTGGAGCTCCAGTGATAAACAGATGTTCCTGACCATTGTTTCTACAACCATAAACTGTGACCTCACAGCTTCACTGTACTGAGACCCTCATGATATCTAACACCTGAACTTGACCACAATAATATTGACAGGCCTAATGGAGGTCAAAGGATCTCCTGCGCTAACAGGTTTCATTGGCTTACCACAGTCCTTTTCAATAAGCCTCCGAAGCTGCAGTGGAGTCATTAAAAATATACACAGGCACAGAGCACTGGGGCGAGAATCTTCACTGTATGTATGCTCTCAAAACACTGATGCTCCCTTCACTTTATTTGGATAGTTTCGCAGCGGGATCCTTGCTTATTTTTGTCTATAAGTGCCCGGGAGTAATCAAATCCCAAATGAAATATTTTCTTTGCCGCCAGCACCTTTCTGCCTGCCGTTTTCACTCTCCGAGGGAACCTTCCCATCAGGCCCTGACTCTCTTTCCAAACCAGGGATTTACGGAAGATTAGGGAAAACTATGTAAATGACACTGCTCCTGCGGAGTCAAGCGAAACGTTAGACCCCAAAAGAGGGAAGTTGGGAGTCGAGAGGAAAGCAACGAGGGGGGGGGGGTGAGGGCACATCCTCGGGAATTTCCCTTGGAAATCTGTGGATTATCCCACCAGTTTTAATGAAAGTTGTCAGGATTAAGAATGCTGAAGTCCACCGAGGGCGGTGCTCGGGTAGGGATAGGGATGGAGCCAGGAACCTATTATATTCCCACATCACTTAATTGGAGGTAAAATTTCCATGAAGGGGCTCCATGATGGGGTCTTTGATGAGACGCAGGGGTGAACGCAGAGGAGGAGACAGTGAAAATGGACAGAGAGGCGAAGTGATACACTTTGGCACTCAAAAAACCACACATCTATCAAACTTGTATCTCACTAAAGCGTCTCTTTTTGTGAGACACAAGTTTGAGAGTACAGCAGTCCTCTTAGACATACTGATTAGCTGAAATATCTCCACCGCCCTCCACCCTTCTTTCCCACTCTTGTCTCTCTTACTCCTTCTCTCACTCTCTTTCTCTCTCTCTGTCCGTGATGAGACGGTCACCTCAGTGTCAGTGGTGATGGCTAAGTGGGAGCTTGAGCACTTCCTTAATCAATCTGGGTAATAGAGAGGAGCCTGTCAGACACACAACCACACACACACGCGCACACACACACACATACACATACACACACACACACACACACACACACACACACACACAAACTCTCAGAGACCTGTCAGCTCTCATTCTCAGTCATCCACTGATTCATTGAGGCATTGAGCTCTCTCTCATACACAATGGCAAAGGAAGTAAACAGATTTGACACATTGCTGTTGATACACCTGCACAGTCTTAGAAGCACATCAAGGATAGATTAGCACAGTGGCGCATGGATTCACAAACACACAGGAAATTATAAAGTGCACATAGCCTGGAAGAAACACTCAGACACACACACACACACACACACACACACACACACACACTCCACTGTCAGAGGGATATAGCCAGACAGCTGGGAATGTCACGCATGCACACTCGACAGGCGATCCAATAAAGGAGAGGACACAGCGAGGGCGAATACCTTGATAAGCTGTGGTATGCTTTGCGTAAACACTCGCCTGCCTTTAAAACACAGCATTTTGAACTTGTTGGTCAAAGGAAAGCGGTTAATGCAGAAGTGACGGAGTGGAGGGAGGGGGCGGAGAAGCAGCCAGCTGTTCATCAATATCATGACAAGACACACAGCTGTGCGTGAAAGTGTGTGTGTGTCCAGCGTGTCAAATAAAGACGTTTCCCCAGACAAGGTCTATCAGCATATTCCAGCCACATCTGCCCACTTTCTTCAATATATTTCCTAAATCCCATTCTCCTTCCCCTGTCTGTCTAACTCGGTATTCGTGGCTACTCACTGTGCCAACTCATATGTCTCCCAGTTTTCTTTTCTTCCCTTCCTGCGTCTCTGTCTTTACACAAACAATTTTCTTTTTTTTCTTGCTCCATCCCTCCATCATTGTTCTCACCCTGCTCTGACCCAGTCCAAATGGCCTCAAGATGTTGCTGCATTTACTTACATCTCAAGTGCGAACATGGCCGAGAAAACCTTGGAGGAAATGTTGACCACATATTGCAAGGCAAGAAGTGGCTGGTTGGAGACTGTGTTGTTTGATGTCTTCCTCGGACTATAGTAAACAAACAACAAGCACTTGCAATATGACCCGATTAATATAGTGATGTTTGCTGGCTGGTATCATAAACATTGTTTATACTGATAATCAGACATAGAAGCTGATGTTGCTCCTATACCATTTGTCTTCATTGATCTGTCTGTTCTCTGCTGATGAAGAGCTTTGTAATGCAGCAGCATAAAGCTGCAGCCACCCTCTCCTTGTCACCGCTATTGTGGAGGTAGAATAACCATATTTTCAAACTCCCAAACCGCGACCTCATGTTCATGTATGTGCACATGTATGCGCTTATGCACGTACCTTAGGGGTTTTCATAAGGTTGAGGAAACCATTCCTATTACAGAAACACCATAAATAATCTGGTCAGTTTTCAAAATAAAATACCACGTGTTTGTGTTTTACAGATATCCCGGACAAACTGGGATGTCTGATTGTCTGCGTTTCTTCTCAGTAACTGGACTCTCAACGTGCATGTTGCTTTTTTAAATGAGGAGCAAGGTTTTCCATTGGTGTATTTTGTGACGCAATTGCATGTTTTGAAGACACCAAATGCAATGTAGATAATAGGCAGCATTGTACATGGTACACTGGTAACACTGGAGATGTTTAACGCAGGAGAGAGATGATACTATTTTCTTCTATTTTACATCAAAATCTCATTAAGTTTACTTCCTGGAAAACATGAGATCTTGACTGGTGACTTCATCAGGCACTAAAGGTTGCACATAAAAATCCAAATAAAACCATCACATATTTTGAACAATCCCACCCCTACATCTCACCCATCAAATAAAACTGCCTCTCCCTGGCTGAATTCCTGTTGCTTTATAGGTCCAACAATCCCTCCTCCTGTTATATCCTCCCCAGCTTTCAGTTTCCAACAGGAAATGCACCACACTAAGGTGTCAAGATGTTCTCTTGACGCAGCTTTAGCCAAGTGTTTAGAACATGGATGTATTTTGCATGTTGGCAAGAAGGAAAACATCATCATTGTCCAGCTGCCTTGTAGTAGTACGGTTTTCCATTCGTCACGTTTGGACTCAAAAAGCAAGTAAATACAAGTCAATTGTAGCAATGTTTTGACGCTGATTTGGCGAGTTCTCTCTTTCTCCTCATCATCCTCTCAATCCACAGTCTGCTGTATGCCAGTCTTCCCACTACCTTTCAAGGGAAGAATTCTCCCTTGTAATCCATCCCAGCTGTGGCAGATTGCACGGCCAATTAAAGGAAAACTGTTTGGCTCGCCCCAAACGAGGTGACCACATGTTGCAGCACGACCTCCCCTCTCTGCTCTGCCTTCATCCCCCCTGGGACCTGCCCCATGAGGGTTCAGGGGTCATGGCGCTTGCGGTTTCTTCCGCAATAGAGCGGAGAGGAAAACACAGAGACTGCAGACAAACAGGACAATTAGCCTCAGCTCGGAATGAGCGTCTCCTCCCGAACGGCCTCCCCCAAGCTCCTACGTCCACACCTACAGTAGAGGGCAGCTGTCAATGAGGTGATTTACCCCCCTGTGCTACCTCTCCTTTTCACGCTGATCATTCTGTGTTTTGTTTTGTTGGTGGGGAGGGGGTGAAGGTTGAAACCACGGGGAAACCACAGACCTGATGGCACGGATTGCATTGGACGCTGAGTAAAAGATATTTCTGCCGCTGTGACGGGATTATGGTGTTATTGTCTCAAAAAGTTTTGGACGTCAGGATGGGTCGGTATGTGCATAGCTGGGGACAGGGTTGAGAAATGGAGGTCAGACATCAGCAAGCAAGGGCATTCTGTGAGGCTGGTTAAATGAGGTTATAAATTTATAATAACATTGCACAAGGAGAGGAGGGGGCATCATTGAAGAAAAACAAGATAGAAAACAAATGCAGGTCAACAGATGGGGCCATTTCTTGCTATTGTCCTTTCTGTGACTCTGATATGTGTGTACCTATGTGTGTTACTGTGTACCCATGCTGGTGCCTGCATCCATGTCCTCCATGGTGTTTGTTTTCCCTCCTAAGCCCTGTTGGCGTCCCCCCCTCACGTCAGGCGCATGAAATTGAAGCAGCGCACTTTTTTCCCATAATGCGGAGCATAAACAGGAAATCTAATCACAGCACCACAGCAATGCAAACCCAGATATTGTAAACACGCATAATCTTACAGTATGTATACAGCAGGGGCATATATGTGGATAAAGGAAAGTGGCCAGTATAGATTTGCCTCCTTTAGACACTGAAGCATTCCTGCTCACTGAGGTCTGCACAGCATCATGCCGGCTAGTGGAAACAGATGCGCTTGATGTAACCATATTCTATACAATACATACATGGCTCTATATGGAAAACTATGACCACTTGTGACCCTAATGACCTTGCAAATACAGCGTAAGTATACAAGGGTTACAACACAAACACGTGCAGTTAAGGTAGTCTTTTTGGTTAAACACGGTATGTAAAACTCCATATGAAAATACGCAGCCCTCATTACATCCAGCTCACTTTGCTGATTTTGGAAGCATTCTGCTGAATTTTTGTCTGTTGGCATGAGGTAAGACTTAGCCGCATGCCAAATGATTTAACACTGGACACTTTATAAAGCAGTACATCAAATGCAGACAGAACAAGCAATGCTATCAAACATCTGAAAGCCAAAGGCATTTAAAATAGCGGCTGATGCTAATGTTGTATATGGCACGTCACTTGTTATAAACATATGCCTGCCTGCACTTAAATTTATATGACGACATAGCCTCGTTTTTTTGTGGAGCAAAGCCTGCGTGAAAGAGAGAAAAAGAGAAAGGGGACCGGTAGCGGAGTCACAGACGGACAGAACCACCCAAAAGAAAACAGACAGTGTTGCTCTCCCCATTACCGTTTCAGACTTTGATATAAACCAGAGAGGGAGAGTGGTGGCTAGTATATCAAACCCAGATCTCTCGTTCCCTGCCTCATTTTTTGCAGTCATCTGTGTAATAGCAAGATCAATGTGAATGAAATCAACTGGCTGTCTCTATTATGACTGTCCTTCTGTTAAATCTCGAAACAAAAACGAGAGCAGTTCATCGGACTCTCCCTGGGAACTGTTCAAGCTGTAGGCCAACTGGTTGACGAGCCTGATTCATTCAGCATGCTTCTAAATTGAAAAATTTCTTTTCTATATCTCTGCACAAATGTCAGCACCCTGGCTGTTCCTCCTTTTGCTGAATTTTCCCTCCCCAGTTAGTTTTTTTTTCACTCGCTCTGAACCCGCTTTCAATTCCCTCTGCGCGTTGACAGACACTCTCATCTGGGCGACCTTGCTTTCTTCCTGTGTTTCCAGGTTTGGGGGAGGTTGTAGGGGGTTGAAAGGTGAAAGGTCAGCCTTGTGCTCGGTCCTGTCTAGGACTCTGTCAACACAACCTCTGCTCTGTAATACCATTACCCCTGGATCATACTAAAAGGGGAGGTGGGGGTGATGGGGAGCAGTCAAGACAGTCAATTAGCTGCACCGTTGAGGGCTGACATACCACAGAGTGAACACATCATACCATACTTACTAAATCTAGTGCATCATACGTGTCATCAGAGGGAATTTCAATGCACAACTTTTACATCCATTCATGTAAACATAATGTTTACTGGTGCATTTTATTATCAAAATATTACAATAATCATATAATAAATTATAAATACATTTTCCCTAATCAATGCTAAGCTGGCATGAATGCAAGTCAGCACTTCCAGCTGATTTTCCATATTGAAAGTATTCTAGCCTTCCCATTATTGGCATGACTTTTAATGTGAAAAATCTACAGGAAGTGTTGAGTTTTCATTGAACTGTTGTTGTTGGCTACAGGTACAAGTCACCCTCCTCTTTTTTACCTCAGCGCCTATTAGCGACTGGCCTTTATTTGAATACTGGCTTTTAGATGAGAATTTACAGTGGTCGCCTTACTACCCCCACATAAATGAGAATATTGAAAAAGCTTGATAAGCTTGTTAGTGTGATTGTTCAGTATTCAGTTATATAAAATATAAATGTTATATTGTAATACATCCTGGCCCTTCGGCCAAACCAACCTTGTTAAATAGATAAACTGTTCTAAAATCTAATGTCTTAGGTTGGTCTTTATAGAAAACACTGTTATAAGGATCTTTGAGTTGGATACTTTTGCCCTCTTTATATGCAAGATCTTGGAGCCCATTCCACACAACACATCCATAATGTTATGCTAAGAATCGCCCAGTGATATAAACCCAAGCTGATATGCTGGAAACCAGTCTCCTAGCAGTCTCATAAGGTTTTCAAAATCTTCCCTTCGCCTGAAGTTTGACCTTTCACCTCTAACCTGAGGTCATTTATAAGGGGGATCTAAACTCCTGTTTTGCCTTCTGTGTCTTTTCAATCAGACATCAAAAAGAGCATTGGTAGGGTCAGGCCTCAACACGTCCCTATCGTGCACTCTGACCCCAGTGCTCAATTTAAGGCATTTTATGATCTGTTCAATATGCTGAGATCAATGTCACTTAACTGTTTTCGTACAGCAGCCTTCCTCTAAGAGGTCAACGGTCGAAGTGATTATGAGCATGCCATGAGTGACTCACCCCGCCCCCCTCTGGAAATCCACCATATTTTTCTTTGACCCCGCCCATCCAAGTATCCCGCAAGGTGCTAGGAGCCGCCTGTCATTGTGATTGATTGTCCCTAAATACAGCAGGGCCCGATCAGCGGTTGGTTTCCGTGGTAACTCACAGCAGGCCATGAGTGTGTTTGTGTATGTGTCTGTGGTCTTTATTAAGATTGGTGGTTCTCATATGAGCGAGTCTCACCCTACAACCCTTCTCCGTATAGAATACCATGTAAACCCAAATATTGGTTCGTCATCTGTTGCCAGTGTGTGCAAGGGTGTGTGTTTGCGGGTGGATGTGTGAGCACGAGTGTGTGTTTTCATGTCTCAAAGTGTGAGCGCAAAAGACGAGGTCTCAGCAATAAGCGACAGAGGGGAATATGTTTTCTTTTCCATTGCCAGGAGAATGGAAAAATCTGGGGTGTAATGACTCTATCCGTGAAATGGGAGTTAAACCATAATAATCATTAAGGGGCGACCACACACACACATGCACACACATACACATGTACGGAGACACTACGTATCACCAGCTGCTTTGTCCTGCCCCGTATTTCCCCAGTGAAAACAGTGGAACGGGTCATACACTCGCACATTCATACAGATGCGGAAAAACAAATGCAAGACCATCAAAAAACACTTCAGGAAATAAAGTCTCACCAATGTATGCTCATTGCATGTTCATGCCCCTGGTTTTCTTTGCACTGGCAGTGCACACAGCCGTGTTTGGACAGTGAAGTGGTGCTTGTGGTCTGATCCTCCATTTTAAGAGATGAGCACTAATGACCGCTGAGCCACCAGCCTGACAGCCAGCAGTGGGAAGCTCAGCAGCCCTCCCCTCGCTGAAACTATCAGGTCGTTTGGTTTGTTTTTTTCCTGCACCCTTTCTGTTCATACCTGACGTCTGTTTTATTCCCCCATCTCTTTTCTGTTGCCATTTAAGCTGGTGGTCCCCAAGGGTGAATCCACATGGGTTTGATAGCTAGAGATGTCTCTCTGTCTGTCTTTCCCTCTGTCTCTTTTTAGTCTCTTGTTTCATCGCAGCTGTCCACTTTTCATGCCCCCCATTCTCTCTGTACCCCCGCCTACTTGTCTCTCTGTCATTTTAACCTTCACTCTCTGTCTGTCTGTGCCTGTCAGTCTTTCCCCTCCTCTCTGCTTTTCGCTTTCATCATGGCTCTGTTTTTCTGCCGAGGTGAGTGTTGATAGCTCCCATATTTTCTCCCAGCCATTTCACTTCTTATGCTCTCCTCTTGTCCTCCCTGACGCACGTCTTCCCATCCCCTGTTCCCTCGCCTGGTCCAAATCAGACAACACATCATAGCCAAAAAGGCGGTTTTCGCAAGGACACAGCACATTGCCATAGAATTTTTTTTAACCACTGTGCTATCATCATGGCGCTGTCATTATCTCGGGCCATTTTCAGGTCAGTCAGGGATGACACGCTTCACTCATACCGCACCACTGAATAGTTGGAAATGTGTTTGGGTTCATGTGTATACCATGAGATGATAGAAATGTGTCAACCATCAGAGAATTTTGTAATTCAACTATTTTAATGTACCATAGCTACGTCTGTATGTAAGAGTTGGATTTAGAGGATTTTTGCATCAAAGAGGATATACTTTAATTCATTACATAAAAAAAGAACAGACATTAACATCTGATTATTCTACCATAACATGAATTTTTTTAAATTAAATTTCCAGAATGTGTTGCTAATGTGATATAAATTGACATACTGTGACACCCGTGGTTGGGAACAGTGGCGCTTACGTTAAATTGCTTCTAAAACATAGAATTCATTAAAAGGAATAGTTTGACATTTTGGAAAGTACGTTTGTCTTCTTGCTGAGAGTTAGACATGTCAATTAAATATGAAGCTACAGCCAGAAGACTTACCTTAGCATAAAGACTGGAAACCATTGTCCTGGCTCTGTCCAAAGGTAAAATCCAGGACTCCAGGAACTAACAGCCCCTGGCCAAGAAACAGCCTCGCCTGTAAGCCCCTGTTAAAGTCAATACTCATTTTTGCTTCAGTTTTTGGAAGGATTCAGTTCATTAATAACATGTTGATTACTGAGCCTAAGATGTGCTCATAGGCAGATTTTCAGACAGTGCCAGGCCGTTTTTCCATTTTAAGTCTTTATGCTGAGCTAAGTTTTTCTGGCTGTTACCAGAACATATGAGAGTGTATTAATAAGTGTATTTCCCAACATGTCAAACTATTTGGTTTAGTAAAGAGACAAAGCATGTCTGTTGTTTATCAAGTACTTTCTGTTTTATTTAAAACATAAAGTCATTGCTTGATTGTGCATCTTTCCTCGTGATGGGCTCTGATAAAGACACCAAGCAGACATTAACTGACAAATACTGATATAGCAGCCAAAAACTGCATGAAAGAAAACAGCAAGTTCACATGTAATAAGTTAGAAAGTTTTTTCTGAGTCAAGCTGGCCAAAGACAGTGTATTTTATTTAAATTTGTATTCCCTATTGAAATGTATAACATGCATTTTGTTTATTGCATTACAGAATTCACTGCCATGTTGAGTATCAATTTCATGTAAACACCAACGTTATCCAAGAGTACCAAATAAAATTTGAAACTTAATCAGCAAAAAGTCTTGTTATTTATGCAGGGGTACCGTCTTCCTTCTCCTCCTCTAAACATAACTGTGAGCATCCAGCAGCATCATCAATGTGATGTACTCGGCCAAGATCCATCCTCATTCTTGGGCAAGCGGCTATTCCGCGGTCTTGTTTTCGGGGATCCCAGGAGTTCTGTCAACAGGGCGTCCGAGCCAGAGAGAACATACATTCCCTGTGTGCCCTGTCTGTCTGCTGCAGCCAGAGCTTGAGTTACACTCCTCTCTCCAACATACAGCCAGGAAAAACAAATGACATCCTTTTTAAAGTTTGAAATCCAGGACAACCCCCCCCAATTCTCTCCCAGTTTGGATTGAGACAGATCCATCAACGTCTGCCTCGTAGTTTGAGCCAATTGTTCTGCCCGGCCATGATTTGATGGCTTCCATATGAGTGGGTATCCTCTTATATTATAATGGGAACTGCAATCAGGATCAGTGTGTGAACAGTGGCTGACGTCCTGCCATAAAGCACACTGGAGCACATGCTTGCAGGCACAGACAGATAACCGTGAATACATGCATGCCTGTACATTTTTAGATTTGACTGAATCCAGACAATAGTTTCACACACACACACACACACACACACACCCGAGCAGACCGTGTGCTGCTGTTGTCATTCTTCATCTCAATTCATTGGTTTGCCGTCAGTGGTGGTTTCAGCCTTCAGGACTATTCAGAAGGATAGTTCTGGAGACAGCACTTTTATGGTGAGGTAAAACGGCCCTGTCGTTCCCAATCCCAGCTCAAATCCATCAGCTCCATCACTCCCGTTCCCAAAAGAAACTGAAGAGATGGACGGATGGCGATCAACTTGGCAGGCACCTGGAATAATTTGGAAAACGTCACAGGGACCAAAACCTATTCCAGAAATAGGCTCCTTAACAGTGTAACATTGAAGAAAGAAAGCCGTAAGTAGAAGGCTATTGAAAGCATAATGAAAAATAATACACTGTGGGAATGGAAAGCTTGAATCCTGAAGGGTTATTAAATTGTGGCAGTTGTGAAACAACTAAACACTGTAACCATACAAACGGTACCACGAAAGGTCAACTGTGTATTATAAAGAAACTAAAGTAAAAACTCTTCTGGATACCGTTTAGCAGCACACTCTCACAAACAAGCGGGGTACTGTTTTGGTTTCAGATTAAATGCCAACAAACTGAACAACACCTCAAAAAAATTACAACAATTTTCAGTGGAGAAAAGTGCACCAGAGCCCCTCCCAATGGTGGCCATTTTAAAGACATTTTAAATAACTTAGATTACAGGCAGTCAGCTTGCTCCGCACAAGGGTGGGAGTGACATTTGTTTGGTTCGAGTCCAACCAGGGGCTTTTGCTGCATTTCCCATTTCTCTTATCCCATTTCTTGTCATCTCTCTGCTCATCTAATAAAGCTACAACATGAGACACAAATACATAATTACCAGTCATTTTTTCAATCTTCCATTGTGGTCATATTATTGAACACATTTCCATTAAATATCAACTTTTTTTCAACCCTGCGTTATTCTATGTCTTATTTCAAGGTACTAAGTTTGGATGTAAAGCAAAATTACTATCTGTATCTGATTAAGTCACAAAATGATTTATATTTATACTCACTATTCATCCTTTTTACAAGTTTAACTGAAATTATAAAAGTTTTTAGTTGTTGCTAAAAAAAAAGCTATTTATTTTGAAGTTATCAGAATAAATAATAGACAAATAATACACAAAAAGATTGACACTTAAAAAGTGAAAATAAGGTGCAGTGGTCAAAATAACATAACATAATAGGTTCTGTGAACATAAAAGCAACAGCAGACATATAACTGATCGTAATCAGATAAAATGAGTTACCATGGCTCCACAAACAATTGAGGAGGGGGACTAGAATAATCTTTAGAATAAGTCATTATGATTACAGTGAAAATTTGTGATAAGTAAATTAAAGGAAGCAACAGAGTAACATAAAGAAAATGAGAGTAACATTTTCAGTCTGTCAACTCCTTCCCCTCTATGTATTTTATCTAAATACAACATCATTCTTTTGGCTAAAGCCTTCAACCAGAGTGGTGTTAATCGAAATAAACTCCACAAAAAAAGCTCTGTAGCACAAATTCTGAGGTCAAAGAATGCCATTTTTAATATATTTTTGGTATCAGATTAGATTAATTCAGTTTATCACACTAGTCCAGGGTCTGTCTTTGTTAACATTGTGTAGAGAAGCAATTAGGTTTGAGATCTGTCTGGTCAGGTTGATCTGAGGCTCTCATATGGGCATCTGCCGTGTCTCCCTTACACACCACTAAATCTGGGCCATAATCACAGCCTAATTCACACACTCATAAATCTTCTCCCCCAGGCTCTGATGTCAGCCCTATGCACAGATACACAAGCACACACACACACACACACACACACACACACACACACACACACACACACACACTTACACATATAATGTTCATCATAAACTACTGCGGGAGGATATTTTTAACAATTCATTTCAATGCCTTTCCAGTGCCAAAGTTTGGGGCCTTTGAAGTTTGAGTGGAAGTGAAAGAGAGAGCTAGTTTAATTTCACTTTACTCAAAGGCTGCCAAGGTCCACGAGGACTTTCAAAAGCATTCAGACAGCTATAAAATTAAGCCCTGCTAAAAACACAACATAATGAAAAGGGGGGTTTCTGAAAAAAGATCATGTTCAAGTGCTTTCTACAAGGAAAATTAAAAGAAAATGTTCAGGAACTGGATAGCATTTCAAAACATTTATCAAATCTGTTGCAGGACATACATTCATCTGTTTACAGTGCCTGTGGGGATACAAAATAGCGTGGTACAGTTTGTGAAATCAAAAACAGATCCATTGCAAAGAGCAATTTAGGACAAACTGACAGTAGATTTCAACTTTGGGGATATAAAATTCTGGCATGTCTTGCACTTCAGTTGCTTTGAAACAATATCCAGTCACCCTTCCTCTTACTGCTTGGTCTTTGAGAAATGAAAGGTCAAGAGAGAAAGATATGATATATAGGAAGGGGTGTGACAGATGTAGGCTTATACAGAGGAGAACACAGAAACAAAGAGAAAGTAAAGTAGAAAATCAGAGGAGGTGATACAGAGGCACCAAGAGGGTTGTGAAAAAATACTTGCTTACTGCTTGTCTCAAATCTTTTTCAAAAACATTTATCAGACTTTATCTTCAATTCTACATCTCTATTAATATGCTATACTCATTGAAAGCAGAAAGGGACCTGTTCAAGAAGCTGGACCCAATCAGAGTTAAGGCTAATGTTAGCCGCTATGTTTTGCCATTTGGGGGGGGGGGGTTACACTCCAGCAACCCCAGGCAAACTTGTTACATGAGATAGTGTTAAACCCACTGGTTAGTCCTCATTATTAAGCTTTTTCATTTAAACATTAAAGGTTAAAAGAGAAAACATGTTCATATTCAAACAGTGTTTAAAAAAGAGAGAGCCAGTTTTATGCTATATAAACTGCATAGCAGGCCCAGCAACGGTAGCTTAGCTGGGACTTACTGAACAGTCCATTCAGCCACATATTTAAGACGTCAAGCAGTAAGAAAAATTGATTAGAAAACATATAAAGCAGCAGAGTAGATGACACAAAGTAATTGCAAACATCACTGAAAATGTGCTGTGTGCACAACATCATCCATCCTGGCTGTACAATTAAAGTGTTATCAAATGCAGGAGAGGAATGAGCATCGTCTGTGAGTGATGCAGAAGAGGAGAAAATAAGAGAGAATGAAACCTACGAAGAGAGAGGTCCTCCTTCTCTTCCTCCTCCTCCTCCTCCTCCTCCTCCCCCCATCGGTCTCCAGCACATTAATTGAGTTTGGATGGATTGGAGATCGATGGCGGGGAGGCCCCTCGATAGCTCAGCGGTAAGAGGGATTAAAATTTGAAATCAATTAGTTTTGTGTCTGCAAACCCTTACCTCTGCGGGAAGGGAAAATCAATTAAGGAAATTAAAAGTTGAAGCAGCGACAAGAAAGTCATTTTCAACGAGCTTCTCCACTTTCATCTCGGCCGGAGCTCAGGCGCCGAGCGGCACTTAGGATCAGATGGTGCCTTTATCTCTATTCCTTAGAAGAGGTTTGGCCCCATGGAGATATTCAGGGGAGGTATCTGACCTTTGAACTTTTGGCCTCTGAAGTGAGGGACACCTGGCTCACTGTGCTGCTTGGAACACACACACACACACACACACAATGAGATGAAATGAAGCCGCAGTTACAGTTCAGAACTCTGTCTGTACAAAGAAAGCAAAAAGTCCATAGCATCAAGAGTGTTTATTTAATGTACAGCAAGCAAAGCCCTGCGCTTCTCAAATATATATAGCTCTATTTCATTCTGAATTTCATTCCGGAGACTGGAGTTCTTATACATCAAACTCAGACATCAAGCTCTGGAGGCTTTTGAGCCACATTTTCAAACAATCCCCTGGAAGTTCTCTCACATGGTATAGAAATGTATATGCTTTTTTATCTCACACAACCCCTACATGAATGTATGTTTGTTGTCAAAAATCACCATTCCAGCTCCTCCGTAGCTCCTAATCGCGAGAGAGGCAGACGTATAGCGATAAAAGTGCAGATAGATGCTGGGTACGGAGATAGAGAGGTTAGAGGTAAGGAGACAGAGAGTCTCTTTGAAGATGACAGTCTGTTCTGCCTGGTAACAGACCACACAGAGCAGTCAGTGCAATCATTGTCCTCTGCAGCGAATCATCACCAGGGGTCAGAGGTCAGCCAGTCACCAAACAGCAACAGGAGTAGATGTACAAGGTTGAGGTGAAAGACTATATAACTTCAGTTGGTGTATGATTGAGCATAAACACACATCTACAACCACAGGCATGCTCAGACATACACAGAAATGCATTTTATTTTTAAATGAAAAAAGAGTAGTTTGATGCTGGATGTGAGTGGAGGAAGCTTGCTTTGAATCTATATGTTGTGTGTTCTAGCTTGTTTGCTAATGTTAACCACTTGTAAGTCTTGGTGTGAGTCCCACAGCTTCAGAACCACTGGAGAGCTGCGTACAGTCATCCAGGGCTAATGTTAAGGTAGCTGTACACACTGTTGGCTGGCTACAAACCATAATATCTCATAGTCATGTTAGATTGTGCTTGTGACAGTGCAGTTGGCGGGTGTAAAAGTTCTGTGGATTATCTTGAGTAACCGGGTCATAATTTCTGGCGGGAGACAATTTTAAAATTTTATTTTTTGGCACTTTGAGCACCACAAGCCGAGTGCCATCTGGTTTCATTATATTGGAGAGAGGGCAATATCGGCCAATATCTCAAGAACTCGGCAACTCACACCAAAACAATCTAGATGGACAAATAGAACTACAGTTAAGAGGAAAAACATGTATTTATGATTTTTGGGTGAACTATCCCTTTAAACTCCTTTTAATGTACATTGTTTGTTATATTATGCTCTGATTATAATTACCCTGCACTCACAAAGTGCTTTTAATGCCTTATGAGCACCACTTCCAGAATGACCCACTAAACTTATAGAAGAACACACACATTCCACACACTCAGTGGATAAAGGAGCTCTTCTGTCAGCGAGAAAGAACGAGGAAAGAAAGAGTTCCTCCACTCCTGTCTCCCTACAAAAGAAGCAAACAGGCTTTGATATCGGTGAAGAGAAGTTCCCTCCGAGACCAGTTGGAAGTAATCTATTCTATACATATAAAGACACGGAGCCATTTCCCTGCCCTGCACTCGTCCTACAGTGGAGAGTCTTTCCAAAGAGGGACCGAGGCGAACAGAGAGCGTGATGGAATGAAAAGAGGGGCACGGGGTAAGGATGTAAAAGGATATGAGGGGAGAAAAGGAGCTGGGAAAGAGGAGACGGGAACGAGAGGGGTAGAGGAGGAATCGGGGTGGGGGGTGGGAGAGGGTGAGGGGTGAGACAGGGGCGGTGGGGGGACGAACACAAGAGTGGAGAGCGGTGAAGAAAAATCATCTTATCCCAAAGTATCTGCACCTGAGAGCAATTTGTCCCCAATTTTGGGAGCTTAATCACACCATTGAAGTGTGTGCACACAAATACTGACACACATACACACACAGCGGCAGCATTTGCAGGGTCTGGAGGGAGTTAGACACGCGGATGATGTCTTCTGGGAAAGCTGCAGGGGTCTTTGAAGAGATACCCAGCTCTCCACCACTTTGCACGCTAGACGGTGGGGGCCCTCTCATTTCTAGTACAGCAAAGTGTGTGTGTGTGTGTGTGTGTGTGTGTGTGTGTGTGTGTGTGTGTGTGTGTGTGTGTGTGTGTGTGTGTGTGTGTCTGTGTGTGACCCAGGCTCCTCCATCTTCTGACATAGTGGGTTTTTTTTGTTAATACTCCACAGGCTCTCTTTCATGGTCTGGGCACTAAGCATTTTCCCCTCTCTCCTCTTCCTTCATTCTTTCTTTCTGGTGAAGTAGCTTTGGGTGGAGTTCCTCCTGTGGGCAAGGGTGGTATGGAAAGAAAGAAAGAAAGAAAGAAAGAAAGAAAAAGAAAGAAATTGCTCTTGCCTAAATTCTCTCTGTCTTTCTTATCTGTGTGTCGGAAACAAGGCATTAGCCACTGGAGCGCGGCCAACGCTGGTTCTTTATGATTGGGTTATAATAAAAACTGCCCCCAGATCAGATGAGATGAGATGATGGAATGAACATTTGAGATGGAGGAGGAGGAGGAGGAGGAGGCACTGTGAGGGTGAAGAGAAGGGGGAGGAGGGAGGGAGTTTTGCGGTGAGGAGAGTTTGCTTAAAGCGCTGAGCTGTTATTGCAACGGGCGGCTCAGGAATGCAACCGCTCACTACTCTGACCAAAGAGCGAGGGAGAGTGAGAGGAAAATAAAAAGGGAGAGAGAGAGAGAGATTGGTAAACCAGAGTGCGACCAGGCTAACCACATTATGTCATCGGGCCTTTATGATCTGCTAATAACCAAATCGTATTGAAGAAAAACACTCTGGTTTCAATTAGAGTCCACAAACGCTGTTTGACTTTTAGATATAAGGTCCATATCTGGGAATGCTAACCTGGGCTAATTGTCAAAGCATGTGGACATAAAAGGCAGACACAGGCTAGCTAAAGCCAGAAATGATGACAAACGTCAGCACATGTCCTAATTCAAAAATACAAAAAGCTTAAAAGCTGCATTTCATATAATACTGCTCAAACATACTTCAAATATTACCAGTTGTGTGCATGTCATTCATTTGAACATATGTGCAAAGGAATGTAATCTAATCCTCTTTGAACTGACAACTTTCAGAAAACATGTCAAGACAAAAACGCAGAATGCTGGCAAAAAGATGGAAATGAGCGCAGAAAATACTTGTTTCATTCACATGAACAAGCTGTGACCTTCGATTGATACGGTTCAACCGGACCTTTTTGTCAAAAATCAGTTACTCACATGATACCAGGGCCGTAGCATTGAGGTCATGCCCTCTGCTCTTTTTTGAGGTGGGGTGGGGCAGCTTATTAGCAGCATTGGAGGAGGTAATATTCCACAATTTAAAAAATTCCACATGATTCAGTTCTAAAAATTATGATATGTTTAGACCATTGACGGACTTTGTGTCTCCACTTCCTCCCACTGTACATTAATGAAGCCAAAATATCCCATAGCCATGGTATCGAAGTACCGCCCATATGCCCACTAACTCAATCATAACACGAGACCCCCTTTTTATAGTTCCAAATAACTAATTAAAATCAAACTTATCAGAAAAATTAACACTCTAACTTAAGTCAGCTTGATTAGAACCTCTAATGACAGAAATCATTTTATGGGAAAAATGAATTTGATGTGTACTTGAGTTTTTAGTTTGGCCATGTCCCAACATGGAGGCAGTGGGTTTTATGACCTTTACTGTCAGTCATGTCCATATTTACATATGTTGATTGTGTCAACTAAATATATGAAAATGTATATTACTTTAAGGTCAACAAAATTAAAATACAGTAATTCATAAAGAACAAGTACTGGCTATCTCTATCAATTGAAATTGTACTTTAGGTAATACACGTTTATTCATTGAAAGCCCCCACAAGGAACTTTCATTTTTTGCTGATTCTGGCAGCCACTCTGGACAAAAGCAGGAGTGTTCATATCGCCTCATTTCACTGATTTCAAGGGGAATCCAACCTGATGGCCTGATTTAGGATATCTATATAGACATTGACATATAGACATACTGAGACTGTTTAATAACCAGTTAAAAACTGCTTTTAGTACATTTAACAAAATATATCAAACTGTTCAATGCTTAGTGTTGAAACTCTATATAGAATATATTTGTATAATTATCAGTTACATACATTTCCTGATTTAATAATACATCTAATCAAAGGATCAGTAAAGAAGACAGACGTATTCAATAACGACTACTGATACTAGACACATTTCAGCTTGAACTCAGAATGCATTGAGGTTCAATACTCTGCCCTAATAAGCATTTCTCCACCAGAATTTTAGTCCTCGCAGTGAAGGGGTGGCTTTGAACCTCAGAGACCACAGACAGGGCAGACGGCGGTCACTGCATAACACTGCATCAGATATAATCCAATTAATGTTTTATGTTGTTCGGCTGCTTGGAGCAGCCTGAGGAGCAAAGATACTGTGGTACAATTTCCCCCCAGACATGCCAATGTTGATCATTTGATTAGGTACTTTTAATTAGTGGCTAACACAACCAGAAAACATCCTGAGACAAATCACTTGGAGCAGCTCGAAACCAAGGGCGGAAGGGAGGGAACTGGGCGGTGCTAACCCATCTATCACCCTGTCTCGGAAGGTCTCTAATTAGCCAGGGCCAATCAACAGAAGCAATCCATCAGCCCTCATGTCGGCCTCAACCAATCGCAGAGCACCATTAGTCACCGTCTGAGGCCGCCCAAGCCAATGGCGCTGCTGGATGATGGAGGGAAGTGAGGGCTGGCTGCCAGGGATGCAGAGGTTTTAGAGGACGAGGGGTGGAATGGGCCGTGACAGCTTTATTCATCCGACGCTTAAACAGCCTCAGAGGAGAGGCAGAGAAATGTCAACGTGGAGAGGACGATTACGAGAGATATCGATCCCCTTTCCTTCCCCGAAAAGAAAAGAAAACACTCCTCCTCCTCCTACTCCTCTGCCTCAGCTCTCCCCGAGGCCTGCTCCGATAGACGCTGGGAGACAGGTGGAGAAAAGAGGGATGGATAGAGGGAGGATGCTCTGTCCCCCTCATTTCCCTTGCTCATGCTGGCGCTTGTTTTTTTTGCTGGCAGTGCATCTGCTTTACAGCAATACAGATAATGCTTACCCAAGGCCCTTCTCCGGCTTTGGCCAACAGAACAACTGAGGCAAGGAGACACGGGCTAAAATATAAAACAATCAGCAGGGGCGGAAAAATAGGCACTGATTAAAGAAACGGTAAGAAATAAGCACCATAAAACACTTGTGACATGGCAGACTTGTCTATGAAGTTTAATGAAGCCAAAAACCATTAGGATTATATTTTCTTAATGGTAATTGCTTGCTGATATTGCTTTTTAAGTGTTTCTTTCCGTTCATTAAAAAGCCAGACAGTCTTAGATGAACAAAGTGGTAAGGAGGGAATGACAGCTCCAGACACGCAAAGTCACTTACTGCCCACATCTCAAACACACTGGTTTCAGTGTGTATGGCTGCATAGTGTTAGTGTGTATAATACCCACTAAGGCGGTGGTTACATTAGCACTTAACACACTTTATGCAAGTTGTATGGCACCTTGTTTTTCAGAAACTTTTTTGTTCACAAGTGTGTACGTGTAGTGTCAGTATACACTCACACACACATATGCAGTGTGTGCTGCTGCTATATACACTGAGCTATATTTTTCTCACCCTTTCTCTGTCATTTTAAAGGTTAAAGATTCCCTGTGGAGCTTTTGAGAACTAGTTGTGCTATGGAGCAATGTTTTACAAGTGCGTTTTGTTTGAATCGTGCATGCAAACATAAAGGCATATGCACAGCATTTAAAGTATTTAAAAATTTGATTCGCTCATTTTAGCTGAGTAAGGAAATGCATTTAACATGTTTTCTAAGCCTATATGATAGATATTCTTTGTTTTGGAGAGAAACACTTAATACGACCATGCGTTTTCACAGAGTGAAAGTTTTTGACTTTGACCCACTTTATTTGCCATACTTGTGCACGCAGTGTTCCTGTGTGATTATTTCAACTTTTCAAGTGCACTCACTTTAAATTTTGTTATAATATTTAATTGGCCTATTACTCTGAAACACCAACTTACGTACACAACTTAACTGATATAAAAAATTATCTTTTTCTAAACCTAACCAAATGGCTTTGGAGCTGAATCCTAACAAAACTGTGACCGTTTCACAACGCTAACCAAGTGTTTATTATGTTACTATGACGAAGGTCACCTAACGAAGGTCACCTGACTTTGTCCTTTCCTGCACATCCAAAACACTAGGGAGAGTGTGTATTTTCGGAAAAACAGGCCTTTGGAGCAATAGGCTTTTAGCCCACTGGGATATTTTTCGGACAGTTGGGGTTTCAGAATAATGGACCGTCAGAACAATGGGCAGTCTCCATTTAGGTGCTATGGCTTAAATGTTAGCTTCCAGGCAATTCCAGGCCTCAGAAATTACTCTGTTGAGCTATAAACGTTAAAATAAACAAAAATTATGGCCAAAACAATGAAAAAAGACCTCAATTGTAATAAACCAGAATAGTCCTCATCCTTACCTCATTTAACCACACAGATACTGCTGTCCACAGAACAAACTGTTCTTGTACACTAACATATAGATATGTATGTGCCCTATATTACATATTTAAACATCACCATAGTCATAACATGTGCAAGCACACACACGGTTGCTTCCTTGTACCCTATTTTCAGCCACTTTCCTATTTCTTCTTTCTCTCTGTTACACCCACACACACGCTCCAGACGTTGTGCTGTGGGTGAACCTGGGCGGTGTTTCCTGATGTCATTAAGTGTGGGTTCTCCAGGGCCACATTGCCACATTTCACTCTACTACAGATGCTGCTCAGGCCAAGTCCAGTAATCACTACTTACCAGCAACTCGGAGCCACAAGCACGCCAGCAGAAAAAGGCTCCAGGACCTGCACACAGGGCCAACTTGCTCAGCCCATGTCAATCAAGTCCACTCAGAAACGAGCCTGATACCAACAGAGACTCCTCTGAGCCCAAACACATTACATGAATTGAGAACGTTAGCTTGTTTACATGAACTGGCAGCATCGATGAACAGATGTCTATTTGCCAGCATTGAGTTCTTGTGGATTTGCAAGCCAAATGTTGAGAGAATTTTGAACCGACATTTTGAAAAGAAATTGTCCCTTCGGTAAAATGGTGGACAGCTAAAGCCACAAAGCCCAATAACAGCCTGCTGAGTTTCCCATGGGCCTGCTGCTTTTATTCATTTCTTTCCCCTGCTGCTGTAATTGGAGCTGACCCCTCACCTGGCCCGCTCAGAGACTGCTGGTCCACAGCATATCCTCCGTCAGCCGTTGGTTAAATGTCAGAGCCAACAGGATGTGACCACACAGACAGGAGACATATATAACATTTTATAGGAGTTCAGTGAAAAAGGAAAAAGCAAAAGAAAGGTGGCCAGCCAAATGCAAACAGTCCCAATACTTAACACGAGCTGTTTGTTTTTGTTGTCCTAATTGCAGCTCAATCTGCAGGAAATGTATGCGCTTGATGCAGCAGAAAAGTGTTTCGGAATGTTCTCCAGAAATAGTGCTCTTGTGGTTATCAGCATCTGGCTGGAACAATGGAGGACATGTGTAATTATACTGTATGTGTTTAAATTTGGAAGGATGTGGGAAAGTGTGTAAATTTGTGTGTCCGGCTCGGGAACTAGAGCTAACATGTCACTGCTGTCATGAGAAATCTGTAATTCCAACTTTGCCAATAAACAGCAATGGATTAATTTGACTTCAAGGAGTAGTTCAACATTTTTGGATTTTTTAACTTTTAGATTTTTTGAACTTTTGGACAGAGCCGTTATGATAAGCCATACTTTTATATTGAATACTAATTATTTCTTTAATCCATACAGATGTGAAAACATTTATGTGGTTATAGGAAATAGTCACAAAATAAAAATAGTGCGCTTCAGTGCTTTTCTTTTTGTATGTTTTTTTTTTACTTTTGAGGAGAGCCAGGTTAGGTGTTTTCCTCTTTCCAGTCTTTATGCTAAGCTAACAGGCTACAGGCTAGAGCTTCATATTGACTGGGCACACATGAGACAGCTGCTGTTTCAACTGAAAACATAATCCACAGATGATGTCAAAAATGAGTAATTGTTGAGTCAAAAGTGTTTTTCTTTGGTCCTGCAAAGTTGACATGTTGGAGATAGAAAATTTCCTCAGAAATTACTGATGAAAAAAGAAAAAAATCCCCCAACAACCCTTTGCTAAAGGTTTTTTTTTACCTGGAAAAATAAAACTTTTATAGCCGTCCTCAAAAAACATCAAAACACTGTCTACTTCTTGGCAGACAGGAGTCAAATCAGAGCTGCCAGCAACAGCACTTGGAACTAAAGTGGACAAAAGAAAGAAAGAAGGGAAAAAAAGAAAGAGAAAGGAGAACAAACGATCATCTCAGGTTTACTGCCTTGGAGTGAAAGGGATCGAAATACAAGATACTGGCGGAGTTTGTCGCGTCAGTCCCGAAGTTTATGCACTCACAATACGAGCGCTATTAAAGACGAAAGAAAAAGGCGGAGGCAAAGAAAAGAGAGAGGGGAGTAATTTAATTTCATCTCCACTAAAAGGCAGAGTGTTGGCACCGGTCAGTGATTCGCCTCGTTAGCTCCCTACCTCTCTCACGCCAGCCAACGCATATTTCACTCGTGAGTAATGTGGAAGATGGAGAGTTTGCCTTCCTTCTTCTTTTCCTCCTCCTCCTCGTCCTCCCTTTTTTCTTTGTTCCACCTCTCCCTTATCTGCTCATCCCTTAAACTGTACAGATAAAGATCTCAGAACTGCTGTACAAACTTTTTTTTATCAAGAATGAATGGGATCTTAAAGTGTGTGTGTGTGTGTGTGTGTGTGTGTGTGTGTGTGTGTGTGTGTGTGTGTGTGTGTGTGTGTGTGTGTGTGTGTGTGTGTGTGATGCAGTTCAGTGGGTTATTGTAGGAGCTCCAGGAAGTGTAAAGGGATCAGCGACATTAAATGGCCAACAGAGTCAACTATCAGATTCCCTTAAGACAAGCCCGGGCAATTAGAGAGAAACAAGACAAGAGACACACATTCACAGGCAAGCAAACACACACACGGATGACCAACTTGCTGTTACATTGTACTGTGTGTATTCCACTTGTATCTGATAAAAAAGCGAAACCAGATGCACACACGCACTCATGCACCACACATGGACTCACAGACTCACACATGCACCAACCACCACACACATACTGTACACCAGCACAGCCACACACACACTTCTCACTTCATCACCCTGGGGCTTGTTAAAAGGCAGTTTGCAGCGTGCAGTAAAGCAGGGCTACGACTCGCCGCGGCGAGTCAGGTAACAAATTGGCAGGGCTGTTTTCCTTTGCCATTGATTGTGGGAGTGGGTGTTTTCACCGCCGCCGCCGAGTCACCCTGTCAGAGGCCTGGGCCTGCGCTGGAGCGTGAACGAGAGGGAAATGATGGAAACACTATTCATGTCTTCTCTCTCTCTATTTCTCTTCTTCCCTTCACTTGTGTTTCACGCTTTTTCGTTTTTTTTCTCATCCCTTCTCTCCCTGCCCCTCTGTCTGTCTGTGTTTGTCTCTTTCTCTTCATTCTCTCTCTCAGCCTGAGGGCCACCAGCCACATTATTAATCTATTACGCTCCCACTCTCCTCTTCTCATTTGCGCTGTCATCATGCTTCCTCTGCTCTGTTTTTTCTGTCTTTTTTTTTTTAGTCAGACTCACTTTGTCACCGTATTTAATTTCAAAGTTTGAACAGAGTTTTAATTCAGTTTTCAAAAGGAGGGCAGAGGAGAGGTATGAGTGGTGTACTACAGGCTGGGATTTAAAGAATAACCACGCACAATAAATGTCTTCAATCGGAGAAGCTACTAAAGTTCCAGCGTGTAGGATCTAGTGGCATCTAGTGGTGTAGTTGCAGATTGCTACTCCCTCCCTTCACCCTCCCCTAACTACAGCCACAAACGACCCTAAATGCAGTCATTTTTTGTTCGTTCTGGGCTACTGTAGTAACATGGCGGTTCAACACGGTGTCCACGGCGTCCATTTTTTATTTATCCCAATTGATCCTCCTAAATGTTACATACACTGCTGATATGTTATTAAGTTACTTGGCATACAGTTAGTATACAGTCGCCCATTTATATACTGTATCGAGCAACTACAGAACAACATTAGCATTTGCTCTGTTTTAGTTTCCACCAACTGTTGAGGAAAAATTGCAGATATGGATGTTAATTCTCTGTAAGGACGTAATTACAAGTGACACCATTCATTATCCATATTCATTTCATCCTTTGTTAATACCAACATTGATAAGGGCAGCTTTAAAGGACAATTATGGTTTCTTGCAGCTTGTTTTTTTTGTTCTCAGTGCTCAGCAATTAACCTGGTGAGTGAATGTTATTATTACCAAATAGAAATGGATAAAACTGTGAAAATAAGATACATTTTATAATAAACCACAATAATTCTTATAGACTGCTTATAGAGTCAGGTATATAACTCATACTCATCCTGTCATATTCTTAGGGTTTTTTCACATTCTTACTTGTCTTTGATTAATAAAGGCTATGTACAAATGCATAGCTTTCTTTTTTGTTGTTTCCCTACTTACGTATAAAATTGAATTATGAATTATTACTGTTTGGTTTGGTTATTAAAAATAAGAAAATAAAGATTAGAAATAATGGAAATTGCCATACACAATCCCAGTATTACTATAATAGGGCTTATTGAACCTTTTTTAAACATATGTAGTTGCTACTTAAAATAAAACTTGCCCTCAATAGCAGATAAAAGTATTTTAAGCCAAGAGGGGCAAACTAAAGCACAAGCATTCAAAAACTATCCATATGGTGCAGCAATTCCAGTCTGGCCTCTAGCTAAAGGGAAACTTTCTAACAGAGCTTTTAAAAAACATGACAAGAGCATAAACTATTTAATGTATTGTTTAATCAATAAAACAACTCCCCAAAATTTGAAGACAGACATGAAGATGAAACACATTTTGTTCAGCTTGCTTGTTACAACTCTGTAAAGCAGTGTCCCACAACAAAAGCTCCCCAATAACGCGGGGTAATTTTGCCATAAAACCCTAAATAGGCTGTAGAGAGAGGAAACTGGAGAAGAAAGAGCTCAGTCTGAAATGTTAAGACTGCACCACGGCACTATTTCCTGATGGGCAATCACAGGCTTTTCGTCCAGGCTTTGCTCACTCTTCAATGTTAAGTGTGTGTCTGAGACTAGAGGTCAAACCCCAAAACACCTATTTGATTACAGCCTGGCTCTCTGCTCTCTCCTCTTTTTTTTTTTTTACATCCAGGGTAACGACAGGGTAACGTTCAGACGGGGGGTGACTGGTCCTTTGATTGGACGCAGGGCCGAGCTGAGGATCTGGCTGATTGGATGCAGCACCGACAGATGGACGAACAGACACTGAGGTGCAGACAGGAGACGTTCCTGACTCCAAATATGCAAGCCTCTCTCTCTCTCTCTCTATCTATATATATATATATATATATATATATATATTTATTTTTTATTTTTTTCTCCTTTGGATAACGCTCCCTGCCAGACTTTCCCTCAGTCTGACTCTACAATCCATCATCGTGTACAGCATCATCGATGGGGCAAATTATTAATGCCACCCACAACTCGTCTCCTTCCCTGCAGACACACATAGACACATACACAAATGATATGTTGTAGTGACAGCCCATAATTCTGTGCGTTCTGACCCTGACACATTGAAACATAAAACACTCTATTTAAAGGGCATAAGCAGGTTTTACAGCAATACATGTCAACCGTTGCTCCTATCAGAAATGCACACACAAACACAAATATACCCACGTGTCTTTTACAATGTACTATACTATACATGAGACAATATAAGGTAAAGTCTGAACAGTTAACAAAGACAGAAATACAAGCACACACAGTTAATCTTTAGCATTTAAAATGCTGGTTTTCTTACTATGTGTGGGCAAGGATGTCTGTTTAGTGAAGCAGATGGCGATGGAGCAAGCAAGAGAGGAAAAAAGAAGTAGCTGGGTGTTTTGTATGGAGGAGTTTATACTTTATGTCTCTCCAAATTGGAGCCCTTGGCAGTTCCCGGTCTCGCTCATACATACATGGCAGCGGATCAATCTCTCAACTCTTTTCAGACGCTCCCTATCTCTGCTGTTAGCTATTGAAATCCACAACTGCGAGCGTTCCTATTTGCACGTGTCACTGCGCATGAAGTCGCCTATGTGTATACATACGTGTCAAGTTTAGAGCGAGAGGGAAGAGAGCGTAAAAAGAAATGAGAAGCCTGGTGCACCGAGGAGTCACTTCATGTCTCTCCAAACTGGAACACTTGACTTGAGATCGTTGGCTTATTTCTCATGCCACCCGGCTGCCAAGTTAGATTATTATCCGACAGTACTTGGAAAGTGAGCCCTCTTGGTTTTCCTGTGCCAGTCTGCTCTTACTGGGATATGACGGAGGGCTTCAGGATGCACGCTTCTGCTGGTGACAGGGGGACGCATTGTCTGGGTCTGATTGTCCTTCCTCTTTGCAATCAAGAAGGCTTGATTTGGGGAGATGGCATATTTCCTGATCCAATCATTAACAATTAAACACACTTACATGACTAACTGTATTATTTTGGCTTTGAGGAGTGAATACGTCCACTTTTACTCCAGCTTAATGGTTTTGAGTCTTTGGCTTTCCATTCCTGTGCGTTGATGTGTGTATGGGCACACTAATACACACATACTTAACTTCCTGCAGCACTATTGTCTGGACTTGACATTTCCTACATATTTTCTGGCATTAATGCAGTCTGGTGTCCAGTCGGAAGGCACAAAGTAGCACGCGGTGTGAGGGCTGAGGCCTGTCTAAACAGCTGGTGCAAAGATTAACTACCTCTGAGATTTGTTCTAGTATTAACAAGAGAAATGACAATGGGCTGTGGGGGAACATGTTAACATAAGGGAGAAAGCAGGCGGGTTGGCAAGTGTGTGCAAAGGACATTTACAATCTTTTAGTATTTTTACAGGATGACTTTCTGGCAGCACTGGGATCTATTTCAGTATTGGGGGAAAATATATATCCTTGTTAGCTGAGGCATTATATTTGTCTTGTTGGAACAAGTGAACTTTAGAAATATTTCAGGAAAAATCGCCATTTTATATTTGTTTTGGTTATGTTACAATGTGTATATGAACGTTCTTATCCTGCAATCACATTTGATATCAAATTGATAACAGTTACCTACTGCAACTTTAACTTTTTCTGGCCTTAATCTACATCTACATACGCAACAGACTTCACCAGCCAGGACCATTATAACGGAAGCATCTGCAGTCCCAAAATGTTCATACTGAAGGCAAGTCAAAGCACTTGGTTAAGATTGTGGTAAATACACCATCTAGGTTAATAATTTGGAGGGGGGGGGGTTCAGTAACACAAAACATTGTTTACTTTTTTATTCTTTAAGCAAAACCACAATCTTTTCCTAAAGTTAAAGCAACGCGACATCAGGCTGAAAGTCTGTTTCACCTCTGACCACACCCAGCACATGTTAGTGATGATAGTCATGCCAAGTGTACTGCCACGCCCTGGAGTACATTTATACATCAGTACGAGGTGAGAAGCTAAACCACCACAGATTTTCAACTGCTGTTAAGTTGCTCTTGTGTTTGATAGCCTAAACCTAATTACACAGGGGATGGAGGACAAAAACCCCTGTCTTACTGGGGGAAACAACACTGCCAGTGAACATAATCCATGCAGTAATTACATTTCCTCCAAAACGTATTAGTAGTCTATAAACATCATTTATAGGAGACAGGTTTGGTCCATGACAGCTATTATGTTCACTGGTTCTTACATTGGCATGCATCACATACAAACCGTAGCACTGTGTATCAGCCAGGGTCCATACACAGCAGCACAGGCATTTTTCTGGGAGGAAGAAGCCACACTCACCGCTATGAGCACAGCAGACAGTGTCATTACTCACTTGAAGTAGGCAGAAAAACACAGAGGAGTTCTACTCACTTGCACGATTAACCAGCCCAATTCTAAATACAGCACATAAAGGTAGTATGAGGATTTGGATGAATGGCCTGAGATTTGTAATTAAGCTCCACTAATCTATAAAAGCAGTGCTAAGATCTCAGCAGGACCACACACTTTAGGAAAGACCAAAAAAGCTCTTGACAGCGTACTACTGCGCCGCTGGGTTTGTTTTGAGGTTTGTATGTAATGGAGGCTTAGTCAAACACAAACAATGAAAATGATATTGACTCATTTTCATTTTTCATTTTCCGGCGCAACGGAGTTTGAGACCAATGTCGTTTTCAGCTATCTATGAATACTGCAGTAGAAGTCTGGTTGTCCTGTTAGTTTCTCAGAGTCCAGAAGTAAGGGCCTCCTTGTAGAGAAGCCATTCTGAACTAAGGTTCACCAATCCCGGAGGGAGAAAGTAACTGTTGAAGAGACTCTATTACAGATTTCAGCACCACAAGACATGTTGCATTTAAAGTAAGGGGAATGAGTCTGCTTTTCTTCGACTGGAACAACTTGCTCTTTTTCCCTTACTGCACTATTACTTTCTCCGGGGATTGTAGGAAAGCAAGAGAAGGCTTGTTGAGGAAATGTGGGCATATATAAAAACATTGTAACACGTCACCACAAAATAACTGACGAAATCTAGCAGTGTGAAAATATTTCACCAGATTAGACGATGATTAGTTTGTATGACCTATACCTTTACATAAATTAGCAATAACAGGAAAGAATGTGATTTTTTTCCCCCCTCACATTGGATATTTTAGGTATTTTACTTTCTGAAGAATGACAGGAAATGCTGTGGACATATTTTTCACAAGTCTCCTTGTGTGTCTGCTCGGATACTGACTGATGGAGATGACAGCGAGGCCTGGCTTCTGTCAGCAACAAAATGGACGGAGGTCAAGGTTCAGCCAGAAAGTTATAGAGTGATGCTGTCGGTGAGATGGAGGACAAATACAGATGGAGGCGAAGGAGATGAAAGGAGACAAGAGAGACTGATGGAGGTGTGGGATGCTGACAGGAAAAAGTTTCCAAACATAAAAGGCAAGACTGCGATTTAGGGAGATTTGATGTTAGATACATAAAGAAATGCTACTGTGGGTTATAAGAGGTTACTAGATCAATTTACAGTACATTTGTTAACATAGTGAAGACTGGTTCAGAAAACACTAAATGCATATTACAAGCACCCCCATTCCATTCTTTGTGCCAGGGAGAGCACATTGACCGAGTATGTGTGTCTGTGCTCGTATGAACACGGTGATGATCAGAGTCAAAAGTCATAGCGTCATGGAAAGCAGAACTACAGCGAAGCTACCCCAGTGAGAAATGTAGTTTGGTTAACTAAAGCTACTAAGAAAAAGTAGTTTAAACTACTTTGTAAAAAAAAAGGGACCACAGGTGTAAACTAGCTCAGACCTGACTCTGTCCCTGTCAAATAAACAAATAAATAAATACAAAACTATATCAAAAGTATAATACAAAAAAGTAACTCAAAGTTACTTAATAGGCTACGTTCTGCTGTCTGAATGTGTTGCATCATTGTTCCACATGACAGTCACACGCATGCATGTGTGATTTAAGTCGAATGATGCAAGTTAAACAGTGGCAAGCAAGCAAGCGAGAAAGGTAACATTCAATGAACCTTCAGCAATGCCTGGAAAATGTCAATTCCAGGAATTTGATGTTGAAGGTGAGGGAACCCTGACTGATCCACTGGATGACACGTTGCTGACTACATTTTGTCATAAATATGTATGATGATGCTTGGTAGCTGAGTCCCAATGATCGTCTGCACGGTTTTAATCAGTTAAATATTTAAACCAACTTCATCGATATTTAAAGTGGGTTAAATCTAAGAACATTGCTAAAAGTCAGGAAGTTTGCTTGCAGAGTTATAATTGTTAGCCTGTAGAAAATTAGTCAAGAACATTGGACAAGCCAGGCTTCTTGCATTATTCAAGCAGCAAAAACAAGCAGCTGGCACAGCTTGCTAGGCTACCACAACCAGTAAATGTAGTTAAAGAGGTAATTAATACAAGGTTTTCCATCTGTAAAAGAGACATGCAGCACAGAGACTCGTGCTCATACAGGTGTGACATTTTTATTGTGGTATGTTTACTGTGGTTCTTTAGGCTTTGTACAGAGAAAATACAACGAGGACCAAAAACAATGACAAAGGAAACAAAACAAAAAAAATGTAAATCTTTGTGTACCTTGTTCTATTTTTCTTTCATTTGAAACAAAGCATTAACATAAAACACACCACCAGGTACAGAGTCTTAAGAGAAGCAAATGGAAAAGCTTTTATGAACGCAATCAAAAAATAGACTTGTTTACCAGAAAATGTTTCAGATTATTTCCTTCCATCAAGTTACAGGAAATACATAATATGTGGTTTTACAAGCAAATTGTCAGAAGGGTGAGAAATAAAAAGGAAGAGTGATATTAATTTAAGTATTATTGCCCAACAGTGATTTTTATGGGATGTGAATGGTTGTAATGTGTCATGGGGTTTCACCATATGTGGCAGAGAATATGGAGCGTCGTGCTGCTCATTGCCTTGTGTACCACACACAAACAAACCCTGATTCATGAGAAATAGGCCGCCATAATCAATCATCTTCAAACTTGTATTTACCACGGAACAGTCTGTGTGACAAGTGAGATCAGCCAGCTGTCTGAGGAGAACACACACAAACATAGACACACAGCTATTCTCACACATGCAGAGAAAAGACACATTTACACTGACAAACTTTAATATTCACATACGCACGCACACAAAAAAACACACACACACACACACACAGGCCAACAAGCCATCAGCAGCACTCATTGCCAGTGAAGTGTGGTATTTCCTGCCTTGCTGACACGTTTTCACAACACACACACACGCCCTTGTCACCCCAACTTCCCTTAACAAATGTGCAGCGCAGACCCTTGGATGTATACGGTAGTGCTAACAGTTAGGTCTTGTTGATTTAACACTTAGGGAATAAAGTTGAGTTGAGTGTTATTCTTAGCTTTCCTCAACTATATATATATATAAAGAGACGAAAAGATCTGCTGTTGTGCATTCTGAATTTCATGACTTATTAGTGTTACTTGCCCATTTTTGTGAAGGATCCCACAGAACCCAATGCTGTATGTGTAAAAAATCATAAGATGAGTATATTTAAGAAAATTTGAATGGCACAAAATATAGAAATGACCATAAAAAGTACAATACTGTATGTTTACAGCCAATTAAGTCGTTATCCCATATGAACTCCTGAAAGTATCCAGAGAATCTGGTTGGGACATTGTCGGGATTTGCCCTTTAACACGTGTAGCACACAGTTGTCTGTGTCAGATGTGTTCTCACTTGTTGGAACACACATAATATGAATACAAACTACCTGTTGCAGAAGCAGAGAAGGGTGATAAGCTCCAGTCTAACTTTCAAGTTTTCAACACATTAAAAACATTTAATTTTAATAAAAAAACATAAACATTTTTACAGAGGGCTTGGTGAGAAGTTTATACAGTATATGTGAAACTATCCAAACACACATAGCGCATACAAGGTTAGACACTTCTGTCAGTGGAAGCTCATTTCTATGATTCAGTGCTTTTCAGAAGAGACACATAGCCAAGAACACAACAGTGGCAGCTTATCAAATGTCACTCCCCACACTGATCCCGTGTCAGGCATACGTAAATACAGTGTGAATCGATAGCCGCCATTAACAGTAACCTTATCCACTGAGCCCGGACATTCATACAGTAAATCTACTTCATATGACACATCAAGACACAAACCAACACAGGCTTGTCTCTCAGCAGCTGCCAGACGATGATGGAAGGTGAATCCGTGTAAAGGTTGTTCACTATCAGACTTTTATTCTTTTATTAAATACAACATGAAACCAGATGATTACCTGCCAGGCAAACGGTAAAGTGTATCACAAAATTATTCGCCTTTAATGGAGGGCAACATAAATGCAAATGGAGAGCAATTTAGCTAATTATTGCAGCCAGGCAAGAAGCTTGTATCTAAAATGTCAACCTTTTAGCCTGAGAGCAGTTTGTTTAATGGATTTCAAAGGTTTCACAAGGCTGCATTGGGGAATTTTCTCAACTTTTTGCAAGCTCCTTTTACAAAAACAAACATAATTTAAGTTAAAAGCGAAATGCCCGTTTGGTTTTCCAAACAGACTGAAGGTAATCAGTAATCTTTCTGACCGCATAAGTTACAGGTAAAATTACGCATGACTAAAGGTTGTTAAATTATTTTTGTGTGGTTCTCAACATTGGTCATGTACACAACCTTTCAGGTAGGTACTGGCCCAGAGCTGAGTCCGGGTCCATACTGCCAGAGAACGAAGAAGAAGTGCGTGATGTGTGTGGAGGAGTTGCCCACAAGCATCCTTGCTCCTTTCATGTTCAAACAGGATTGTAGTGTGTAGAAGTGTGTGCTAATACTCACCGTGTCACATTAACATAATCAAATAATGAATACACATTACTTATCACTGATTATTTATTTAAAAATAAATAAACTGTTCAGGGAAAGACAGCATGCTCTTACTTTGACATCCAGAAATGACGTTGACAGCAGGCGATCACGTCCTATCTAAAAATGGCAGAGTGATACAAGTGGATTTTCATTTGGTGGAGAGTTTCTCAAAAGTCTGCGCGTTAATGCAAATCCACAAGCATAGAACTGAGATCCACATCCACATTGCCTTTTCAATTCACAAATAACTGGATTCACAAATGCCAATTCTAAAGTTGTTAGGTTGTGGAATTTGGCTTTTTTGTATTTGAGAAACGTGCATTGTATTTACATATTACACATTTACACAGGGATTGTCGATCTGTTCTCACAGATAATATTGAGACAAATGTATCTCCATAGATAAGACTTGCACTCCTGGGGGCTAGAAGCAGGACTATGAGAGCTGCGCCTCAGCTAAAGTCTCTATGAAATGAACTCTGAGGAGTCACAAAGCAGTCATATGTACTCATTCATACTTTAAACAAGAAACTTTATTCCAACGGTGAAACATACATTTATTAAATGTACAATATGGAGGGTCTCTCACATCAAAACAATAACAAAAGACAAAGTTTGCTGACGTCGTTAAGTAGTGTGGGATAATAGGAGTTGTTGTTTTCACCACAAATGCAGTCAGCTTCTCCCAGTCACGATTCCTTCATCGTTCAGGAGATTTTTACCAGGATTTTACCTTTTATTGAAAGCACGTTTGATAAGAGAGAAACTGTGTTGTATTTACAATGCTATGGTAAAAAATGAATGCTACCCAGGATTAAGGTGCTAGATGTAGTGAGTTTACATTCTTCCCACCTGCTTTTTTTGTTGTAGTTGTTTGCACCCCACATTTATCTAATCAGCGCAATAAAGGTTCTAATAAATGAAGCAGATCATTAGTCTGGACCATCTCCACCCGTGGTAGTGCCGCACTTAACTCTACCAAAGCCTCATAGATTTCTGTTTATCAAAAATTCTTCCCTGGGTTTTAATTCTGCAAATGTAGGTGTCTTTGATAATTATGTTAGGAACTCTGAGGGTTGGTGTGTTAGGTTTAGTGCAGCTTGTAACGTTGCATTCACCCAGCAATTACTAAATCCATTTGGAAAAGTCTGAATGGTCATGCAGCAATTACTAAAAAAAATAACTGTTCTCAGTCTGTGCTCTGCTTTGTTGTCACTGTGCCTCTTAGAACACGTTGCACTGATTTCTTTGTTTTTTGTGTCTAAAACAAGCAGTGGTTCCCTGGGTTGACCTCTGACGCTGTGGTGCCATTTGCTGAAAACACCAGACCTGTCCAGTGGGACCAACAGGTTCTTTATCAAAATATCATGGTGGTTTCTTCCTCTCTTCCCCTCTCTCTGTGTGCCAAGTACTCGAGGAGTCTCCTTCCATCTTCCCTTTCATATCTTGCCAAACTCTGAATTACTGGACAGTCCCAGAACATATGTGAGTGATCTCCAGTCATCCCACATTTCCTCCAACATAAAGCTGATACATTTATAAGACACTGAAACTATCAATGCAGTCCTGAAAAATAAAATTTTTACCTTCTAATGAGATTCAATAGATCTGATCTACAGCCTTTAATACAATCACTACAATGACAGCCTCAACAATAACTATCAGTGTGTTCAGTGGGGCAGTGCAGCACTACCACTGCTAGTGGAGCAGTCCTATTTCAAACCCCCAGCTAACTTAAATTGGATAATCGATTTCAGCTGCAGCACTTTCTAATTGGCGTGTCACTATTAAGATCTTTTCAATGGTAACAATGATTTCATTCCTGCTGTGCTGCTCTGTGTCGGAGTGGTTAACACATATAGCACATGTCCACACACCTTGTGAGAACTGCAAGTTCGGCAGTTCTCTTGACTGCTCTGCGGTGCAAGGACATGCATTACCAGCAATGCTTTTAAAAGTATTTTGGCCGTCAGCATTCACACTGCATTTTCTCCTGGAAAAGCATATTCTAGTTCTGTAAGTTACTTTAGTTACTAACTATTGAAAACCCTAACTCCTATCACTCCTAACAGCACTCTATGGTAAACTCGGATATTGATTGGCAATATCCCCACTGCTATGCAGCTAGCGTTATGAGCAAAAAATATCTGTGTACCTTTGTTACAAAACCATTGTTAGGCCAGATACTGGCATATAGGTGACTCCTAGCACAAGACATAGGTGATAAAAACACTTTAAGATAAATGTATACTAAAACTAAATCTGACTTTAAGCTAATTCACTTATAACTTACAACTTATTTACTAATGCTAAAAGCTGAACCTAAATATATTTGATAAGAGAAATTAATCAATTTGGATTTAATAAGCAAGTTCAGGTTTGATAAAATGCCATCCAACTCCAACCATAGACATCTGGGACCTGGCACTTATTAACCTCCTTACTGACTTTCTCACCTGTTGACATCATGCTGCAGTACTATATGTGTTGGTGCTGTACAAATGCCCCACAGAGCAGAGTGCAAATATGTGTTTTCTGGCAACTGTAGTGTATAGGGGAGAAATGCATTGGACTGGATGCATAGGCTGCAAAAAGAAATTTGGCAGGAATTTGTGATACACAAACACAATCATGACTGCAGATTGGCGCAGGGGACGCCAGGGACACACATGCTCCCTCTGTCTCTCTCTCACACACACACCTACGATGATTTCCCCCCAGACTCCTTGTCCTCCACAGTTGAACACATGTCATTTGTATGCCGCCCCTCCAGCACACTGACAGAACGGCATTTGGAAACACTCATCTCCTGATCACATCCCTGCTCTGCTCCCTGTTATTCCCAGACAGGTGTCCCTGCACACACACACACACACACACACACAGATACACACACACACACACACACACACACACACACACACACACACACACACACACACTCATACATAAAAAAACACACGTACACATAATTAAATACTGTATCCTCACATATTCAAATATAATCAGATTAAAAAAACCTCATGCATAAGCCAACACACTCAAATAAACATAAACAAACTCATACATACGTAAATATGCTCATATGCACGTTGAAACAATCTCTATGGCGACTGCTGAGCTTTGATACAATCAAGTGTTTTGCTTCTTCATTATGCTCCTCTTCTGCTCTGTGTGACCAGGTCCTAACACACACACACACACACACACACACACACACACACACACACACACACAGAAGACATGTGTTGGGCAATGAGGGGGGCTTCCATTCCACTGAATAATGTCTCCCTGTTGCCTTGTTAGCTCTGTGCCTGTTTTTGTGTACGTAGATGCATGCATTTGTGCAGGATTGTGTGTTTCTGTGTGTTCAACCAATACACACATGCATACAGTATTGTATATTCCTGTTCCTGTGTGCATTCCTGTGTGACAAATTGAGCTGTGTGCGTCCAAACAAGGCATATATCACAAACTATTCTGTGTGTGTGTGTGTGTGTGTGTGTGTGTGTGTGTGTGTGTGTGTGTGTGTGTGTGTGTGTGTGGCGGTTCCCTTACATCTGCTGTGAGCTGGGTTAATGTGCGTGACTGCTTCTAACCCAGGTCACAAAAGAGGGGTGCCTGGGTGATAAAGTGATACGTGAAGGGTCACGCACAATCTCCCCACCCATATGGAGTTTACCACACACACACACACACACACACACACACAAATGCACACACACTAAACAGGAATGGGGTAATTAATAGCCCCTCTACGCATCAATGATACACCCGGGAGACCTGGCATTCAAGAAGGGTCTCACACACACTTTATCCAAGCAGGTGTGTGAATATTGTCGGGTGGGTGGGGCTTAACATTGTGTGTGGTGTGGAAAAAAAGTTATAAAAAATATATAAAATATAATCTATCTATCTATCTATCTATCTATCTATCTGCTATAAAGCAAGAAATCTCTGTCTGTCTTTGTGTGTGTGTGTGTGTGTGTGGCTCAAATATCTCTGCAGATCAGGATCAGACTGACCTGAGAGTTTCAACATGGCTGCTGTGTGGTTGAAGGGTGTGCAACGTCAGCTTTGTTTGGACTATAAAGATACCGTTAATAAATTATTATTTCATAAATTATTTCATAAATTATTTCCGAATTCCGCTAGCATTGTCAATGACAGCCACCGTAGCCACGTGCGCACCAGAGCCAATCACTGCAGAGCCCAAACATCCTGGAAAGTGAAAGTAAACTAATGTCTCGGTCCGGAAGGCTGGCGGTCGCGGTGATTTTTGATCACAACTACTCCGTGAGTTTTTCGCCGGTGACAGACGCTGTTTTTCGGGCAGAAATGTAACGGAAGAGTCGGTAGGACAGACAGGAGGACAGACGCTTCTCCACATACAGCTGTGGTATTTTTTTTTCTCATGTAAGTTTCCAAAGACAGTTACAGTTACTACGTTACTGTTGTTTGGTCCTGTAACGTTGCTTTGTGGGACATTTCTCTTTATTAAGTTGAGTGATTAAGACCTGTGCAGTTATCAGGCTGTCTGACCGACACGTCGGCTTATCCGTTCACACTATTTTGGTAGTTTCAAAACAATTTTTTGATGTGGAAACCCTTACCACCATTGCTCTCTCTCTCTCTCTCTCTCTCTCTCTCTCTCTCTCTCTCTCTCTCCTATACTACAGGGCTAAATAATATGTCCTGCCCAGTTCATTTACTAGGCTATGCTACAAGTTAGTCTGTTTATGCTGCCAGGTTTCATCCCATTTCAGATGTAGTTCACTTTGTTTTTTCAGAATTTATATGCGCTGACCATGAGGTGTGGTACTTTCACATTAGTGGAATGGGGTTCATCTCCCTACAGTGTCCTTGTTAAAAGACAAATTATATGAAAACACAATAGTTATCAATCTACACATTTCACAACAAACCTAAATGTCCCTGACGTCCCACCTTCAAACACAACCTCATTTGGCCATCCATGAAAAAGCTACTTAACCTCCCACTTTCTATAGCAATACATACTACCTACGGGCACTGCACTAGTGTAACTAAATAATTAATAAGCCATGAATGGAGTATTCCCTTGATAAGAGTAGACAAAGAGCATGTCAATCATTTAACTCTTCTCTAATAGTTGTAGTATTTTGCCCAACTGCTGCTGCCTGTTTGACACAGAAGACAAAGGGAAGTGACTGTGAGGTGCTCTTTGAAAGACGCTGCACCCGGCAGCTTTTTTGGCAGAGCGGAGCGCCTCCAAAAGTGAAAAATGTTCAACTTACCCAGAAAAAGCACAAGGAGAGAGTTCAGCCGCTTTTTCCTCAGCCAACCAATCACATTGAAGAAAATACAGGCGTCCCACAAGAGAAACAAAGATTGAGAAATGCCAGCGGAGAAACTGGTCATAGGAGGTAAATACTGTCAAGTGATCTTGTATCTGCAGCAAGTTAAGCAGTGGGAATTTGCAACATAGCAACAGGAATAATGGAGTCTGTTGTTAACAGAAACAAGGTGAGACATCTGCTTTTTGTTTTTCTCACAAGACTGGGCTTATGTCACCTAGGAAAAAAATGACTGCGCCTTGGATTGTACACTACAGCTCCAAGAAGTCGCCCATCCTGCCAATGTAGCCGAGTTTTCATTACGGGTTCAGTTTACCTAAATTACCAAACACAACGCATATTTTCTCCCATAGCCCTGATGGTATTCATGCAGATAGTTTTGCTTTTATTTGCCATTTTTATTTTCTCTGAGATGTCAGCCTCCACCTCAGTACAGGAGGAGGCTCACAGCATGGAAAATATTCATTTACAAAATTCAAAAGAAAAATCACTCTCCAGAAAAGTTGTCCCTTTTATTCTGGTTAATAAATAAAGCAGACAGAGGACTATTTTTTTTAAGCAGACAGCAACAGGTTAGAGTGAGGTCGGGGTTGTTGTCATTGTTTTGTTGAGTCAGCAAAGGCAAATTATTTCTCAATAACAGTAAGGAGAGAACAAAGTAAATAAACTTGTAGTAAAATCTGATTACTCCACTTTTGTTGCAACAATAATAATTAACACTCTAAATAACAATGAGAAAGCATAAAATTGTGTTTACACTCTACATGTATTCTTCCTTCTTGGTACCACTTTTCTATGAGGAAACCTTTACAAAGTTGTAACTAATGAATTTATTAATGGGTAAAAAATAATTTACTAATGCTTTACAGATCAGCTACATGCCATTAATAAGAACTAATGTTGGGTTACCAGCTTGTGAGCTTGCAAAAAATCCCTCTGATTGGCGTTTTGCCCTTTTTAGAAATAATGCAGTTATAAATGTTATGTAAATAAAAATCTAAAAATATATTAGAGCTCCCTTCCGCCTCCTGCTCTCCTTCCCCACTTTTTGCATTTTGGTTTGGTCCGGCAGCTGCTGAACAGATAGGTCAGGAAATGTATGCAGGGGGGAGGTGGAGGAGGAGGGAGTGGGTGAGAGACAAAACTGAAAATGAGATTGGCCAGATTAGATTGCCTGATTGAGCAATTAGCTATCGTCTCCATCATTTGGCTGGGGCCTGGCGGCATCTGCCACTGTGGGTTGCACACTGCCACACACAGGCCTGCCGCAGCGCGCGCCCACACACACACACACACACACACACACACACAATAATAGCTGTACACATGTGCAGAAAGCTGTGTGTGAGTATGTCAAAGAAAGTGCATCCCACCAAATGTGTTCAGCTAATTCAAAATCCAGGGTGAGCGCCTGCCACTGTGTGTGTGTGTGTGTGTGTGTGTGCGTGTGTGTGTGCGTGTTTCTGTGTGTGTCTGCCTCATGCTTGTGGTTTTTGCCAGAATAGCTAACACAGAGCTTGTCAACCACGCTCCTCTTTTCATTTCCTTAATGTTCTTCCATGTCTATCTCTCTCTCTTCCATTCCCTCCTTCTCTTATTTCTCTTCAGCGGGCTGTTCACTCACTCACTGATGTATTCTTTCATCACTAACACCCCACACACACTCCTTCCCTAATAGCTCTCTCTTTCTCATTCACTTTCTGTCTCTTTCTTTTTTTAGTCACAGCTTCGATTTAGAGCTTGACTTCCCTTCCTTTCATTGATAAAAAAAAGCGAAGGAGTAAATTCAACGAGTGAGTAAGAGCCGTAAAAAAGAAAGAAAATTAGTATCTTTAAAACAGGGCGCCATCCATTTCTTTTTACTCACTCCTGAGGCCGGTGAAATTTCAAACAATGCCGCGTGGTGAGCCATAACTCACGTTTAGCACCTTGAGTTTTGTCCCATATCCAAAACTAGACTGATAACTCTTAAGAGGGGTTTTAGCTCTTTCTCTCCGCAGAGGCCCACTAAAATGTGTTTGATGAATTGGTCTCCATTGGCGCTCACTTATTCTCACATAAAGGGGTTTATGGCTCAGGAAAAAGGAGGGGAGAGAAGACGAGCTATTTCTACACGTGATGAAGTAAGACTCCATCATGTGGACGTCTGGAGACAGAGGGAGAGGGGAGGAATCTCAGGAAGTGGATGTACGCAAGTGTGCGTTTATGTGTGTGTAAATCTGCGACTGAGTGAATCAGCGCATGCACAGCACACATACAAGTGTGTGAGCTTACGAGTATAGGTTCATTGGAGTGTGCCGACTTTTGCATGTGGCTCTTGTTTGTCCAACTTTTGTGTGTGTGTGTATTTGTGTGTGTGTGTGTGGTCATAGTTGATTGCCAGGCAGGCAGTGAGAATGAATGATGGCCGCCGTCCCTCGCAGACAGTGGAGAGTTCACCTGTCAACGTGGGCTACCTTAAGACGAATGGACATCTGGAAGTCATTGGTGTGCAGCTGTAGGAGCTGGACGCCCTATACTCACACACACATGGCCATAGATATACATTTTAAGTGCACACATAACTGTTGAGAGAGTTGACAAGGGCCCACATAGATCTGAGAGTGGGAGACACTGAGTAAAGACATAAATCACAAGGCTCTTGTTCTCTTACAAACACGCGCACCCAGCCAGCTAATAAGAGAACGATGAGTCATTCTCTGCTTGGATTCCCCCTCCTTAAGTGAATAGCTGGCAGGTGCTTCCAATGAAGCAAAGTAAACTTAGCAAGGGGAAAAAATTAAAGACCAATGATGATGATGATGATGATGATGATGGAACATTAAAGGAATTTAGATTACATCCAAATAGGCAGCAGACGGTCTAAACATGAGATGGACTTTGACAAATGTTCCTCACGATCCCACACAAAGCGGGCATTGAGCGGAAGGGATATTAGAAATACAGTTAAAGTGCTTATTATCTGTCTATGTCAGGTATTATTTTCTCTTAATATGAGATTTTCTAACAGTCCCGGACACACAGAAGGAGATATGGGCACATGCATTTATCCACTCACACTACTCCACTAATAACTTATGCAGACACACACACATAAACGGGCATAATCAATAGGAGTGAGCCCAGTGGAATTTAGATGCTGTCTTTAACACTCTCACACATTCCCCAGACACTAAGAAGAGTGCTAACGCTTCGACATCGAATACCCTTGAGTTCCGATTGATCCCACCCATATTCACACACACACACACACACACACACACACACAGACTGAGAGTGCAGGTGGGCGATGGACATCTGGCTTCGCTACTAAAGTGCCACTGGGAGTTGACCCGCTCATTTCTTAATTTCAAGTCTGTTTACCGTGATGGTGACAGACTAACTCTCAGTTCACCGTGCTTGCAATATGCAGCTAATTCATTGACTGAATTTATTTAGTATAATTAGGTGGTACGTGGAGCATTTTTCCACATCATTATATCATTGTCAAATGAATTGTGACACTTGGGTGTAATTATTGTAAACAAGAAAACCACAGTTGATAGGAGTGGCAGCCTGTACCATAAAACTGAAAATTAAGGTCACATTACCCTTAAACGCTTGCATCCTGCACTACCTGCATTTTTGCTGGCATCTAGAGGATAGAAACATTTTCAGGCTTTCACCATCTACCAAAAAAAGCTAAAGTGGTTGGTCTCATATTCCAGATAAACACTAAACTAAAATATGTTTCTGAAACGATTTTAGGTGAGAAATATTCAATTAGAACCCTGATTTAGCAGCTCAAGGGCTAAATAATTTTATCAGGAGTTGGTAAACATCAAAAACTGAGAAGAGTAACTATTGGCATTACATCGGGTGGACAGAACCATGACTCCAAATGAATGCTAATGTTTCTCCATATCTGCTGGTTGTGTGAATAGGCATGCCTTTGCAACAAGTTCAACTGAAAAGTTTGAGAAAGAATGTGGTTATGGCAAATAAACTATGGTTAAACTATGGTTAGTGCTAGGCAACTAGAAGACTTGTGGTCATATTTAATAAAAAGGCACGTGTTAATTGGAGGTCTGTGAGGGTCTACATGTCCACCACCCACCAACCTGACCACCAGACCCAAACATTCAGCCTCACTACATAAGGAAACACAACTCCCTGCACTGAATGTTGGCCTTGATGAGAAAATGAAGCAAAAATCTAAAATGCTATTTTAGAAATGAGTGGCCACTAATCATCTGAAGGATGCCTTTATTTATTTTTTTACAGTAAATATGCTCACTTCTGTAGATTTATATGATAATAACTACGTTATTTAACTGACGTTAAAACGACACACAGTGGAACACAAGCACACTCTCACAGCTATTAAGGTAACAAAACAAAGTTCATGATTAATTCTATTTGGGGTTCATGAATTATTTAGCGGGCAAGAAGGCAGGAAATGTGACAGCGACGCACTCAACTACACATACAGTATTTAGTGTGTGTAGATGTGACATATAAAAACATTATTCACCATTATACACAACCTCTGTGTCCTGTGATCACTTGTTCTTAATGTATTTTTCTCAAGAGCCATTTTAGAAAGCAGCTCTTGAAGCTCTCTCATGCTTTGAATGAGACCATCAGCCTAAAAGCCTCAACTGCAGCGTAAATGGAGCGCTCGTGACTAGCTGTCTTCATTCATGGAGGAGAAACTTTGTGCGGTGATGACTTTGGTTAAAGTAACTAGGACTTATATTGAAGGCTGTGCCTGTACGGTGCATGTATCATCAGGGAGATGCACAAACACACACAGACTATAATTAGTTTGCTTCATTTCCTAATCATGGTGACAATAGAAGGGCCCCCTGTTAGAATTTATCTCTCTCTTCTCCTGCCTCCCATCCATCTCTCTCCTCTCCCCCACCCCCCACCCACTCCTACCAGGGAGTCGGGCTACAATAGGCCCGAGCTCCCCTCTCACTTTGCTGCAGAGGCAGGATAAGAGAAACTTTAGCCGCAAAGAGAACATATGGCCTCCGCCGCGCACCAAACAAACCCTATACATTATGGTGGCGAGCCAGTGTGTGTGTGTGTGTTTGTGTGTGTGCACATGAGGAAAGGGGAGATTATAAAAGGGTAATGAGGTAGAGAGAAAAGAGGAAAGCACAAACAGAAGAGGAGAAAGTGTAGAAGTGGTGTATGTATAGGCTTAAAAATAAATAAATAAATAACCAAACTGTCAGAAACCACTAATTCTCTTTGTCATAGTCTGTAACAGAGGAGACCACATCGCAAAGTAGTGCACCAGAGAGAAAATGAAAGGGCTTAAACCTGACAGTTCACACTATATTAGCAGTACACAAATCCCAAGTAGGATTAGAAGAGCAAAAATCCTATTCCCCTGCCTGTCAACTGAAATAGACATATAAATTAGTCCATATGAGTGCAATTCGATATTGCATTGACCCCAATTAGTAGGGATTGACCCAGTAGCACAGTGAGTCAAAGCTTCCGGGGGACAGAGAGAGGGAGGTAAAGAATATGACAGGAAGACAAACAAAATGAATCTAGTAACTGCGAAGCCACTGGTTATAGATTTCTCACCCCAGGAGGTTGTCATACTTCCCACCCCCTGAAGGGAAAATCATAACCCTTATTACACCAATGGGAAGATGTAGTCCATTTTGGAGGCTCACGATGTTCTGAGAGCGTTTAAGACAAAGGTACAATGGCTTGGTTTTTTTCTTCTTCCTCCTCGTTCTCTCTTTCACTCCCTCCTCCTCCTCCTCCTCTTCCTCCTCTCATCCTGCCAAATCTGATATTACAGGCATTTTTCTCCGCATGTGTGACACTCTTCTCTGCGGTGCACATGGGCCTGGCAAGCTGAAGCGGATGGGTGCGTGTGTGTGCATGAATGTGTGTCCTCTTGAAGTTTCCCCTTTCTGCTTTTATGACAGGTCCTTTTATCGTTTATTTGCTAAAAAACCCGCCAGCAGTGCTTGAAATATGTCAGTAGTAACCCTAATGTGCGCTGTTTTTTTATTGGAGTGCTAATTTGACTTAAGTTGAGTAAAAACTGAAATGTGGGCAGTTTAAAGGTGTAAAGTCCTAAATCAAATTTGTCATGTTCAGTTGTTCAGTTACTGAGTCCACAGCACAGCATTTGGTGAATAAAAATACATTATATAAAGAGCATTATGTTTCATGAGTCATTCCTACTGTGGTCCAAAATTAAATTGTGAATTAAATCAGGTGCATAAGCCGGCATGACATGTTTGTTGAATTAGAAATATAATTAGCTGATTTTCAATAACTTTTTGTGTTTATGTAGATATTATTCATGACATGCCAGCACCCTTTATAAAGCTCTACCAAGCATTTTTTATACCAACACTGAATAAATGACTGATATTACTCACTCGTAGTAATGGACAGAAAACAACATCTGTGGCTCTAGCTACAACAGAAGAAAAAGCACATTATCATGCCATTTTATTAACATGAATTTAACCACCACGGTTTTTTATGCCCATATTTTTTCGCTCCAAACAGCTACTGAGCAGACTGTACGGACCATTGACAGTGTATATAATGGACAGAGCTTCTGGTTCTGTGAAGTGAAGCCAATGCAGAAGTGTCTTAAACCTGCTCTCTATGTAATGGCCAGTGGAGGGCAGCTCCAATAACACACTGACCATGCACTCTTATTGAGAAATGACCCGACTTCTCAATTGATTTATAGTCTCAGTAAACAGTTTCCTAATGAGGCTCCTTCTCCATTATAGTGAATGGTATCATTTTTATTGCAGCCAATGAAGCTCCCCCAACTGGCCTTTACATAGAATGCAGGTTTAAAACACTTCTGCGTTGGCTTTACGTTTCAGACCGGGAAGCTCTGTCCATTATATATACTGGCAAGCCGCCATTGTTTCCTGCTACGGACGAGTCGAAACTGCACAGCCAATGAGAGCCGCTCAACTTGCAGTATGTCACCTCCACTGACTCCGACAAACTGCCATGGCGACGACCATAATGCCAAACTCGAAGCTTCAAAACGGTACTCCACAAACCAATGGGTGATGTCATGATAGCGATAGATGTTTATAGCAAATTTTCCCCATTCATGACAACTGTACGAATTATATCAAGGCTTAAAGTTAATTAAGGTTGTGGCCGCTACCTCTAAGCTACATGTAGGACAAACTGAATACTGTAACATCCCAATGTAAAAATGTGGAACACAAGGAAAGAAAGCTCTGATAAAGGTAGCTAGCTAAATTGCCCAGATGTTCTCAGGGCATTTGGAGATCTAACAAGAGTCAAAAAGAATGAACATTTAACATTAATCAGTAAGCCACATATGCAACTTTAGTAGCACATTGAAACTCATGAACTATTTTAAAGTTCAGGCCTTTCAAAAGCTTCATACTATACACAACGACCATCCTGTTGTCATTAAATGTTGCCAATTGTTTGTCTTATTGTTTTTCCGGCCCAGGCAGTGCATCTTTATATTAGCTTAAAGCTAATTTTGGTGCACTGTCCTATGCACAAAACCAAAATTAAATGGGTGAATGAACATTGAAGGACACTAACTAATGAGTACAAATTGCCTGGCTACACTATTCTGCCATTAAGCAGCCACTACCTTCCTACAACACTATTTAGCATGTAGAAATAAATACTAGTGACAGATTTAGTGTTTAACAGCCATTTATTGGTGTTAGTCTGGCCCAGTTTAATAAATATTAGAACTTACTTTACAGTTAGTTATAGATATTAAGTACTATTTCTGAAGTTACAATAAATTGGGGATAAATGGTGAAAGAGCTTACTGTATGAACCCCCACTCCCCCCCCCTTATTCTCTCCCATCCGTTCATACTTTCCACTTTTCTCGACCCTCTCTCATACCCATCCTTTTAATCATTTTAATAGCACTCCTCGCCTCCTCTAAATCCAAACCCTTCCTATAACTTTCCACTCACCCTCTCTCTCAAGCATCTTTCCCCTCATCACACTCTCTTCTCCTTCTAGAGTCCCTCCTCTTCTCTTCCACCTTTGCTTCTAACGCCATCACTGTCTTTTCACCATTGATGAAGAGTGATGCTATTCATCTGTACCGTAGACAAGCCACTTCAGACCAACTCTGACACCATCTCTGCTAAGAAGAGGAGGCTGACAGGGAGAGAGAGAGAGCATGAGAACTGCTCAGCACTCTCACTGAAAAGGATTTCAGGAGTGTAGAAAAGGGGCCAACAAGCAGTTCAGTATATTCAGGTAAATAGAATGTCCTTGCACGATTTGGAGAAACTGACACCAGACTGCAGAGACAGGGACATTTCAAAAGCTGACATGTCTCAATTTTACAGTTTAAAAGTAGCAGTACTAGGTCCTTCCTTTTTTACCTTGACATTATGCATTGTCTCTCTCTCTTTTTCTATATATCTGCCTGTTTCTCCTGACAAACCCCCTCTCTCTGCACACACACACACACACACACACACACACACACAACAACATCCCTCTGGTCATATCTCCCTGTCTCCCACGGGTGCAGTGTAACACTATCTGCCTCAGCCACTCTCCGGTCCCAAGCAGACAGCTTGGTCTTCAGAGATTCCTCCCTCTCTTTCTCCACTGCTGCCATTTTCTCTCCACAGGGACCAGAAACTAAATATGACAGCTACACCAGAGAGACAGAGGAGAATGTCAAACTCCTCCAACCCAAATGACGAAGCTTTGCCCATATCTGAGTCGCACTGTATGGACGACAGGGGGACACTGGTGCATTTGGTGTATAGAGTCAATTTGGCAACATAATACTTCAATAATATCTATCTTAAAGAAATACAGCAACAGCATTGTTTAGTGGCTGCATGTTTACAGTTGTAGGATTGTGCATTATCAGAAAGAAAACACAAGTACCATACCTCCTTTTAATGCTTTTATGTGCAGGAGATGGGAAACCGTAAAGGAGAGAATCACTGCACACAGAATAAATATGTGGTGGTTCACCAGAACTGTTTCAAAAATAAACCGCGTCTGTTATACAATGTGGCCAAAAGTATGTGGACACATGACCATTACACCCATATGTGATTGTTGAACTACTCACTCTAAAACCATCAGCGATAATATGCTGCTATAATTGATATGCTTCTGGGAAGGCTTTCTACCAGATTTAAGATCCTAGCTCCAGGGATTTGCTCTCATTCAGCCACAAGAGCATTAGTGAGGGCGACCACTGATGCAGGGAGATAAGGCCTGGCTCACATCCCAAATGTGTATGAATGGGACTGATGTCAGGGATCAGTGCAGGCCAGTCAAGTTCTTCCACACCAAACCGGAAAGCCATTTCTTTATGGAACTGACACAAAGGTAACAGGTAAAACTACAGAAGTATAGTAGGTCAAAGCTGAACCACAAAGTTAGACGTTTAACTGAAATAATAATGTCAGAATATAAATAATAATAATGTACCCTTTACTTTTTACTTTTCTACTGACTGACCTAGGGTTCATTTACAGTCTTAATGTCTAACTGCTTGTGTTTTGCTTGTATCACACTTCCTTTGTTACTGCATTCCCAGATCTTACTTAATGATTAAAAACTGTTTTTTTGAGTCATTATGGCAAAACTACACTGTAATGCAAATAGTTATTTTAACCCAAATAATTTGTTTAAATGGATTATATGAAAAATTAAGACAAATTAAATGTTGTAAGTTAACAACAGTCTAGTTTGTTTTCCAAATACAAATAAAAAATTTAAAAAATTAAGTCAGTGTCACTTACTAAAGTTCTTTCATCAAGAATGTTTTTTTTTAACTTGTAATATTGAGTTAATGTTACTTACATTTTTCGATGTAATCAGTTTGAGAGTTTGAGTTAAATGAACTTATCTGGTTTTACAGTGTATGAAAAAAAGTTTTTCTTCAATAAAAATGATACAGTTCTAAATATTAATACTTAACATGAAAGCAGGGTGTGTTGTTTTGTGTCAAAAAGTGCCCCATATCAAAAACTGCATCCCTAGGCCTAATAACACCCTCAAGTTTATTATATTTATATGTGGCCTCATAAATGTGTATAGGATATTACGCTGCCATCAAATACCATTTGTCAGTTTTGTCTGAAAACAGGATAAGGCTTTCCAGTCTCCATCTTCTGACACTCTCCATTTCCAATTGGGAAATCCCTCTTATCCCTTCTTTTTTTTGTCTCACTCTTTCATGCTTCCCATCTTTTTTTTCCTTTTTCTCCCCTCCTCTCTCCTTTAATCTCATCATCTATCTTTTAGTTTTCCTCTGTCACGGTTTCTCAGGTAAGTCGCACCCTTCCTGTGAAGGCAGCTTTGGTGTGACACAGAGGGATACAGTAAGAGGTGACAGTTCTTACTCACTGAAACAAAAAAGTCCAAAAAAGGAGGAGGAGGAGGAGGAGGAAGGGGTATAAACAGATTATTGTGGAAGGTACTTTGATTGTTCTTCTAATGTGTTTTGCTGCTATTCTATTTCAAGCCCTGGTGCCAGGCAGAAAATTCAGCCGAGTGGAAAAAAAGAGAAGAAAGTGGGAAAGGATGATGGAAAGAGAATGAGGAAGATTACAGGTGGCACACAATACACAGTGATCACAGCGCTGATGGCACACAATACACAGTGATCACAGCGCTGGTGGCTGTGGTGCATATGTGTGTTTATGTATCTACTTTATGTCAGTAATGTGTGTGTGTGTGTGTGTGTGTGTGTGTGTGTGTGTGTGTGTGTGTGTGTGTGTGTGTGTAATTATCGGTCTATGGGTGACAGTGGGAAACCCGCACACTTTCCAAATCCAACATGTTAAGTTGTTGTTGACATACAAGCTTATTGGTCAATTGTTCACATTTCGCATCTACATTACCCACAAAGCAACTCAACCACCAGGAGTTCAGTCTGACTTTCAGGTGTGTTATTCTAGTAGCCGCTAGCCACTAGCCTCAATCAGAGATGAAGAGTGGGCTACGGTTGCCCCAGATTTTTTTCATTTTCTCGTAGTCCTCAGCCCCAACTGACGCTGACGTGACATCACTTGGGGCAATTTATCAAATTTTGTGCAGTTCCCTCTGGAGCCACAAAAGGCTTCGTATGCAGTAGTATTCCCAGACACCTGTAAACCGACATACATGTATGTGTTTGAGTGTGACTAACTAGCTTGCATGTGTGTGCCTTCAAGATAAAGAAATGTATTGTGAAATCCAAGAGTGCACATGGTTGTGTGTGTGTCTATTGTTTGCGGGTGCGTACTTGCATGAAAGCTTACTCTGGGCATATTGTCAATATCGCATATTGATGTCCACTGAAATCCATGCACACTTCCTTTTCTCCATATATGTGTGTGTTTGTGTACTCTGGCATACATCCGTAGCTCATATCCAGCCTTGGGTGTGTGTGTGTGTGTATGATTAGATCACAGAGCGCTGACGCACGGATGTCCTTCAGGTAACCAGATTTGTCACTTTGCCGAGTATGGCCATCAGGTGGCGACGCTAAGCGGCTCAGCCTTGCCACGAAGGTCACCGGGACGGTATCCCAGAAACACCCTGGAGAGGCAAGGGGGTGGGGCAGCAGATGGAGGGCAGGCAGCAACACACTAATGACAAGACACTAATAACACGACGGCGCCGCTGGGGTCGATGTACAACATGCTATTAACGTGTAGCACGCTAGGCTAGCCAGATTATGCCAATCCACTAAAGCTATTAGAGAGGCACCGAGCATGTATGTGATGTGCTTCCTGTAAGATAGAATTGGTAAGAAGGGAGCTGAATGAATGAGGGGTGCAGCTGCGGGTTTAGAACGATAAGAGTGTGATGTGTGTGACAGAACTGAAAGAGATTATGATGAATATTAGAAGCAGAGTAAGAGAGGAATGAAGAAGGAGAAGCAGCGTGTCAATCCTGTCTCCTCCCGGAGTTCAGCTGGTCTGCATTGGGTCACTAGGAAAAAAATAAAACCCTCAAACTTTTGATCCTCTGATTGAGCACTCGACCCTTTCTCCCTCGCGAGTCCCTGATTAGAAGAAAATTGTTGATTTATGGAGGATTTCTCCTCCTCTCTCACTAATATTAATCCGCTCCAGAGGTTGGCTATTAGGAGGCGGATCACGTTTTTTGGACTCGGATAAAGCAAATCCAATCTGGAACCAGCATGGAACTCAACGTTTTCCAATTAATGATGATATACGACATATTGAAAACTATCAGTCGAAAATTCGGCCTGTATTTGCTGTGACTTTGTGCCAAAGATGAAAATTGTAGAGCATTACCATAATGTTGCAGGAAGTTAACAAATGATTCTGCAATGAATTCCAGGCAGCAAAGCTAAGGATGAGCTCTTCCCGGCTATACAAGCCCTGTCCACACTAACCCCTCCACCCCCACCCCATCTTTCCCATCTCAGAGCCAAGAGCAAGAAAAGAGAGGGAAAAAAAGGCAGCTGATGGAAAAGAGAGGGGAGAAAAAATGACAGAGATAGACAAAGGTTGATTAAATTGGTTTTCAATTCTGGGTGTCTCTGTCTGAGGCTACTGCATTAATTTGCTCCATTACATATTTGAGAGCCAGTGAGTGTATTAAGAGCTGCTGTATATCATATCAGTGACTGCTCCAAGAGCTCGCTGCCAAAATAAGAGCCTTGGGTCCATCTATTGGAGCATTAACCGGGGTGACTCAGCACGCCCAGGCCCAAATACACCTCATACTTTATGTGAGAGATTCTTTGTTCACTGCAGTCATTTTTATGGCTGCAGGCAGGTTGGCGTGAGTCTGTTCAGTATGTCAGGCTTAACATGTGTACATGCCTGGGAGCTGCTGATTCATCATGAAAATTTATTTTCAGGGGCTTCTGCTTAGCGGCTTTGTCAGCTTTACCTTTGTATTAAGATGGAGTTGAAAGTTGCACTGAAGATTTCCTGGCTCAACACAAGTAAGATATTAATTACAACAAGGTTGTTGGTTTGATACCACAAATGTACCTTAAATCCTTAGCTCAGGATCGGTGTCAGATTTATTTTATCTTTATCTTTCCCCCCATTTGCAGTTCAAAAGGGTAAGTAATAAAAATGTTATCAGGTTAATTTATTAGAAAATAATTTCAAGGCTGCATACAAGTGTGTGAACATTTATCAGATAGAGGGTTAAAGGCTCACTCACAATTGCAATCAATTTTCGATTGATTTGCTATCTTCTTAGTCAGCACTTTGGTCAACTTTGGTTGTTTTTAAAGTGCTTAACAAATAAAGTTGGATTGGATTAGTCTGACTCTTTCAGGCCTCTCTTGCTGTTGAACTGAAGGATCCTCAAATAACTCAGAATTACAGCAAGACAATGTAAAAAAGAACAAAGAAATAGCAATCCTCTTGTTACAAATTTAAAGTTGAATTTGTAAGCAATAAAACACACCCTTTCCCAATTCAATACACTCAGGGGTTACTTGGTCTGGTATGCCCTGTAGCTCATAGCTCCTACTGTTAATTAATGTTAGCCAACTTTAGATGTTACTGAGCCAGTTTACTGACTTTATCATTGTCTTATGACTTTACTTGGGCCACTGTTATACTACATTTAAAGGTCCAGTGTGTAACATTAAGGAGGATCGATTGACAGAAACAGGATGTTTTCATTAGTGTATAATCACCTAAATATTGGAATTATTTTTACCTTATTCACCTTAGTTTTTTTATGCAGGTCGCAGTGTCTGTCCACCATGTTTCACTGCCACCGTAGTTTCTCCTACACACTTTACAGCCCAAGTTTTACACCCTAACTGATCTGCTTCATCAGGACTATGTGGGTGTGAATAGATTACAGTGCTGGTGAGTCCTGATTGGTGCATGGAAGTCCATGACATCACATTTTTCCAGCTGAGCCGTGCCCTGTGCCAACCGGAATGAAGAATACAGAAAAAAATCTAAATACGGAAATAACCAAAACTGTTGGAACTACTGAAGGATCCCATCATTCACAGTGAGAAGCAGACATGACAAGGACCAATATAGGAAGGGCTCAAGAGAATGTTGAAATTCAATGTGCCGTTGTCTTGTAATTACCACGTGTGGCCACAGGGTCCACAGTTCAGCAAAAGTTTCATAGTCTTGCTTTAACAATTGGCCTTGAAGATTGTTCCTTAGCTGTTCTTTGCTTGCCCTGCGGTTCAACATCCAACTCTCAAAATTCAGAAAAAGAGTGTCCTTCAACTTTCCAAAACAGTCTCTGGTCTGGACTTTAGGGCAACATGACAATGAAGTAACTTTGCCAAATATTTAAAGGCAACAAATGTTTCTATGATGGATTACCTATCTCAAGTGAGTTTTAAATCCCTCCAAGTTGATTTTCTTATTCAAATGAATGGAAAGCGGTGGCTGCCTGGAGGGTGGGAAATCAATCTAAAAACTTCTTGTATACTTTGGAAAACAGTCAGCAGGAATGTAAAACATAGGCGATTTGTTCTTAATGGGCTGAAACGTGTAAAAACATTGGCACAGTCCTGTTAAATAAGCGGTTGGGTTATGGGTTTGCTGTTTATTAAAAGTAATAATAAATTACCAACATTTTGTCTGATGATATACAGCGGGATTTTCCCTCTTTCTGCCTTTTAAAGTCATTGACAAAATGGAACAATATGACTACAATAAGATTAATTATCTAATGAGATTTTACCCATAATGAACTTATGATGGATTACAAAACTTGAAACGCTGTTACTACAAAAATACTCTTAACATGACTGATAATGACTGAATAAGAATGTAAATTAAGGTCATGCTTACCAGCCTGGCCTCCTACACACACACACACACACACACACACACACACTCGCCCCCCTTATCCTTATTTGTGCATCTGAAAGGGATCTCTTCAGGGCTGTCACCACTCTTTCAACAGTGCTATTCATCATGATTTTCCATTCGGAGTGTGTGCAGGTGTTTACTGTAAGGAGGGGAAGAAAAGAAGAGAAAAGAAAAGATGAAAACAAACGTCAGTGGCCTCTGTGTCTGGACAGCAGATGGTGAGGAGGACGGAGACCGAGAGACACTGGGTAAGAGACAAAGTCAAATAAAGAGAGAGAGAATGGGGTCAGTCCTTAGCGGAGCCTGAAACTGAAATATTGTTTCTCTATCTGCAAAAAAACGGAAAGGGGAAATAATCTGAGTATGATCCTAGTGATGTTACAGACCACCCAATAGGTGGAGGGAAACTTCCAGAAAAGGAGAAGTGCGGAGTGGAAGTGCGTTTCATGGTTCCACTCAGAGGCCAAGCACCAGACCTCCACCATTCCTACAGAACGCCGTATGCATGTGTGTGTGTGTGTGTGTGTGTGTGTGTGTGTGTGAAGAGAGAGAGAGAGAGAGAGACAGAGAGGAGCTCTTCAAACATGGAAATAATCTTATATCACAGTGATGTAAGACAAAGACAAAAAAGGAAGTGTTGCTTTGCTACTTTCAAAATCTGCATCTTGACAGAAACCTACATGCTGCCACAACCAAATGTATCCATCAATAAAGGTTTATCTTATCTTATCCTAACGCTAAATGTAATGCCAGAAGTTAAAGCTGCGTTCATTTTCTGTATAAACAATGTTGGAGTACAGTTGGAGAGCTTCCAAGACTTGGAAAAACTCTCATGGTTGAATCGTCAGGGTAAAACATGAGCAGCAGTGTTAGAAAATATCTATAATAAGAGGTTAAGCTTATATGTACATAAAAACACATAGGGAGAAGTCAAGTATAACTCCCACAGAGCTTTCCATTAAAAAACATTGAATCACTGAGCTTAAAATGTAGTTGTGTGTTCTGCTCAGGGTGAGCAGTGGCTACTCTCCCTAGAAACCTGACAAACCATTCAGAAGATTAAATCATTTCGCCTGGGTCAAATTTGGATGAATTCAGCATTTTCTCCATAGCAACCGAGACTTATGGGCATCATAGTAGTTGGATCAATATTAAACTGACTTAAAAAAACACAATTTCTCAGAAAGTTGAAATAATTAAAACTGACGGTCATAAACAAGATTTAGATGTACTGACATCATACCTCCAGGGCCCACCAGTGCACTCCCTCCTCCCTCAGAGAGTTCTGTCCAGACAACAAAGTAAGTTTATAAAAGGTTAGTATTTCATATTTTTTCTGTTAAACTGAAAGGTGATATTTTATGTGAATGACATTTTCCAGTTGTTTCAAAACCATCTCTGCTCTGCCAGGAATAAAATCATTTTTGTGAAATAGTGTTGATGGCTTAATAAATAGCCCAAATTTAAAGATCCCACCAGACATGTATTATGACACATATAAATAGTCTGCTTGGAACAATAATGTGCGTCTGATATGTTAAAAAGTAAAATTTCCACATATTAAATATTAAAAAGTCATCTGTTCCTTCTACCTCAAAAATATCAGAATCTATCTATGAATATGTTTATTTCTAAAGTTTTTCTAAACTGATTCCAGTTTTCAAATACTGGAATCAGTAATTCCAATTAATAATGCCCAATGGGTGATTTTTATTTTATTTTTTTAACTGCAGAACTCCTCCAGGTTGCTAAAACCCATGCCCTTCCCATATATAAAGCAAATCATAAAACTGTAGTGTTGTTAACACAGGAGACCGCCATGATTATAAATCAAGGAATACTGATGATATCTTTCAAAGAAAACTTGGAATAAACGGCTCTTTCCACTTCACAACTCTATCTTACCCCTCCACACATTCATTCTTAGCCTAAACTCAAGCCAACCATAATCTAATCTAAAACCAAGCTCAGGTAACAGCTTCACATGTCATCGCCTCGCTGTATTTTCTTCATCCGTCTGTTCTTGTAGTGACATTTGGCCCAAAGTGAGGAAATACCAGAGTACACGCAAAGGAGAAACACGTACACATTCAGCCGCTCACGACTGCTCTCATTTCCTTTCCTCACTTGTTGTCGAAATCGACACACACTGCCTGGCTTCAACCACTCCCAGGGTCAAGGGTCATACCCACAATCCCCCAGGCAGTGCTTTGAATCCTCGACCTGCTTCCCTGGTGTAACCTACAAAGCTCCTGATCAGTAGGTTTCAGAGGTTATTTATTTCTCTGTAGCCTGATCGTGACTGTAATCTGCATTCCAGCAGTGGGTGAGAAGTCTGCATGTTCAGTGTTATCTGAAGCTGCAAAGAAGATAACTTCAGCTTCAAAACGGAATACGAACACACACATATGAGGGCTGCGGCAAAGTGTGTCACAGCATGTGTGTGTGTGTTCGCCCTCCTCCCTTGTTGTAAATCCCCCCACCCGTCACATTAGCCTAATGAAAAGTAATAAGAGCGCTCCAAATGATCTACTCCCTGAGGTTGCCTCGGAGCTGTGTGAAATAAGATAACATTAACCTGAGTTATATGGCCTGCCAATGGGAAGTGCCATAACAAAACACACACACACACACACACACACGTGTGTGTGACCACACACACGCGCATCTGTCTTATCTAGTGTTTACTCTCCAACTGGGAGTCATGGTGTCACACAGACGCCATAAACTAGCAGCAGCGATATGAAACAATAATAAACACAATTCACAGAAGAAACAAAATAAATATATATGTAGTCTCTTGCAGGGAGCTATGTGTGTGTGTGTGTGTGTGTCTGTCTGTGTGTGTGTGTGTGTGTGTGTGTGTGTGTGAGAATATATGTGTTTTACTGGCCACAGTCTGTATTTTTATTGTTTCTCTGTTGCGTTTATTAGTATTTTTTTGTTTTTTGTGTGGTTTTATGTCGACCATATATGCAGCCATGGGAACTAGAATGTACTGTATACTGATATCACACATTTGCGTGCGTTGTATATGCATGTTTTTGCGAGAGAGAGGAGGAAGAGCAGAACGAGGCCGACAGGAAGGACGGAGAAGGAGGGAAAGAAGATGAAGAGGAGGCAGAGCTGGAGGGGTGAAGGAGAGTGTAAATCTACTGATGGCACGCTGAGTGAAAAAGACAGAGAAACACAGAGAGAGTGCACTGGCAGATCACACACATCATCTGTGATAGGAGTAATCAAAGAGAGGCTACATGAAGAGGAAAATTATCTCTCACTTTGTGCAAGACACTTAGACACAAAGAGACACTGAGTAACATTTGTCACACATGGTGGTGGAGGAGAATAAAGGCTCACATGTGATGCGATTAGAGCAATTATTTAAAAAACAGCAAATGGATTCGGTCACAGTACTAATACCGTGTGTAAAATGAGTGATGACTAGTTGCTTTGCTCAGGATGAAGTCATCATTTACAAGGGGAAGTAATTAATTACCTAATTAGGGTGTAGAAATTTGCATTTGTAAATTTGACATAGTGCCAATTTACTTGATTCAATCACCTGTGGTGCAAGGTGAATCAAAAGTAACACCAGACCTACTGTTATATGAAAATCTTTTATCTCCAAATGTCAACAAATTGGTTTAATTTTTCAGTGGCCCATTGATATTTGAATCTTTAAAGATAAGCTAGTGATACTGGAGTTCAAGAAGAAAAGCTCAACAATACCTGAGGGCAGCAGGTCATTAGACTTTAAAGGTGAAACTTGACCTTTCTTTTCCAAACCTGAAAAAATGACCCCAATGATGTCATCAGGGGATATCTCACAGCTTGGGCTTGGAGATATTTTTGGCTACTTGAGGGCAGCAGAACAAGCTGTAAACACAATACTGACATATTATAATTTTATTCAATTGTTTTGGCTAACATTGGCAAAGTTCACCCCAGAACTGCTTCTGCGGTTTGGGCTCAGTTCCGGCTCGGACAGGATTTTGTCTGGGGTCGGGCCTCATATTTTGGGCTTGATCAAAGCTCTGAATTGGGGTCTTGCGAAAAGGTAGTATTGTTTGCGTTTAAATGTAGGATCCAATATTTTTGGACTTTAACCCATACTAGGGACTAAAAGTCAAGGTATCCCTTACCTTAACCCTTCTTCTCAATCTTTGGTCTGAACTGAATTAAACAAATTAACATAATTCTAGACAAATACCAACTCTGGCCAGTTACCAGCCAGACTGAAACACATACAATGACCTAAAACAATGTTGTTTGACTATTGTTAGATAGTGTAACCAGGCAACATGTAGTTTTTCGATGTGACAGAAAACAAGAGACTAGAAATACTTTGGAATTATAGAAAATGCATTTTTATTCACCCAGTCAGTTCCATAAATACTCAAATGTGATAGTTGTATGATAACGTAAGTGCAGATGCCTTCAAAACTTTTTTTTTTTTTTTAATTCTGAGATATTTTTTGAGTGCATGTATGCCCACTAGGTGAGACACATCAAAACACACACTCCTCCATCCAAACATTCACACACACAAAGTTCAAAACAACAGGTAAATGAATGCAGGGAGAATCCGTAGAGTGCTACATCAAGGAGGAGGATGGAGCGAAGGAGGAGGAGGAAAAATGGATCTGCACTTCAAACCACCTGGTGAAGACCTCTGCGGACGGATCCATCTCCTGCTCTCTCTCCCTATCTGTCTGTCTCTCTCTCTCTCTCTCTCTCTCTCTCTCTCATGCTCTCTTTCTGTCTCGCTCTGACAGATTTATTAAGAGGCAGGGATCAGAACGAGTCCCCAGCTCCCTCCTCTCCTCCTCATCCCTTGCTTTCTCCTCTTCTTCATCAACTGACAGCATCTCCTCCCTCGTTCTCTCTTACTCTCTCCTTGTCCCATAGCCCAAGCCTATATTCTGGAGCCCTCTGAGAAAATAAGAGAAATAGGGGATGAGGAAGGAGATGAGGAGGAGCAGATATGAGTGTGGAGTATGAATATCTTTTTTTCCGTCCCTGTGGTCTGCTTTACAAGATTCTTTGCCGCTCACACATGCAGACAAATTTGTCACTTTCTTTCTTTTTCCACACATGAAGTTGTCTTTTCTTATCATCTTTTGAACAGTGTGTACTTTCAGCAAACTTCAGGAGGGATTTTTTGTAGGGAAATAAAAACCATATGTCACCATCAATGGTGAGCACAAGCTTACTCAGGCAAACCTTATCTTTCCATTCACCTCAGCGATGCTCCATGCTGCATTCAAAGCCTATGCCTTGTCAGGAAAAACCTCCAACGCTGACAGATGGGGGTATTTCTCAATCGCCATTTTCCTGGAGAGATGCTTCCCGTCACTTTAGCTGAATAACAGCAACAGATTCAACACAGAGGGATGTAAAAAAGGGACAGCAGAGATAACAGCAGCCGCCTCACCTCCCGCCATGCTAAAGTCAGTTATGAACATTTTTAGATTGTCTTTCCTCACATATTGTACAATGGTGCACATCTTCTGTAGATGGAGATAGTAACTTAAAATAATGAGCTGACAAAAGTAAAGTAAGTCAACTAACAAAAATATTATATTATATATTATTTTCCATAATATTCTAAGGAAAGATTTAAAGGACCAAACCAGTGCTTTTTGTTCTTGAGAACTGGGACTCATATGGGGGGGGGAATGAATTAAAGGGCTATGTCTGTTTTAGCCTTTACTACAAATTACATGACATTCCTACTGTATCTCAAAAAGGTTTCACAGTAGGCTAATTTTAACAGATTTATCTTGTGGGGTCTTGACACTGACTGTAAATTGGTGCATGCTCAAAATAACATTCCTCAGAAAGAGAAAGAATCACAAAAGTTCCCCCAAAAAAGTAAAGTTGTCTCTTTGAAAGAGTGAATAAATTACCTTTTTCAACTTACTTTTGATCAGACTATAATTTCTTATAAAGTTCCCTGGAAATAACTCGATGCACAGGAAAAACTGTCCTGCTTTAACCCAAAGTAAAAATGTATTCACTATTCTTCAGTCTTCATGTATGTTGTATGCTCGCCTGTATACAAACTGTACATTTTTGAATGTTAAGCTGTGCACTGAGTAGAAGACGTGTGCCAGCAGTTAATTGGAATGCATTAATTAATTGGAGGTGTACCAAGTGAGCACTGTCTCTATTTTCCCTGTAATTAGTACCAAATTACATTCCAGGAACCTTCCTGGGAATTTACAGTTACATATCAGTTTCCTTCTAGGAAATTATAGGAAACTATGGACTAAAGCTTGTTATCATTGTGTTTCTCATCAATTCAAGTATTTGAAATAAAAGGGCTAAAAGTATTTTATCCCTAAAAAAATGTTAAACCCTGTTTATTTTCCAGTGCTATAGCATGATATCATTTACACCAAACAACTCTCTTACTGCATGTTGCTAATTGTCAAACACTTCAAAAATGGTATGCTAAATGTACAGTATGTAATATTTATATTTATATGAACCTGAAAAGGTGGTCAGCTGTATTCTACATATAAATAACAGACTTTAGATATGTTTACTCACTACTCCATTCCTGTAAATCCAAAGATAGGCTGCTGGGTTTGACTGCATCAGTTTAAAAAAAAAATCTCTTCCCAATGATGTTGAAAGGGACGAGACAGAGCGGGCCAGAGACAAAGGGGGATGAAGACAGAGAGAGACTAGAGACCGGGCTTCCTCCATTACCCCCTGGCCTCTCTGTCTGGCAGTACTCGAGCAGCAGCAGTGGATGGACTCGGCCAGTCACCTATCAAAGCCTGTCTAATGAATAGTCCTCTAATCCCCTCATTGAGATACAGAGAACAGGCTCGCTGCTAATGCTCTCAGACAGAGATGCGCTCTTTCTCTCCCTTACACACACACACACACACACACACACACACACACACACCCCACACACACAGCATCACACATGAACAAGAATTATGCAAAAAAAAAAAAACACCACAGACTAAGGTGCACACACAACGGACAGAAAACACACACCTACAAAATATTCACATGCAAACACTGTCTGTGTTTTTTTGGATATCATGCAGGTGCCCTCTCTCTCTTTCTCATACACACACAACAGTACAATACAACTCAACAATATTCTGCCTTTGTACTCAGCCATAAGCCGCCTTAATTATTCCCGAGCAGAGTGGATTTCAAAGAGGGAAGACAAGAGGCCCTCGTCATTTTGGAATCGGTTTAACATGTTTGTTTTATTCCCGGGTCGTCCGTTGAGCTGGCTCGGCAAGTGAGAAATATGAAGTCATTATGTTTAGATTGATGGAGAGAATTATAAACTGCATTCTCTTTCGCCCAGCAAATCATTCAAACACTTCTGTTTTGACATCCTGAGCGGAGTCTCAGCGTGTCTGTCTCTCATTTCCCATTTTTCTCTCTTGCCTTCTCTTTGTCTCTTTCACTATTTTTTATGCCCGTTGTATATTCAGCCAAACATGAAATAAACACACCCATCTCGCCTTTCACTCTCTTTCCACTCTGTCTTTTTTTTGTGCTTGTTCTTTCATCCTGGCTGTGCGTTCAGGCCAGATATCAAATAAACACAGAGACAAAGCAGCCATGCAACACCCCCACCCACCCACCTGCCCCATCACTACCACCTGGCCGGGAGTGAGTGCCACCCACTGGACCTGCTCAACAGGAAGAACTTGAAAATGGAGGACTCTGGGTTTGGACAGTTTGGGTGTCACCTGTTTCTACTCTGAAATGTCATAAAATACTGCTGGAGAGGGGGCTGATGATTTGAAGGAAGTGTAAGGGCGGCCATGAGGGACACACTGAGCTGCATTAAATGTCAGCCAGGAACCAGGTAGCCAGCCCTGGACCTAAAAATGGAATCCAACACAGCTGGGAAGCAAGAAGGAGGAGAGGAAGAGGATGGATGGCTGGTGATAAAAAAGAGGAAGGCAAAGTGCAATGAGATTAGAGGAGGACAGGAAAGATTAGCAGCAGACGATACGAGCAGCAGAGAAAATGAGTGACATGTTTGGAAACAAAGCTGTAAAAAGGGAAGAGTGAGAGAAATAAAGTGAAGCAAAGAAAACAGACAAAAGGCTGCATTCTTTTTATTCTCCACAGCAATGACCTAGGGGGGGGTCCAGGGACCTCAGCTCTTTATGTATATTGGCACAAGCCCCAGCACATTATCATCCTGATGAATATTTATTTATATATATTTCTGCTCTGAGGGGTTCTGTTTGGGTTGGCTGGGCTGCGACTGGACCATCTGGTTGTCCTCAGGTCGGTTCTGAAGAACCCGACAGAGTCCAGAACCTCAGTACTTTCTCAAAACAGGTCCAGGAATATTTCTCTGATCCATAATTTATGCGGCTAGGGCTCAGCTCGCAGGCGCTAGGCAGGGGAGTGAGCTGTAAAGCTGTGCCGGGTTTAGCTACACGGCTGGAGGCGGGCGATGACAAAACACGGTGAGATTTTTGTTCTTGGAAACGGCAGAATCACAGTGCTTTCACCTCTGCAGCTTTGTGATGGTGACTAACTGATTCCCTGCCAGATAACCAGAAAAGACTGTTTCTTAAAGCTCTTCTCGGGTGACCTGTGAGTTTTGTGGGTTTTTTGCTCCTAGCGACTAAGAAAACCAACATAAAGTTCGATGACTCATAGCAGCATCTTACTGCTCCCTTTTTCATTTTGTGAGATTGTGAGTTGTTGCAGTTGGAAAATGTGTTATTTTGGAGCTGAGAAAAATATTTGCAACATTTTAAATATTTGCCACAAAATGTTTATGCCACATTTTTGATTCACTTACACATTTTACAGGGCTTTACGGCGTGCAAAGGGAGTCTGTTTAAACACATTACATCTGGCATTGTTAGGAGTTCCAGTGGTGATCATTTAGACAAATGATGCGTGAAAATGCATGTGTTAAAGTTAACATCCATCATCTGTGAACAGGAGAACAACTGGTTTCAGCAGCTTGAACACAAGGCGTACTAAGAGTCCTTGAAGCAGCTCAGTACCAGCGTTATGCCAATCCAGATGTCTATTACTGTCATTTTAAAACTCATCGAGTGTTAGAACTACAAAGCAATTACAGAGCACCTCCCTCCAACAAGGATGTACATGAATGATAGAGGATAATTGTAATTCTAACATTTAGAAAATGTTCATGGAGTACTCTTGTGATTTACTATTGCACTTGCATAAAGTGGGGGACTTCAAAATACTCTGACTTTTAGTGCCCCGGTTAAATCAAACTCGAAAAACACTGAATCCTTCATTTCCCATAATACAACCAATACTGTCTTTTCACTCTCTGCCTGGTAAATGTCCATTTCTTTCAAACTTGAAACCCCCAGTTTCTAAAGCAAGCTTTTTAAAACTAATAAATGTGTAGTCTCCGGGCCCCAGCCGAGATAATCCTGTGACATTGCTATGACATCATCAGAGGCTATTTTCTCAGACTTGACTCGAGCTCCTCCACGGTCCCTGAAGACATTATGTTTTCAAAGGCTGTGTAGTACTCCTTTATGACAAGTCAATTGACTGATGTGTAGAATCGATGAAGTGTCCCTGAATGCAGATGAAAACACACACAGGCGATAATACACATCATGCTGATTGGAAAAATTCTCTGCGTCTTGGATTCCTTAGCTCAAGAATCAAATAAAGGAACCCAAGAAACAAAGAAAATGTCTTCTTCTTACCTGCCCGCTGATCAGCTTTGCAGGGAGGACTCACTGACAAGTGACAAGAACGAGAAACCCTGTTTGCTTTGGCTTATTATTTAGACCATGTGAAGAAATGTATCAAACACAGATGATTTAAATGAGCAGACTTCCCACAGAAGAACATGGAGGGGAAGAGAGTAAAGCTGTGTCTGGCGATTCTTTCTCTGCCTCTTTATTGTGGTTCTTCACCGATGTCTTTGTAGAAGGTCAATGCTCGGGGTCACATTTGTTAACAAGGAGATCAATGTTAATCACAGACAGAAGGATCAACACGGATGAGTGAGAGCAGCATTAGTCAGAGCCTGTGGGTTACAGGCAACAATTGAACCACATGGCTTTGGGAATTTCCTTCCCATCAGATCATTGATTAGACAGGTTGGGTGATGTATACAATTGTACTTTAACCTTAGGAGAGTCTAAAAGTGGTCTAATGGCATAGTTGCTTTAATAACACAGTAGCATAAGGTGCAGCAAAACTTGACATTCCTAAATACATGACTCACATAGAATCAGTGTGGTGTACAATCCCTTTCTTCATGTTGCTCTATCAATATAGTTTGACATCACTGGGTGGGTATCGGACTAAGAAAACCCCCCCTCTAAACCTAGACAGCGCTGCTCTCTAAAACTAAAATCAATCTTCCCTGATTGAGGACCACAGTTCAGCTGCAGACGGTTTTCCTCTTCTCCAGAAGAGTCAGACCTTCGCTGGGAGTCTTCTAAAGAAACTCTGCCTCGCTTTAAAGCGCTGTGACGTCGCCACTGACCCAATTCTTGCAACGAACCCGCGAGCAGCCTCATGCGCTGCTGTATCTGCATATTTAACAGGAAGGGGAGGGAGCGGGTGGGAAAAGAGGGAAAACGAACCCGCTGCCCCTTCTCCACTCATCCTCAAAGCTTACATTTACCGACGTATGACCATGAGTTTTTGACTGCCATCAATTAGGGCTGAAGATTAACCTCAAAGTAAGTCCTCCTCTTTTTGTGTGTGACTCGCCCCGTTGTGTGCAGTCATGGTGGGGGAATCAGCTGATGAATACGCTGTCAGTAAAAGACATTCACTCATCACAGAACCAAAGGCCCGCAGACAAATTTAAGGGAAGCTGTTGGCATAATCGTACAGTCAGGAGACAGGACTGTGTGTGTCCATGTGCATTTACAACAGTGTTTTATTGCTCTGTGAGTCTGTGTTTGCCCACATGCATGCAAGAGTTGTTTTTTTGTTGCATCGACATGCATTTTGATTTAAAAGTACAAAAAAAGGCGTGCTTTGTGAGCGTGTTCTATTTGAGAAAACAAGACAGCGACAGCAACCAGCAGAGTTGAAGCGAGGAATGTGATTCTGTTTGACGTGCTGAAATCCAGTCTCATCCTCAGCTGTCTGTTCCAGAGAAGCAGACAGAGATATGGACAGAGAGGAAAGATAAGTAGAGCGTAAATGTTCCTTTAACACATCATATATTCTGTGCTATATCTGCACATTTCATCCCACTCTATCTCCTCCATCTTGACACACACCATACACCAGGCCTGGGAGGTACACAACATGAAGCCCTCAGACATACTGAGCAAATTAAGTGTCGTTAAAGATGAAATGTTGCAGTTAAGATGCTATCAGCCTTGTGAACTCTCCTCAGGAACCACCTCAGAAACCACAAGAAGCCTGTTCTTGGTTACACGTATATTATAGAGTTGAGTGTTTTATGGGATGACTCTCACAATTTTTTTTACCCGTAAAAAGGTCATTTTACATAAATCCATCCTTAAGTTTGGGCCATGTTCCTGCCAAAAAGCATTAAAACTGTTTTAGGTATATTAGCAGCACCTACAGACATTGTAAGACAAAGGTTTTGGGCATAGACATTGATTCTTCATGCGGGCAGTGTGGCTGCTCTAAACTGTTAAGATGCACATGTGCTGTAGATGCAGACAGTGTCTCCAGGCTACAGCTTTCAGCAAGACAGTGTACTTCCAAAAATATCACACTATGCCTTTAACTTTAACCACAATGTAAACATAAAAGACATTCAAATGCTGTGGGGAACAATACATCTGAGAAATGGCAACAAATCTGGACAAAAGACTGAATGAACACTGGAAACAAACTGTCTGTGAACACCAGATCAAAATTGGTCAGAGGGATGACTGGGAAGGGTTTAAAGTCATTGACAAAGAGTCAGCAGATGGCCGGAGAAAGATCAAGGAGGCTATTCATTTGCAATGTCAAGGACGATATTTGAACTGAGTCAGGTTTTCCTTTAAAAATGACCTCTTGAAAATATGAAAAAGCTCAGAAAACACGAGTAATTGGAGCTTGAATTGAGGCTATTTTGTCACACAAAGAGAAAAGTATTACCCTCCTGCAGTTGTTAAATATAAAACTGGAAGGAACTTTCATCACATCAAAACTGACTGGGACATATTGGATTTTTAATAAAAGACCAATTTTGGTCTGATTCATCGATGTGATATATCAATCAAACCCTCACAGAGAGGAGTTTAATAACTCCGAGTATTTCTTAAAGAACTTTGTCATTTTCCGTGAGACATATACCACTCTCATCACTTACCTGCCTCCATTCCTTATGGCTGCCATGGTGACAACCATATCAGACAGCCTGAGCCTTGAATGAGCTGAAATGACGTTTATCTGAACAACTCAACGGAGTGTCTCCAACAAACAACTCCTCCCACGTGTTGTACTTTCTCTGGCACTCATGCAGAACTCCATCACTCTTCCCGGCCAGATCTGTATCTTATTACAGCCGTCCTATAAGTTTGTGATGCATTAGGGAGTCAGCATGTCGCCCTGTGGCTCAGACCCAACTTCTTAACTTAGAAATGTGGGTTACATATGGACCTAAGTGGGTGTGAAAGAGAATGTTAATCAGTTGAATGCTTTTGTCTGCCTTGAAGGGTGGAGCTGAATGTGTGTGTGTGTGCACACATGAATGTGTCTGTCTATGTATGCACATGCTTCCATATGTTGCCACGCTCAGCGGGGGGGCATGTCAGGACGTCCTACACCAACAGCTGGAGGAGCCCAACTGTGCGACAGACACAGGGGTGGGTCACAGCCCATCATCACACCCAGTGTACAACCGGACTGAACCATTTTGCAATAATCTAGTGTGGTGAACCACGACTTCCACTTCGAGCACTCCTGACCAAAGTAATTCTTTCAGAGGACACTGTGTGCGAGCTTACTGTAAGTGCAACTCGAGGAGGCGACACCGGAGAGGAAAAAAAGCCTGGAAAAGCTCCAGGATTACAAAGCAAGCGCCATTGTACAGTTTGTGGGCTGCAGTGCAAGTGTTTGTGTTTCTCATTTGAGTCTGGTTTGTGGCGGGGGCTGAGTCAGATGGGAAATATTGGATACTCCCCCCGCGCCTCGGCACTTGTCTCGTAAATCCGGCGTCCCCCTGTCATCCTCCTTCTCTTTTAGCTCTCCCATTGGTGACATTCAGTCTCCTCACCCCTTGTGGGTGTGCTGCCCGCTCATTATAATTTTTTCCTCTTTGCTTTTTGTCTTTGTTTCACAGCTTCTCCCCGCTCTCTCCCTCACCCTCTCGCAGTGTCGCACTCATCCTCAACACCCTTGTCTCTCTGCAGTGTAGAAGGGCTGTTACTCTTCCGCTTACCCTGGAGTTTCCCTCTGCCAGCCTGTCTAGAGACAAAACACTTAAGATACTTTAGGAAATAATTAACACCTTGGAACTCTCTCAGCAGCAAAGTTAGGCGTTAGACGGTGAAGATGAGATGTATGAGAAAAGAAGAACAACCATGCTTTTCAGTTACAGAAACTAGACACAATATGTGACATATTTATCACCTTTATCACGCAGCAGCAGGCCTCTACATTCCACACTTTCATTATTTCTGTTTAAAGTCAAACAGATATTAAAATTTAATTTTTGGTACTGTTGATTTTCACTATCTGTGTGATCAGGCACTAAAAATATTCAGCTAACCAACTGGGAACTGACATTGTTTGCCATTACGTAGTCCCATCAGTGATTTGAGCAAACATAACTCTGTAGGTTGAGGTTAAAGGAAAAGCTAATGCTAGCTAGGAACCTCTTCTTTGTATAATGTGAGACAAATACAACAGCGAGTGTGTAGCTGACAGAGACTCACTGTGTATTAAATGTAACAATGACTCAACATAATGTCTTGTTGAATTCAGAGCTTGTTAGCAAGCTAGCTTCCACTTTCTGAGCGGAGCTATTCAACTTAGCTTGCTAACTGGTTGTCAGTACAGAAGTTGAGTGTGTCTGCTAGCAGTGCCACTATTTTCAATGGGAAGTCGCTGCCTGCTCCAAACATAGGTAGTTGTCGCTAGATTCCATCAGGTGCTAATTCCCATATTTATGTCATAATGCAATTATCTACGCAAGGTTTAAAAAAATAAAAGTAAAAAGAAAAACTTAAGTGAAGCTAAACTCAGGCCTAACTGACACCAATGTTTTATGTAAGATACTGAATAGACTGTGGAACTGAAGTATCATGAATAAAGGTGATGCAGAAAATAAACTCACTCTTTTTAAAACAAGTTATTTTGTGAACAATTAAAACAAATGGTCAAGTTGTCATGTTTCTGTATGGCTGACGATTGGTCAACCCCCCCCAACTGGCAAGTCCAGGCGCTTTTTTGTAAAAAAGTCAAGCGCTCTTAAAAGTTGCCAACTCTAGAAAGTCGTTAAGTTGGCAACACTGATGCTTGTCCTCACATCATGTCAACCGCTGTTGTGGGAACTGCTCTCACAGAGGCTGGAATCTGGAAAAATATGCACGATGTCATTATATTTTACATTTCTGTACTCAAAAAGTCAAGAGAGCTCAAGTAGCACTTCATATGTGTGTGCATGCAAGTACGGGTGTGTTAGTGTACAAATGTGGGAATTTCTGCCTGTGTTCTTGCATTTTCAGCCGTATGTATACTTAAATTAAATAGTGTGTGTGTGTGTGTGTGTGTGTGTGTGTGTCTGTGCGTGTGTGTTTCTGTGTGTGTGAGGACCAACTTCTGATAATTACAGAGAGACAGCACGTGGCTTTGTGCTGCTCTACTTTGGCCATTCAGTCCAACACAACCGTGACGGGCAGTCGGACCATTCAGCAAGCGCTCAGAAGGCTTGCATTCATGCATGGCTCTTAGAATTACACACACAGACAGACTCACACACAAACATAAACCATGTGCAAACACACACACACAAACACACACGGATATACAGATACAATCTCAAATATGGTATGTATGAACTCAATTTTACCCTAATTCCCCCAACATACACACACACAGAAACCTGCCCTGCTGGTTTCTCTTGTATACACGTTCACTTATATATAAACACACATGAAACAGGAGACACTGGTGATTCAATCAACAAAAAGTAGCACACACACACACACACACACACACACACACACACACACACGTTTCCAGAGGCCCTCAAATGCAGCCCTTACTTGTTTTGTCTGCAGTGTAGCTAAGTAGAATTTGCGCTAAAATAACTTCAAAGGCTCTGAAGGAGGGGCCACTCCGAGGAGTATGGGTAATTAGGAGGGAGAGAGAAAAGAGAGAGGGACAAGATGAGTGAAAGGGGGGAAAGGGAGAAGGATCTTCTCAGCCACAATAGATGAATAGAAGAAGGAGAGATGGTTTGGGGAGAAATGACAAGGGAGGTGGGGGGGGCTGGGAGCACTTGATGATAACACTTAAACACACACACACATATATATACACAGATTGGTGGTGTGATAGCGCGCCACGAGACAGGAAATTTTGGCCGTGGAATTTACTCCCAGTTGTAAACATGACAGCGGATATACAGACACAACCACACACACGAAAGCGAGTCGCACAATCAAGTGGAAGCCGACAACCACTGGCATAGACCAAAAGCAGACATTGCTCTCTCCTTCTCTCTCCCTCTCTCTCACACACACACACACACACACACACACACACACACACACACACACAAAAGTGCTCTTAATGGCAACAGTGCAAACAGCAGTGTGTTTTCAGCCAGCCGTGCCGCCAGTCCACCCAGCCATCACAAGGGCCCTCGCCACCAGCTAATGCACTGCTATTTATAGCCCGTAAACAACACTAAACATGACGAGATTGTCCCTTATCACCACCTGTGCAAATAAAGCCTGATTACTAAATGCCACTGTCAACAAATTTAAGCTTGGTGCCTTTTAAAATGTGTGCAACATTCATATGCACCTCCAAACAAATATTGGCAGAACAGTTTCTGCTTGTAAGAACTGTTTACCTAAAAAAATACAGTCAGTACCTCAATAAACAATGAAATGAAAGCAGAGAAAATGGAGAACTGAAGCTTGGGAAAGAAAGCTTAGGGAGAACAGGGAACCAGTGTGTGTGTGTGTGTGTGTGTGTGTTATTGTCTGAGCACGTGTGTGAGGAAGGGGAAAGCGGATGCAGACGGAGGGGTGAGAGTGCCCTCTGTTGACTGAGCGGGGTTTAACAGATTATTGTCAGAGACACACACATGACAAGCAGCAGGGTGTTTTGTTACTGTTTAGTCTGAAAGCTAACACACACACCACCGCAGCCTCAATTATACACACACATGCAACTTCCAAAAAAAATCTGCTAGTGTACATTCAGATTGGGGAATAAAGACTGTGGCACAAGTAGGATAGTGTGTTATGTGTGGAAGGCAAAAGCATTCACCCTTGCATGTTGTGTGTCTTATTGTGTGTGTGTGTGTGTGTGTGTGTGTGTGTGTGTGTGTGTGTGTGTGTGTGTGTGTATGCAAACGTTGGAACATCAGCCGTTCTGCAGATTTCTGGATCCCCGCTGAGCTGCAGCTGCCTGAGTGACATGTGCTGGTTGAGCCCCAAAGCCTCTTCAACTAAAATCACTTATCCTCACCCACCCAGCCACCACAGACACACACACACACACACACACACACACACACACACACACACACACACACTGTCCAACTGCAACTGTTCTGAAACTGAAACTGCTGTATGCTGAAGCGACATCCAGCAGTTTCCTGTTGGGATCAGAGGACAGTCAGGCAGTGTGATGGATGACGTCAGCTGCAGAGGATACACAAATAATTTTTTTTGTTGTTTTGTTGCTTTAACATTGGCTGCACTGACATCATGGTGTGTGCTTGGCTCCTCCCCTTGACCTGCTAAATTTGGTTCCTGGATTGGATTTTGAAGCCCAATACTACACAAAACAAACACTTACAAGGGGATCGCCCGGATAGCTCCATGTGCCAAGGTTAAGTCCCTGCTGCAGTGGCCCAGGGTCTGAATCCAACCTGTGGCCCTTTGCTGTGTGTCGTCCTCTCTCTCTCTCTCTTTCCCTGTCTCCTTTCCTGTCACTATCGATTAAAGCCCCCCAAATAAAAAAAATCCTTATATAACTGTTTTACAGGGGTTCAAATTTTAATTTCAACCCCTTTCAAGAATCACCATCATCATCGTCATTCCTATAAATTATGCACGTTCATTTTATACAATATTGCCGTATGCTATAGCACCTTTGCTGTTTTCCTTTGCTGTTCATGCTATATACTAAAAGTATCATACTTCCTTCTGCCATTAGGTGATGGAGGAATTTATTTTAGTTTAGGCGGCTGCTCTGATACTGCTGAGTTCACTGTAGTTTCACAAGTAAAATGGAAGAAAATAGTCTTGAAGCCTAAAAAGAAGCTTCAGGTCACAGTTATGTGCAAGTGTGAGTAAAACACGAGATATTGCGTTGCCTGCATAGACAGCTGAACTGATTAGAACGACTTCAAAACGTGGCTAAAACTCCTGCGTAACAACCTGTAAACCTGTAGGGTTGCACTTCACTGTGTCAAGTGTAGCAGGTCGTAGTTTAAGCAGGAAGTATAACTGACATCTAAACTGGTTTTGGAAAAAAAATTATGTTTGGTAAGGTAAAGATAGGACATTTAAAAACGACATCTTCTGTTGCTTAGTAGCTGCAAGTTGGTGTTGCTTATGATTTTGAGCAGAGCTGCTATGACTGTCCAAAACTAAATAAGACCCAGGGGCATTATTTCACCGAAGAGATTTGTTGCAGATAGCAAATGGCGGGAAAATCACATTTCACAGATTGTCACTTGCAAATTGCAGATACAAAGGATACACAAAATGCATGCCCATCCATAGGTTGCAAGTAAGGAGTGAATTTTGATTGCATCTTAAGTGTTACAGGCCCCAGGTTGTATAACCAAAGTCAGGCTTCTCTTTAATTCTTATTATTAGAATTCTAAGGCAACAAAAACATAATGACTCTAAGTTTCAAGTGATTTTACACTAATGAAAACATACCTATGAATATTATATTCCATTTCTGCCAATAGATTCTCCTAAATGTTACACACTGGACCTTTAATGTCAATAACCTTAAATCATCTGTTGGTCTAATTCAACTTGTAGCACTTCTGTCTTCTGTCTCTACGCTAATTGATTCTTTCGCTCCAAACTGGGGAAATGTTCTTTTATCGCTCTTCCAGATACACAGACATCACCTGTACAAACAAACAGACACACACAGACAGGTGGCGTCATCTGGGTGACAAGTTGACAGTGAGACGGTGAGTCTGGCTCCGAGGGGGGGCGTCTGCTGTCATATTTAGAACATGCACACACACACACACACACACTAACGCACCTGTGATGTAACACCGCTGCAGCCTGGAAACCTCGTATCCTCCAATGTGACATTTCTCACTTTGCTAATTGGAGTGACAGCTACTGTGATCACTGACTTTGATGTTTGACAAGACAAAAGTACTTACAGCTATTCAAACCCCATGTTGTGACTCCATTGTTGCTCCGATTCACGAGGCCGCTCTGTTTCTCTGATTTCTCAAACCGGAACATTCTGCAGATGTGAGTTTTTGTCCGACAGCGGCGGTGATAAGCGCTCTGAGCTTGTCATAGCTGTGCCCTGGGTTGGAGTTTGTCTTCTGTGAAATATCCAAATGTCACTTTTCAACCCCCTCCACCTCCCCGTCTTCTTTTTCTCCGCCATCCCCCTCTCCTTATATTCCTGTCACTCTGTCTCACTTGCCCCAACTATCAAAGCTTCCACTGTTTACTTTATTCAGTCTTTTCCCTTCCATCTCTCATTGTCACTTTCTTTCTCTCTTTCTCTTGCTTTTTTCTGCCATTCTCTCCCTCTCTCGTTGTCTCTTTGATGTTAGTGCAGCGCCAACACAGACCCACTCCAGACTCCACTCCGCTTGAATGTTAATGGAGTTCTTGGATTGTGGATTTGTGTGTGTTTGCATGCACATTCATGGTGCATGCAAGTATTTGTGTGTGCAAGGAATTATTGTTCAGTTCTAAAAAAAGTCTTTGACTATTTTAATTTTCTCATTTGCGTTATTACTTGAAGCCCCTACGTACAAAAATTGTATGTGATCATATCATCTTTAAAAACTGCTCTGATTTTTAATTAACAGTGAGTCATATGGCTACATTTATTGTGAATATCAAAGTGACAAACCCATAGAGAATTTATATCTGAAACTCTGGAGTTTTTACGGTTTTGATTTACTCTCACCAGGGGCGGATCTAGAGGAATATTCATGGGGTGGCAAGAGGGTGGCATTGAGACTTGAATGTGTGGCAGAAATATGTGCTGATTTAATCGCAAACAATCACATATAATCAATACTGGCTTGAAAAATCTCCCAAATAAAGATATTTTGACTCAAAAACATCATAAAACAGCATTGTACAGAAATATCTAAAGGTGGCATTTGAAATTAATAGATTTTTTAAAAATTTCCAAATCTTCTGACATTTTACCAAATACACGTCTTATATGTCTTTACAGCATTTGATACCAAAACTGCCACCCCATGCCACCCCTCTAGATCCGCCCCTGAGTCTCTCATCAACCTCGTTGCCAGATGCAAAAGAGCTCTTAAAGCCCACTATATGCTACCTTCCCAACACAAAACAGCCAACAGGCAGTAAGCAACTAGCTAGTATAGATAGCCAAAGGTGCAACTGCAAATGAATGCCACTGTTTGCCAAATCATCTGTACTTGAGTGTCACTTTATACATGTAAAAAAGTTTAAATTATTGACATTTATTAGATGTGAATTCTCACCACTTCCTCTGTTTCTGTTTCTGTAGTGTATCCTTTCCTTTTGTTTGCTGCGGTTTCTGCACTGGGATCGTAACATTTTCTATGAAAGCACAAGTTATTTAGCAAATGAGAATATAAGTGAACAACTGGCCCTTGATAATCAGGCAATCACACTAAAATCAATTTGAGTGTTTATTTTTTGGCAAAGCAGCGCTGGTGGATTTGACGTCTTCCACATGTGTCCCTGCTGAGTCCTGTTCCCAGATCTCTGGAAGGTGGAAAACTCTGGAACACACCGTGTGTAGTAGCTACATCCAATTTTCCCTCCCCAGGCCTCCACTCATGGGGCCAGTGCAAAAGTTTAGTGAAAACACACATGCACTCCGTCTTACACACACCAAACAGGACACACACTTGGACATGAAGGTGAGATCTTTAATCATTGTTCGTCTGTCTGGCTTGACATACATCTCTGACCTGATATTCGCAGTGCTGAGGTGTAGCCAACACCACGAAACCCTAGTGATGCAAAGATATCCATCCTTCTTCCTCTTTTCCCAAAGAACTCTTTTTCTTTTTGTATCCTTTTGACCCCTCTTTCTTCTCTTCCCTGTTTCCATCCTTCACTTCCTTCTGTCGGAACTCCTGTAAAGTGTTGCGTTGTGGTGTGGCGAGCGCTGAGAAACAAAGTTTAGTCTGATTTTTTTGCCATTATCAGCGTGCCTGCTTCCCCTCATTTCCACACAAACGGCTTGTCAGCCGGTGGCGCGGTGCCACAACCAATGCCAGTCTTTGTAGCTCTTCCAGGTGGGTGATTTATGCGTGGCGCTGAGCCCCCAAAGCGCCACCGAGCCTCTGTCGTATCCCTTCTGCCAGGCTTGGCCCCTGATGGGATATAAATCCTTCTCAGACGCCACCGCCGACGCCAGCGAACAAACAAACTTTTTTTCTCTTCTTCTTTTCTTTACTTGGAAATAAACCCTCTGTGTTTCCCTTTAACTTGAGCAATGGATTGATTTCGTCTTCCAGTTTTTGCCTATCTCTCTATTTACTATCAGTTACTTTTTGGCAAGACTATTTAGCAGAAACCTCTGGCAAAGCAGTACGGAAAATTGAATTTGAAACACATAAAACAGCTACCTTGATTGATTTTTCAATGCTGATCCAAAACATATTTCTGCACCGAAACTACAGATAGCTGATGTTTTGTGGATATTTAAAACATTTAAATTTAACCATGCAAAATATTCTATTAAAATTGGAATCAGAATTTTACTCTCGTCATGCTGGAAAATGATCTGAAACTGCATTTAGATCATTATTCACAGCACTATCACTTAAGGAAGATGCATGAATAACATTGTTTCTGAAAACATAATTATGTTTGTTCATTTTGCCGAGTATTTGCCTTATGGTGTTCATTAAACTGGTATCATAGTTTGCTACAGCATCATACTGAGAAAATTAGCATTAGGCTTGAATTACAAGCATCACCGACACCAATTGATTGAACCATAAAACAGCTCCATAAATGAAAATAAGAAGTTTTACAACAACAGTTTAAGAGATACATCTCTATCTGTATCTCTCTGACTCTGCTCGTTGTTAACTCTCTTCGCTATGCGCTGCGATTTCCCTCACGGCCACAACAAACAAACACAACGGATTAGGACGTTAGGTTGAGGAAGATGATGGTCCAAACTGAGAGGAAGAGGAGGGATGGAAGGGCTGGGCGAAAAAGAGCAGCAGACGGGAGGAGGGAGGCTAATGGGTTCAAACTGGCCTGATCCTTCCGTTTTGACCAGAGGGGTCAGCTAAACACACACTGCTAATTGTTCCCATGCCATGACTGTCACACACTCACTGTACACACTCTAACCATGTTGGCATTTCCCCTAAAAGCATGGAAAAACATCTGATTCATAGAATAAAGTAGATCACAGTCTATACATTTGCATGCACAACATACAGTCACTACACACACACACACACACGCACACATATACACAGCAAGCGTCATGAAATAAAGATCAGAGGTTGAGTCTGTTTTGCCTTTGTTTTCATAGGCTGAGTGAGCTGTGCAAAGTGCTGCGTTGTAATTTTAATGATATTTATGACCGTGCACACACACATCTGTCTCCAGCTGTCAACTCAGACACACATGCACATATGAAGACAAGCAAGTGTGCTTGCTCACTGACATACAAATGTGTGCCGGCTTGCATAGTCTCACACAGAACTACGCTCCTATAAAAACACACACTCCAGCCCTTGCAATATGCATGTCGGCATAATAAATGGAGAAGGCAAGTAGTGTTACTGCAGACAGGCTTTCAGAGAGAAAGAGGGAGATCAGGACAGGCTTGAAAGAAAGAGGGTCACAGGGTAGAAAAGTGTAGAAATACTAAAACACTGCAAGAAAGATATTTGGACAAAAGATGGAAATAATTAAAGCTAGAATGAAAAGAGTAAAGATACAAGGAGGTAATAGTGGGTTGAAAAAGAAGTAGGAGGGCTGTGGTTGGAGTTTCGCACTACAGTATAATAGATGGTTATCTGTGTGTGTATGTGTGTGTGTATTCGCTCTCACTGGGACCAGATGAAGTATTCCTCAGTGTCCGTGGCAATCGACCAGAGCAGCACAGCTCCAATGATGGATACCACCGCACTAATCGCTCCTCCGATGCCTTCTGTTTCTCTCACACATACTTTGCTTCACTCTCACTCATTCATTTATCTCTCCTTTTTTTTTTCCTCCCTCACTCCCAGTCCCCTCACTCACTCCTCCCTTCCAACTCTGCGGCACACAAACAGAAACAAATCACAGATTTAATGAAATTAAGTTGGGAGGGAGGCCTGCCGGAGGGACGTTTGTTTCAAGTCTCATGACAGCTGCCGCAGTGGCGAAACCTCAGCCACCTGACTGAGTCTGCAGCCTGAGATGACTCCTCTAAGGTCCTGACATAATCGTCTTTTTGCAAATGGAAAACTGCATCCGGCCACGCAGCTTGCAACATTCGCACTTTGCGGAGGATAAATCATTAAGGCGGTGGTTCCCAAAGTGGGGCCCTGGGACCAGCAGGGATTCATGAGAGGGGATGCAGAATCTTCACGGTCCGTACGTAATAGACCTGGAATTTGAATATTGAAATACTGAAATGTGTTGAATCCTACAGCAAATTCGTGCTACCTTTGAATAAATACTCAATCCATAATGATCTGTTCAAAGTGAATAAGCTCAAAACAGGCTGTGCCTTGTACACCAGCGAGGGGCCACTCCTAAAATGCGGTGTGTCTGACTCATTTCAAGCTCTGTTGCCTAATCAGTAAACCAGGCTATTGTTGTTCTCTTTGCTTGCGCTATATAGAGGAAGCTAGCGTACCATGCTAAATGGATAATTACGACACCAAACCGACTGAGAAGAAATGTGTGGAGGCATTTTGAATTTAACACTACGGATGGAAACATTTTGGATAAAGATGAGGCTGTTTTTAAAATCCAACCGCCTCTCAGTAACGTTCAAGTGCGACAGCAGGGAAATAACAACACTTGCAACAATGCAGTTTAAAATGAGGCTACAAAATGGGCAGTGTTCGAATGAATCAGAACACATACACAACTGGGATAATTAGAGACACATCTGTAGTTAACCAGAAGACAATCATTAAGATCGCTCATATCTAGCAAGATTGCAGGACAACAACAACAGAGTGACACTGCTTTGGAAAGAGAGGGCATTCCTCAGTGATGTATCACACCTATTGACAGTATAGTTAGTGAACAGATTCCAGGTCTGTGAAGTGAAGCCAACCCAGAAGTATCTAGTAGGGGGCAGCTCCATGGCCTGCAAAAAAGAAGTCAGTATCACTTGCATTTTGTTGTACTTACTTCTTGATTGTTGGTGATGATTGTGGATGAGGACCGAACTCTGCAGTGACTGGGAACTTCACAAGATCTTCAGGTGCTTTACTTTACTGTCTGCCCATCTTTTGCTGTTTTTTCTTCCTGCTACGGCATTCCAATCAAATTCACAAGTAATTACTGGATGAGAGGAAAAACAATTAGCAGCATTGAACTCATTGAACTGTAATTTCATCTCACAATTGTCAACTGACCCAGACTGGAAAACACTCCGACTTTCAGTGATGCAAAATAAAATTCTTATATGGCTCACAATAAAGCCTAAAAGTAACGTGTTCGTGCCCTTGAGATGATTCGTCATGTACCAGTTTTCCTTCTGTATCAGATTCAGTCCCAGTCCATATCTACTTCTAATTAGGTCCTAGGGGTGCCATCTGACCAACTGGCAATCTGTGGTCCTATACTGGCAGTCCTTGATATGGAAAAGTTTAGGAACCACTGCTGTCAGTCTCCAACAAACATAATACTTTAGAGAGATTGTGTTAGCGTCCTTTTAGAAATGATACACCCGGGTGTTCTTGCATGCGGTCAGTGTATCCTCGAAGCACAAAGGCCCATAGTTCCTACAGGACCTCTGGGTGTGAACTGGATGTTCATGCTGACAGGGGAGAGATTGAGGGGGCGGGAAGACCAGAGCAGGACAGCGGGTGGGGTGGCAGAGGGTCTCTTCTGATCTCCCATAATCCCCCACTTTGTTTTGGACCCACTCGAAAGCTCTCGCTTGAACAAATACACACTTCTCCGACTGTCTAGCCTTCCAAGACACCTTCCCCCCTTCTCGCTTTCTCCTCTCTCCCTCATCCCTCTATCCCGAGACCCCATAGAGGGCCTGTCACCAACACTGTTTTCTTACTTTCAATTTTCAGCCTCCTCTGTTTGTTTTCCAAAATAAAAGGCTCATTGAGTGGTGTGGTAAATGTGTGTGCGTGTGTGTGTGTGCGTATAGTTGTTTTTGCTCTTGCCAGTAGAACCTTAATGACCCAAGTTCCACTCTGCCCAGCTGTCTCCACTCTGCATCAGCATTTAATCTGCACAAAGGCTGCAGGACCACCCCAATGGGTCACACCACACACACACACAGACACACACACACACACACACACACACACACCTCGCTCACCAGGTAATTATGAACCAAGGGAGAGAACAGGAGAACAGTCATCCTCTCTTCACCCCCCTCCCACTTTCTCTCCGTCTGTACTTCCCTGCTTCCCTCAGTCTATTCCCAAGGTTGAACACAGAAGCAATAAGTGTGTGTGTGGGTTTTTAAAGCAAACTTTGTGAATTATGAGGAGTAGGGGAGGCTGTGCTGCAACTTAAAGAGCTGAGTTAGCAGATGGGAGACAATGCACCTCAGGGAGATGGCGGGGAGAGAAATGAAGGCCTGGAGATCAAATCAAGACCTCGAGAATCTCATTCGGAGAGCAGAGGAAGTGCATCGCATAGAGGGGGACACAATAGAAAACAAATCATGCGCAGGAAGAAAAAAATCTCCTCTGTGATATTTCCTGTCCTCTGGATATTGTCCCGAGGTGTTTTTATAAAGTTGAGGTGTGCTGTTTGGCTTAATCGTGCATCCACATTGCAAGAAAATTCAAACTAGTGTGGTGTCACTTTCCTGTGAGCTGAGACAAGCTGACCAGGGTTCCTTGGTACGGTTTATCTACAGCAGAGCTTAAGAGTCAATGGGAAACTATCAGCCACTGTCATTGAGAACTGAGGCGTACAATATCAGTGTTAGTCATTTTATTCTGCCAGTCTGCTGTTGTTTACAGTGTATACATTCTGTAAAGGTTCAGCATTGACTCTATTAGTGACTATTGGCAAGGAAAGCCCCATACTGTTGACTTAAAGAACATGTAAGAGAATCTATTGGCAGAAATTGAATATAAATAATATTTCATATGAATAACTGTTTTGTATTTTTCGTTTTCATTTCATTTAAATTTTTGTTTTCAATTCAGTTTAGTTGAAGTTTCCACACTAGGTTTGCTCGCTTCAGTATAGTTTTTATTAGTTTCACTAATAGTTTTAGATTTATTTTTTTGTCATAAGGAGGTTATTCATCAGGGGCAAGATTTAAGAAGTTTAGAATAGGTATTACAATGCAAACACATTGACTCACAGTCATGTAGACGTCCAATACCTCCTCATGCTTCCTGTCTTGACAAATTTGCCCAAATAGACAAAGACTCAACTACGTTTACTTTTCAGTCTTATTTCAGTTAACTAAAATGTTTTTTGCACCTAGTTTTAGTTTTTAGTTAAGTTTCAGTTTCTATAATAACTTTGCCACACCTTCCGTGGAGTCAGTAGGGACAAAGAAAACACTGGCTCTAGATGTGTGTTTGATGTGCGTTTTTTGCATGTTTTGCGGCCACTGTAGTTTCTTGTTCGTGCATGGAAAGGGAGAGTGAAGCAAGGGAGATGCAATCTGCAACCCCACTACTAGATGCCACTAAATCCTACACACTGGACCTTTAATTAAAAGGAATAGTGGAATGTTTAATACACCTATTCTCTTTCTTGCCAAAAGTTAGATAAGAAGATATAGATACCACTCCTGTGTAAGTAGGCTAAATATGAAAATTAAAAATTAAAAATCATAAAACTCTCAACAATTAAGTGCATGATACTATATAATTGTCAAGGCATGCAGAGTTAATTACAGTTAACATCAAGTTAGAATAAACTGTAAATTGTGTGCTGTATTAAGATGAACCCAGTTAACTAAGAATTAAATAAGAATATGGCTCCAACTGTTTTTCAAGTGACATAAAAGATAATATCACATACAAACGCAGGCAAAGCTCCAAAACAAAGTCCAATATGACTAAATATGGTGGCATGTTTGGATTTTCTGAGGACGGATGTGGGCAGCAGCCTCTCGTTAGATATTAAGGCTCATATAGTGACATGTTTTTGAGGGATTATTTCCATTTCTTCCTGTGGGTGTCAGGTGATTGTCAGGAAGTACAGTGTAACATAAGGCTGCACTGATAAGAACAATGAAATATGAATAAAACAGAAAATAAATCACAGCTTTATGTTTACTGAAATAGATGCTCTTGTTTTGTGGAAGCTGTTTTTAAGACTGTGAACGAGTGAATGAAAGCAAAGAAAAATAGGGACTATCTGCGGGCTACGAATTGTGGAAATGAGGGGGACTCATCATTTAGTGGCTCTTCTGCCTGTGAGTGGTCAACATTTAATCCTGCCATGATTTAGCAGCAGTCTTATCTATGTCTCTTTTTTAAACATTTGCACAGTAAATAGCTTGTGTTTCTGGACAGTTTTATCATTATCCACACATAAAATCAATTGCTGGTGGACGTAATTGTTAGATTTTCTGTTTTAGAAAGTTACAACAACCCACCCTTGATTCTGCTATCAGAGAGGGTGTGTTAGATCATTGGACAAGCACTATGTTAGAAGCTTACTAAGGCCTTAAAACAATAACAACATTCAAAATTGTTGTTTTTTTTCATTTGGTGCACAGGCGCATGAGTGGGAATGACAATGCCATTCACCCTGTTATATGTCAGTTTAGAATCAAAAGTATTTTAATGGTGTTATTTTAAGGTAAAATAGTTACATATTTAATATTCCTTTAAGGTTCCCATCCATCCATAAACAGCAATTATTGAGCTAATTCTTGTGAAGCTCAGAAGTATATGTATAGTATATTTGACATAGAGCTAGACCTGTGTCCATAATAAGTGTTGTGGCACAAACTCAGCACCAACAGATGGATTTTCATGAATCAAATGTTAATATGAAATTACTGTGAATTAATGACAGGCAGCATGTGGTTTGTGCCATAATGGAGTTATGGTTGCATGATCAAATGTTTCAGTGCGCACTCACATGCACAATGGGATGGATGTATCAGTCCCTACAGTGTGATCAATTGGTGGTCCACTGCAGAGAATTGATTGATCCCATGTTGAATGGAGTGAGAGTGTGTGCGCGTCTCTGTGTGTGTGATAGAGTCGTTATTGATATCATATGGCTGCCTGCTGCTCAGATCAATAGCTGTTTCTCTTCATAAAGTTGTTTTGACTGCATGCGCTATATGAAACCCATCTATACACCACCCGGCCTCAGTCTATACACTCCACACACACAGGCACAAAGCAGCCAACACTTAGAACAACACTTATAAAAGCATGGTGTTTCTTCTTGAAGGCCAATTAAAATGCTCACTCTCTGTTCCTAAACTGGCTCCACAAAACACCAACAGCATGTTTTTCATTATGTTTTAGCTTTGTGGCTCATGCAGGACTTTATATGGTCTGAGGGTTACCCTAACACGTTCAAATGTGTGGATAAACCCTGTCGTCTCCTCTTGAGCTTTGACCTCACGACCCCTGATCGTTCATTTATTCCTGACTATAAAGACCCAACTGTCAACTCCTTCTCCGCTTTGCTCTCCGTCCTCTACCTCTGTTTCCTGGCTAGACAGGAAGATAGTCAGATGCAGTTTCTGGCTTTTGAGGGATCTGGTTGATTATAGGTTTTAAAAGAGGGTTTTGGTTTGCTTTGTTTGCTTGTTTGTCAGAGTTAGCAGGATATTTCAAAAACACATTTAAATCATATTTGATGGAAAGTTGGATCCAAGGTAAAAGAACAACTAGCTTTGGCTAAGGATCCAAGAGCTTTCTAAAATATTTCCTTTATATTCCAAGATGGCATTTTCAAACAATTCCAGTGTTTTCTCATACACTACATTAATGCACTTACTCACAGCAACCCACTGAGCACAATGCAACATAAAGGTCGCCTCTATTCATTTTCTATGGAACACAAGTGAATCATTTTCGGCAGATGCATCGTTAGTTTCTATTTTATAATGTGAAAATTTGGTTCCTTGTGCTCTTTGTAGTTGGAAGTGTTCTACATTATTATAGACATTTCTGCTTAGTGTGTACTCTTCGATAATACAGACGTTTGGGTCATCTTTTATCTTTGGACTTTGTAGACATCCTCATACTGTCACCTCCGAGTCATAACCTGCTTGGTGAGCCAGTGAAGTTGATTTGATGTTTAGAACGATAGTGAATTTTTTATTTCACTTTCTGATTCAAAGCCTAATATTATTAGTCGACTGTAAAGTCAATGGCAAACAGCCTTTTGTCAATAGATAATTCAGTTCTTCCAAGTGGAAAGGAAATGGCGTGGTGGATGGCACGACTGTGATTTCCAAAGTGGCGGCTGGACCGTTATCTGAGCTGGAGAGCAACTTACTGATCAAGAAGAACAGAGCCGAAGCGAAGTGTCGGCTGTTACCCAACTTGTTAGTCACTGAACAAGGAAGTGAAGTCCTAACTGAAGACCCGCCTTGACGAGAGGCTGATTGCATTTCCATCTAAATTTTGAGATCAAAGAGCTTTGTGACAAGTAAATGTAAATGCAATAGACTGCGGGTGCTGTGTCGCTGGCACATTGAACTGCCAGTGCCAAAATGCATTGCCATTTGAACAAAGAGGCGAAAATGAAATGCAATTGATTGAGCTTTCATCCGGTTTCCATACTGCATCTCCAATTGCAAAATGCATTGCCATTTGAATAAAGAGGCCAAAAAAAGCTTCCTTGGACTTTCTTTAAGTGCTGCTTTTTATTTATCATTCAGCCGAGATACTGCTGCTCCATTCTCCTTCCATTCATTACAATACAAAAACTTGTAACTTCAACACAAAAGATGTGTCAGGTGCTGGGTGGACACCAAATGGATGAACTATCCTGAATTGTTTACGTGGATTGCTTGTGACGGTTCCAATTCAGTTTCTGTTTCGGTGCTGTGGAGCGCTGGCAGATTACTATAATGACTGAGAAATGCCTCAACTCAAACCGGATCTTTCTGTGTTGACCTACCTACCTTGATCTATCCACTTTGGGAAAACTGTGGGAAAATCACTTACAAATTTCCAGAGAAAAACATGACCCTTGAAGCAAAGCATTTTGTAATTTATAGACAAATGATGGAAGAGACTAAAGCTAAAGTGATTAGTTGACTGGCAGAAAATCCATTTTAATAATTAATAAATCAAATTTCCAATAATAAACTAATTCTAAACTAATAATAAACAAGTCAGATATTTTAGAGCACAAATTACAAAAATAATTGTGATGTGGTCTTTTCTATTTTCCGAGACATTTTATAAGATAGATGACTTGTTGATTATTGGATCATTTGCATATTACTTAATAATGACAATAAAGAGGGTAAGTAAAAAATAATTTTTGCCATGTGTTGTCAAGCACCTGAATGGTGTGTTGCACAGTAACAGTTGGATTTAAGGTTTCAACATAGCTAAAATGCCCCTGAGTAATGCAACAAAACTTGGAAAATCTCACATTTCATAGTGCGATTCTTAATATAATTATTATTAACATAATACCAGTTTGATGCTGCATTACTTGGTGAGACCACTGGGGTTCTTATGAAGAGAGGAACTATTGCAACGTACCAATCACTTGAGTAAAAAGGATGTTGGTTAATATGAAAATGTGTTAGGTTGACATTTTGATATGAATGAAAGCTAAAAGCAGCTGAACTGACAAAGAAATAAAAACAGTGTAAAATTAGGGTAAAGGTATAGGTGAACACCAGGAGCTACAGAGACATCTGGCCGAGACATTAGATCCCCACTGACGTGTCAACTGGCCAAAGCTGAGAGATGGATAACCTGGACCAGAGTCAAATATGGAACACACACCACTTACATCCTCACTTACTGTAGTCCTCCCTATACCAGTGTCCTCCAGCCAAGCAACATATCTAGTAGGACTACATCTCATGTTCAGTAACTTAAAACATTTACTGGTTTACCGTCTTACACACACAAACACACACACACACACACACACACACAGCAATGTTGTTGCAATCAGCAGGCCTACTATTCTCATTACCGCTTCTCCGTATCTGTTTTCATCCATGGCGGCTGGTTGCTTCCCCTCCCATCAGCAGCTCCAGCTATGCACTGTACAAACATGGCGCTGAAAAGCCATCCATCACCCCCCCAACTACCACCACCACCACCACCTCTCTTTCCTGTAGTTGTGATTGGATCGAGGCAGAGAATTCCTGGGGAGCGAATGGCGAGAAAGGAGAATGTGGAGTTTAATCTTAGAGGATTTGCTTCCTGTACTTTCTCATTCTCAATGGGGAGGATTGAGGCGAAGGTGGGAGGTGCCAACCCCTCGTTTCTTATTAGTCATATTTGTTTGTGCTTCCTTTTTATTATCCATTATAGTTCATATATGTCTTTTTTTTTCATTTACATGTATCTGCCATCACTGGCCCTTATCAACTTGTTCGCATACTACTCACTCCTAATGATTTAACAGTTCATTTAATCACAGCAATTTAGCTCTTCATCCATCAAAGCCGCTCTGACTGACAGTGATGAAGTATGAAACGTCTGTCACTGCCACTGCCAAGACCAAACTCTGGTTGAGGTTGATGGATCTATCTAGCTGTGGGCTGGATGGGGGGAATATGTTGTTTTCACACCAGACCTGTCAAGCCAGCACAGCCCAGGGGCGAAGCAGGTAACGTATTCGCATTGGCATCCTGGCCCTCGGGCTACAGCCTCAACCCGCGCTGACCCGGGCTCCTGTCAGACAGCGAGAACGCTATAACCAAGTTCCTGACAACAGAAAATGACACAGCTGCCACAGTAAGATTTCTCCTTTAGTGAGGTTTGAATTCAGAGCATTTGTTTTGAACATGATCAGTTTTGAACCTGAGAGTATTTATGTCTCACAGTGAATTTGTCTGCCTAAACTTTGTGCAACACACTCAATATCTTTATGTATATTTTCAGACATGCTAGCTTGATGGATTGCATTGAAATTTTGTCCAGATATTCATGATGACCAGAGGATGTCTGACAGATCATCATTACCATGTGGTTTTCACTGAAATATCCAAAAAACGATTGGATGGATTGCCATGAAATGTGGTACACATATTCAAGGTCCTCATATGAAGAATCCTAATAACTCTAGGGCCACCAGCAGGTCAGCGTTTTTCACTTATCTGGTGAAATATCTCAACATCTTCATGATGGATTGGCACAAAATTGTGTACATTCATGTTCCCCAGAGAATGTACCCCACCGACTTTGGTGATACCCAGACTATTCCTCTAGCGCCACCATGAGGATGGCATGTGGTTTTGAGTGGAACATCTCCACAATTGTTGGATGGATTGCCATGAAATCTGGCAGGCAATACAATTCATATCCCCAAGGATGAAAAGCCTTGGCTTTCCTTTAGCACAGTCATTAGGTCTTTATTTTCTACCTTTCCAATACCATAATTTCTGATCAAATACCTACAGACCTCAAGCCATTCCCATCAGCCTCAGCTGTACTTTGTCCTAATTAGCAAATGTTAGCATTGTCATAGTGAGCATGTTAGCATGCTGACATTTATTACAGCCTCACAGAGCCATTAGAGATGTCGACTCTTGATCTTGTTATTTCACTTGAATAAAAAAACAACAATAAAATCACTATATATCCATTGCAATTTCATGATCAGTTATGATTGGCTGGATTGATTTCACTGATTGTTGTTCTTTTAGCAGCAGGACACTCAAGAGGAAGTTAACCTTTAAAATGTTACACGTCTATCCAACCTAGGGAATGCTTGGTTGTATTTAACTCTCCCCCAATCAGTATAACAGACCTAATGGGAAAAAGCCATGTGGCCGACCTTGGGACCGGACTGTGTTGCATATCTTTAAAAAACAGAAGTGAAATCTATTCGCCTCTGTGTAACCACACTATAACTCTGAGCCTCAAAAAACAGTAAAACGCATAAAGAGCTTTACAGAATATGTGTTTAGCAGCGTTCTCCAGTCTGAACGGCAGCCATTGCGGACAGGCTATCCATCCTGTGTTTGCCGAGGCTGCATTAGCGTAATAAGACAAGGTCACTATCACATTCCCCGCAGTCAATTCCCATTGTGAGCGTCCGCGGCCAGAGAAGGACAGCTGCCAAGCCTTCTCATCCAGCGGCTGCTCGTGTGTCCCGGGCCACGCATGATGGAATCGGACGGTTCTTGTAAAGAGCCAGAGGCAGACAGAGTTACCAGGCTGAAAGGCATTCCCTGTAAAATCACAGTGGGCCTTTGGCTTTTTCTCACACACTACACACCGTACATACTCTATCACATCTTTGGCTGGGAGAGACAGAGTGTGTGTGTGTGTGTGTGTGTGTCTCTGAAGGTTGAGCGGTGTGCGAGAACAGAGAAGTGGAAGGGATGATACAGTATGTGTGTATCTGTGCATTCATCCATGCATGGCTGTGTATGTGAAAAGAGTGGGTATTGGGAGTTTTAGCGAACACGTACACACACTTTGCCTGACATACACACATCGACTCGCTTTCCCTCTTTTCCTTCTCTCGCTCTCCTGTCGGGCCGGCTGACAGATCCGACCTGGCACTTTGGACTTAGTGTTTTTCAAAGCACAAGACAACTTAGCGGGTTGCGTCGCTGCAACATGACCCAGAAAGATACAAAACCTAAAACACAGGCTTTCAAAGTCCTGCGCCGTCTCTCTTTTATGCATTTCTATGGCTCTCTTGCTTCTTATTTCTGCCTCTTCTCCTCTTCTGCAGCTTAATGAGGTGAGGAAAAGTCAGAATGTGTAAGCTGGACCTTGCTGTATGTGTAAGTGTGTGAGTGTGTTGGCTATGTAAGGCTGAAATACAGCAGCGGAGTGCTTGTTATGACAGGGTAACGAGTGAGACAGGCCAGAAGCAACTGGTCATGGAGAGAAAGAAACACATGCACACTGCGGCACTGACACACACTCGCATACCTACAGCACATGACAGATTTGAATCACATGCCCGCTTGAACCACACACACATTTTCTCACACATAACAGTAATAAATAAGCATGAATAGAGGGATTTTTAGGAACAGAGTTGGAGCTTTTTCTAATGAGAAAGCCAATACTCTGGCTCCGAACCCAACGTGGGACTGAAATATGTTATTGAGCTTTCCAGAAGGGATAAAAGAGATGGAAAGTTGACCCAAAAGGGTAAGAGAATGTGCCGCCGCAGCCAAGCGTCTAGGTAAAGAAAATTAATCGTAAATTGTGTCGCTAACCGCACCATAAGGACGTGTTTCCGTGCACACATCAGCGCTCGAGGTGCCTCGTAAAGTCGGCTAATTTTGAGTGACAAGCAGTTCAACACATGCTAACTGAAATGCGAGTCAGCACTCAATATCAATTAGAGGAAATCCTAAACAGAGGCAAATAAAGACGTACATGTGAGCAGTATCGACAGAAACTCCAATGAGTCATTAGAGGCCCCTGTGGCTACTCAACAATCTAAAGTGGCCACCGTGCACAGGCGAAAGTCAGTGGCCTAATGAGAAGTGAAGGGTAAATAAACTCCAAGAGTGGTGAGACAGGACAGACCAGCCAAACCGCCGCTTTGGTTCTTCTTTCAGCGTGAAGCTCATCGCAAGGAGGGCGACTCACAAATGCGATCTGTCGTCAAGTGTAATGGCTTTCTGCAGCCGCTCATCAGATGCCGACACGCTCGTAAAGACCTCAGCATACGAGAGATTTGACGATGGTAATGATGACCTGTTAGACATTAGGTTTTACATGGAGACAGACAGTATTCCTACACATATGCTCCTCTATACACCAAGTGAGCACCCTCTCACAACACACACACACACACACACACACACACACACACACACACATATATATATTTCAGATGTCATTGGTACTGACGGGGCAGACATGAGTCAGGATGAGACTAGGCAGAGTAGTGGGTTCTACCATTCGGGGAGCAGTGGAGGAATGTCAGGCTAAATAAACAGGGTGTCTGCTGGAGAACTGAACCAGCCCTCCCAACTCCCCTACACTCCCTACAGCAATGAGGAAGGGCGGGTGGAGGAGTAGAGGGGGGGGCGGTACAGAAAGGCACTTAACACTAAACATCACTTCATATACGCACATACACATGTCTGGGAACATGTAGACACACAAGGGTTTGAGCGATATGGGTTTAGAAGGCAGATACCAATGTGTTTAGACAGAAAAGATGATAGTATCTTTTACATTTGGTCATTTTCATTCCAAAAAAAAAAAGAAAGCACAAAGGATCAGTGTTTTCACATTTTATTCTTGTTGGAATGAAAAGACCTCAGAGTTTAGACCTTAAGAGACGCTTACACCTTTTTTAATCCACACAGACTGGTGAAGTAAAGATGAAGGCTACATGACCCATTGATGTGTTATCACCAGTAGTGTTATCTTATCAATGAAAAATACATAGTTTTGTGTTATGAGTGTCTATGTCTATATACCTTTGTTATTTTCTTACCATTGTAATAATATGTGCTTTTGATTGTGGTTGTATTATGTCTTTATCGAGTGTGATTTGTGTTCATTTTAGATGCTTCTATCATTTATTTAGCTTATTGTATGCTTGATAATGCTGCATAATGTAGTCCTGTCACGTCTTGTCTTTACCTGGGTTAAAATTGTGTTTTATTAGTGGTCTGTATGCATAATAACTTTTTGGCCACTTTTCTTTGGCAGAACAAGCAAAAGAAAGCATCTGATATCACCATAAACAAATTAGTGGTGTTTTAGCAAACAGTTGCCTATTTATAGTTTGTGAGTGGTGCCTGGAGAAGTGGGTATATATAGTAATTTAATATCATTTTTTAAAAGAACCCTGTACAATGAAGGATAAACACACTGTGTTCATAAACAGTGACATGTAAGACTACTCTTGCATATTTATTTAACCCAAAAAAGGACAGTTTTTGCACATTGTCACTTTGTTGCTTGACTCCAGGCAGTAAGGATCATTATGAAATGAAAAAGAACTTCATGAAATCAATGAGTATTGCTTATTCCTTACTCTATCTACTCATGAAATCTGGACAACTATGTCGATTCCGCTTGCAGAACATTACTGAATGATGTCCATCAATGCTGACGGATGAATAAGTGGCTATATTCTGTATACCTGTGTATATGCTGCATAACACCACTCCCCATTTACACAGCAACAGCATTTATTTGGAGTCATGTTTTGCAAACTTTGTCTGTGTTCTGTCTGTTGCTGGATAGGCAGTGTGCAGTGGGTTTATGAGAGCCTGCTTCAGCTGGAAACCAGGGTGAAGAGCTGAGTGAGCGGGCCTGAAAACGAAAACACTAAAACAAGCTAAAAAGCTCAGAGGGCAGAGGAAAACTACAGAATTATTAGAATTATCTGTGGGTTTGTCCCTGTCACATTACATATAGTGATATAATCCTTTGTTTCAATGAAAAACTTTGATTAGTGCAGCTTTAAGATTTCATTTACTTTTTTCGGTTGCATGGAATATTTACCCAGGGACCTTTTGGCTTTCTCTTTTCACAGTCTCACAGTTTTAATGTGCACAGTCCCTTCAAAGTAAACAAATAAGTTAAAGAATAAATTAATAAAAACCAATATTCTGAATAAATAAAGGGTTTAAAAAAAAACTTAAATAAACAGCTTTAGCATCATGACCCCACTGACTGGTCTGTTTACCTTAAGAGTTTGTCTCAGCAAAAAAAACAAAAAAAAACAAACAATGATTACATACAGTATGTAAATGCATGACTGACTCATGAGAAATATACAAGAAATTAGCATTTACAGTATGGCCGTTCAGCATTTTGTCAGCACCATTCCCTCAACTTTCTCTATGCATTGTGCATGGGCTCAAACCAGAGTCCCCTAACTATTTCTACATACAAATGCATCAGCAGCACAATATATCATCCTGTGGTTTACAGAGCACATGAAGGAAGACGGCAGCTGCCCAGTGAAAACATACAGTTGCACATATCAAATACACATCTCAAACACAGGGTCTGTGTAATGTCTTGAGCCAGAGGCTGAAATTGAGTAATTTCACAGAAATCCAGAGCAATAATATTTTTATGTGGGAATATGTCATCTCTTCGTCACTTGACAGGAACGTTTGTATGTGTATGAATTTCTTAATGGAACTATGTGATAGCATTTAAGGTGTATCTTCGTATGTATGAGTTATCAGTGTGTTATCAGTGGGTGTATCCTGGTCATGGGGGTCTCTGCTTTCTCTATGTCGGACTCCCACACGACTGACACTCTCTCCCCTGCTTCTGCTTTGTGTCACTCTGCCGCTTACTGACATATTTAGGCAAAGTCGTGACAAATGGTCTGGCTGCAACATTAGCTGAGAGGATGAAAAAGCTCAAGGCCGAAACACAACGAGAGGGAAAATGAGGGAATTCACCAAAACAGCGGTAATAGAGAGTTATATTTGGATTAAGTGTTAAGACAGGGAGAGTGTTGTTATCCTCCCTGCTGTTAAGTGCCCAGTAAGTATGTAGACGTCATACTGAAAATAGTTTCCATGTAGGAATCATGTGAGCTATAGAAGAGATACCGTAAAGATTGTTAATGTGCTGCTATATTGGGCACGAGGGCTTTCACTAACAGGAGATATGCTATCATTTTTATATCTTACCATTATGTAATTGAGCCTTTCAAAATGAATTGTCCCTTTTTTATTTTGATTTCTAGTTAATTCAAGTACATTTAAATAAAATATATAATATCTACTAGTAAAACTTTAGGCTTATGTAATCAAAATTACTAAACCCTTTATTCCATTTATAAATATGTGGAACAAAACGGGTTGTTTTTTTGTTGTCTGACTTTTATTTTCTAAACGAAAACTCGTTGGAGCAGCAACGTACACTGACCGTAGTATAACAGCCATTGGCAGAGCTGTACTTATACAGTAAATGGCTGTGCCAATAAAACACATGGGCCAAAAACTGAAAAAAACTTTTTCACATTGCACTAATTGATACTTTAGTCCAGAGCAACTTGCATCTTTTTACCCACGTACACGCAGATTATTTTGATTTAGTGTGCCTTGCTCGCGGACACCTCGACAGGTGGACAGAATATAATGCTTCCAACAGACCCGCGGAAAAACTTACAGAAACGCTTACAACTTCATGTAAAAAAAAGAAAAAGAATCCAATCCAACAGGGACCAGAGCAAAGCCAGACACAATCCGAAATGTGGGCCTCTAGAACAGACCCTATTAGAGAGAGAATACCAACACCAGCAGCAGCGTGACTGAAAGATGCATGAAATTCCAAAGAACATGTGCTATGTGTTTTAAAGAGGGATTTACATGAATAACTGAAAGACCTCTTCTCACCTGCTGCACCAACAATAACACATTCTACAGCCAACATTTAATAGCATTTGTTTTTTTATATATAGGAATCAGGTTCAAAACAAGGTCCAACTTACTTGTTGTTCGCAAAGCTTTCAACCACACCTCATGGCATTTCTCAAGGAATGGATTTGTCATAGATATGGTTTAATTATTGTCACGTGACCTAAGTATATCATTTTGGTCATGTGATAACAGCTGGTCATGTAGGAGGAAGGTCCTACCACCTGTCTCTGTTCAAAGGTGGTCTCTGTAGTCGGATGTGTCCACAGACACAGACAAACAACCTCATGTGTTCTTTTTCTTAATCAAAATGTATCACCTTGTGTCTATATTTAGATTGGAAGTTTGGGTCTAAAGGTCAGAGAATAGAACAGATGAGTGAAAAGAAAAAAAAAATATTTGAACTTGGTTGAAGCACACTGGATGTAAAGCACCCCCCAACACACACACACATACACACACATGCCTAAATTAAGTCTTCACCTCAGTTTTCCTGTGACACATCTTCATGACAGTAAACCCCAGGATGGGGGGTGAGGCGGAAACATCCTTGAAGCACTCTTTCAGCAGCCTGGAATGAGCAGATAAGCAAAAGTAAGTCCGCTAAAAGTGAAATATGGGAAGAGTTGACGTGTAACCCGAGCGTGCTTCTCTCAAGAGCCCCACTGGATCACTGCCCCGGGGCTGCATCCAACAAGGTGAATGGGAGAATCCTAATGAAGCTGTGAGGACTCAATCAATACCAGCTCAGGATGGGGGTGAGGGGGGTCTGCAGAGAGAGAGAGGGGAGGAGAAGAGAGGGGGAAATGTGCGAGGAAGGCAAAGAAGGGAGAGGGGTGAATGAAGGGAGCGGGAGAAAGAAGAAAAGAAGTACAGGAGAGAGAGACGGAAACTGAAAAGAAAAAGGAATGATAACGATAGAGAGGGGAAAGAGGAGTAAAGAGCTCAAAGGGGAGGAGGGCAGAAAAATTAAATGCAACAAAGGGAGGAAAGGAGAGAGAAAAAACAGGAAAAAGAGAAAGAAAGAAAAGAATTATGTTATATGGGAAAGGGAGAAAATGACTAAGGGAGAGAAGGATGATGAGGCAGGAAAAGAGAAAAGAAGGCAGGAGAGAGAGAGTAGGAAGAAGACAGTAACAGAAGTGAGACAAACAGGAAGGAAATTAAAGGAGAAAGTTAAAGAGAGAGAGAGACTGAGTGAAAGAAAGAGCCATGAAGGTATATAAACATATATATATATATATATATATATATATATATATATAGATAAAAGAGAGAGAGATTGAGAAAGAGATTGCAGTGGAGAGAGGAGTGTGAGTCTAAATCGAAGACACTTAGAGAAAGCCCATTGATTGTGGTCACGGCTGGCTGGGCCCTCCTATTTGGTTAGTCATCTATTTCTCCTGTATGCTGAGATCAAGCCTTTCTCCTCCCTCCCTCCCTCCTCTTTTATCTCTCCATCAGAGATGACTGGACCAACTAGACCTGCAACTTTATATGGAGTGGAGGGCAAACTTATAATTACTACCTCCAACTTTCTATAAGCAATTCTCTTGAGATCAGCAGGGGCCTACGGAAGGTTAACAAGTCAGTCAACGCGAGGACTGCCTGTGTGTCAAATAATCAAACATACAGACTCACAAACCAAAGGGTACACTACTATGTGTGTTAAATTATATATATTGCTCCTCTATTGACATACAACCTAATAAGCAGTTAATATTAATGCATTTTTCCTGATAAAACAATACCTAAATTGATTTTGCGATACATGTGGTTACTGGTAGTAACAGCAGGTGTGCTGTAATAATACCTCTTGGAGTTTTGTCCAAATTTACATGTATCGGCCACTGGGGGCACAAAACATCCTGAGTGGCTAAATGTTGTATCTGTTTATGGTACACCAAAACAAGCTGTGGGCAGAGAGGATTGATAGTGCATGTTGTTAATAAAGAGGACTAAAACTGATCATCAGTAATGTAGGAAACTGTAATACTGAACTCATGATTAAGTTTTTACTTTTGTATCACTTAAAACGCACACACTGGGCAGCACTTGTCTTCCAGATGAAGTTCAGTATGTTTTTGGTTGACTTGGTATTTAATTTCAAAAACTTTAACACTCAAAAACAAAAGTCTGCTTACAAAAATCGGCTTTGTTCAGTTTAATCTAATTCGATTGACTGTAGGGTCAACAACAGTTATCAAATTCTGATTTTGATTAAATTCTGATTGGTGTGAGAAAATACCTTAAACAACCTTTTTCCAACACACCCACTTCAAAGAGTGTCTCAATCGCCCCGTTTCTTAAAAGCCTGTTTCACTGCTGCACCTGTAAACACACCTCACAGTGATGTCACAGTGTACTGCCCCACCCTGGAGTACACTTCTACATCACTTGTACAAGTTATGAAGTAAAACAAAGTAAAAATAAGATTTATACCTGGTGTCTAGAGTCAGAAATGTCCTTTAAATATATTGAATATTGTTACAAAACTGTGTTTGCCTGACAGCACACAATATACAAGATCTACTCTGATCTAAAAATACTTCACAAAAAAACTTGGCACACTTAAATCTGGCGCTGAAAGCAAGTGAATGATTAAACTTTCTATATGATCAAGTCTTTAACTCCATACCAGAAGTCTTGCTAAGGTTGGACATTTTTTTCAGTAGAAGCATGAGCAAACACAAATTAGAGAAGAAGAATCATTTATGAGACCGAGAACACTTCAAAACATCTACGGATACTAAATAATCAGTGTTTTCTTGCCTCCATACAGCAAAAGTTCATGAAGGCAGATTGGGATCAAAGCGCTATGGTCAGCTGTATCCCATCATGAAATCATCCAATTAACACCAATAAGACCCAGTGATCGGGAAGATGGTGGTGGGAAGATAGAAATAAAAATGTTAACTGTGTAAATACAGCGATGAAAAACTGTCAGCAAATATAGTTATAGCAGAAGTGGGACAAAGGGAGAAAGAAATTGAAAGAGAGGGACAATCGATAGAGAAAGAAGCTGCGAGATTAGAAAAGAGACTAGATCGGAGGAGGAATTCAGCAAGGTCAACAAAGACAAAGAGGCAGGAGAGAGAGTGAGTAAAGGAAGGGGAGAGAAATAGAAAGAGGGTTGGCGAGCAAAGTGTATCAGCTGATAACCACGCCGGCAGAAATCTAAAACTGTACGTTCAGGTATGAGAGGCCAAAAAAACAGAAAAAGAAAAAGTCTGTCTTGGTTCTTATCGCAAAATAAAATTGAAGTGGCAGCTATTGAGGTTTATCAATTATAGATTCCATCATAACTTGACAAGGCTGAGTTACCACTGCAGCTGGAACATGCGCACACACACTCTCACACACTGCTCTCACTCACACTAACACGCCTTTTGATCCCAGCTGAAAAGATACATGTCCATAAACCCATGATAGTGTATCATGTGGTTACCGAGGTACTTAGCCATCTGAGCCATAGATAAATTGGGTGTGGAAGGTGTGTGTGCATGTGTGTGGACAAAAACTTGTGAAACCCTTCCCCTCCAGTTACTGTGTGATTAAACAGGCACCATGGACACGGGGAAATAGGATTAGAAAGCATAGACACACACTGTAGCCATCTGGAGGAAGCAGCTCAGCTACACTGATATACTGTATATTATTTTAAAAAAAAAAAAAAAAAAAAAAAAAAAAAAAAAAAAAAAAAAAATTATTAAAAAAAAAAAAAAAAAAAAAAAAAAAAAATTAAAAAAAAAAAAAAAAAAAAAAAAAAAATAAAATTATTATATCTTTATATGGGGGTAAAAAAATTTTATTATATGATATCCATTCTTCTATTAGTAAACCATACAAGATACCATGAGTCCATGTCCCCGAGGTCTGCTCTTACGTTTTTCTGTTTATTCTGGGGCTGTAGTTTTTACACATTTTCGTGCATAACTCGTGTGTGTGTCTATGAATGTAACAAGTATGTACATTAATGGTTCTACTTAAAACTGCGCTTGCCACAGTGCATTAGCACGGCTTGTGGCGTGTTAACACCCGGCGCTGTGGCATTAAGTGTCGATGAGAGATGATACGGCTAATACGTGTTTATGTTCTGTCAGACAGCTTGCTCTGGGAAACAGAGTGTGTGTGTGTGAGAGAGAGTGAGTGAGTGAGAAGGGCATGAAAGTCTTCCATCCAAACTATGTCAACTATTTAATTCGGTTCCTCTGAGAGCCAGGGCATCTGTCAAACAGAGACTTCAGCTGTCCTCCGCTTCTTAAGCTTTCCCAGAATCCCTGTCTGTGGGTCTATGCGCACTGCTAGATCTGCTCGGTGTTGGCCAGTATCGCCTTACTGAGTAAAACTGCGTATCTGACATTCAGTATGTGTTTCTGCAACTATGGTCACTAATGTCTCTCCCACATAAAAAAATAAACTTCTATGAATTTGAATTTTAAGCATTGGAGTCTGTAATACATATAATCAGGATATTTAGTCATGAAGATTTAATCTGGAACCTGTTTATACTGTAATACAAGGTCTTAATACATAAAGCTGCTGCAGTAAAGGCATGTTGTAGAAGTCTAATTTTTACTAATATTGCAGATAAATGGCAGCTATCAAGGTCTAGGTTAAGGTTAGCTTTGACTCTTATATATATACATGAATTCAACAGCAATATTAATTTATTTTTAAATTTAGCTCAAAATACACAAGTACTAAGCGCAGCGGTAAGGACACTCAATGAATACTTGATCTTGAGAATCACTGAGTGTGGGTGGCTCAACCAGTCATTCATGTGTTTACTTGCTAAGTTATGTTTCCATAGAAATTAGTTTTTTTCTTTACTATGAGATTTTTTCATAGAAGTGAGGGATAGGTGAAGTTAGATGAAAAAAATCATAGTGAAACAAATTAATTTGAAATGATGTCATACTGTTACTGAAATAGCTCCTTTTACGTATCTCCATATTAAGACCACAGTTGTGGCACATGAGCAAAAAAAAAAGGTGTTTAGACCCATAAAATCCATAAAATAAACTTTATTAAATTACATAATTTACTAATTATTTGTCATGTCAAGATACATAATAACAATAAGTATATATTTATCAATATCATCATGTGAACATTTTCAACTTAAATCTACCATTACTAAACCCAGTATCACTGCTCCTTTACAGTGACATTTTAGGGGTCAGCTTGTTTGCTGTTGGGGGGGGGGCAGTTGATATCAGTTTCATCTCTGTTCTTTCAGAGACTGGCCAATCTTTTCCTTAAACTCCACTGACCTAAACCCCAAACCAACCCTACCCAAACTCCAACCTGAGTATCTCTGACAGCCCAAAGCATAACTAACCTGAGTGTGCCAGATTGTCTGTTACACAGAGCCTTGGTCCTTGGAGTCTGCTATGTGCGTTTTTCACGAGTTTCGAAGCCACCATAGATTCTACTACGACACATTCTCATTCCCAGATCGTCAAATACAGACGCAAGTAATATTCAGTTAGTTACATCTGCAACTTAACTACTAGATGCCACTAAATCCTACACACTGGTCCTTTAACTCAAAACACACACAAAAAAAGAGGGGAGATATTTTGACACAAGATGGGGATGTGTTAGCTCAGTGCAGGGGCTAGAGGGTGCAGTGGCAGCTAGTCTCCCCCAAAAGAGGAAAAATAGACTTTAAAGAAGCCCCCAGGTATACTGATACCCACAAACAGGCTCTATCCACATGAGCATAATTTCTTTAAGTCAGTTAAGTTTACATAAAGTCCAACTCTTTTCATGCTCCCATTATCAAGGCAACATGTGTGCAGTGTTAGGTCCGGTGTGTGTTTGGACATGCATGTTCAACATCACCTTCCTATGCTCTTAATTTACCAGCGATATTAGCACAGTGTGTATATCGATGTTAATGGTGTTATGTCTAATAACAGTGATTTGTTATGATGGGGCTGTAAACAGTGGGATAAAAGAAGAAGAGGGGATGTGGGAGCAGGGATGGTGTTGAGAGAGGGTTTGAGTGTGTGTGTGTGTGTGTGTGTGTGTGTGTGTGTGTGTGTGTGTGTGTGTGTGTGTGTGTGTGTGTGTGGAGCACTGCATGAGCATCTACATCTGTCTGTTTGGGAAAATACACTTACGTGAGTGTGTGGCTTGTGACCAGAGCAACAGGCAGATGACTCACCATCGGGGGATGACAGGGTCAGGACACATCTATCGGGGGATGATGACTTCATTACCTCTTGAAAGATAGATGGAAACATCCCTCCATCTCTTCCTCTACTCAGAGTGTAAACTTCTCCGAGGAGCAAACAGAGAAGGAACTATTGAATCATACTAATCATAATACTGCATTTCTTTGGTTTGACCTATGTTGGGGGCGCAGCAGGGCGTGCTTTGTTTGCGGTAGCCATTGATTTACTCTCATTGTTTGGACAACCTCCCCACCCCTTTTAGCAGGGACAGGGAAAAACAAGAGCAATGGATTTGTAATAATAATTCAAAACAGTGCTATAGATTTCTGCTGTAAAGCCAAGCTCACTGGTAGAATTGAGACTTATTGATCTTATACCCATGGCGCCTCTCATTGGCATCAACAATAGAAAAGAGCATCAGAATTTATTTTAGGGGGGTGAAACAAGCCATGCAGAGCTGTGCCATTATTCCATCTTTTTATTTCTCACTTTAACTTTCCCTTTATTCATCTCCTTCATTCTTTTTGCCATTTGGTTCTTCATCCATTATTTCCCCTGGCACCTCTGTTAAGACGAATTATAAGAACTGAACAATAATCTTCTTGGAATACAGGAGAATACTTCTCACCATGATTAAAAACAGCATTGTTTCATGATTAAATCAATTCATTTCAATGGAAACATTGCAATTTGCTTGCAGGGGCAAAGACAAACCGCATACGTTTTTCGTGTTCGAGAACTCTGACTAGCAAATGTACACTATTGACCAATAGCAAGCTGTCTTGACAGCGCTGACCTTTGAGGGAACGGATAGTCCACAATGGAGGAAGCAATTGTAGGTTATTGGCTGTATTACACCATCCACTTACATTTAACCCCACTCTGTAAGTGTATACACTGCTTCACAATAGAGGAATGGGTTGCAAACAGGAGTTAATGGTACAAATACTTTGTTTGAGTAAACTGTAAACCATTGTCTTGTTAGCGACCAAACTAAGAAGCTTTCTAAATAATACTTAGCAAGCACAAGTGCATTAGCTCGGAGAACTATTTTTCCTTCTTCAGTAAAGCTCTTGAAATAGATCATTTACAATCCTCGAGTAAACGCACAGTACAAAGTAAATAGAAAGAAGCTCCAGAAGCTATTGTTATGGGGCTATGCCATTGTTCTGATGGCCTATTATTCTGAAACCCCAGTGTGAAAAATGTCTTGCTATTCCAAAAAGAAACAACCATTGGTCTGAAAACACACCCTGGTATTACTAACTCAACTGACTTACATACTTATTTTAACCCAACATTTTCCTAACTCTAACCAATCAGTGACCTTTTCACAACGTTAACCATGTGGGTATTATTGTTACCATGACAACAAAGTTTACCTGCCCTTTTCTGCATGTCCAAATAGACCAAGATATTAAGGACAAAAACCTCCAAGGGCAGTGTATATTTTCAGAAAACAGGCCTTTGGAGTAGTCGGCTTTTGTTTTTGGAATAACAGGCTGTCGTAAAAATGGGCTTTTAGTTCAATGGGACATTTTTGGACTATTTGGGTTTTGGAACAATGGGCAGTCTCCATTGTTATAATTAGCTATAGTATGTCTTGACCTGTGCGTGTCCCCCAGCTACAGTAGTTCACCAATAAACCACATCTCTAGCCAGATATTTAGCAGCGACGTGCAAAATAATTCTGCTGGGCAAAGTTCTAGTTTCATCATGCAGGTCTGAAGTCATAGGCACCACAAATATCTTTTACTTGAAACAACCTATCTATTTCACACATTATTACAAAGCTTCAACAAACACAAAAAACCCCAAAGACATAGAAATACTGGCAATGTAATATTAAGTATATTTGAGGAACCTGCATCAGAAGCAGAAACAACAATAAATTGTCCAAGAGGCAGAAACAATAATTGTGATTACATCACTCCGAGTTCAAGGTGAGTCAGACACAGTTAAGACTATCAAGCATGTAGAAATGATTTCAGAGTGAAGGCGCTGCTGTCGTGTGGTGACTGGTACTCATTAAGGGGCTGTCTCTGCTTTGTTTAGTCAGGACTGAAATAGTTTGGGCCCCATTAGCCTGCTAGTCTGATGGGAGATTATTGCTTTCGAGAGTTCTCACTTTATTCTCACTTTTATGTGACCTTGAATGGATTTATACTTATTTAATCCTCTTTCAATTTGTGACTTTCTATTTAAGCATTATACGCTGTTGTGTAATGTGATACTCCTTTGTCCTTGAAACAGAACAGAACCAAAGATGTTAAACAGTAATGTGGATCAAAATCTACCATTTTGTCTTCAGCACAGCACTCTATTACAATATGCCCCCCTTTGCCCTTTACGCACTGCAGCACTGCTTTGATAATCTTTGCTTTTAATGCATTTATCTCATCTTTTGGGCCTTTGATTTGATGCCGATTTATCCATCCTCCTCATTCCACCCACAGTGGTAAAAGTGAACTTTTGTCTCAGTGTGCTGTTGTTGAGAAAGCCATCTGTGGCGAGGCTGTTCCTTGCCAAGGTGGGAGTTCTGACGATGTGTTTTTCTAGGGCCACGCTGGTGTGAATGTGCCACAGAGCGTGTCAGATTCTCTTTTGCATTGTATTTTGAATGCTTTCAAGTGGGGGGGGGGTATGCCTGAAACTAACTAGTTTATATCAAGTGTCATCCAACCACATCTAAAGGCAAAAATGTTTACAGCTGGTACGAGTGGCCACACACAAAGGTGGGTTGGAAAGCCTGTCATCATAAAGAGGGGCAAGACACAGTTAATCGTACAAAGGGGAATAATGCCGCACGCTTTCGGACTGTTTCTCCTCAAAGATGCATTTGGTTGTACACATGAAAGAGTGACAATGAGAGAGAGAGCTTGGAAGAGAAGTTAAACCCCTGCCTACTCAACTTGGACATTCGCTGCATGAAGAAAGCACAGTTGCCAGATTGTAGGGTTCGGAAAGTTACAGAAGTTGTTGGACACAGCCCCACCAATTCAGATGTCAGAAAGCACTTCTCCACTGAAGCATACTGACGCCTTGATTTCTCTTCAAGTTTGAGGAAGACAAACGAGCATCAGAAATAGATAATATTATTAAACTTGAAATATCTAATTTTCGTGTAATGCTGGGCTAATGACCAATCAAGATTTTGATCCTGTCTCTCTGTGCCACCTTTAGAATCACACACAAGGCCAAAAAAGGAATGAGGAATGTGCAAAGAATCTGAGTTAGGCATCTCACTCCTTTCTGTCTCTTTGGATCTCTCTCCTGGCTCGTCACTGTCTGGCTCTGTGAGAATGAAATCACGGTGGCTGTATTGGCTTTCTGGAACACTCCTCAGTTCTGAATGGGAAGGTCACCCACAGCGTGGACAAGACAGATTAAATTTAAAATCTGTACAGCTCACTGAGGAACACTCATCCTGTGCAAGTGTATGTGTGTGCTTACTGACATGCACCCTTCTTCATGACTTACAGCCATGCAGTACAGTCTCATCAAAATCAATCAGAATTTGACACCACATCTACTGTAGGCTATATTTCTGTAATCCTATTTCTGCAAATAATGTTGGTGTAGCTCTATTCTCGGCCGCAGAAATCAACTTCCTTGTTACTCATAAACACACGATGCATACTAACACATACACACACCCTTCCACAGGGCCCAGAGTGGCGCCGTCCGGGGCTGTGGTGGAACAGGTAGTGTCGCCCATGGGTTGTATGCTCAACCCACCGGGGGCCAATAGGGAGATTGTCCCCCTCGGCCAGGAACCTGCCCACAAAGACAGGAAGTGGAACCCTTCCACCTGATACCGCAGCACTGCAGGGCCTCAGGGGAGAAACATTTTAGCGTGACGCCTGTGATTGATTTGCTGCTATTCCCAAAACGTGTTTACCTAGGCACACACAGACGGTAAGCAGCAGGCTGCTGAGCATACAATGGAGGCAAACAAGGCAGAGTGTAGCAGAGGCTGTACAGCAAATAAGGCCATGCTGCAGGAAAAAAGTTGCGAGTGAAACAACACGAAGGCACGGGAGGGAGTGGGAGGCTTTGGAGTCATTACTCATTGTTGTGTGTTGTCAAATGGGATTAACCCTTTCATCTGTTCAAGCCAAGCAGCCATGGAGCAGTTCTCACTTCAGTGACAGCCCGTCTCGTTCTCCTTTCTTCTCTCTTTTTCTTTGATGCAGTTCCAGTCCAGCAAACAAACTCACCGTGTCCTTTCATCAAGCAGCAGCGTACCATAAAAAATGACTGGTGCGGCCTGCGCAGCAGCAGGTTGGAGCACATTCAGCATCGTGGGTCAGAGACTAACACTGGACCTTTGTCACAGGTCAAACCCAGCTACCCTTCCTCCTGTAATACCTGTTACTCAGAAATGTTCAGTTCTCTAATAAAAATACAAAAGGAATGATTGTAATCATACAACAAAAGGTTCAGATGGACGCTTACGGCAAGTCGCTATGGGAATATTGTATTGATGCTGTAGGTTTAGCACATGTACGAGTCTTTATATCACACAACAAATCATCAAAATCACACTCTGCAGAGCAGTATGGGGTGTACACAAGAATGTAAAACACATCTTAACAGCACAATATTACATTGTGTCAGTCAAAAAATATGAATACAGAATAACAGTATATGTAAGGAAAAATACCATGGGGCCCTGTATTATAATATTGTAAGATATTTAAGTATTGATCAAATGAAATGAAATAAAACAATATCGCAGGTGACAGTAGTCTACCTGGGATGTGGAGGGGGCAGCACCTGGGGGCGGGGGTACTGTAGCATCCGCAACACAGTTATGCAACAGGTTGTTGTATGTACACTGCTTTCTGTTTACAATCCCACAATGCAATGCGTCACATTGGATGGATGGATACAAGAATTACAGTTGTGTGACACTACAGCTGAGCAGTGCTCTATTCAACAATAGCATTGATTGTTAGATAGAACATTGCATCTAGTATTTATTTGTCTTATTTCCTGACTCCATCCTGATGATGGTTTCAAAGTTAAAACTGAGAGCTTGGAACTGCAACAACGCCTTTACCTTTTACGAGATGTGAACAGAGCAGAGCTGTTTTTAAGTCAAGCCTCAAGTCACTCGAGAACAGTCCAAGTCAAGTCTCAAGTCTTGTAAAAGCAAAGTCAAAGTCAAGTCCAAGTCCTTCAGGGAAATGTTCTTGTCATATGCAAGAATTTCTGGTCTCTAAATGCTGGCCATTTTAACATTTCCCTTTCAAAGCTGTGTTTATAGTGTCTTTCACACACACAAGTTGTGGCCAACCCAATTCAATGAATAATAAATATGTAAATATGTGCTTTCAAGTGTAACATCAAGTCTTTAAAGGGTTCAGGTGTAAGTCATGTGATTCAATTTGAAGTCTGAAGACTCTGAAATATGGCACCATTAAGTATGCCACTGTAAACATACTAATGAGTATCTCACAAGAAGACAGTCAGTAAGTGATGTTGAATATGTGAACAGTACAATAAGCCGACTGCTGACTTTCAATCTCTTCAGTAATGGAACAATGTAGTGACTTTCCTGTACAGCAGGACTTTACCCAGTGAATGGAGTCTCACCTGTGCTCCTCAAATCATTAAAAAAATATACGTTGGTGGCCGAACTGACATCTCAAAATCACGGCAGACAAACCCCAAACTATCAGCCTAGCTAGATACCACTAGAGGTAACCGACAACATATGTCTTTGTGAGATCTGACCCTTTCACATCAGAGCCAACACATCTGTCCCTCTTTCTTTCCATCCTCTTTCCTGCAATCCATCTGCAACCTTCTACTTCATCACATTTTCCTCTCGTCCCTCCTCTCTGTCTTCTCCGTCTCCTCCTGTCGTCTCTCCTCTCAGCAGCATGTTGTACAGTCTGGGTCTCTCTCTGGGGGCTGCAAACTGTGTGTATGTGCCTGGGATGGCAGACAGGCCTGACCCATTTACCAAGCGCTTTCCTCCCCCTCCTCCTTCACTCCATCTCTCACTCCCCGCCGTCGACTCGCTGTACATTTGTATGCATCTCTATCGCTCAGCTGTGTTTGGTATGTATGTCTGTTGCATTCGTCTGTCCGTCTCATTTTCCCTCTCCTTCTGTTTTTCCCTCTAGAATGATGAGATGGGGGTACTTATCCATTTGCATTCGAGAGGGTATTGTACAGGATTACACACACACACATACATACACACACACACACACACACACACTCCCAATCCCTGCTAGAGACACTCAGTCACACAGTGTGTGCAACAACCAAAGATAAAAGAAGAAGACAATCGAGTGTGGGTAATAAAGGCAAAAATATCACAGAGGACAGGCGAGAGACGTCAGGGTGGACATCAGGATGTGTGTGCATGCAGGTATATGGCAACACAAAAAACAAAACAAAGATGCCCACCAGACAAACCTTGAGAAAGAGTGTTCAAAGGCTGTGTGCAGAAAGAAGAAAAGTAAAATGCACAAACTGTTTTTTATTGAGTGTGTGTTTATGTGTGGTGTGATGGATGACCGGCTGAATGAGCCCTTGATAGAAGAACGAGACAGTAATGACCAAACTCAATTAGCCCGGCTGTGTGCGTCTATGTGGGGCAAAGCCTCTGGCCCGCCACTTACAGCACAGAGAGACTCATAAATCCTGATTATTTTAGCTAACGAGAATTCGCTCCCATCCCAATAAATCACAAACAGGTAAGTGCACAAACAAGGGGCATCAAACACAACTCTCATTCAGACGGTACGAGCAGCATACACACTCACATGCATGGTAGCCGGGTTGTTTGCTTAAGTAAAGGGCTTAATAAAGCCTCACATCTGAGAAAACAACCGGTGGCACAGTCTAGACACTGACAGACAGGACACACACACACTCTGCAGACCCCAATTAGTTGACCCTAAACCATACACACACTCTTTTGGTCTCTTCTGTCACGTCATCGACCAAAAATGGCTCCTTGTGTGCAAATATCACTTTTCCTTGCGTGCCAGATTTTGGGATGGACTCGGTGAACTTGGTAAAATAATGTAGATGTCTTATTGTAGTTTGTAAAAAAAAGCTTTAAAAGCCATGGGCTAACTTAAAAAAGAAGTTTACTCACTTTCTTGCCAAGTTAGAGGAAAAAAATCAATACCATTCCCATGTCTGAATCAGCTACCATTGTTAGCTTATCTTAGCCTAAAGACTTTGTATAATCTGTATAGTTTGTATAATCCGCACAAACAAAATGTCAAAGCTGTGTTTTTTGGGAGGTTATCCACCAGACTACAGGTCACCCCATCTTGCAGAAATGGCACCTCATGTCAACATGTGAAGAATCACTTTTCCTTGCTCGCCTGGTTTTGGGTTTGACTTCCAAACTTGGTAAAATACTGCAGTTTTCTTCTTTTCCTTGTTTATGAAAACCTGTAAAAGCAATTATTTGACATTTTGGGAAACATTCTTATTCACTTTTTTGCTAAGAGTTCGATGACGACCAATACCTCTCTCATTCCTGTATGTAAGGCAATTAGGAAGCTACAGCTGGTAGCTTAGCTTAGCACAAAGGCTGGAAACAGGGAAACCGCTAGCCCGACTCGCTATTTACATGATAAACCTAATTTGTGAAGTGTTTGAAGTGACAAAGTTGTGGTTGTTTAGGGTTGCTGGACAATGCCTTGGACATATACGACATATAATGTGTTAATTGGACATTTTAGAGGTACTGGTGGGTGTATTCTGTTCCTATTGGACGGAACAGTTTTCACTCCTTGAGCTAAGCTAAGCAGTTCCTGGGTGTAGCTTCATATTCCCTGTCCAGATGGTCTGAGTCTTAGTAAGACAGCACATGAGTATGGTTCTCAAAATGTTAAAATATTGCTTTAAAAAGTCTTCCAGCAGGTGGCACCAGGACCCCAAAGAGTACAACAGCACAGACTCTAAATAGTATCACTTTTATGTAAAAGAGCCCAATGTTGTTACTGAATTTAGTGTTGAATTGTCCAACTGTCTGCACTGTGTATGGGAAGATCGTAACTGAGAGTGAAGCCTACAGTATGTCATTCTCACACATACTCTGACTGGCTCATTTCTTATGAATTATAGTGGAATGAAGCAAGAACCCACCGTGGGAAGCTGGAGTCCCTTTAGTGGTGGCATTAGGCTGAACCCGAGCTGCTCCCTCCGGTCAGCACTTGGCTTCATTTGCCTAGAGTCTGGTAGCTGTTGTTCCTCCTCTGAAACCTCTTCACAACATGAAATCTAATCTCTTTCTTTAATTCCTCCGACCTGTGGCTATAACTGTGGTTTTGGAGAGAGGAGAGTCCGGGGCTGATTCCATGAAGTTAATGTCGAACCATAACCGCAACCTCTCCCTCTCTTCCATCTTTGCCTCTTCTCAGCGTTGACCACAAGCGTCTCTCCTACTGTCTGAACTGTCAGTCATCGGTCTTCCCATCATCTCTCCAAACACCACACACACACACACACACACACACACACACACACACACACACACACACACACACACACACACACAGTGTTGCTACTGATGCTAGACAGTCTGTATGTTCGGAAATCTATACGCAGGATTCTGTAGCCAGACTTGGTCAAGTGGACATTGTTCTGAGGCTAGACAAACAGGCTTACGTACACATCGAGCAAGTGAAAGCACACACACACACAACACACAAATACATTCACTTTCATTTTTCTTCACCCTCCTCCTCACACACACACACACACACACACACACATACATACACACCGGTGTATAAGCCAAAGCCGGAGGCAGCGTAACAACATCAAAGATTGAGCGAGTTGCGGCGGGAGAAAATTACTGCTCCACCTCGGTCTGGCGGGATGACATCAGAGGTGTGGGTGGCAGAGGGGTGGCAGGGCCTGGAGGGAAAGGCGTTGGTGGGAGAGGACAGGACAAAGGCAGGAGGAATCGTGTCGGCCGTGGAAGGTTAGCTCCTATCATTAACAACCCTGACGTCATGGCATAACACGGGAAATGGCCCGCGAGAAGGTTTGGATGTGACTGGGGAAAGTTTGGGAATAAATTTGCATCAATTTATGCGTTTTTGCCTCAACTTTGGGATTGAGATGTGAGCTGAAGTTTAGGGTGTGACTCAGCCAACAGAAGGGAATGTGATTTTAAATCCAGAGTTCAAATATTTTCATACTTGGGTTTAGTGTCACTCCTGTCAAACAATAACATTATGAATCCAGTGAATTTACATTACACCCATGGTTATCCAAGGAAATCTCCATTATTCATTCATTCAATTCACAATTTCCTAAAACACCGACAAGCCTGTCCTCCTGGCGTAACAAAATGAAAATTCTTGCCCCAGCAGATGACATTTTGTCTACAGCATCAATTGTGTACCTGGTTATTCAATAGCAAACAGCCCTCTACCACCACAGCAAATATGATATAATGTCCACATACTGCAAATGTAATTTACCAATCTCACTCCTGTTGTTGCATTTTTCCAGTCAATACTCTCCTGATTCTGAGGATTCTAAAAGGGAAAAAAGTAGTGAGCACACGGAGGCACTTTTGAAAATGAGCTGTACAATTGATATCTTGTCAGCGTTGTATTATGTTCCTAATGATGATGACACATGACTTGTCTAGTGGTGGGGGAATAGGCACTCAAGGTTTACATTCATATAAATGTATTGACTATGTGCTGTGCCCCTGCAGCAGTGTTGACAAAGTGGATAACTGATAGTAGCTGAGGGTTAGACTGGGTATGAATGAGGTTGGTGGATCTAATATGCCATCTAGTGGTAGATTAATACAAGTAATTTTCCCTTCAGTGTTCATTTACACATACACAGTACATACTGTATATGCATTTATATAGACTCAGGTCACATGAGTTCTAACAAATTACCACCAGCAAACCATTTCTCAGCAAAACCAGGCACAGCTGATATAAGAATATCTGCTCATAAAGAACCTTTATTAAATTCAGTTTTCCAACAAGCAAAAACAATAAGTGGAATGTGATCGGTTATATCACCAATTAATATAAATACAGATGTACGTACTGTAGTTGTAAATTAATGGAGAAAAAAACACTTTCAAAGTACCGCAGTCAATTTTACTAAAACAAAGAAAACAAAGTAGTAGTGTCAAAATGGAAACAACCCCAACCATTACACAACCTACTGAATAAACATTACAATTAAAAGAAATGCTAAGTGACAAATTAGTCATACTGAGAAATGTAGGCCAAACTAGGCCAAAGTGTAATTTTCATTGAAAAGATTTATTATGCACAAAATATTTTCCAGGAATGATTAATCCAGCATAATATTTCCAGCTTCAATATTCCCTTTTCTTGCAAGCATTTGGGAATACTGGAATTTTACAATTCCATGGTATTATGGAATGTAGGCGTAAAGTGGCTAAGTGCCATACAGCTTCCCTTGAATTACTCATCTCTTTCAGATATGCTTGAGAAAACATACAATAAACAAAAAAAGAAGTTTGAAAAAAGAAGTTTGTAGGAAGGTTAGATAGTGAAGACCTCTGACCAAGATATGATGTGCAGTATTGTGAGTGTATGCCGCTCACTTTGTGCTCAGGAATGTCCGGGACTATATTAAAAAATATGTGGAATTTTAAGACACTATGAGCAGCATAAAAGTGCACCATCTTCAAAAGTGGAAAACATCTAAAAAAAAACAAGGAAACCATCTGCCAACGCTGCATCCTTCCTCAGTCACCCTCCTCTCCATCTGTCCATCTGTCAACCGGGGCGCCTGTAGCAGGCCTCCTGGTAGGAAGTAGCGTTGACAACACTGAACATGTCTCTCCTGACAAAAGACAGGAAGTTCTTCAGAGGGCAGAGGGGCTGACTGGCGTGGCGGTCATGGGAGCGACAGAAGGTGGTGTGAAATGTCACATCCTCTCCGTTGTACAGCACCCTGATGAACAGCTCCCTGTCTTTCGCCTTCGACTTCTCACCTTTGCCAGCTTTCTTCTTCGGCTGTCCTTGCATCGCTGGTGGACTTTTCCACAGTTCAAAGACTACTCTTGCTGCAAAACGCGGAAAACGGGCCTGCTCCAGCCCCAGTGCGCTCAGCAACGGGGCCATGGTAACATCGTGGGCTGAAGACAGGGTGAAGACCTCCTCGCCCCCTGCACGAGGCTGTCGGCCAGCCTCGTTGTCCCTAGCAACGCGCTCCATCTTGGTGGCAGTTCGGTTAAGGTAGGGGTACATTGCCAAAATGGCGTATTTATGGTACAGTCCCACTCTTCTCCGATCCACCTCATCATCTAGCTGCTGTCGACGAATCACAGCAAACTGTGCCATTGTCAGACATCCCCTGGTGCCACTATCTCCTATGGGAACGCATGGGAAAGAAATGCCGTGGCACAGGTGGCACAGCAGGGAGTCTATAGGGTTTGCAGCTCGGAGCTGGCGGGTGAGCAGACCCAAAGTCCGTGCCATATCGGCGTAAGTCCTCTCGAGTTCAGTATCACTCACTCTGAGCCGATACTGCCTCCTCTGCTCTTCCTCCAGGTATCTGTTCCTGGCGGGGCAGTCGCAGGCCGACCCACAGAACAACGTGCTCCATTGGTGCCGCACGGTTAGTTTCGACCAATCAAAGTCTGGGAGAAGGCCGTACAGGAAGGCCAGACCGCTCTGCAGAGTGCGGCTCTTACCTGTGGTCTCAATCCACACCTGGCGGGGCGACCAGTCGGAGGGGAGGAGATTGTGACGCTTGTAGGCTTGGTAGAGGAGCTGGCCGTTGCGCAGGTGCTGCACCACACCTGAAAAAGAACAGAAATGCTGGATGCTTGGTAACAAATATCGTCAAGAAGAACAAAATGCTCTACCGATGAACTAAGACATTAACTTGTAGATTAATTGCATACACTGTGTTCCAAATTATTATGCATATACTGTTTTGGTTCTTTTTCTTACTAAATAGTCGATATAATTGGCAGTCAATAGGATTTTTTATTCCTCAACAATTATATCGTAATCTGGATTTTATTAAACACAATTACCAATGATGACAATGGCATTTTTTGCAAAATAACTCAAAATGCGATGTTCCAAATTATTATGCAAAACAGAGTTTCAAAACACTTTTTTTGCATTAGAGGGGACACTTTTTCTCAAATCAAAGCTATTTAAATCAAAAACATCTTTACAGATCGAGTTACATATTAACATAGGAGCCCTTTCTTGATATCACATTAACAACTCTCTCATCCATTGACCTTGTAAGTCCATGTACAGTTTCTGCCTGTATTTCCTTTGAGGATGCTAGAATTGCCTCCCAGAGCTGCTGTTTTGAGGTATAACTGCCATCCACCCTCATAGAGCTTCCTTTTAAGGATGCTCCACAGGTTCTCAATAGGGTTGAGGTCAGGAGACGATGGTGGCCACACCGTGATTCCTTAATGCCCATAGCAGCCTAGGCCTCAATGGTATTTGTTGCAGCGTGGGATGGTACGTTTTCTTACATGAAAATGATTTTACTCTGAAAGGCATGGTTCTTCATTTTATACCATGGCAGGAAATGGGCAGTTAGGAACTCCACATATTTTGCAGAGGTCATTTTGACACCTTCAGGCACCTTAAAGGGGCCTACCAACTCACTTCCCATGATTCCAGCCCAAAACATCCCTCCACCACCTCCTTGCTGACGTCACAGCCTTGTTGGGACATGGTGGCTATCCAGAACTCCATCCATCTGGACCATCCAGTGTATCACGGCATACATCAGTGAATAAAACTGTTAGACAATTAGTCTTCATGTATTTCTGAGCCCACTGCAATCATGTCTCCTTGTGGGCATTGTTTAAGGGTGGCTGAAATACAGCTTTATGCACATCAGCAAGCCTCTGGAGGATCCTGCGTCGAAAGGATCTTGGGACTCCAGAGGCACCAGCAACTTCAAATACCTTTTTTACTACTCATCAGTGGCTTTTTCACAGCTGCTCACTTAATACGATGAATTAGCCTCACAGAAACTTTCCTCAACACGCCTTTATCTGAACGAACCCGTCTGCGCTCTCAGACACAAATCTTTTCATAGGACGATGAGCTCTCTTAATATTTTGTAAAATATCCAGTGGTTTCACACCTATTGAAAGATACTGCACTATTTCACACTTTTCATCTGCAGAAAGATATTTTTTCCCCCATATTGCATGAAACCTGTGACTTGCCTAATAATGTGGAACAACATCCTTAAGTAGTTTCCCATTAATTAGGCTCACCTACTAATAACAACTAATGAAGACAAACCTGTCTGAGATTGATGGCAGTGATCTAAACAGACATGGGAAGCATATGGAACACAGTGTAGATAATTGCATTTGTGGGAACAAACAAAAATTACAAGAACATAAAAGAAACATTGAGGCTGATTGTTTGTTTTTGTGGGGAGAACTTCCTTGACTACCTGTCTGCGTGAGTTCTCCCATCTCACAGACACTGTGGTTGGGCAGACGGGGAACAGAGCTCAGTGGTGACTCCCAATGGCCACGTCCTCCCAGGCCCATGTGGCTGATGAAGGAGTTCAGCAGGGGGTGGGAAGGCTTCCTGAGAGTGGAAAACGATAACAAGAAGGTCAAGTGTCGTAGAGTATGCATTACTTTCAGATAAACGCATAGCCTGATCAGCGCTCTAAATGTATTGAGTGTAAAGAGGGTCCTTTGTGCTGCTGGTAAAAATATAATTTATTACAAGGCTGACCAGGACAAAGTGCCAACACAAAGTTTTTACTTAAACAACTGTTTTATTTTGACCACTGGCAAGCAGCCATGGTATCAGCAGAATAATTAACGTCAAACCATAGCACTATGCAAAACAATGCACCACACTTATGCAAACATTCACAATTGAACTTTTCTAATATTTTCACACACTGTCACTGGGGAGCTTCCTGTTAAAACCACAGATTGAGCTGTTGGCCTCTTATAAGAAGAAACTGTTTCATTGTCCCCGTGGATTAAAAGCCTGTGTGTCTTTGGAGTTATAAAACAGTGATCATGGTGGTCATTTTCAGCTAATCATATCTATTCTCCACTGTGTTGATTTTGATTATGTAACACAAGAAAAATAGCAAAAAGAGGAATCTAGCTTCAAAAGAGTTTACACAATTAAGCTGTGTATTTATCAAACGATCACCCACAATCCTCTTCTGATGCTGACAAATTGGCCCTCTGCACAGAAATAAAAGCAAATAATAAATGCCCAAATCAACACTGTTATGGCTTACTGGGACACTGGTTGATCCATTAGTCAAACAACCAAAAGGATTTGATAACAATTATTAATCATTTAAACTGTTTATTGAGCAAAAATGCCCCAACCTTTTCGCAAATGTTTCTTTTGTCTCTTTTAAATCATTGCACACTGAGTATCTTTGAGTTGTGGTCCGCTGAGGGGACAAATATTTTAAAGAACCTTGGACCTTGAAAATAATTAAATTTCTCATTGTGCTGCAATTAACATTAAACAACGGTGTTTAAAATGAAATTACAATTGTCGTGGTCATGCTTTGTTCGACAAAACATTTAGCACTGGTAGAACTGAAACAGTAAGTTGATTAATTAATTAGTACATTGTCAGAACAGAATCAAATAACCATCTGAATCAATTCTGACACAAAAAATGCAAAACATTCTCTGGCTGCAGCTTCTCAAATGTGAGGATTTCCTGTTTTTCTCTGTGTACTATTTCACTGTAAATTGAAAACTTTTAGGTTTCGGACTGGTGTTTTAGTATGACAAAACAAGCATTGTAAGCAACTTTATTTTTTAAGAATGAAAATAGACACAGAGAGGGCCAATCACATTGATTGTCAGTATACATATTTTCACAGTATATGTAATACTGTAGTCATTTATGAGAGGATATTTACATTGAACTGCATGTGCGGGCCATTTCCTACATCTACCACCAGGTGTCTCTCTAACACAACACTGTTGGACTACAGCACTGTTCGATGAGTGGGAGGGAATGTGGGAGATGGTGATATAAAAAGATGAAAGAATTTGTTGCCTTGGGGACATACACCCACATATATACAGATATGTGAACACACACACACACACACACACACACACACACACACAGACACACACACACACACACACACACACAGGGATGAGGACAGCAAGAGGAGCAGTCGGTGATCTAATAGATTAGAGATGATAAAAGATTACAGTTTAATATAACAAATCTGTGGGAGCTGCAGATCCGCTCGCTCAGATTAAAAGGGGCGCACACACACACGCGCACGCACGCACACTCACACTGTTTCCATAGTGATCATGGACTGGTTCAGGAATGTGCATCAAAAGAATTACCTTCTGTCATTACTCTTAAATCACACTCTTGATATTGGTGACTGACCAAGAACAGTGTACTTAATCGGGCATCTGTAGCCACCGACTACATTAGAAAGGACACAGCTAGAAAGGACAGTTTCCTTTTTTTGTCAAAATAAAAGCTTCAAAGCGCCACTCTGATTTCAGATGAAAGCAGTAGCACTACCTTTTCTATTTTTAAGGGAATTGTTTCCTTTTGCTGTCACGTTGCCTCAGCAGTTGTCATCATCTATCCACTCACCTCTCTCTCTGCATTATCACACTATATTATTCACTTACAGGGTAATATATGCACCACAAAGGACATGAGTCGAGTGAGATACTGTGCCCACCAGTGCTCCATTCTGCTCTGTCATCAGCAGATCAGTTTGCTGAAGGGAGTTTGGGACGATCTAGATTTAATTGGCTACACTGGGAGACTGGATGTCAGCGGATGGGGACACTAGTGTGGACAAAGAGCCAACCAGGCTGTCTATTAGGCTGATTGTTGCTAACCAAAGATTACAGAGTCCAATTACATTAAGCGGGGGATTATTATCACTGGATAGGACAGGGAAAGAGATTAGTGAGGAGGGAGCAAGGGATGGAGAGATGAGGAAAACGAGGTAGTATAAATGAGGGGGAGGAATAAACAGAAAAGGAAATGAGACAGTGTGGTCTAAACTGGGGGAAGAGTGCTAGACAGAAATTAAAGTAAATGAGAAGAGTGGTGCAGGAAGACAAAAACCTTGACAAAAGACTGTAGTGGTGGAAGACGAAGAGGAAAGAGAGAGAGAGAAAGAGAGAGAGAGAGATGTTCCCTGCTGAAGAGAGCTCAGTTAACCGCAGACGGAGACAGTGGGTCGGCAAGCTGGTGCCAGCACACATACTCGGGCACACGCACACACACACACACACACACACACACACACACACACACACACACACACACACACACACACACACCAGCACTCTGTCAGGATTCAGCCCTTGGCATATGCTAGTTCAGATCCCTGTAATTACACCCTGCTCTAAATACGAAACAGAACTACCTACATTATTATGAGGAATATGAAATAGGCTTTTTATATTCAATGTCCCGGCAAAACAAGCACATTGAAATCACAAATAATCCAAACACACTTCGCACATAAACCTCAGTCTGGTAGCTCAGTAATATAATATCAACCTTTCTGAGCTGAACTCTGTACATCCAAAGAGTGCTCATTATGCTTAAACTTAACTCTAAGAGTCAACAGCGGTGCTAGTGGCTCTGTGAGGTTACTTAAGCACAAAGGCACTCTGAGGTAAATTCTAACGTCAGCATGCTAACATCTGTGTACTATAGCCAGAGGAGACTGTTGGCCAAAGAGCAAAGGGAGCAGGTGCTTGCTCATGGGCACACCAGGGCTTTTTTAATAGATGGAGGAAAGAGTCAAATTAAATTTCTGTCAATTACTGAATGGAACCCGACCTCCATCGTAAGAGGCTTGTGTGCTGGATGGCCTACTTTCAGCTCGAGTTCAAAGATCAAGGATATTGAAAATATCTGATGATTCGACGTACATAGCGGCTCAACTGCATCCTGCCAATCTGAAATGCAACTGTGTACACCGTGCCAGCTCTAAAGATTACAGCACAGCCGCTCCATCCAGATGTGCACAGCCAATGTGGCTGCAGTGAAAGCTTTGTGCAAAATTAATTCATTGGCTACATCTGAACTCAGGTACACAGCCCAGAAAAGGGGATTGCTCACAGGGAATTTATTGACCATGTGCTCTAAATAAGTTATCCAAGACGATGTGTATGCAGACACCATAACCGTCCGACCTAACAAAATGTTTTGGATTCAAAAATAGCAGTTTATCATAGCATGTGTGTACCCACATGAAGAGCTTCTGTAAACTGAAGTAAATGTATACACACAGAAAGTCACACAGTGTGAAAAAGCTGATTTCAGACTTCTTCTGAAGCTAAAGTTCAGTGGCATGCTGGCTTTTAATAACTTCCTATCAGGAAGTCTAATCTTGCCCTCTTGAAAACGTCTCAGAGCCAATATGAGCAGTGCCAGAGAGAAAAGGATACAGATGAGGGAACGGAGCATAATGAATTAAAGAAGATAATATTAATTTGAGTGTGTGTGTGTGTGTGTGTGTGTGTGTGTATTTTCCACTGACAGTTCTGTAGTGAGTCTTGGCGGCGGTAACAGTTCTGCCTTACCAGAGCTGCTCAAATCAAGCGAGATAAAGCTGTCAACAACTCTGCCTCAACAGACCACACATACATGTAAATGTGCTTGTGTTTATATGTGTATCCATTTGCACCAAAGCGCAGCAGAACAGATACAGCAAACCAAATCCACCCGCTATCGCTGACACATGCAATAACACTGGGACACTGAGGGAATTGTGAAAGCGTATCCACTGTAGTTTAATGCCTATACAGATCCTCATAATTCAAATGTAAAAGTTACGGTTTAACACAGAAAAATGCTTCCTATTTAACACACTGAGCTAATTTTGACAGCTGCCATCAAGCCAGTAGTTTTTGTAGGAGGATATCAGAAGAGGTTGCAGTAATTGGTCTCTCCCACTTTCCAGCAGGTCTTCTTGTTAGGCTTTAGGCAGAGGAAGCCAGCTTAAATCCTGGTGGCATTTTGTGCCCTTTACTTTGACCTGGATTCATTGAAACTGTGAGCATGAAGTCTTTATCTTCAGACTCTAGAAACCAGTTAAAAGTGTATGAATGCTCTTCAGGAAGCTTTTCTTTTTCTTTCTTTGTACACCTTGCAGTATAATGCAAGTAAATGTAACAGTGTTTGCTTTAACCCCCCCTCTTCCACTCCTTATCTTGTATCCATCCAACAAACCTTGCTTGGTGAGGACTGGGGAAAATTGCTGTTTTTGGTTTTTTCCTTTTTAATATATTTTGGGGAATTTTTGTGCCTTTACTTAATAGGCCAGTTGAAGATAGGCAGGAAAGAGGGGGAGAGAGAGAGAGAGAGAACATGGGGCTATCGTGCGCCCTGATTGCTGTTTTTAATGTATAATTTTGCTTGTTTGCCTGTTGTATGTGCATTTATTGTCTTTTATATCGTCTGCTGTTTTATGAGCTTGATATCTGTTGCCATGTACTTCGATTTTGAGTGCCCTTTATGACCCGGTACCCAGCTAGCTTTAAGGCTAACTGTGGCTTATTTGGATCGTTTCACCTAATACATTTTATTTAATTCTGGAAAATGATATGGTATCACTCACAAATTGAATACTGAGCTTCACAATGAAACTCTTTTATTGCAGCGTGATTGTCTTGGATTACATTATACTTAAAGTTACTCACAATACACCCATGAACTTTCTGTATTTGCAGGTTTCTTTAGGTCACTTAGGTGTTTGGTGAATGCGTTTCTTGATTTTCCAATATTACTTGTTTGCAGTAATATTATATATAATGTGTGCGTACCTGCTGATGGACAAGGTGCAGTCGATGGCGGGCCGTTTGGTCTTGGGGATGGAGTAGAGTGGGTAGCGGTCACCATGGCGAATCATCACTTGGACAGACAGCAGCTTGAAGTCAGCAGGACTGTGACCTGTTGGAGGAGATACCCGTCAGCATTCAATCCAACAAGTAGTGTAAAGAACTGCTATTTTCAGTGATAAGTGGCCATAAAAATTACTGGCCAGTTTTAAAATATACAGAAGGCCACACTTTACCCGTAACTATAAAAACTACATCAATAACACTGAAGGAAAAGTGCTCAACTGAGGACATCGACTGAGGGTAGGAGAGTTAATACACATCTTACAAAAGCAAATGTTAATTTAATTAATCTTGCAGACATGCCACATAAGCAGCAACACAAGAAACATCAAACTTATTTGTTCATTGGCTGTGAGTGCAAAGTATGGACAGTGGGCTCTGTGTGTGTGTGTGTGTGTGTGTGTGTGTGTGTGTGTGTGTGTGTGTTTAACAGTAAATTAAGAAGATGGAAGGAACCTGGACACTTTGAAAATGATCATGTCACAGGGAAAATAACACCACCTGAAAAAAACGACTTGTTCGTGATTGATTTTCAATGACTTCCAATCTAAATCTAAAAGGCGTAATGGATTTTTCTTCATTGGAGACAAAACTGCCATCCAGAGATAAACAGAGTAAAATTCAATTAGCGGTGGCTGGTATAACTTGTCTTCGGCAGTGAAGGATATTCGTATGATCGCCTCGGGCTGTGCTGCCTTTTCAGTAGAGGAAAAAAATAAAACAAGGCTACATGCCGCTGTGCTGTAGAGACAGAGCACTGCAGTATTATGGATGATGCAATCTAGTGGAAATGACTCTCGTACAATTAACACATCCCCCGAGTCCTGACACACTAAATCTGACATTATTACTATATTAAGTATTTATACGCTGTCCATCAGACCGGGGTGATTCTAGCAGCTGATCTAAATTTGTTTTTAATGCTCTGAAACGGTGATGCTGTGACACTTGCTGCTGCTTAGTTGGAAATAATTAACTTAGTAAGTTCATCGAGTGTCGCTGGTCTCATAGGAGTTAAGATTTAAAGTCTTTCAGGAACATAAATTGTAGATGTAACCACAAAATCACATATTGCATCCACATGCTTGCAGTCTTTAGTTAGATTAGATTTGATTTGTGTGTGCAGGTCCCACCCTCCCAGGCCTGTTCGGTGCGGTTGGGAGTGTTGCAGTAGCCATAAGCCTCAGATATGGGGTTGGGTTCCTGGGTGTGAGGCACCGGGAACACTCTCTTTCTGCTCTTCCCCAGACCCACGCCAACACCTCCATCTGCAGCCTGGAAGGGTCGCTCCTCCACTATGGGGGTGGTGGGGATCAGGTTCACTGCAACAACAAAAAAAGAAAGAAAATGAAAGCTTGCCTGGAGAGGTATAAAGAAAGTGAGTGGAGGCCAAGTTAAAAAATAAGGAAAATAGAGGAAAACAAGGCTCAACAAGCTCAACAAGGCTCATTGTTAAGCTCCACAAACACACGTGTGCAACCACAATTATGGCTATCAAACCTGAGAATTCAAGACTGAAGGTTGATGATGAGCTTGTTGGTTTGTGGTGGCCCCAACCCAATCACGTAAATGTAAATGTTTTAACAAAGAATACATGTGGCTTTCTTCTTCAACGGGAGCTTTCCTGTGTGCACACTGTAGATTTGTTGAGAGCTCTGGCAACACAGAAGGGAGCACGACTTGTGACCACCTGAAAGTTGGCATGAAAGTTCCACAGAGACCATGCTACAATCTCAGAAGTCTACAGCTATGCTAGCAGCTCTGTGAGGCACAATGGTGCTTTGAGCTAAACGTCAGCATGCTAACATGTTCACTGTGATAATGCTAATATGTTCGCCATTTTGTTTAGTGTGTTAGGATAGTTAACATTTGCCAATTAGCTCTAATCATAGGTATCAACCAAAGTACTGGACAAATTAAATGAATCGAACCTGATGATGGCGCTAGATGAAAGATTAAATGGATCACCGAAGGAATTTTAATTTCTCCTGGAGGAAACGTGAACATCTGCGCCAAGTTTTATGGCAATCCGTCCAAACAGCTGTTGAGACATACGCAACGTCACCAAATAAGAATACATCTTCTGGGAGCAATAAATTCCTGAACAAAACTGTGCAACCCATCCACTGGATGCTGGGATATTTCTCTGGATAAGGGAGAACTCTGACCTAGATGACAAGTCGAGGGATCATCAAAGTCATTTGGATTCCATGAGACCATGGATATCCCAAATTCCATGGCAATCCATACAACAGGAGTTGATGTATTTCACTTAAGACAAAACTGTGGAAGAAAGATTTACAGGAATAATTCAAGAAGAAAAGTAAAAAGGCCGCCTGATGGAAAGTGCCTAAAATTAAGAAAACCAATTCAACTATGTACATCTCCATGTCAACAGCTCTGTACCCCAAAAACCCCTCACTGCTACCAGTGTGTTGCCTGGACGACAGTGACCTGTGACCCCTGGGAGAAATGGTCCAATAGGAGCAGAGATGTTGTGGGAACTGGATGGCCCATTCACAAAGATCCAACTCTAAAGAAAAAGAAGTTGAACCCATACGGCCCTTTGGCAAGACAGATATCCAAGTCCTGCTTATGTCTCTCACACACACACACACACACACACACACACACACACACACACACACACACACACACACAAGCTGGCAAGTCAACTGTGCAAATATTACATCCTGCTGCAGAGAAAGAAGAGGCCCTGCCTGATAATAAAGCACAAAGAGCTAACGGTCCTTCATTGCTATAACAACCCTCAGATTGAAATGATCCCCAGTGTAGGTGTATAAATAGTGTGCGGGATGTCAAATGTTACACACTGTCTTTCTCTAGCGTTCACACAGTCACTGCAGTTTTCCACTTCCCTCCCTCTACTTCTCTTACCTCTTCTCTCCAGCTGGGCTCACCCCAGTTGTGTGTGTCGCAGACAGGACATTCTTTGCCGCTCATGATTGCTCTACACATTTTCTCCCAGGATCATGTTTTTGTGGGAATGAGGCCGACTCCTTCCGATATCCTTCTGAACCATCAATGTGATGTTCATGAAAGTGAATTTTGCCAAACACTAAAATAGCGTCAATCTCAAGCAATGAAAGAAAACTAACTGACAGAAGGTTTAACAAACATATGAACTATTTATCAAGGGAAAAACGCCAAACCTTTACTGGTTCCGACTTCTCAAATGTGAGGCTTTGCTCCTTTTCCCAGTTTTATATCTTGCCTTAGATCGTTTGGTTGGACACAAGAAGCAATCTAAAGACATCTTCCTTAGGCTCTGGGAAACTACGATGGCTATTTTTAATTAGTTTAACTGGACTTTTTATAAAATCAACTATTTAATCGGAAAAATACCTTAATTATCTTTGAGTTCTGGACAAAACAAGCAATTCGAAGATGTCACAATTGTGACGCTCATTTCTTACTGTTTTCTGAAATTGTATAGACAAAACGATTAACCAATTATTTAAAAAAATAGACAGATTAATCGATGCTGAAAACTATTTTAGTTACAGCCCTAAAACTGCAATTACATCACATTGCAAGATGAAACACCACGGATGCCTATATAAAACTTAAAATGCTAATCCTGTTTTACAAACTGAAGGGAATTTTTTCAAACATTTGAGGATAAAAATAGATAAAACTTTCAGTGTCAACTGTAGCGAGACATTATTGTATCACTTCATCTGAACAGCTGTTGAAATGGCTACAGAGTGGGTTTTTTTTTTTTTCTAATTATCTTGTTTAAGTAGTAGATAAATACTGAAGTCAATCATGACTACTCATAAACAAAAAAAGTGTTTGAGGACAGCAAACTTAATCAATACTGAGAAACCTCATCAACCAGGCAGAAGCCTTGTCTTAAGTTAAACGAACACATTATGAATTCCAACAAAGCCAAGGTCCAGCCAAACTTTGTTGAGGTTTACTTATTTGTTTGGCATTTGTTTGGCATTGGGAACTACACCTAGAACAACACAGCAAGATATCTTCAAGTTAAATAGTGGTGAAGATCTCCATTTCTAGATTGGAAGTAGTAAGGTCTTCATTAAAAGAGTTTAGATTTTCTATATGAGGATTTCTGCATAAACTCACCACTGATGAGGAAGAAGAAAAGGTGCACGGCCACAGTGGAGACCATTTTGACGACTGCTCGGTAGCTTTAGGTCCAGCCATACAGACACACTGGAGCTCATTCATTACCACAACCTGTCCCCCTCTACGCTCTGTGCCCCATACTCTGCCACCTCCCACCCCCCACCCCCAGCTACCCATCCACACACACACACACACGCCTGCCCAGACTAACCAAACTTTTGGAGGCCAGCTCATTCACAGTCACCTACACAATGGGGCTTTTGTAACTCGCTGCCCAACACAACCAAGTGCATACACAGCAGTGGCACACAGAGCTCACTGTAGCACACAAACACACTCACGGGAAATTCACACACCCACTCTAAATGTGGCTGCAGTAATAAGCATTTAGGACTTAAAATGGGCTTCCAACTTTCCATCCACCTACATTTGATCTTATAAACACAAAAGGAGGCTGTCTGAGAGGGCTTTCGATAATGCTGACAACTCAGTTTGACATCGATACTGTTACATTTCTCTTGAATTTTAATGGTATAACACACACACACACACACACACACACACACACACACACACACACACACACACACACACACACACACACACACACACACACACACACACACACACACACACACGTACGTAGGCATCCATACTCCCAAATACAGAGCTAAATACAGTAGAGTCTGTAAATTTTCCTCCTCCACGTTTTGGTGAACCCATCATTATGCTCACACAGACACAGCTTGACTCCTACCTGGAGGCATAAGCTAAGATGGTGTTCTTCCTCAAAAAGGCACACAAACAAATTGTCAATTGCAATAGTCAGCTATTGCACCACAGTGATTGGGGGGTGAACAGGTACTCAGAATGTGGTTGGGCCTGAACTGAAGAGGGTGTGTTCCCACTTACCTGTCTCCAAAGTGTTGCGTGTTGGAGTAACCAGAAACCAGTGTAAAGGTGTAACAAATATTGACACAGACTCAGAACTGTTTATGTGTGGATGGAAATGGCAGCCTGCAGCTGGCCTTCATAATAGAGCTTCAAGTTCTCAATCTCTCTCTCGCTGTCACATGGCTCTCCCGTGCAGTCATCCAGGAAATCAGAGGTTTCCAGGTTCGATCTCCGGATCCTCTAGAGATAGTGTCTTTGAGCAAGACCCTGAATGCTTAACCGCTCCAGATGAGCAGGATGGCCCCCCTGCGTGGCAGCCTCTGCCATCAGCGTGTGTGAATGGGTGAATGTTGGCATGTGTTGTAAAGCGCTTTGAGTGGCCAGTAGACTAGAAACAAGCTGTATAAATGCTGTCCATTTACATTCATACAAACAGAATCACACTAAGTGTCTTGCTCACAGTGAACGAATCAAAAACAAAACTATTTACAACTGAAGGAGGCAGGACTATGTGGCTTTCTAAAAACTCGACAGGGATGCAAACCATATCTGATCACAGATTAACAGCCTGCTCAGTAAATTCAATGAAGCAGTAATGCTTGGCAATACAGCAAAAGCAACGGATGTACTGATAAGACCTCTCATTGCCCCCCTTGCTGATCCAAATCCCTCAATATCTTCTCATACAGAGTGTAATTTCATATTCAGTTTTATTTAAAGTAGCACAGTGGCTCAGTGGTTAGCATCGTCACCTCATAGCACAGCCCCACCCCTCCTGTGTGGACGTTCTTCCTGTGTGTTCTCACAATATCTGTGTGGGTTTCCGCTACGTTTCAGTTTCCTACCACAAGAAAATGCTTATTAGGTGAACTGTTGCCTGTAGATGACAATGTGAGTGTTACATCCCTTCTGCACCTGCAGTTTGGTTTAGTTGGCCCAGATAGCTTCATGGAGCGCTGAAATTGTGGAAAGCAAACAAGCAAGCAGAAAAAAGTATGTTGATTAGTTGTTTCTTTTCATTTACATGCCACTGTTGTTGGAGTACATGGAATCTATTGTTATTGATTTATTTGTATCAATGATCATGGAGTTTCACTCGTATTGGTCGAATTGAGTCGACTCCTAAATTTCTTGTATCGTGACATCCCTAGATTAGTTAGTTAATACAGTTCATCATCTGGGGGCCATGAATGTGTGTACCACATTTAACAACGAACCATGCAATAGGACTGACCAATATATCATATGGATCTGAACATGAACACATCACAAGAGACGCAATGAATAAGAAATATCATTTTATGTAGGGATGGGTATGGAAATGTGGTATTAAATGGACCCTGGAGCTACAGAGCGGAGTATTTATTATGGTGCTGAGCTCCTCCACATACACAAACATACACAAGCGCAGCGAAAATGGCTGATCAGAGAGTCCGCAGTGGAGACACTTAAGTGAACAAAGTGAAGTTAAGTCAAAAATGACTCGAGTTGACAACAACTAACTCGTCACTGGAAGTAAGTGCTCCTCTCTACCTGCAGAGAGAGTCACATCAGAGGAGGATAGAGGACAAGATGAATGACGAAAACTCTAAACCCTACTCAGTTTATGTTTTATTTTATTGATATTTTGTGTACAGCGAGATACTATTGAGTTTACATAGTGACTTTTCTATTGCCGCTCTAGAAACATCTGGTTTTTATTTAAAATATTCAATTCTTATCCAGTTCTGAATTTAAAGACAACCAGGCTGACATAGGAACTGCATAGCTAACACGCACAGTATTTGTGTATCTATCGCAATATTTAACATTGTTATTGCACATCACAGATTTTACTCATATAGTGCACGCATCATTTCAATAAACTAAAAAGTCAACCTGATGGTAGCAGTAGTGGAAAGGTCAGGTACATGTATCCAATGCTCTACCAATCCATCTGGGGGTTGTTGGCTCTAACCAGCTCTGTGATCACTCGTTTTAAAAGTCAATATAGCCGATCTAACAGCACAGCTGCTGTCACCGACCTGTATTTGTGTTCATTTTATCTGATACTGCAGAAATAAATTGATCAGCAGCCTTTGCAGGCAGGATCGTCAGCAGGTGTCAATGACTGTTACCATGGCAACATGGCTGTTTTATATCTGTGCATTTCTATGTTGAACTGTCCGTGAAAACAAATCTCCCTGTGGGACAATCAAGTTTAAATCTAATCTGAAATCTAAATCCAATCTCTTAGTTCAGAGCTAGCCTGGGGGCAGGGTTTAGACTTAAAATAAGTCAGTCATTATTTCTGTGAAACTGTCAGACGTGCATTAGACTAATCTCAGAGCCATTTGAAGACTGGCCTTTTGTTCAGAAACTAGCCAGATCTCAGCTGCACCCCCGTCTCTATCAGCGCAGGGACAGTCGGTCTGATTCAACAAGAGTGCGGACACTGTAGAAAGTAAGAATGTGAGGAATGTGGAGAGAAGAATCTGCAAGGTGCTTGGAGCTCTGCCTATTTAACACTGACTGACACTTGTTGAGGGAGCATTGGTTGCAAAGGTGATGAGCAAATCTCAACACGATCAAAGTTCCTGAACAGCATTATGTCTGATTCTATTTGAGGCACTGAGTGTAAATCTTTGTCTCTCCTCTCCCTCAAACATGCCACATTTCATTGCAGCTCTTTTTTTATCACTGTGCTTAAACCTCTCTCCTTCCTCACAGACAACCAACCTTTTTATATCCTCCCATGACATTCCACTCTCACTGTGAACCCACCAGCACTCCTGGAGCACTTAACTCCCCATCAAGCTCTACTTCACCTTTTCCTTCACTACTCAAAAACAGTTCCTGTTGTCTGTGTTTGAGTCCCTTTAATTCCCTGTCCTGCAGTTGTCCTCTCCTTTCCATGCTTCTTAGCTCTGTGGTCATTTTCCTCTGGGAGTCCCCCATGTGTCAGTCAGCGCCACATGGCTGACGTGTTCGCAGCCAGCCCGGTTTTAGGTAGCCTGGAGCCAGAGAGAGGCATTTACTCCGCCATCGATCATCATCCGTCACTCAGTGTCTTCACGCTAATGGCCAACAAACAATAAATACATGAATGGGCTCTTCTTAAGAGCGACTGCAGACCAAAATGCAGAGAGTGCAGACGATAAAAAAAGAACAGAAACATGGAACAAAAACAGAAGCTAACCCTCTATTAAACATGAGGAGAAATCCCATAAGCTTGCATCCCGTGCTTCTCCTGGATAATGGCTCAAATCCTTCTCTACAGTGTGTATGATGAATAAATGATGACAGCAGCTTTTCTCCAAAAGTACTGCTGATCAAAAAATAAAGTGAGGGCTGTTCTGAAAGAGAACCTTCCCGCAATGAACAAAGTCCTTTACTTTAAAATAAAATGTAAATAATTACATATCCACTGTGGAGGGGGGAGAAAAAGAGAGCATCAACTCTCAAAGACATGTATGCAAATACCTACACACTCCCAGTTATTGAAAGGCTGGTTCTCTCATCACAGCGTCTTTCTCTGTGGAAGTATTTTACAAAAGGAGATGATTACAGGGAAAGAGGTGAGAGTGGGTTTGATAGCGAGGCATTAATAATAACTTACACAGCAACCTCCTCTTACACGGTCAAGCACATGTTATTATCTAGAGGAGAGGGAGGAGGACGAGGAGGGAGGGAGCGATGGCTGTGGAGGCAAGTGTGTACTCGGGTTCTCAAACTGCAAACACTGGACGAGGATGAGTAAGAGCCTACTTGCTCTTGCTGTCTTTCGTCCACCTCTGATCTTGCATGGTACTTAAAGCAACAGAAGCAGAGAGAGGAAGGAGAAGTAGTGATAGCTTTCAGTATCACAAGCATACACATTTGAGTTTAAACAAGGAGACAGAATCGGGGGGGAAAACAGCTGAAGGAGGACAGCTCAGGGGAATTTTTTGGCAAACATGCGGTCCAAAATACCAGCACTGTCGCGCGGAATTCCACTCTAATCTTGTGTGTGAGCGAGCATGATTTATACCAGTCTAATCCTACAAGCTTGTTCAGAAACAAGCTTATGATCACCACAAACACTTCAGGAATTCAGCACGAAGTGGCTCAATCAGACATATTTTACATCCAAATACAAATTTGCATTTGCACTGCCGGCTTCATCGCACACTGTTTTTCCAATCATGCCTGTGAGGCTTGCAAATCCCATCCAGTGCAGGAGAGGCCGTCTCCATTTACTGAGCGGTGGTTTCCTTGCATTCACTGTGGCTGGCAGGGATACACCGTCTACACAATACCTACAGGAGGATGCTGAACAATGACTTGATGGGGAAGAGACCCAACTGTGTACACCTAGGGATTCCACAGCAGATGTGAGTGTGTTGCCACAGACTCTCCCGAGGGTTTCAGAGCATCCAGAGGCCCACTGTTGGTGCTGGATATTTATAGGAACCCTATAGGGGATTCTGCTTTGTTTCGGTTTGAATAGGGCCTCTCGAATGGGAAAGCAATGAGAGGATATGCATGTACGAACATAAACACACATACAAACAGAAGAGAACTCTGTTGAACAAATTTTTTTTTTCCACGTTAAAATCTGAATATTGGGCCAGGGCTTCAGAGAGAGAGAGAGAGAGAGAGAGAGAGAGAGAGAGAGAGAGAGAGAGAGAGAGAATGAGAATGAATATGTAAATTCGTTGAGTTGAGCACATCACACAGATTGAACTTACAGAACTGGAGGCTCAGACTGATGATGGCCAGCGCGGCCCCGCCCACCACCACCAGGAGGAGGAAGCGGTTACGAGCCAGCATCTTATCATGTGATTGGTCCGCTTCCCTTTCCGTCAGCCATCCAGAACACGGCCCATCCCTGCAGTCTGGACACAAAAGAGTGAGTGGGCGAATGAGAATGCATATAATGTATTACAATGTTAGAATCTGGTTGTTTTTCTCAAGTGTATATTTCTTTATGAGAGTAAGCTCATGATGAGCAGTTGGCTTTTTTTTTCAGTTCATTAGCTGGAGCCCTTGATCCCTAGCACATGGATTGACACAGTCTGACAGGCCCCAGAAGTTACATCTTATTAACAACAAACTTTTAGCAGCTAGAGCTAAAGACACTGTTTTGGTTGAGGAAAACCACGGAGCCACGCGCAGGTAAAGATGCTTAGAGAGATGCAGAAGCAGTATCATTAGGGAAGTTTCAGTGAATCCCAAGTAACTCTTCTTTGGAGCCCAGGAGCTTAATAGCAGTGACAGAGCTGCCTCATATTCAAGGGAACAGGAAGGAAGTGCTTAACATTAGAGATAAACACGGAGAAGAGAGGAGCCATAATTTGGGCATCAAAGGTAACAATCTGTCTGGGTTGTGGAAAAAAATTTAACATGCCTTCAACTTTGTAAAAATTGTCAGATGGTCTAAATATTTTTCAGTGTCAATGTCTGACATTCACTGCATTATGAGAGCCATTAACTGTAAATGACTTCCCCAATGCGTCCTGGCGACTTTAAGGTCAGTTAGTCATTTCCTACATGCCCTGTAACGCCCTATAATAAGAGTGCAATGCAAAGGAAGCAGCAATATGTCATTACATTATTCTCATGATCTTACTCATAGCTTAAACCTTTATTGCTTGTTGCTTAAACATAAAAGGGTACACTCTGCAGTAAGTGAAATAAAAATCTAACAACTGGATGGCTCACAGTCTCCGTCTTAGGTTTCCAGTGCCACACGTATGTTCAGCACAGACAGTCTGTACCATTTCCCACCATAAACCCAGCAGTTATACATGTCCATGAATAGTCTGTGCAAGGGCAGAGGCTTGGCATCCAAGCAGAAACATGGGGGGAGAACCAGACTAAAACTGCAGTAAATGCAGCCCTACACGATAAACCCTACCATTAGGCGCTCTAAAAATACTGGCAGCTCGGAGTGTCCAAGCCTACGTCTGACCAAGGTACAGTGAAACGATGCTTCAGGCGGGACTGGATCAACATTTATGCCCCTCCTGTCCCACTTCACTGTCTGCGACCACCAACCTGTAGCTCCAGGATGCGCCACACCAAACTCCAGTCAAAATGCTGGCAGTTTAATGCTGTTACTTATCAGTAAAATGTATAAAGCAGTCAAATATCAACAAGGTATTTGTACAAGAGACACACCTAAAAAAAAAAAAAAACGAAATATAAACTTCAAACCACAACTGTCACAGTTTGCTGTCGCCGTTTAACTCCGCGCTGGAGGAGCATTGTTGGGTCTAATCTTAATTTCATGAGATGCTAATTCACGTAACGATATTGTTTGAATGCCGAATCCAAGAGTGAATTATAACTATTCCCAAACACATAAACTCGTGTGCGTTTGTCAACAAGCAAAGCGACACTGACACGTCAAATGTTTACCATTTCTTGACGTGACAAACGCACGCAGTTCAGTTTAATACGCGACGTTACTGGATAAAAGTGTCTGGTTACGACGGCTAGTTAACTAGTTAGCTAACCGTTAGCTAGTTAGCTGCTCCCACTCGTTAATATTACACGTTAGCCAAACAATCCCAACGACTGGCTGACACTGCTCATGGAGCTATTGTTTGTGTCATGTGTTATTGTGGACTTCTCCAAACTTTATTTTCTCGCTACTTGTTGCTTCAAAGTGCAGGACTCGAGACCTGACATTACCGTGCCGATGTGTAGCTTTTGTGTTGCTATTCACCGAGCGAGCAACCGAGTCAAGGAATTAAAATTGCCCCTTCAACACTCGTATTCACCGCAGAAGACCAGACACTGCATGCAGGTCTCCGCTCGCCCCAGACGCTCCACAAAATAGCATTTCTGACATGTTTCTCACCTGCAGGAACTGAGTGTCTCAGAGCCACGGAGAACCGGGTTAAACACTTGAATCCAGCGCTTCGGTTTCTCCGGTACGACCGACTGCCGACAGAGCGGCACAGACCGGCGTCAAGTCAGACGTAAAACGCAGCAACACTTCCTGTGACAGCTTTCAAAATACAGCTGCTGCGTGAATATGCTGCCACAACCTGCGCATTATTGGAGGCAGCGTGTGTGCTATGAGATGTTACATAGACACATAGACACACACACACACACACACACACACACACACACACACACACACACACACACACACGCACACTAATCCACATGAATCCTATAAATATAGCATTTCATTACTTCACATGATATTTGCACTTGCAATATACAGTGTGGGGGGGTCTTTGTTGTGATGTTCTAACCCTCCCTCTGTGTCAACCCCCTCTCTCTTATGATTGCCTGAATGAGTAAAAATAATTAATGAATTACACCTGATAAACAGGTCTGGGAGTACATAACACATGATTTGACATTTAGATCACCAAGGCTTACTGAGTACAGCACTGGGGCAACTGAATGTGGTTTTCTGTGGTAGTTACATTACATTCACGCATACAGAGTTGTGAGAAATCAAATAGATGCAGGATATTTCAGGTTCTGTTTTGAGAACAAAGGCACATTACAGGCAACGATATGCTTTTATTTTGAAAATAAAGTGTACAGTCTTTCGGTACTGCTTTAGCTTTCTCTTTCTAACTTGACAGTGGTAGAAAAGCGGGTTTAGCTGTGTGGTGTGTGGAGAACCAGCCTAGCCAAGATCCCAACCTCACTGCCCCATCTACTGGACCAGAGACAGCAATGCACATGTTGCCTTCAAGGTCCCCTGGTCGGTTATATGTGGTGTGTTCAAATGCTTTTGTAAATGAGAATAAAATAGACTCCGTTAACAGTGACATTTTTGTGAAGGCAGATTTATTTGACAAATAAACAGATACAATTAACCACAATACAACATTTAATTATACTAATATAACATATTTTTCTTCCTGACAGTTTTTATTAGCTCTTTTGTTCTGAAGGGAATATCAAATTGAGAGCCAATTAGGTGCCTTTGTTTTTTTAGGCCTACAATCAGTCTTGAGTGGATTGGTGGATTGGAGTCATTGATTGGAGTTTGAATTACACTGATAATATATAACGTCCATTCTCCTCCCACGATGCTATCACTAACATGACCTTGTACAGGTTTGGAGAGAAAGACATTCATATAAACACTGTTTTCGAATGTATTGCTTGTTTGGAAATATATTGGATCTGCTGACATATAAGCTGAATAAAGGAGGTTGACATCTTTAATGTCAATAAACACCTGAGGGAGCAGGATGCCTCCCTGGAAGCTTGTCATGACATTATGAGCGAGAGAAGAATCCATAGAACTTGTTACTGTAACATTTCTGATGTCAGTCATGAGCTCAGACTAAAACATACACAATAGATAAAGATGAATGAGACATGGTAATTATTATACATGAAGCAATAACACAAAAGTAAATTGCTTTACAAACAGGTTAAATGTAACTGAGTCTCTTTCTCTTGACCATGGATCTAAAATACTGGTTTTGTATTTGCTGACAAAGGAGATCCAAACCACTTCAAGTACTGATCTTAGTTTTGCATGACTGAACATGTTAACAAAAACTGTGAGTTTTTTCTAGATATCAAATTATTCTGGATTTTAGCTACCTTTCTGCTGCCCAACATTAGTGTTTTCTCATGTACTGGGCTATTTGTACTGTACTAATTCTAATTGTATGCCACTTTCTACTTCAGAGTGAAATATTGCCCATTTTACTCCACAATATTTATTTGACAGCTGTAATTATTTATGAGCATATAAAATATGATACATTGTTATACAGTACATTAAACCACCCAGCAGTATATAAAGCAGCTAGAAACAGCTCCACATCTGCCAACTACAACATTAAATTAAATTGAAACTTGATGTAAGAATGCATCAGTAATAATAATTCAATGGCATAACATATACAGGTTTAATCTATACAGAGTAATGTAGTCTGCTGTATGTGCTTTTACTTACATACATTTTGCTGATGATATTTACATACTTTCACTACAGTGTTGAATGCAGAATTTGTACTTGTAATCAGAAACGGATTAACACAGTATGGGGCCTTAGGGTGAATACATTTGAAGGGCTTCCCTCCTGCCACTTTACATGTAAAAAGGGACATTTACTATGGGTATATAGACCACAGATGTACATGAATCTATAGCTAAAGTACAGGCTCAACACACATACTACATAAGTATGTAAGACCCAACCAAAAAGATCTTACACCATAGATATGAATAAAAAATAAATATAAACAAATATGAATTCAACTCACATCATGCAAAATATCATCATTTCTAACATAAATGGCCTGTATGAGGCTACATACAAAAATGCTTATGTACTGTGGTTATGGTGGGGAGTTTGACTAAAAACTAAAACAAAAAAAAATGCATTTTTACACCATCTATTATCTCTATATCTGTTATTATTACATTAAAAACCAACACAGGTTGTACTTTTTCACATTATACTCAGACATTAGAGAAAGAAAGAAAAGAAAGAGAAAGAAAGAAAGATGTCCTGGACTGCATCAGAATGGATTTATACATTAAATACAACTAACTGTTGTTTCTATAGCAGCAACAGTAACGTTTACAACACCAAAGTCACTATATAAACCCAATAATATCTCACTGCAACAAATCTAAAATGTCAGTCAAATAAATCATATTCTTTACATCAATGTAATGGAGTATTTTTACAGACTGGTATTGGTACTTTTACCAGTAAATGATCAGAATACTTCTATTGAACGATACAGTCTGAGTTTATGTTATTCGTTTGTGTTATTTTATTAGCATTGCCTTCTTTCTTTGTATAGTTGTAACACTATACCTTCTAACCACCAAGTTTTTTTTCATCTTATTCTGAAACAAAAAGAAGAAACTACAGAACTATGAGCACAAGCGGAATTTTTTCCAGGTCGTGTGTATTCTTACTCTTTTTATGGTAAAAATAAGACTGTCTGGAGCAAGCTGCACACAGACACTGAAAGCAGAAAAGTGGATTATGCCCCAGGAGCGGTTGAGAATTTCTATTGTTTGTGTATGTTGTTTCAGCCATGCATTATAAATGGCATAGATTCAAGCAGATCACAGACTTCATTCTTTATTATTTCAAAACTTTTACAGCCACATTTTGAGATTCAGGGGGTGAATGTTTGATACTTACGAGACAGATTCTCGTTGGAATATTGCTTTAAAGCCCCTTCATGTTGTTTATGTGGTTATTCAGATGGCATAAGGGTTTGAGACAATCACAAAAATCGGTGTAGGTTGTATTTGTTGCTTTCAGCCCTTCATTGCCCGGTAGTGGCGTACATTGCTTTGTCCCACAGTGTCCTTTTTGATACTACCACTGTGGGGCGCTAAAGTCAGGAAATGTTAAATCCTATAGGGAGCTTCAAATTGTGTTTCAGGAGGATTGTGGGAATTATTTAAATTCAGTCAAATGTATCTTTACCTAGATTTTACTGTTGTTATGAAAGTTTAGTTTATTTAGAATTACCTCTTGCAGTCTTTTTGGATATGCAAAAGTGCAGCTTTAAAGTTAGGATTTTGAAAATGAGATGAGTGGTACAAAGTTAACGGCCTGGTCCTCCCCAGACTACAGCTGACAGTCCTGTAGCGCTGCCGTCTGGTTGCTACTAATCAGTGTCATCCTGCCTGCAGCACGCCGCTGTCTGCTCATGTGGTTAGCAAATTCTGCAAAGAGGCACTGAGTTTACTCACATTCAGTCTCCGTCAGAGCAAGGCACTGAGACGTGACTCGAAGACGGAGAGAAAAACAAGCTTATAATGGTGCTCGGTTATCAGCAGGACAACACAGTGTGTCACAATGCATTCTTAGTCAACTCACCTGGTTGAATCACAGCTAATGCACGCCAAAATCCATTCTTCATTTCAGCATTTTTCGACCATTGTCTAAGACGTACAAACCAGTCTTCAGTTTCCTACAGTGATGAATTTTTACATCACCGGCAGGATATTATGTGTATGCATGACTTTTACATTTATTTTCAACGTGAAAAGTGGAAGAAAAATATAAATAAAACTATTGTATAGTTAAATTCTGACCACATTTTCTCACTCAAAACCTAATTTTCTCATCTTCTCACATAATTTGAAAGGCGACTCCAAAAAGCAACTTAATTCAGCCATTATGTAGTTTTATTGATTTACTAAAAAATCAGCTCCTGGTCTACAAAAAGCTTCTCATTTTCACAATTTGCTGCCAGAATGTTATTTATGCAAAACAACAGGTAGAATGTTGGGCAGCCAGCCCATATACTGACTGATGGATCCTGCAGACAAACTCAGCAGAGTAGTTTCATTTGTTTGCTTCTATTTTCTACTTTATATTCTGTCATTGAGGTACCCTCATATTAAACTTGCAATAACAACAAGAAGTGAACACAAAATTGTTATTGTTATCATTCATTTAGAGTCGTGTTTGGGTCCACCTGATGAATATGAGTCCAATATTCACTCTCAAAACAATGCTGAGAGCTGTGAGAGTGACCCAAAACAATACAGTTGTAAGCAGACAGCTAAACAATGAGCTGAAACTCACTATGAAGCTCTGTGAAGCCGAGGAGAGCTGCAGGTCCAGTGTCACATCCATTTGATACATTATTATTACAAAAAATATTGATTATAGACACTTTAAGGGAACTGTTTGACTTTTTTTTTTTTTTTTTTAAATATAAGGCTAGAGGCCAGCAGCCGGTTAGCTTAGCTTAGCATAAAGGCTGCTTCACAGACACAAGAGTGGAATCAATGTCAAGTGGGGTATTTCTTAGAATGCTGAACTATTTCTTAATAATGTCATCGTCATGTCAAGTTTTTTAGTTATTTGACTACAACACATTCAGAAACACCAGGTTGCAGCTCAGTATGATTGCTTACACTCTTTTGTGCTTCATGACAAGTCACACACTTTCTCACGAATTGTACGGACTGCTTGGGGCATTAATCTTCCTTTGAAGAACTTATGATGCCCCTGGTTGGCCCCGGTGTGGCATTTGCTATGGGTCTTTTGCGTCTCCAGAAGGGTCCCCGGAACAAACTTAGCTAAGTCTGTGATTACTGATGATTGAATCAGGCATCCCAGAGGAAGCTCCCAGGCCTTCAGTGGATCATTGTCTCCAGCTTCCTCGCTCCTCTGCTCCAGTAATATCTGAAGGTATGGCAGTCATATGAGGCGAGCTGCTGAACGTGCAACCACTTAACTTGACCTTTTTCCTTCCCACTCTACTCTGCACCAATAGAAGTCATGGGACAGGGATGACAGGGATGGTGTGGGTGATTGGGAATGGCATGTCTGTGTGTGTGTGTGTGTGTGTGTGTGTGTGTGTGTACTTGTGTTGCCATGTGAAAGATTAAAGATGATATATAAATATAAGAGTGTGTAATATGTCGTTGTTACCTCCCAAAGGGTGCCCTTCATATAATAAGATGTAAATGCAGTCCAGTGCTGATGCTGTGTTGGTATGATTTCTTAAGAATCCAAATCATGCTTGGCAGCGAGACGTGTATGAACGTCATGCGATACTGATTTGTATCAATTCTAACAGCCGGCGGTGAGTGCATGCCTGCTAGCTGCTTTCATTCTTTTTCATGAGTTGCATCTCTCAGCATACGAGTGGAGGTGATTATATAACAAATATTCCTTGTTATCCTATTGTTCACTGTCCTTTTTGTAAGTGCAACAGAAGAAAGTCCTTGGATGTTTATTTTCACTTCCGCAAAGTAAAATTACAGCATGAGCAGAACATTAAATGGATGAGTAAAACAGCTTTATACCAATTCTCTGTATCTTACCATCGACCATATTACCTCAGAATACTCCAAATTTGACTTTGTCCAATACTGCTTTGGGCCCAAATACCTGCAAAACTGATGACATTCCCATCATCCTCTGCTGTACTTTGTGTTTAGTGCTAATTGCAAATGTTAGCATGCTAACACACTATATTAAGATGGTGAACATAGTAAAACTGTTTCTACAGTAGCCCAGAGCAGACAAACCAAACACTGGCTGTAAATAGGGCCTTTCGTGTTTTTCACCACCGTAGTGTCTCCTGCACTCTTCACAGCCCGTTCTCATTCCCAAGTTGTCAGATACAGACGGTCTTCTGTTAGTTGTCATTTGCAACTTCACCAAAACATGCCACTAAATGGTCCTGTAATCCAAGTAGGGACAAATGAGAATATTTGAATCATTGTGTTTTTCTTGTCTTGCATCAATTTGTGCCTCGTCTGCATTCATTTATGGTGGAAAAGAATTTATTTATGTAAAGGAGTTCACATTTTCAGATGACCATTGAAAACATGAGGGAGGTTGCAACCATTGCTTTTGAGGTTGCATTCTGCCACCACCCACTTCATGTGCAAAAGCATTTACTCCAAATATTGATGGTGATTTTATCCTGCGTCCTCCCCGAAATCTACTCCCATTCCTGGTGGGTAGGATACGGGTGCCAGGGCACATGTGAGCAAAACACGGGTATCTCTTTAATGACTGACAGCTCCGCCGTCACGTGTTACACACATAAACCCAGTGCCCTGAAAATGGTTAAAGTTTAACTGGTGTTGTCCTGATAGATTTCACTTATGTACAAAAAGAAGCATAGATATTTTCTCCTCACAACAAAACAACAAGTGCTCATGGCTATAGAATGCTGTATGATTACTTTTACATGCACACTTAAACCTGCGTAAATCCTCAACCAATGCATGGTAAGAGCGTAGTATGAAGGGAAATTGTTTTTATCCACAAAGTACTGGTTCAGCTGCCCAGATGGTCAAACAACGGTAGATCATTGATGCTGTGTTGACTTATCACATGTTCCAGAAAATTCTCTTGAGAGTGATAGTGTAGAAAGTTTGTTTTTCTTTTCTCTGCATTTCTATCCATCCAGGCCACATAGTGTCAATAAGGAGAAGTGAAATATAAGAATAAATACATGTTATCTATTTAAAGTAACCACATTCTTTCTCTCAGTCCTCTTAATGATGATGTGAATTTACAAAACATATATACGTTTAATATTGTACATCTATAAGAGGTTGTTATAGAAGGTATATAAACTAGTCTCCTAATATGGTGGCTGTGACACATACAACTGGCCAGGGATTACTTCACGGCGAGGGATTCCCCAAATCAATTTCCTTTATAAGGGAGCACCCTAATATGGTCGACACACAGCTACAAATTCACTGTCTCCCCCTAATATAGAAGGGACAGGAAGCTCCGTGTTTGACTCAAAGGGACACACGCCTTGCCAGCTGTGTTTACAACATATTCATGACAAGTGGCTGACTGAAGTGGTTTTTATTCTGGGAGCTTAGAATACACATAGAATTTTACAGATATCAGATATACAGATAATACTGTATTGGCATATCAATAATAAGTTCTTAATTCAAATTAATGATGACATTTCCAACAACTTTGTATAGTTATGAATTTGACTAAATTTGCCTTGGGTTGGCAGGGGCCACCTTTTGACCAAAAAAACTTAAAGAATACAAAAAAGAGACCACTGTGGCTCCAAGTGACAATTATAGGATAATATTGAATGCCAAAAACCTACTATAACAGTAGTACAAGTAGAGAAGGGTCATACAGTCAGTGATGTGAATCAGTATTGTCCATTATAAAGTTATTTATAAAATTATAAATGATAAAGTTAACTAAAGGTTGTTAACATTAGCAAACAACATACACTGGTCATGCCAGACCAAGAAAGAGTTTACTTAATGGAGAAAGAGTGTGTTTGGGTGATAAATCCAACAAATCAATTCAAAAACAACAGACAAGCCCCTTCCTGATAAGTACAATATGTCCACATCCTCCCAAACATGCTTTGGCTGCTAAATTTTGGCCGTCACGCTGTTTGTGCTCAGAGGCCAACCAAAAGCACCGGGGAGAATGTTTGCTCTCAAAGTTCAGACTAACATTTTATTTGACTATTTCCAGACAGACCTGTACGGAAGACACCAAGATGTTGGCCTCTGCCTCGACGGCTAAAACAAACACCAAGCAAGCAAGCAAGACCAAAATTGCAGCTCCTTCACAAACAGGCACCCACAGCTCATGTTTCCAGAGTTCATGTTCCCATTCTGCTCAGCATTCCCAGTATTGCAAATTCTGCACTGCACAGTTTCATGGGCTTACAGTCACTCAGAGTCACAAGTATTTGGTGCATCAATAGATTTTTGGGACTCTGACCTCCCTACCAGGTAAGAGATTGTGGTAGTGTCACAACAAATCCAATAAGCATTATTATTATGCACTGCCAACAAACCTTTACCCTTTTCTTAAGTGCTTTAGACCACTTTTCAAAGATCTTGCAGTAAAGAACCTGGCTGTGAGAGCAGGCCTGGTTACATAAAGGCAGTAATAAGCACCCACACACAGAGAATCACAGTCTAACTACCTTACTGCGGATTAGAATCATTAGAGCAGTGATTGTACAGTGGATGGTTTGGGAACGCACGCTATCCAGGGAACAGCACGCTGATTATCACTCAACAAGAACAAGAAGTTCTTTAGAAACTCCAAGGATGTCAACTTTTATGATCCTGATTTTTCCTTTAGGTCCAACAGGTTGACCCTTTTGGCTGTTAGTGAGATGTCTTGATGACTACTGGATGGATTGCTGTGACATTTTATAGAGACATTCATGGTCCCCAGAGGTTGAACCCTAACAACTTTGGAAATCCTTTTCACCTCAAGGTTGATATTTGTGCTTCTGGGTGAATGTCTCCAACCACTGGATGCATTGGCATAACATTTGGCATATGCATTCATGCTCCCCTTTGAGGAATTGTAATAACTTTGGTGATTCCTTAATTTAATAATTTAATAATCTAGTGCCATCATCAGGTCAGAAATACTTTTTGTCCACCACTTTGATTTGAAATATAAAATATCTGCAAAACTAAAGGTTTTCCTCAGCTGCACTTAGTGGGATTTAACAAGTGTTAGCATGCTAACAGGCCAAACATTGAGCAGGGTAAATCCAATAAGCTGAACACCAGGATGTTATTGTTACTTTGAGCATGTTAGCGTGGTTGCAGACTCTTAAGTCTTGTTACACTTCAAATCACAAATATATGTGTCATTTGTAGCGCGATATGCAAAACACAAATACATTTCATAATTTTGGAGCCAGCTCATACTGGAATCAAGGACAGGCTGTTGTATGCAAATTTATTTTAGCGTTGGATGTAGTTATTGGGTTTAGATTTTATTTTATTTTATATTAAAATAAAGCCATATACTACAAAAGGAAAATGTTTTTTTTTTTTTCCCTCTACAGACGTTTCAAGGAGAAGTAGATAATGTGTAAAGTCATTGTTCTCGGTGTCCCTACTTACTCAGTTTGGCTTTTTATGACTGTTTCATAAAAAGATTTAACAGACATGTCATGTGCATTAATGTTGATCTATGAGGAAGATGCCGTGATAGTACTACTGCAGCTTTTATATGAACAAAGAATCAGATTGTTCCAGAACACATAAGAAAAAAATCTGGATCGATGACCCCAGCAGACACACTCTCGTGCCTTTTTTGCCTTTCATACAGTCAGGCAGTAACGTGATTACATGAGAAACTGTGGCACATGATCTGGCCTGCTTAAATTGCATCTGTAATCATGAAATTAAGCGGCGTATGGATTTTATTCCGCTGCCCAAATTGGAAAACCTCATTTTCTGTGTACACTTGAGTCTCAGGCCTCAGTTCACCTCCCTCTTTCTTTTTTCTCTTACACACACACACACACACACACACACACACACACACACACACACACACACACACACAGTTGCCCATAGTAAGTGCACAAAGAACCACTGTATGAAATATTTAGGTCATATATACCAAAATGGCTTGAGAACAAATCAGTCTGTGGGTAGCAACATTTTCTTTTCCAGTGTCTAAATTCATCATATCATGTGTGTCATACATAAGCTTAGGGGCTATTTACAGGCTGCAACAATCGGTCCTTTCTTTTAAAAACTTTATGATTCTTTCCAAGTCCAGTAGTGTTACATAACATAGTTCCATCAGAGAGGTTACACAAACTAGTATGTGCAACTGGTTAATAGCACACCTTTGCTCAGGGCACAATGAAAATCAGCCTAATAGGAATGCTGACTGGTAAGTTATATTCAGCTTCTGTTATTCACCTAGTTTGTTGCTTTAAGTACGATCTGGTGACCAGTAGGCTATGGAAAACAAAACTAGGTATCGCTTATACTATATATATGTTTAAATATGTAGACGGACATATGTAATGATACATCCTCTTATACAGGTTTAAAATGAAGCTTTAAGCCAGCAAACGCTTAAAGGACCAGTGTGTAGGATTTAGTGGCATCTAGCTAACTCCGTCGTTTCACCCTCTCCTTCCAAGCGTGAAGGAGAAACTATGGTTGCCACGAAACATGCAAAATAAGCCAACGCCCCTTTCTAGACCCACCCTTGGTTTGTCCCTTCTGGGCTACTGCAGAAACATGGTTTAAGGACTGCTGTAGGCTATATCGTAGTTTCCAAACTTTTTCATTTCATGGACCCCACAACATATGAATATTAGGAACGAACCCCCAATTTGAGAGGATTCTTCATAGTCAATCAATGGTCAAACTGGGATCACTATAACTTTAAATTGTTAAAAACTGCCAACTCTGTGCCTTCCTGTGTTGTTACAACTTGCAATTTTTTTAATAAAAGTTCAAATATTCTATTCCTCCTATTGTCGGGGACCCCTCCTACAACCCTACTGAAGGGTTTGGTCCCAGGACTCCAGTTTGAAAACCACTGGGCAATATAATACATTTTTTTATCCATGATATTCATGAATGTATGACCTTGTTACACAATATGCAGAAAAATCAGCTTATCCAATTAAAGGCACCTCCTTTATTCTTAGGCTATTGAGCAGCTTTACATATTTTACAACTATAAAGTTTGTTGCTACTGTACTGTGTGAATTATTTGGACTAATTGTGTACTGTAGAAGTAAGTGTTTCTTGTACCCCAGCGTTATATCAGTTGACCTCACTCCTAACTGAGTGATGTTCTCCGCCTTTCAAAATAAAAGCGATATCACGTGAAAGAGTAGTGACTGGGTGGGTTTAAGGGACACCTCAGCCAATCACCGCCTCTGTTTTGCGGCTTCCCATTCGACGATAAACATTGAGACCTGTCCCGCAGGGCTTTCAGAGAGAGGCAGGGCACGTCAACGTGAATGAGGCCGAGCCGTCTCAACAGCCGCTGTTATTACTGCCTGGAAATAAGACTGGAATAATTCACCAATATTAAAGACACTCACACTATGGTGAAGCATTATCCGCTTCAAAAGAAGGAGACGCAAACCTGACGCTCTGACATCGACCTTTACCACCGGAAACACGTTAGCTCTGGTAGCTACCGTGAGCTAGCTGAGTTAGCTGTTACATATACCCTCGTTTTTTCCACGCAACTGACCTCCACCACAACACAGACGGGCTGAGTGTCGTTTGCTCGCTAGGTCTGGGGTTGTTTCCCCCCTGGTTCTTCACGTCCGCTCCCCTTGTCCCCGTGTGGTGCCCCGTGGACAGGTTCCCGAATATGATACACAATGAGTCAAAGAGATACCTTAGTTCATCTGTTTGCTGGAGGGTGAGTATATTCTCATAACGCTACGAGCTAGCTCACGGCTAACTGTCGTTGCTAGCTTGTATGGCTACACAGAATGGGATGTTTGTATTGGTGCGTTAATGGTATTGGGATTTGGTTTGTGGCGTAATGTTAACATGAAGATCCGCGTTAGCATCAGTGTGTCAGATGTCAGCTAACCAATCGTGTCCATGCGTGTGTACCCGTAGGAGTAGCGCTCAATGTCACAAGTTACAATGACATTTCAATGTGTGTGTGAATGAAATGGCTGGCTTGTGGAAGTGTGTTCTGTATTCACTGGGTCTCCGTAGCAGCTGGGACATTTATACCAAAAATAAAGCTTAGTATTAGCTACATCTGAGTACAGTCGTCTATTAAGTTTATATTGATCCTACTGTCGGTGTCATCTGTGTATCGGCCATAACGCTACTGCACCAAAACAAACGTGGGCAGACTGCCACTTAAAGTCACTCAGTAAACAGTGTTTAGAGACAACAGACAAAACGTGTGTGTGCTCGGATGTGACTGATGCAACATCTAAACTGTGTCACAGTGGAGTGCAGTCTAGTCTTTTCTGTAATACTGGTCTGCCAAAACTGGATGCTTAAAAAAAAAAAACCTGCCGAATTGTGCTCAGATCTGAATGAATCTCAGTCTGAAAGAGCTGTAAACAGGTTGTGACTCCACGATTCATGTTAGACTGTGCACACAAGATCAGAAAAATTAGATGTGCAACATGTACGTGTTTTGACAGACCCAAAGCAAAATTAGAAGACATCTGAATCATTATGTCCTCCCTCCTGCTGGAGAATGTCAAGAATTATCACAAATAATAATTTTTCTAGCTGTATGAGCCTAAACATAAAAAATGTCACATTTGATCTATGTGGGACCAATCCCATCACCATCCATGCATGCTATCCCTATGCCAATGTTTTGCTTTTTCTTTGGTTTTCACAGTAGCTGCCTGACACCGACCTGCTTACCTCTGCCAAAATTTATGTTGGCAGGATACTCTCATTCTGCTTTGGTGCTGATTGAAAATTAACCCTAACTAAAGATAACTGCTGTCGCTATTGCTTTTGATATCCTCTAGTCTGGCCCTGCACTGCCCATACACTCCACACAGGTTCAGTTTATTTATGTAGCCTATGTAGATATTGTTTTTGTGTTCTCTCTTATCAGTCGTCATTATGTTTGTTACTGGAACAGATTACTTTCCTGACATACCTGAGCTGGACATAAACTGATGCCTAGGTCCAGTTGTTTGTAGAAGGCGTCAGGTTATGCTTGTCTTAAGATCTGTGTAGATGTGAAAACTTTCAATGATTTGTATTATTATTCACTGTGTCAATTGAGTGGATTTTTAATAAAAGACAGCAAAATGAGAATCACATCTCAACAACACAACAAAGTATAAAAATATTTGTATATATTATATATTCCCTATATTATATATATTTCCTATTTGGTTGATTCTTTTATTAAAATATACATATGTGAGTTTGGAATGTGGTGTGGCACTGAACAGAAGCTCGCTGTTATTCCCCCAAGAAACACAAAGCATTCCTGACTAGCTCTCTGTTCCCACATTGTGCTGTTTCTTGTCTACGTGCCAGGGATCGTTCAAATTCCCACAACCACGTGATTGACTAATTTATTTATGCAAGAAAAATTAAGACTGTGCACACCTATGGACATCCAGACATCGAAGGACCTTCTGTTTCCTTCACCTTCTCCATCTCTGTCTTTCTGCCAGATGTGGGGGCACGGTTGGAGCCATATTGACTTGTCCACTGGAAGTCGTGAAGACCCGCCTGCAGTCATCCACCATCACCCTCTATGTGTCTGAGGTTCAGCTCAGTACTGTCAACGGGGCCAGTGTGGCCCGCGTGTCCCCGCCAGGCCCCCTGCACTTCCTCAAGTGGGTACCCAACAACATTAATCACTGTCAGACTGCTATATCTTACCTCTACAGATGAGTGTTGTTGAGATTTTATTGATACTTCTGCACTCATTGACAGTCTTTATCAGTCTGTTACTTTATTGATGCTCTTATCTCTTTTTTTTTATTGTTTAAAATTTATTTATTTATATCTTAATATAACACAATTTAGTTTCTAGAGCAGTAACGGCAATGTTTACAACACCAAAATAATTACATAAACTCAATGATATCTTGCTGGGAACAAATTGTTTTTATAATATTACTTACATTAAAACACTTCACAAATCACTGTTAAATCTTGGTACAAATATATTCAAAAGGACAGAAAAAAATGTGTTGATTTACACAGTTTATACACTGCCTCAGAAATAAAATAAAAAAATCATAAAGAGAAAATGATAATATGAACCCAGTATCATCACATTCACATCCTACAACAGAAAGTCTACAAGGTTTTGCTCAATTTTACATGGCATATTAGGCAAAACAGTTAGTCAGCTTACATTTTAGCTTGTTCCTAACAGTTTGCACTTAGCTTAGCAGGTGTGATAGATTACTCTTATTTGCTTTTACACCTAAAGGTGTTATTGCACTTACAGTAACAAGACTAGTTGTCATTAACTTGAGTAATATCTTCTACTTAACCTAAGTCCATTCTCTCATTAGCTGCCCTTCTGCAGTGCTTCCCCACTGTCCACTCTGTGTGTGTGTGTGTGTGTGTGTGTGTGTGTGTGTGTGTGTGTGTGTGTGTGTGTGTGTGTGTGTGTGTGTGTGTGTGTGTGTGTGTGTGTGTGTGTGTGTGTGTGTGGTGGAGGAGCTCAGCCCATCTTTCTGACAAACATAGCCCAGATTGTCAGAGGTCCAGTGTGCAACATTTAAGACGTTTTTATCTACAGAGGGAGCTTGTCCTCTTCTCTGAGTCCGCCATGTTGAAACGCCATGTTTCTACGGTAGCCCAGAGTGGACAAACCAAACACTGGCTCTAGACGCAGCCTTTTGTGTTTTTTTACACGCTTGGAAAGCTGAGCTGTATTCTAATGGTTGCCTCAACATTCTTCTCAGTAAAACCTGATAACTTCTGGTGGTTGTTTGAGGTTTTAACCAGGATGATTGGAGGTGTTCATGTATGTGGCTAACTGTTCCTCCCCTCCACATTTGCCTTCCTCAGCAGGCACCATGTTGTTGCTTTGTTGTTTGGCCTGGCTGGTGTCCCCCTGGCAAGGCCAACCGCTCCCTGAAACCCAACTCCTCACCCTTTGGGAAAACTATACACAGAGCAAACATCAGTCATTTTAGCCAAGCAGGAAATCTGATTACAAATCCAACTATTACTCGTTTATCTTGGGAGGTATTCCCACATTTTTGATTCCTCAAGACTGCTCGTATATCTGCTATGACAGGCCTTTTCCTATTTTTTTCTCCACTTAGTGAAGTATCTCTTTGATTTGGGTCGATTGTCAATTTTGATATTGAAGGAAATTAGATCCGCTCCATAAGGAAGAGAACGGCCTGGTCTCTCCTAAAGAGGTCATGTTCAGGCTGCTCGGAGCCTCTGGAAAAACTGTGTGTGATGGCACCATGCCACTTCTCAAATTCACTGAACCAATCCACATTTAAATGAAGTGCCAGTCACTGTAGCAGTAGAAGCTTTGCTCCGTAGGCTGGCAGTATAATCCCTGTTTTTTTTGACATGCTTCAATTGCTAAACTGAACAACTTTAACATATTCCTTCGAAACTGGCTTATTATATATGTTAGATGTTTGTTCATCATTATGCAAGGCTTGCCTATGTCGTATTTATTCAAAGTTACAACTCATTATTTTATCTAATGTTGTCTTAATATTCAAATCTAAAGTAAACCTGTGTCCCTAGATCTTGTTGTGCTCAATACACCCCACAATACAAATGTGTTGGAAGGAATATCTGACTACTTACAATTTTTCTATTCTTAGATCCCTGCTAGTTTTAAGGCTCTGAATGTAGGCTAAAGTTCCTCTTGAAAGTGGGTGGACAGGAAAGAGTAAGATTTATTTTTCTGTTGGCAGAATGAATGTGTCCATTAGATATCATGGCAACTTCCCCATTACATTTTAATATTACTTGCACAAATGGTCAAACTTTGGCTTGATGGTGGTGCAAGTGGAAACATCAGGGTCCCCAAAAGGTAGTATTGAAGCCTGTAGTTTGGCATTACTGTTGCAGGAAACAATGGAGGCTCGCCTGGTCCCACATAATCTCGCATTACAGCTACAGCAGTACACTAAAATATGTTTCTGAAATGATTTTAGTTGAGAAATAGTCAACACAGTAAAAGAATCATGGTTCATATTTGATCAGCACTGCCTAGTTTGACAGTTTGATCTGAGTTTCGTACACTGCGCTGGATAGAATGACCTGTCAGTCATAAGGTAGCCATGCCTTTACTCTAAATTGGACCATAATTTACTGAACATCATGCTGCATGGAAGAAGACTTGAAACTAGCTAATAAATCAAGTGAGCAGGTAATTTCTCCATAAGAGTGCATGGTATAATTTTTTATTGCGGCCAATGCAGCTCCCCCTGCTGGCCATTACATAGAATGCAGGTTTAAGAGACTTCTGCGTTGGTTTCATGTTACAGACCCGGAAGCTCTGTCCATTATACTGTCAATAGTATCATATCACCTGTGTATATGCACATAGCATGTGCGTCTCCATGCGCATCCTAGAGAACAAAGTGGTGACCACATTGCTCCAGAGTGAAAGATATGGTGGAAAAGTCCACAGGGAAGCTTTATCCATACCAAACTGCAAGACAATTGGGTTAGTACTTTTCAAAGCATACTGCTCTGGACCCTAGTGTTTAATAGACGGACATCACCTTCACCAAGATGAATTGTTGCCTGTTATCTTTGGGATTATAATTGGAATTTAGACCAAGAGAAATTGGATAAAACTGGTAGAACAGTAGTGTATTCACCAGTAAGAAGTAATGCCCTAAAGCTTGCATGTGTTCTTGGTCGTAGAATCATAATGTTCATTTTTCTGTGTGTTTGGTATTCAGGTTGATTTTGGAGAAGGAAGGACCTCGTTCTCTCTTCAGGGGCTTGGGGCCAAACTTGGTGGGTGTGGCACCTTCCAGGTAAGCTGTCACTTAAAACTGTCATCTTCATATTCTTAGCTATGTTTGACTTGAAAGACAATGACGCTATTAATGCTATCTTAAAGTAAAGAGATTCTCAGTCAATTAATAGAAAAAAGTCTCTTTGACTAACTGAATATTTGATGGAAATGGAAATTGACAAATTGTGTCTCCAGTGTCAATATTCCTCTGCACAAGGAAGACAGTATTACAGAATGATTTCTTCTGTTTAGTACTGAAAATGGTAATTTGAACGACAGATACAAAAGAAAATGAATCAGAATTTATTTCAAATAATCGATTATTTTTTGCTACGTTTTCAAGCAAAATTCTTTAAAATAAACTGAAAATATTTGGGTTTTGGATGAATTGAAGACAAGCATCTTTAAGACATCATGTTGGACTTTCTTTTTACCTTATTTTTCACATTATAACCAATAAGTCAATTAAGAACTACATTTCTGAATATTATTTTGATGCTATTTGATGTCATTATTTTTCAGTAATGACTAGAGTTGCCACAATTAGTCATCATGAATTAGTTATCAACCTATAAATTGATCGCCAACTATTTTAATAACCAATTAATTGTTTTAAGTCATTTCTTAAGGACAAAATGTCCTAATTCTTTGATTTCAGCTTCTATCAAAATGTGAATATTTTCTGGTTTCTTTAGTCTTCTATAACTGAGTATCTTTGGGTTGTAGACATTTGAGGACGTCACTTGACCTTTAGGAAGCACTCATCAACATTTTTCACCATTTTCTGACACTTTATGGACCAAATGACTCATTGAATAATAGAAAATAAGACTAGAAGTCTGCAGCCATGGTAGCAGCCCTGTTAGGCTGCGGTCCTCATTCCACACTTGGGGGGGGAGATAGAGAAAGGTTGTGTTGCTACAACAAAACAAATCACCTGGTAGCTGCTGTGACATATTTATATGTCATAGCAGGAAAAGAACCCTGTAATCAATAACATTAACGATAGCTGTTTTCCATTTAGTTTACTCCTTTCCAGGGTACTGGGATCGTGCAAGCTCTCTGGCTGGCATTTTTAATTTGATCAATTACTCCTGTGCTTAAGATTGGGTTCTTTACATTAGGGACGTAACTAAACAAAGGCCTAGGTTGCCCTATCTTATACTTTTCTAACATTGCTTTAATATCAACTGTTGCACAATGGTTGCTGTTTCAGTCACATCTGATGTGTGTTAGTGGCTCAGTACTGTTTCTGGGTGAGTTGTGGACACATGGCCTTGTTTTTCAGGTAGACGTGGCTGTGAGAAACCCTGGTATTATTTAATCACCACAGGGCTCCTTGAGGTTACTTGGTGACAAAGAAGCATTAGGGATGGATGGTCATTTGGGTCTCATTCATCTTCCTGGCTTTCTCAGCAGTTTCTGCTCTGAAACACAGCAACAGCAGCAGCTTTTTGGAAACAGTATTTGTTCTGTGTCTTGGAAATACTGTTACTGGCTGCAGTTAGGTAATTACAGTCATGATCATTAATTACCCCTCAGTGGTAGTGATAGGCACAAAGTGGGGGCTAATGGCGTTGGGCGGCGGCTAATGCCACAGCAAGCAGGTGCCAGTGCTAAGCATATGTAGAGTGTTTTGTTAGCATCTTACATGAATGAATGCTAATGCAGTGGGACGTGGAGGTGAAGGCAACAAGGCTTCCTGAGCTGTGACGCAGATTGAAAGATGAACGTACACACAGACACTGTCTTATAATGTGACTGATGAGCTTCAAGTATCATTAACAGAGTGTACAAATTAACCAGAGGAAAAACACACTTGTATTTAGCCACAAGAAGGAACATGATCATTATGACCTTTTTAATTAGTGAAAACAAATGAAGTTGTGTGCTTTTTGTACAGAATAGTCTCTTTGTCTAACTAGGCTGATTTGCTGAAACTGTTGGTTCTGCTCTCGGCTGTACACTTAATACATTTTTAAAGCTCATTAAGCTGAACCTGACATGGGGACAGTTTTACTTGTTAATGTAGTGTAATTAATAAGCGACATCTCCACCGGAGGCACATAATTGGCTGAGACAAATTATCTTTACACTAAAACACTGCATATATAACATGTTATGCCTTGTACTGGTGTAACATATACCGACCCTTTTTGTCTTTTCACTCCCAACAGAGCAATCTACTTTGCTGCTTACTCCACTGCCAAAGAGAAACTGAACGGTGTGTTGGAACCCGACTCCACACAGGTACACATGGTGTCGGCTGGAATGGCAGGTAACTATATATGTAAGGTAACAGGTTCACGACCATGCAAGGCTTTTTAACACGTCGGAACCTAGCGAACATTTCCATCACACTTGTCAGAAATGGAGGTCTGATTCAGTGCCGGCAAGCTTAGATAAACAGTGGCGTTACATATAGGATCAGGCTCGTGTAATCTATGTACTTTAGGTTAAACTTTTGCTTTTTGTAGAAAGTAAGCAGTGGTAGAACCAGTTTGTGTTGTGAAATCGTAAATTATTTCACAAACTAAGTGCACCACCCTCATCATGAGGACCCTGTGTATTCAAAAAACAAGCTTATCCAGTTTCCCCTCACCTTTCGCCCAAATATACTGGTCAGCAGTCTTAAAACAGCTCAATGAAAAAACAGACATGTTAAAAGGCCAGCTTTAAATACTAGATTCAATAATATTGTCTGACACTTTGTATGTCAAGGGTAGGTTATCTTGACATGAGAGCATCATGTCACTCTGAACCAGCTTGAAATGCCTAGCCCTTAAAATGTGGGTCAGTCAGGCAGAGTGTGTGTGTGTATATATGGGTGAATCTGACAGGTTCAATGTAGCGCTGCTTTTAGTACACCGTGACTAAGACCTTTCAACAATCCCTAGTCAAGGTCAGCGTTTGTCAGCACATATCTCCCCACATATTCTGCAGTGTGACAGGTGACGACAGTGCAGCGATTAGTCTCGATACATGATACCTACAACAGAGGTTAGGGTTGGCGTCTGCCATGGCTAACAATGGATGTACTTACTTTCTACCACTTATCCACCTCGCAAATGCAGGATTGGTCAAGCTGTAATTTGCATACATGTCCAAACCAAGCCTCAGAACTTGGTGTCATTTGTGTGTGTTTAATTGTTTAATAGTTTTAGCAGGCTACATAGCAGTTAACTATTGTTTATATTTATATATTAAGGGATTTTCTTTTGCACTAACAAGACCTGAGCTGTATTCTGTCCCGTCTGCTGTCTTGGTGGGGGATGATCATTTCACGTGAGGTTGGGATTTGGTGGGTTAAATCATGTGGGTTAGTGGGACAATGGGAAGTAAAATGGTTGCATGCCGGTCATTTTGCTACACACAAGCCTGTGTCTGTTTTAGGCTTTAACTCTACCGTAGCTCTCCTCTCGCAAAGGGCATGAGACCCCCACACCACCAGGGGTCTCTAGCTGCATCTGTGAGGAGTTACTTGGGTCTGCGTGAGTACTCACCACAGATCTGTGCTTCTTTTTATATCTGGTTACTCTCTTTCTTTCTCTGCCTGCCTGTCCTCTACACCATTACCATCTAGGCCATTGCATAAGAAGAAGGTTTTTTTATTTAGATTGTTTACAGCTGTTTGCACGACATTTAATTTTTATAGCACTCAGTTGCTTCCCTACTAGCACACATAGTATAGTGTATAGAGAGGCTAGCTTTCTCTCTCTAAGCTGCCTTTGTGACTTTACATTTCATTTTATAAAAAGAACATTTTTACATTGTTATAACTACCAAAATGAATGCAGCTTAAAGAACATTTACATCTTACTTAATGTGTTAGTTTCTGGACACTTGATTGTACCGCTGGCAGCTTGATTAGTAGTATTTTTAGATTTTGAACAAAATGTAATCCTGTTTTTTTTTTTTTCTTCCTCAGGTTTTACAGCCATCACAGCAACCAATCCAATATGGCTCATAAAGACCCGTCTACAGCTGGATGCTAGGTAAATACGACAGTGTCACCAGGGTGTGAGCTGATGCACTATTATGTGCCCGTTGACATTTTTCATTCATGCAAATCCACATGACCACAAAGGGATTCACACGTCATGTCACTGTGTGCCCTTAAAGGGACAACTAAAGGGATTCTCCTTCATATTAGAAAACCAGCTGTACAAAAAGATCTGTTGTGGATCTTTGCACCTCCACACTTATCCAACTCCCTGTGCCCCCCTTGTGCCCCAGGCTGTGTTTCATCTTCTGCAAGCATTAACTTCTCAGTCGCACCCATTAATATAATATAGAATTATGTGGAAGATGCTATAACCACAAAAAAATCTTCACATGATTTGTGCGGCTGTGGTTCAGGAGCTAGACCAGGTTGTCCACTACTCAGAGGGTCTGCAGTTCAATCCCCGGCCCCTTTCTGCTGCATGTTGAAGTGTCTTTGAGCAAGATACTGAACCCCAAATTGCTCCTGATGCCGTGCAACGGTGTATGAAAGTTAGAAAAATGCCTCTAATTTCTATTTCTGATAAGCAGTTGGCACTTTGCGTGGCTGCCACTGCCATCAGTGTATGAATGTGTGTGAATAGGTGAATGTGACATGTAGTGTAAATCTTTGAGTGGGAAGACTAGGAAGGCGCTATATAAGTACAGTCCATTTACCATTTACATGACGGCTTTACAGTTGACAGGTTCCTGTTTTTCCTGTGTTTGGGACTTTACAGCAGAGTACAGTAAGCCCCAAAGGACAACATTACCAAACACTGATAATACTGACATTGGTATTTGTCATTTACATGAAGTGACTGCACATAACTAAGGTCATCTGATCAATGAACTGATTGTCGATTATCACTTTTGTAAGGTGTGCTCCAGTTATGTGTTTCTTGTTTTTCCTCTCCTCTTATGCACACGTTGTGTTTTAAACACAAACAGTAATGTAACGATCCAGCTGTAATTTCATATAGGTGTTGTTTGAATAAACGTGGTCATTTTCAGAACAGTTAGTCCTTTAACTTGTGACCATTCTTGTCTTGTCACAGGAATCGAGGTGAGCGAAGGATGAGTGCGTTTGAGTGCGTACGGCGGGTGTATCAGACAGATGGCCTGCGAGGTTTCTACAGGGGAATGTCAGCATCCTACGCCGGTATCTCAGAGACTGTGATCCACTTTGTGATCTATGAAAACATCAAACGCCGCCTCCTGGAGGCCAAGGCGCCGCAGAACATGGACGAGGAAGAGGAGACGTCTAAAGACGCTTCAGACTTTGTGGGGATGATGCTTGCTGCTGCCACCTCCAAGACCTGTGCCACATCCATCGCTTATCCTCATGGTAAGAGTTTTATATGATTAGCGGTTAGCTGACATCGGCTGAGTTATCGGTTCTTCTCCTTCAACCCTTCCCTTTCTTCTTGACTTTGCAGAAGTGATCCGCACCAGGCTACGCGAGGAGGGCACCAAATACAACTCCTTCTTCCAGACTCTAAAAACAGTGCCCAAAGAGGAGGGGTACCGCGCCCTGTACCGTGGCCTCACCACCCACCTGGTACGACAGATCCCGAACACCGCCATCATGATGTGCACCTATGAGCTGGTGGTCTACCTCCTGAACGGTTAAAGTCCCCCCGCCCCCCCCCGCCCCACCCCACCCCACCCCACCCCCACTTAGACAGTATGTGTAACCCTGCCCCTGTTCAGAGACGGAGAAAAAAAAATGAGAGCAACTGCACACCAGCTAGCACAACAACCTGCTCGCCAGAAGAGGACGGAGACAGCACGATGACCTTTGTCTCAGTGACGCGAGTGGTTGTTAAAAATAAGTTGGCAGTTTTGTTTTTTAACCAAAGGGTCTGGCACAGGGAGGAGGAAGACCTCATGTCGGTTTAGGGATCTGGGTTTAGCAGTGGCAAAGCAATGGTTGCCCTATTTTCATTTTGATTCCATCCTTTTTCTCCCTTCAGTTTTCCATGTCGCCTCTGGAAGCTCAGATTCTGAGTGCCGAAGAGAGAACCTGAGTTACAGTATATTCTGCCTCTAACAATACTAATAAAAAAAGAGAAGTACAGTAAATCCAACCCTTACTACCTAGTGGATAGAAGACCTCCCTCCAGCTGTAGGCTTTGTTGTCACGCTGATGATAAGTCTTTTAAATATTTGATTATTAGTATCATGCAGTATTCCCTGCATCCCTCAGAGTGCCACTAGAGGACCAGAATACAGAGACGGCAGAGTCAGTAGGGAGCCGAAGCATCTGACGAGAGGAGATCAGTGCTCGAGGGCTGGTTGAGGCAGGATAAACAGAGGAAGATGGGGGAGGGAGGTGAACGGGAGATGTGCCTTGTGTGAAAACGTGATGTAGATTTAATATGCACAATGGCTGCGGGAGGAGGCGGTGCTCTGGTTGACCTGTAAGAACAGGGCGTAGAAACGTAGAGTCCATACACTGGTACTGTGATTCAAGGCGGCCTTAGTGAACCTTTTACATATTGTAACCCACATAGACACTCTCACCTAAAGGTTTTCAGCATCCCTAGTACTGGTCGCGATGTCCTCATAATTCAGGAATTTACATGCATTTTCCAGCTCTTTACACTAAATACCTACATAATATCTGCTCGCTAAGTGTGTATGTAATGACATCGACCACATGAACCTGTGCGTGTTTGTGTTAACCACGTGTGGAAGAAGATCAGTCGCTAAGGTCAGATGAAGGGTAAAAAGTCCCCAAACTAAAGCAGAATATAATCCACCATTCTAACTACTGGAATGTAAATAAACAGGAGGAATAACTTCACTAAAGGCAAGGAAGTAACACTGATCCATGTTGTGATTACAAAATATTAACAAATTTTAACAAATTATAATACTGATAGATATTAAAATACCTACATAACGTGATTGTGTTGCATTTGTCTGCCCAGTAACGGCGACATGTAGACATGTAGTGCGTTTTCTTTAGGGGAGAGGGGATTTTGCCTGTTAGTTGTTACCTGTTTAACAAATAACGGTGTTGTTCTTATAGCACTTTTCAATGTCTTTCTCTAGGATCCTCACCTCCATTTGTTTTTTCCTCAGTCGGAGAACCCGGGCTAGTTTTTACAGGCGAGGACAATCCTCTTGAGTTTACTCTGGAAACTTGTTGTACAGTTTAGCCAGTGTGTGGAGGAAGTGGCCAAGAATATGCTCTTCATAAGCGCACATTAATTAAATACAGACCAGTATAACAAAAAAATAACACAAAAATAAACGGTAATATTTTGTTGTTTCCCTTCCCTTGTTGTTGTTGTTGATGATGAAAACAAAATAACTGCATTTCAACCGGTTTAAAAACTGAAACAGCTTTTTTGTTTGTCAGTGTTTTATGTGCTCTTTTATGATGTCCATGTCTTGGAATGGAAAGGTACTTTTTTTTTTTTTCCCATGTCATGTTTAAAAGACAAAAGCAGTGTTTTGCTGTCACCTCATTTATCCTAGCAACCCTAGAAGTAACTTTCCTTCTGCAATCACATGACACAAGAACCTAGCCTGTTGATAACTGTACATTTTTACATTTCACAAACTGCAAGCTGTAAAGGGCATGGCTTGGCCCACAAATGATCATCTCACAATAACAACTGTTGCTGTTATCCTCCAGCCTATTCCAACTCACACTGATAACTTATTCAAACACTTGAGCGCTCTGTAGGTCAGAGTGCTGGCGGGCAGCAGTGAGCATGCCCGGCTCCTGTGGAAGGGACGGGCTGTATTTGGGCGTAATATGCAGCTCGACAATGCTCGCTTTCTCATTGTACTTGAGATCGCGAGGAAAGCTTCCCCGCCCCCCTCCCAAAATAAAAGAAGCCTCGGATGCTTTTCTCCACTGGAACTTTTGACGTGATCCTCAGTGTGAACACTTTAGAGTTTTACAGCACGCATGAAGGATGCATTAGATTAGCCTCATTGTGCAGATCTTTGCAGAGATGTATTAATGCTCACAGGCAGTACCGTCAGCACACACTATTGATGGAGTACAGATGTAGAAGTCCAGGGCTGACCTCTGTTACTGCTAGTAGTGATTGGACGTTAGCGTATAATGGTGGCTACATTCTCATGGGTTTTAAAACCAGACAGATGGACAGACAGTCTATGCATATAGTGTGAGTTGATTGTACGTATCGATTAAAGGGTCAGTTCACCGAAATTCACAAAGTTTATATCTTTTTATTTGGGTGAAATGACCCTTTAACAGTACAGTTATATGCATCTCTTTCACTTGTATCGTATGATGCATTATTCCCTGCATCCCATGGTTATTCTTTTGCACCTACAAGTTTGCATTGCGTGCCGGTTAAATGTGTGTACGTGTGTGTTTTGCGTGTGCTTGCTTTAAATGACAATCGCATGTCATTCAGTCGTATCCTGTGTGTAAGAGACCATAGGAGTATGTGTGCTTTCAGAAGAATAACTGCAAACAGTGTTGTTTTTATCTTTTTAAAATAAATTGTTGCCTTTTCCTGACGCCCTTTGTTTTTTTCCATGTTGTCACTGATGAGCCCGCTGTGAGGGTGGCTCGGTCTATGCATTCTCTCATTACCTGTTTTTGTAAAACAAAAAGCCAATAAAATGGAAAGAGTGCAAGTGTATTTGAGTGTCACAAATCTTACTTGGAACTTAAAGGTGCGGTGTGTATGATTTAGTGGCATCTAGCTTTGAAGTTGTAGATTGCAGCCATTTGAATGCAGCTCAGCTTTCCAAGCGTGTAGGAGAAACTACAGTGGCCAGTCTAGAGCCAGTGTTTGGTTTATCCACTCTGGGCTACTGTAGAAACATGGCTGACTCAAAAAACAGTTAATTGTAAGGAAATTAAAACAATTCTTATTTTCAGGTGATTATATACTAATGAAAACATACTTCTCAATATTCTAATCATTCCTGCCAATAGATCCTCCTAAACGTTACACACTGGACCTTTAATGCTGTGACTTGATATCATTTTTCTCAGCTGCTTGTCACCTCAAATGGAAATTCTCAGATTCATTGCTCATTTTCTCACATTCTATGCATTTCTTGTTGCTTTTACACAGAATTCAAATGTACCGATACCTTCAGCTGACCCAGTGGTGCATCGAGTTAGTGTCGGTGAGCAGAATGGGTTACACTGCTTTTCTTTTGACTGTTACTCTCAGACGTGGTTATCAACATGCTCATTGTGTAAGTCTTTCCATGCAGAATATTAAAGCCAACTGTCAACATTTCAGACATATATTTTTCATTGTTTTCAGTAATCCTGTAGTGTCCTATAAAGCAGTGATTCCCAACCAGGGAGTATGTGCTATTTAGTGTGTGAAAACAAGTTAGTTAGTAAGCAGAGACGTCTAAAGTAGTGGGTAACTGTTTGAAATACAAAAAGTAACAAATACTTTGTTGGAAAAAGTTAGCTAAAAATATATATAATTGAAAGAATCATCTCGAAATGGATAAATGGTGGAAATAGCTAAAAGTAACATATACATGGTTAAAATAGCCAAAGTAATGGATTACTAGTTTTTAAAAAAAGTAATCTAAAAAAGGATAAATGGTTGAATATCCAGCTTGTGCCATACAGAGTGCAAATGTTAAACCAACCAAAAGACAGACAGAAAAATATATTCTAACAATATGCACTTTTCTGTATAGTCAAAAGTGTTAAATAACATCTAGTTTAAAATCAGTGAACACATTTGGAACATGATTGGTGGTGTTCTTGAGTTCATCTGACAGGACTGTAGGGGTACGTCAGGAAAAAGGATGGGCAGCACTGCGAAGAGAGGTGAGTGAGTGAAACCTGCTGCCTGAGGCCAAAACAATGCTGAATGAACAGAAATAGTAGAGCTATAGGACACCCTGCTTAAAGAGTTAGTCTGTGAATAGAGAGAGGGAGGTATTGGAGGGGATTTACATTTCATTTCTAAATAGTTCCAAATATATGTGAATTTGTTCCATTGAGACATTTGTTTTACCCTACGTTTTACATTACTGTTACAATATATAAGGTACAAGGTTAACAGGAGACTGTCAGCTGAAGCAGACGTTTGGCTTTCAAACAGTCTGTAAGTCTCAATGAAAGATGATATAGAGAAACTCAATGTTTTAGTCCTGTTATACTGACACAGTTACTTACAAATTTTACTGCCTTGGCCTAAGCGGTGAGAAAGGTTATTCACTGTTTAAACGTTATAATGTTTTGAGTGAGTGACGGCCTCTTGCAAGACAAATGAAGTGTTGCGATGGACAGCGCAGACTCAGTGCTTCCAGAATTGTGTCTGTGTCTCTGAATATGTGCTTGAGAAATTGAGAAAATTGGAAGATGGATTTGATGTAAAGCAGCCAGATAGCAGCCAGGAAGTCGATTTCCAACCACCAGGTGGTGATGTTGGCCTGCTCAGCCCCTGTAGGGGGCTTCTTATCGCACACCGTCAGCTCAGTGGAGCAGATACTGAAAGATGACAGCCTGCTGCTGCTTCTTCATTCCTCAAGCCAAAAGATGGGAGAGTGAAGACCCAATCCCAAATGCCTAACTGCACCTCAGACACAGTTGTGACACGTGACAACAAGTGAGGCAGACAGCTACGTGTACATTTTGCCAACTAAAGCATAAATTGAAGAAAAAGAGAGACTGGATGACAAAAAGATGCCAGATGAATGATGGCATAGCCTCAGCTGTAAAACATACTTAGCTAAATAACAGCTCATTTCCTGGCCTGAACAACAACATCACATCATCACATTAGCTCCAGCAGGACCAGTCTGACTCAGGCACCGCATGTATTTATTTTGTGTCAGACTGAAAGGGAGGAGTGTGTTCCCAAAACACGCTCCACAATCTGCCAGCTACGCCAGTGTTCTTGGAATAATACAAAGTGCCTCGGGGTGTTGGTTGTGCCTCACTTTTAAATTGAGCATTGGGGACACACGGCAGGAAGCGACAGCAGAAAACCTGATGGAGCCGGTAGAGTGTTATGACGGGCACCTTGTTTACCTCTGAACTGGAGTGGAAGGGAAAGGAGGGCAGAGAAGGAGACAGAAAAATGTTCCGTTTCCTCCGTCTCTGACAGGCTTTTGGCTCTGTGCTGTGGTGTGGTTTCTGTTAATCCTGAAAAAAGGAGTTGGAGTGATGTGTAAAGATTAAAGTCGGCTTTTTTCCAATCTTTACATACATATCAAGCTTTTCCTCTTATTGCTTTGGTCTCTTTTGTGTGGCTTATTGCCTTGGCACACACTTTCCAATTTCCACTTTCACTGAAGTGATTTCTCAGTTCTGAGGTACTGCAGCATGCATCTGGTCAAACCTGAAACAGCAGAGGCTGATCTGTGCTGATTTTTAGGCCTTATAGGGATTGTAGCTCCACACTGGATGCTACATTTCCAGTGATACAATTTAGTAGCGTCCTGCATTAGAACCTCCCAGCCTGGTAAATCTTTCAAAGTTCACACCCAAGTTCATAACACAGGCCTTCTGTTATAAATACAGAGTCAAATTCCATGTAATCCTGATGACATCATTAGGGTTACTTAGAATGAGCCGTTTAAATCTACAGAGGGTCTTCTTCCACTAAAGATGGCGGTAGTGTGGAAATAATGAATTATTTTCTCCCTCGTGTAACAGCGCAGGATGGAGGCGTGGGTGGTACCCAGTTCTCCCTTTGATGGCAAATGTTGCCAAGCCATCACAGCCCCACACATATTCAGTTTCACTCCAAAATACGGCATGTTACGAAAGTTAAAGGCACTACCGTTTCACTGTGACTTCGAAAGCAAGACTTTGCAACTTTACATAAAAACACCAGACACTTGTAAAAAATAAAGATTCTAAATGCTGAAACATGTTAGCGCCACAAATGGAGCGTCACAAAGTCAGTGAACTGACCAAGACTTGTTTTGCCTTAATGTCAGTTTTGTTTTAGACTGTATATTTTGTTCTTAATTTTGCAGTGATATCTAAAAGTTTGCTAACATTAGTCACCATATTCTAGTGGTCATACCAGACCATGTAAGGCTTTAGCAACAACACCCCTGAGTGTATTGAATTGAGCAAGACTGTGATTTATTAAATTTGACATTTCATCTTTACGAGGAAGAGTGTGTTGTTACATACCAGAAGTCTTTCTTTAAAAAGCTCTCTTCAGAGCCACATGAGCCAACAGATACTTGGTCTGTATGTGTCATTTATCTCAAACAAAGAAATCTTTCAATGATGTTATCTAGGCTACAAATAGGGTGACAAACTTAACCAACCCCTTGACAGCTCATCCATTTTCTGAAATCTCTGTCCTTCCACACCCTTAGAGACTTTGTATGTCCACATTGTCTCCTGCGCTGCCTCATTCTGACCCCAACCAGTAATTGGAGTCTCTCGGTGGTGTCTAGAGACAGTTTCCCCCAGCTGAGTCACTGACTGGCTGAACACATGAACTTCAGACCGGTGCAGAGCAGTCTGTGCAGCGCAGGGCTGTCTGTCTGTCTGCTGCAGCTACAGCCGAGGGTGAAATACTTGGTAGCTTGGAATCGTGAGCAGCGAGGCTCCAGACTCAGACAAACAATCCACGCTCTCTTGCTTTAGATATCTGCCCCGGCCCACACTGCTGAAGTGGAAACAACAGCTACAGCATATGGCAGACATGCACAAGGCATCGTGTACACCACATTGCATGCATGGATTCAAAAATGGAAATGCATTCGATCTGCCTCCCTCACTCCAGTTCTGTTATTTTCCAAGCACTTAACTTTTAGTTAGTGGTTCTGGGATCATAGGGATACTGTAAAGTCTCCCAAATACGCACATTTTATGTCTTAGTTGTGTGGTGGTCTTTTTTTCTTTTCTTTTTGTCACTAAGCCACAGGTTGTACTTATGCTGCATTAGAGTCATAATTATGAGCAGCTGAGAGGGAAAAACAATTCAGGTCAGCCTCCGAGTTGTAATTGTTATTCTGAGCTGGAGATATCAGGGATTTCTGACAGCTCCGATATTTCCCACTTGCCGAAAACTGCCAAAAGACCGCTGGCAACCTGGCTGCAACACCGCCATTGCTGCCAGTTAAATGAAATCCAATAATATCATTACTACAATGGATTCAGCTAATTTGAAAGGAGATATAATACGCTACTTGTTTGTATCTGCCTCCCCTTGTTAACAAACCGCAACAGAACATGCCAATTTAGGTTTTTTTATCTGGCTGGACTACACTAACATCGAGGCCATTAACACTGACAAGTCAGAGTAACGGGAGGTTTTCCCGTTCTTCCAGTCCGGCTCATTTGGCATGAATACATCACATAGAAACAGAACTTGTTAACATCAGCATTCTCTCACACAGAGACGCTTCAGAACGCCTTGGCAAAGAGCGGTGGGGGAAAAAAATCACCGGTGTGCCTGTGAAGCGACGCAGCATGTGCAGATATGGTGAACAGAAAAAATTTATTGTAGCCGACGTTGAGCTCTAGATGAGAAAACTCTTCATTTCAAAGAGGTGGCTAACCGAGCTCTCTCGCAGTCAAACATCAAGCTAATTAGCTAGCTAGCTAGCCCATTTTGCAGGTGACGCGTTTTTAGCGCACCGCTAGTCTCTGTGCGATCGGCCTCTAACCTGGACAATGCTAACATGCTGATAATGAAAACTCTTAGTTTAGCATGCTAACATTAGCTAATTAGCGCAAACACAAATAACAGTCATAAAGTTAAAAATGTCAATGGGATATTTTAACACTAATGATGGTGCTAAAAGAAACGTTAAGGAATCACAAAACGCACACTTTTTGAGGTAAATGGGAATCTTTGTACCACATTTCATGACAATTCTAATAGTTAGAGACAAAACCAACAATGTGTTGCCAAAACCGCGGATGTTTGTGCTAATCCATCTAGCAGATGATATTTCACTGGGTAAGTGAAATGTTTGACCTGCTGGGAGCGCTAGAGGAAAGGTCGGGGCATCACCAAAGTCATTAGGATTCATCCTCTGCATGGACACTACGTATGTCTGCACAAAATCTCACCCCATACAAAAAGTTGTTGAGAGGATTTTAAATCGAGAAGAGAAATGGTCCATTTTATAAATGTAGTGCAACATTGATTGTCCAGAAACTCACAGACACAGAGAGTGTGAACATTTAGTCAGTCAGTTTGGTGACTTTGGACTTAAATGTGAATTCAAATGCATCCACAAAGAACACTTAACTTTGGCCATGTTTGAAACCTCCCCCCGCTGTGGTGGGCTGTGAGAAGCACACTGGCTCGGGTGAATTCAGGGACATCTCTCTGTGGCACACACACACACACACACACACACACACACATACACACAAATCACATACATATGGGAGGCAATGTGAGGGGAAGTTCAGCCAAGTTGAGACAAAGTACTCCCCTTTATTTTCTAACAAGCAGAAATGCTCGTGGTGATTCAGTGACATTGTTTGACTGTCAGTACACCATCCAATTACGAGTGACTCCACAATCGGGTCCGGGGAGAGGGAGACCCACAGGACGAAAGACGTGACACGTGAGCCAGCCAGGGAAGTGGCAGGAGAAAAGAGAAGGATAGATGCAGGGGGAGGCGAGGCAGACAATGTAATGAAAGGCAGGGAATGAAAACATCTGATGCAAAAGTGTCTGTCGGAGGACTTGGGGAGGATTCGGTGGGGACAGCCATGGCAGCTTCCTCTGAAGTCAGCACTGAAAAGCAGGCTGACAGGCAGACACACCGGCATCCTAACTTGCACTCTCATTCACAAATATTAGATGCTCTTAAACACCAAATGCGCTGCACACACACAAACACACACACACACAGCATGGGAGCTCTGAGTCAAGTTCTGTTTCACTGAGATCAACTTTCTTTATGAGCAACAGACAATTTACACCCTATCTGGGTGGGTAGATAGATAGATAGATAGATAGATAGATAGTAGACGTAGTAAGTGTAAACTGCAAGAAGTTTGTGTAAAACAAGTGATTTGGATGAATTTCAAGCAGATTATTTCCTGTTTAGGAAATCACAACAATCTTCTGTCTGTATTATATATTTTTAAAATCATTTTTAACAAGATTAATAGGCTTCTCTTTTTTTTTTTGACAAAGTCAGTGTTTTCTTTCCCTGAAGCTTAGACAGTTTATTTCACAATTTACTTTAATTTAAATTAACTTTGCTTCACAGAAGTGAACCAATTACTGAGATATAGGCCCTTAAAAATCAAGAAGGGGTTGGGGACCACTGCTTTAAAATACTAATACTACTCTCATATCTGGAGCAGGAGCCAAGAGACTGTTAGCTTAGCTTAGCACAAAGACTGGAAACAGAGGGAAACAGCTAGCCTGGCTCTGTCCAGAGGTAACTCCCAGCACCCTTAAAGCTCATTATCCTATTAAAACTAATTACATATAATGTGTTAATTAGAGGTAATGGCAGGCAGCTATTTCCCCCTGATTCCAGTCCGTATGCTAAGCTAAGCTAACCCCCTCCTGGCTCGAGAGTGGTATTCATCTACTCAGAGATGGGGACTCGAGTTTGCGACTCGGCCTCGAGTCACACACACAGAGACTTCAGACTTGACTTGGACTCATGCTCAAAAGACTTCAGACGCGACTCGGACTCGTGTTTTGGGACTCGTGAACAATCATTATGTTCTCTTTTTTGGCGTATTAATATTGAGGAAACTCTGAAACGTGACGAGCTTAATGTGATTCCTTCCTTTTTTCATGGTAACCATGGTAACCATATTACGCATTGGGTGCGCGCCTGTTGGCCTCGCGCACTAGTACCTCGGATGACTGCTATGGCAACCGGCAGCACACCTGCAGCTGCTGCTGTACCATTTGTGATTACATTTGGTTATAAAAACTTCAAACAGGACGGCACCAACTAAAGGAGAGCTGACTGCAAAGTCTACAGTACCCGAATCAAGGATGCTGGATCCACCACATCAAATTTTATCAGGCCCCTTAAAACTCACCCGGATAGATCAGTCACATTAGTGTGTTTGGACGGTTAGCTCAGCATCAGCTATGTAATGTTCACTTAGCTTGCTACTAGCTTTGTAACTGAATTTGAATAGATGAGTGAATGTTAGTTTGCTGGTCGCACTTGTTTGCATTGAGTGGCGTTGACATGACGTAAAAAAGAAAAAAAGGTCGGGTAACGTTAATCATCTACGTTGCCACCATCTACTGGCTAATGTTAACTGTAGAAAAATACATAGTTATACTGTCGGCTTACAGGCAGGTTACAGGTTGATTGTTGACCACATAACGTTAATGTTACAGGTTACCATTACACTGAGGTTACTCTTTTGTTTGTAAAAAAGTCAAGATAGCCAATATCTCCAGTGATATTCCGTTTTGAGTTTTACTTTTATGCAAGGAATCATTTTTGTCATACAAGGGGCCTTTTGGAACAAAACTTGTCATGTTTTAATATCACCAGTTTATAGACTTACACTATATTTTAGATAATATGGCAGCAACAGTTTAGCTTTTTTTTGTGAACAAATTTTTAATTGCAAATAACACAGAAGGAACATATACAAGTTTTTAAAGTAACTTTTAAGTGTTTTGCTTACAAGGTGTTTGCATTTAGCTAAAGTGTGATGTTTTGCACAAATTAGAATGATGTTATTTATGATGTCTTTGACTGGGTGAGGTGTAACATTTTCTTTATTTGTTCTTATTATAGTCCCACCGAGCCTGCACAATAGGGGGCAAGATATACTGTAACTGTATGTTCATGTTGGAAGAATACAGTTTCCTTTAAAGGAAAGCATTCATTGTGTGTTGCAATAGCCTGTTTAAAGTGATCATGTAACAAACAACTAATCAGTACTGATACTGTATGCTAATAGATAAAGGAATGATAATAATACAGTAAATGCTTTGAATTTCTTAGATATAGCTGTACAGTATTCTTAGTAAACCGGATAGCAGCAGATGACAGAAGGCTCATTACAACCAGAAGAGACATATGACTTTTATTGTTTAGAGACTTGAGACTTGACTTGGACTCGTGACCAAAGACTTCAGATTTGACTTGGACTCGTGACCAAAGACTTCAGATTTGACTTGGACTTGCAAAAAAAGACTTGTGAACATCTCTGGTGCAGTACGAGAGTTTGTCGTTGGTCAGCGGCTCTAACTCCACTTCTGAGGCAGGCATTTAGCTAAAGTAGCTAAGTAAAAAGGCAAACATCTCCTGAAAAACTATTTTTTATTATACTATTATATCCAACATTTTCTGTCAGTGAATCTCTTGCTAAAGTTGATTCCTTACTGGTAGAATTCTTACTAGTCCTGAATTTAAAGTAAAAATTCTGAGAATAAAGTCAAATTCTTTAAAAATAAAGTCAAATTCTGAGAATAATATCAGAATTCTACAAGTAAAGTCAAAATTCTTTAAAAATAAAGTCAGAATTCTGAGATTCATGTCAGAATTTTTTTTTTTTTTTTTCATTTAGACTCACATTTGAGTTTTAATTTGGCCCAAATCCTCTTCCGTAAAAAAAAAAAAAAAAAAAAAAACACACAAATAAGTGAAAACTTTTTCAAAAATGTGTGTGTGTGTTTGTGGCTTTGATCTTTGATTCTAGAATCTGGCTTTGATCTTGGATTTTAGAATGGCTTTGATCTGGCTCTATAAATCTGGACAACCCGTAATGTTTAGGGGAGTTCTCTCTTTTTAACAAAGTTAGCAACACTATTACCCTAATTAACCAGTTAACTGGCTATATCAAAGTAATAATGAGAAGATACAAAGACATTGCGAAAATCATTCCAAAGAATATGGAGAAGGAGGAGGAGGAGGACCCATCTGACGATATGGAGGAGGATCTACCAGAGAGTACAGAAATGTTTAGTGCTAAAGACATTCCAAAGATTGTCGAATTGTTTAGGGAGGCTGATGCCGATGATGGTGGAGGATTGGATATGGACGAATTCTGTGTAGTGATGAAGAAATTAGATGGTAATTTGACCACAGAAGAAGTCACTATCCTCCACATGCAGATTGACACAAACTGTGACGGAACTGTGGACATTGGGGAGTTAATGACCTTCCTCTTACACCAAAATAAGGCATCACAAAGAATGGATTTTAAAAATCAATCCTTTCCCAAACCTTTCCAAATAGTACCTGTGGACTGTCATAAAACAGTCGTAAGTACAATATTCCGACCCTTCGACGATAACGTCGAACCTGGTTATGGGGTTTCAACAGAACAAACCAGGCCTTACAAGAAAGGTCAATACCTCACCATCAGCTCAGATGGTGTCCTCAACTTCTGGACTGACAGGTTTGAAACCCCATACACATTTAATTTGAGCAAAAATCAAAAGGCACTCCCTTACTCAAAAATTGAGAAAATGTGTGTTAATGACATGGTGTACATCAGAGAACTCAAACAGCTGGCTGTTGCCACTTCTGACAGGGAACTGTTGTTCTATGATTGTACTGAGTTCCCTACATCTTTTGGAATCTGCCATGCTTTAATTGTTGACAACAGAGTTAATACCATGAACTACTGGTCCGATGGAAAAAAGCAGTGTTTTCCTTTGGAGATATTAAAGGTTGTTTGTCAGCATTTATCTCACACAACATAAAGAAGTGTGGTCTTTTCCCCAAGGAGGTTTACGAACACCCCTCTCTAAAGGATTATCCAACTGCTTATGTTCAAAAAGTGCTTAAACACCATTCCAAGGACTTCTCGTCATTTGAAGTCCCCATCTTCGGGGATGTGTGCAGTCAGATCCGATACTTTCCGCTACTTGACTCGTTTGCCATCTGTGGTAGGTCATCCAAATCAATGGTCCTCGCTACCCTACCCAAGCCGCCCAGAACCAAAGTCTCTAAAACCATCTTTGAAAGCCACGGACATGCAGAGTTTTTCACCTGTGTTGAATACTCCCCTTCAGCTAGGTATCTGGTGACTGGTGGTACAGATGGCTTATTGCGGGTGTGGTTTCCCCACAAGAGCATGTCGTGCGAACAGGAATTATTGGGACATATCAGACCCATTACTCATATTATGTACAATAGTATGGAAAAAACATTTATCAGTTTATCGGACGACAAGATGGTGCATGTGTGGTCTGAGAATGGCTGGGTGTGCCGACAAAGCTTCCAGGCTGAAGGCATGGGACGGGCCCCTATCTCAAGTGTGTGTCTTAACATACACAACAATGAGTTAGTCGTGGCTAACTCAGATATAGGAAAATGTCTTGGAAGAGGAACAGATGTTTTTAAAGATACATTAACAACACATGACAAACCCTTGTGCTCCGCTCTCTACCACAGCATTTTCAAACAGGTTGTCTCTATTTGCCAAAACGGTGTGGTGACAGTTTGGGATATCACAACAGGAAAAGCTGTGATGGAGTTCAGTGTCACTCCACATCGGCATGTGGGGTTCACTGCCATCTCATTTGACGAACCACAGCGCAGACTATTCACAGTTTCCCAGGATGGGAAAGTGAGACTGTGGAACTTTAACAATGGAACAGAGCTTGGTGTTCTTCCTGTTACCGTGCCAAAGGAGGTAACAGGTATAGTCTGCATAAACGATAGGATATTTGTGTCTGGAAGAGACTCCAAGAAGATTTTTAACCTGGATATCGAGGGATATGACAACAGATTTTTGGAGCATGATTATTTAAATGACGTTACCTCAATGGATGTGCATGAAGACGCACTGGTTACTGCCTCCAGCAATGGAAATATTGTTTTCTGGAATACAGAAACTGCAGAAGTTCTCTACTGGATTAATTCCAGGTTGAGCTCTCGAACACAAATGCCAGACAAAAAAAACACACAAGGACGATCAGGGATTCTACCGGTTGACAAGAGGCAAAATAATGTCAAAGACACTGAGAAAAAAGCTCAATGTAAAAAATCCCCAGCTAAGACTGTGAATTCAAAACCTCTTAGCCCTCTTATTTTATGTCTGAAGACCAGGGCCACCAATGTTCACACAGCCACACTACTGACTTCTGCAGATGGCTTCATCTGTGCCTGGTCTGTTAAAAGCAACGGGGGTCTGTTAGGAAAGTTCAAGGCAGTGAATGACGAAGGTGCAGTCATTACCACCATGTCGACCGATGTCAATGAACATATACTACTAGCTGGGGATAGTACCGGAAGGATTTATCATTGGGACATACAAGGATTTGGCTTTAAAAGACGGGAAGACAAAGGGAGGTGCGTGTCACTGTGTCCGCCTCCTCTGTTGGGGACTTGGCACTCTCACCTCACAGCAGTGGTGAGTGTTAAGTGTGACCCTGACTGTAAAAACATAATTACTGCAGGGTTAGACTGCAAGGTCCGGATATGGACAAACACAGGCCGCTGCATAGGCCTCTTTGGGAGGGATGAATGGCATTCTACCCAACTCAGCCCTGAGGAAGATACTGACCAGAAACCGGCAGCAAGACCTGGTACGGCAGAGACGAGAAAAGAATCAAGAATCTCTCAAACACCACTTGAGACTACAAGGTCATCACCGCCCACATCAACACTACCAGACCTACCACCTATACGAAATTATCCTGCAAAATTTGAGAGGCTCTATCAAGACATTACAGACACATTAATGGTAATTGACATACCAAGTGATGAGGAATTGTTTAGAAGGTATCGGAAGTTGATGAATGTTAAACCAGAACCTGATCACATGGACGACGAGGAGCAGCATCAGTCCAAGAAGGACAAACAGCAATTTACTAGAAAGGGAAAGCAAAGGTCGACACATACATCAAAGACATCTCCATTAAAGACCACCCCAACCACAAGCTGCACTACTGCAACAGACAGCTCGCCACACATGCAGAAATTTGATAAGTAAGTTGCCAAAGTTAAAATATGGACGTGTGTTCAAGATTCAGCAGAGACACACATTAAAAGGCAATGTCCTAATACCATGTCCACCAGACATCCTTCAGCAAGAGTCTGATCACACATCAACACCATCTCCATCAAACAACACCCCAAACACAAGCTGCACTAAAACTGCAGCTCACGTGAAACAAAAGCTCGGCTCACACAGGGCAAAGCTCAATACTGCACATGGTGCTACCGGTTAACAGAGTCATCTGAATAAACACTGCAGCTCACACAAGTGGTCAAAGTCAACTTAAGACCAATCCATCTCAGGCTTCGCTCACCACAGGCCGCAATAGTGCTCAGAACTTACCGCACATGCAGCTACCGGTTAATACAGTCAAGTCAAGGCCTGAACACACTTCAAAGTGTCTGCCTTTCCCACCCATCTCTGACACAGTGCAGCTCACACGTAGTCAGAGTCAACTCAAGACAAATGCACCTCAGGCTTTGCTCACCGGACGCCGCAATAGTGCCAAGAACTTACCGCACATGCAGCTACCGGTTAACAGAGTCATGCTAAAGCCTGAACACACTTCAAAGCATCTGCATTTCCCACCCATCTCTGATACAGTGCAGCTCACACGTGGTCAAAGTCAACTTAAGACCAATCCACCTCAGGCTTCGCTCACCACAGGCCGCAATAGTGCTCAGACATTACCAGACATGCAGCTACCGGTTAATACAGTCAAGTCAAGGCCTGAACACACTTCAAAGTGTCTGCCTTTCCCACCCATCTCTGACACAGTGCAGCTCACACGTAGTCAGAGTCAACTCAAGACAAATGCACCTCAGGCTTTGCTCACCGGACGCCGCAATAGTGCCAAGAACTTACCGCACATGCAGCTACCGGGTTAACAGAGTCATGCTAAAGCCTGAACACACTTCAAAGCATCTGCATTTCCCACCCATCTCTGATACAGTGCAGCTCACACGTGGTCAAAGTCAACTTAAGACCAATCCACCTCAGGCTTCGCTCACCACAGGCCGCAATAGTGCTCAGAACCTACCGCACATGCAGCTACCGGTTAATACAGTCAAGTCAAGGCCTGAACAAACTTCAAAGCGTCTGCATTTCCCACCCATCTCTGACACAGTGCAGCTCACACGTGGTCAGAGTCAACTTAAGCCCAATCCACCTCAGGCTTCGCTAACCACAGGCCGTACTAACGCTACAAAGAGAAGAGCTCACCACAATTCAGCAGGAGGACTCTTTAAATAGAGAGGTCCAAATATGGACGGGTGTTTGTTCGGGTTTACTCCGGGTGCTCCGGTTTCTTCCCACAATCCTATTTAATATTATTGAATTAATATGAATAAAAAAAAGAATAAAAACAACACAACCTCCTCAGAACATAGTCAGCCACCACTGCTGAGAAGGTTCAGCTCACATATCATCAAGCCTAGTTCATCAACTTCAGGGCCCGCTCACCACAGGCTGCACCAACCAAGAGCTCACCAACGGCTGGTTCGCACTGCCGACCTAAGCAGCGTGTGTGCATGGCGGAACGTTTTGCCTTGGAACGCTGCTCAGGTCGGCAGTGCGAACCAAGTAAAAAATTCAGCCAGAAAGTACGATTCTTACCATGTCCAATAACTGGCTTAGGCTGCACCTTCTCCATGTATGAACCAAATGAGGTCCAAATATGGAAGGGTGTTTGTGTGGGTTTTCTCCAGGTACTCTGGTTTCCTCCCACAGTTCTTAATAAATTAAAATTAAAAGGCAATGTCCTAATACCATGTCCACCAGACATCCTTCAGCAAGAGTCTGATCACACATCAACACCATCTCCATCTAACAAAACCCCAACCACAAGCTGCACTACTGCAACGGACAGCTCGCCACACATGGAGCAATCTGATGGTGCAGTCTCTGATACACTGCAGCTCACACGTGGTCAGAGTCAACTCAAGACAAATGCACCTCAGGCTTTGCTCACCAGACGCCGCAATAGTGCCAAGCACTTACCGCACATGCAGCTACCGGTTAATACAGTCAAGTCAAGACCTGAACACACTTCAAAGCGTCTGCATTTTCCACCCATCTCTGACACAGTGCAGCTGACACATGGTCAGAGTCAACTTAAGCCCAATCCACCTCAGACTTCGCTAACCACAGGCCGTACTAACGCTACAAAGAGAAGAGCTCTCCACAATTCAGCAGGAGGACTCTTTAAATAGAGAGGTCCAAATATGGAAAGGGTGTTTGTTCGGGTTTACTCCGGGTGCTCCGGTTTCTTCCCACAATCCTATTTAATATTATTGAATTAATATGAATAAAAGAGTAATAAAAACAACACACCCTCCTCAGAACATAGTCAGCCACCACTGCTGAGAAGGTTCAGCTCACATATCATCAAGCCCAGTTCATCAACTTCAGGGCCCGCTCACCACAGGCTGTACTAACCAAGAGCTCACCAACGGCTGGTCCGCACTGCCGACCTGAGCAGCGTGTGTGCGTGGCGGAACGTTTTGCCTTAGAACGCTGCTCAGGTCGGCAGTGCGAACCAAGTTGAAAATTCAGCCAGAAAGTACAATTCTTACCATGTCCAATAACTGACTCAGGCTGCACCTTCTCCATGTATGAACCAAATGAGGTCCAAATATGGAAGGGTGTTTGTGTGGGTTTTCTCCAGGTACTCTGGTTTCCTCCCACAATTCTTAATAAATCAAAATCTATTAAATAGATAAATATTATTATTGTTATTATTTGTTTAACCGTTTCATTGACAATTGCTCAATTGGCTATTAGCCAACATTTTTGCACCACCAGAATTGGTATGAATATTACTGCAATGTAGTGGTGCAATGGATTACAGTTGATCCGTCATGCGTACGGAGTCTTCAAAGCTTTCTTTAAAATATGTCAGTATTATATGAGTTTAAGAACTTAACAGAACTTTAGTGTTGAGCTATTTTCCTTTGGAAAACACAAACCTGTAATTAGAGAACAAAGCTTACATTGTCATAACTAGGTCACTTTTGATTAAAAATTCAAAAATGTGTTTTCGGAGTGTAAGGGCACTCCACTATCAGCTTGACTCATGGCATGCCCTGTTGACCCAAAAGCAGCGGTGGAAAGTGGCTTAAGGTTAACCAAATTACATAAATATACTGATATTAATTGTGAGTAGCAATTAAGCCTCAACCTTCTGAATAAATTTTTTTTTTAAAGAGCACAACATGATTTACTGAAGCACAAAACACAAAATTGCAAGCAGCGATGAACGGGCCCTCGCACTCGCAACACGCAACTCGGTGTGTGCTGCGGCCACGTCACGTGCTGTCGTAACCCGTGCGGACCACAACATGAAAATTTTGCGTAAATCAGATCATAATCGCATCGCAGCGCTTACTTCATGTTGCCAGTAGGTGCCGCTCTCACTATATCTGAATATTGTCATGTAGACGTGTTCAGGGCGGGACTCTTATCAAACGTGTGAAGTTTCATTGCGATTGGACCATGTACACCTTAGTTGTGAGACGTATTCAGGGTGGGACTGTTACAGAATATGTGAAGTTTATTGGACATTGTACACTGAAGATATGAGTACTATCTTTTTATGGCCAATCGGTGGAATTCAACACGTCGTCACGGGCATGCGATTTGACGTACAGTCACAAATAGCACAACTTTTGATCAGCAATATTTTTTTACTGTACTGACCAATTTTGACGTTGATCCGATAAATTCCCTAGTAGGAGTTCATTGAAATACAACCCCAAAAAAACGCTGAAAGTCTGTGAAATGCCAGAAATGGCATCACATTTCAACATTCGATTCAACCTGGCTGACTCTGATGCCACACCACGGACCTGCCCTTTAATGTACATGCACAAATAGCACAATTTTTAATCAGCTTTGACTGTACTGACCAATTTTGAAGCAGATCCGATGAATTCCCTAGGAGGAGTTTGTTCAAACACAACACGTAAAATCACAAAAATTGACGTGCCTACCCAGTTTCATATCAGTGAAACGTGGCGCCGGGGCTGCTTATTTGAAATACTGTAGGGGGCAAACACGACAAACACGATTTTTGGTATGTGAGATTAGGGCACCAGTGTACACGTACCCTGTGAATTTCATATTCATAACTATTACGGTCTCCGCACAGTGATTTACCCTGCCACCAGTGTTACGGCCGCCGCTGGCTGTCGTTTAGTGTATATTCATTGTGGTGTTTCATGTGTGATTCCCTGTTGAGGATTGGTCCTTCTGGAGCAGAGACCGCCTACTTCCTGGTTGCTGTCCCCTGGCATCTGTGATTGGTGTGGCTGCGATTCCACCAAAGCTACCAATCAGGAGTCTTCAATCAACCCCAGCTGCACTTAAATAGCTTGCGTGTCCACAGTTCAGGGCGGCTGTGAACTAGTGATCAGTTCGCCTCGCTGTTGGTTGCACACCATTGTACCATTGTGTTAGTCTAGAGTGTTTGTATTTCCTAGTATTGCCTGGCCGTTATCTGAGTGGATTCAGCCAGTGCCTTTGTAATCTTTTGAGACCTTTTAAGTTGCAGAATAACTGCTAGTTTGTTTTTTGTACACTAGTTTGTAAGCTTATGGGTGCTGATCTGTTTTTGTTCTTTAGTGTCATTCAGTCATCTTCATTTTGTGTACTAGTTATTTGTCAGCACCTGTATAGCCTCTCTTTTGTCATATTTCATTGTGCAAGCGCACTCTCCTTAATTAATTAAACACCTGATTTTAACCTGAACCTGTCAATTGTTGCATTCCATCTCTTTTCCAATTCCAATTGTATGTTACTGCTCTCCAAATCGAGCCGGGTCGTAACACCAGAGCGCCACCTAGTGGCGGATTATTGTTGTTTTTGTACTATCAAAATACTTCAAAGACTTTTTTTCCCAGGACAGTCCCCAGATGCTACTTGAAAAATTTTGTGGGAATCGGACAAAGCGTATAGGAGTAACATGAAAGAGTAGTTTTTGGACATTTCGCACTCTAACAAAAAGAAAATTCAAGGCTGAAGTGGGCGTGGCCTATATGGGGAGATTCAGCTCCATTCACCGAACGCTAGATATAAGGTTTTTGAATGTGCGACAAACTATGTGTAAGTTATTAGCCTAAATGCCCTTTTCATGATAGTAGCGCCACCTAGTGGACGAACCGAAAGCGATGCATAGACTATTACATTTTTCGCCACGACTGACACGTGTGCCGCGTTTCATGACATTTCGAGCACAGGAAAGCCTCCAAATATGCGATTCATTTGTTACTAAAATAATAAGTTTAAAGCATTGAACGGGACCTTGCAGCTGGCGCGTGTCGGGGTGTGCTGCGGCCGTGTCACGTGCTGTCGGGCTGTGCCGCGGCCACGTCATGTGCCGGTGTAACACGTGCGGCCCACAACATGAACATTTCACGTAAATCAGATCAAAATCGCCATGCAGTGCCTACTTCCTGTTGCCAGTAGGTGGCGCTCTCACTATATCTGAATATTGTCACATAGACGTGTTCAGGGCGGGACTCTTATCAAACATGTGAAGTTTCATTGAGATCAGATAATGTACACTGAAGTTATGAGGATGTGTTCAGGGTAGGACAGAATATGTGAAGTTTGTTGGACATTGTACACTGAAGTTGAGTACTATCTGTTTTATGGTGAATGGTCGAAATTTGACGCAATGCCACAACTTTTAATCATGAATGTCTTTAGATTGCGCTGATTAAATTTTAAGTTAATCCAATAAATTCCCTCGGAGGAGTTCGTTCAAATACAACGCAAAAAAACGCCAAAAATGACCACTAAATTCAAAATGGCCGACTTCCTGTTGGGTTTGGGTTATGGGTCCAAGAGGCTTTTTTGCTTGTCCCATCATGGTACACATCTTCTTCACAGGTTTCCAAATGAGGTTACAGTTAGCCCATGTAACTTATATAGACCAACAAACAAACAAACATTTGCTAGAAAAGTGTATTAATGCAGAAAGCAGCCTATGCTAGCAATTAGCTTGTATAATTAGCTCAGCAGCTAGTTAGCTTGTCGCATTCTTGGAGCGCAAAACTAAAGAGGTAAAGAGAGAACGACAGAGACAGAGAAAGACATTTGCCAGTCCATTGGCACTATGTACGAGACTGCAAGACTGACAATGTTACGCTTTTACATTGCAACCAAGCCAAAGGAACTTAAAGATGATGCCAGCGATCTGCATCTGTCCATTGACTGGAATGTCATGTTGGACAAAAGCAAGAGCTTTGTTAAAGTCAGGCTAGTCCATCCAGACCATATTTTCAACTAAGTTCTGAACTAAGTAGAAGAACTGGACATTGGCCTAATCGAAAAGTACTACTGGCAGTTTTTCTGTATTATTCAGACTGCATTGTTAATTACCAAGTAATTGGTACAATTTTAAACGTGACTTTTTCATTAGTCGTGCTTTCAAAATGTTGCTGTATATGCCTTTGCTGAGTTGAATTGAATTCACGTCTTTAATGTTTAGGAAGTGGTATTTTAGCAGTAATCAGCAATTATCCAGTTTGTGAAAACAAGTCTGATATGTAGTTTTTATAAGGCTCTTCTGAGGTTTCCTCAGATGTCATTGTTTTGATACCACATTTCTTCTTAATCAGCCAGTTTGCTGATGCATCTACCGTATATTGTGACACCACAAATCTCAGTTGACAGTAAGATGCATTGTAAGTCTGTTTATTCGTGGTGATATAATTTTGACTAAGCACTTTGTTCACGTCAGACTACTTCCAGACCAAGGTCACACGTAGACACGTATTACTATTACCATTGTTACTGTATGTATTAAAATTAGCAGTATTACTTAGTGAATGAAAGAATGTCTGAAGTAGAGTTTGATTAAGTCATTCAAATCTGGCATTGTTGTGAGTAACAAAAGTTTTTTAAAATGTTGGACACTTTTTACTGATACATAATACTATATAATGCAGTCTGTCTGTCTGATAAACTTGAGTTCTTACGTTATATGCCGTGTGGATCAACTAATTTGATGTTGAATGATGACTATTGCTATTGATAATAGCAATGCCAAAGAGATCAGTCATCCTTGTGCCAAATTCTCATGTTTTGAGGTTACTAGAATAAAGTGTGGAGTACAGCTTTAGTATACCTGTATGTATCTCCTTGAACACTTAACATTTACCTCAATTCTACACCATGTTTATGGATGACACTTGGTGTATTTTGTGATACCACAGACCCTGGTTGAATTGCCAGTGTTACCTGTAAAGTGTCAATGATCTTTTACATTAGGTCACTGATGTTTAATGTATGTTTTGATAAAGAGGCTATATAAAACAATTTAAGAGTAGCTTGCAGTTGAGAGGATTTATATTTGACTGTAAAAATGTTAAATGTCACTTTTAACTGTTCATTTAAAGAGTTGAGCCATTCTGGTTCAATCCAGACTAGGCTCTGTGGTTATGAGATTTAACCATGTTATTATTGGTTACCATGATTACCAATAAAAATCTTCCTTTTCCCTCCCCTATCCCTTTTTAGGTAAAAAACATAAGGTTAAAAAGAAGAGTTGTTTGAGAAAGTTAGAAAGCACTTTATTGTCATTCATGTGAAAAATAGTAAAGGTAGTTTGTGCCTTCTCAGGCACTGTGCTAGTCCTATTTCCACACTTTGATGACCCGTCTTATGGTATCCTGTGACACAACAAATCCACATTGAACTGCACAAAGATGTAGCCGATGGTAAACCTGCATTTGTCCATTGGTCATGATCTCATGTTGAACAAAAGTCAGCACTTCATTCTAGTCAGACTGGTTCTTGCTTCTGAAAAGGCCAAGTCTTCTACGTATTCTCTTTAAAGTTGGCACACTTATTACTATGTGGTTGCTGCGTGCTAAGATTGCCAGTATTTCTTTCTTACTCAAAGAGTATAGTTTGATTAAGTCATCCAAATCTGACATTTCAGGCATTGTTGTTAGCAGCAAAACTGAAGTTAATCTATCTGATCACTTAGAGAGACTATGCAGAAATTAAAGAGGGCAAGTCGGTCTCCATAGGAAGGAATGTAATTAGAATTGCGTCATCCATCAGCACAATGACATCGCTGTCAATCTGCACAGAAGAGAGAAAAGAAAAGTAAATTACTTTGTGTATCTTCCATAAATCCTGTTAAATATGGAGGACTGAAAGTGCCACAATTAAATAAATAAATAGACCATTAAATAATTACTTAAATGTGTCATTAATTAATTCAAATACCGATTAATTTTATGTAAAATACATATATAATTATTTCACTATTTACATTTACATTTCATGGTCCTGCGTTGCAGTGCTTCATGAATTACTTAAAACTGTCAAACTCACCCATCAAACTCAGTGGGTGGGGCTAACGCGAATCTAGCCTGATCCATTGCTTTGGTCTGAAGTAGAGTGCCAGGAAGATCTTCATGAGCTTTCTAGGGCAGAGGTCGCTAACAGGCGAGTCTGGACCCAGACACCGTCCTATGCGGACCCAGACCTATAATCAATTAATTATTGAGGATTCTAAATTTTGATGGGGAGCTTCTATTTTAACCAGCACAGCTTTTTTAGTCTTTACGGTATTTGTTTAGCAGATCAGGAAGCTCACAGACCAATCGCATGCTAGTTAAGCCATCCCACGTGATGCTGCTAAGCCAATCAAATCTGTTTAAACAGCACGACTGAATACAGAGATGAGAGCGATGAGAGAGGAGAGACAGACGGAAAGAGAAGTCACAGATACTTGGAGAGGAAACGGAGAGATGAGTGAGTGAGAGACAACAGAAGATTTATGGCGCTCTCTAAGAAGAGAAAGGTGGATAGAAAATCAAGCTTTTAATGGACAGATTCATTCACATTCATTCTTCCCACTGGGAGCACATAACCAGTGTGTCTCATGTTCAGAGACCGTGGCGCTGATTAAAAGTGCCAGTGTGAAACGCCACTATGAGACAAAACACAAAGTTTTCATCAAACATACCCACTCGAGTCTGAACTAAGGTCACAGAAAATAAGCAGGCTCAGATCCCAATATGATCACTCAACCAGTATCCTGACCAGTGTTGGGAGTAATGGCGTTTAAGTATAATGGCGTTACTAACGCAATCTATTGAGTTCAAATAAATACCAAATGTTCTAAAATACTGTATATAGTGTTTTATTCTTTATTCAGTGATTATAAACATCTTTAACGTTATAGAAGATGTTATAGAATGTAATTATAGACCATAAAAAATAGCGTTACAGTTACTTTGCTGAGTAACTAATTACTTTTACAATGTGGTAACTGAGTTACTAACTTACTAACTTACTACTAACTTACTAACGTTAGTAACTAACTGAGTTACTAACTCAGTTACTTTTTGGGATAAGTAATTTGTAACTATAACTAATTACTTTTTTAAAGTAAGATGACCAACACTGATCCTGACCCATTCATTCACTGCCCAACGAGGGAGAGAGGTTAGAGCTCAATTCTCTCACTGAACAACAGAAAGTGTGTAGAAAGATATAAAAGGGAAAGAAAGAGAAACTGTTCAATTGTAAAGATGTGTTGATATTCATTTATAAAATTTGTTGAGACTGTTAATCAAGATATGAAACAGTTTACAAAGAAAAAGGGAAACTCAAGCTGCTGCTACACTTTATTTTTCAAAGTTAAACACTTTATTTTATTTTTTAGACTTAGCAGAGGATGTGGAAGCAGGAGCTGCTGACCCAGAGTTGTAGCGAGTAAAGCAGAGGAACTTATTGAAGTTCTTGGAGTTATTTCCACACTTTCTGACCAAGATGTTGACCACAGAGTGACTGCAGATTTAGAAGAAGTAGTCCAATAGCGCCACCCAGTGTATTGGAATGTGTTCACTAGCTCTGCATCGATTCGTTATCTGGAATTGATTTGTCTTGGCTTGATGCGCAGGGTAACCAATCAGGCGTTAGGTTCCGCCTACCAAGTTTTGATTGGTGAGTTTGACAGTTTTAAGTAATTCATGAAGTACTGCCAGGCAGGACCATGATGTGTAAATGTAAATAGTGAAATAATTATATATGTATTTTACATAAAATTAATCGGTATTTGAATTAATTAATGACATATTTAATTACACATTTATGTATTTAATTCCAATTTTAATTAATGAATGACACATTTAAGTAATTATTTAATGGTGTATTTATTTATTTAATTGTGGCACTTTCAGTCCTCCATAGTTAAAGTCCCCCACCACTTGAAAATATATTTTTATTCTTGTTCCTACAGTTGAATGTTTAAGAGTTTGACACTAGAAGGATGTTTTCACATTCATCTGCTGAAAGTGGAAAGTTTATTTGAGCTCAAAAATGTAAATAAAGGGCAGGCCTACGAACATGACTTGTGACATCACAAATAGTTTGGAAGTCAACCCTGGTCCAGTATGCAACTTCTACAGTGTGATCCACCAAAGAGACATATTGTGACCAGCAGGAAAACTTAGAAATTAGATTATGGAAGCTGTAGTGAGGTAGAAGGAGTAGATGACTTTTTAAGGATTCGAATGTAGAAATGATACTGTCTTTGTGGAATAAAACATATCAGACTCACATTATTGTATCAAACATTTTATGTTGTGATACACATCTGGAGGGCATCTTTAAAGTTAAGCCCCTTAAATGAGTACTAGTGTCAGTAGGTACATAGTTATACTGTCGACTTACAGGCAGGTTACAGGTTAATTGTTGACCACGTAACGTTAATGTTACAGGTTTACCAGGTTACCATTACACTGTGTTTGAGTGAGAGGATAGAGGAATGTGTCATTAGAGACCCAGTGTAATTAAACAATACGGTTGCAGAGTGCAAACCTTTAACTTTTTTGAATACAGTTTCCTTTAAAGGAAAGCATTCATTGTGTGTTTTCTTCATATTGCATTGTAATAGCCTGTTTAAAGTGATCATGTAACAAACAACTAATCAGTACTGATACTGTATGCTAATAGATAAAGGAATGATAATAATACAGTAAATGCTTTGAATTTCTTAGATATAGCTGTACAGTATTCTTAGTAGACCGGATAGCAGCAGATGACAGAAGGCTCATTACAACCAGAAGAGACATATGACTTTTATTGTTTAGAGACTTGAGACTTGACTTGGACTCGTGACCAAAGACTTGAGACTTGACCAAGTCTCACCCCACAAAGACTTGAGACTTGACTTGGACTTGTGACCAAAGACTTCAGATTTGACTTGGACTTGCAAAAAAAGACTTGTGAACATCTCTGGTGCAGTACGAGAGTCTGTCGCTGGTCAGCGGCTCTAACTCCACTTCGGAGGCAGGCATTTAGCTAAAGTAGCTAAGTAAAAAGGCAAACATCTCCCGAAAAACCCAACCTGAGATGAACTCTCTGATATCCAATAGCCCAACCGTGTTAGCGAACAAATTTGAAATTGTTGTTACTTTTCGTTACAAACCAAACCAAACCAAAACATGTTCTTTTCGCTTACCTTTTCCTCTTCCATTAATGAAATGGCTTACTCTGGGACCCCTCGAACACGCAAAAACTGTATTATATCCAACATTTTCTGTCAGTGAATCTCTTGCTAAAGATGATTCCTTACTAGTAGAATCCTTACTAGTCCTGAATTTAAAGTAAAAATTCTGAGAATAAAGTCAAAATTCTTTAAAAATAAAGTCAGAATTCTGAGATTCATGTCAGAATTTTTTTTTTTTCATTTAGACTCACATTTGAGTTTTAATTTGGCCCAAATCCTCTTCCGTAAAAAAACAAAAAAAAACACATACAAATGTTCAAAAATGTGTGTGTGTGTTTGTGGCTTTGATCTTTGATTCTAGAATCTGGCTTTGATCTTGGATTTTAGAATGGCTTTGATCTGGCTCTATAAATCTGGACAACCCGTAATGTTTAGGGGAGTTCTCTCTTTTTAACAAAGTTAGCAACACTATTACCATAATTAACCAGTTAACTGGCTATATCAAAGTAATAATGAGAAGATACAAAGACATTGCGAAAATCATTCCAAAGAATATGGAGAAGGAGGAGGAGGAGGACCCATCTGACGATATGGAGGAGGATCTACCAGAGAGTACAGAAATGTTTAGTGCTAAAGACATTCCAAAGATTGTCGAATTGTTTAGGGAGGCTGATGCCGATGATGGTGGAGGATTGGATATGGACGAATTTTGTGTAGTGATGAAGAAATTAGATGGTAATTTGACCACAGAAGAAGTCACTATCCTCCACATGCAGATTGACACAAACTGTGACGGAACTGTGGACATTGGGGAGTTAATGACCTTCCTCTTACACCAAAATAAGGCATCACAAAGAATGGATTTTAAAAATCAATCCTTTCCCAAACCTTTCCAAATAGTACCTGTGGACTGTCATAAAACAGTCGTAAGTACAATATTCCGACCCTTCGACGATAACGTCGAACCTGGTTATGGGGTTTCAACAGAACAAACCAGGCCTTACAAGAAAGGTCAATACCTCACCATCAGCTCAGATGGTGTCCTCAACTTCTGGACTGACAGGTTTGAAACCCCATACACATTTAATTTGAGCAAAAATCAAAAGGCACTCCCTTACTCAAAAATTGAGAAAATGTGTGTTAATGACATGGTGTACATCAGAGAACTCAAACAGCTGGCTGTTGCCACTTCTGACAGGGAACTGTTGTTCTATGATTGTACTGAGTTCCCTACATCTTTTGGAATCTGCCATGCTTTAATTGTTGACAACAGAGTTAATACCATGAACTACTGGTCCGATGGAAAAAAAGCAGTGTTTTCCTTTGGAGATATTAAAGGTTGTTTGTCAGCATTTATCTCACACAACATAAAGAATTGTGGTCTTTTCCCCAAGGAGGCTTACGAACACCCCTCTCTAAAGGATTATCCAACTGCTTATGTTCAAAAAGTGCTTAAACACCATTCCAAGGACTTCTCGTCATTTGAAGTCCCCATCTTCGGGGATGTGTGCAGTCAGATCCGATACTTTCCGCTACTTGACTCGTTTGCCATCTGTGGTAGGTCATCCAAATCAATGGTCCTCGCTACCCTACCCAAGCCGCCCAGAACCAAAGTCTCTAAAACCATCTTTGAAAGCCACGGACATGCAGAGTTTTTCACCTGTGTTGAATACTCCCCTTCAGCTAGGTATCTGGTGACTGGTGGTACAGATGGCTTATTGCGGGTGTGGTTTCCCCACAAGAGCATGTCGTGCGAACAGGAATTATTGGGACATATCAGACCCATTACTCATATTATGTACAATAGTATGGAAAAAACATTTATCAGTTTATCGGACGACAAGATGGTGCATGTGTGGTCTGAGAATGGCTGGGTGTGCCGACAAAGCTTCCAGGCTGAAGGCATGGGACGGGCCCCTATCTCAAGTGTGTGTCTTAACATACACAACAATGAGTTAGTCGTGGCTAACTCAGATATAGGAAAATGTCTTGGAAGAGGAACAGATGTTTTTAAAGATACATTAACAACACATGACAAACCCTTGTGCTCCGCTCTCTACCACAGCATTTTCAAACAGGTTGTCTCTATTTGCCAAAACGGTGTGGTGACAGTTTGGGATATCACAACAGGAAAAGCTGTGATGGAGTTCAGTGTCACTCCACATCGGCATGTGGGGTTCACTGCCATCTCATTTGACGAACCACAGCGCAGACTATTCACAGTTTCCCAGGATGGGAAAGTGAGACTGTGGAACTTTAACAATGGAACAGAGCTTGGTGTTCTTCCTGTTACCGTGCCAAAGGAGGTAACAGGTATAGTCTGCATAAACGATAGGATATTTGTGTCTGGAAGAGACTCCAAGAAGATTTTTAACCTGGATATCGAGGGATATGACAACAGATTTTTGGAGCATGATTATTTAAATGACGTTACCTCAATGGATGTGCATGAAGACGCACTGGTTACTGCCTCCAGCAATGGAAATATTGTTTTCTGGAATACAGAAACTGCAGAAGTTCTCTACTGGATTAATTCCAGGTTGAGCTCTCGAACACAAATGCCAGACAAAAAAAACACACAAGGACGATCAGGGATTCTACCGGTTGACAAGAGGCAAAATAATGTCAAAGACACTGAGAAAAAAGCTCAATGTAAAAAATCCCCAGCTAAGACTGTGAATTCAAAACCTCTTAGCCCTCTTATTTTATGTCTGAAGACCAGGGCCACCAATGTTCACACAGCCACACTACTGACTTCTGCAGATGGCTTCATCTGTGCCTGGTCTGTTAAAAGCAACGGGGGGTCTGTTAGGAAAGTTCAAGGCAGTGAATGACGAAGGTGCAGTCATTACCACCATGTCGACCGATGTCAATGAACATATACTACTAGCTGGGGATAGTACCGGAAGGATTTATCATTGGGACATACAAGGATTTGGCTTTAAAAGACGGGAAGACAAAGGGAGGTGCGTGTCACTGTGTCCGCCTCCTCTGTTGGGGACTTGGCACTCTCACCTCACAGCAGTGGTGAGTGTTAAGTGTGACCCTGACTGTAAAAACATAATTACTGCAGGGTTAGACTGCAAGGTCCGGATATGGACAAACACAGGCCGCTGCATAGGCCTCTTTGGGAGGGATGAATGGCATTCTACCCAACTCAGCCCTGAGGAAGATACTGACCAGAAACCGGCAGCAAGACCTGGTACGGCAGAGACGAGAAAAGAATCAAGAATCTCTCAAACACCACTTGAGACTACAAGGTCATCACCGCCCACATCACCACTACCAGACCTACCACCTATACGAAATTATCCTGCAAAATTTGAGAGGCTCTATCAAGACATTACAGACACATTAATGGTAATTGACATACCAAGTGATGAGGAATTGTTTAGAAGGTATCGGAAGTTGATGAATGTTAAACCAGAACCTGATCACATGGACGACGAGGAGCAGCATCAGTCCAAGAAGGACAAACAGCAATTTACTAGAAAGGGAAAGCAAAGGTCGACACATACATCAAAGACATCTCCATTAAAGACCACCCCAACCACAAGCTGCACTACTGCAACAGACAGCTCGCCACACATGCAGAAATTTGATAAAGTTAAGTTAAAATATGGACGTGTGTTCAAGATTCAGCAGAGACACACATTAAAAGGCAATGTCCTAATACCATGTCCACCAGACATCCTTCCGCAAGAGTCTGATCACATATCAATACCATCTCCATCAAACAACACCCCAACCACAAGCTGCACTACTGCAACGGACAGCTCGCCACACATGGAGCAATCTGATGGTGCAGTCTCTGATACACTGCAGCTCACACGTGGTCAAAGTCAACTTAAGACAAATCCATCTCAGGCTTCGCTCACCACAGGCCGCAATAGTGCTCAGAACTTACCGCACATGCAGCTACCGGTTAATACAGTCAAGTCAAGGCCTGAACACACTTCAAAGTGTCTGCCTTTCCCACCCATCTCTGACACAGTGCAGCTCACACGTAGTCAGAGTCAACTCAAGACAAATGCACCTCAGGCTTTGCTCACCGGACGCCGCAATAGTGCCAAGAACTTACCGCACATGCAGCTATCGGTTAACAGAGTCATGCTAAAGCCTGAACACACTTCAAAGCATCTGCATTTCCCATCCATCTCTGATACAGTGCAGCTCACACGTGGTCAAAGTCAACTTAAGACCAATCCACCTCAGGCTTCGCTCACCACAGGCCGCAATAGTGCTCAGACCTTACTGCACATGCAGCTACCGGTTAATACAGTCAAGTCAAGGCCTGAACACACTTCAAAGTGTCTGCCTTTCCCACCCATCTCTGACACAGTGCAGCTCACACGTAGTCAGAGTCAACTCAAGACAAATGCACCTCAGGCTTTGCTCACCGGACGCCGCAATAGTGCCAAGAACTTACCGCACATGCAGCTACCGGTTAACAGAGTCATGCTAAAGCCTGAACACACTTCAAAGCATCTGCATTTCCCACCCATCTCTGATACAGTGCAGCTCACACGTGGTCAAAGTCAACTTCAGACCAATCCACCTCAGGCTTCGCTCACCACAGGCCGCAATAGTGCTCAGAACTTACCGCACATGCAGCTACCGGTTAATACAGTCAAGTCAAGGCCTGAACACACTTCAAAGTGTCTGCCTTTCCCACCCATCTCTGACACAGTGCAGCTCACACGTAGTCAGAGTCAACTCAAGACAAATGCACCTCAGGCTTTGCTCACCGGACGCCGCAATAGTGCCAAGAACTTACCGCACATGCAGCTACCGGTTAACAGAGTCATGCTAAAGCCTGAACACACTTCAAAGCATCTGCATTTCCCACCCATCTCTGATACAGTGCAGCTCACACGTGGTCAAAGTCAACTTAAGACCAATCCACCTCAGGCTTCGCTCACCACAGGCCGCAATAGTGCTCAGACCTTACCGCACATGCAGCTACCAGTTAATACAGTCAAGTCAAGGCCTGAACACACTTCAAAGTGTCTGCCTTTCCCACCCATCTCTGACACAGTGCAGCTCACACGTAGTCAGAGTCAACTCAAGACAAATGCACCTCAGGCTTTGCTCACCGGACGCCGCAATAGTGCCAAGAACTTACCGCACATGCAGCTACCGGTTAACAGAGTCATGCTAAAGCCTGAACACACTTCAAAGCATCTGCATTTCCCACCCATCTCTGATACAGTGCAGCTCACACGTGGTCAAAGTCAACTTAAGACCAATCCACCTCAGGCTTCGCTCACCACAGGCCGCAATAGTGCTCAGAACTTACCGCACATGCAGCTACCGGTTAATACAGTCAAGTCAAGGCCTGAACAAACTTCAAAGCGTCTGCATTTCCCACCCATCTCTGACACAGTGCAGCTCACACGTGGTCAGAGTCAACTTAAGCCCAATCCACCTCAGGCTTCGCTAACCACAGGCCGTACTAACGCTACAAAGAGAAGAGCTCACCACAATTCAGCAGGAGGACTCTTTAAATAGAGAGGTCCAAATATGGACGGGTGTTTGTTCGGGTTTACTCCGGGTGCTCCGGTTTCTTCCCACAATCCTATTTAATATTATTGAATTAATATGAATAAAAAAGAATAAAAACAACACACCCTCCTCAGAACATAGTCAGCCACCACTGCTGAGAAGGTTCAGCTCACATATCATCAAGCCTAGTTCATCAACTTCAGGGCCCGCTCACCACAGGCTGCACCAACCAAGAGCTCACCAACGGCTGGTTCGCACTGCCGACCTAAGCAGCGTGTGTGCATGGCGGAACGTTTTGCCTTGGAACGCTGCTCAGGTCGGCAGTGCGAACCAAGTAAAAAATTCAGCCAGAAAGTACGATTCTTACCATGTCCAATAACTGGCTTAGGCTGCACCTTCTCCATGTATGAACCAAATGAGGTCCAAATATGGAAGGGTGTTTGTGTGGGTTTTCTCCAGGTACTCTGGTTTCCTCCCACAGTTCTTAATAAATCAAAATTAAAAGGCAATGTCCTAATACCATGTCCACCAGACATCCTTCAGCAAGAGTCTGATCACACATCAACACCATCTCCATCAAACAAAACCCCAACCACAAGCTGCACTACTGCAACGGACAGCTCGCCACACATGGAGCAATCTGATGGTGCAGTCTCTGATACACTGCAGCTCACACGTGGTCAGAGTCAACTCAAGACAAATGCACCTCAGGCTTTGCTCACCAGACGCCGCAATAGTGCCAAGAACTTACCGCACATGCAGCTACCGGTTAATACAGTCAAGTCAAGACCTGAACACACTTCAAAGCGTCTGCATTTTCCACCCATCTCTGACACAGTGCAGCTGACACATGGTCAGAGTCAACTTAAGCCCAATCCACCTCAGGCTTCGCTAACCACAGGCCGTACTAACGCTACAAAGAGAAGAGCTCTCCACAATTCAGCAGGAGGACTCTTTAAATAGAGAGGTCCAAATATGGAAGGGTGTTTGTTCGGGTTTACTCCGGGTGCTCCGGTTTCTTCCCACAATCCTATTTAATATTATTGAATTAATATGAATAAAAGAGTAATAAAAACAACACACCCTCCTCAGAACATAGTCAGCCACCACTGCTGAGAAGGTTCAGCTCACATATCATCAAGCCCAGTTCATCAACTTCAGGGCCCGCTCACCACAGGCTGTACTAACCAAGAGCTCACCAACGGCTGGTCCGCACTGCCGACCTGAGCAGCGTGTGTGCGTGGCGGAACGTTTTGCCTTAGAACGCTGCTCAGGTCGGCAGTGCGAACCAAGTTGAAAATTCAGCCAGAAAGTACAATTCTTACCATGTCCAATAACTGACTCAGGCTGCACCTTCTCCATGTATGAACCAAATGAGGTCCAAATATGGAAGGGTGTTTGTGTGGGTTTTCTCCAGGTACTCTGGTTTCCTCCCACAATTCTTAATAAATCAAAATCTATTAAATAGATAAATATTATTATTGTTATTATTTGTTTAACCGTTTCATTGACAATTGCTCAATTGGCTATTAGCCAACATTTTTGCACCACCAGAATTGAATTACTGCAATGTAGTGGTGCAATGGATTACAGTTGATCCGTCATGCGTACGGAGTCTTCAAAGCTTTCTTTAAAATATGTCAGTATTATATGAGTTTAAGAACTTAACAAAACTTTAGTGTTGAGCTATTTTCTTTTGGAAAACACAAACCTGTAATTAGAGAACAAAGCTTACATTGTCATAACTAGGTCACTTTTGATTCAAAATTCAAAAATGTGTTTTCGGAGTGTAAGGGCATTCCACTATCAGCTTGACTCATGGCATGCCCTGTTGACCCAAAAGCAGCGGTGGAAAGTGGCTTAAGGTTAACCAAATTACATAAATATACTGATATTAATTGTGAGTAGCAATTAAGCCTCAACCTTCTGAATAAATTTTTTTTTTAAAGGGCACAACATGATTTACTGAAGCACAAAACACAAAATTGCAAGCAGCGATGAACGGGCCCCTTGCACTCCACGCAACTCGGTGTGTGCTGCGGCCACGTCACGTGCTGTCGTAACCCGTGCGGACCACAACATGAAAATTTTGCATCGCAGCGCTTACTTCATGTTGCCAGTAGGTGCCGCTCTCACTATATCTGAATATTGTCATGTAGACGTGTTCAGGGCGGGACTCTTATCAAACGTGTGAAGTTTCATTGCGATTGGACCATGTACACCTTAGTTGTGAGACGTATTCAGGGTGGGACTGTTACAGAATATGTGAAGTTTATTGGACATTGTACACTGAAGATATGAGTACTATCTTTTTTATGGCCAATCGGTGGAATTCAACACGTCGTCACGGGCATGCGATTTGACGTACAGTCACAAATAGCACAACTTTTGATCAGCAATATTTTTTTACTGTACTGACCAATTTTGACGTTGATCCGATAAATTCCCTAGTAGGAGTTCATTGAAATACAACCCAAAAAAACGCTGAAAGTCTGTGAAATGCCAGAAATGGCATCACATTTCAACATTCGATTCAACCTGGCTGACTCTGATGCCACACCACGGACCTGCCCTTTAATGTACATGCACAAATAGCACAATTTTTAATCAGCTTTGACTGTACTGACCAATTTTGAAGCAGATCCGATGAATTCCCTAGGAGGAGTTTGTTCAAACACAACACGTAAAATCACAAAAATTGACGTGCCTACCCAGTTTCATATCAGTGAAACGTGGCGCCGGGGCTGCTTATTTGAAATACTGTAGGGGGCAAACACGACAAACACGATTTTTGGTATGTGAGATTAGGGCACCAGTGTACACGTACCCTGTGAATTTCATATTCATAACTATTACGGTCTCCGCACAGTGATTTACCCTGCCACCAGTGTTACGGCCGCCGCTGGCTGTCGTTTAGTGTATATTCATTGTGGTGTTTCATGTGTGATTCCCTGTTGAGGATTGGTCCTTCTGGAGCAGAGACCGCCTACTTCCTGGTTGCTGTCCCCTGGCATCTGTGATTGGTGTGGCTGCGATTCCACCAAAGCTACCAATCAGGAGTCTTCAATCAACCCCAGCTGCACTTAAATAGCTTGCGTGTCCACAGTTCAGGGCGGCTGTGAACTAGTGATCAGTTCGCCTCGCTGTTGGTTGCACACCATTGTACCATTGTGTTAGTCTAGAGTGTTTGTATTTCCTAGTATTGCCTGGCCGTTATCTGAGTGGATTCAGCCAGTGCCTTTGTAATCTTTTGAGACCTTTTAAGTTGCAGAATAACTGCTAGTTTGTTTTTTGTACACTAGTTTGTAAGCTTATGGGTGCTGATCTGTTTTTGTTCTTTAGTGTCATTCAGTCATCTTCATTTTGTGTACTAGTTATTTGTCAGCACCTGTATAGCCTCTCTTTTGTTATATTTCATTGTGCAAGCGCACTCTCCTTAATTAATTAAACACCTGATTTTAACCTGAACCTGTCAATTGTTGCATTCCATCTCTTTTCCAATTCCAATTGTATGTTACTGCTCTCCAAATCGAGCCGGGTTGTAACACCAGAGCGCCACCTAGTGGCGGATTATTGTTGTTTTTGTACTATCAAAATACTTCAAAGACTTTTTTTCCCAGGACAGTCCCCAGATGCTACTTGAAAAATTTTGTGGGAATCGGACAAAGCGTATAGGAGTAACATGAAAGAGTAGTTTTTGGACATTTCGTACTCTAACAAAAAGAAAATTCAAGGCGGAAGTGGGCGTGGCCTATATGGGGAGATTCAGCTCCATTCACCAAACGCTAGATATAAGGTTTTTGAATGTGCGACAAACTATGCGTAAGTTATTAGCCTAAATGCCCTTTTCATGATAGTAGCGCCACCTAGTGGACGAACCGAAAGCGATGCATAGACTATTACATTTTTCGCCACGACTGACACGTGTGCCGCGTTTCATGACATTTCGAGCACAGGAAAGCCTCCAAATATGCGATTAATTTGTTACTAAAATAATAATAAGTTTAAAGCATTGAACGGGACCTTGCAGCTGGCGCGTGTCGGGTTGTACTGCGGCCATGTCACGTGCTGTCGGGCTGTGCCGCGGCCACGTCATGTGCCGGTGTAACACGTGCGGCCCACAACATGAACATTTCACGTAAATCAGATCAAAATCGCCATGCAGTGCCTACTTCCTGTTGCCAGTAGGTGGCGCTCTCACTATATCTGAATATTGTCACATAGACGTGTTCAGGGCGGGACTCTTATCAAACATGTGAAGTTTCATTGAGATCAGATAATGTACACTGAAGTTATGAGGATGTGTTCAGGGTAGGACTGTTACAGAATATGTGAAGTTTGTTGGACATTGTACACTGAAGTTGAGTACTATCTGTTTTATGGTGAATGGTCGAAATTTGACGCAATGCCACAACTTTTAATCATGAATGTCTTTAGATTGCGCTGATTAAATTTTAAGTTAATCCAATAAATTCCCTCGGAGGAGTTCGTTCAAATACAACGCAAAAAAACGTCAGAAATTCAAAATGGCCGACTTCCTGTTGGGTTTGGGTTATGGGTCCAAGAGGCTTTTTTGCTTGTCCCATCATGGTACACATCTTCTTCACAGGTTTCCAAATGAGATTACAGTTAGCCCATGTAACTTATATAGACCAACAAACAAACAAACATTTGCTAGAAAAGTGTATTAATGCAGAAAGCAGCCTATGCTAGCAATTAGCTTGTATAATTAGCTCAGCAGCTAGTTAGCTTGTCGCATTCTTGGAGCGCAAAACTAAAGAGGTAAAGAGAGAACGACAGAGACAGAGAAAGACATTTGCCAGTCCATTGGCACTATGTACGAGACTGCAAGACTGACAATGTTACGCTTTTACATTGCAACCAAGCCAAAGGAACTTAAAGATGATGCCAGCGATCTGCATCTGTCCATTGACTGGAATGTCATGTTGGACAAAAGCAAGAGCTTTGTTAAAGTCAGGCTAGTCCATCCAGACCATATTTTCAACTAAGTTCTGAACTAAGTAGAAGAACTGGACATTGGCCTAATCGAAAAGTACTACTGGCAGTTTTTCTGTATTATTCAGACTGCATTGTTAATTACCAAGTAATTGGTACAATTTTAAACGTGACTTTTTCATTAGTCGTGCTTTCAAAATGTTGCTGTATATGCCTTTGCTGAGTTGAATTGAATTCACGTCTTTAATGTTTAGGAAGTGGTATTTTAGCAGTAATCAGCAATTATCCAGTTTGTGAAAACAAGTCTGATATGTAGTTTTTATAAGGCTCTTCTGAGGTTTTCTCAGATGTCATTGTTTTGATACCACATTTCTTCTTAATCAGCCAGTTTGCTGATGCATCTACCGTATATTGTGACACCACAAATCTCAGTTGACAGTAAGATGCATTGTAAGTCTGTTTTTTCGTGGTGATATAATTTTGACTAAGCACTTTGTTCACGTCAGACTACTTCCAGACCAAGGTCACACGTAGACACGTATTACTATTACCATTGTTACTGTATGTATTAAAATTAGCAGTATTACTTAGTGAATGAAAGAATGTCTGAAGTAGAGTTTGATTAAGTCATTCAAATCTGGCATTGTTGTGAGCAACAAAAGTTTTTTAAAATGTTGGACACTTTTTACTGATACATAATACTATATAATGCAGTCTGTCTGTCTGATAAACTTGAGTTCTTACGTTATATGCCGTGTGGATCAACTAGTTTGATGTTGAATGATGACTATTGCTATTGATAATAGCAATGCCAAAGAGATCAGTCATCCTTGTGCCAAATTCTCATGTTTTGAGGTTACTAGAATAAAGTGTGGAGTACAGCTTTAGTATACCTGTATGTATCTGCTTGAACACTTAACATTTACCTCAATTCTACACCATGTTTATGGATGACACTTGGTGTATTTTGTGATACCACAGACCCTGGTTGAATTGCCAGTGTTACCTGTAAAGTGTCAATGATCTTTTACATTAGGTCACTGATGTTTAATGTATGTTTTGATAAAGAGGCTATATAAAACAATTTAAGAGTAGCTTGCAGTTGAGAGGATTTATATTTGACTGTAAAAATGTTAAATGTCACTTTTAACTGTTCATTTAAAGAGTTGAGCCATTCTGGTTCAATCCAGACTAGGCTCTGTGGTTATGAGATTTAACCATGTTATTATTGGTTACCATGATTACCAATAAAAATCTTCCTTTTCCCTCCCCTATCCCTTTTTAGGTAAAAAACATAAGGTTAAAAAGAAGAGTTGTTTGAGAAAGTTAGAAAGCACTTTATTGTCATTCATGTGAAAAATAGTAAAGGTAGTTTGTGCCTTCTCAGGCACTGTGCTAGTCCTATTTCCACACTTTGATGACCCGTCTTATGGTATCCTGTGACACAACAAATCCACATTGAACTGCACAAAGATGTAGCCGATGGTAAACCTGCATTTGTCCATTGGTCATGATCTCATGTTGAACAAAAGTCAGCACTTCATTCTAGTCAGACTGGTTCTTGCTTCTGAAAAGGCCAAGTCTTCTACGTATTCTCTTTAAAGTTGGCACACTTATTACTATGTGGTTGCTGCGTGCTAAGATTGCCAGTATTTCTTTCTTACTCAAAGAGTATAGTTTGATTAAGTCATCCAAATCTGACATTTCAGGCATTGTTGTAAGCAGCAAAACTGAAGTTAATCTATCTGATCACTTAGAGAGACTATGCAGAAATTAAAGAGGGCAAGTCGGTCTCCATAGGAAGGAATGTAATTAGAATTGCGTCATCCATCAGCACAATGACATCGCTGTCAATCTGCACAGAAGAGAGAAAAGAAAAGTAAATTACTTTGTGTATCTTCCATAAATCCTGTTAAATATGGAGGACTGAAAGTGCCACAATTAAATAAATAAATAGACCATTAAATAATTACTTAAATGTGTCATTAATTAATTCAAATACCGATTAATTTTATGTAAAATACATATATAATTATTTCACTATTTACATTTACATTTCATGGTCCTGCGTTGCAGTGCTTCATGAATTACTTAAAACTGTCAAACTCACCCATCAAACTCAGTGGGTGGGGCTAACGCGAATCTAGCCTGATCCATTGCTTTGGTCTGAAGTAGAGTGCCAGGAAGATCTTCATGAGCTTTCTAGGGCAGAGGTCGCTAACAGGCGAGTCTGGACCCAGACACCGTCCTATGCGGACCCAGACCTATAATCAATTAATTATTGAGGATTCTAAATTTTGATGGGGAGCTTCTATTTTAACCAGCACAGCTTTTTTAGTCTTTACGGTATTTGTTTAGCAGATCAGGAAGCTCACAGACCAATCGCATGCTAGTTAAGCCATCCCACGTGATGCTGCTAAGCCAATCAAATCTGTTTAAACAGCACGACTGAATACAGAGATGAGAGCGATGAGAGAGGAGAGACAGACGGAAAGAGAAGTCACAGATACTTGGAGAGGAAACGGAGAGATGAGTGAGTGAGAGACAACAGAAGATTTATGGCGCTCTCTAAGAAGAGAAAGGTGGATAGAAAATCAAGCTTTTAATGGACGGATTCATTCACATTCATTCTTCCCACTGGGAGCACATAACCAGTGTGTCTCATGTTCAGAGACCGTGGCGCTGATTAAAAGTGCCAGTGTGAAACGCCACTATGAGACAAAACACAAAGTTTTCATCAAACATACCCACTCGAGTCTGAACTAAGGTCACAGAAAATAAGCAGGCTCAGATCCCAATATGATCACTCAACCAGTATCCTGACCAGTGTTGGGAGTAATGGCGTTTAAGTATAATGGCGTTACTAACGCAATCTATTGAGTTCAAATAAATACCAAATGTTCTAAAATACTGTATATAGTGTTTTATTCTTTATTCAGTGATTATAAACATCTTTAACGTTATAGAAGATGTTATAGAATGTAATTATAGACCATAAAAAATAGCGTTACAGTTACTTTGCTGAGTAACTAATTACTTTTACAATGTGGTAACTGAGTTACTAACTTACTAACTTACTACTAACTTACTAACGTTAGTAACTAACTGAGTTACTAACTCAGTTACTTTTTGGGATAAGTAATTTGTAACTATAACTAATTACTTTTTTAAAGTAAGATGACCAACACTGATCCTGACCCATTCATTCACTGCCCAACGAGGGAGAGAGGTTAGAGCTCAATTCTCTCACTGAACAACAGAAAGTGTGTAGAAAGATATAAAAGGGAAAGAAAGAGAAACTGTTCAATTGTAAAGATGTGTTGATATTCATTTATAAAATTTGTTGAGACTGTTAATCAAGATATGAAACAGTTTACAAAGAAAAAGGGAAACTCAAGCTGCTGCTACACTTTATTTTTCAAAGTTAAACACTTTATTTTATTTTTTAGACTTAGCAGAGGATGTGGAAGCAGGAGCTGCTGACCCAGAGTTGTAGCGAGTAAAGCAGAGGAACTTATTGAAGTTCTTGGAGTTATTTCCACACTTTCTGACCAAGATATTGACCACAGAGTGACTGCAGATTTAGAAGAAGTAGTCCAATAGCGCCACCCAGTGTATTGGAATGTGTTCACTAGCTCTGCATCGATTCGTTATCTGGAATTGATTTGTCTTGGCTTGATGCGCAGGGTAACCAATCAGGCGTTAGGTTCCGCCTACCAAGTTTTGATTGGTGAGTTTGACAGTTTTAAGTAATTCATGAAGTACTGCCAGGCAGGACCATGATGTGTAAATGTAAATAGTGAAATAATTATATATGTATTTTACATAAAATTAATCGGTATTTGAATTAATTAATGACATATTTAATTACACATTTATGTATTTAATTCCAATTTTAATTAATGAATGACACATTTAAGTAATTATTTAATGGTGTATTTATTTATTTAATTGTGGCACTTTCAGTCCTCCATAGTTAAAGTCCCCCACCACTTGAAAATATATTTTTATTCTTGTTCCTACAGTTGAATGTTTAAGAGTTTGACACTAGAAGGATGTTTTCACATTCATCTGCTGAAAGTGGAAAGTTTATTTGAGCTCAAAAATGTAAATAAAGGGCAGGCCTACGAACATGACTTGTGACATCACAAATAGTTTGGAAGTCAACCCTGGTCCAGTATGCAACTTCTACAGTGTGATCCACCAAAGAGACATATTGTGACCAGCAGGAAAACTTAGAAATTAGATTATGGAAGCTGTAGTGAGGTAGAAGGAGTAGATGACTTTTTAAGGATTCGAATGTAGAAATGATACTGTCTTTGTGGAATAAAACATATCAGACTCACATTATTGTGTCAAACATTTTATGTTGTGATACACATCTGGAGGGCATCTTTAAAGTTAAGCCCCTTAAATGAGTACTAGTGTCAGTAGGTACATAGTTATACTGTCGACTTACAGGCAGGTTACAGGTTAATTGTTGACCACGTAACGTTAATGTTACAGGTTTACCAGGTTACCATTACACTGTGTTTGAGTGAGAGGATAGAGGAATGTGTCATTAGAGACCCAGTGTAATTAAACAATACGGTTGCAGAGTGCAAACCTTTAACTTTTTTGAATACAGTTTCCTTTAAAGGAAAGCATTCATTGTGTGTTTTCTTCATATTGCATTGTAATAGCCTGTTTAAAGTGATCATGTAACAAACAACTAATCAGTACTGATACTGTATGCTAATAGATAAAGGAATGATAATAATACAGTAAATGCTTTGAATTTCTTAGATATAGCTGTACAGTATTCTTAGTAGACCGGATAGCAGCAGATGACAGAAGGCTCATTACAACCAGAAGAGACATATGACTTTTATTGTTTAGAGACTTGAGACTTGACTTGGACTCGTGACCAAAGACTTGAGACTTGACCAAGTCTCACCCCACAAAGACTTGAGACTTGACTTGGACTTGTGACCAAAGACTTCAGATTTGACTTGGACTTGCAAAAAAAGACTTGTGAACATCTCTGGTGCAGTACGAGAGTCTGTCGCTGGTCAGCGGCTCTAACTCCACTTCGGAGGCAGGCATTTAGCTAAAGTAGCTAAGTAAAAAGGCAAACATCTCCCGAAAAACCCAACCTGAGATGAACTCTCTGATATCCAATAGCCCAACCGTGTTAGCGAACAAATTTGAAATTGTTGTTACTTTTCGTTACAAACCAAACCAAACCAAAACATGTTCTTTTCGCTTACCTTTTCCTCTTCCATTAATGAAATGGCTTACTCTGGGACCCCTCGAACACGCAAAAACTGTATTATATCCAACATTTTCTGTCAGTGAATCTCTTGCTAAAGATGATTCCTTACTAGTAGAATCCTTACTAGTCCTGAATTTAAAGTAAAAATTCTGAGAATAAAGTCAAAATTCTTTAAAAATAAAGTCAGAATTCTGAGATTCATGTCAGAATTTTTTTTTTTCATTTAGACTCACATTTGAGTTTTAATTTGGCCCAAATCCTCTTCCGTAAAAAAACAAAAAAACAAAAAAACACATACAAATGTTCAAAAATGTGTGTGTGTGTTTGTGGCTTTGATCTTTGATTCTAGAATCTGGCTTTGATCTTGGATTTTAGAATGGCTTTGATCTGGCTCTATAAATCTGGACAACCCGTAATGTTTAGGGGAGTTCTCTCTTTTTAACAAAGTTAGCAACACTATTACCCTAATTAACCAGTTAACTGGCTATATCAAAGTAATAATGAGAAGATACAAAGACATTGCGAAAATCATTCCAAAGAATATGGAGAAGGAGGAGGAGGAGGACCCATCTGACGATATGGAGGAGGATCTACCAGAGAGTACAGAAATGTTTAGTGCTAAAGACATTCCAAAGATTGTCGAATTGTTTAGGGAGGCTGATGCCGATGATGGTGGAGGATTGGATATGGACGAATTCTGTGTAGTGATGAAGAAATTAGATGGTAATTTGACCACAGAAGAAGTCACTATCCTCCACATGCAGATTGACACAAACTGTGACGGAACTGTGGACATTGGGGAGTTAATGACCTTCCTCTTACACCAAAATAAGGCATCACAAAGAATGGATTTTAAAAATCAATCCTTTCCCAAACCTTTCCAAATAGTACCTGTGGACTGTCATAAAACAGTCGTAAGTACAATATTCCGACCCTTCGACGATAACGTCGAACCTGGTTATGGGGTTTCAACAGAACAAACCAGGCCTTACAAGAAAGGTCAATACCTCACCATCAGCTCAGATGGTGTCCTCAACTTCTGGACTGACAGGTTTGAAACCCCATACACATTTAATTTGAGCAAAAATCAAAAGGCACTCCCTTACTCAAAAATTGAGAAAATGTGTGTTAATGACATGGTGTACATCAGAGAACTCAAACAGCTGGCTGTTGCCACTTCTGACAGGGAACTGTTGTTCTATGATTGTACTGAGTTCCCTACATCTTTTGGAATCTGCCATGCTTTAATTGTTGACAACAGAGTTAATACCATGAACTACTGGTCCGATGGAAAAAAAGCAGTGTTTTCCTTTGGAGATATTAAAGGTTGTTTGTCAGCATTTATCTCACACAACATAAAGAAGTGTGGTCTTTTCCCCAAGGAGGTTTACGAACACCCCTCTCTAAAGGATTATCCAACTGCTTATGTTCAAAAAGTGCTTAAACACCATTCCAAGGACTTCTCGTCATTTGAAGTCCCCATCTTCGGGGATGTGTGCAGTCAGATCCGATACTTTCCGCTACTTGACTCGTTTGCCATCTGTGGTAGGTCATCCAAATCAATGGTCCTCGCTACCCTACCCAAGCCGCCCAGAACCAAAGTCTCTAAAACCATCTTTGAAAGCCACGGACATGCAGAGTTTTTCACCTGTGTTGAATACTCCCCTTCAGCTAGGTATCTGGTGACTGGTGGTACAGATGGCTTATTGCGGGTGTGGTTTCCCCACAAGAGCATGTCGTGCGAACAGGAATTATTGGGACATATCAGACCCATTACTCATATTATGTACAATAGTATGGAAAAAACATTTATCAGTTTATCGGACGACAAGATGGTGCATGTGTGGTCTGAGAATGGCTGGGTGTGCCGACAAAGCTTCCAGGCTGAAGGCATGGGACGGGCCCCTATCTCAAGTGTGTGTCTTAACATACACAACAATGAGTTAGTCGTGGCTAACTCAGATATAGGAAAATGTCTTGGAAGAGGAACAGATGTTTTTAAAGATACATTAACAACACATGACAAACCCTTGTGCTCCGCTCTCTACCACAGCATTTTCAAACAGGTTGTCTCTATTTGCCAAAACGGTGTGGTGACAGTTTGGGATATCACAACAGGAAAAGCTGTGATGGAGTTCAGTGTCACTCCACATCGGCATGTGGGGTTCACTGCCATCTCATTTGACGAACCACAGCGCAGACTATTCACAGTTTCCCAGGATGGGAAAGTGAGACTGTGGAACTTTAACAATGGAACAGAGCTTGGTGTTCTTCCTGTTACCGTGCCAAAGGAGGTAACAGGTATAGTCTGCATAAACGATAGGATATTTGTGTCTGGAAGAGACTCCAAGAAGATTTTTAACCTGGATATCGAGGGATATGACAACAGATTTTTGGAGCATGATTATTTAAATGACGTTACCTCAATGGATGTGCATGAAGACGCACTGGTTACTGCCTCCAGCAATGGAAATATTGTTTTCTGGAATACAGAAACTGCAGAAGTTCTCTACTGGATTAATTCCAGGTTGAGCTCTCGAACACAAATGCCAGACAAAAAAAACACACAAGGACGATCAGGGATTCTACCGGTTGACAAGAGGCAAAATAATGTCAAAGACACTGAGAAAAAAGCTCAATGTAAAAAATCCCCAGCTAAGACTGTGAATTCAAAACCTCTTAGCCCTCTTATTTTATGTCTGAAGACCAGGGCCACCAATGTTCACACAGCCACACTACTGACTTCTGCAGATGGCTTCATCTGTGCCTGGTCTGTTAAAAGCAACGGGGGTCTGTTAGGAAAGTTCAAGGCAGTGAATGACGAAGGTGCAGTCATTACCACCATGTCGACCGATGTCAATGAACATATACTACTAGCTGGGGATAGTACCGGAAGGATTTATCATTGGGACATACAAGGATTTGGCTTTAAAAGACGGGAAGACAAAGGGCGGTGCGTATCACTGTGTCCGCCTCCTCTGTTGGGGACCTGGCACTCTCACCTCACAGCAGTGGTGAGTGTTAAGTGTGACCCTGACTGTAAAAACATAATTACTGCAGGGTTAGATTGCAATGTCCGGATATGGACAAACACAGGCCGCTGCATAGGCCTCTTTGGGAGGGATGAATGGCATTCTACCCAACTCAGCCCTGAGGAGGATACTGACCAGAAACCGGCAGCAAGACCTGGTACGGCAGAGACGAGAAAAGAATCAAGAATCTCTCAAACACCACTTGAGACTACAAGGTCATCACCGCCCACATCAACACTACCAGACCTACCACCTATACGAAATTATCCTGCAAAATTTGAGAGGCTCTATCAAGACATTACAGACACATTAATGGTAATTGACATACCAAGTGATGAGGAATTGTTTAGAAGGTATCGGAAGTTGATGAATATTAAACCAGAACCTGATCACATGGACGACGAGGAGCAGCATCAGTCCAAGAAGGACAAACAGCAGTTTACTAGAAAGGAAAAGCAAAGGTCGACACATACATCAAAGACATCTCCATTAAACACCACCCAAACCACAAGCTGCACTACTGCAACAGACAACTCGCCACACATGCAGCAATTTGATGATGCAGTCAAGCTGCCAAAGTTAAAATATGGACGTGTGTTCAAGATTCAGCAGAGACACACATTAAAAGGCAATGTCCTAATACCATGTCCACCAGACATCCTTCAGCAAGAGTCTGATCACACATCAACACCATCTCCATCAAACAACACCCCAAACACAAGCTGCACTACTGCAACGGACAGCTCGCCACACATGGAGCAATCTGATGGTGCAGTCTCTGATACACTGCAGCTCACACGTGGTCAAAGTCAACTTAAGACCAATCCATCTCAGGCTTCGCTCACCACAGGCCGCAATAGTGCTCAGAACTTACCGCACATGCAGCTACCGGTTAATACAGTCAAGTCAAGGCCTGAACACACTTCAAAGTGTCTGCCTTTCCCACCCATCTCTGACACAGTGCAGCTCACACGTAGTCAGAGTCAACTCAAGACAAATGCACCTCAGGCTTTGCTCACCGGACGCCGCAATAGTGCCAAGAACTTACCGCACATGCAGCTACCGGTTAACAGAGTCATGCTAAAGCCTGAACACACTTCAAAGCATCTGCATTTCCCACCCATCTCTGATACAGTGCAGCTCACACGTGGTCAAAGTCAACTTAAGACCAATCCACCTCAGGCTTCGCTCACCACAGGCCGCAATAGTGCTCAGACCTTACCGCACATGCAGCTACCGGTTAATACAGTCAAGTCAAGGCCTGAACACACTTCAAAGTGTCTGCCTTTCCCACCCATCTCTGACACAGTGCAGCTCACACGTAGTCAGAGTCAACTCAAGACAAATGCACCTCAGGCTTTGCTCACCGGACGCCGCAATAGTGCCAAGAACTTACCGCACATGCAGCTACCGGTTAACAGAGTCATGCTAAAGCCTGAACACACTTCAAAGCATCTGCATTTCCCACCCATCTCTGATACAGTGCAGCTCACACGTGGTCAAAGTCAACTTAAGACCAATCCACCTCAGGCTTCGCTCACCACAGGCCGCAATAGTGCTCAGACATTACCGCACATGCAGCTACCGGTTAATACAGTCAAGTCAAGGCCTGAACACACTTCAAAGTGTCTGCCTTTCCCACCCATCTCTGACACAGTGCAGCTCACACGTAGTCAGAGTCAACTCAAGACAAATGCACCTCAGGCTTTGCTCACCGGACGCCGCAATAGTGCCAAGAACTTACCGCACATGCAGCTACCGGTTAACAGAGTCATGCTAAAGCCTGAACACACTTCAAAGCATCTGCATTTCCCACCCATCTCTGATACAGTGCAGCTCACACGTGGTCAAAGTCAACTTAAGACCAATCCACCTCAGGCTTCGCTCACCACAGGCCGCAATAGTGCTCAGAACCTACCGCACATGCAGCTACCGGTTAATACAGTCAAGTCAAGGCCTGAACAAACTTCAAAGCGTCTGCATTTCCCACCCATCTCTGACACAGTGCAGCTCACACGTGGTCAGAGTCAACTTAAGCCCAATCCACCTCAGGCTTCGCTAACCACAGGCCGTACTAACGCTACAAAGAGAAGAGCTCACCACAATTCAGCAGGAGGACTCTTTAAATAGAGAGGTCCAAATATGGACGGGTGTTTGTTCGGGTTTACTCCGGGTGCTCCGGTTTCTTCCCACAATCCTATTTAATATTATTGAATTAATATGAATAAAAAAAGAATAAAAACAACACAACCTCCTCAGAACATAGTCAGCCACCACTGCTGAGAAGGTTCAGCTCACATATCATCAAGCCTAGTTCATCAACTTCAGGGCCCGCTCACCACAGGCTGCACCAACCAAGAGCTCACCAACGGCTGGTTCGCACTGCCGACCTAAGCAGCGTGTGTGCATGGCGGAACGTTTTGCCTTGGAACGCTGCTCAGGTCGGCAGTGCGAACCAAGTAAAAAATTCAGCCAGAAAGTACGATTCTTACCATGTCCAATAACTGGCTTAGGCTGCACCTTCTCCATGTATGAACCAAATGAGGTCCAAATATGGAAGGGTGTTTGTGTGGGTTTTCTCCAGGTACTCTGGTTTCCTCCCACAGTTCTTAATAAATTAAAATTAAAAGGCAATGTCCTAATACCATGTCCACCAGACATCCTTCAGCAAGAGTCTGATCACACATCAACACCATCTCCATCTAACAAAACCCCAACCACAAGCTGCACTACTGCAACGGACAGCTCGCCACACATGGAGCAATCTGATGGTGCAGTCTCTGATACACTGCAGCTCACACGTGGTCAGAGTCAACTCAAGACAAATGCACCTCAGGCTTTGCTCACCAGACGCCGCAATAGTGCCAAGCACTTACCGCACATGCAGCTACCGGTTAATACAGTCAAGTCAAGACCTGAACACACTTCAAAGCGTCTGCATTTTCCACCCATCTCTGACACAGTGCAGCTGACACATGGTCAGAGTCAACTTAAGCCCAATCCACCTCAGACTTCGCTAACCACAGGCCGTACTAACGCTACAAAGAGAAGAGCTCTCCACAATTCAGCAGGAGGACTCTTTAAATAGAGAGGTCCAAATATGGAAGGGTGTTTGTTCGGGTTTACTCCGGGTGCTCCGGTTTCTTCCCACAATCCTATTTAATATTATTGAATTAATATGAATAAAAGAGTAATAAAAACAACACACCCTCCTCAGAACATAGTCAGCCACCACTGCTGAGAAGGTTCAGCTCACATATCATCAAGCCCAGTTCATCAACTTCAGGGCCCGCTCACCACAGGCTGTACTAACCAAGAGCTCACCAACGGCTGGTCCGCACTGCCGACCTGAGCAGCGTGTGTGCGTGGCGGAACGTTTTGCCTTAGAACGCTGCTCAGGTCGGCAGTGCGAACCAAGTTGAAAATTCAGCCAGAAAGTACAATTCTTACCATGTCCAATAACTGACTCAGGCTGCACCTTCTCCATGTATGAACCAAATGAGGTCCAAATATGGAAGGGTGTTTGTGTGGGTTTTCTCCAGGTACTCTGGTTTCCTCCCACAATTCTTAATAAATCAAAATCTATTAAATAGATAAATATTATTATTGTTATTATTTGTTTAACCGTTTCATTGACAATTGCTCAATTGGCTATTAGCCAACATTTTTGCACCACCAGAATTGGTATGAATATTACTGCAATGTAGTGGTGCAATGGATTACAGTTGATCCGTCATGCGTACGGAGTCTTCAAAGCTTTCTTTAAAATATGTCAGTATTATATGAGTTTAAGAACTTAACAGAACTTTAGTGTTGAGCTATTTTCTTTTGGAAAACACAAACCTGTAATTAGAGAACAAAGCTTACATTGTCATAACTAGGTCACTTTTGATTAAAAATTCAAAAATGTGTTTTCGGAGTGTAAGGGCACTCCACTATCAGCTTGACTCATGGCATGCCCTGTTGACCCAAAAGCAGCAGTGGAAAGTGGCTTAAGGTTAACCAAATTACATAAATATACTGATATTAATTGTGAGTAGCAATTAAGCCTCAACCTTCTGAATAAATTTTTTTTTTAAAGGGCACAACATGATTTACTGAAGCACAAAACACAAAATTGCAAGCAGCGATGAACGGGCCCTCGCACTCCACGCAACTCGGTGTGTGCTGCGGCCACGTCACGTGCTGTCGTAACCCGTGCGGACCACAACATGAAAATTTTGCGTAAATCAGATCATAATCGCATCGCAGCGCTTACTTCATGTTGCCAGTAGGTGCCGCTCTCACTATATCTGAATATTGTCATGTAGACGTGTTCAGGGCGGGACTCTTATCAAACGTGTGAAGTTTCATTGCGATTGGACCATGTACACCTTAGTTGTGAGACGTATTCAGGGTGGGACTGTTACAGAATATGTGAAGTTTATTGGACATTGTACACTGAAGATATGAGTACTATCTTTTTTATGGCCAATCGGTGGAATTCAACACGTCGTCACGGGCATGCGATTTGACGTACAGTCACAAATAGCACAACTTTTGATCAGCAATATTTTTTTACTGTACTGACCAATTTTGACGTTGATCCGATAAATTCCCTAGTAGGAGTTCATTGAAATACAACCCAAAAAAACGCTGAAAGTCTGTGAAATGCCAGAAATGGCATCACATTTCAACATTCGATTCAACCTGGCTGACTCTGATGCCACACCACGGACCTGCCCTTTAATGTACATGCACAAATAGCACAATTTTTAATCAGCTTTGACTGTACTGACCAATTTTGAAGCAGATCCGATGAATTCCCTAGGAGGAGTTTGTTCAAACACAACACGTAAAATCACAAAAATTGACGTGCCTACCCAGTTTCATATCAGTGAAACGTGGCGCCGGGGCTGCTTATTTGAAATACTGTAGGGGGCAAACACGACAAACACGATTTTTGGTATGTGAGATTAGGGCACCAGTGTACACGTACCCTGTGAATTTCATATTCATAACTATTACGGTCTCCGCACAGTGATTTACCCTGCCACCAGTGTTACGGCCGCCGCTGGCTGTCGTTTAGTGTATATTCATTGTGGTGTTTCATGTGTGATTCCCTGTTGAGGATTGGTCCTTCTGGAGCAGAGACCGCCTACTTCCTGGTTGCTGTCCCCTGGCATCTGTGATTGGTGTGGCTGCGATTCCACCAAAGCTACCAATCAGGAGTCTTCAATCAACCCCAGCTGCACTTAAATAGCTTGCGTGTCCACAGTTCAGGGCGGCTGTGAACTAGTGATCAGTTCGCCTCGCTGTTGGTTGCACACCATTGTGCCATTGTGTTAGTCTAGAGTGTTTGTATTTCCTAGTATTGCCTGGCCGTTATCTGAGTGGATTCAGCCAGTGCCTTTGTAATCTTTTTGAGACCTTTTAAGTTGCAGAATAACTGCTAGTTTGTTTTTTGTACACTAGTTTGTAAGCTTATGGGTGCTGATCTGTTTTTGTTCTTTAGTGTCATTCAGTCATCTTCATTTTGTGTACTAGTTATTTGTCAGCACCTGTATAGCCTCTCTTTTGTTATATTTCATTGTGCAAGCGCACTCTCCTTAGTTAATTAAACACCTGATTTTAACCTGAACCTGTCAATTGTTGCATTCCATCTCTTTTCCAATTCCAATTGTATGTTACTGCTCTCCAAATCGAGCCGGGTCGTAACACCAGAGCGCCACCTAGTGGCGGATTATTGTTGTTTTTGTACTATCAAAATACTTCATAGACTTTTTTTCCCAGGACAGTCCCCAGATGCTACTTGAAAAATTTTGTGGGAAATCGGACAAAGCGTATAGGAGTAACATGAAAAAGTAGTTTTTGGACATTTCGCACTCTAACAAAAAGAAAATTCAAGGCGGAAGTGGGCGTGGCCTATATGGGGAGATTCAGCTCCATTCACCGAACGCTAGATATAAGGTTTTTGAATGTGCGACAAACTATGCGTAAGTTATTAGCCTAAATGCCCTTTTCATGATAGTAGCGCCACCTAGTGGACGAACCGAAAGCGATGCATAGACTATTACATTTTTCGCCACGACTGACACGTGTGCCGCGTTTCATGACATTTCGAGCACAGGAAAGCCTCCAAATATGCGATTAATTTGTTACTAAAATAATAATAAGTTTAAAGCATTGAACGGGACCTTGCAGCTGGCGCGTGTCGGGTTGTACTGCGGCCATGTCACGTGCTGTCGGGCTGTGCCGCGGCCACGTCATGTGCCGGTGTAACACGTGCGGCCCACAACATGAACATTTCACGTAAATCAGATCAAAATCGCCATGCAGTGCCTACTTCCTGTTGCCAGTAGGTGGCGCTCTCACTATATCTGAATATTGTCACATAGACGTGTTCAGGGCGGGACTCTTATCAAACATGTGAAGTTTCATTGAGATCAGATAATGTACACTGAAGTTATGAGGATGTGTTCAGGGTAGGACTGTTAAGAATATGTGAAGTTTGTTGGACATTGTACACTGAAGTTGAGTACTATCTGTTTTATGGTGAATGGTCGAAATTTGACGCAATGCCACAACTTTTAATCATGAATGTCTTTAGATTGCGCTGATTAAATTTTAAGTTAATCCAATAAATTCCCTCGGAGGAGTTCGTTCAAATACAACGCAAAAAAACGTCAGAAATTCAAAATGGCCGACTTCCTGTTGGGTTTGGGTTATGGGTCCAAGAGGCTTTTTTGCTTGTCCCATCATGGTACACATCTTCTTCACAGGTTTCCAAATGAGGTTACAGTTAGCCCATGTAACTTATATAGACCAACAAACAAACAAACATTTGCTAGAAAAGTGTATTAATGCAGAAAGCAGCCTATGCTAGCAATTAGCTTGTATAATTAGCTCAGCAGCTAGTTAGCTTGTCGCATTCTTGGAGCGCAAAACTAAAGAGGTAAAGAGAGAACGACAGAGACAGAGAAAGACATTTGCCAGTCCATTGGCACTATGTACGAGACTGCAAGACTGACAATGTTACGCTTTTACATTGCAACCAAGCCAAAGGAACTTAAAGATGATGCCAGCGATCTGCATCTGTCCATTGACTGGAATGTCATGTTGGACAAAAGCAAGAGCTTTGTTAAAGTCAGGCTAGTCCATCCAGACCATATTTTCAACTAAGTTCTGAACTAAGTAGAAGAACTGGACATTGGCCTAATCGAAAAGTACTACTGGCAGTTTTTCTGTATTATTCAGACTGCATTGTTAATTACCAAGTAATTGGTACAATTTTAAACGTGACTTTTTCATTAGTCATGCTTTCAAAATGTTGCTGTATATGCCTTTGCTGAGTTGAATTGAATTCACGTCTTTAATGTTTAGGAAGTGGTATTTTAGCAGTAATCAGCAATTATCCAGTTTGTGAAAACAAGTCTGATATGTAGTTTTTATAAGGCTCTTCTGAGGTTTTCTCAGATGTCATTGTTTTGATACCACATTTCTTCTTAATCAGCCAGTTTGCTGATGCATCTACCGTATATTGTGACACCACAAATCTCAGTTGACAGTAAGATGCATTGTAAGTCTGTTTTTTCGTGGTGATATAATTTTGACTAAGCACTTTGTTCACGTCAGACTACTTCCAGACCAAGGTCACACGTAGACACGTATTACTATTACCATTGTTACTGTATGTATTAAAATTAGCAGTATTACTTAGTGAATGAAAGAATGTCTGAAGTAGAGTTTGATTAAGTCATTCAAATCTGGCATTGTTGTGAGCAACAAAAGTTTTTTAAAATGTTGGACACTTTTTACTGATACATAATACTATATAATGCAGTCTGTCTGTCTGATAAACTTGAGTTCTTACGTTATATGCCGTGTGGATCAACTAATTTGATGTTGAATGATGACTATTGCTATTGATAATAGCAATGCCAAAGAGATCAGTCATCCTTGTGCCAAATTCTCATGTTTTGAGGTTACTAGAATAAAGTGTGGAGTACAGCTTTAGTATACCTGTATGTATCTGCTTGAACACTTAACATTTACCTCAATTCTACACCATGTTTATGGATGACTCTTGGTGTATTTTGTGATACCACAGACCCTGGTTGAATTGCCAGTGTTACCTGTAAAGTGTCAATGATCTTTTACATTAGGTCACTGATGTTTAATGTATGTTTTGATAAAGAGGCTATATAAAACAATTTAAGAGTAGCTTGCAGTTGAGAGGATTTATATTTGACTGTAAAAATGTTAAATGTCACTTTTAACTGTTCATTTAAAGAGTTGAGCCATTCTGGTTCAATCCAGACTAGGCTCTGTGGTTATGAGATTTAACCATGTTATTATTGGTTACCATGATTACCAATAAAAATCTTCCTTTTCCCTCCCCTATCCCTTTTTAGGTAAAAAACATAAGGTTAAAAAGAAGAGTTGTTTGAGAAAGTTAGAAAGCACTTTATTGTCATTCATGTGAAAAATACTAAAAGGTAGTTTGTGCCTTCTCAGGCACTGTGCTAGTCCTATTTCCACACTTTGATGACCCGTCTTATGGTATCCTGTGACACAACAAATCCACATTGAACTGCACAAAGATGTAGCCGATGGTAAACCTGCATTTGTCCATTGGTCATGATCTCATGTTGAACAAAAGTCAGCACTTCATTCTAGTCAGACTGGTTCTTGCTTCTGAAAAGGCCAAGTCTTCTACGTATTCTCTTTAAAGTTGGCACACTTATTACTATGTGGTTGCTGCGTGCTAAGATTGCCAGTATTTCTTTCTTACTCAAAGAGTATAGTTTGATTAAGTCATCCAAATCTGACATTTCAGGCATTGTTGTTAGCAGCAAAACTGAAGTTAATCTATCTGATCACTTAGAGAGACTATGCAGAAATTAAAGAGGGCAAGTCGGTCTCCATAGGAAGGAATGTAATTAGAGTTGCGTCATCCATCAGCACAATGACATCACTGTCAATCTGCACAGAAGAGAGAAAAGAAAAGTAAATTACTTTGTGTATCTTCCATAAATCCTGTTAAAGTCCCCCACCACTTGAAAATATATTTTTATTCTTGTTCCTACAGTTGAATGTTTAAGAGTTTGACACTAGAAGGATGTTTTCACATTCATCTGCTGAAAGTGGAAAGTTTATTTGAGCTGAAAAATTTAAATAAAGGGCAGGCCTACGAACATGACTTGTGACATCACAAATAGTTTGGAAGTCAACCCTGGTCCAGTATGCAACTTCTACAGTGTGATCCACCAAAGAGACATATTGTGACCAGCAGGAAAACTTAGAAATTAGATTATGGAATCTGTAGTGAGGTAGAAGGAGTAGATGACTTTTTAAGGATTTGAATGTAGAAATTATACTGTCTTTGTGGAATAAAACATATCAGACTCACATTATTGTGTCAAACATTTTATGTTGTGATACACATCTGGAGGGCGTCTTTAAAGTAAAGCCCCTTAAATGAGTATTAGTGTCAGTAGGTACATAGTTATATTGTCGACTTACAGGCAGGTTACAGGTTAATTGTTGACCACGTAACGTTAATGTTACAGGTTTACCAGGTTACCATTACACTGTGTTTGAGTGAGAGGATAGAGGAATGTGTCATTAGAGACCCAGTGTAATTAAACAATACGGTTGCAGAGTGCAAACCTTTAACTTTTTTGAATACAGTTTCCTTTAAAGGAAAGCATTCATTGTGTGTTTTCTTCATATTGCATTGCAATAGCCTGTTTAAAGTGATCATGTAACAAACAACTAATCAGTACTGATACTGTAAGCTAATAGATAAAGGAGTGATAATAATACAGTAAATGATTTGAATTTCTTAGATATAGCTGTACAGTATTCTTAGTAGACCGGATAGCAGCAGATGACAGAAGGCTCATTACAACCAGACCTTTTATTTTTTAGAGACTTGAGATTTGACTTGGACTCATGACCAAAGACTTCAGACTTGACTTGGACTTGCAAAAAAAGACTTGTGAACATCTCTGGATCTATTCATTTAACTTTGGGAGAGCCAATGAATAATGCTGAACTATCGCCTTAATGACTCACTGCAGAGGAGCGAAGAAAATCAACTGTGTTTTACCCTGACAGGCAAGTGGTCTCTGCTGTGTTAAACCCATCAACTTCAATACTCCAGTTCTCTTTGGAATTGATTTGAGGCCAGCTGCTCTGGGAGCCAGCGGTCTAGTTTTCACAATGAGCTTAATTTCATCCAGGGCGTTATTATTGACTTATCCTGCTTGCTCATGTTTAAATCAGCTGTTGATACGGTTATAGGTGAGATACAAATAGATGCGTCTCATAATTGCACTGGGACAAAGGGAAGGGGATTGATATTGAGAAAATGGCAAAATGAAGTCGTCAGCACTGGCAAATAAGTATGTGGCACCCTTAATGTTGAACAGTAGCAGAAGGACACGGACACTTTAGCCCCAGGTGACCCTTATTAAACGGTAGCCAGAAACCTGCCAGGGATTAACAGCCAGCTGGTACAGATCATGAAGCATCATAATCCAAAAAGCAAAAAAATACTAAGAAAAATAGTAGTAAGAAAATTAAGTTGCACATCCTGTTTTTGCAACAACCCGATATGTGACCCATTGATTAACACACTAACAATAAGAAAGTACATATTCACCGATAATACCCATCTGTATTCATGAAAAACAAGACAAGAACAGCAATTCATTATAAAGCCCCCAGGATATTTATGTAGTGAATCCAACAGGCCTCTCTTTGGAGACGTTTCCTCTCCTCTATCCTCAATACTCATGAACTCCATGGCCAGCAGAATTAAGGGTCTACAGGAGACTTTGCATCCCTATTTTCTGATGCTCTTCTGCTCAGAAATCCTAAATCTCGATTCCCTTTTTGTCTTGCCCACGTAGCAAACCCCACGAGCACATTTTATCAAGTCTCTTTCAGTCAGACAATAAAATAAAAAGTGTTACATACTTTTTTGCAAGTGCTGACGACTTAATTTGCTGTTGTGTAGATCTGCATCCATCATAAGCTGAAGACATTTGGACACACCAGTTCTTTTGTTTGAGCTATTAATATTGTTAAATCAGATCAGTGTTCTGTTAGGTAAGACTTGCTGTACAATTGCACAACTGTTTACATTATGCTGTGGGTTGGGTCACAGCGATTACAGTGAAACAGCATTAACCACACTTAATCCAAACAAACCCTAGTGTTGGTGTCACAGTCGTGAGCCGGTTAAGATGTTTTATCCCTAACCCTAACTCCGTAAATCCAGCTTTTTTATTTTTATTTGAAAGTGAAGATCAAAATAAAGTAAGCACAGTAATCAAGGATATGGGAAAGTAAAAGTAGGTTTCATGTAAAGATTACAATACAAAGTTATCTCCTTATATACACTTTATATAACATGACATAGAGTCAGTGTGTCTGAGTAGAAATGGGAAGTAATGGACTTGTTTTTGAACTACAAAAGCTGCAGACAGATCGTGATTATGCTCAGAATAAAACTATGTAAGGCATGAAGAAGCCTCCACCCTGCGTCAAGCTCCTTAAAGCTAGAAATTAACCGGAAGTTCAGGAAGGATACATACAAAATAAAAGCATGGCATTTGCCACGTTTAGGGGCAAAAAACAACTTTCAACCATACAAAACAAACGAAAACACTCACTGGCAGCGCTGAGTACGCTGTGATACAACGCCACGCTCTCATTTTAGATAGAAAAACACTAAATACAAGAATGACGTTTTTAAAAGAGTGTGTCTTCGTGGACGTCGCGGTCGGATATCGCGCTGTTACTTTGGCTAGCTTGACATCAGTCACCTTTTCTTGATCCCGACCCTCCAGCCAATCAGCGGCTGTCAGGGACACATGAACGGTGATAATATCCACGGAACAGGCTGCAGGCAGGAGGAACAAAGAAAGCCGCCCGTTGTGTGTAACACGTCCTTTCACTTCGTCAACACGGACAATTACCGACTTCGTAGAGCCAGTTTTTGCTTTACTTTAAACACTTACCCCTAAGTATTAAATGACACCCTGCGTGTTAAGTCCGGTTGGCTGGTTTTGCTGAGGAAAGAGGAAACTTGGCGTCGTGAGAGCTTTGTCGGGTCGCCTTTCTCGAATCCTTCTTGCCTTGGATCCGCTGGTTGCAAGGTAACGCACGGTAAGTTCAGCCTTTCTCTCCCGTAAGACTGTAACACAGAGCCGAGAACAACTGTAAACGCACCGACACTGTGTTATGTTGTCGCTTTAGGACTGCAAGAAGCACAAAACTCGTGTCTCAAACTTTCCTGTTGTGTTTTCTGATGGAATGATAGCGCCGATACATTCCCATCGCACCCTGCCTAGGGAACCGAGCTTCTACCAAACTCTATTAAAAAAGGTGTTATTTTAGTGTTTCCTTGCTCCTTGGCTAACAAACACACCAAGAACAACTAAAAGTAAGAGATTTTCTGACTATTTGGCGTGAACACGGAATTTCGGTATACAATTAAATAAAAATGAGTAGCTCATTTGATTTATTTCAAACAATTTAACTGATAAAAATGCTCTGTCAGGTACTAAACTAACAGCAGTAGCTACGAGTCAATAACAGAAGAACAGTACAGCCTTTATATGCGGACCTAAATTGCTTAATAAGTCATTCATGATTCAAAACACCAAGAAGATACAAGTTAAACGTATCCAGTTTAATTTTATTGTGGTACAACGTGTATGGATAATGTCAGTACTAAACTGCCACAATTTGAATGGTGCTGTTTTTCTACATGCAAGAGAGAGCTGTTTACATGAGGCAATGTCTGCTGGTGCAAAGCAGCTAGCTGCCTCAAAGGAACACTTCTTTCAAAATCACTTTAAATCTACAAATCAAATGACAGTTTCCCCTTCTATTCATTTCACCTTGTATGTGCTGGGGAAGTGGGAACGAGTCCTTAAATGGCTTTGTTGTCAGCATTTCAAGTTGTTTCAAACTAAGCAGGGGCAGGCAGTTTGTTTTTTTCCCCTAAGCAAAAGCTGATAGTACTCCAGGTGAGCAAACAAGGCAGCCTCATGCCCTAGAAGCAAGAGAAAGTGGACTATTTTACTTCATTCAGAGCCCATTCAATTTGTAGTTCGCCTCGTATTCAAAGGCTAAATGCTTTGCCTGTATCTGCACCATCTGCTTTGCCCTCCTGGGCATTGGCAGGCTACTGTCCAGATCAAGTGTTATGAGAGATTTGTGTGGGTGGACCACAGCAGATGGTGAGATGGAGAACATAACTGGCTGATGTGCTCGCTAGGCTCACTGTTGTCGTTTTTGGTCTCGCCTTCAGTTGTGGTTGATGCAATATTCAAAACCGAAAATCTTTTAATGTGAAAGCAGTTCCTCTAGGACAACTCCATCATAAGTTTGAATGTTAATTAGCTTCCCTCTACTGTTAAAGCCGGGTCATAGGTTCCACTCGTAGGGGAACTATTGACCCCTGCACTCCATAGCCCACCATCTGGGGTTTGACCCTGTGACCACTGTGACATCAGTTGACCTTCCTGTTACCGCATGAGTGGGTGGCATAAACGTGCCCAGGTCCACAGTGTTCAGAGGTCAACAGTTCTGTCATGTTTCATTCTCCCAGAGCCCACCAGGAAGCAAATAGAATGGCATTAGTCACTCCCAAGTAAAAGGTTGGACTTGGTGGGACCAATCCAATATCGGTATCCGGTGCCGATACTGACATGATCTACCCTGGTTAAGAAAGCCCAAACGACTGTAACGCAAGAAAGCAAAATTCCTGTGCCACGTTCTTATGATCTGTATTTATATCGGCAGATATCCAAATTCAGTGCATCTCTAATTCTTTGACTTAAACTTGGGCACACTTTACAGTTCTCTGCAGCTCAATCACTGATATGTTTTTGTGCAGGCATCCTGTTGTGGTGTGTGTGTGTGTGTGTGGTAACAGACCGAGAGATGCAAAACACAAGCATAGAAATAAAAGGTATAGAAAGGACATTTAAAGCAACAGTCTTTATCTTGATTCCATGATCCTGGTTCCATTGCCCACTCCCCAGTATTCCCTGCTGTGTACCCCCATCCCCAAGCCTGAGAACCACCACCTCCCGGCAGTCCAAGGGCCTGTCCTCACGAATACGTTTTTCTCGAATCCGGATAAATACTTTATCGTATCGTCCAGACCGATACGGCATTTTCGGGGTGTGAAAACGGTATTTGTTGGAAACAGGTCCCAGAGTGGGAAAATCCAAAAACGCCGGATTGCCCGGAGTCACCTGGACGGCAAACACGGTTAGCCCCGCCTCTCTAAGCCTTTAACCTCAGCCGCCGCCGCTAGACGCGTCATAACAACAACAACAACAATGGTGGACTACTACTACTTGTTTGTAAACAGCGCATGCTCCATGGCTTCTCTTCTGGTTTTAGTGTTTTGGTGTGGCGGCGTCACAGCGCCACATACAGGCCTGGCATATGTACTACAGCATTTTGGATCGTTTCAGTGAATCCGTGTGGACGCAGATATTTCAGGAAATGACGCCGTGTTTACGGAGATTTCTTTCGAAACGACATCATCTTGGGTGAGGCTGTGTATTCGTGAGGACAGGCCCCAAAGCTCCTGTGCTAGTGGTGTAAACACAAACACTCCCCCAATGCTCCCAGCCCCAGCCCCAGGTCCAGGCAGAGTCAGCTAATTGGACCGCTGGCTGCACAGCTAACTGTACTAAGTGGCAAATGGCAGAAGTTAGCGATATGGGGGCACTAAACCGCTATTTTCCAAGCTACTGTAGCTGTCATTTCTCATCTTGCTGGAGACGCATGAGCATGGTTTCCATGGGGTTTCCATAGGTTTGAAATTATTTAGAAAGTTGCCAGTGTATCGTTTGTCCACCAGAGGGCACTGAAGTTAATTTTTCCGCTTTAAAATGTCTCACTCAGTATGCATATTATTCTTAACATAAACAATCTAAATACTTAGTTATGTAAAAAAAAAAAAAACATCACAATTGACTGATTTGTCATTATCAACTTTAAAAAAAATCCATATCAGTATCAGCCTCAAAAATCCAGTATCAGTCAGGCTGTAATACACACTGCACGTCAAATTCAACAAGGATTGTTTGTTTTCCCTTTGCCCTGGATTGCTGCTGCTGCACACTGTGAAGGTGGAAACCGTCATGAAGATTAACTGAACAGGGTTTTTCCTATTTTAATTTAAATGTCGAATTGATGTAACGGGTCCCTTTCACCCAAGTCCTCGCTGTGGCCTCATAAGACTTAACATGAAATAGGAGAATGAGTGTACATTGCTGAAGGCGAGCACAGGCTACTACACCAGGTAGAATAATTGCACGTTGGAGATGAACATTAAACATCTCCAGCCGGCAGTCAGCTGTAGCAGCCTGACAGAGTGGCCCATGTGCTGTTGGTGATACTTGGATGAAGCAGCTAATATGCTCACAGCATCACCGTCAGCGTATTTGGTGAATTAGTGTTGACAAATGAGGTGGGAAATGATTGCTACTCCATCGTCCCTCCCATGTCACGTAGCAAATTGTGTTTTAATGACAGCTGTGGGTGACACCCAGGTAACAACTGCTTATTCTCCCCTTCAGTCTCCTGCTGCTGACATAAAGTCAGACCTAACATTGATCATGAAAATGAGGTTTCAGCATGCTCTGCCTCTTTTTCTCTTATTTGCATCACTTGTTAAGTTTCTACCACCAAAAAGTTGATCAGAGTCTGACCTAGCTAATATCATACTTATACACACATTATTTCCTCTTTCTTTTTCACACCTTTTGGTGTTTGTTTATTGAAAGAGGATGACGAAGAAGATAGTGAACCGTTTCCTGTAATTTCGGCATTTCTTTCCCATTAGGGAGGAAATTCAATATTTGTCTCTTTTGCTTAAGTATGTGTTTTTTATTGTAGCATCTGGTTAAGTGTGTGCATGCTGCATTCAGACGAATATTTGAGCAGCCTATGCTTACCTATGTGTAAATACAGCACACACTCTATAGTAGTTAGTGACGGCTTGATCTATATATCTAAGTCCATGAATGTTAACACTATAATGTTGGAAAGTGATAAAAAAATTCTATTAGTACAGCAGCTTATGAATATCTTGCGACAGAAAGGCACATAAAAACGTCCCAAACACATTCAGTTTACTGTTACATAAGACAAAAGCTGCAAATCGTCACAGTTGAGAAGCTTACTGCAGAATGTTAAACATTTTTGCTTGGAGAATGACTTAAACTAGCTAACAAATTATTGTTTCTGCTCCAATTAAAAGGTCTATATGAAGGATATTTTAACACCTGGTTGCTAATATTTATGGGCAGAATTGGACTAAAATCGGTCCTAAGGTGGCCACTTTAGTGCATTCAAGAAAGAGCAGTGTCCAGAGAAACTACAACAGAATGGACTTTAACTCCATTTCCAAGCAGGAGCTGCTATGCTCATGAATTTCAGTCGGTCAGCTGCATCATGTCAGGAGATGTTTTTCCTCCCGGATAGAAATATTTTATGGGCCAGTCGGAGTGTCTGCACACAATAGTTATCTCTTGGAGGCGTTCTGCTGCAGTCAAAGCATGTCTGATAATTGTCCACACTATGAACCCAGTCACTCCTCACCATGACACCGTCTCTCTCTCTCTCTGTCTCTCTCTCTCTCTCTCTCTCTCTCTCTCTCTCTCTCTCTCTCTCTCTCTGGTCTCTCTCTCTCTCTCTCTCTCTCTCTCTCTCTCTCTCTCTCTCTCTCTCTCTCTCTCTCTCTCTCTCTCTCTCTCTCTCTCTCTCTGTGTGTCTCTGTCTCTCTTTCTCTCTCTCCCTCTCCCATTCATGTAGGCACGCACACCCACCGACACAGTACAGACACAGAGTCAGAGACGGGGCGGTTTCAGCAAAGGGGCACTATAGCCAGTGTGTCTGATGCTGACTCAGTAGAATGTTAATGTTGTGAAATCCCATTAAGAGCAATCTGGTGCTGAGCAGGGCCACGCCTGGGCTTTACGGGACAGCAGGTCGTTTTAAAAGGCCAGCGGCGCCCTTGTGTTTGCACTGTGTAACAGAATCTAATCACTTGAGTGGCTCACGCTAAATTGAATTGCTCTTTTTAAATCGCTGCCACTCATGTTTAGTTGCTCTTGAAGGCTGTTTAAATGATTTTGGATGAGTGTCACTGGTCGAGAATAATAGTTTTTAGCCTCAGCAGCACTTTGGTACCTCTGATAAATACTGCATAGTAGGGGTGGGTAAAAATATCGATTCATCAATGCATTGCAATATATTTTTTCCCAATTCAATATCGATTCATTAAATCCTCTGAATCGATTCAAGCCCCTGGCCAGTGGGGGCACGGTGAGCAACACCTTTGTGTGATTTGCGTTGTACAAACTCCGCCCGCGCACAGAAGATAACGGAGTCAGTGGCCGTCTTCATATGTAAGGACCTACGACCGTACAGTGTCGTGGAAAACGGGGGTTTTAAGAAGACGGTATACACACTTGAACCACGATACGCCATACCAACACGCAAACACATGACGGAAGTCGCCGCCCCGAAGCTTTTAAAATGATCAACAGGTACTTATGTTTTAATTATTTGTGTAATTCTACTTTTTACTGAATTGATATCGAAACATTTAAATCAATATTGAACCAATATCGAATTGTGAGGTTCTTAACAATACCCAGCCTGCTACTGCATAGTCTTGCTCTATTGCTTCTGTTGCTGTTGTGTGGGGAGAAACAAAGCACCAAAAAAAATCAATGTTTTCATCGCTCCAGTCTGATATGGTTGATTGAACAGCAGGAACTGCATGCAAAGTAGCAACATTTCCCATCAGGACCAGTTGTGAGTGTCAGGTGAGTCATTTTGTGGGCTTTTGCTACTGGAAGGGATTTTCAGTCAGTGCTGAGCTCTAACTGCCCACCCTGTCACATGTCTCTCACTCTAGCACATTGCCACTGGCTTCAGACTGTCAGTATTGATTAGATGGGACATGAGACCTTTTTTTTTCAGTTTCTGTAATATGCTTACCCATTTGAAACAAATCCCACTCATCGTTTTCCTCCTTACGGCATGCTGTGCATAACGGAATAGGTTACTGCACATGTCAGCCTGTGTTGCCTGTCGCTGCTGGGTGAGTGATGTGTGCTGAAGATTGGATTCTCACTCAGCTCTTCAGGCAGATGATGGATTTTCCTCCTATGGGGGGGAGAGGGAGAGGGAGGGAGAGAGAGAGAGAGAGAGACAGACAGAGACCACACGAGTTACTAGGGCTGTTTATCTTTCACATCTGAGAAGGATGTGGTGTAAAGCGCTCCTCCTGGAAGAAGCTTCCACCCACACGTTTCTATACTGGTACACCAAAGCTCTGCATTATGTGCTGCATTGAGCTACCAACTCCTGTGAATGGAAACTACTCTCGACAGTTATGTTTAACATGTATTTACTAAATGCACTCAGTAGTCAACCTAGCATTAGATATTACTAGAATCTTCTGATCTCAAGCACAGCAAAAAAAAGTAGAAAACTATTATGGAGGGGAAAATGAAGTGTGTAGCAGTTTTCAAACGTGGCCTACTTATATTCTTGCACTTGCATGGCTTTGTAGCACATTGGCGCTCAGTTTTGCAGTTGGTGGGGTGTACAACCTTGAAATGTTTTTATATTGTAAAAAGCTCACTATATTTTACGCTATATACCAATTATATAAGTCCGTTTAGGTAACTGGGATGGACACACTGCATGTAGCTGTCAGCTGGTCATCAGCTGTAGCCATTACAGTGTGCAAGTGCACTTCTGACAGAAAACGTGAGGAGATGCATCAGTTGGTCTGTGTTAGTTCTTGAAAGTTGGTTTATTTTGTTAATGCCCTGATAAAGGTGGGAAGAAGGGCAAAAACTACTAGACATATGCAGTGTTTACTCAGCAATTTGTGTCGAGTGTGGCTATTGTCAGCATTGTTTGTAAATTGAGAGAGTGAGAGAGTCAAATGGCTTATAAAAAGACACAAAGACTGAGGAGGTGGGTAGGATAGTGGAGTGATCAATAGCTTGGGGAGGAAGAGAGTTGCCAGTATTGAGGCTGTAGTGATCGCCTTAATAAAGTCTCACTCTCTCAGACATTTAATTAATTAAGGTTTAGAAAGCCTCTTGTAACTGAAGCTATTATCGCAGGCCCTTACAAGCCTTGGTAAGAGACTGGGTTATTGTGCAGACAATGAGAACAGTGTGACGTCATTGATTTTGGTGAGATTTTGGGCAACTCAGAACAGCAACCTGAATTGGATGTGCTTATCAATAGTTTTAGACAAATCATGCAGCAAAGGGCTGGAAATGTTTGTAGCAGTGTAATGTGACAATCTAATATTGTCTAAGTCACTTTGTGTGTGCTCATGAGACAATATCTCCCTCCCACTTTGTCCAAATGTCATTTTTTCAACAGTGCATGTATAAACATATTTTTTTTCCCTTATGTTTATACATGCACCGTTGCATTTTTAAGTGGAGAGTCCTGGTTGTTGGTTGACATTTGTGTTGTCTCTCATGTTCTGTACATGTCCTGAATTAACATAAAACAGCTTGTTTTTGTATTTGACCGTGTGTAAATTTAAAAGCTTAAATCTGACCTGGAAGCAGGAAGTTTCCTGTTTTAGACCAGACATCCTCCCCCTAACTCGTACCTCAGCCTCTTCCTACCAGCTGCCTCTTCCTCCTCCCTCTCTATCCATTCTCTCTCTTTGTCCCCATCTTGTTTTCCTGCCATGCAAAACAGTGTTCTCAAACCACTGGGTCACTGTGAGGGCAAAGTCCCCGTACACTGTACTACTGTGAATCATCTCACCTGAGGTGACCTCCTGCGCAGTGGTGTGTTGGTTCAGAAATGCAGTCATATGTGGTTGCCTGCTGTCAGAGTGCTGAAACAGATAACCGGAGCCAGAATGTCAGAATGATGCTTTTGATAAGCCGTGACTGCGGTACTGCGGTTATTGATATAGGTGTGTTGCGAATGGTAAATCTAGTTATAATAAGATAAGATGAGACTTTTATTTTTACCATGTAAAGGACAGGTACCAATGTATATGTCGCCTCGCACCAAAGGTCCACAAAGAGAGCCTTCAGAATGCAGAACCCAAACATTTTTGTGGCAGCATTTTGCCATCCTTGCTACAAGCTAATACACATAGCCCAACCTGTAGTTTCAGCCATCCCATGAACCTAGCCATTGTTTAGCCACACTACAGGGACATGAATAATTGAGTTGTCCTATGTGCTTGTAGATGTGCTCTACTGGAATCCTATTGCTCTGCTGACGTTCAACAGCCTTGTTGCCTGCTGGGTCCCCCTGCAAGATGTCAGGATCTTTGTTCACAGCAGCGGGTTCCATCTGATCTGAATCCTCTTTCCTGTTTCTCTATATATTTGCATGAAGTGTAAGGTTATGTTACAAAGTAAAAGATGCTACAAAAGTAGCAAATATCTAAATTTGTTTCAAATTTTGGCTTTCAAATGTATTGCACCATTAATGACCTGGTTGTTCAGTTAAGTTGCATTGCCAAAGTACACTTAACCAACCGTTTCCCGTTGCTGATTTCTCCTGTGGATGAAACAAACTAAGATGATGCTGGGTGTTTCTGGATCATTGGGCAAGGAAGAGGTTAGATCAAAGCAACATAAAAACTGAACAGACACTTTTCACACCACTGTCTCCCCCCCCTCTTTTCCAGATTTTGTTAAGCATTTTTAATTAGAACTCTGTCAAGGGCTCGAGCACAGTAACCCATTAATTATCCAATTTAATTTACACCATGTTTGACTGTAGCTAATGACACAGTTTCTCAGGGGTAGATGAGGCCACAAGCACAACAATGGCACACTGAGCTAACGTAGCTGCTAAAGTGACATGGTACGTTTGATCTGCTAACATGCCTTCCAGTTAAGCACTGTGTCATCAGAACCATCCTGTGGCCTACATGCAGAGCGTGCTAAGTCAGTTTTGAGCGTGGCCACTTCCACAGTTAAAATATGCTGCTAATTGGCTGTTTTTAGTGGAAAACAATATGTCAAGGAATGATGCAGTTTTTGTCCTCGCACTGCAGTGATGGTAAATAAAGGGCTTCACACTGCGAGCATTTACTTGCATTTTTTGACCTATTTTTGGAGACAGGTGACAGAAATTTGTAATGAGGTGTGGGTTGATCACGCATTTCGTTGTAGTCTTTAGATGTGACCAACACACTGTATATTCAGATGTTGTCAGTAGTAGCACAGGAAAGAGACATGCACTCCGTTGGGTTCATAATTTTAGCAATCTTTAGTTTGAGGTGTAGTATTTGGACATTTATTTATGGTTTCTCCAGCAGTCAGTTACGTTCAGCATTACAAGGGGTCCTAACAAGGTTTTTCATCTTCACACCACATTGGCACTCTGCATGCATCTTTATTGTACAATTTTAATAGTCACACTGAAGGCGATATTTCAGCCCGGGCCCATATACAGCTCTCACTCAGACAATAGAAGTGATTGGTTGACTGAGAATGTCTTTGGATTGAGACACAAAGGGTTGGAAGGAGAGAATGTAGATGAGGCAGAAACGATTGAGGGCTGTAGTCTCCCAGGGGCCTCATACTGATAAATGGTTCACCCCCCTCTTCCCTCTAACCATCATTAAAATGTCAAATCATTAAAAGTCGTTCTCCACAACAACTCGTTTCACCCTCCCTTGCCAAGCACAAGGGAGACACTACAGTGGCCATGAAGCGTGAGAAAAACGTGAACAGCCCCGTCTACCGACAGTTTTTGGTTTGTCTTTTTCTGGGCTACCGTAGAAACATGGCGGTTCAACATGGTGGCCACCACGAGAGGAGATCCCTAAGAGAAAACATGCCAATTTCTCTTTTCAGGTGATAACACACTAGTGAAAACCTATTGGGAATGTAAATATATATCGTAAGATATCTGAAGATCCAAATGGGCGAGATGAAAACTGAATCGTGATATAAATCGTTGTATCAAGGTGAAAAGTCACTTCACTCAATGAAATATGCATGTGCACAGTTTATATCCTACTTCAGTATTTGATTCTATTATATGATAAAGAAAATATAAGAATATATTTTGTAGATTTCTTAGAGAATTTTTTTTCAGTCATACTTTGTCTTCAATCTCATTTTAACTTAAAAAAAACCTGTAAGAGATTTTTGCCAATAGAGCCTCTGAAATGTTGCACACTGGACCTTTTTAAACCTTCCCACAGGAGCAGAAGGGGTTATGGGCCTTGAACACTGGCACTGTGAAAAAGAGAATCACCAAAAGTTAAACTACCTTGGCTTAATAAAGGCTTCAATATGAATTAGTTGTGTCTCCCCTTTGATAAACACTGCTCTCATTTTATTATTTGGTGTTAATACTCCGCCAGTATAATGAGGACCGCTTCATCAGAGGTTATCTGGTGACTGTTTCTACAGCATTCAGATCACCTTGACTTTTGTTTCCACAGTAGCTCACTACAGCAGCTCACTGACTGTTACTGGAGCTGTATGTAGGCAGAGTGGGAGGGAACAGGTGGCGACGAGTGAGGGGCATTGGAGAGAAGGCTACTGTGTAAGCCATGTAAGCTATCCTGCTGTCTCATCAGACCACACACTACCAGGGCCCGGATCAGTTAGTTGGATGTGTTTGCTTGTTTTTTTTTCTCCAGGGCTGATCATTTGGATGCGATGCACCCTGCTACAGCAATTCTGAATCAGTGGATCTGAAGCTATTACACCTGCAACTTGGCTCTAAAATACCCTGTTTGAAGTACAGTTTGTTGCCATGGTACAATTTTTATGGGTGCAGTCTAAATTGTGGACAAATGTCTAAAACGTGATGGTGTGGTGGGTGTTTTTTTTGCTCATTCATCTACTGTTCATGAAGTTTTCATTAGTAGATTCATTGACACACTGTAATGCCTTTTTCACTAGGTAAAGTTTCCAAATGAACTCGATACCTTAGGGGACCTGGATGTCTTAAGAGGGGTGCTGGTGCTTGATGATCTGCACTTCATTTAATCATTCCACAAGGCCCCAAAGATGCCAGATTAATTTCACAACTTTGGTGCTACCCAAAGCCACGCTGCACTAATCCAGCACTCCTTTCGTTGCCAAACATGCCCCCCCATTGCTCATTTGAATGCTTAATTACCAAGAGTTGTGTGTTTGTGTGTAAAAAGGAGTGATGGGAGTATATAGAGACTGGCAGTTCATATTAATCAGTGACGATGTCTCATTCACTACATTTACATGCTCACAGGAAACCAGGTTAATGGGAGAAATCTATCTATGGTAACTGGGTTTCTTTTCACAAAACCTGCTAAAAGAAACAATTTCTTCTCATTTTATATGTTTTTAGAAAACGGGTTTGTGCCGAAGGCAAAGAATGATTTGATTTCTTAAGTACATATAAACTCACTGATCTCTATGTTTTGACAGACAACACTTGAAGACTCACCAGACAGAATTACTACTTCACTGAAGCTACACCTAAGGAAACGCAGCCAGTGTTTTGAGTGCTTTACTTCACAGATGGGAGTTTTAGAGGAGTTAAGTAGTGCTTGACCACAGGGAGTAATGTTGGCACTAAAACTGCAGCAGTGCTCTTCCCTGTGTGTCCCATGGCTCTCTGGGCTGCATTGATTCACATTAACTTTGTTGAAGCCCATATTCATAACATGAGGGAGTACTAACTCACCTTTATCCACCTCTTAAATTTGTGTATGTGTTTGTGCACCCCACAGAATTGTTGCATCAGTATTTCCTTGGTCTTACCATCAACTTAAGCAGCCAGTGACAGACAGGGGACACCACCCCTGAGGAGTGGTCTTAAAATTTAACATTTAAGATTGTCTCATGAATATTCTAAAGAGCAGATATCTCCCTCCTCTTCTTTCTTTTCTTCTTTTTATTCGTTCCTTTACTATCTCTCCTTTTCACTGTCTGATTATTTTGCATTGCTTCATCTTGGCCTGAATCTGAACCAGATCCAAGCAAACACTGGTATTCTCATGAGAACATACACCAGTGCTGTAGTGACACTTAGTGTGTGTGTGTGTGTGTGTGTGTGTGTGTGTTATATCAAAGCATATTGTCAGACCATTGCCTCTAATTGTGCCGTTGTGTATTCAGTGCTTGAGTTCATGAAGATGCTCCTCCACATATTGTTTATAATATTAGGAGCACCTCTCTTTCATGGCTGCTGTAGACTAGTATGTCTGTCATCCACAAGGCAAACGTGTATATATAGGTTTAAATGTAATGGAACCTCCCATCAACGGGCTAACACTGTCTCACGTGTCATAGCGTCACCATAATCAAACCTTTGCATCTTTTCTCAACAGGATACAACGAGAGCTCGATAGTGCGACCTGTGCCCCGTTGACTTGGCAGACATGTGCTTTTCTCAAGACGCCGGCACTCAGATGGATTAAGAGGTTAGCTTCCAATCCCACAACCAACTCTGCTCATCCACCTTTATTACATACTGCAGCACTGCCTTGTTGTACTTTTAGCTGCTTTTCCGTCTATATTCCAACCCCAGAGCTGGTCAAAGCCATGCATTGTTAGATGATGTTGGTGGTGGTGATTAGAAGGATGACTTTCTGTACATTCAGCAAAGATTGCATGCATACACAGTGACCCCAGCAAGTGTGTGATATGCCTTTTGTTTGAAAATGTATTCAAGTATTCATCACAAAGGGGGATGGACTGATTCAATGATCTACCCCACATTCTGTAACCCAGCTGTGGTAACCTGATCAGACCGGTTTGGGCTTACCTGAAGGCACAGAGAAACTGATCCAAGGCAGCTGCTGAATAATTCAACAGGTCCTAACCCAAAAGCAGCTGATATGTGCTACAGGCTTAGAGGGTTTTGGCTAAGGTTTCATCCTGCAGAGGCCTATGTCACTAACCTAACTAACACTTTAGGTGCTTGCAATACAACATGACCCTGCTGCAGCTGACCCATGTCTTTATTTTTGTGTGAGAATTAAAGATACACAACAGTGTTTACAGTTTACAGTGTTTACTAAAACTAAATATAGGTAGAGCATCTGAGGTTACAGTAAACATCAGATAAATGTAAAAAAAAACTGATGTTGTTCACGTAGGTCCAGACATGATGATAGAGGCGCTTTGTGTTATAGGCAAATAAATCAAGACCACAACATAAATAATGCAAAGAACCCCAAAGCAACAACAACAAATCCATGTGGCTAAGGTTAATATGGCCATTTCTGAACCATGCAGTACAACCACACAGCCATAAAGCGTACTTTGGAGCCAGATGAGCTGTTTTAGTTTTTCTGCGAGTATCCAACTAATGAAAAGTTGGTCGCTAATTCTCTTCTTAGTGGCTAACAGCCCCTAATAAATAAATAAATAAATAAATAAATAAATAAATAAATAAATACGTGGCAGGTGATTGGATGAACCATCTCTCTATCACAGGCAGACTTCAACTAATCAGATCAACACACCATATAGTTTAGTCAAACTCGTACCAAAGCCAGTTGAAGGAGCGAAAACATCTTCTCCATTGAGAAAAGCTTTCAGTGCCATTCTTTGCTCTTCTTTCAGTGAGGAAATACCCTCCAGTTCTGATATAACTGATGCTAGTAGCATCCACGGCATTTTTGTTTTAGAGCAAACAGTAACTTCTCCCACGCGCCGTCACACACACTGTTAAACCACGCCTGTATCGCCTGCCCGTAGCTGCCAGTATTTCTGATGCTGGTGTTCTCATAGAAGTCAGTAGAGTGAGTCACTGAGTGAGTGTGATACACCAAACAGGTATTTCTGTTTTTTGTGGTGATTTGATTTGTTTACTGCACAAGTCTCCAGACAGCTCCAGCCAACACTACCATGCAGCAGCAAGTCTTGTCTCTGCGTGCTTACTCTATGCGAATATGGCAGCCATATAACTGGAATTTCCCTATCAGGATACAGTCAGTCAAGGGGAACTCTGTGACCCTGTCAGTCTCATTATCCACATTAATAGACTGGAGCACATACAATGTATCCCTCAGCTATCATGATAACAAGAATGGCATCAGACTAACTCCAGGTTACTGGGATGTGCACTGTCAAACAATGACTGGGATTTTCTCTGGCTTAATGCAGCTCAACTTGGAATATGTGTTAAACCTTTCTAATCACATCAGTGTATGACTGTTGGTGTGGTCAGGGAGGATGTGTGTATATGCAAGGTAATGAAAGCATGGCAGAGGCTATTTTAATGCCTTATCTGTTCAATGTCTTTTTGGGAAAAAAAAAAAAGGCTTTTCCCGTTAATATATTTCTTAGGAAACGGGAAATGGTTTGAATGGGTATTCCCAGGAACCCTGTTTCCTGGGATTAAATGTACACTGCAAACAGGGAGGCCTTCAAGTGTGGTAACAAAGCCACCCCAATTTTGGGGTATTAAATGAAAAATATTCACCATGTATGGATGTGAATATGACCAAGCTGTAGCTTTGTAATTTGTCCTGTTATGTTTTCTTCTTCCATTTACTGGCTGATTTGGGCTTCCACGGTAAAATAACTGCTTACTTTATGACTTACTGATCACACTTCACTATGAAAAGATTAGTCTTTTCTCCAACACTTGGGAGACATTACCATGGAGGCAGGTTTACCTTTTTGTTTGTGTGTGTCTGTCTGTCTGTCTGTCTGGATACAAGAAAGAAGCAGGTTTTTAGAGAGGGTTAGCTTTGGCTCCTACTTCCAACACCTGGTTGCCAACAGATTCTTCTCCTGGGTAAACGGAGACATGGAGACGGCAAACTGCTTCTCATCTTTTGCTATTGGGTGTGTTTTTGTCTAAGGAGCAGGAAGTCATTTGGACAAATGGGTCTATTATTGACGAGCCCACTACCATGGCGGGCTAGACTGTTCGATCTGTACATTGTAAAGTCGTCCATCTACTTTACGGGGGGTGAAAGAAGAATGTTTTTAATAATAATGCAGCTTGTATGTTTTATGCTGTTTTGTTTCAATCTATCTTCATCACCCTGTTGCGGTTTTCTCGCTAATTATTCCACAACTTGTCTGTCCATGTAATTTACTGCCCTCTTAGTTATTGGTGTTGCAGTCAGTGAGACAACTAAAAAGCTGTTTTCCCCTCTTCTCACAGTGATTCGTGCCCCTACATCACACTTTGGGTGTATTTCTGGCCCACCATTTCTAATCCCTACTTATGGTCATTCAGCTTCTTGCTGCTCTCCTATCAATTCACCAGACCAATTCAAAACAAGGTAGCCCTGTGGCAGGCAGCAGCAGCAGCCTCGGTGTGGGTGGGTGTTGTTGAACCTGTCATGAATGTGGTGAGTGTGCATTTTATTTAGAGTGAGAACAATGTGGTACTCTTGCTTGAGTTAATTCGAGCCAAGTCATATCATGTAAATCTATGTGGAATTTGGTATGAACCTTTCGGACTGAACAGTGCAAGCATGCATTTAGGAATGCTGTAGTGAGTTTGCTGAAGGGGGGGTGTGTAATAAGTGAGAGGAAGGCTTTCTGGTCTCCCAGGGGGAGAAAGATGAGAGTGAGAGAAGCATGGATACATACGTAGATAGAGGGTGGGGGATGGTGTCAGAGCTGAAGAGAGAGGAAGAGAGACTTGGGTGGGGTAACTGAGCTTATCATATCAAAAGGCCTAACTTATTGGCTTGACATCTAACTGAAACATATTTTAAAGGCACAAAACACAGTTCAAAACTAGAACCAGCGGATAAATCTGTTTGATGTTAGGTAACATGGCCTGTCCTCTGGTTCCACCCTCAGACCACTTTATTTTAGAAGGACATTTTAGAAGGACATTGGCACTATGTACAAAACCCCAGCCAGCTTCATTTCTGTGAGACACTGCCTTGGCCAAAATGGCCAAAGAGGATCCAAAAATGGCAGCATTTGTCTAAACATTTAATCTAGCCCACAAATTAGTCTTTTTTTTTTTTTCAAGTTATTTTTTCGTCCTTTTTGTTGGCTTTATTCATAGACAGCTGTAGAGAGACAGGAAAGGTGGGAGGAGAGAGAGGGGATGACACGCAGCAAAGGGCCGCAGGTCGGATTCGAACCCGGGTCGCCAGCTTTACCGACTATTATTACTACTCAAATTAGTCTTTTATGATCATTGTGGTGTCGCCAGCTTGGCTGTAGTGTTTTAGTCTTGTTTCAAATGTGTTTGTTGTTGTTTAAAAGAACTAATAGCCAACTAAAACAAACAAAATAAATGTCCCTTGAATTGAACTAAAAAAAAAAAAATCTTTCCAAGTTCTATCACTCAAACAATAACTAAGGAGCAGAGAAGGTCGGCGCAGAGAGGAAAATGAGTGGAATTTTCTGTCTGAGCTGTCATACAGAGACTGCTTGTTGATACAGTAAACATCTATACAGTCTGTTGGGGAGAGGTCCGTGGGCTGCAAAACAACACCTGAGATGAAATTCAGAAACTTCAGGTTGCATCTGAATGATTGGAGTGAAAGACATCTGTGACTCAACCAGATAACTTCACAGCTTAAGACAAGATAGACTTGGGAAATTCACACGTCTAAGTTGATATTGAAGTTCATATTCTGTGTTGTGAAAGATTTTGCTCTGATATATCTTAAACCCCCATCATCCAGAACTAAGATCAGTAGAGGTAGCCACTGTGTGAGTGTGTACTACGCCATATACACATTTCTAGGCCAAAGTCTGTAGTTTCAGGGTTGCACACACTTGTCGCTGACTGGCCCGGTGTGCTGTGTCCAGTTCAGCAAAGGTGTGTGTGTGTGTGTGTGTGTGTGTGTGGTTTTGTACTGCTTGGGAAAGACTTTGAGCGTGCTCCACTCTAGGCCCTCCCCTTCTCCCTCCCTCTCTATCTTCCCCTCTCTTCCCTCCTCCCTCCAGCAGCTGTTTTCCTGTCTTTGCTGGAAACTGGAGCCAAGCTGTTTTTCCCCCCATCTTCGCGTCACAAGCAGGAACTGGGCGACTTACTGACATTACACAAACACACACTCTTTTTGTCTGCCTCTGTCCCACACTCGTCTGGCTGTTGACTGTGTACTGACCTCATTTTGGACTACAGACTGAGGAGCAAGTATTCCCACTCTTCTACTTGGCTGCCGTGATTGCGTGTTCACATTGCTGTGTGAGAGCCGCCTGACTGTACGGAGAAATGCTTTCATGGTAAGATGTCTCTTCCATTCTCAAAGGCAACTTCAGTCTTTTGACCTCTTGTTTGTGCAGCTTTCAGTGTGTGACATTTTCTCGGGTTTCCAGTCTCTCTATTGGCAAGACTGTTGCTGGATTTATCCAGTGTTCAAGTTTCCAAAAGTTCTTTTTCTTTTTTTTGTCTGCATGTCCCAGAAAGGTCTTGTAATGAATGAAATAAACCATCAAAGCTGTAATGAATGAGTAAGTGTGTGCTTTAGAAAGTTCAAGTTTTTGATTGAGCTGTTGTGATAGTTATTAAATTTGTTATATGTTAAATTTTGGTGTCCCTATAATGTCATGACTATTAGTAGTTCAAAAAGTGGCTTTCCTTATTCAGCTTTAAGTCCACGTTAATGTAATGCAATTTGTCTTCTTTGGTCTAAATTTGAAAAACAACCGTGTTTATTAGCTGCCCCACTTTGCCACCTTGTCTTCCTCAGCATGGCTATAGCCACTAGCACGGGACCTTCAGTGTAGTGTTTCACACACGTGAGTGACTGAGAGGTGGGAGAGTGACACATGATGGAAGACTTTCTAGATTATGTTGCAGTGCTGCTTCACTAGGCCAGTTCAGCCCTGACTCATAATTACACTTGGCATAACCTGGTAGTCTGAGCTCAGTATGTGTAATCCTGCATTCACATGGAATCAGGCAAACGGTTGACGGCAAACCTGAATGTCATGTTAGCAGGTGAAAGCAGGATGGTAAACTTGGGTGAGGCTGGCAGAGAATACCGCTAATGCTCATGGCATTGCAGTCCAAAATTACAATATTGTATTCTGCGATATTTAATACTTTATACGTAGCTCCCTCACACAAGGAGAGAACATGGACAGTCTGGACAATGAGACGCTAATAATTGATACAACATAATCAGAAAATAATTTGAATCTATTTGATTCCATTCTTTGTAAACAATATCCTACCATAGCAACATATCATTATGCGTGTTTCGGTTTGCCGTTCTGTCGGACTGTTTTTTTCCCGTGTTGTGAGGAAGGTGCTGTCTGCCTGAATTCATGTGAGCGCAGCATAAGTGTGATATGGTGGTTGGGAAAATACTGTAATAAGCACTATAATGGGTTTGTAGTTTGAGCTGTTTAAACCTGCTCGTTTTACATGGTTTTGTGCCTTACTGATACTGGGAGACTGGAAAAAAAATCAGATTTAAAAAATGTAGCATAGCAATGAGATGGCTTACTGACATTTATGTTAAATGTCAGGGAAACCAGATTGCATCAGAATTCTGGTCAATCTTAAGGGTGAAAATATCTTAGTACTGAGAATAGTGTCGGTCAGGGGAAATTGACATTTCTCATTCTCCAGTAAACTTGAAGTAAAATGTCCAGCTGTGGCAGGGCGCATATAGTCTATAATTTTCCATTTCTTCCAATTGCATTTAATTTCTGAGTCCGGCAAAGTCTTGGTGGCAATCTGAGACAATGTACATTTTGATGCATGTCAGATGGTGCAATGAATTGGTGATGAACTGCACCACAGTGATGATGCAAGCAGAGACATGCTATCAGCTCGCGTCATCCATCTGCACCGATCTCATGCTTTGAAAATGTAGCCAAACAATAAAAGCTTTGGCCTCTGACATTCTCAGAGTTTTGATGCAGGCAGTCTTTGTTTTGCCAAAGCTGTAAATCAGCCATGCGTGCACTTGTCTCACAATTGGATCACAGTTTTGAACTGACGACCAAAGATCTGGGACAGCCCAAAATGTTAAAGTCAAAGGCCGATAAATGCTGTGTATCTCCTCACGTTGCCTTTTTCCTCTCTGTTAAAAGCTTCACCTAAACCCACTTTAAAGCCTCAGATAACAGCCAGCTGACCACTGGCATGCACGTACATCCTGTGCCAGTACAAGATGAAAAAACAAATTAGTAGTCTGTATTCGTAGTCCAGAAAAAGAGAACTCAAAGACCCAACATTGCAGAAAAACATTTTCACATAACTGAATTGAATCTTAAATGTTTTCTTTTTCAGTCTGGTTTATATGCTCAGAATACGAACTAGCAAGACATGTTAAAACGTTGCAACTGTCACTGTAGTTTTTGTTTAGATTTGCTTTGCGCCGGTGTTGTGGGTTTATGTTTTTGTTTTGTTTTTTGCTTGTAGAAGAAAAGAGGCAACATGTGGCATCTTGTCAGAATTCAACCACTATTAATGCTTTGGATTGCACTCTGTGCTGCTTCAGCTGTCCTCCTCGGACAGTTTTCTTTTGTTTTGATTATCCTCGTAACCTGTTGAACACAAACAAATCTCTGTCCACTAATTACATACTGCCAGTGTTTGCATATCTGCAAACTGTCTTCCTATTCCTTCCTTCCTGTAATGACGAATACTAATCGACCCTACTAGTTTGCCATTGAATGAGTGAGAGGTTGTATACGTATACATCCATGCTCATCCACGTTGTCATTTCCCAAAGCTGGTGAGCTGTGAGTGTGCGTGTGTCTTGAGTGGGTGATAACTTCAAAGTCCCTGCATTACCAGTCTGCATTTGTGTGCCCTAAAGCTGTGTGTGTTTGGGTGGGGGTTGCTTGTGTTAAAGCTGGCTGTGCATGTTTAATATGCTAACAATGGTTGTCACGCTACCAGCGGCCTTCTTCATGTGACTGCCTCCCTTGCTCAAGATAACAAGTGTACACGGTGGATTCTGGTCAAGTTGCATCTTAAACAGTCCCAGCTCTGCCTTGCATCCCATCTCTCCTACGCCCAGAGCAGAAGCAAATCACTGGGCTGATATTTGGAGCTGCTTTTTTTTTTTTTTTTTTTTTTTTTTTTTAAAGAAAGCGGAGGAGATGAAGCAGCGATAGTTCTTGGTTTGTACCCAGTGTATTTGGTACTGGATAATCCTTTCCACCAAATCCGGCTCCCTTAATCTGACGAGGTGTCGGGTTAGATGTCACATGTCTCCTTTCTTGCACCTTGCCCATGCCTGTGCCCGGCACCAGCAGTGGCTGCAGGCATCATGTTTTAAGGTCGTCCATCTGTCCCATTCTTATGAATGCAATATATCGCAAGAATGCCTCAAGGGAATTTCTTCAGATTTTCCACTGTGTTTGTTCTACCTAATGTTTTGCAAAAACAGTTTTGTGGCCATTATTCAGTGCCATAATTCAGGAACAGGAGAGGAGATTGTGACCGGTGGATACTGAACTGGTAACACTAATCTTGGATGCCCACCTTGAAACTGGTGATTGTATCGATGTTCTGTGCTGCTGGGTTGAAGATGTCTATGAAGCATTCACGTTTTAGAATTTGAAGCTTCTTTGCAGCAGCATTCATATTTGAAGCATTGTTGACTGTCATGGCTACAATTTTGTGGCCTATCAAAATCAGCTTTATTGGCAAAGCATGCAAACACACACAAGGAAATCAACTGTGTTAATTATTTCTCTCAATGAACTTAAACACCACAAGCTCAGTGGTTTTTGCTGATATTCGGGTTCAGATGTTGTTGGACCATGTGACTGTCAGTCCAGTGTCTATATTCACTGTTATAACTTCCATCTTGCCAAAATAGACACTTTTTATATCTTTTTTTATTAAATTGCTTCAAAGTCGTCACTGCATATAGGGCTACTGCAATAAACGCACTTATACAATACAGTGCTATTGAGAAGCCACCTGCCACAACTGACGTCATATTATGTCATGTTCTACATTTGTTTTTTAAGACAGCAAAGTGTCAAAGAGCAGCTAAGCTGAACAGACTCGACTCAGCAGAAGCGCTGTGCTACTCAATATCCCAGGATTACAATACCACACAAGAAAAAGGCACACAGCCTCCGCCTCACTCGCTCTGGAAAATAGCTCAAGAATGGAAACACCAGCAGTACTTAAGGTAGAGGACACAGACTCGTCCACTAATTATAGCAATTCACCACAACTGTGGCGTTTGTGTCCCACTACTCACCAGTGTTTTGGGTTAACGAGTGACCCTGTTAACTGGTAACTTTCAGCTGAATATGTTGACTATCTTGCAAGATTTTAAGTAAATTAGTAATTAGCAAAAACAACAAAAATGGTGGTCATACTGTGCTGTTGAGCCACCATAAATCCCCACAAGGAAAATTCCCTCACCACGATTGCCCTAACTACATGACTCTGGACAGACATGGCTGTAAGCAGAGAGAGTGGTTGAAGGCATGTAACCTTGAGGCAGTAATTCCTGTGACGGTTCCCACAATCACTCATCACTCACCTGCCTTATCAGTGTTTCTCGTCTGTCATCAGTTCTCTCATCTCTCCCCTCGTCCATGTTCCTCCTTTACTTCTCCTTCCCCATCGTCTCCTTCCTTATCAACTGACCTGCACAATTTTTATTCTGTCCTTTCACTAATATTTCCCTTTTTAATTATATAGTATATATACACAGATCAGCCGTAATATGATGACCAACTGGGCACCCTGGTGGTCATCATGTTCTGCAGTCCTATATGCAACAAACTGTGTTCTGACACCTTTCCATCAGAACCAGCATTAACTGAGCAGTTTGAGCTACAGTAGCTCGTCTGTTGGATCGGACCACACGGGCCAGCCGTGATCCTGTCTCCGGTTCACCGGTTTACTTTCCTTGGAGCACTTTTGCTGATCGGTTTATATTGTTAGTACTACATGTGATTATAGAGACAATAGCAAGAGTTGGTTGACAGGTTTCTAGATGCTCATATTGTTGTGTAACTATGTGTATTAAAGCTCTGCTAATTGTTTGTGTGAATCCAGTGCTGTATTGTTCTTTAACCACTTTAATGACCATAGCTCCTTATCCCCAAAATGTCCCTCCACTTCTTCTCAGTGCTCATCAACACGCAGTCGGTTGTTTTAACTCTCCCACTTGCAACTGCTGTTTGTTTTGTGGGTAATGTTTTAGAGAGACCATAACTGGTGTCATGAGAGCAGTAATTCTTGCCAAATGAGTTTTTTAGGAAATAATCAAATGACTGTAGGGGTTTCCACGGCCATTTATTGCAGGAAATGTCTTCTTCTCCATGAGCAGTGGACCTCTACTTCAATATGAAATGAACACTTTGTTAAGAGGTTTAACATGATACAGGCCATGAACTGAATATGGAAAGATGCTACATACACAATAGGTGAGCAGGATGTGGATCAAAGTGTTGGAATGATCTTGGCTTACCTAACGATAGTTCATTTGGCAATTATTAACCAGCATGTCACAATAAAAAGGTGGAAAATGCCTCCCTTTTTCAGCCTGCCATGTTTCTGTTTTTGTTTTCTGGTCTCTCTGTGTTCTAGATGAATGGCTCAGTCAGTTACCATCAGCTGTGTGTGTGAGGAACAGCTCTTTGCACAGGAGGGTGCAGGCAGTACTGCTGGTCAAGCACCAGGGTGAAGTTGATTTAAAATTTGATATTCACCTGCTGGAAGTTCCTTTTTGATGTCAGCCGCTCTATGTGGATGGCATCAAATACTCCCAGTTTTTATAGAGTCTGACAGGACCATTTCTCTTCCTCTGTCTTCCTCTCCAAAACACCTTCTGGCTGGAATCTATAGATGTTATTATGAACTGGGTACTGTTTTATAGGCTGCAGTGCAGACAAGGTGACAATGAAATTTTTTTCCTTGGTTAAACCCAATGATTTCTATTGATGTACTGCTGTGATATTTTAACCCTGCAGAATACACAGGCAGACAAGTGAGGACATCTGATTTCCTCTGTGTAACTACTGTATATTACCAGTGTTACCCACCATCACCACTATGACAAGCATAATACACATACTTAAACACTCACACTTAATAATGTAATAATAGACCTTGGCTTGAAGTGCTTTGGATACATAACGACAGACTGACACCAGATTTAGAGGTGTGTGTGTGTGTGTGTGTGTGTGTGTGTGTGTGTGAGTGTGAGAGATCGATCCCGGTTTGGCTGCTGATATGTGTATGTCACTGTACGTATTAGATTATATGAGATTAACTGGTCACTGTTAACCAGAAAGGCTGTCTAAGACATACAACACAACAATTTTGCTCTTTTACCTTAAAACATTCCCATGAATCATTTCTCTCGGGCTTCTCTTGTAATAGTTTGGCCCAGTGTTTCCCCACTGACGGTTAATGCTTGATGAATTCGCAGCAGTAAGGGCTTGTACTTGTTATGTAAGTTACTCATTCACAAATGGGAACTGAGTGGTAGATAGCCATTGTGATTACTGTAAGTCTGTGTCTACATGGTGCTGTGGGACATATTCCTCTCGTTTGTCACAAAATGACTTCCTGCGTCATATCTGGTGGTATTAATTAATTAATATGGAAAGGCAGAGCTTGTCGCTTTTCATGGGTTGTAGTCATGAGTTAATATTCCTCGTGTGTGTGTGTGTGGTCAAAGCTGTTGCCCATTTAGCATGTTGTCAACAGTTAATTGTTGTTTTTTTAATGTCACGTTTCCTGTTGCCTCCACAATTCACGAGGTATTTACTTTGACATTCAAACGGACACTGTAAACTCAAAATCATTAATGTGTGAAAAAGTTTGCTCTAACAAGTTGGATTTCAAAGTGTAGAATGTACACTGATCTTGTTTGGATCCTTTAATTTCTTCATCTGTTTGAATCTATCCTACGGGCGCTGTGTATGTTGATCTGATTCAAGCCTCCCCTGGTGGGTCAGTACCAGTTACTGTTCTGTATTTTCCCTGGAAGAATCCTGTGGAGTCCTTTCCTGAGAAACTATAGGGGAGTGAGAAAAACATTTGAGGGAATGAATATAGGAAAGAGGACTGGAGAGACCACAAGGGGTAATGGTCAGTACAGCTTATCTGGACTTGGACACAGGGAAACTCTGCATGTGTGTTTGGAAGTAGCTTAGGGCTTTCTTTCTGCTTGCTCAGCATGCACATGTTAAAGTTTCTTATAAAGACTTAAAATACAAATTTGCATCATGTGAGCTTTGTGAAGAAGAGATTGGCTAAGAAGGGTGTGTGCATACTGACTGTTTTCAGTGGAAGTAGCAGCAAGTTTCAGCAAATCCTCCCTGTTTCTGTTAGTTTTTCATTATTGGTGAGTTGCTCATAGAATTTGTTTCGCCTAAAATGCACTAAGCCCTAAATGCTTTTGCTCAATAGGCATTGCCTTAGTGTTTAAATGATTGAATGTGTGTTTCTTAGAGAGAGGATAGTTGGTATCTGTCTGCAACAGAACACAGGGATGCTGGGGTGGTCTAAAAGACCACATTTAAGTAATAACTGTTTTGTGTTGGTAGGTCTCCTCTTCAGCTTTTTGGCTGTCAGTGTTCAGTGTCAATGTGCAGTAGAGAGTCAGCTCACATGTCTAGACGGCTGCAACGTCTTTGTTTAATGCAACTATCACAGAATCGAGTGACAAAGAAAAGGGATACATTTGTTCACAGAGAAACTAAAATTTGTGTTTGTCCACACTCCAGGCAACTGAAGACAGGAAATAGTCTTCTCTGGGAATGCTAGAAGTGAAAAGAAGTTCATCCTTCATTTCTCCTTTCCTGTCATTTCGCATTATCTCTGCAGCTCTGGCTGGGAGCCAGCCATGTTGATGCCATATTTCTGCCTCTATTTCTGCGAGCCTGTGTTTTATGTACATGCATAAGAAACAAGTCTTTTGTTTATCAAGTTTTATAAACCAAGTAGGGCTGCAGCTAACAACTATTTTCGTTATCAATTAATGATTAATGGAAAGTGTTTTCTCAGTTGATTAATAATTTATTCCATAATCAGAAAACAGTATTGTTTCCCAGAGTTCAAGGTGACATCTTCAGATGTCTTATTTGTAGAGTGTATATGACACTCATAATGTTTTCATTTTCTGTGTGTTTCAGGAGCGTGGTTCTCCCTGGCTGAAGACTTTGTGTGTGTCCAACAGCATCCTTCCACCTACAACCCACTGTGTTGCCATTGCGCCCATGAGGTAACGTCAGGAGCTACGGCCCCCTCATTACCACCCTCGGTCCATCCATTTCCCTCCCCTCTGTCCTTTCCTCCCGTGGACCCACCCAGCCATGGGCCAGAAGATCTCTGGCAGTATCAAATCAGTGGACGTACGCGGGGAGCCCTCATATCGGCCTGTACGCCGCGAACTGCGGGGCCCGGATTTCTGTCGGCCCCCCAGGTTGGACTTACTGCTCGACATGCCGTCGGCCAGCCCTGAGACTCAGCTTCGCCATGCCTGGAATCCTGACGACCGGTCACTCAATGTCTTTGTCAAGGAGGATGACAAGCTGACGTTTCATCGACATCCAGTGGCACAGAGCACAGACTGTATCCGTGGGAAGGTGGGCTACACCAGGGGCCTCCATGTTTGGAGGATTCACTGGCCGGCCAGACAGAGAGGCACCCACGCCGTCGTAGGTGTGGCCACAGCTGAAGCGTCTTTACACTCAGTGGGCTACACAGCCCTGGTGGGCTCGGACTCCGAGTCCTGGGGCTGGGACCTGGGTCGGAACAGACTCTACCATGATGGAAAGAACCGTCCGGTTTCCACGTCTGCACCCACGTACCCCTGTTTCCTGGAGCCAGACGAGTCATTTGTGCTCCCAGACTCTCTGACAGTAATACTCGACATGGACGAAGGAACGCTGAGCTTCATGGTAGACGGACAGTATCTGGGAGTAGCTTTTAGAGGGCTAAAAGGCAAGAGACTGTATCCCATCGTCAGTGCTGTGTGGGGGCACTGCGAAGTATCTATTCGCTACGTCAATGGACTAGATCGTAAGTGGCTGACACTCACACACACGCACACATACACACACACACACACAAACACTTGAAGAAGCAAGTCAGTGACTGTATCAAATTTGACAGTCTGTTGAACATATGTAATTTGTGCAGATACTTTAACATTTCAACATCTTAAACTTTTTTGAGTTCATATGGCTGTTTAATGGCAGGCAGAGTGATAGCATTATGATCTTCTGACATGTCATATTTGGAAGGAAGTGGTTAAAAGTGAATTTGTCGTTCCTAGGGATCCTTATTGCAGCTGATCCGGACATATTTTAAGGGGTCGATATCAATTAAAATAAAGCTGATCAAAAGCTGATCCTTCCTTTATTCTACTGTGTTTTGTTCACAATCATTTAAGCTCTTCAGCTTTCTAGTTTTGAATCAGCACCTTCAGTATTTGGAGGAAATAAATAAATAAATAGTTTGCTGGCAGTATTCAGTACTGGATGAAGAATAAAAACCTTGCAGCATTCAGTACAGTAGCTTTCAAAGTTATAGACTTTTCCCCACTGATATTACACAAAGTAGTACAGCTTACAGTCTCTTATAGTCTTGGATGTCTTCCTAAACGAAGACATCCTTGTGCTTTGCAGAATTCTTGGCTTACATTCTTGATTTAAATCATATCCTTGTGAGCTTTTCTGCCCAATTTTTACTGAGCACATACTCCATTATTATTAACCTTTCATGCAGCTTTTTACAATATGTTCTCTATAATAACTTGGACTGTCAATAACTCATTGACTATTCTGTCATCTTCCAAATATATAATATAGATAAATATAAGACGTGTCTGTGTTAGTACTGCTTTTTGCATTTGTGTCAGTGCAGAAACATGGAAGGGTGGATGTGTTAGGTAATTTTTCACAGTGCAGTGATGTTTTGTTTATGTATGAAACTCTGGAGAGGCTTATATTTAGACCTGCTTATGGCTGTTACAAGAGGTCCAGGATGAGATTTGTGCTGTAACGACTTGAGAGTCCAGTGATAAAACCCAGGAAAGACGCGTGTTCAGTCATCACTTATGGCTAGTTATGTGCGTGTCCCGTTGTGTGACAGAGTGCAGTTGTTTCGAAGATGGACAGAACGAGAGGAGTCTGAATCAGGAGTTAAGTGAAGGCTGTCAAATGACTCGGCTGCCTAACCGTCTGGAGAAGTCAGTCACACAGTTTTTACTGTGGCTGAAATTGTATTTTTACTGTGTAATATGTGAAATATAAGGGAGGTTTAACTTTTTTTTTTAACTACATCCTCAAGCAGCACTAGTGTGGATAATTTACTAATACTTCCACCTGGCCTTGGCTCTCTAGAAATGTACAGGATTTAAGGTTTTAGGCAAGACTGTGAAGGCTTTACTTGCAGAGTAAGAGTACTTTTTTTTCTTCAGAGAGTATGGAGGATGGTTATGCAGTGCACATTTCTGTCTGCACTGATCTATAAAAAGCCCACAATGAGAGGGACTGCTGCTTTGTTTACCAATAGGAAGTGGCTTAAACATGCTCTCTGTGTACTATTTCTAGTCTGCTTCCCTCTATCGCTTTTTAGCATTCTCTGAAGTCCTCAAACTTTCACACACTGAAAGCAGAATCAGAAAACAGTATCCAATATGGTGTGATGTGAAGATCCGTTTCACCACTGTCCTGAAGTTGCCATAAAGATCAAAGGGTGTGTGTGTGTTTGTGTCAGCTTGTCCTTCTCAATGTTTCTCTCTGCCCTACTGCTCTTCTCTGTTAAATGTCATTGTTCCAACTAGTAGAGTCATCTCTCTCAAGTCTGCCCTCTCAACTTGTGTAATAGCCCTCAGTCCTCCATGTGGACTGCAGCCAGTAGAAGAGGAATTCTGGAGGATGTCCCAGTGTGCCTCTGAGCTCAGTGTCTGGCCTCGCATACTGGGAAATGTCAGGTTAGGTGTGTTTTTACATGTTAAGTAGCTGAAATGCACATGACGTAGAGTGGCCTATCTTCCTGCTTCATAAAACATGGAACGGTACAAAATATGTCTAGCATTTGGAAGATTGTCACCTGTGGGTTACGAAATGTACTCGCTGTTTTGGTTTTCGTGTAAGGTCTACATAGAGTAAAAAATATGTTCTTGAAGCATCTGCAGTTAAGTGTCCTTTCATGAGCATTGCCTCAAGCCATATGTTTTGTATTAACACTGAATGAAATGGCTTTGCCTTTAAGAGGATTGAGGATCGCTTTAAGGATGGCTAGTACTGCTGATAACACTGAAAATCAATAACCTCTCATCAGTTCTCTGCTGCATTTAGATGCATCTAGCTCTTTGTTTTGGTTGTGTGGATCCAGTGCTGATTCATGTAAAACCATAGGGAGCTTCTGTATGTTACTGTCACCAGTAACCCATTTCCTTCAATTCTCCCTGATTTTGCACTGGGCAGGTAGCAAATCTGAAACGGTAGAAAGAATGCCACATATGTCCCTTAAGAGTTAAACTGATGTTACAATGTCAGTGAGTATTGGGTTTACTTGCTATTACAGCAGGTGGTTAGAAAGGCTCCAATGGGATGCCATGTTGCCCATTTAGTGCTAAATGTGTCAGGAGTTGTTTGCTTAAAGGACAACATATTTGCATATAAAATTGTGTTTACAGGTCTCTGGGAGTACTACTGCATTATACCCAGCTGGACCACGGCTGCTAATGCCAACTTTCATGTACTTCATGTAGCAACCCACACTCCTGCTTAACAGGGTTAAGACAATTAATTTACCTTGACCAAACTTAATAGATATGTTCGCCATTGACAGTATATCTAATGGACAGAGCTTCTGGGTCTGTGAAGTGTCTTTAACCTGCTCTCTATGTAAAGGCCTGCAGGGGGCAGCTCCATTGGCTGCAATAACACACTGATATCATACAGTCTTACGGAGAAATTACCTGACTTCTCACTTGATTCATAGGCTCAGTAAACAGTTTCATGATGAGTTTATGGTCTCAATCGCTAGTTTTAAGTCTTCTGCCATATAGCATGATGTTCATTCAGAAAATTATGGTCGCATTTAGAGTAAAATAGACAGCAGGGCATGCTTCAGGGCGTGACCTCTTTAGTGTGGCTTCCTTCTGTTTGACAAGTCATTCTCGGTGAGTCCATCCTGCTCAACGCACCAAGCTCAAAGAGTTAAACTACACAGTGCTGATCAAATATGAATCAAAATTATTTTACTGCGTTGTTGCTGCAGTACGAGATTATGTGTAACCAGTCGAGTCGCCACTGTTTCCTGCTACGGACGGACTAATGAGAGCCCCTCAACTCGCAGTACGTGACCTCTGTTGGCTCCAACAAACTGTCATAGTGCAGTCAATCTAGAGGCTTCGAGCCACAAAACCACAAACCAATGGGTGACGTCACGATAGGTTCACACTTGGTTCAAGCTTATGCTACCGAGTTCATTGTTTTGTATGTGATCTGGTTCACAGGTCCTGAAATTTTAAAATGTTTAAATCACCCTTAAATCTTATTTATTTATTATCAAACACTCACAACATTGAGCCATGAGTTCACAATACGTGACAACATAGCCACTTGGCCCAATTTGTATTATTATGCATTCATAACTCTGCCATTTATTGTTGTTTTTTTTACACATGTACTGTAGACTGGTGCCAGATATTAAGGTAACAATACAAACACAATGCAAAGAAAAATCTGATGTGGAAAATGAATCAAGATTGGTTGGCCGATCGGTTTGACCTGACAAATTTATGAATGTCACCTGGGATCACATCAGACTGCATGTTGGTACAAAGCGCAAAAAAAGTGACACACCATTCCCATTATTACCAGAAAAAAAGCAATGGTGGTATTTTAAGTTCCATAAATTTTTTTGGATTATTCCTCTGTCAGATAGCGATTCTAATAAGACAGTTGAAGACAAAGAAGTGCACGAATAGTATGCGCTCTGTTTTTTTGCCAGACTAATGAAGCTCGAAGATGGCTAAACAGTTTACTAATGGAAACGACTAATGGTGCTAACTTATGAGCCTGAACTCGCATCAATCACTTGTTTTTGTTCTTTTGCTTCATTGTAGCCATTAAAGATGTTGATATTCTCTTTACTCCTACATTCAAGTCTGCCTAGTACAATGTCTATGATATCACTTGAAGTTGGAAGCCACGAGTGGTCGCAGAACTTTTGTTCTGACAGAATGCATGTGAGAGATGGGTGTATGACATCAGTTATAGGACATGTTGTTCTATCTAAAGAAGAATGGAAGCATCAATATGTATGCTTGGCGATAGCAGTGCTCCACTATTCCCAGATCTTCCTTTTTGTGCATCCTCTTATAGCAACTCAAAGAGGATTCACTCTTTGTTCCCTTTCTGGGTTTTTGGTCTTTCACTTGTCTTGTCTATTCACGTTCTTTTTTCCCTCCTTCTCCCTCCTGCTTAGACTCTTTTATTCTCGATCTCTTACTCCCTGGAAAGCAAGAAGAGATGAGTATCCTTATACTTTTCTGTCTGTATTGTCCCTTAATACCCTGCATTAATGCAGTTTTCTCATCCTTCCTGCATTTCACTGAACACTTTAGTCCTTTGGCCCTCAGTCCCAGAGACACTTGAAAGCCTACCCTACTGAGACATGGTTTTTATCTTTTTTTTATATATATCTCTGACTTGCTAACGTCTCTAAGTACAAAAACAATGGGGTTGCTGGATCTTGCCGTCCTCCTCCTTCTATTCTTAGAAAGCCCATCTTCTTCTCTCCACCACAGTGGCCCGGCCAGCCTAATGGCAACAAGCCGAACCAAGCTCATTTACACCTGAACGAAACAGACAAGAGAAGAGGAAGTGCTTCACACACACCACTGACATGCCTGCCCTCCCCTTTTGCAAATGAACCCTATTTGACTCCAACTCTCATTGTGTTTCATCTCCTCCCTCTTGCTCTTTTCTACCCTTTCTTTTTTCCTCCTCCCCCATTTCAACACTAATCCTTCCTTTCAAAAGTTTACACACCCAATTGTGGTGGCAGGTTGCTGTGGAAACGGTGAAACTGACTTTTTGGTGGATAGGTGGGTGGTTAATTGTTGACCAGGCAGTTTGCTCCCTAGTTCGTCGGCCAAGGGATTGCCCTGTGCAAATGGAATGTCCTCCTCCTGCTTGCCTGCAGTTCAGAGCTGTTAACAATATTCACAGCACAGATGCAAGCTGTAACTTGATCTTAGACCTTGCATAAATTAAGGCTGAACGCGTACACCGCTTAGCAGAAAGCTAACTTGGATTAAAAATCAGCCAGTCAGAGTTGTGTGGCTGATTATAAACTGCATGAAGCAGTGGTTGATCGCATTTATTCTGCCTAAAACGTAACATGTTTACACTCCAGCTCCTTTCTCTTCTCGGGCTATAGGTGAGGTAGCTTGATTGTTGGCTGGCTTAAAATGAATCTGGAACTGTTGTCATAGCAACAATTCCTTACACTCAAACTTGCGAAAGTGCAAGCTTATTCACTGCTAGCTGCATCATGACAGACATTTCAATGTATTAACTCGTTTTCAGATGATCCTTTTCTAAGAGGTATGATGAAAAATGTTGACATAGTTACGATTGTAGATTCACTTAGAGACTATTAGAATATATTGTGTAATTTTATTCATCATAACCTCTTTAATACATCTACCCATAAACGTTAATCTGACAGAAGTTTAACATGTTGCTCTCATGTCTGAACACACCCTGGGCACTTTGTTCACACTGAGTAATGTTTATGAACCAGTTATATGTGAATACGCTTGAAATAAGGACTTATTGCTCTGAGAGCAGCTCCAGATAATTTCGAAGCTGTCCTTGAAGAACTGAACAAATCCCAGTGGTTGCCAAATCATCTGCAATCAAATGAAGCTAACTCGGTTATCCACCTCTTGAAGAACAGGGCCCAGGATTGCAGGATGATTCGGGGTGTTAACAGTTACCCAGGTAGTGTCACTTTAGCTTTTGATCACACAGATAATGCAAATAGCATTCTGTTTGAAAGTTGCTGAAATTTGATACTGTATAAAGCATAATAAATGGCTGCTGGTTGCTAGTTTCAGACACCTCTCCATAAACAAGTTTGCTGTCATTGTCACAACTGTTTTGTTTGTTTGTTGTGTGTGTGTGCGAGTGTGTGAATTTGCATTGCCAAACTACACAAACAGACACACAACGTAATACAGTGCTCCTCTTCATAATCATGCCTGCTTAGCCTCTATTTCCTGAGCCATGTGTGAGAGCAGCAGGAGGACCAAATTGACGGGTGCCCATGCTCGTGTCTGGAACTCACTAGCGTGGCGGTGCGAGGTAATAGGAAGTCAGATATCGTCAGTGGTAGGAATCACTAGTTCAGCGAGCAATTGGTTTCCGCTCGGAGTGGATGATTCAATTTGGACACCTGCGTTTCCAATTAGGTATAGAGTGACGGTTCGCTCTATTGCGTCCTCCCTGTTGCTCACCTCACTGTTCTGCTCCAATTTTCTTTTTTTATCTCATGCATCATTGATCTAATTCTGTCCGTCTTTAAATATATTCCTCTTCTCCCTTTTTTCCTCCCTTTTGACCTGTTGGTGAAAGTGGAGATGTGTCCACACCTTCAGGGCTGTGTGTGTGTGTGTGTGTATGTGTGCGTATGTATGTGTGTGTGTATATATGTATGTATATATATGAGAAAGACGCATACACCCGTCATCTTAAAACTAGGTCAGACAGGCCCAACAGTTTTATGCTAATCTGTTAGCTAAGCACGGCAGGGAGTCTGCACCCTTGCCTGTTACCTTGGTACATCACTGGTAATAAAGGGAGCGCAGGAGGAAGGGGGTGAAGTAAATTGGAACGCATGTGCTGAAAAGATGGACCTATCTCACCCTTTATTTCTAACTAGGACATAACTGGGTCGTGTTGTCTCTCATGGTGAGCTGATGTATATTCTGTGCACGCGCGCACACACACGCACACACAATTTCATTAGGCTGCAGGAGTGCGACAGGAGGAAACTGGGGGGGAAACTATCACCGGTTGCGTATGGACCGTCTCACCTCAGTGAGGGCAGACTAACTGACGCGCCGCCGTCCCAAAATTTACCTCCCCTTCCTCCACTTTGTTCTCGATTAAGTGTTAGGTAGGTATGTCCGCCTGCCAGCCTGCCGGGCCTCTGTTGTCCAACGGTGCATCAGGCACTCAGTCGTCCTTAACCACACTTTCCCACACTCCATCTCCTCTTTAGTGTGCCATAAATCTGTCAGAAATAGTCTCTGGCCATTGCAAAATAGAGAGGAAAGGGAGAGTGCAGAGATGGGCATTTCCATGACAGAGCTCCACGAAGCTCCACTGTTCACCTCTGGTTAACTGCGCTAATAAGCATGGATTGGTTATTGCATGTATGTTCATTCTGATTTAAGTTGAAATGTTTTTCAGGGTTTTTATGTGTGAAAGATCTTTCATGCAGATACTTTGGTTTCAGTATTCATCATTACATGGACTTGAAAGAACATATCATGTAAATATAATGAAATTATATACAGTATATGTTAAGTTAGGGCTGCACAGTTAATCGAGATATTATTGAAATATGGCCAAATGTAATCACAGAAGCTGCAATTGTTTGATAAAGATAAAATGTGTGAAGCACTACAGTACTTCATTATAAAGCTGTTTTTGTCAGAGATGCCCTGGCCTACAGATTTTAAAAAAGCACATTCGTTTGGTGAAAATGTAATTTCTAATGCAAAAATGATAATTTCCACACATATGGCATTGGTTTTCACCATGAGTAAGGGTTAGAGCTCCCTTTTGAAAAAAAGAAAAAACCCAAGGTCTATGACTAAATGAATGAAGCCATTTCACACAGAAGCCATTCTCATTGCAATAGTTATTTGTAATGGTGATATGAGCCAGTGAATCCTATTCAGAGCTGTTACCTTTTGTCATACATTTAAAATGATATTCACAAATGACAAATGTTGAGCTCCGTTGTCAGAACCTTGTCAACTCACACCAAAACAGAACAGATAAAGGTTGCTCAGGGTAACAGAAAAACTGTGTTATAGTATTAATTGCCCTACGTCTGGTCAATTATTTCCCTCATTGTGTTCTCATTTCAGCAAAAATAGTCTGAAACAGCTTTTCAATCGCAACTTAAACCACTTAACAGTGCAATGTCAATTTTACCAGTCGATGGACAGTGTGCACTTCCTGTCTGTGCTCATCACAACTGTCTGACAGGGCCATTTGTCGCCCCAGGCAACCCTTAGTAAGGCTTACCATGGAGACCAGCTTGTGCCAGCAGGGATTGGCTGGTTTTCAGGTTCAGGTTTGTAGCATCATCACGTCATCACTTTCCCTTAGGAGAGCACCGTCAGAGAGTAATGATAGTCTCTGTGGTAGCATCAATCTTGTTACTGCAAGCAGTCATATTTCACTTTTAACTTCTAATGAAAGTGTTCCACTTTAAGTAATATCTCCCTTTTTTTCCCTTGGTTTTGATCATACAGGCAGGTGCAGTAACCTGAGAGGTACAGCACTGGAGAAAAGGAGGATTATATGGTTTCTAGATGAATTAAATGTTCACTTCACAGAATGCAAAACACGTTTCACAAGTATGCTCAGAGTGAAACCTGTTAGCATGCTGAGGTTTTTGTGCTCTCTTTTGACAATGAATTTCAGTCCAATTAAAGTAATCTTCTTTGGAATGTAATTTGGTGGAATGTGCAGCTCTCTTCCTGTTTTGGGGTCTCCTGTGATATTCCATACTGCGCTGTGTGTTTTATACTAAACAGCAACATATTCATTTGAAACAATGCAGACACATAGAGTGCATGTAACACACAGTGCATCTGTGACTATACACTCCCAGTGCTGTGACATCACAAGGCGGTGATGTGAGGAGCTGGTTACTATGGAAACTACCTATATGAGGGGGCTGCGCTGGTTAGAGTAGACTGACTGATAGGTGCTGGTTGGCCCAAAGTAAATCCGTCTCAGAGGGGTCCTACATTCCTGTGTGTGTGTGTGTGTGTGTGTGTGTGTGTGTGTGTGTGTGTGTGTGGCGTGTGCGTGCGTGCTCTTATTTATGCGAGCAGAGTTCAGACAGTCACAAGGTGCTGGATAAATGAAGACGTGATTGTACTACCACTTGTATGAGTCTTAGTTCCTAATCTTGTAAGCTGGTGTGCAAAAGAATGGACTTGCCTTTGCAGGCAGAGGCTAATGAGATGTTGGAGGGATGCTGCTCCTGCCAAGTATTTTTCTAGCTGCTGTGAAAAATTATCAGCTGCACAGTCTCATTGCACACATCACTGCACGCTGTCTATATTCAGTCCGAGTTCATTCAGCACGTCTTTCTGATTTGCCATGTTGATGTGGCTACAAATGAATCGGCACTTGTCCCCAAGGTGCTCTTACAAAGGCTTTTCATTAAGCACATGGCAGTCAAATAAATTCAGATAGCTGTACTCCATTTCTGTTCACCCTGTCAGCTGCTGTTCACTGGTTGTTTTCATTATTTCCCTTCACTGCTGTTCCAAAGGTCACTTAACAGACCGCAGCAAAGGAATTCAGTGAGATGTTCATGCAAAAGTTCACCGTCAATAGCAAATAACAGCAAAACTCATGGTTTACCATTAGAAAGTTCATCATCATTGATTCTAACAAAGGCATGAAGTGAATATTTCTGTGCCAATCTGCTTTTAATTAGGATCATGATGCAAGTCGATGTTAATCTGATTCTTGTCTAATTCTCATTTCAGCCGAGGTCCTATTTCCTTTTTAGCTGTGTTTGTGTGTTTACCATCCATTGGTCATGTTAGCCACCAGGGCAACAGTTCAAGCCCAGAGGAATGCCTGAGGTCTCTTGACAGGCTTGGCCTGCTCCGGTTCCATGAACACACTTTAGACTAGACATCATGTATTTCGCTTCTTATTTGTTTGATGGGGAGGTGGGGCCTCGGTTTGTGGCCATGTGGTGCACTTTTAATAGACTGCAGAGAGAAACAGCTCAATCAGTCACAGAGGAGGCTTGTTTGTATTGGTGTGCTTTTCTGTAGTGTTTGTGTTTTAAGCCATCTGCAGTAGCAAATGTATTTTTATCGTGCAAAAGGTGGACAGAATCAGCATAAACAACCACGCAGCAAGAAACACAGAATCAAAATCGCACTCGTAGCCTTGATGCTATAATTTATTGATACAAGCATTGCATGGTCTTTTCCCAAAAGACGAGCTTATTGTCAAAACGTTGGATCCATCAATAAATCATAGCATCAAGGCCACAAGCCTGTGTGTGAGTGTGATGGCTGTCTTTTGAATATCTGTGTAGACCATGCAGGCCAGGCTAGTTAATGGAAGCTATGGCAAACTTTTCTTTTCAATCTCTAACCTGTCAACTAGTGTGTGTATGTGTGCGTTATGTTTGTATGCAAGCGTAAAATGCCCCTGCTCGTGTCCTTCACACAGTGTGTAAGTGGACTCTGAACAGCAGGAACTCAGCCCGACCAGATGGTGCTTCCAGGTGGAGCAGCTTGACATGCGTAAAGGGACAGCAGTTAAGAGTCTGTCTCTGTCTGACATACATAGACATCACTTGCCTCCAAAATTGGTGGGGGGGAAGTTGCACTGGCGTGTGTGTGTGTGTGTGTGTGTGTGTGTGTGTGTGTGTGTGTGTGTGTGTGTGTGTGTGTGTGTGTGTGTGTGTGTGTGTGTGTGTGTGTGTGTGTGTGTGTGTGTGTGTGCGTGCTCCTGCTTCTCTTTCCACTTGTTACTGACATGCATCCAGGGTTATAGCATAATAATTACAGTAAATTAAATCCATCATTTAAACTACTTTTTATTTGAGGTCATTCACATTTCACACAAATTTACATACAAAGTAAAAGTGTGCGTCCTGCTCATAGTTTAGGTATAAAATCCCATCATGCCACAGTGTCTCTCCTGCCAGGATACTGTGCTTCACACTGGAGGGCAGTAGAGGAGGTTCTACCAGGGTCTGGTTTAAAAGTGGTTTAGCTGACATTACTAACAGTCTGTGTTGGAGCAGCCAGCAGACTGGAGTCCGGGTGCCCTGCACCAGGCTGTTTGGTGCCGAGCTGATTTGACTGACAAAACTGCGACTTGGGATCAGACTCAGCTCATCAACTTTTAGGGGGGAGCCCTGGTGAGCTGTATTGAACTGTTATAAATCTGACTGTTGATCTACAGCTGGGCATTTTATTCACAGCAGACATTTTGACTTGTCCCAGTAGGAAAAGCACAAGTGTTACTAATAACATTAACAATAGCTCTGTTCTGCTCAAGTGCCCTGGTATTGAGCCGGCATTCACAATGCCAGGATCATAAAACTAAATGGAACCCAGTCATCATTCAGTTTATATTTACACTGCCGTTCCTACTGTGATGTGTCAAAGTATCTTGCCTTAAAATGCCTATTGGAAAGCTTGTACCATTACTAAATCTTAAAGTAGCAGCTTTAAGTGTATTCACTAAAGGTAAAAAATAAAGCAACTATCCTGACAGTTGTGTGAAAGTTATGCAACTGTCACGACTTATAATTTCTCTCTTTTTTTGGGGGGGGTTAAGTAAATGAGAAATTGATTTCAGTGTGTGTAATAGAGACTGATGCAAGATTTTGCAATGCCCTACAGTGTATAAACTGATGTACACATAGTTCAGTGAGTTGTTGACTGCACTATTAGCGCCATCTCTTCCTTTAACACCCACTGTCACTCATTCACTTTGATAGGTAGCAGCAGCAATGGCGGCGAGGAGAGAATTTCAACTGGAAACTGCTCAGCTAGGTCACAAATGCATTCCATGTTTTTAAAAAGGGGCTTTTGAGGATGGATGGCACACTTTGACGCAGTTACACACACGAAAGCCTGTACTCACTGTTTGGACCCTAACCATGTCTTACGTGTCTCTTGTCCCTCTCAGCGGAGCCCCTCCCCCTCATGGACCTGTGCAGACGAGTAGCTCGACTGGCTCTGGGTAGAGAGCGCATCCATCACATCGACACACTCCCACTGCCGCAGACTCTCAAGAACTACCTCCAGTACCAGTGACCACACACACACACACACACACACACACACACACACACACACACACAGATGGGAATAAACTGTGGCCCACTTGTTCTTATGATAACCAGCCTCCAAACTGAACTAAATCCTAAACATCAGACATCTGCTGAGGATACGGACGGTGACATTGACTACGAACAGGTGTTGAAGACGGCGCTGCAGGGGGTTTGTTTACAACAGTTGGGGTTTTTCCATTTTGTCTGTTTTTATCTTCTGTTTTTCATCTTTTTTTTTTTTTTTTGCTGCTGACTGCTGTCTGTCACCTGGACAGATTACTAGAGGAGCTGATGAATGAAACGAAGGGAGTACGAGATTAAAAGAGAATATTGCAACCCAGTTTCCCGTGAGTCGCATTTTTAGAAGTCAGACTGCATGCCCTCAGTCTGAAAGGCCTTGTACACTGTGGTTTTGGGCAACAGTTTACGCATAAAATCTGTTGTGCACAGACTCTGTGGAAGCCTCCTCGGAAACATGTTGGTATTTATATTTATATTCCAAACAACACAGCAGGCTCTGTGGAGACGCAACAATCCCTCCAAGCCACAGGAGAAAGAGAGTGAGAGAGAGAGAGGAAGTCCACACACAGTTCTATTTTTGTGTGTGCACAGTGCAGCACACATGATTACATATATACAGTGTGTGTGTATAGAAACAAAGATCTAACTGTCTGTAGTAGGAGCACAGCTCACTGACGAGCAGGCAGTTACCACCTACAGGCTAAAAAAACAACTCCTCCAGTCTGGTTTGAACTTCTCTCTCTCTCTTCCTCTCCTTCTGTCTCTTCATCACTCGCTCCAGTTTAAGCTTTCGTCGTGTTTGTTGGTCGGCTCTGTGGCTCCTGCAACACTGGTAGAGATTGATCCGAAGGTGAAAGCTGTGTCTGTGACTGCTAATGTGCCTGCTCTAACACACACACACACACACACACACACACACACACACACACACACACACACACACACACACACACACACACACACACACACACACACACACACACACACACACACTCACAATCACATGGCACTTCTGTGATATCAGAAGACACTTCTCCCCCCCCCAAAAAAGTTTTAAATGCTGCTTTTCTATCTTTTTCTTCCACCGTCTTACCCACATGTGGGTTTTTATTCTTGATTTACTTTTGAAAGTTATGGTGTTATGAGATTTTTTTTCCCCCTATGGATTTTGAGATTTGTGGGACAGGATGTTTCGCAGGTATAGGCGGAAGAATGTGCTGCCATGAGAATCTTTTTAAATGTGAAATAAGAATAAACTCTGCTAAACTCGCACTGCCTCGCTTCCTGTGATTTCTGATTACCATCAATGGCCCCTTTTTCACAGCAGCCAGGTGTCACCAATGATTCTGATTCAGGTTTTGTTCCATTTAGTGTAGCAGAGCCTTTCCAGTGAGCCAGCATGCACAATTGCAGCAACCTGACTCAGTTTGACCTGAATGGAATGGAGCCTTAATTACTATCATTTGTAACACCTGTGTTTACCCTACTCTTTGGCTGCGTTCACACTGCAGGTCTTAATGCTCAATTCAGATTTTTTGCTGAGATCCCATTTCTTTGCGTAGTTGTTCACATTATATTAAATGTGACCGCCATCAGACTCCAGTGTGAACAGTGTACGGCCGAAGTGACCCGCACACCACGCCATATTTACGGACGTTAATATGGATGCTACACGTGTGTGTGTGTGTGTGTGTGTGTGTGTGTGTGTGTGTGTGTCTGTGTGTGTATCAAAGTATTTGTGCCACTTTTGCCTACAGTGTGAACGTAGCCTTTCATGTCAGTTGCTGCTGTAAATACGGCATATTCCAGAACAATAGGTGTTTTGATCCCAGGTTGTGCCATCTTAATTGACTGTTCACTAAGCCCCGCTCCTGAACAGGGACTGTCTAATAATAGCTTAGCAACAGTAACATAGCAGGCCTCTGACACCTTGTTCACATGTTGAAGCAGTGTACAGGGGATACAACTGAAAGGACATTTGCTAAGATATTCTGTGGGGTTACAGGTTACGTTAGACACTTGTTATATTAGAACAAATAACACCTCTAATTATGATAGTGTACTACAATACTAGGGATAACTAGTTCAACCCTGCAATACACGATGTGTATTTCTGTCTTCAACGTGGATCATCATGAAAAATTAAGGAGTTGAAGTTTTCAATCAACTCAAGAGTTTTACCAATAGATTCCAGTAGCTGGCTACAGCTGGTAAAATCAGTTGATAGCCGACACAGGACCTACTGTTCCCAGATTATACAGTGAATTTGGAGTCTGCTGCAGGCATGGCTGTAAAATCTGTGCAATGTGAGAACAGCTTGACAGACATGGAGCTTATCAACTGGTCAAAGTTTTCCTCTTTTAATTTAGTGGTAAAAACCTAATTTTTTTGAAATGAATGTTACTCTATGAACACTGATAATGTCATTAACACATACCACAAAGGTTTACTACGGGAGAAAATCTGCCGCCACAGCCCCAGATGCAGGTTTTGCTGTAGAGTCTAGATGAGCTGGCTCTAAACCACATTCCCCATCCCGGGGCAGGCTTTGAACACAACAAAGCCTGTTGTGTGATCAAAGTTCAGCTCAGCGTGGCTTTTTCCTTGGCACTACCAACAGTAAATCCATTAATGTTGTGCAGCAGAGAGCAGCCTATGTCGATAATATCATAATCGCACTGAGAGGCATCGCTCCCTCTGCTTTTAGAGGGAGATGACCGGCACTAACGCAGGAGAATTGATGGACATGGACGTTTAATGCTTTAATAATGAGGACGTAAATGTGAGTACTGAACAAGGTTTGATGAGGATAACTGGCTGAGCGCTGTACACATGTTCATTAACGCTTTGACATCAAAATAAACTCAAATACTGAAATGCAAGTCACTCTAAAGGGACCTCTGCAATTGATCCCCAGCTGTAGCATGTTGCCTGCCTCAGCATATAGCGCTGTTCAATAATGCAGGGAGCAACCCTTTAAAAGGATTATTGAACGAGCCTGAAAGTTAAAGCCAGCTGATGACTTGTTTGATCTGGTTAAAAGTGACTCGGCTTTGCCAGATCCATATTTAGCTGCCTCCTGACAGTGAGGCTTCACTTCAATTCATCTCGCTGTCTTTTCCTCTGCCTCCTCTGCTCCACCACCTTATTTTTTTTTTTTTTTTTTGCCAACTTTCGCTTCTGTCTCCCTTTTACGCCGCTCTGCTCAGGCTATTTCAATCCTCCCATCCCCGTTTTCCTTTCCTCAACGTATTTGCCATCGTAGGGCTTTATCTTCTGCCTCACCTGCTTTGACTGGAGGTGTGTTTCAGTTGAGAGGAGTGTTTGAGAGAATAATTGTCTGTCACACTGTTTCTCTTCCTTCTTTCCACTCTTTATGCATGCATGTTATACATATGCATATATGGAGAGTGGCAGAGTGAGCTGGGGAGGAGATGGATGGTTGGAGGCCGGCCGTCTACTACAGAGACAGGCACAGATCCATAATTTATGGGGGGGAAAATCCTGCCCCTGCTTTCCTTGGTAAGTCATGTAAAAGCTTACATTTTGTATACTTGTCTTGACTCTCTCCTCCAGATCACATGGAGATATCTTCAGAGGACAAAATTCCTCAAGTAAGGGATGTTTCTTTGACCTACTTCGGGAATTTGTACACAGTCACAGATAAGGATGTGACTGTAACACATTTATGTTCTTCAGTCTATGTTCTGCACCAACATCAAAGATGCATTAGCTATTCCACTTCTGTTGACGTTTGGGTTGTAGTTTCAGAACATGAACATATTTGTATATTTTCTACTTTAAATCCCATTGCAAGAAATATGATTATAAATAATATAACATTTTGCTCTTAATTTTAAATCTTGACAATGTGAAAATGTAGAGAATGTAAAGCCACTGTGGGTGTATGAAGACAGACAGCTACCCAATCTCCCAAGAGGAAGAGGTTTGGTTCCAGAAGTCAATAAAAAATCCCTGAAATATTAAATTGTGATTTTGGGCTTTATAAAAATAAATAAAATTTTACTTGAAGTTATTGGGGCAACTAAGAAATTTCTCTAAAATTGGTTTTCCATTTAAGTTTTCCTTATTATATGTTATACTATCTTTACTATAAAGTGCACCGTGCTGTACAAAACCTTTTCAGCCCTGAGTAGTGTCTACAGGTATTCCTTTCACCAGCCTCTAGCAAGAAGTTAGGACAGGCTGCTTGTAGCCTGAGAGGCAAGACTGAGAGCACAATAGAGTCTCCCAAGCACTTGTATCAGTAACTAAAGGTTACTCAGATGAGTGTATGAAACTTTTTAACAACTTATCTCACCTGGACACTGTTCAGAGGGACTTAAGTAAGAAAATCAACCTGAAACAATAAAAGTGATTTGTTCTGAGTTTGACCAGTGGAAATTCCACCCGTGCAATATCCCCACTCCCACACATCTGTCCTGGGCACAGAGAACTGATGAAGTGAAACCGAAACAGCACTGTATCACTGGGAATGTTTTACTTTTCAACATACTGGAACTTCTGCCATTACAATCATTTTGAAGATGTTATCACATCAACATTTTATAATGAATTTCAGGACTGCCACCAACTATTATTTTCATGATTAATGGATTAATTGTTCAGTTGATACAGTCACAAAGTAGTGAAAAGTGATTATTTGCCAAAGCTCAAGTTGATTTAAAGTGCTTGTTTGAACTCTATAGGTTTACTTTCAGTTCCTTCAGTCACTTACAGTACTGTTATACTGTGATGCTGGAAACGTAATCGATTATTGTAGCTTTAATTAAAAACATTCAGCACAATAGGATGTATTGCTTAAGTATTCTCCCCCTTAAAGTTAATGTTTTACTGGCCCTCTCCTGTATATTGCATCCTGTCTGCCAATAAGGACACACACTGCAGGAGTTGGGTGAAGTCTATCTCTTCCTTCAACTTCCCACACAGGTTGCTCCATGGTCGTCATCATCATCATCGCACTTCACTGAGACCTCATTAAGGTGAGAAAAAAACATATTTTTCAAAGGCTGACACTGATATTTGCAGGCAGTATGTTGACAGCTGATATTTTGTTTCATTAAAGTATTTTCAAACGCTTACATTTTCTGGCCAGAAAATTAGAGGTTTAACCTTGGCAGGATGTAAAAGCCTCTGAAACCTTCTGATCAGCGGCCCTGATTCAAGAGCGCCATTCTATATGCAGTCAAATAAAGGAGACTGAATGCTGCAATTAAATTAAAGATCATTAAAACAAAAGTTGCTCTCAAAATACGCTCTCTCCCCTCAAAGGCTTTCATTGTGGTGCTGTCGTTCATTCATCGACAATCCAACAAGCGCACTGACCTCTGAAGTTTTTTTCAGTGGTATTGTAATATATCTTCTGGCCACCAGTGGCAGCACAGAGCACAGTAATGCACAGCGATAACTCATGGCTCTACGGAAGGCAATGTTGGTCAGTTGGTGGGTCCGCCACTTTGGTGCAGGCTGAAATATCCTAACAGATGGATTACCATGACATTTTGTACAGACATTCGTGGTTCATGAATCCTACTGACGTTGGTGCTTCCTTGACTTTAACTCCAGCTTCGCCCCGGGATATTGACGTTTGTTAATTTGAGTAAAATCTCCCGACAGCTAACCCATGCATTGCCATGAAAGTTGGTGCAGACATTCATGTTCCTCTCAGGATGACTTGTAATCACTTTGGTGATCTTTTGACATTTCATCTAGCGCCTCATCAGGTTAAAATTTTAAATTGGCCCCACTTTCGACTCTTAAATTAAACTGCAAAACGAATGCCATTCCAATCAGACTCTACTGTACTCGTGCTAATTAGCTAATTATAGCATGCTAAGACACTACTTAGACGGTGAACATGGTAAACCTTACACCTGCTTAACTTCAACATGTTAGAATTGTCATTGTGAGCATGTGTTAGCCTGCTGATATAAGGATTTAGCTCAAAGCGCCGCTCTGCCTAAGTACAGGCTCACCGTGTGGCTGTGAGCTCCTGGTCTTATCTTAGTCCCTAAGATCAGCTACACTTGGTTAAGCTCCTTCCTTCCTAAATTCTTCCCATACTGAATTTTATGACCAACAAGTTCACGGTGATATATATTGATTCAACTCGGGCTGATTATTTTTGTTTTAGATTCTTGAAGGTGAGGACTTCAGATTGCTTCTTTTGTTGAGGAAGAGTCCAAAGATGATTCATTTAAGTGACATAAACATAACAGAGAAATATCCACTGTATTTGCTTTAGAAGTAGCTTAAGCAATACATCGAGGAAAAAAACAGTATACAATATTCATTTCCAGCCCTAAATCCACTATGTGCAGCAGCTGCTCTGCCTCAGTGACAGTCAGCTATCAGGCCAGAGCTCAAAACACCCCTTAACTGCTACCTGAACACTCTGTTCCTCTGGCTGGAACACGGTGCTGATAACTGGAGGAAAAGTAAAGAGAAATTGAACAAAAGGTGCCAGAAAAAGAGGAGAGAGAGCAGGGTTGAAGGAGGACAGGTACTGTGGGGTGGCAGAGTGAAAAAAAATGTGGAAAAGGAAATACAAGAAGCTGATGGTGGAACAAGTGAAGAAAGAAGGGCTATTTTCAGCTGCGCTATGTACTTTTCCAACATCTCAGTGGAGATGATGGCACAGACACTTTTTATACTGCTGAATGTATGGGAGAACGCTTCAGAGGTACAAAAATAAAATATTCAGAGGCAATCTTGAGGGCTTTTTATGTTTGGTAAACAGAAGCCTAATGAGCATATAAATGGTCAGAACGCTGACTTCTAATTTTAGCAGTTTTTGGATGTTACCTGGGTACCTTTAGAGTCTCTGTGAAGGTATGCATGAGTCATACTCTTATCTCGCTGTCACACACACACACACACAGTAGGGGAACTCAGTGTGAAGCGCCATAATAACAGTACGGTGCCTTTTCTTATCCATCCTTCATCTTTCTTTTCTGCCCGTCTCCTCTACCATCAATGCCTGCCTCTCCACATCCTCAACTTTTTTTTTTATTTCTGTGCATTTTTTCTGTTGAACTAAAGTACGGGATTTGCTAGAGGAGTGTCACTTCTCTCTCTCTCTCTCTCTCTCTCTCTCTCTCTCTCTCTCTCTCTCTCTTTTTAAGTTAAAAGGTGTAAGTGAGAAGTAAAAGCAGCTGTTTTGAAGTTATCAAGTGCACTTGTTAATATTTTCAGAGGGTCCCGCTCGGACCTCCTGCCTGCTATCTCAACCTTTTCAAATGTCACCTGCTGCCTGTTAGGCAAAAACAAATCACCTGACTTGTAAGGGTGCATCTAAAATTAGCGATAACATATCCCCGGGAGCACACACACACACACACACACACACACACACACACACACACACACACACACACACACACACACACACACACACACACACAAAGCCTAGGTTAATTACTGGCCATAGCCTACAGGCAATACAGCTGACTCTCGTCTGTGTTTCACATTGGTGTATTTAAATACCGTGGCTTGGTGTGTGTGTACATTGGCAGCTCCATCAAACGGCTTGGCTGAGAGAATGACCTCATAATCTCATCAGAGCAACACACACACACACACACACACACACACACACACACACACACACACACACACACACACACACACACACTAACAGCAGCCACTGTTGTCACTGACTCTGTGCCAAAAGTTTTTTTTAAATCCCCCATAACTACGCACATACTCTGTGTGACGTCAGCCTGTACAATGTCATCTGTGCCCACTGGCCTGTTCTGTCTCCCCAGCGTTGTGCCCACTACACCTTATGTAAATACACAACCAGCCAATAAACAGGAAGGATCTGGGGTTCATGGCCTTTAATACTGTTATCCTGGTCTTGATATCTTTATTGCAATAAAAAGAACAATATGTCTCTATCTGTTTCCACATAAGCACTCCCAGATGGTTGCTTTTTAACAGAGACGCCTCTTGTTCTCTGGATCCTGATTGATGGTGGTGGTGATGAGTCGCAATGTGGTGGCAGTGCAGCAACATGCGGTTGTGCAAGTTGTCATGTTAGTTTAGGGTTAACTTGACCGAACAAATCATAGTTTGAAACCTGTTATCATTAAAAATGGATGAAATACAAAATCAATCAATCTGCATATCAAATGACCCCACATGTTTCCCCTTTGATCAACTGATCTAGATGGAGCCAGTATTTTGCTACATTACTGCTGCCACCTTTTGACCATCTGCAGTTACTACAACACTGAGTCAAACTGTGTGTGTGAGAGAGAGAATCAAACCTTTATAGAAGGGGAGTTTTTAAAGGGGTTTTACAGTACTTTAGTACTACACTTCAATATAAGTGTATAATGTACAATCTTCATCATCAATTAAACTTCAAAATACTTTAATGATTAATGAAACGTTAAGTCCATAAATACAATGTAAATGTCCATCACATGTCCCCAGAGCCTAAGGTGACTTATATAGATGTGTTGTTTTGTTGAATTAGCAGTCCAAAACCTAAATATGTTCAATTTATATTGATATAAAACAGAGAAAAGCAGCAAAAAAAGAAGCTGGCACCAGAGAATATTTGGTGAATTTTACTTGACAACTGACTTAAAGGTCCAGTGTGTAACATTCAGGAGGATCTATTGGCAGAAATGCAATACAATATCCATAGGTATGTTTTCATTAGTGTATAATCACACGAATATAGAAATCGTTGTGCTTTGTTACCTTTGAATAAGCTGTTTGTATCTACAGCCTTCCATGGAGTCTGCCATGTTGAACCGCTGTGTTTCTACAGTAGCCCAGAAGGGACAAACCAAACACTGTAGATAGGGACGTTTGTGTTTTTCACGCATTCCGCTGCCACCATAGTTTCTCCTTTGTGCTTGGAAGAGGAGGGTGAAGTGACGGAGTTGCAATCTGAAACTACAACATTAGATGCCACTAAATCCTAAACACTGGACCTTGAAAGGTTTAATCAGCACATTTTTGTTTAATTGACTTACTGTCAATTGACTTAACGATTAGTTTACTAATCATTTCAACTCAACTCAAGTGAAAATTGAAAATAGTTTTGAACAGAGGCCGAGACATCCTGACCTTCAAGCTTCAAAAAATCTGGATCCTACATTTCCCATGATGCAACCGATAGTATCTTTGCATGAGAACCTCCCTACCTTGTAAATGCCTACTCTTTTCAGATGTCATACCTGAAGCCATCACTACGACACCATCAGGGTTATTTTCATTATACAGTTGTAGATTATGAATAAAACTCCACATGATGAGTACACAGACCATAAAGTGTAACATAAGAGTTCCCCTTTAATTTGATAAGTCTTGTAAACATTCACACAACCATAGCTATTTCATGCACTGATTAGCTTAATTCCTTAGAGCAGCAAACTCATTTTCCAGACACTACTCTTATGGTGGCCTCATAATTAGAACACAGTGGATTAGCATGTCCTTGACAGTGAAGTGGTGTGGTACTGCTAGCCACTGGAGTGTGAGGAGCTGTAATTGTTTAACTGTACAAAAGTGTGTCAGTAAGAGGGTTTGTTTATGAGGTGGTTATGGAAGGGATTTAGTGTGCTTGAAAGCTGTGAATGTTCAGCTGTAGAGGAGGAAAAACACATTCTCAAAGTAGTTTTCAGGATGAGCTTCATTCAAGCTGCACTTACTGGCTTGTTCTGGAGTCTTTATCAGCAAATTGAGTTTGCTTAATTTCCATAGCAGTTTAGATGTTCAAACAGGGAGACCCTATTCGCTTTGCACTTTTGAAAAAAGCCATGGGCCAGTTAATAAACATTTATAGGAATGAAGATTAGGATTGTTGATGTGGTAGAATAACATGACTTCAAAGTCAGTCTGTCAAATGGCAAATTAAACCCGGTGGCATTGGTATGAGGTGGCTGAATTAAGGCAAATTCATTGAATTGCCTGTTTTCATTGTCAGTCTTATTCTTAGAAAAGTATCAAATTCAGTCAGCAGGTCAGAAATCCAGTGTCGTACTGCACAGATGGTCTGCAGCCTCCTGAGTAACAGCCAAGGGAAATTACTGAAAATTGTCATGAACAAATGCAGGCCAGACTTGGCCCATGGGCCTTAAACTGAGTAACACTCACAGTAAAACTTCCCATGATTATTAGCACCACAATTTATCTGTGCTGACTTTATAGTTATGCTCAACCGTTGATTCACAAATGGCTATAATCAATATTTTTATATTAACAATTTATCAAATGGCCATGTACAATGTGAAAGAGGTTGCACATAGTGATAAAACCACACAACATTTTAGTGTCTTTTAGCTCATTGTTTTGGTTCACCCTCTCTGCTCTCATAGCTTCGTTTTTGGCTATAGCAGGCAGCTATTTGCAGTGAAAAAGCTCTGATACCCCACACCAAATGGCAGACAGTCAGAGTTAGGAATAAGTTGGCTTGTTTTTTTCACCATGTGATATGGTTGAAAGCTCCAGAACAAGCAATGAGTGGATGCTGACTTCAGGCTGTTTTGTGTGTCCAAGGTCAAGAACGCAATGTCTTTCTAAAACAACTTCAGTTGTCATCACTTCATCTGCCAAATCTGTGGCAAACTGTCTCTCTAATGTGTCAGCTATGCAACCTGCCACAGTTTCCTCTTCCTGCTGCCAGGATTACGCAACAATGGTCTTGGAGAAGGACAGCAACTGGGTACTGGGTAAAGTACTCTGCTGTCAAACTAGATTTTTCTGGCCATGCCTTCACCCTCTACCACTTTATGTGAAAAGACAACTATAACAATCATGCTGTACTGGTTTGACTATGACTGGCTAGTTTAAGCGTACTGTATGTAGCTTGCAGGTAATATTTTTAAGATTATAGTGACCAAAAGTCTCAGTAAAATGTCATTTTAAGGTGGAAAAGTTTTCTAGGTGTTTTAAAAACTTTTTACAAGCGAGGCAGTGGGACATGTCAGTGAGTTGGGAGGTTTTGGCAATAAATTGAGCTGTTTTGGAGGTTTTAAGTAAGCTCTAGGGTATTTAGTTTGAAGAGTATATTCAATTTGTAACTGTTGTTTTGTGTGAAGTGTTGGTTTCTATCTGTTTCAGGCCAAATATGATGGTGTTTTTTCCAAAGTGGTTTTCCATTTCCTCCTGTTTTCCTGGGAAGCTGACAGCACTCCTGTTCTTAGGGAGCATATTTGGTGAGTGAGGTAATGATCTTTTTACCAATTGTTGACAGTTGTGCTTCGCATGCTGCTGCTGCCTCTGCAGGTTTCTGTTCCAGCAGATGATTTCAGGTGATCAGCAAGTCTTTCAGTCCATTGTTCAGGTCCAGGTGGTCCTGCTCGGAGATCACATGCAATCCATTAAGGGAGCCCAGCAGCAGGGCAGGGACCTGCCAGAGTCTGTGGTTCTTGCAAAGGTGAAGTTATATTTGTGCCTAAATTGTATGTGAGCATGTGAGTACGTGATTGGACATTTTGCACATTCAAACTTCGCAAGCACATAAAGTGTACTTCATACAGCCGTTTTTGTCTATTATGTGTGGAAGTATATATAATAACTGTTAACCATTGTCCACACAATACTAACCGTCTCATCATTTTTACTTTTAAATTCCCTGGAAAGCAACAAGTTAGTTAACTAAGATTACTAAGGTGTGCTTGAAACTAAAGCTAAAAAGCTAAAAATGACAAAATACAATCAAGGAATTCAGCAACTACAGTATGCCATCTGATTTTGTTCACAACTGCAACTACAAGGCGTTTTGAATTCACTACCGCTCTCATTTGTTCCTCTGACTGGCTTCTTGTACAGAGCAGCTGATGGTTGATAGTATTTAGAGTATTTAGTTTGTTACATTATCAGGGAGAGTCCTGTGTTTCCATGAGTTCGTTTAAAGAAAAATCTGAAACGGTAATACAGAATGGGGAAACATTTACAGGAACAGCAGCTCCACCCACATCCTAACTCTATTATGATTACCACTCTCCCACTGCCTCCCTATACGTCCCTACTCTTATAACCAAACATTTTGTAATTGAGTGAAGGCATAAAAGGTTTGCATTTGGTAAAGTATGGACACAATGTAAGCTTGAGCGAGCATGCAGGAATATAGAGAGAAGGCAGAGTAAAACGGAGTGAGAGAGGATATTATTGTGCGCCTATTGGGTTTTTGTTGGCTGAAGTTCTATCATTGTTCGCATGATAATGTTTTCTTTGCAAATATACTGTATGTACTTGCAATCTGTCTCTTCCCCTGTTTTGTGTGGAATCTAAAAACACATTCATAATTCTGCTTCAAATGCTTCAAACTCTTTTTTTTACTGGAACACATTTCTTTATTTTATCTGTTTGAATGTTAATTATCACCAGTTCTAAACCTATTGCATAAAACAGTCTCTGCTGAGCATTGGTATCATGCTCTAGGACACTGGCAGGCTTTAAAGGCCATGGATTGCTGCATTGGCTTTGGACTCCAGTGTGCACAGGCTCACTGGTTTGAGCCTTTAAAATCCTTTGCACACCAGCCACCACTGTGTCAACATCTGCTTTTACTTACATACATATCACACAACTGGCTGTGTTTTGTTGAGGGAAAGCAGCTCTGCTTCCATCTATGGCTTTTGTTTTTACTTCCATGCTCACATCTCAGCTTCATCTTCATCCAAATAAACTACCACAAGGTTTGGATTTCTCAGCGAGTGGATCTGCCCTGTGTTTATGCAAATCAATCAGTGTCTAAATCCTCACATTCCCTCAGTTGCATTTGTTGCTCTTCCATCACTGCTGCTTTTATTTTTCAAGGTTACAATTAAGGCTTTAGCATCAGCCCAATTGCCTTGGAGTGAAAAGAAACATGATAAATAATGTATATGGGAATAAATGTACTCTTCTTTCTGTTTGAGGCAAGTTGGACTTCATTATTTATATACTGCTGCCTCAACTTCCACTTGCAGGATACAGCTGTGATTGACGGGACTGACTGCCATCATTCAAGTGACAATGACAAGAAGGAGGCATCATACAATATGTCCATCTTCTTCTGGCTTGGTGTCTTTACAACTGGGACGAATAAGAAAGAAAATGATAATTAAATGAGTATGATTACAGATATTTACACTGGAGTAGTTTGACGGAGTGAAGGATTTTTATGCAGAATCTATTTTTTGTTTGTGGGTTGCGAGTGAAGGTGACAGTGCCTGGGGCTCCCCCTGCTCTACTCCTCTACCCTGGAAAATAAAAAGTTTTATGAATATTTAAATTCTTTTACATTGAGTTGGTGTGTTGCCGCCAGTTTATGCAAGCAGTAAGCCTCTCGGGCCATCATTTACACTGATTTTAGAACAGCTACTGGGGTTTTAGTAATGCGAGGTTCTCAAAAAACATGCAAATCCCTAATATGCTCATGGCTGAAAACATAAACTAGATCAATAACACCTCTGCATGTTGTGACAAAGAGTGTGAAAACAATAGTGCAGGACTCGGAGAGCTGAGGTGTGACTGTAAAACATTAACAGAATTCAACACTGACTTTGAAATGATGGTGTGTGGTTGTGCAGTACAGTGAATATCCACTAGATAGAGACATTCTATTGATCACAGACTCAAAGTCCCAGCAGTCTTTAACACAGTATGAGGCTCCAGTAAAGACACTTTTAGTGGTGTATTTGACTGAAAATGAAATGACTGCTGGTGTTTGTAAACTACAAAATACGTAAACATTAATATTAATTTTATTTAAAATTATATGTGAAGATATTTCTATGAAAAGTGAATGTAAAAAATCTGTCAAATTAAAGAATATAGCTGTAGTACCAGTAAGTTTGAAAAGCTAACATAGAAACATAATTTATCTTTAATTACTCTAACTCCCGTCTTGCTAACACATGGCAGAACACACACAGAAACCTATTTAGAAACTAAAGATGCTTCAAAGGAACCACAATATTGATTACTTTCAATGAAAAACTAAACAAAACACAATCAACAAACTTAATACTTAAAAACTGCATTTCCCAATAATATCTATCAGCACTGGCAGACAAACACACCAGGCCTGCACTACAGCTATCTTCACTTTCTTCTCAGTTCTTCTTATTCATTCTAAGCAGATTGTTTTATAGTCAGAAGGCATAAAAAACAACAACTTTGATTTAAGACTGTGCTGTTGATGTGCTTTGTGCATTGTACTGTGGAACAAAGGAAGTAAAAGAGCTGCTCAAAGTGGGAAAAATAAAACTAATTGTGGATGCTGGTGAATCACCACAGAAACAAACAACAGTTAGATTTTTTTGGAGCCAAAAATATCCTTTGCTCCAAGGTCTAAGATGCAAATTGGTCCTCACATTAATAGACCTACAAACACACACACACACACACACACACACACACACACACACACTGTTCTGCAAATATCCTTCCCCGTCTGTCATGCCATAAAAACGTTACTGTTTTGAACATAAAGTTTATACAAGAAAGCCTCCTGGAGTTGTAATCCCTCAAATTTAGAATAGGCACCATAGCCCAGATGGACCAGTACCATCTCTGCAGCGACGCAGCAAATGAAGAACAATACCACCCAAACAATTACAATGGTACAGAGTGTCGCTGTCTGTGGTGCTGAACAGCACTTCAGGACCATGGAGAGCACACAGCCCTATAGATCTGTTCATGTTTCCAAACTGCTCATTAGGAACAGTTAAAAAGACCACAATCCCAACACAGCATGCACACAGTAGGTTCTATGTGATGTAATAGTGCAGCATTGGTCTTTATGCTAAGATTAGACAGAGCAGCCACAAAAAGGCAGCACAGAAACCAAACTTTTTCTTCTTAAAAAGACGAAACATGTCCAATAATGTGTTTCTATATACGTTGGCCTTATTGTATTCTAAAATATTTGGAAGACTGTGACTGTGACTGACTCAACAAAGCTGGCTAGCTGCTATCCTTGATTTCTAGTGAAATATCCATATTTGTGTCTGGCAAGCACTTCCACTGAGCCTATTTCTCCTGTGGGAGCCCCCCTGCTGTGGCTCCATGGATTTACCTTATAAGTTATAACAGTAAAACTAACAATAACCACTGCCAGCCTGACTGTGTGTGTGCAAAAAATAACAACATAAAAAACCCAACACAGTAGGCTCTTGGTATAACAGGGCAGAGGGAAAAAAACACACTGTTAATGACATTTTGTACAACTTCCTCATGTTTGCTGGCTTTATCATGCTTGTATGGCCATTTTGAAACGCTACCGAGTCTTTTATGAAGGAATAAAAAGTAATCCAGTGGGGATCAGTGCCGCACCTTCCCTGGAGGGGATAAGTAGTTTAGAGAGTGGATGGATGATTGAATTCAATTAATGTCTTTAGAGAAATTTTCAAAAATTGCTTGCGGCACTCAGTTAGAACAAATCCTGTTGCAAATAGACTCTGTAAAAACAGAACATTAGTATAAACATTTTCAAGTCCCCCCCCCATATGACTCTAAAACAAGGTTTTAAAGACAATATTTTCTACATAATATTATCACTAACGGGATCTTTAACTTCAGAAATGTACAAAACATAACTGCATTCTGCATTAATAATTGGAACACATTTCTCCACACTAATTGCAGTTTTTCCACTTTTATAACAAGATTCTAAACTTTCACAATCAGATAATAGACTAAAAATTCAAATGTAGTTACATGTATAATGCAATACTGGAGGGAAATCTCAGCAACACCACACACACACACACACACACACGCACACACACGCACACAAACACAACCACCCACTGTCGCATAAATACGAGACCCACAGCTAGATTCCAAAACAAGTTTTTATTGGCCAATTTACAGAAAGTGCTGTAGTGACCATTCCAAAGGAAAACAGACCAAAGAGTCCAGAAATAAAAAGAAAACTAAAAAAACAAAAAACTTTTACACATTATACAAGGTTTCCATGTTAATTTCACCGTCCTCCTCTTCTAAAACAAACGTCAGGACAACATTAGGGCTCGGGCTGATGCAAAATCCAACAAGGGTTCCAGTGGGAAAAGGGGGGGGTGCAAGGAGGGAGGTGACGTCACAAGACTAGGTGTCACAGTAGATGAGGAAACTCTTAAACAACATATGAGATCTTTACATGAACATAGAGCTACAGTATACACATACAGTAGGTTCTCCCACAGCTACACCCACAGGACAGCTGTCAAAGGCTCACTAGGTTAGAGGAGGAAACGTTCCAGTGTTTGTGACTTTAACCAAACTTTGATTCATCGGCGGCCAACTGTTACTATCAGCCACACGTAACAAGACTTTCTGTTGTTTGTGGATTGTTTGCTATCGAACGTTACAGGCAGACTGGATTCGGGATGGCCACAGAGATTAATGCCCTTTCACTTCAAGGTGAAGAAACCTTCGACTGGGTTATCTGATTACGTCAAATGTGACACTGCCAAATGTATTTCACTTCTCGGTCCTTTTATCTTAAAGTTGCACCAGGCAGCTTCACAATTCGGTGGCCCCCGGTGCTGCTAATGAAGTGGGATTTATGTAATGTGACATCAGCCCTAGAACTAAATGGCTTTCATTAATGCTGCATTTCATCCAAAAGTAGAAGTTTTGAAAGTGTAACTGCAGTGTCTGTGCATTCTTCTAATCCAAGAAAACAAACAGGAAAAGTAAGTTTTCCTTGCCTACACATGGAACAGCGGTGTCAGTGATGTCTGGCACGATTAGCTAGCTACTTTTGGAATGAAATTGATCAAATAAAGGTACTTTAGGAGATTATGGATATAAAAGGAATGCTGAGTGGCACAATGTGGTGCTGATGATGATCTGAAAATGACTTGTACTTTGGCTGGGGCGCCCAATATTTTTTTCCACTTGAGAGCAGCCTAACCATATGAAAACAACACTGACATCACCAGCCAATCTGGCAAACGTCCAAAATCCAATATTCACTTTGCTTTCAGCTCTTTAGCTAAGTGCTAAGTGAAATGCTCCACTATATTCACCAGCTAGTTGCTAACTTTGTGGGTCTGCTGTACAGTGGTTTTATCAGAGCTTTCTCACTGTAAACAGCGGCTGTTGCTACTAGACATTAAGTTAAACGATGAGACTGAACTAAAACAATAAAGCTGCTAGTTGTAAAACCAAAACAATGACCTAAAAGACATTAAAACTCTCTGCAGAGTTGAGAGGAACTTCAGAGTTGGCTGAAAACTCTCTGGGTTCGTTACTACCTCTCATTTTACATGTAGTGATTTGAGCCATTGTGAATATAAAAATATTGATTAGTGCAGCTTTAATGTTCATCATACAGGCTTGCCAACACAACACATAATTATTTTAGTTAATTTTTATTTTATTATATTTATATATAATTTATTATAGTTATAGTTTAGTATTAAAAAATAGGGTGCATTCTTACATATTTGAGCCTTTCTTTTTTGTTGAATTTGTTTATAATAATTATTCCAGTGATGTTTTTTTTTAAATGTTCTGTTGATTTGTGTGTAGTGTTATATTTTGAGATGTTTATTTTTCTACTCTAAAATGTTCCACTCTAATATTCTCTCACTGTAATAAAAGTATAATAATGATCCCATTTTTAAAATTAAAATATTGATACTGGTATTGGACATCCAAAATCCAGTATTGGTCACGTGCATCTACTGACTTTGCTACTTCAAATTCCAACATAAAGAGCCAGTCCCATTGCACATCCCTACATAGAAATGTGAATTTTTCACCTCTCTGCAATGCAGTATGAATGACTAGTAGGATTGGAATTAATAGTGACGCTTATTTTCAATGAGTGCTTCCTGTTCAGGGCCTAGCTGCCGTGACCACACCTGAGACTAAAATCTAATTTGGGCAAGTCTTGCAGGCTTTATATGAAGAGTGAGGGGAATATTTTCTCTGTTGCATCCCTCCTGTATGATGTGTAAGACCGGTGCCTCTTTACACAAACATCTTGCCTAGTGCAGCTTTAACTGACCCAGTCACTATGAAGGCAGTGGCACATCCATCCTAACAAACCCAACTCGCAGTCAGCTGGAATGATATGAACACTGAGCTAGAAACACACACAGAGGACTGAGGGGTCAGTTCAGTAAAGACTCCTGCAGGCTAAGGGTTCAGGGTACATACATACATATGAGGAGGTGGCATGTTTGTTGTGTACAGGTGGAGAGGAGGGGGATTCTGGGTGGAGGAAGTGGTGTTAAGGGGTGGGGTGGGTCACCTACTATACTCACTATTTACAAGAAAGGAGTGTATAAAAATTTACAAGGAGACTCCTCTGTCTTTCCCGAAAACCCAGAACTCAGAACCCCCTGGCTAGTTCAGCATGACTACACACAGATCTTTTTTTTTTTGTTTCTTTTTGAGTACCATTGAAAATATGCTATTTCTGTAAAATCACCTGGCTTTGCCACATAGGCTAGAATAAAGACTGATAAACAACATGAAGTATACAAACCAAAAATAGTCGTTTGCAACTCAGTTTTCTTAAATAAAGACTGTTTTGCATTTTCATGGAACTTCAAAATTCTCACTGTGGAATTTGAGACATCAAACTGAATGTGGGTTGCAGAGTGTAGTCGCAAAAATGGGATTCAAACAACGTTATTTCACTACAGATCGTAGCTGTGGTTTAGACTGGAATGGGAGAGAGATCACTGGAGGAAAAAACAGCTTTCAGGGATGACCTAAATTTTGCAAGCTGTCCCTTTAAGAAGGATGATAGCCATTTGATTGACGAGCAGTTTTAGTGTGATTATTTTTTTATCAGCTGTATAAAACAGGTTTTCTGACAAGGCTAAAGTTAAATCATTGCTCTGTGTGTTTGTTTATGTGTGTGTGTGTGTGTGTGTGTTCTTCCAGTAGGGGGAGATATGACCTCATTTTTAGAGCATCAACATCACATAAAGTCTTTTTGTTTCAACCAACTGATTTGAGGTTTCAGTATGGACGTGTGTGTGCGTGTGTGTGCGTGTGTGTGCGTGTGTGTGCGTGTGTGTGTGTGTGTGTGTGTGTGTGTGTGTGTGTGTGAGTGACTGTGAATATGTGTGTTTCAATAAGATATTGTTGTTTTGTCCCAGTTTTGGCCCTTCTTGCTCTGGCGCTGCATCCTGGGTAGCTGGACGTCCACGTCCTCCTCGCTGTCGTCTGACTCAGCGCTGGTGATGTCATCCTCCTCCTCTTCTTCGTCGTCGTCGTCGTCCTCCTCCTCCTCTTCTTCCTCCTCTTCCTCGCTGGCCTCCTCCTCTGCAGCCTGGGGCTCCTCCAGGTTCTGTGGTGACAAATATTCAAAGAGTTCCAGAAACCAAATGATCAGAAATGAGTTTTGAAAGCAAGAAATCAAAGTAATTCTCATTTAATTCCTAATGTGAAAGCAGAGAATGGAGATTCCAGTCACTAACACCAAGTCCATTTCATTTATCCCCCTTTTCCCCTCCCTGACAGCATCCTCCCACACTCCTCCAATCCCCCGCCCTCCTACCTCCATCGGGTTGACTGTGATTGTCAGAGCAGAGTCGTCCCAGGTCACGTCCGCCTCTTTAGCTGTCTCTGCTAGCTTGACCTCCTGCTGGTGGGTCAGGTGGATGCGGTAGATGCCCAGCACCACAACCACCACCAGAGCAGCGATACACATCACAATTACCACGGTGGCAGCACTCGGCACGCCTGAGACGAGAGAGGAGAGTGAGAGGTGAGCGAAATGGAATTCGGGCTGATCTTTGGAAAAAGGAGCAGGAAAAAGCATAGCAATCATCCCAAAGTTGCCTCAATAAGTTACTATGCTAAAATTCATATATATATACATATATATATATATGTATATATATAGACCATCCCTGCCTACGTCTTTCACACAGCCTTTCCAAGCCCAAGTAATGCTGGCTGTTTTCAGTCAGGCTGTAGATGAATGTATTGTTTTTCTCGTGTTGTTGTAGTTAAGGCCTTTTTTTTTTTTAACTGTTTTTATGGTTATCTGGTCCCTTGGGTATTGAATGCCTTTTGTGATGGCATATTGATTTTTTTATTTTCTTTCTTATGTTATTGTGCGAGAGGCCTTTATAACCTTTAAGTACGATGGGCACTATGTTGATGATTGTGATCTTTAATTACTGTGACAGCCTATTGATTTTTGTATAATGTCATTTTTTGGCAATACTGGCCTGCTTTCACTGAATTTTTGTGACAACACTGATCAATACCTTTTTTTCTAGCCGTGCCAGCAGCATGACTCTAGGGGTGGACACATCAGTCTGTCAGTGTGTAAGTCTGTCCATCACTGTGGGCCAGACTGAAATATCTGAACAGCTGTTGATGGATTGCCATGAGATTTTGTTCAGACATTCATGTCCCCCTCAGGATGAATTGTAATAACTTTGTTGATCCCCTGACTCTCCAATGAGTGCCATTGTCAGGTAAAAACTTTGAGTTGTGGCAGCTGTGGCACAAGAGGTAGAGCGGGTCATTCGCTGATCTCACGGTTGGTGGTTCCATCTGCAGCTCCTCCTGTCCACTTGTCGATGTGTCCTTGGGCAAGATACTGAACACCAAACTGCTCCCGGTGCTCAAGCCAGCACCTTGCATTTAAAATTTCAGTTCGACCAATACTCTGGTTGGATGATATTCCTATCAGCCTCAACTGTACTTTGTGTTTAGCGCTAATTAACAAAAGCTAGCATGCTAACTCACAAAACTAAAATGGTGAACATGGTAAACATTATACCTGCGTAACACCAGCATCTTAGCATTGTCATGGTGAGCCAAGCCTTGAGTAACATCTTTGGGCTGTGAGGCGATTTTGGTGTAGTGGCTACAGTTGGTATAACAGGATCATGTGACTCATCACTAGCCCAAAAGACTTTTCTCCATGTCATTACAAAAGGAGTGGCTGTAAATCCATGCATGGGTTCGAGTGTCACAAACATGGAAGGCACCAGGATTTTATCTCTCCCACTGCTAAGGCAGAGCTTGACCAATACGTGGGGTGCTGAGAAAATAGTAAATTTTCATGACAAGAATATTCAACAAGACAGCTATAAGTCTAAAACAAGTGACTAGTATAAGTGACAAGTACAGACACAATTAATAACAACACAATACGTCCAAAATGCGACAACAGCATGAGGTACATTTATCGGATGGGATTGGGAACATGATTGCTGGTTATTAGCTTTTACATATTTCTTTATTTAACAATACGAAAATGCTTGACTGTGACGTTGCTATAGCACCATTGTGTAGCGATGTGCCTGGTCACAAATACCCTGAAATGGCTCTTTGTATGATCCAAATCGGATCAATTCAGTCCAGTAAAATTTGGAAAAGTTTAAGATTTTAAAAGATCTATATCATTTAATTATTTTGTGCCATTCTTGTGAGCGGTTCAGCATGGCAGACTCGGTAGAAGAGGACATGCCTCTTCTCTATCTCCATTATATAGATAAAAATGGCTCATTCTAAAGTAAAGAAAACACAATGATTCTTTTTTTCAGGTGATTATACAGTAATAAAAACATACCTATGAATATTATATTAAATTTCTGTCAATAGATCCTCCTAAATGTTACATACTGTACCTTTAAATGTTTGTAACATATGAATCCAAATATGATGTTTGACTACATTAATCCTACCAGAGGTTTTCACCTATTCTGTCATCAGTGAAAGAAATGTGCAAGAAAAAAACGTGGTAGATTGCCCCCGATACTTGCTCTGTATTTCAACATGTGCGATTTTTAAACTTGGCTCAGTGTAACTCTCATGGCTGCCGGTGTACAGAAGAAAGCACAATAACTTGCCTCATGTTTAAACTTTTAGTTGAATCTGGGTCCAAGGCCTACTCGATTGCATTCAGACAAATATGAGCTAAAAAAAAAAAAGCAGGAGGGATATAACTGAGCCGTGTGTAAACTACAGATTGTTTCAAATATATATATATATAAAAAAACTTAAACACATTTAATTTAGGTCTCAGAGCAGTACACGCCTGCAAAGATGTATCATAAGCCCTATTTAGGAGCATAACCACAACACACGTTGAGGGATTTCTCTTGATCTAAAATGTTTATTTCTTCTGCTCTGATCTCCAGCCTACTGAGATAACACAACTTCTCTGTGCCTGCCCTCTCTCCACTAGTCCCTGTTGGTGTGTGAGTGAGTGTGTGTGTGTGTTTAACGAGAGTGAGACTCACAGAGGACTCTTCAGATGATCATTTGATTCAGTCTAGTTCCCTAGATTTTCACACTAAATCCACGGCCTTTGATCTTCCTCGCAGTGCTGCTTTGTGCAGCCCCTCAGAGTAACTTGGTTTCATGCGTGCACCACACACACACACACACACACACACACACACACACACACACACACACACACACACACTGACATTTCCCTTCTACTTTGTAAGCCACATACAGCATGATATCATCTAAAACACACACTCACATTTGCTAAAAACACATCATGGCAGAAAGTGCGACTGAAGATCTTTTTTTTTTAAATAAATTTTTTGCCATACATTTATTCCTTATTTGAAACCACCCACCACCCTCTCTGCTCATCTGACCTCCTTTTCAAACTCACACACACACACACACACCCCTCCCAACTCTCTGGGCTGTTAACAGCATTGGCCACTGAACTCTCCAGGACTCTAAGTAGAATCCATTAGTTTTGTTGAGTCTGATGAATAATTAAATATGGTGTGGTAGATTAAGACCAATGTCTCTCTCCTCAACATGTTCTCTTTACTTCAGATGACTGGTATTCACCAAGGGGGGGGGAATAATAAGCCTGCTGCATCATTTGAGAGGGAGTTTACACTGCTCTCTTTCACTGAGGACCTCTGTGCGAGAACAGCAGTCTGATGAACGGAACGATAAACAAACTAGAAAGCAAAACCAGAGCGTTCCCTTGGATCCAGCCATGTTCACCCCAGGATGGATAGCTGACATAAAAACTCTTCACAGCCTCTCTTCTTTTTTTTATACAACTGGGCCTGATTCCCAGCAGTTCTCCCTTCATCTGTGAGCGTTTCCAAGTGCCAATCACTGTTTTGTCAAGTCATCATTTGCATTTTTCAAAATGTATGTTTAGATATTTATATATATATATACATATATTTTATAGTGTGCCAGAAGAGTCATATCTACTCATGTTGTCTTTAAAAGCAACCCTTTCCACCTTCAGATAATCTTATTTTACATCGTGGTAACCCTTTATTTGGATACTCCACCCAGAGATAGTTTGTAGAGTATTTGTAATATTTCAACTGTTTCGCTTTGTCTGTAGTTGTTTAACAGATTATCTATTAGTATATGTGACAATTCACACATTAACATACCCAACACCAAGATGCTTTTTGTGCCTAAACCTAACCAACCCGTAACCACTGTGGCGTAATATCAGAAAACGGTTGTTGAATCTCAAGTAATAAGTTGTTGCGATCACAACAATTAAATTCAACCAATCCCAGTGAGTGCGCAATGTTTCACACAGATTTGACTAATCAGTGTAGCTTCCTGTACAGACTCACTCTGTTTCTAGTTGTGAAGATGCAGACCATGCAGACAGGAAGGCTAACATCTCACATTCCTGTCCAAACAGTCTGACCATCAAACTGTCAACTATTTATGACATATTTACTTTCTCCTATGATTTCATTGCAAAAAGATCTCCCAAAACATCACATCATGCATCGCAAGTTTTAAAAAGCTGTCAATAAGTCAGGCATCTTAAGTCACAATAATCCCCCAAAAAACCCACGAAATCCTGGAGGCACTGCCAATAAACATTGTTAATGCTTTACAAATTGCATAATTATGTACTGTAATACACTTTTTGTTTGTACTTGCTTTCTCCCAGCTCAAGTTGTCTACAGATGCTTTTACTTTGGTTGGACATTTACTACATTTCCCAGAATGCTGCTTGACAACCTCTAAAGCATTGGCATAAACTCAGCTGTAGTGACAGTAGGCATCAAGAAAAAGCATGAGTCATGGGTCTTACTCGGAACACAAGTTTCAAGTTGAAAAAAAGGGGGAAAAAAACTTTTGGCAGAAAAAGCAGCAAACACCAAAACCTGCCTTTTATACCAGTGTTTTAAATCCCACATATTCAAAGGCAATACTATTTAATCTGGACCCAGAACAGAATTTTGCTTGAAAGTCACACATTGCTCTCACATAACATTACCTGTCATCTTTTACCCACTAGCTGAAGTTAGCAACTTTGTTGCCTGAATGTGAAATGGCACCTTTAAAAATATTTGGTGCAAAGAAAAGGCAGGTTGGTGGTGAAAAGCTTGTGATTGAGGTTGGACGGAGAAAAACGTATTCATTCTACCCCAGAGCATTAGATTAGGTGGCCCATTTGAGCAACTTTTTCATTTTAGTGTGCAGTTAAAATTTGTTTTGGACAGGTTGTGAAAATCAGGGCTACTTTTTGTACAATTTGAGCAGTTTCCACCTATGAAAAGTCACACTGTACTCCAATACAGCAATCCCTCCTCTCCTATGATTAGTTTCACATTGAACCTTTTTTTCCTGTTCAAATTATTATTTGGGCATAGCTCTGTGATAAAATACTTTGAATATTATTGTGAGAAATATTCACTCTGTTCAAATAAGTGAGGACTTTTAAACCTTTAATATACCAGGTTGAGAATAGAACACATTAAATAATAAACCAGACAATTAGTTTATGGAGGACTTAGAGACTCTAAATTAGTATGTGTTTTCTTACCTGAGCTGTGGTTGGGGTACAGGTCATGTATCATGGACGGATGATGGACCACCTGCATGTACTGAGGTGGCGCTACCATGTGATTGACATGTTCCCCGGATTCTGAACTGTGCAGCACGCTCACCTGTTTGGGAACAGATGGAGGAGAAGTGATGATTTTGGAATCCATTCAGTCTCATACAGATTATATATTCCAGACAGGTATAAAGTAAAGATTTTAGAGTGAGTCCAGGAGAAATGAGAAAGTGAACGTATTTATACCTATTGGGGACAAGGTCAGCTACAGGAAGGAAGGTGAAATGTAAACTAGATTCGTCGACGCTCTCCAAGGTTCAAACTATGTCTGGTGAAACATTTTGTTTGCTCCAAGTAAACACAGAGAATGTATAAATAAGTCAAACAGACCAGTGACAGAAACAAACAGTGATACATTGAGCTGATTTTGGCATTCATCATAAGAGCTATGTATTACAGGTGGAGTGCGTGTGAATGCTTCTGCCTGCCAGAGCAGCCTGATTCACTGTCAAACTGTTCTTTAGGAGAAGTGCTCAATGTTGAAGCATGTCCTCTTTTTATATGTTGAACCAGGCTGTGCGGTGTGTGTCTACCTGCTGTCGAAGGTGTACTTATGCACCAAAATCTGAGGTCTTCGGTTGTTTTGGAGTGAGGGTAATAAACAGATTGTTCATAAAATTTTCATCAAACAGTCTTCATTAAATTGAGCCTGAGTGTGGAATTGCATATCGAGTTAGAGGTTTTTTTGTGTGTCGTGTTTCAGTTGCTGTTTTCCAAGAGACGTATTGCCACTAAGGGTGAAAGTGATGCTACTGGAATGGTTGCTGCAGTTCATTTCTAAATGTGCTCTGAGAATGAAAGTGTTGCCAGACACCCAAGCTGAGTCAGCTCACTCACTTTGCCAGTTCAAACACTTTGGTTCAGTTAGCTGTATGAGGCAGTATTGTCTCTCGTGACAACTATTACTATTGCTGACTATCAAAAGTGATATTAATGACTTTTTAAAACATTTTCCTTTTTGGCAACAACGTCTGTTACGTTAGAGCTACTTGTCAGCCCTAAAGACATCTTCTTACATTTGCACTCCTTTTAGGAGTGCTTGGAACATGTATCTTAAAGTGCGGGTAGGTGGGTTGGATCTGCCATCTTTATTTCCACCAATATGTCACATGAAGCTGACTAAACTGAAAGCACACGGATAGCTGCATTGACTTAAATTATGTTGGTGATGCCTCAAATACCATTTAAAAATGTTCGTATGGTCTTACTGTCAAGCAGTGTTGCATAATTTATAACCTCTAAAAGATACTGAATGTATTTAACATTTACACTCTAAAAACTGTATCATATAGTGATAAATCTGCATCACTGTTGACCTTTAAAAACCCACATCAGTCAAGCTGTAGTTCACACTGACCTCCAGGTTGAACTCGTTGCTGGTATAGCGTCCGTTGAGCTCTGAGCAGGTGAGGCGAAACCTTCTCTCTGTTAGTTGTCCGGGCCGCCAGTTATAGTAACGCACCTGTCGGATCACCTGTTCATAGTTGGACATAGAGTCCACACCTTTGGAAAGAGGCAGGGACAGCAGAGGGTTGTTAGAGATGATTATGTAGAGAAAGAGAAAGAGAAGGGGAAAGGTGGAGGATAGAAATAACATGGTGGATGGTTGAACTGAATCTATGGACGTGTCAAAGGGAGAGTTGCTGTTGTTACAATAGTAGCAGTGGACCAAGTGTTGTTATCATGGTGACCAACTGGCTAAGAACACACCACAAGTAACTTTGGTGTGGTTACCATAGTAACCTACCATATATGGACATGCCAGAGGTGGAGTTGGTGGCGTCGAGATGTTTCCCGAGCAGAGTGCTGCGCTGCAGTTGGAGGGACTCCTGCTCCGGCATCAGCTCCTCCCCCAACACCAGGATGTCACAGTAGTCCAAGTTATGAATAATCTCCTCCAGCACCCCGGGTCGATGTGCTACACACACACACAATGCATTGTTTCATCTGATTCATGGGAATGTGACCAAAAATAATTGAAATGTAAAATCTTTTCATGGTCTTGTTTAAAAGGTAAGTCATATTAGAACCATCAGTATTAAATTGAGACTGTTTTAAAAACTCCTTGTAGTACATTTAAGTTCAGGGACCTTCGTTCTCATAAAGCAACAAATATAGTAAATCAAATATACTGTCCCTAACAAGACCAGTGTGATTGTATGTACTTTTAATTGCCAAGTTTGTGTAAGAAAACTCTGAACGCTTTGAAGAACCATAATTCAAACAGCATAGGACACAACACACCTGCTCCTACTCCCAAACTCCAATTATTCATCAACTCTCTGAACACAGACAGTGCCATGAGCTGCTGTGGTAATAAGTCCCATCAGACAGCTCCCATCACAGCAGTGCTGGGTGGCTGCTGGGGCTCTTCGACAGTCTGCTAAGCACTATCCTCCACCTCTCGCTGCTACCCAGCCTTCCCCCCCCCTGTACGCTCCCTGGAGAGGGAACCGGCTATGCCCATTTAACAGCTTCCCGATGGAGAAAGATAGATATGTGGTGTGTGCGTCTAGAGGAGGGCCTCTGGGGGAAAGGCAGAGATGAGGTGGAGAAAACGGGGGAGAGCGAGCACAACACGAAGGAGGAAAGCTCTGTTCCCTCGGTTTTGTTTTTATGTATGAAGGCATGTCTGTACATGTGCTCTTTAGTTCGGGGGGTTGTTGCTTTCAAAGAAAGGGGGCTTGCAGGGAACACTTTCATGCAGCTTTAAGTAGCTTTTTAGCCTCTGTTAGCTCATTGCCTTGGTTGAGTGGTTAGCAAAAAGGCTCTGATAAACCGTAAGCTACCTTCCCAGCAACAGCAACATTAGCGGCTAGCTGGTGAAAATGGTGGAGTATTTAGCTGCTAACGAGGCAGATATTTCCCCCAGGAGTTGGTAGAAAGCAGAACAGAGCTAAAAAGGCGGTGAATATTGGACTTAAATTGTCCGTTGGCCGAACACATGACTCGACTGCAAATGAAGGCAAACTTTGTATCTGCTGGATGTATAAGCAAATGTTTGCTAACACGTTAGCCAGAAACACATTGTTACAGCAATAATATGGCAGAGGAGTGGGTTTTTCAGCTCGTTGCCCCCAAGTGGCCAAAAATATCTATAATGATAATAACTGAAAATAAACTACTGTGACACCGTAACTGAGTCCATAAGCACAAACACACTGTTGGTCAGTTCAGTACTGTAGTGCAGTACAGGGTTTGGCTGCTACAGGCTTAACAGCTCTAGAATGACCAATAGCTTGTGGTGGCTAATGTTAGCTACGTTTTTTTTCCTGGTTACCTTCTGTGTAGACACTAACATTGCTGAGTTAGTTGGCTGGCTTTATTACGCTTGTGTTCAGCAACGCTACATTTCACAGCAGACCCACTATAATGTTAGTAAGTAAAAAGAAAAACAGAGAGGTTGTTTTTTCCTGCATTTGGTTCATTTCACTCAGCCCACCTTATGATGATGGCTTTAAAGAAACCAACAAAAAAATGTGGCCGCTGTTATATGAAGTCTTCAGATACCTTCCCAAAAATGAAAAACTTTGCTTTATTTGTCACATTTGCAGAACACATGCTATTACCTGTAAAACTGCCAGAATGTGAGATATTAGGAGGCCTATTATAGCCATCAGTACTCTTTCCCAATCAGTTTATTGGTTGATAAATCTTTTTTTTGTTCCAAACTATTTATGGTTGCAGTGGAGGCTTGTCACAGTTACCTACTCAATCTGGACTGTGTGTTGGCTTGCTTGGTGTTAAATGCTGCTTTGTCATGAATGGAGAGCTAAAAAAAAAAAAAAAAGGTGCAATAGCTGACACAAGCTAGTACGCACTAATAGAACAGCCTGAGTGCAGTTCTGTCCCAGGAACCGTTCCTCTGATCGTGCAGCCAACACTGATCTTAGAGCTACAGTGTGGGTGGCATGGCAAAAAAAAAAAAGAGAAAAGAAATTTCGAGCTGGGCTCCCTAGAAAGAGTTACAAAGAAGAGAGAAGAGATGGAGAGAGACTGGGAGAGCCACTGATGCAAGAGGGGATGGGAATAAAGGAAGAATTGGAAGCAAAATACAAAAACTTTACAGCAAAAGACAAGAGGAGGGAGAGAGAACAGAAGATGACCATGAAAGCAAATGGGTCAAGACATTAAGTATTAAAGATGATGCGTTAGAGAGAGAATTGATGACATTGAGTTTGAGTCTTGAAGAGATACTGTAGTATGAGCTGGAGAGAAGAATGAGGCAGTGCGGAGCAGGCTCAACAAAAAGACAAATGAATGACACAGAGAGACGTAGCAGAAGAGGGCGAGGGCGTGATTAACAGGGTCCAAAAGAAACTTACTGCATGCCCTGCAAAAGAAATATGTGATTTATCTCGAATCCTTTAAGACTCAAGAGAACACAAAATCTGCTCATTATGGAACTTCATCGTGCCTCCCTCTCCCACACACACTCTTTCCCCTCGTGTCTCTCCTCTCTTTCTTTCCATTTCTGTGTCTTTCTCTGGCTTCCAGCTAATCTCTTCCCCCCAGCTGCAGTCTCTATTTCAGCAACAGAGAGAGCTCCACCGACTCCTGAAAGCAATGCCACTTTCTGCTCTTCTTCCTTCGCCGCATTACGCACAATGGAGGGGTAAAACCTCCTTCTCGCTCTGCTTATCTGCTCCTAATTGGCTACGAGCGGCGGGGGGCCCGGGGCAGAGCCAGTCCGAGCCGGGCTGCTCCTGCCTCGGAGGTCAGATCATTGGACGAGTATAGAGCTGACGGGATTTAAATGTCATACTCATTTGCTGCTGGTCAAGGTAGTGCGACCCTGAGAATCAGTCTTGCGGTAGGTGCAGGTCTTATTCAGCAGGAGGGGGTCTGCAGGCCCAGATAGGAGAGTGTATGGCAGAAGTGGAGGGGCTAATACCTACAAACCTGGATGGAGTGGGATGGACTCTGCCGCAAGAAATTAGTGTAACATATTGGTGAGGCCGCCAGAGTTGCATGGAACAAAAGGCTCTAGCTTACACTGTAGATCGTATCGGAGGTGTTAAAATATAGCTGTATGTGCAAACCAGCGGTACATTTGCTCAAGTATTCTACAACTCAAGTTCAATTTTGACTACTTGAGAACTCCCATCGGATACTTTTTACTTCTCCACTAGGCTTCAATTATATGAAAGCTATATTAAGAAGTTACTTGTTAAGATTTTACATACAAAATATGCGGCCAGTATATTAAAAAAATCCTAACAGTGATGGTATTTTTACATTGAAAGTCCTCTCTTTTCATAACTCATTTTGAACCCTTTGGTGTATACATAAATGTAACCAATCAAAAGTGATCTAGCTGACCTCCATCATATAAAAGTCCATTTGATGAGTCGTAGATAGCTAGCAGAATGTGCAGAGGTTTGTTGGATCTCAGTCAGCAGGGCCTTTTGTTTACATTGTTTACATTCAAAGGAATGTGGTTGAGGTGTTATTGGCAGATAGAATAACTGAGATGAGGAAAGCATGGGTGAAGGCCAACAGTCCTCTACACAGCTTCACAATGTTGCTTGATGTTGTTATGTTCAGATAACTTCAGTATTACTGTGACTGAAGTGCAGGATCTGGATACTTCTTCCACCGCCGGTGCAATCACACAATGGGAACAGATGCACAGTACCTATGTATTACGCATGTACTGTTTGTGAATCACACAATCTCACGGATAACTTCTTCATTGGACTTTTGCTCCCTCTGAACAAGCAAATCTGGCAGCGTGAAAACAAAAGCACAACTTTTGTTTTGTCAAGTTCCCGCTGCATGCAGACGTACCAGATGAAAGAAACGCTGGCTGCTTCTGATTCGCAGTCTCCTGAGGCGTTATGAAATGTTCAGCTTTCTCTGACGGTTTATTTTGACGGCAAGACAGGTGGCACTGCATAGGCTATGGGACTTCATGAATGAGTGAGCACATTATCAATATGAAAAACTGCTGAAATATTTAGTCGACAGATTTCTACCTGCAGGGAGGTGTGTGTCGCCCACTCTGTGAGGTACACTCAGAATATGAGCTAGTTACTGAGAAAGTACCTGGTAAAAGTAAATTAGGTTATCATTTCCTGCAATTTAAAGTTTAAACCTTCAAAAGTAGTGACCAAAATATACTTTCAAAGAAAACGTCCTGTTGGACATGAAAATCAGTATGCTGCCTCAGGTTTTTTATTTTTCCCTTTTTTTCCCCCCAGTTTGAAATGATCTCTTCCCCCTGCACTGCAGTCCATGCTGAAGCTGGCTGATAATTTCTGCCTGGGTGTGTGGTAGATGAAAGGAGATCATGAATTTACACCAACCAGAACCAGTGGCTAATAAAAAAAACAATAAGGTACTGATCCCTCACTGGCTTCCCACCTAATGCCTTCTGTGTTCACAGGATTATTGTTCTCACACATCTTTTTGAACAGAATAAGATGTTTTTTTCCCACTTGTTTTTGGAACCAGTACCCTTAAATGAAAGCCTTATATAGCACAGAGGTGTGATAATCCATACCTGTGTGATGTACATTGACGTCTGCCCTGGTGACCGTGCTGATGATGTGGAGGTCCTGGAACAGAGCTATGCCTCCTGATGCTCCGAGGTCGGAGACCGGTCGATTCAGTCTCTCAAGTCCAGTGATGGTTATCCTGGGCTCACTGGGCTGCAACACCATCACCACTGCATCGATGTCTGGGATGGTGATACAAGTGTCTTCGCCAAAACACCTAGACATAGAGAGGTGAAGAAAGGCAAGAGAGTGAGAGCTGGATGACAAACTGTGATGTGGAAAAGCAAGCTGACAGTGCTGGCAGTGGTGTGGTTGTTCTTTTTGCTACAGCAGCTATGTTCAGGCATGGCATGAAGATATTGTTTGCCACTCTTCAGTCTAGCAAGCAACTGGTTTTGAAATTTCAAACACATCAACAAAGCCTGGAGCAGCATCAGATGCAGCTATATTGTTAAGCAGAGTCAGATGGAAGGCAGTGTAAAACTCCTACCTAACATGCAGTGTAATAAACATGGTTTTGGTGATTTGCAGGTCAAAATATGTCTAAAACTGGGTTATGTTTTGAAAAGTGCATGGATTTTAGATGTCTAAGTTACATAACTGTTTCAACAGCAAAGAGTAGTTGGGACTTGCTTCACATTTAAATAATTGAAATGTTGAAAAATGTTACAGAAATGTCAAAAAACTTGTTTCAAACAAATTTAGTCTGGTTTGAAAGGATTTATATTCAAAATAGTTCTAGCACATAACTCCCCGTAAACCACAAATTGTCATTTTTACATTTCCTTTTTTGGGAAGATTTAACAAAGATGTGAAAGTGTAGTGAACTTCAGTGGTGTTTGTTTACCCCTGCTACCTGTCTTTATGCTAAGCTAAGCTAACCACCTGTTAGTGGAAGCTTCATATTCAGCGTACAAACATGAGAGTGGTGTCAGTCTTTTCATGTAACTCTCTGCGAAAAAGGCAAATGAGTGTATTTCTCAAAATGTTGAACCATTCCTTTTATCTTTACGTCTTATGACCTTCAAAGTAGTCCAATTTTACTTTTTCTCTAGGAGAACTGATTCAGGTTCCAATTGTCTCATTTCATATATGCAAATTAGCAGCTGCCTCCTTTTCTTTCTCCTTCTTTCTCACTAAGACGACAAATGTTTTTTCATTGGTGACTACTGCAGAATTACTGAAGCTGAACTCCGTAACATTAACCACAATCTTCCACTGTGTCATATACTCTGGCGTACCCTTCAACAGTGTTGCCAAATGCATTTCTTTATTTTCACTCCTCTGACTAATTTCACTCAAAGTGGCTGAGCCTATTCAGTGAAGAGAAAGTCATATGTAAGGACCAACCAGTTGACCCACAGCACCAAAGGGTCACAGAAGAACAATTGAAGACATTTTATAAAATAGCTCCTTAACACAAGCTGCTGTATACCTATTCAGCAACAGAATGTAAAACGTGGAACATTACAGCAGCTGAAAAAGCTTATCAATACCAACAGGACCTCTTACGGCTGCACTAAAGGCTGTTAAATCCACATCCAGACCATAGTGCACACAGTAATTCAGGGGGTAAAAAGCTCTGTCAGCACTCAGGCAGCAGACACAGACCTGAAGCAGTGTGCCTGCTGCGTTTTCATACATGCATGTCTGCCTCATTGCCTTCCTGTCAGCATGCGACAGCATGTGTTTAAATGCACAGCATCCACTGGCAACCTTTATTGCACGGACACTTGGATTAGACTTGAGCTAGCTAGCTGGGAGCTCACACAACCCAGCCAGACAGAGGAGAGCAGACACACACACACACACACACACACACACATATCGGCCACAGTCACACTAATATGTGCAGGCATCTGATGCCCATTCTGATGCATTAGTTGACACACGCATACACACAAAGAGCACAGATTAGACATCAATCAAAAAAATAAAAAACGACGAGACGTTAAAATGAAAAAAGGACAGAGTGGAGAGAGAAGGGGGGAGGAAGGGGTGGTGGTGGTGGGGGAGGGGTGGGGTTGTAAGCCGTGAAAGCTGAACAAACAACAAGATTTTTGTTTTTACATTTCACCGAAGGCCTTTCAAACACAAACATCTGTCAGTGGGAGGGACATCAATGCTTTCTCTCCCTACTGTATCTCTGTAACCAGCTACAGGAAGAAATCATAACAAGCTTATTTCCAGCATTGGAGACCTGGGCTACAAGCTGTTATGCATCCTGTATTTTCCCATCTACATTCAGATGTAAACTATGCTGCAATGCATAAATCCATACGATGAATTTCCATATGTTTTCTCGGGTATGTGAATTTTGAAAGACCAGAAAGGAAAGGGAAAGGGAAAGGCAGTAGTAGGAGGTTTGGATGAACGTCAAAGCAAAGATGATATTGGATGAGAAGTTTCTGTAAAGTATTTGCTTAGCACTGTCTCGTCCATCAATGACTTTTAGGGTTGTATGACACGAACCAGAATTTGAGTAAGTTGAAATATCATTCAATTCTTTTTTATTATAAATATTATATATAAAAAGATAAACTCCTTCATAATGCCCACAAAGTACCCTGGTACTACCATTGGCTGAAGTATTATTATTATATAGCACAAAGATGAGAGAACTTGAAGATGAGTTCTCGGAAGACCTGATTTGTTTTATGGAAGTGCTTTTGGTATTTCTCTAAATTCAAGAAATCTACTACTACCTAATTAACTCAGCTGAGCGAAAAAGCGCAAATTCACATCTAGTTTCTCAAAATATATTTAAAAAGAAATCCCTGAAACTTCGCCTAACAGCTGGATGGACACTTAACTATTGTCTCTAATCCTAAACAGTCTGTTGTCTGAGGCCACGGTTTGAGACAAAAACAGGTTCGGGGCATCGTGTAATCTCTCATACGGCCACAGCCGGTGGTGTGTGTCTGTTCGCTGTTCGGGCACTAAGCCATTGTTGTGAGCAGTGGGAGATACAAACTCAGTGATGCAGGGAGACGGCTGCTGCGTGGGCTTGCTGAGCTGAAAAAAGAAATGGAAAAAAAAAACAAAACCTGGAGCTAGTCCAACTTAATTATAAAGAAATATGACAAGGGAGCCTAAAAGGGCTGTTGCAAAGATTAGCACTGGTTACTTTTATTTTCTCAGCGCCTGCAGTAATTGCAGTTATTAGTCGTCAGCATGAAACAAATTGAATTGCATTTGGAGGAATTAATTAACATCTCTGTTTATTTGTGAGGAGCGATACTGTCCGCGGCTGTTGGGGGGAGTTTTTTTTAACACCTGCTGACGTGTAATAGCGAGAGGCCATGTTTCAGGCTGTCAGTTGAAGAGAATCTTTTCTGCTGGTGTGTGTTCTGGATAAAGTACTAAAACAACAAATTGGAAGTTAAATCACCCACGTTATCAACAAGACTCTAAAAAGAGAAGAGCAGTTGCACACCTCCAAATCTTAGCGTATTGTTACAGCTCTCTACTTTCACAGAAACATGATACAAGGACATGTGAGTGAGGATGTGTTTTTTTAAAAGCTGCTGTGTACTTTAATTGTGTAGTAAAGAAATTCAACCAATTTTAATTACTGTATAATTTATATAGTTTTATATAGCAATATTTTCTGAGCTATTGTACATTTTTAACAGACACTAAAAAGTTATAGTTTAATACTATGGTATGTTGAATGCTGGTGAATACAGTATCTTGGGTTGTAGGGCTTGGTGCGGCATTGTACATTTTAGATATTATCTGCATATCGAGATGAAGAAAATGTAGAAATGCATTCATTTTGATTTGGCATGTTGTGGAGACTATAATGGGAGCCGAAGGGGGTTTGCAGGTCTCACCCCTACAGCCCCCACACTTTTAAAATCGCTGCTCCACCCCGGCTACAGTCCACAAAAAGTACTTTATAGATTGGATTTAATGGATGGGATAAGAATCCCTTTGGAGGTTCACACTTCTTTCTCATACAACTGAAAATATTTACCCTGTTAATCACACATTTCTGAATTATGATTCATCCCTTATTTCATCTTTCATCTCATGCTGGAGTGCAAAGAGCCAAAAATATCATCAATCTCGTGAATGCTTCTCATAAAATCTAATCATTATTTGGGCAATAATACAGAGACAGATTTACTGCTGATATGTAATAATTACATTTTCTTTCAGTAGCAGCAAACTTGCTTCTGTAAGTTCATGTACAGTTATGTATATATATGTGACCGACAGCAGGTTACACATTAAGCAAATCCCGATTAAAGAAACACATTCTACCTCAACCTCTGTCCCCAGAATAAAATTGGACAAACAATAGATGTTTGTCAGATATTCTAGGTGAGATAACATAGCTCTGAGATAACATAGCTGAGACATATTTCCTTAACAATGGTTCAGTTCCATTAAATCTCCTTATAAGCTGTTAGTCTGCATGCTTTATAGCGAAGCCCTGAATCTTAAAAAATACTGTTAATTACAACTGTGCTTTTCCTGCTGTGATTTGTCAAAATATCTGACAGAAATATATATATATATATACATATATAAGTTCATAAATAGTGAGAAAGAACTAAGAGGCTAGATTGTTAAAAAATGCATGCTTGTCATTTTCACAGGTTGCATCGGAAATAACTCCCTTGTTCACTTTTTCCTACATACTCAGTAATATGAGCAGTAAATTGGGACTTCTGAGAGAGCCAGGAATCATTATTATTTTGTGTCATCACAGACAGGTGAAGTGTCACACAGCTGCAATTTTCACATCCATTAAAAACTGTAAGTACTGTCTTTTCTGTTGGAATCGTACAACTAGGCATTCGTGTTGGCATGGCTACAAAAAGTTAAAACTACAAAATAGATATCCTCCTTCAAGAAGTATGTAGCACACATATTTATTTTTTCGAGTGTGTATATTTATTCAGTAAGCATATCTCTAAACCACTCTCCATGAGAAAAATAGAATAAGTTTGTTCCAATGAAGAAATATGACAGGGGAGCCCACAAGGGTTGTTGTTAAGATTAGTGCTGTTTGCTTAATTATTTTCTAGATGCCTGCGGTTATTGCGGTTATTGGACGTCAGCAAGAAAGTAGTTTAATTGCATATTTACATCTCCATTTATTTGTGAGGAGCGATAGTCTGTGGCAGTGAGGGAAGTTTTTCAATGACATGTGGTGGCAGCGGGCCACGTTCCAGGCTCTCAGCGTAACTAACTGTGTTGAGGAGACATTTTTCTACTGGTGTCTGTTCTGGTGTGAGTGTATATTAAACTGGAAGCTAAATTACATCCTATCAATGAGTCTCTACATGTGTTTTTGAATGGAAGCCCTCTCACACACACTATCCGCAAGTCCTGTTTCAAACTGTTTTCATCCCTTCTACACACACACACACACACACTCAGACATGTACGGAGCAACTACAGTCTGCAGGAAAAACTTAACATTTAGCAATGACGCAAGCTTAGCCGTCATTAGCATAATGTATTCCTTGATAATCGGTGTGCCTCTAGCTACGATGACTGCTTCATCACCAGCAGCCCATGAAGCACACACACCAACACGCACTCACTTCTGCTGTGTTAGTTGAAGTTCCCGGGCCCAACAGGAGGGTGAAGAGTGAACCCCCAGGGCTGTGCTGCAGGGGTCTACATACTGTATATTTAAAACAATCATGAATTTTAATGTTAATCCGCTGAGGGAGGCCTTTTTACCAGCCAGCGTCTCTATCTTTTTTTTCCCTCTCTCTCTCTCTCTCTTTCCTTCACACACACTCTCTCCCTCTCTTTTTATATATCTCTTTCTCTCATTCCTCTGGCAAAACCCAGGCAAAATTATTAATACATGACATGAAAATGTAAAAACTGGCCCCCGGTGGCGACAGCGAGCAGAAACTGGTGTATTAGAGGAAAAGGAAAGTGACAGCAGAGGAAAAGAGAAACAGAGAGAGAGGCGTGAGAGAAGGAGGGGTTGGGATCAATGTGTGAGAGGGGAATTATGTATCAGTCAGGCTGTGATATCTGCTGTGTTGTCTTAACACTTAACAGAAGTGTCGAGGTGGGTTAATGCTTCTCATATCTGAGATACGAGGTACAGAGAAACAGAGACAATAGGAGAGGACTGAAGGAATGGAGATAAAAAAAAGAATAGGGAAAAAGACAAGAGGAAGGAAGAAGATAGAGAACTATTGTACGTACTGGACGACAGTGGAGATGTGCAGACGGCGGATGCCTGGTGTTGGAAACTGGCGAGAATTAATGTAGGAAACTTTCCTCACAGCAGCATTCATGTTTTCCAAGTCCTCTCCCTCCATTACCAAGATGGACTGGGCTGGGTTGAAGTGGAACTACGGAGAGAGAAAGAGATATCAGACAGCATTGAAACAGAAACGATGAACAGGAACTGAGCCAACTGAGCTGCACTCAATCGGTTCTAATTGAAATGCTTTAGATTTGTCTGTGCATACAAGTACTGACGAAGTGAAAGAAACACAGTGTCCCCTAGACAGGACGAGGCACGGACAGATTAACCCCCTTGGGGGCTTGGGGCAAGAATGCTGCTGGGCCCCCGTCAGTTCGATGTGTACTGTATCTGCCTGGCTGTTTCCTGTGCGGTAATGTGATTCATTCTCAAACTAGATTTTAGTGCCTCAAGATCTGATAGTAAATCACACACACCTTAAACCTTGTAAAACCAAACCTTGTATTAATTGATTTTTTGGGGCCACTTGGGGGCAGTGCAACAAGCTTCATCCACATCATTTAGATATTATATCACCTTGTAAAGTTGATATGGTGAACATGTTAGAGAAGAGTTACCTATTTACATCTGGAGTTTTGTTTCTGGCCACAAGTCAGTATAATTCAACAGCACCACAAACTGCATCCTCCAACAAAGACTGAACATTATAACCTTCATGAATGTACAGTTTATTGCTGGACTGTAGTATTAGACTACGTTCATTTTAGTTAGGTGTATTTAATAAACTGGCAACTGGCAAGTCCTATTTTCACTCTCTTGTAACACTATGTCTTTAGCTGCTCAATGTTCCACTATGTTCACCAACCAGTCGCTAACTTTGTCTTGTCTGCTGTTTGATGTTGGGCAGTAGTTTTTTCTGGCTGCTGCTGGAAACGACACAGATGAGAGCGGTGAAAGTGAACCAAAACAATTGCTTCGTAGAGCGCAAAAAACTTGTAAGCTCGGAGTCTGGTGATAATTCTCTGGGGGTTTGTTACAATTAGCAACACCTTTAACATTATACAGTGTCATTTCATAAAAACATTAATTTGCACACCTTTAAGGCCATTATCATATCAGTTAAAATGTGCTTTAGAGGTGCCTTTTTCAATAACACAATTTGCAATTAAATTAAACAATCTGCCCTCTTAGTAAGTTCCTTAAACTTTCAAAAAGTAACATCCATTATCTTGACCTGGGAGTCAATCTGATGCAGTGTCATACTTCTATCACAAAACACCTACAGTACATTTCATGCCAACAAAAACACATTTTATTTATTTCAGCTATGTAATTGTAATGGTTAAAAGGTCCATTCCAATTCATGCTGTAGTGACTTTACATTTTCCTACCTTCCTGGCTGCCATTGATTTCTATTCATTTTACGACAGAGTACTCTGAACATCAGCTTGCAGAAGCTTGAAACTTGCTTTAATCAGGCAATCCATCAAAGTGAACATCATGTTTGTACTGCATTACCATACAACAGCAGTGTCACTTTGACTAAAAAAAGCAGAGCTGATGTTCACTGTGATGGATCACCTATTTTACGGTAGTCTCAGGCCTTTGCAAATTGATTGTCATACTGTACAGAAATCAATGGAAAAAGACAGAAGGGAACATAATAGTATAAAAGTAATAGGAATATGTATGTGCTTTGTGCTGAATGGGCAAAAACAAGAAGAAAACCTAGCCCTTTAATAGTCAGTGGACTCTTGATAGAGTTGTGTATTCTCTATATTATGCAGGTTTTGATGCTAGGGATTTGAGGCCCTCCTTCCTTTAAAGAGGGTTTAGTCTATTGCTAGAACTGCACTGAATTTCACCCATTTCCTAAAACTGCAGCAGGGCAACAGCACGTCAACACTCCATGGAGCCCCCCCATACATTCACTCTTTCCTGTCATTTTCCCCTTCACACCTTGCTCTCTCCTCTCATCTTCTGTTTTCTGTCGCTACACTTGCTGTCTATCTGTCTCTACCTCCCTCTGTCTCTCCTTCTCTCCCTATTATTCTCCTCTGATTGTGCTGTGCCAGTCCTCCACCTGCCTGGCTAAATGCTATCCTCAAGCCTCCCGTGGACTTATGGGAGCCAGACGAGTGTGTGGCTAAGAAGAAAATGAAATAGCTCTCAAAAGATAAACTGCACTGGCCCTAGAGAAGTTATCCTCCTCTTCTCTCCTCACCCCACCTCATCTTCTCAAAAGGCTGGCAAGGATCTCTCTGCTGCATCATAGCACAAGGAGCTGTGCGGAAAGAGCAGCAGGAGTGAGGGAGGGAGAGAAGAAGACTGAAGAGAGACGGATAGAAAAAGAGTTAAGGGAGCTGAGGGAAGGTGGGTGTGTAGGTGGGCGGCTTGGAGTCTACACAAACCCCTATCCATCTTGTCTGCCCTCTATCTTCCACAGTGCAGGGAGATGGATTAGCTGCGGCGGTGAAAGGGGGGTTGGGGGTTATGGAAGGTAGCTGAGGAGCTTCAAGGAAGCCAACTTGTGATTTAGCTGTGGTGATTTTTGTTGTGTTTTTGTGTCAAGTGGGATAAAAATGTGTGTTTTCGTGTATGTGTACACACCAGAGGAGGATGAGCGTGTACTCAGTATATAGTCAGGACAGTTGTTGGAAAACGAACTGTTACCGCTACCAGGGTTCTCATTATTCTTTCCCTTACTTCAGTCATATATAAGGTTACAATGTTGGATGTTAAAATTAAGCATGGCCAAAGGTTTAAGTAATGAGTTAAACGTATAATACCTCTAAGTAAAAAGCTCTAGTTTCCAACATTTATTTTCTACTTCCGTGATGAGTTGATCATCTGCTCCAGGCCCAGCACGCCCACCAAGTACAGGGATGCTCCCATACACCCACTCAGTCTTCAGGTTGTTGTGTCTCAAAGTAAGGGCTTTTTTGGTTATGAAGGAATTTTAGGCAGTTTCCTAATGGACAGAAAGTTTTACTGGTTGCTAAAGTAACCACTGACTAGCTGCTGTTTGCTAGTAAGCTCAGTTAGCCATGCAGCAAGAGGAAGAAAGTGGGCTTCTAGTTTGGGAGGGGGGCCTTAATGAGACATGAACTAAAACGTGTTGTTTCAGACAGGATGAACTGAGGGGCTGCATAAAGGGTCAGTATAAGATAAAAGTTTTTTTTAACTATGAATCAAGTCCTAGAATACAGAGCTGGAAGTGAGCATAACAGATCAGCTTTAAGGAAGTGGTTCAACATTTTGGGAATCTTTTTGCATTCTTGCCAAGATTTAGATGAGAAAATTGATACCACCCTCATTTCTGGTAGATTACAGTGAGCGGAGAAAACTGAGTAGAAATTTTTGAAAAGGTACAGAAAATTGCTAAGGGGTACTCCAACTGTGAAGTCCAACTGTTTTAAGTATAATAACAGTGTTTTAAAGATTGAGGTACTAGCACTGTTAAGTTCTATTCTGAGACGTGTCACATAACAAATGCTGGATCCCTGGGTTTTGGGTATACTGTGTACCATGAATATGTGTATGTGTATATGGTCATATGCACCTGTGTGACTGCAGGGTAGTTATGTGCTTCTTTGTGAGTGAACACCCACACAATGTGCCTCAGAACATTGCTGCTGTCTCCTTACATGTCCAACTTCTTCAGCATGTGATATATATCACTGTAACTTTGATTTAGATTTGTACAATAGCTAAAACATGAATTTACTGTTCTGGCATACCCCTGTGGGACTGTATATGTGTGTATAAATACCTTTATACTCTTATCCAGACTCTCCAGGGAGTTGATGTCCAGTCCCTCTTTGCAGGCTTGCAGACAGGAAATGACTTTCTGACTCTCAATCTTTCCTGGTCGGATGGTCAGTCCCGATAGGCTGCCCCGGAAGTACTGAGTGAACCGAGGCTTGGTCACCTCCCCACCTACACACACAACCATACACACACATACACTAAAACAGTTCATAAAATGCCTTTTCTCGAATTTAAAGCAGACAATTGTTTGATGTTTATGGTGACACCATTGGTTATAAAATGTGCACAAAAACCAAACCTACTAGAAGTAATCTACCAGTACAAATCGTCTTCTATAAAATCATTACAATGGATCACAGAAAAACACTCAAAGCAGTAGTAGATATTAAATCTGTGGATTAGGGTTAATTTTCAGTACAGTAACCATCATAACCATGGTGTCATGTTTTTTTCTACCGGTATGTGGCACATAATAGTCCCCTACACACTCTTGAGAACGTTAAACTAACAGCGACCTTGTCCAATCTTTAATTATGAGTCTTGATGACCAAATTATTGCTATAATTGGCCTTAAGATGCATGTTTTGTGTCTCCATTCTGTGACTAAGCGACAGGGTGCTGCTGTAAAAGTGCAAGTGTTACTCAGCCAGCCTATCCAGGCTAAATAAAGGTAAGGAAAAAGTCAACACATTTAAAGTATGTCCTCTGAACTCTGTAAAGGCCAATACCAGCAAAAGGAGTCTCCAAACCACTCATTATTTGAAAGGTTACTAGCTCTTGGTATCAAAACTTCACCTTTCCATTCATTTCCTTCCTTGTATTTAAAACCTTACTTCCTCTTCCCTTCTATCCAATTTTCTCCAATTCTGGCAGTAACCCACCAAAGCACTAAAGGTATATCACCTAATAACATTTGTTATCAAAAAATCCCAAATTGTTCATACATCAAAAACATTTGGAAGATGAAATGAAGCAATGACTGATGGGCAACGATGTAGCTAAGGGGCATGGCAAGAAACTTTTCTGTCTCACTATCCTCTCCTGTCTAGCATACTTCTGTGACACTCTCATACACCTGCCTCCAAGTGATTGTTGGAGTGAGGCAGCAAACAGTGGCTTTTTATATTCTACACTTATTTTTCACTGTTGGGAATGTGTTAACCATAGCTATTATCTAAAAGCCAACAATTCTACATGATCTTCCATGTGCCAGTTGCTGTGTGTTCAATCACTGAGATTGTTATCCTGGGCATGCTTGTCTGTTTACTGTATGTTGAAATTCCAGTTCACCAGTATACGTATACGGCAAATGAGGCAAATGGTCCAATCACCTAACAGCCTTCCATCCCACTAAACAGCAATCACCAGCGTGGAAGGAAAAGCAGCAGCACTCAATCACTCAGATGTCAATACATTTAGGACCTTTTCATTGTAGGAACATTCTCTATAGGTTGCTCAATTAGATTGGATGAAGGAGCATAGTCGAACTGGAAAGTAGCCCATGTTGCTCTAAATTACTCTCTAATTTTACAGCCAGCTGCTGACGTATCACCTTCAATGTCCTGTGCAAACCTTTTTTACCTTTCTACCTGCCTTGAGTATGACCCCCATTTGGAAAATGCAGGTTCTGGTAGTGCATTGAGTGGCCTCTCACATATAACTAATTTTATCCCTTTACTGCCAAGCAACTTGTTCTGGCAGAACACATGCATATGGTGAACAGGCATACTAACTTGCATGCAAAAGAGGCTATTGTGCACACTCATAGGCAATACTGACTGTCGCCAAGAGTCTAATCCTGATATTTCTCACATATAAAAGGCCACATTTTGTCTCAATATGTTAATGTCTTTGATCCAAGCAAACCACCATCAGCTGCAGAACACAAAAGACAGGTTGGAGATCAAAGGTATAAATGTCTGTGCACTAGACCTCCTCTTAAAACTTTGATAACAGTGCCTTTTCTTGCAAAACCTTAGTATCATTGTGAGGGTAAACCTTCAAGGTTTAATGTTGAAGATTATGCCAACTGAGGCATTGATATCCAAGGAGGCGGACATGTCCAATGCACAACTGGATTTGTTGCTTGGCAAGCCTTGCAAATCTACTTCACTTCCAATTCCGACTTCCAGTGCTATCCATTTTGGTGGATGGCAATTTAGTCTTTGAACCAGGTAATCCAGTTGGTGACTAAGGAGAAATACTTTGTGATATTCTACAGTAACTGGAGTTGAGGGAATCCTCACTTCAAAACCCCCTGGCTACACTTCATCAGACACTGCCAAGCTTGACCCAGGTACCCCTCCCTTAATTCCCTACTGATGGTGCAGGCACATGTATCACTGCCCTAATAAGTTATATATCCTGGCTCTGGAAAAAGCTCAGTCAGTGCAGGTGGAAACACAGCTGACTATTGCTTGAAACATTTTACAATGCTACTATCATGCCCTGCCTCTTGGTGTAAAACCTTGCGAGAAAAGGACTGCAGCACCTGCAGACATTCAAGTTGGAATCATCCCTTCGATTGCTAAACTGCAGCTACATTGTGCACTATGGCCAGCTAGATAGAGCTCCGTTATTGCCCCTGAAGCAGACAACAAAGTCCTACTGGTTGTGTGAGCTACCCACGGGACCATATCAGCCCACTGGGTTGTCATCTGCCTGCCTGCTTTCCCAGACAAGAGAATGATGAAACCTTTTTCTTGACTAGCCAGATGGAAATATGGAGGTGGCTATCAAAAATTCTCAGTCCTGAACTCTCTCCCTTACCTGCGTATTTCTGTCATTACATTTTCTTTGTTGCTTTAAATATTCAATGAATATAGGCCTAACCTCCTCAGCATGATTGTGTGTAACTGCCTTTTTGACTTTTCATATTTAGTTTTCTGTCTAGCCAACAACTGTCCAGTCAACCTCTGGACAGCTGCCTTTAGTTTTTAGTTGGTTTTTAGTTGGTTTTTAGCCATTGCAAAACCACAAAGCCAAGAGAAATAGTGTCACGAAAGGCTAGAAAAAGTGGATTTACTTACTCTAACATGAGCTACAAGCTTTAGGATGTCAACTGCATATGTAAGACTTCTTTTACAGGATTCTTGTTTTAACATGAGTCAGCTGGAAACATCAGCTGAAGATGACATTGTTGACCAACTCTTGGAGCTAACGTTAATTTGCTAGCAACAGTGAATACGAAATTGATGGTCCAGAAATGAGAAGCCTGCTTTGTCTTTCTATCAAGGATTTCTAGTGGTAAATCTAATACTGTTATCATTTTAAACTACATATGTGCTGTGCCAGAACAGACAATTTCAATAGCCAGTTTCAAGCGCTGTAAAAATCATGTAGAACATTCATCTGTTGATTATGGTTGATGTTGGTTATTCTGCATAAATTTGTGTATGGCAGCCCCACATTGATCTCACTTGTCAGCAATGTGCCCTTCACTGTAATGTTGGTTATCTAACTCTCATTTAAGTTCAGTACAATAACCATGGCTGCTTTGCATATTTAAAGCCTCCTGCTTAAGTGCTTGCTGATACCCTGCCAGGCACCAAAGGAGCAGAGTCCATCTTATAAAACCACAGGATCACATTTGGATTCACGAATATCAAACTATGCCAAACCCATTCTTTCCTCTTTCTTTATTCATTACCTGCTCTCTCTCCTTAACTCAGTTACCATTTTCTTCCCTTTTTCCTGTCGTCTCTCTAGCTGTCCACGTATCCACTCTGTCCGACCCTGACAGATGTTATCAATTTAGGCCGCGGCCAGAGAAACCATTAAGGGTCCCAGACAGAGGGTAAAAAAAGAGACGCAGAGGAGAGGGGATTACTGAGATGCTGCAGAGCGGGAATGATATGGGTGATAAAACCGCTGATCATTCTACTTTACAGAGGCTGGTTTTTACGTGGTGTCAGCTCTCTTTGCCCGCTCTGTGACGCCCTCCTTGCTCCATAGATCTTCACTCTTCTTTTTACTCAGCTTTATTTGCGTCATTTCCAAAAGAGCAACAGATGAGACTGGAGAGGCATGGGTGAGCTGGAAATAGGATCATTACTTAAGTGTAAATGTGAGAGTCTGACATTTACTGTCTGATTTATTGCACATGTACCTGTTTCAGCACCTGTGTGCCTATATTTATTTAACATACTGTATACAGATATTTATATTTCAATTTGTGCATGTGTGTTATCACAAATACTTCCTCCTGAATGCTTGCTGCTGAGCAGAGCAGCAGTGTGTGATTACACAGTCGAGAAAAAAGAAGAATGAGGCGAGATGAGTGTGTTGCTTTTCGCTGCCCAACTGTTCCACACTTCTGAACATGGACACACTTAGCGGGTCAGAGGGTAAATATAGGCCGACTGTGTGAAAACTGCACAGACAGCACTTACTCTCAGAGGTTAAGGAAGAAGGATGGATGGGGGCAACCCTTCTATTAGAAAATAGGAGAGAATGAAAATGTACAAATGCACACTTTACAGGTCGATAATTCACTGCTTTTTGTAACAGGGACTCACACTAACAGCTGTAGCTCATGCAGGCTAATGAGCAATGCAATCCAGTTTATATGTAGTGTTAACAATGTGTTTTGTCCATAAACAGGTATCTACAGGTTAACTTTGAATTTGAATTTGCTTAAGTGAGGGTCCACATAGATGTCTTTGTGGAGTTCTCCCAAATCATTAAATCAAAATTAATGCATATAGCACCTTTCATACAGGTTAAGGCAATTGAAAGTGCTTTATAGATGACGGACAACATTTGTAAACAGTAAAAAAATTTAAGACTAATGCAGATGAGGAAAAAAAATTCTGAAAATGTAAAAATAAAACCAATAAAATAGATACACATTGATTAAAAAACAGTAAGTGTGTGTATATAGTCCCTACTGTCATAAATTCTAGTCCACATGCACTCTTAGGGGGTTTTCACAGATGTAGTTTGGTCCAGTTGTTCCAAGCCAATAAAAAAAAAATAGATAGATTGTTTCCTTTTAGTTTGGGTCCACTTTGTGTTCATAGATGCATTTTACAAGCAAACCAAGGGGTAAACATAAGGTCATATGGACTGACAGCATCCTGAATCATGAACCCACATGACTGACATAAAGCCATGAAATGAGCCACTTCACTGCACCATATAAGATATATCTATCTATCTTCTCTGATGATACAAAAAGCTCCCAAAAAAGAAACAACTGCTTATAAGCATTAGTAGTCCAGACTGTAGCCAGACTGTGTAGATAATAAATAGAGATTAACAGACAGAAATGGGACATTTTGTATATTAATATTATACAGCAATAGTCACTACATTTCCTTCACTCTTTACTGGGGCACTGCTAAAATACATGGAGCAGGAGTTAGCTCAACACACCTCTGTTTTAGTTCCTTTTTTACTGTCTGATTTATCAGCAAAGATTCCTGCGATAACCTAGAACTGAACCAAAATGAACCAAACACACTGAAAGCAGCTTCACATGGGCAGATGCTGAAACTTTATCCTGATGGTTAGGCAGAGGCAGAAGGTATAATATGAGCTTCAGAGTAAGTGGGTGTTTATAGTCCACATGATCATTGTCATTGTCACTATCATTGCCTCTCACCCAAAAGCTACAATATGTTACAGCCAGACTATACTGATCATATTGGACCAACACTGAGAACATTTGAAATGATTTAATTTAAAAGCCTTTTTATCTACTATTTTGTAGATCATCTTTAGACATTGAAGCTTCCCTTCTAATAAAAACTGATTCATGTGTGTAACTAGCTCCTAATGAAAGTTCGAGGCAGGTTTTATTACAGATTTTACAGACTAAAACCATAAAATCTTGCCACACCACACTAGAATAATTTCTTTGGATAAATATGTGAGATAAGATAATTCTAAATTATATTCATTTGCTGTGCTCAGGACAGAATTTATTTCCTTTAGACAATGCTAAGTGACCAGTTAAAATGTTATGAACCATGAAATTATATCATGAAATTTAATTAAATATTGTGAAATTTCACTGTTGCTTGCAGCTGTACTGTTTTGAGCTTGCAAACCTTTTTTTTTACTCACTCCCCATCCATTTGCACCCTATCACGTCTGTCTGAACTCTGAAACCATCATTTGACAGTTTGTCTGTAGACATTCAGCAGTACAATAGAAAGCAGAGATAAACCCACTATTCTAAAGACACATTCACAGCTGAAGCTTCAGGAGCCAGTTAGACAATAAATAAGCTCATCTTTGCAACACGTTTGCAATCAATGTGCTGGACACTCAACGCTCAGTGCTTTGAAAAGGCAATCTGTTGTGGCTAATAGCTTATGTTGTGATTTCAGTATCACCCTTAGAACTCTTTACTGAGGCTTAGCCCCCAACTAGAAAAGCTTAAATAGTCTCTGAACTCCCTTTTTTATTTAAGGCCCTTTTAATCCTTCTAAAGGCTAGCAGCGTTCAGTGAAAGAAATGGGAGGGCAGGAGGAGGAGGAGGAGTGGGGGGGGGGGTCACTGTTGCAGATGAAAGCAACACAAGATGACCTGCTCCTGCTCCTTCATGAAAAGATATCTTGACTCCTTATCTGAGGCTGTGTCACTGAGCAGTCTCATTTGGGCTATCAAATCAATGGTATTCTGTACTGTGTGAAAAAGTGGCCTTTCTTCTACCCTTGTGCAATTAGTGGCAGCTATCACTGTGGAGGGCAGTTTAATTGTACGCCTTCATTCAGACTTCAGGTTCAATCATTTGTCAAAGGCAAGCTAAGTGCTTTTCTTAATTACATTGTTCATTCAAGGCCAAAGAACATGTTCCACACTCAGTAAGTCCCTTAGTAATAATACTTCAGACATTATTATTCATATTCCTAAACTTGAATGGTATAGAAGCTGTATTTCATCAGCAGAATACCCAGTGTACCTCATTTAACTGTGACTTTTATGTTAAACTTTTCTTTCAGTTGTGGGATTTTCACTGTTTCATTATCACCACTGGCATCATCTTCATCAGCATCAACACTCAGCTTCGTCCTCTCACCTTGCCAGCAGGCACCGACTGTGAGCTGCACATCTATCTGTGAGGGGTGGATGGGCCAGTCGTCAGTCACCAGGTAGGGGTCGTAGGTCACTCCGTCCACGTAGAGCGTCACCACTGGGAACTCTACATTGATGACGTAGTAATGCCACTCCTTGTCACAGATCTGTCAGAGAGAGAAACAGAGAGTGTGTCATATGTGGATATGTAGCCCTCAGCTCTTCTTGCATAACTTAAATGATAACTGGAATATAATTTAACACTTGGCTGCTGTAGCTAACCGCCTTTAAAGGAAAAGGCTAGTTGACACAGTGGGAAATTAAAACACTTATTTACTTTCTTGCAGAGTGTAACATTAGAATATATCTGGCAGTAGCTATAATCTCCCATAGGTGTTCAGTTGTGTTGGCATTAAGTGGATGCACTACAGACTGCTACAGTTGTGAATAATGTAAAACTGAGTCAGACTGGTAGGCGTGTACTGTGTGGATTGTTCTCTGGTGGATGATTTCTCCATATCTGACTCACAACAGCAAATCCAAATCGTTCACCCCCTACACACACACTACAAATCCTACACAGACACTGTGTTGTGCATTTCTCTCAACCATTCTGGTGAGAAGATGTAAAAAGAAAGAAGCAAACACACACACACGCACACCACCATTGTTTTTTTTCCCTGGGCATGACCCTCTCATTCTTTGCTCTGCTATTTCTCTTTTAGTCCCTTTCGTTTCATCATAAAACTTGTTTAAAAGGTGCAAACTTTTTTTGGCAGACCACTAGTAGCAATGATAGATCAAGCAAAGTGGCACTGGAAAATCAAATGTATTTTCCTCTTTATGCCAATGATGGGAATTTACAGTCAGGAGGGATGGTTTTTCTATTATAGCTCCACCTTGTGATTTCTTGTGAAAAAACAGCTGCATTTTATTGTATTAATTCTTGGCTTGTGAAGTTTTAAAACCGAATGGTTTCCGCTGAGCTTACCACTTACTGAAATGCATTAGTACATTACCTGTTTAACCTCTTCTGAAAAGTGCTTGACTGTGACACTCTGCAGCATGCTTGACCATTTACCCTGCCTTGCTGTGCAACTTAATTGATTGCACTAGCCCACTCATACCTGACTGTTTGGCTCTGAGTACATCTGTCCCTCCTTCCTCTTCCTCTGCTTTAGGGCTTTACCTCGGCAGTGCCAACACTCATTGGGCCGTGCTTCACCTCTTACTCTCAACACCTCTGATATAACCTGGTACAGCCTTTGAACACTTAGCCTTGGATAACCTCCCTCTCTAATGAAGAATGCTCTGCAGCCTGCTTATTAACACTGTGCTTGCGCAGCAGATGGGAGTCCTAATCAATCCGGTTCATTTTCGCTGCTATTGAGGTGCAAGATACAACATCTGGTCTATTGGTGATCATTCTGCACAGCTGCTTAACACATATGCAGCATGTCGATGTGCTGAGTTGGAGCTCAGAATCAATGGGAGGGGGAGTCATCTGCTTGTGGATCTGATCGTGCTGCAGATGTGACTGATACTGATGGGACTGACTTTGATTAGTAAGTTAGGCTGTTAGGACATGCATAAACACATACAAGGAACACTGCACCTACAGTTGCCTCGATTTTATTCCAATGTGTCTAACCAGTTATCTCTAATCACATGCACACACAGATACGCTAATCCCTCTGACATTTACACATGCAGACAGTCCCCTCCCATGCTCTACCCCTTCTTCCCTGTTGTGAACTCGGGTCCATATGGGATCCGAGTGCCTAGTGGGTGACTTCCTCTTGCAGGCTTCAAAGGGAGATGCCGAGGCGCTCTTGCCCAAGAAGAGGCTGCCTCTGCCAGGTTGGGATGTCAGTTGAAGATCTCTCTCAGAAATAGGAAGAGTGGGAGCGTTATGTAGCCACACATGTCAATACTACTCAGTAAAGCACAGGAAGAGCTTGTGTCTGGGTTGAACTGACATAGGTATTCTTAGTCCTAAGTTGCTGATGGCTAATATAGAGTTTTTGATGTCTGGCACTTGTCTGTCTTAAGGAAGAGATGTTCCCTTTTGAATATACTGGTGAATACACAGTGGCTGTCTTTTCAGCATGGCAGTTAGTGTAGCTGTGGACAGGCACCACCAAACGGAGTTGGTATGAATCAAATAAATGGACAATAATGTTTAGGTGCTGATATGTCATGTTTAGTGTGAATTCGGGGTATAGGGTGTATTTTGGGTTAAGTCTCAGTTTAGGTTGAGCCAGCCCTTGACACAGCTAGTGTGGTTATGAGATATTTAGTTAAGGGATTGTAAAAGTCGCTTTGCAACAATAACAAGTTTGAGGCATATTTTCTATTGTCTCTGACTCTGTATTTGTACTCTGAATCGTCTCTGACTTGGCCATTGGTCTCACCAAATATTATAGAAGTCCAGATGTTTTTTCTCTTCCAAAACAGAAAATGGTCATTGGTTTAATTAAAAATCCATCTAGAACAGGCATTGACATTGGCCAACATTGGTCAATGTCACTTGCAAATGCCTTGCTGCCAAAACTCATCTCACTGGCAATGGCAAGACCATTTTTTTGTCTGTCTTGGCCTTGACTCTGTCACTCTCATTTGGACCCTTTTGGACTCAGTCTTTACTCTCCATCAGTCCTGGCCTTGGATTCGACGAAGGTGGTCTGACTACAGTGCTGGCTGTCATTGATATACTGCTTTTGTTAATAACTCTACCCTCCTAAGTGGACCTGATATTGACAAAGTATAACATTGAGTATGTGAATCTAGGCTTGCAAAATTAGTCTGAGATGTCCTAAAATGGCTGCTATTCAGAGAAAAAAATCTTTTGATTTAAGCAGTAGCACAGCTTTACTCTCACTGTCCAGCCAAACCTGAAGTCCTGAAAGATTTTTTTTGTCATGTTACAATGTTGCAAGATACAGATCATGTGTGAACAAAGTAATATGTTGTGCCCTAAGAGAAAACAATATAATCTTTCAGGACTACGAGAGGTGTGCATTATCTTTAGTGCAATATATTAGTTATAATAATAACTTTAGTGTTCAAACATTGTGAACCAGATCCATATCTTGTGTCCACAAGATAAAAAAATATCATCTTAATTTCCAGAAACTCAGTAGCTAAACTGCAACCAGCAGCATTGAAACAACCCCCAAACATTATGAAGAACTTCACTGAATGATTGTCGGGTTGATAGAAATGGTAAACTTAATGTTAACTTAATGTAGTGGAGATGGCACAAAAGTTCAGTTTCTTGTCAGAAAAATGATTAGAGCTTGAGAGAATAGAAGCACTACTATGCATGGGAAGACACCAGCTGGACACCGATGGAGAAACTTTGTTGTGTGTGTGTTTACTCTGTGTATGTAGGGGTCGGAATCAGGACTGAGAGAACCATCCACTATAGCACAAGCTCAATGCTATACACTACTGCAAAAAGCCACGGGCCACTGCGAGTGTGTGCACATGTGTATATGGGGGAGTGTGTTTGTGTAAGAAAGAGTGAGGCAGTGATTCCACAAGGATATACCACTTGTAATAATGCCTACCCACAAACAGCCACACATACATGAATGCACAGACATCAACCCAGCACCATTAAGTGTCAACTTCAAAAACTTCAAAGCCAAAGTTAAAGTTTAGAAGAGCAGCTCTTGCCTTGCTTATGAAAGCAAAGCCAAAAAGTTTTGTATTCCCCAATCCCTCCACTTTCCTATGTCTCTGCTTCATGCAAATTGACAGACGGAAGGAATGAATGAAATAAATAACCACACAAACAAAGGAGAGGGAGGACGTGAAACAACCAGAGGACAAAGAAAAGAAAGTGAAAGAGAGAGAGAATGGAATCATCACACATCAAAGATCCTTCATCATCTCTTGGGGCACTCGATGGCGAGAAGAAAACAAAATTGCTATCTGCCCCCTCTATCTCACTCTCTTTTTCTCTCTGCAGTTTATTTGGTCGCTTTTCTTCTTTGCCTGTCTCTCCATTAGAACCTGACTGTGGGAGTTGTTGCCTCAAGTCCTTTGGAGTTGAAAGTCTTAAAGAGATCTGTCACCCAACCCAACCTTCTAACTTCAAACAACAGATGGAGGAACGAGATAGAAAAGGTAGAAGAATGAGGAGAGATGAGGTGATCTGAGATTGGAAGGTGGCAGGGCAGAGAGATGACAGCGAGGGAAAGAGGGAGGGTGGAGATGAAAGGAAGAGAGGGAGGAAAAGAGAGCATAAAGAAAAATAAATGATATAATAAAAGACTTTAAGAACAAAGTGGGGCAGGAAGAGAGGGAAAGACTTAAAGCTATTACCTTTATTACACTGAAAGATATGCCTACAACTCAGGAAACAGCAACAACGGAGCAAAGCAGCAAATCATTAAAGAAACCGTTTGACTTATTGGAAAATACACTTGTTTGGTTTCTTGCCAATCTTTTGATGAGAAGATCAATACCACTCTCATTTCTGTATGGTAAATATGAAGCTAGAACCAGGCATAGGTTAGCTTAGTATGAAGACTAAATTTGCCTGAGGCGCATCAGACCTAGAAGCGCTCACTCAGGCTAGCAGGTTTCCCCTGCTATGCAAATCTAAGCTAACTGTCTCCTTTTGAAATCAGCTAAATATTTTGTCTGTGTCTTGTGTGAACCTATCGGGACGTCACCCCGTGAAATGATTTTCGGTGAGAAATGGGCAACGCAGTAACAGAATCTTATTCGTTGTGGAGGTGGGCGTGGTTTGCGCTCAGCTGCAGGAGGGAGAGGTGTGGGGAAGGCCTGGGAGAGTGGCACCAGGTGAGTTGATTACCTCACCTGCCAATGATTGTCTGATGACTCTACCTTTTATCTTGGCAGTAGTGTGCTGGATCCGGGAGAGACACACGCCGAAAGACAGGCCTCTGGGCGGAAGCTGCCGCAGCGGTACAGCTGCATTTTGTGCCTCAAATAAAGAGTTGCGTGAACCGACAGTCTGGTCCGGGAGTTTTGTGTGCTGGGGAACCCCGTCTGTAGCACGGCTTGCTACACTGGCGCCCAACGTGGGGCAGCACACGGAAATGTCCGATCCACAACCGCCCATGCAGCAGCCTCCACAGCAGCCACCTCCGCAGCCGGTCCCGCAGCCGCCTACGGAGCAGCCATCACAGCTGATCACACTGCTGGGAGAGATGCTGGGGCAGATCACGGCAATACACAGCCAGCAGACGGCAACAAATAGACGGCATTTGGAGGCACTCCAGAACCAGGCGGGGAAGCAGAACCAGCTGCTGGAGGGACTGCTGGCCCGGTCGGGGGCACAGTCTCCATCCCCTCCATGCTCCTCCTTTTCCGGCATCACCATGCACCGGATGACAGCGGCGGATGACCCCCAAACCTTCCTCGAAATGTTTGAGGCGACGGCGGAGGCCTGTGGCTGGCCGGCGGCGGAGTGGGCCGTGCGCCTGCTCCCCCTGCTGTCAGGAGAGTCCCAGACTGCGGCGCTCGGCCTGCCAGCTTCTGCTCGGGGGGAGTTCCGGATCGTCAAAAGAGCCATCCTAGACAGGATGGGTTTTTCCCCCGAGGATCACCGCCGCCGGTTCCGGTCCGCCACACTGGGATCCTCTGACCGTCCATTCGTCTTTGCGCAGCAGCTGAAGGACGCTGCCACCAGGTGGCTGCAGCCGGGGGGATCCAGCGGTGAGAGGCTGATGCTGGAGCTGGTGGTGCTGGAGCAGTTTGTGGAGGGGCTCCCGACCGGGACCGCGGAGTGGGTGCGGTGCCACCGACCGGCGGATTTGGAGGCCGCCATCACCCTCGCCGAGGATCATCTGGCTGTCTACGGTGGGGACCGAGCTCCGGAGAGGCGGCCCTCTGCACCCGCCCGACCCGTGCCGGCGCCCCGCAGGAGACCCCCACCCCCGCTTACCCCCCGGCTGGAAACTGTTGCCCGGCCTCTCCCTCTGCCACGCAGTAACCAAACCTCTTCTCTCTCTCCTTCCCAGGGTCCAGCCGCTACGGGTGCCGCTCTCGGCCCACAGAGGGTTCCTCAGGCGTCAGGGCAGGAGTGTTGGCGGTGCGGGCAGCCCGGGCATTTCTGCAGGGAGTGCCCTCTCATGGAGGTCGGACAGGTGGTCCGGGTTGCTGGCCCACCAACACCCTCCCCCGGTCCAGGAGGGACATACAGCGTCCCGGTAAGGATCCAAGGGGGTATACATCAGGCAATGGTGGATTCGGGCTGCACGCAGTCTATAATTCATCAGCACCTGGTTCGACCCGGGGCTTTGGTAGAGGCATCGTGGGTGGACATTAGATGTGTACATGGGGATATTCACAGATACCCGGTTGTACCCGTGGAAATTAGATATATGGGTAAAAAGCATATTGTTAAGGCTGCGGTTAGTTCCCGCCTGACGCACCCCCTGATTTTGGGCACGGATTGGCCTGGGTTTAATCGATTAGTGGGGCAGTGTGCGGGGGTGCGTTCACGGCCGGTAGGGGCATGGGATATGTGCGCTGTGCTCAGTGGTGACGCGAGGTTGTCCGACGCTGCAGAGGGGGAGGGGGGATCTGTGGTGCCTCCGCCAGAGGCTCCACAGGTCCCCATGTTGCGCTCCACGGAAGATTTTCCACTCGAGCAGTCTCGCGACAATACTCTACGCTTTGCCTTTGACCAAGTGATACAAATTGATGGTCAGTTGGTGCACCCTGACGCAGCGCAGACATATCCGCATTTTGCAATGGTTAGGGACAGGTTATACAGAGTGAGTCGTGACACTCAGTCAGCAGAGGAAATCACCCAGTTGTTGGTGCCGGAAAGCCGCCGGGAAACAGTTTTCCAGGCGGCTCATTATAACCCAATGGCGGGGCATATGGGGTATGAGAAGACACTTAACCGGATAATGGCCCGATTCTATTGGCCTGGCATTAGGGCAGATGTACGCCGCTGGTGTGCATCTTGCCCGGAATGTCAGTTGGTTAACCAACCGGCCATCCCGAGAGCGCCTTTGCGCCCATTACCACTCATGGAGGTTCCATTTGAGCGTATTGGCATGGACCTCATCGGGCCATTTCACCGGATCGCACGAGGATATCGCTTTGTATTAGTCCTAGTGGATTATGCAACTCGATATCCGGAAGCGGTGCCTCTGCGCACAATCTCTGCAAAGAGTGTGGCACAGGCACTGTTCCAGGTCATCTCCCGAGTTGGGATCCCAAAAGAAATCCTAACGGACCAGGGCACCTCGTTTATGTCACGTACACTCCGGGAACTTTATGGGTTATTGGGCATCAGGTCAATTCGGACTAGTGTGTACCACCCTCAGACCGACGGCCTTGTCGAGCGTCTGAACAAAACCCTGAAGTCCATGATCCGTAAGTTTGTGCACGATGACGGCCGTAATTGGGATAGGTGGCTAGATCCTCTGTTGTTTGCAGTGCGCGAGGTGCCCCAGGCCTCAACGGGATTTTCTCCCTTTGAACTGCTGTTTGGCAGGACACCACGGGGGGTTCTGGACCTTGTTAAAGAAAGCTGGGAGGAAGGTCCGAGCCCAAGTAAAAATGAGGTTCAGTACGTCCTGGACCTGAGAGCAAAACTCCACACATTGGGCCGGTTGTCACGGGAGAATTTGCTCAGGGCCCAGGAGCGTCAACAGCGCCTGTACAACAGAGGAACTAGACTCAGACAATTTGCACCGGGAGACAAAGTACTTGTATTACTCCCTTCTTCCAGCTCCAAATTACTCGCCAAGTGGCAAGGGCCCTTTGTGGTCACACGGCGAGTGGGTGATGTCGATTATGAGGTTGGGCGTTCTGACAGGGGAGGTGCAGCACAGATTTACCATCTCAATCTCCTTAAAGCGTGGAGAGAGGCGGAGCCTGTTTCTCTGGTGACCACGGTGAAAGAGAGAGATGAGTTGGGGCCTGAGGTCCCAAATTCCACCAATCCTGCCTCACTCCATTGTGGTGACCATCTCACACCGTCCCAGAGAGCAGACGTTGCCGCGTTGCAACAGCGTTTTGCTGACGTGTTCTCCCCCCTGCCAGGACGCACAAATCTCATACAGCATCATGTTGAGACTCACCCGGGCGTGACAGTGCGTTCACGGCCCTATCGGTTACCTGAACACAAAAGAAAGGTGGTTCAGAAGGAATTGAAGGCCATGCTGGAGATGGGGGTAATAGAAGAGTCCAACAGTGCCTGGTGTAGCCCCATTGTTCTGGTACTTAAGAAGGATGGGTCTATTCGGTTCTGTGTGGACTATCGCAAGGTGAATGATGTGTCACGGTTTGATGCTTATCCGATGCCTCGGGTCGACGAGCTCCTGGATCGGTTAGGCACTGCTCGCTTTTTCACGACACTGGATTTAACCAAGGGCTATTGGCAGATTCCCTTGTCTCCAGAGTCTAAGGAAAAAACGGCCTTCTCCACTCTGTATGGATTGTACCAATTTGTCACACTTCCTTTCGGGTTGTTTGGGGCCCCAGCCACTTTCCAGCGTCTCATGGACCGGGTCCTGCGTCCGCACTCTGCGTATGCGGCCGCCTACTTGGATGACGTTATCATCCATAGTAACAGCTGGCGGGAGCATGTGCAGAGTGTGGCGGCGGTGCTCGAGTCACTGAGGCAGGCGGGGCTCACTGCCAACCCGAAGAAGTGTGCAGTTGGACGGAGGGAGGTACAGTATTTGGGGTACCACTTGGGCAGTGGGCAGGTGCGTCCTCAGGTAGACAAGACAGCAGCAATTGCAGCCAGCCCACGGCCCAAGACCAAAAAGGAGGTGAGGCGGTTCCTGGGGCTGGCAGGTTATTACCGGCGGTTCATTCCGCACTTTGCAGACCTGACCAGCCCCCTGACCGACCTCACTCGAAAGGGTGCCTCAGATCCGGTCCAGTGGACGGAGCAGTGTCAGCTGGCGTTTGAGAAGGTAAAACAAACTCTCTGTGGGAAGCCTCTTCTTCACACACCTAACTTCTGTCTCCCCTTTATCCTGCAGACTGACGCTTCGAACAGAGGGCTGGGGGCCGTTCTGTCCCAGCAGGTGCAGGGTGTCGACCGCCCGGTGTTATACATCAGCCGGAAGCTGTCGGAGAGGGAGTCTCGGTATAGCACGATCGAGAAGGAGTGCTTGGCGATCCGGTGGGCGGTCGAGGCTCTGCGTTATTACCTGCTGGGGCGCTCGTTCACCCTCTGTTCGGACCATGCCCCCCTCCAGTGGCTCCACCGCATGAAAGATGCCAACGCCCGGATCACTCGGTGGTATCTGGCCCTACAGCCATTTAAATTCAGGGTGGTCCATAGACCGGGGGCGCAGATGGCCGTGGCCGACTTTCTCTCCCGCTCCTATGGGGAGGGGGGGAGTAGGTTAGGCCGGATGACGCCCCGGCCTAAATCGGGCGGTGGGGGGTATGTGGAGGTGGGCGTGGTTTGCGCTCAGCTGCAGGAGGGAGAGGTGTGGGGAAGGCCTGGGAGAGTGGCACCAGGTGAGTTGATTACCTCACCTGCCAATGATTGTCTGATGACTCTACCTTTTATCTTGGCAGTAGTGTGCTGGATCCGGGAGAGACACACGCCGAAAGACAGGCCTCTGGGCGGAAGCTGCCGCAGCGGTACAGCTGCATTTTGTGCCTCAAATAAAGAGTTGCGTGAACCGACAGTCTGGTCCGGGAGTTTTGTGTGCTGGGGAACCCCGTCTGTAGCACGGCTTGCTACATTCGTATTTGATCAGCACTGCCTAGTTTGACAGTTTGATCTGAGTTCAGTGCGCTGGACAGACTCACTGAGAATGACCTGTCAATCATAAGGTAGCCATGCCCAAAAGCATACGTGGCTTTAAACTAGCGATTAAAACCATAAACTCATTCGAAAACTTTTACTGAGATAATAAATCAAGTGAGAAGTCTTTTTCACCATAAGAGTGCATGGTATCGTTTTGTATTGCAGCCAATGGAGCTCCCCCTGCTGGCCTTTACATAGAATGCTGGTTTGACACTTCCACGCCCATTATATATACTGACAATGGTCTGTGCCCAGACTTATAAACTAAGCTCTTTGCTAATTTTGAGCAATCACTGTATCGTAGGTTAATCTAGGTATTTTGATCAGTTTTAAGTTGAAGTAACACTGGTTTCTTCACAAAAACTACTGCCTCAAACTATACACTAAATAAGTACATATGAAGCTCCACAATGATAGAATTTGTTACAGGGTCATTAGATTGTACAGGTGTACCCACATGAAGTTATGTGTAGGACTGACCAGACAAAGACAGAAAAAATGCCTATAAACATTAGGTTATTCTTAGCTTGTATAGTCTGGAGGTGGGGGACAGGACTGAGGAGAGAGAGAGGGAAAGATGGAAGAAGGAGGAAGTACTAGAGGTGGAGGGAGGGAGTTAAGGGGGGAGGAGAGCCTATAGGGCCTGCAGGAGGAAGGATCCACAACTGAGATTGATGAGCAGTGGAAAGAAGGTGACTTTAAGGACGGGAGGGGAGGAGGAGCCAGGGAAGGAATGAGAAAGTTACTGTAGAGGCAAAGTGAGAGCAGGGGTGTGGAATGAAGGAATTGCATTGGCTAGGGGGGTTGGGATTGGATGGTACCAAATTAACCTGGAAATGAGCATTGTAACAAGTAGAGGGATATCACAGTTAAGTTTTGTACAATTTAATTCAATTAAGTTACTTCATTTTTATAACTGTTTGTCAGGAGCAGCACAATGATGCTCCTTCATATGTGAAAGCAGTATTATTGCAAATGGCAGTTAGTTTAGCAATATATTTATAAATGTAGCAGTTCAGTGGGTAGCTGCCACCTCAGAGAAAGAATGTCCTGTTTGGAGTTCTCCCTTCTTTAATGTGAGTTTCTCGAGGCGCTCTAGTTTCATTGCCTCCCAAAAGATATGAATAAGAGGAGGTACAAATACTCTTGCCATTGTCCTTGACCAACACACTGGCCTCTGTCCAAAGGAATCAAAATCCACCTTCAAGCCACTCTAAAGCTCATTAATTAACACATTATATATCTTGTTTGTCAAATCTGTCCAAAAAACTAAAAATGACAGGGACTATTGGCTGGGATCAGTGACCTCCTGCAGTCTCCACTGGTTGCCTGGCCAGCTCATGTTGACAACAAGACAACAAGACAACAAGACAACAAGACAACAAGTCACTGCTGCCCGACTAATGCCTGCTGTTATATATAGTGTGGAGATGGCCAGGTACTGGATGGTAATGGAACCAAAAAGTAGGAAACAACAAACATGTTTCCTGGTATGGAGGTACAGTATGTTGAAACCAAAACCATAGAAATCTTTATCCGTCACATGCGTAATTTAGAAACAGTAGAAACAAAAAAAGCTTTACTAACACTGGCTAGCAGTAGTTATCAGTTGGGGCTGTAGCAGCAAAGTACACTGTAATGCGATGTTATTTCAAATTAAAGAATGTGTTGAACCGGACAACTGAAAATAGTAAATAAGTTGGTAACACAAACTCACTTGTGTAAGTTAAAACATATTGTTGATTAAATACTTTCTACTGGGTATTTTGTTTTCACAATACAAATAAAAATTCCAATTTTACAAATTTTAATTAACTGGTTTAACAGTGTAAATAAGCACAAGCTGTCTATACTGCAGAATTAGTGGTGACGATGACTGCAGCATATAGCGAGCGAGACACTCGCCCAAACCTAGCAAAAAAAAAAAAAATTAAGTATTCCAAGAATTTTGGAGCCTTAAAATTGAGGTGTTTTGTCTCTTTCAGCATCAACAGACACTCCATATGCTAACGTGGTTCTACAGATTGTATAAAATCAGACATAATGTTGCAAATTGTTGTCTAACTGCTCAATGAATGTTGGTATCATTAAAGCTAAGGCTCTCATCCAGTCCTGTCTGTCTGGCCTCAAAAATACTTAGCCTCCACCTTCATTAACAAAAGTGCTGTTTGCTAAGACATAATTGCCATAAATCATCGTCAACTCAGTGTCAACATGGAAACCATTATCATGTCAATTGTTGTAAGCATCCAAAATTGGGTGTCTGAAAGCCTATAATTACAAAAATAGAAAAAAACAATTAAAAGAAAGTGATAGTGGAGGAACGGTTTCTGCTAAATGTGTGTATGTGTGTGTGTGTATTCATGTACTGTATGCATGTCTGTGTGTGTGTGTGTGCGTGTATGGGGGAAGCACTTGAAGGTGACTATGAATTACTGGCTGGCAAAAGAGACTAATTAGAGTAGCAATTATGCAGCCGCTCCCGGCAGAGACTGGGAGTCAACAGCCAGATGACCTCTCCACAAGCTCATAATGGGCCACACGCACATATACACGCACACACATACATTATGTGCACGCACTCAAACACACACACACACACGTTAACATCCACCGGGTTTTTGGGCTGCATGGCAATTTTAGTGAGACTGATCACATTGACTTTCTCGCCCAGTTGGGTTTATATAAAGCAATAGAATGCTTAGAGTGGAGAGAAATACTGTGTAATATTACAAATTTGGGGGCGTCCCAGTGGTTAAGTGGTCTAAAATGCATCTAATACAATGTATGTAGCATCTAATGTCCTGAGTTTAAATTGAGCCCTGGTTGATGCTACAGGTCATCTGCCAGTCTATCTTATATTGGATTTAGTTTCCTTGGTTTGTAAAGACCAACATTTTGTTTCCTTTTAGTCCATTCAGGGCTCACAGTGATGTATGACAAATGAACAGACAGAACTATTTCACTGAAAAGTTTTTGTGACCTACTTATCTTGTATCATCAGCATCAAAGTTTATTCTGGTGCCTGAAGGGCAAGTCACACACCACTCATCTGCCCTCATCTATCTTTTCTGGTGATGCACTGCATATCTGACAGGACACAATTTTCACAGTGGTGTAAGTTCTTTCAGAACAGCAGTACCCTTGACATTTAAGTACCTCAGAAGTAAAAGCTTTTGTTATACCTCCCAGTTTTTATATTATACACAATAACACACTTTTCACACATAACACTAACTGGAAACTTTAACATCTGTGACTCCAAACTGCGGTCAAGTTACCTTTTGATGTTTAGTGCTAAAATAAAAATAATTTTTTTGTGAGCTTTTGTTGATCATTAATGAAAAATACTTCAGTAGAGCAGTTTGCTTTGAGTCACCAAAATAAACTTCTGCATCAACCTGTCCTCTAATTGTAAAGAAAACTGTGATTTTAACCAATTTAAAACTGTTGATGGACAAAGTGGAAACTTCCTTGGAGGGGAAGAGACAAGTGCATGCCGGTGTTCTGAAAATAACAGAAAGTCAGTTATTAAAGATTGGCCCAATGATTTGTCCCATTTATCAACACAGTCAGCAATGCCTGGGCACACAAATCATGGAGGAAATTAAGGTACTTTAAAACCCTCAGCGCCAGATTGCCAGAGTTTGCGTCAAAAATTGTAGTTGGAGTCACAACTCAGTTCAATCTGAACACACCGACATGTTACACACATTTTAGATTCAGTCTGACTTGCACTTACTCCTGTATAGACCCTTTTTCACAGCAGCTATTTTAATGTGAAATAGTAGGGTAAACAAAGTTACCAATGATACTAATTAGGTTCTTTTCCATTCAGGTCAAACAGAGTCAGGGTGCTGCTATTGTACATGCTGGCTCACTGGAAATGCTCTGCTACACTAAATGGAAAATTAATAATTATAGTTCACATATAGTTACACCTCTGTTTAGCCTACTACAGTGTTTCTAAAACATTTGTCATCACATTTGAGCTCATAACTAATCATGGATTTATGAATGCGCTACGTGCATTAAGGTGACTTTGTAGCAGGGTGATATTGAAACAAAATATTACAGGAAATGCAAAACATAGTCTTAATTACATTTCAGCAATCTCATTGGTTAAGTATTTTCATACGAAACACATTTTAAATATTCCAGAGATTCTTCCTCACTACCAGTGGTACAGGTACCATAGTTTGAGAACCAGTGGCCCACTATTTAATGTCGAAATGGCTGTTGTGAAAAAGGTCTATTGACATCGAAGAGAAAAGATGCACCTTTTAAATCCCCAACTTGCCTGAGAATAATCAGGTCAAGTTTCCTTCAGTACCAATTGATTCTGTATATTTATGGTTACGTTGCAAATACAAACTGCTTATAGCTAATAAATACTTTCAATGGTGCCAATTTGTCATAATAAAATAAATCTTGACTAAAAAAAACAGGGCTCAAGATGATATCAACAGGGTAGACACCGATTGCATTGTTGTCTCGATTTCGTCTGAGGGATGGCTCACAGTGTCAGCATTGGGAGTTTACTGCACATAATGTTTAAATAGATTTCTAATTCTCTCCAAATGCCCGTCAGGAGCTCAGGAGAGGTGTTGATTTGTGGGACAACAGCTAATTATCTATCAGAAGCGCTTCTGATTACCTTGCATGTTTCTTTTATAATCTCCTATGAATAGAACAAGTCTATTACAAACCAGGAACAGAGGGTGAGAACAAAGAAAACAAAAGTACTACGCAGATCCAAGGGAAAAAAAAGGTAGACAGAATATTTAAAACCCAGCAGGAGGACATTTTCAGACTACCATAAAATCTAATGGAAAACAAAAGATATTGAACACGCACTCACTGTGGAATGGTTTAATGTCTGGCGTAAGTCAAATAGGCAGTAACAATACCCAGCTTGTATGGTTAAACATCTTACCCACTGTTCACCTAAACGTATCCACTTTGATTTTCAGAATGTCATTGTTTTACAGTGCCAAAAAAGTTATTAAAAAGAAAATCACTGATGTGCTTTTTTGTCGTGCTGAAATAAGGTTTATGTGCCAAGCATATGATGATTAAAAAAATGGTGAATTGGGAGAACGTTAAAGCAAAACAAAAAGGCAATTTTACTTTAAAGTCAAACTTTCAGTCTAGCAGCTTTTCCTTTAAATTTCTAGATGTCTTAAAAAAAAAAAAGCCACACACTTACACAAACACATTTTCTTATATAATTTCTAAGCGCTAGATTTAGTCCTAAACTTTTTGGATCCATGGGTCACTGAAGTATTTTCTTTTGGGTCTGTTAGCAAACAGAATATTCAGTTACAGAAACTGGGATTACCTTATTTCACCCCAGTTGATCTCCAGTAGTAAAACTCAGCCGGGCATGGCATCTCAGCAGCTGCACCACAAAATCTAGCTGCTTTGTAGCTTCAGCTGTGAATTACCACTGTCTGTATCAGTATCCAGTGTTTGAGCCCTGACAGTGATATTTTTAGACAGGTTGTAAACAGGCAATATTTTGGGCTTGTAGTCAGTATTTTGGGATTTGAATTTGCAGCTGGATATGTGGGATGGAAGGATTTTCTACTCATATTAGAGCTAAATGATATGAACCAAGTGATACGTGGCCAATAATTAGTTAATCATTTGTCTGCCCTTACAGTGTAACCCAGTCTTTTTCATCATCCTCTCCTTTTATTTCCCAGTCTGCGCTCATATGGTATAAAAATGCAAACATGCTGCAACACTTAAGCCTGTTGCTATAGTGCTTTAAATTCAAGTCAGACATAAACCCTCAGATCTGAGTGTCGTAGCCATTGGTTTGAAATGGAACCAGGAGTGCACTAAAGTCTAACACTTGCACCAGGGGCTCTACTGTGTGTATGAGATGTGCAGGGGTTTAAGTGATTTGTAAGGAGGGAGGAGCTGGGCCCTTGACGTTTGAGAGCCTGGAAGGTGCATTCAAAGTAATCACACCTTTAGGCTACAATTAAAGCAAAACAAAGTCATGGCTTTGTTTGGGTTGAATGATGGCCATGAGGGGTGGACCGAAAGCCAGTAAAATGGAAGAAAGCAATGAAAGCATCTTGCCATTCCAACTTATTATTTTAGACCTTGTGCAGTAACTGGCTTTAAAGTTATCTTCTTAACTTTCAAAATAGTGATGGTCTCAAACTCAAATTGGCTTGGGGCCATTGTCAGTATTGTAATGTCACAGGGGGGAAACTTCAACTTCAAATATTCAGAAAATATTTCTATTACTAACATCACACTTAAAAAATGCAAACAGCAGTTTCTATACATTTTTATATCAGCATTTTATATCATCTTTGTTGTTGGCAGCCAAACAATAGATGGTAGGATGTTTGACATCTTGTTGCCAGCCGGAGGGAGAGGGATAAAAACAGCTCTAATCACAGATATGAACATATTCTGTGCTATTTGGTCAGCGGATCCGTTTTAAACATTGCAGGGAGGAAAAGTACAAAGACCGTCACAGTGAGATGTTAAAAAGCTGCAGGTGACAGGATTTCACTTTGTTAGTGGCCAGCTCCTAAGGCATGTCATCAAGGTGAACAACCTTACCTTCTTGTGGGGTGCAACGGAAAAACACCTACTTTGTGATTTTGGCTGTAAGTGCCATGGCAACAGGTAGTGTTTTTTTTGTGACATTAGCATGCACTACTTTGCACATACAGCCTCCACTGTTGTGGAGATTGTGGATGATCGCACTACACCTCTGAGGCATTGTATTTGTTCATTTTCAGTACATGTCCGCAGATATTTCCATGTTGACCTTTTCTGAGCCATGTGACATCTGCATATGGAAATCTCTAACAGTCTAATCCTTGGCTCATGAAGCGAGAATGATTCAATAAACCTGCTAAGTTCCAAAGAAAAGTTTCTTTTCGCCTGGTGATTTAGGTATAGCTACAGGGGTGGTGGGCAGACGCATATTCAGGCATCATAGTATGTCGGTGGTATGTAGTGCTGATTCCCTGTAAGGCCTTAACTCATTAATTAATGCATGCCTGATGCTGGATATGTGTGTTGCATCCGTCTGGCAGACACCATGAGTCACTCTCCTGGAGCCACTTGGCGACTGCTGTCTTTAAATATATCACAATAGAGGAAACGACTGTGACAGTGAGGGAAGGCGGACGTCTGGGTGAGGGAGAAAGGTAACAGAGAGAGAAGAGATTGTGCAACAACAGCAGCCTCAGTGAGAGAAAAAAAAAGAAAAACATGGTCCCACAGGTTTAAACTGTCAGTACAAACCAAGCAGTGGTGAAAGTTGCCACAGACCTTTAGACCTTTAGCAGAGCGGTGGAAGGAGACATACTTTGGGCCGGAGGGGCAGCATCATGCCATCTCACCTACTCCCACACTACATCCATCATACACCTCCTCTTGATTACCTAAACCCTGACAACACGTGCGTCGTCGATACTCCTACGCCAAATTTACTAGCCCTCTACCGGGCTCGCTTATTCCTCCAGCTCTCTGTCTCTATCTCTTCTTCAATTCATCTCTCTTTCTCATCCTTTTCTCTTACCACACTTAAGGTCAGGGTGAGATGTGTACAATAAATCTTCACTGCAGATTCTGACAGCCACCCTCAATCCAGGCAGTGCTTTAGCCAGTCGGAGGCAAGAGCTGCACTGCACATAAACTTTCTCTCTTAAAAACTATTTGGGTAGGCAGAAAGTCTGGTCCAAGAGTTTGGGAGTGTTATTTGGCCAGAAAGTAAGACAAATAGGTAGGGGGGAAAAAAACACAGAAAGTGAGAGGGAGGAAAGGGCGAAGGGTAAAGGGAGAGATTCGCTAGAGGAGGGGATTCAGCGAACCCATTTGGTCCAGATTAATATGATGAATGGCACAGAACAGCAGCTTTTACTGTGCTGTTATTTTCTTTTATTTGGCTTTGGTGCTCCCTTTTACCACAAAGTGATATCAAAGGTCTACAGTTTCTCAGAAACTCACACACAGACACCTACGCACATACTGTGGGCACCAAAATGAGTGAACGAGTGCATTACTTCTGTACAGCGCACACACATAAGCGCCTCATGCACACAAAGACCTACAAAGTCAGGGACACAGGGACACAAGTATAATTTAATACAGATTTCTTTTCATCCTTACATATACTCACACATTCCACACACAGAATTACTACATATTAGAGATCCAGAATTGAGACTTGGCCTTACTTATGTGAAAAAAGCATAATTAACCCAGCTCTTAGTGTTGAAATGCCTGACTGAAGGACTTCAGGAACTGAACTTTCTCTTTTTAATAATTATGACTTGACTTTTCCTTGGGGACTGGAGACATGATGTTATTCTTGCTGTTAAATGGCTTGTCTCAAATAACTTGAGACTTGACATGGATATGCCATGAAAGACTTGAGACTAAAACATGACACAAAAGATAATGATTAAAACCTGATTTAGACTTCTCACAAAGGACTTGTAAGGAACATCTTATCATCTTATCTTATCTTAGACTTGATGCAAAATACTTAGGACTTGACTTGGGCATGTCATGAATTACTTAAGACTTGACTTAGGGTATCTCAGCTGATTTTAGATTTGACTTGTCATGATGAATTCGAGACTTAAGATTGTCCTGAAGGACTTATGAGTTTGTCATGGATGAAATGACACTTGACTTTAACTTGCCACAAATGACATGAAACTTAAATTGGACTTGTCATGAAGGACTTGAGACTCAGCTTGTACTTATTACTAAAGACTTGTTACTTGACTTGGACTATGTTTTTAGACCATTAAGACAAGACTTAAACTAAAATACCTCTGCTGAATACACACGTCAAACACATGTGTATGAGCAGTCTCTCTCACACACACACACGGCTCTCGACCTCCACTCACTGACATGTATAAGGAATGTGACACACCACTGTGCACAATTACACAAACACACTCATAACTATCTATACCACTCTGCACAACACACACACAAACACGCACACACAGTCAGAGTCAGCGAGGTAATAAAAGCCATTTCTCCTCCACCCTGTCATTTAGTGGCCTCTCCAGCATGATTTCCACCTATCTAAGACCTACGGTACTTCCCACTCTCATAAAGGGTAGGCAATATAATCCAGGGATAGTGGGATGTGAAAGGAATAAAGATGATGGAAAACTGCTTGGAACGGGGTTTTGGAAAATGTATTTGTAATAAAGGCTGATTTCATTTGCGAAGCAGACTGTGATAGCGGAGGTTGAGAGACACCTCTGCAGAATATAAGAGAAGATAATGTTGTCTGTGATGAATGAGTAATATCATACTGAGAGGATTGGAATGATGGAACCTGCATGCTCTGATTACACTTATTAAATTATTATTTTGCATATTATTTACACCCAGCGTGACTGTATCAATCTCATGTCTGTCTGTCATCCTGTGTGTCTTGCTCACCAAATGTAGCCGACAGATTGTGTTTGAATGATATCAGCAATAACAATTAGGGCTGTTGTTGTTCTATTGTTTATTGTCTATTTCTGTTTATTCCAGCTACTCCCCCCAATATGTTACATATTGGCATGTGTCCCAGCGGGAAGCCATTTCTGACATTTCTTCCCTTTGTTTCCCACATCCTTCTTCTCCATCTCTCTGTCCCCTGAGGTGTTTCTCTCTTTCACCTATCTTTTCTATCTCTTTTATCATTCCTTTACTTCCTCTGCCCTCTTCCTGAACCCTTTCATCTTTCTGTGGTTATTGATTCATACTGTCAATAAGATCCTCCACCTGAATACAAACAAGGCCATTTGCATGACTGCCAATCAATATCAAAAATCCAGGGATGGCTATTGTGTTGTTTGCAATAAATCCACTTTTTATGAATATGTGCTGTGTGAGTAGCAGATAGGGGATGATAGGGAATTTGACACAAAATAACTCTAAGCTCTAGTTGGTACAATTTTACAGATAGAGTGGCATGGACGATCGCATATAAAGGCCTATGTGAGTCACCCCCTCACTCTCGAGGTGCAGCTGGACAGCGGTTACAGTATTTGTGAGTAAAGCTGTGAGATATTAGCTCTGAGCTGGGTAAACAGTGAGCTCTTAAGATATTGGCTCTGAACACACACACACACACACACACACACACACACACACACACACACACACAAACATACAGAGAAAAACATCTATGTATCTCCAAAAAAGTGGGCAGGTAAATTGTGTATGTGGGCAGGGGGCTCAGGTGGACAGAGAAGACAAGAACTGATGTTCAAACAGGTTTCCATGGGGGTAGAGGGTAAGTCTGCATGTACATCGAACAGACAGTCCGGAAGACCCTTCAAAAACCTGTGTGTGTATGTGTGTGTGTGTGTGTGTGTGTGTGCGTGTGTGTGTGTGTGTGTGTGTGTGTGTGTGTGTGTGTGTGCCCGTGCCCATCATGCTCTTTGGAGCCAGTTGGTGCGGCAGTGCTCTAAATTTAGCAGGCTCTTTAGTAGGAGTCATCTATCATTCAACAGGACCCCTCCCATGAGGAGAGAAATGCAATGTGTGAGTGTGTACGTGTTACAGAAAGATGTAAAATAGCAGCAGAGAAAAGGTACGAAACCAGACTTTTGCACTCTGATTAATGATGGACACAAACTACAAAATTTGTAAAAAATAAAAAAAATAAAATATATTTGTCAGTTGCAAAGCTGAGAGAATGAATAAATGACTGAGAGAATGAACCAAAATAAGGTTTTCCTTTAATAAATAGGGCACTACAAACCAGACTGTCATCCCAGGAAGAACAGCATCAGTCGTTTCAGCAACTTCCCCGGAGGTTAGGGTGGATGGATGGGTCAACACAACGTTAGACTTTAACACGAGAGACTGCTGTTTGTTTGAATGTTGTTGCTTTTTAATATTTTGGGGGGATTTTTTGCCTTTAATCGTAAGTGACAGGTAAGGGGGGAGAGAGGGGAGGGATGACACGCAGCAAAGAGCCAAAGGTCAGAGTCTGTAGCAAGGATTTAACCATAGGTACATGGGGTGCCAGCTCCACCAGGTGAGCTATCTGGGTGCCCTGAATCTCATTGTTTTCAAAAGCATGACCACAACCATTCCCTAGCCATAACCACATACTTTCCCCTAACCAATTAGTTAGTTTAAGTTTAGTCATTTTTGTGCCTAAGCTTTAACCACAGCACTGTCACATGAGACTCAGAATGTGTGATAGTTTTGGTAAGCACAGGCAAATGCTGTCATTGTGACTCATCATATAAAAAAACTCTCCTTTGTGTAGCTCAAGAAGGTATTTCTGACATTTCTTCCCTTTGTTTCCTGCATCCTTCTACTCGTGATTTGGTTTATTTCCGTGACTCTGTGCCTAAATCCTCCATTTCCCGTGTTCAATGGGTGTGGTCAGTGATGAGCTGGTTGTAGCGGTAAAGGTAAGGCTGCTTGCCAGAGAGCACAGACTAGAGCTCTGTAGAATTAGATTTTATTCTTGTCTTATCAGATAATGATCAATGCCCTATTCTATTTTACAAACATTGAATGTTGTTGTATTTGTTTGTTTTGGTCGGACTGCGGTCTAGAACTGCCCTATATGAAAAGTGTCCTTTTTGAAATAACTTTTGTTATGATTTAGCATTCTACAAATTAAATTAATTTGGAGATGTTGGGCACTAGGCAGAGGAGGCAGTAAAAGCAGATTTCATAAAAAAGAAATACAGATTTTTGTTTCTGATGGATTTTTTTTTTGCAGTTAGTGCAGTTATTATAAATGAAATGTGAAAAATGTGTAATACTATGCTTATTTCCGTAAGCATAGTAATAATGATAATGATATATGCTTGAGGATCAAAATAGCACCATTTCTCAATTGCCCATTAAATTGGTGCAAAATGGGAGACAACTGCATGTGCTATTATTTGAGCCTGTGGTAATGGTTTGATCTCCTTGTAGCAGGTCTGGGCCTGAGGGACAGCCAGTGTGTTTGAATGTGGTGTGCCTTTTCTCTCTCAGAATCTCCTTCCTCTCCGGCATGATCTCCCCCCACAGTTGCCTCCCAACTGGTCCAGGCTTATAGTCAAAATAAACATCTCCTGAGCACAATTTGAACACCAAGCATCTGGCATTTTCAAATTGATGAGATGTTGCGCGGACCTTCACTGTTTTCCTGCAAACGTCTTTTTTTTTTTTTTCAGCTTCATAATTAAAACAACATAATTTCATAACCTCATCAGGTAGTGCGGTCCCTAAGCATCCCGAGGTTTACTAACTAGGAGTTTTTGATGACAGCAGTCAACAGCAGCACATCAGCAATTTGAAAATGCCAGATGCTCGGTGTTCAAATTGTGCTCAGGAGATGTTTGTTTTGACTATACGCCTGGACCAGTTAGGAGGCAACTGTGGGGAGAGATCATGCCAATTGGTTGGTTAAAAGATATGCTGTTCTCTATCTTTTATTGTCATGACTGAAAATATATTCAGCCATTGCTGATGTGCACAATGGATGTGGCCTAACACACTGAAATGTGCTTGTTAGCTTTTACAGCGGAATGTGAAAATGGGGAAGGGAGCATACAGTAAATCAATAATGACAGACACAGTTGCTTGAATTATAAACCTTGATTTACTTTTATAGCTTGATGCTTAGGTCTACAATTTTAAAAATCAATGAAATCAGGCCTAGACTGACAATCTGGAGGAGAATATAATGTTAATGTAATAGTATTTTAAATGTGTGTTGCTACAAGTAAAGTACTGCCTCTGGGATAGTGATGATATATTTCCTCCTCTTTAAAGCTGCACGAGTCAATATTTTTTCCATATGAACAATGCGTCAATGACCATGCTATGTGAAAGGTGTCTCTTGTAGGGATGAATCCACAGAGAATTATCATCCTAAGCTGCAGTTCAGTCTCATCAACATTCAGATCAGTGCGCACGGTAGCTTACCAGGTAGAGCGCTCCCGATGAGACCTTACAGCCCCCCTCTCTTTCTACACCCTTTCCTGTCTATCTTCAACTGTCCTATCAAATGGGCATAAAAAAGGACAATCTCTGATAAACCCACTGTATGCTAACTGCAGAGCACTAAACAGCAGACACAATTAGCGCCTAAATGCTCAGGATAAACATACAGTACACTAAGTACATACAAGACCACTGTAAAGCACTTGTTTAAACATACACATATTGTATCACTTGCTTTACCTTCCCTGTCTCCATTGAGGTCACACCTGTCACATGTACTCTGTATGGACGATAACAGATTAGATTATATATTTCCAACTGCTGTCCACTTATAAAATCAAAGAAAGTCCCCCGAGTGTTTGCTTGATTGCTTTCCTGAAAAAATAAGTGTTTTCCATGGGGTAGCCGAAGGTAATGATGTCACTTTCACATTCAATTTAGATCCCTGCTGAAAACATAATTTAGATCTCAATTATCCCAGTCGTTTGTTCTCGTTCTTTCTTTGCAGCTGAAAGGCTCGAGGTGACTTCTCATTGATTTTCTCCCCTCGCCAAAGTCTTTTCTGCCCTGTCAGACGAGGACACAGTGCAGGGTTTGTACTGTACACTGAGCATTTCCATTTATCTCTCTACGTGAGACATGTTATCAAACTCTGCGGAAATGTAGACACAGTGACACACCACTGACAACTGACAATTCTATCTTTCATGGTCATAATTGGCCAGTATAAGCAACTACTGCACTGTAGCCCAAAATGTCTAACCCAAAAAATGGTCATCCAAATGATTTACCAATGAGTCTTTGGGTCACAACATCTAAAGTACAAGTTCAGTAAATCTCACTGGACCTCATCTGTGCTTGCAAAGACAAAAGGCTAATTTATCAAACTTAAAGGACAATTATGGTTCCTTCAAAAGTCAACAATACCCACATTTAGAACAATTCCTCTGAAGCTGAAAAAGTTTAAAGTGCTTTGCTTTAAAATAACTGTGATTCCAATGTGGAGGAATACATAAAATGAGATTGAGAGAGTCTGAAAAGATGCTATCAACCAACAACTACATTTATCACTCTTAGAAAAGTCTATTTTAAAAGGTGTAGCTGACTTAATTCAAATGCGTATGATTGGAAAGAAGGTACTGGATATACCAGGCACAAGAAGAGTCTCTACACCTCAGACCACTGGGATCCTAAATGAGGAGGCTGCCTAAGACTGCACCCTCCTCTATTACTATTAAAAATATTTTTTACTTACTCATTTGAACTTTTACACTATTTATACTGAACAAATTATATGAGCTTATGGAATTAACTTCCTCTAGATCAATGGAAGTCTCACCTCCTATTAATACACAGCTGAAGAACGAAAGAGTGCAGGTGTGCGAGTCAGTCTTTCAGCCGCTTACTTTCCTGGATGCCTGGCAATTTTTTGGATTGTAAAGACTTGATCCAATTATCAACATAGTTATAACACATGCAGGAGCTCATTCAGTAGTACTGCAGAAAACAGCTTCAAGATTGACAGTCTCCCTCTTTGAGTTGCTTGAATGCAAGTCTGCATTTAGAGAATATGAAACCGCGCACAAAAGACATGGTCAATAGAGGCTCAACGCAAATCTCTTCACGCCAATAAAAACCTCAGCCCATCTCTCTCAACAATGCAAACAGCACAGATAGCAAAGCTTAAAATACTGAATCACACTGAACACAATAGGCCTGCACACTGTCTTAAACTACTTTGTGTCTGTTATTAATGCACTAATTTTTTTCAGCAGGTAAAACTAATATCTGCAACAATCTCCCCCACCGCACCCCCCCCGTTCCAGTCATTATGTAGCGACTTGCAATGCCTGATTGGATTGTATGAGAAATTAATTGGACTTCTGTGATAAACCAATGTACGAAGAGGAGGAGATTCTTCTCTGGAAGGGTTTTCTGGGTTGGAGGTATTCAGAAGTTCATTTTGTTTAAAAGACATTAGCAGATGGGGCGGAAGAGGCGAGAAAGCGAGGGGAGATAGCGACTTAATGAAAGTTTCCTTTCATGCCCTGAGGTTTCAGAGACAACTATTAACAAGAGGGAGGAAGATGAGAGAGAGGACGTAAGAAAGAAAAGAAGATTCAAAAAGTGCCCAGGAAACTCTACAGTTTAACAACTATTGTGCAGCCTGTTTCAAAGATGTATTTGGTCCCAGCGTAGTCTGCAGAAACTTTTATCACCTAGATGTAATAAAAAAAATAATCGAGATCAATTTAGACAAGGCCATAGAATTAACTAACCGTCTAAATCTTTTTTATTAAACACCAAAAAAAGTCTAAATCCAGCCCAATCTACCAATTTAATTTATGTGGAATGTCATTAAATGTGGCATATAAGGAAACCAACTTAAAGGAGCGATGTGATGCATTTTCTTATAGGTAAATTACACTTGAATTATGTATGGCACTAGAATTACCACAAAAAAGTGAAAAGAGAATTGCCTCTGACAGCATTCAACTGTGTGCAGGTTGGATTAGCTGCATGCCTAACAGCAAATGACAGGAAGAGGGAGCTGTTCTTTCTGTGAAAACATAGCTAAATACTAACCTTGCAAGGCAGCTGGTTAAAAGATCATGAAATCACAGATCAAATCAAGGATTTGTTGAAGTTTGCATGGTGATAGACAGACATTTCATCCAATTACCTGCCAAGTATTTATTTGAAAATATGAGATTATTCTGTGTGACAAACCATCTGGAGCCGTCAGGTTAGCTCAGGGGTAGGCAACCTGTGGCTCTTTAGCCCTTGTACGGTGGCTCCCTGTAAGTTTGACAAGAACTGACATTGAAATGAATAATAGTTATTTTTTTTAAATTTACATGTAACATTGTTGTAGGTAAAGTCACCAACATTGCAACCCCTTGAGCCACATCACTAGTGTGGATAATGAAAAGTCCAGTGCTTACACCACCCTAAAAATCACTCTAAAAAGACCAGCAACCAAAAAGAATATCTCTAAAGGTCTTCTTATTGACATTTTATATATTAAATTATTCAGTCAACTGTTGTTGACTATAAATTTGGATCCACTAAAAGTGTAATGCCTTACTGCCTCCATACTGCCAGAAATACTAGCTTCTTTATTTGCAGTTTAATTGAATTTAATTCAGTTCAATGCAACTTTTTAATCCTTACGGCTCAAACACAAACTACTACTAAGTATGTATTTATTGCCCAAAAACTAGCCCAGTTTATCTAAAACAAAATCAGGAAACAGAATTAGGGTGTAAAACTCCCTCCATGTCAAGTTTTTTCTCTTGTTGAAAGCAAGTCTACCCAGGTTCCTAAAACCCCCCAAAATTGCCTGAGAAAACACAGAGAATGTGTCCTCACTTTCATCAGTGGTGGCTATGGATCTGAATGCTGATTTTGCACATTTATCCTTCAGCAAAGAAAAAAAAAGAAAAACCTTTGACTGATGAGGCAAAGATCTCCTTTGTGACAGGAAGCACTGGGGTTTGTGAGAAACGTGGATTCATCTTCAGGATGTTGACGCTGTTTAAAAAGTAACAGGTAACACCCTATAAACACCAGAGAAAATGTGGAATGGATGAGGAAACAGACAAGTGACTGATACTCTGTGGGAAGCCTCTGTCTAAATTCCTCCAGACGATGCCTCACACACGGCATGTGCCAGCAGGAGGCTGATGGACGACCTCTTTCATGCTTTCCCCCCAATCAAGACCAGCGATCTGTCTGATCAAATTAGCCCTGGGTGATGTATGTGGTTGTCCAGGCTCAGCTGTGCATCTCTACCTTGAATCAAATGTCGTCCCTGGGTCAGTGCGGGGTCTTGCGAGTCGAGGTGACCTGTCTGACTTTAAGACAGCATCCTTGATCAACAGACAGCTGCTGTCTGCACACACACAGACACAGACACACACACACACACACACACACACACTCCCACACATATCCATAAACACGTACGCATGTTACTAGAGTGAGAATATTTCTCTGTGTTTGCTATCCATCACTTAAAAATAGTTTGGTGTATGATATGAGGACAGACTGTATTTGAAATACATCTTACTGCACTTAATACTTAACTGAGCTTTAATTATTATTTATCAAGAATTCTCCAAATTGATGCATATTATAAATGCATATTGAAATCCATGGACCACTGAATCAAACCGGTGACACTTTTTGGCTGTGGTTTTCTAAAACATTTCCAGTGTTGCCCTACTTTTTATTTCTGTTCCAGGAGAAAAAGTAAATTTATGGAAAATGCAGTGCATTTATATAGCACCTGCCTAGACTTCCGACCACTCAAAGCGTTTTACAGTACATGTCACATTCACCCATTCACACACATTCATACACTGCTTTCAGAGGCTGCCATGCAAGGTGTCAACTGCTCATCAGAAACTAACTAATTCCATTCACTCACACACATACACACACACCCATGGCAAAGCACCAGGAGTAATTTGGGGATCAGTATCTTGCCCAAGGGCAATTCAACATGCAGAGGGAGGAGCAGGGTATCGAACAACCAACCTTCTGATTGGTGGACAACCTACTCTACCTCCTAAAATACCAACAATGAAGTCTTTATATGCATGGCAAATATTTATTGAGGAGTCACTAAATCCATTAAAAAAACTGCACGGTAATTAAGTAGAGTGGTATGAGAGTTATCCAAATTAATTGGGGTTAATTAAAGGTTGGGCCTTTTTTTTGATTGTAGGAGGATTTCTATTGCAGTCAAGCACTTAATAGAAATATATACAAGCTCTTGTAAGTACACACAAACACACATAAAACCATCGCTGTGTGTTCAGCTTTTCATAAATCCAGTCAGGGAGGTCCTGTGGACTGACCAGTGGTTTTTGCTCCCTTTTAAACCTTGTGCCACACTCTGTACATGAACCCTGAAGTCTAAGTAGGAATCTTCTATTATTAGTGCAAGATACAGACTAACATGGATTAAGCCGAGAAAGAAATCCCAGCGGATGTTTAATACAGGTTTAATCCCCGCCAATGAGATTGGCCCATAACCTACTTATCAAATCCACAAAGGTGAGTTGAAGTGTAAACTGAGGTCACTGAGGAGGAAGTTTGTCTGTCTGTCGTACAGTACCTGTCCCAGACTATCACAGTGTCTTACCTGCTCCAGTTTCCAGTGGAACTCGGCCGGTCTGAAGGTGTCCACCTGGGTGAAGTCTCTCCTCAGCAGGAACACCAGGCGGCAGTTATGGACATACAGCGAATAGTGATGACGGTTCATCTCTGTGGGAGGGAGGGAGAAAGAGGAGTTAGACACCAGGGACTAAATCATCACACCTACTCACTGTCAGGTAAACCTGACATAGAGCTTTATGAAAACTCTCAAAAGTAGGACAGCAGCACTGCTTCGAAGGAGACCAACTTTCTAAAGGTCATTTCATGTAATTTTTCACTAGAATTCTTAACAAAAAATGCAACGCGATGGTGTAATTTATTTTTTTAATGCTGGATTATTACAGAGCTCCAAATTTATAATACTGTTCACTGTAACAGCATTTGAACAGAACATTTCCCAAAGGTACCTTAGGATATTTTACAGTATCTATCAGGTATACCTAAACAAATGATGAAGATGATAACACACAGCACATTAAGTTATACATTTCACTGTCAACTTATATGTATGCAGAGAATATTTGCATGTACATGTTCACATCTTGTGGGAGCAATTGTCCTTTGTATCCACTCTTGGTGACCTTTATTTCCTCATTTGGTGTTTGCCATTGTATGGGTCCTTAGCCATTGTCTTATCATGTAGCATGGAGCTGCTTCCTGTTTGCTATCTGTTGCTTAAACCCTGTCCTCAATTAATCTATCTCCTAACACATTGTACGTAAAACTTAAATCAGAGGCTTGGTTGGGATTAACCAAATTGATTTATGGTGTGTAGTGTTTACATTTCAAATTCGAACCATCATGGTCAAGTCAGACGCAACCATGAGAGGATCATAATCTTAAAGGATAAGGATGGTGTTATTCCATGTTTTTTTACTGTCAGAAAATCCAACTGAAGGATCAAAACCAACAAGGAGACAGACTGTCTCTTAATACTGACTTCTCTAACTTCAAATCAAATGAAATCAAAATCAGATCAAAAAATGAAGTCAGCTTCTGAAACAGCAGGGCACTGTTGATTTTGACAAATGCTACTCACACAGGAGTAAACAGTGCATTTGTTGTGGACTATTTGCAGCTACGGATTAATACACATTTGTTCTAGTGCGTATTTATGGCAGCAGGTTGGTGTACATATGTGTGATAAAGTAAAAAGGAACTACAATGCCCATGTTCATTTTAATAAAGGAACACGTCACCCAGTGTAACTGCATGACTCGATCATGTGTCTTTGGGCAACAATGGAGTTCTAAGGCACAAAGGGATAAGAGACATGGATACCAGGCTTTGTCTACACAGATGATACAGGATTTGTTGACAATAAGGGAACATGAATATCAATGTCAGCCACTCACCAGTTTTGTCAGAGTTACAGAGTAGTGTCTCTTTCTCAGCTCTGAGCCCTGGACTGGGCCCATGCTTCATCCAGGTTGCTATGGTGAACTGGTCTGTCAGATTCTGGGGTACAACCCAGTCCGGGATTTTAGCCGCCTGATGGCCGTCAAACCTGAAGATCAAGTCACTGTCCCTGCCGCTGTCAGTCACCAAGGAAGCTGTCCAGTTGGTGGCAGTGCTGGGGGCAGGGAGAAGGTCAGTGCTGCCTGAGGAGGCCCCTGGGGTCATCACCGTGGGAACAAATAAGAGGTGCGACAGAAGATGTGTCAATAACAATTAGGCCAGATATGCGGTGTATATTGGCCTAACCTTGGCTATGATTACTTATGAGTAAGGCAGATGGCAGGGCTTAATATGTAATCAATGGGCCGAGATGGATAGAGGATGTGGGTATTGATTCATTGCAAATGAAACTGACTTTCAAAAGGAAAGAGATGTGAGTCACCGTTCACAAATTCAGAGCATAGCTTGCCACTAAAATGTGCCTCTATGGAAACAGAGAGGACATATTGACCGAGTACTATGGTGACACAAAGCGAAAAGACACAGCAAGGACTTGGTTGGGAGGACAGCACGTAGTGTGAATCAGCCAATCATATGAATTGTTTACAGCTGACACTTGTTATATGATCCCAATATGTCTTGATAAAACACACCAATCATTACGGCACTGCATTGAGTCATCTTATTCCCTATCTCTCCTTCCCTTTTAAAAGCAACTCCATCATACTTTTGACACAAACCCTCAATACGTTGAGACCTGAACGATCTTTGTTTTCACTTGACAAACGTTATTTTTGCCATGTCGCTCACCTTGCCCCTGGATGTATTTGACATGCCCTTGCTGATCTATCTTTCTGTGTGACAGTGAAAAATACATTTCATGCGTTTAAACCACATTTATAAACCATTTGTAACAGCTTATGGATGGTAATAAATCAAAGTGGTATGGGAACCATGCTGTTCCGAGAAAAAATGGGCAATGTCAGATTTCACCACGTTTCCCTTGTCCAGGCAAACAATTGCAACATGCATCTGTTCATTCCTGCTAATAACACAACATTAGCACATTAACTGATGTTTTTCCCCATCTGTAAAGCTCTGTTTTTCTCCACCTCATACGCATGCCAGTGTCGACGTTCAGACTCCAGTAATTAGATTCCCTCAGTAAATAAATACGCATCGACTTCTCCAGCACCCAGCTGCAGCCTTCTCTTTGCCCGATGTCTTTGTACATTATCTCAAATTGATTGTGCTTTAAAAAAGCAATTACAATTTATTCTATTCGCTATCAGATAACGATTATGAGGTGCCTGAAAAGGACTCTTTAGCGGTAAACCATGCATGGACCGGGAGCCAGGGGAGGTAGGGAGGGGACGTTATGCATTCAGATGAGCTGGAATGGGGTTTGTGAAGGCCGTTAGTCAAAGATGATGACTCCAGCCCCCCTGCTGGCGGCCCAGTGTGGGCGGGGAGGGGAGAGCGGAAAGGCTCGGCCGCTTTGTTGCTGCTCTGGGCACCAACACGGCAGCTCGGCTGTTCATCAGTCACTGAGGAGAAAGCGTGGCCGCATCTGAGGCGGCTAATGCCCTCACTCTGTCACATCATTAGTGACACAGCTTTAAGTTGCTATTCTGGTGCCTTCATTTAGCACAGGGGTTTACCAGGGACACAAGCGGAGATAAGAGAGCAACACGGACCGGGAGCTTTCAGATGTTGGTTTAAAAAGGGCAGAGAAAGGCGCCTCAGGCCCTGTCTGACCCTGGTACTCAGACCGTGGTTTCCACTGATGCTTTTAGCAGTAGCTTACTTCTAATTCACTGCACTAACTTTCAGTCATAAGTTATCTTTGATCAACCATCCACTGTATATTCTACATATCCACACCATCCCAATAGCGACAGGTCCAACTCTTATGTGATTTACTGCTACATGCCAGAAATGCACACTCAATCTAAGCTGCTTGTCATTCCGGTAACACAAGCATGACTATGGTGTCTGTTTTTTTCTTTTGCAAAACTAACCACAGAGTTTCTGTAGAGATTTCTCAGAGTAGGTCTCCCGGTCACAGCCTTTCCCGATGTGGCTCGTCTGCAGCTCCACTGTGGTCCTCACTGACGACAGTGGCCCGCCACAGGTCTCCAGGTGCATCTTAGGAAACAGCTGCTTACTTCCTGTTCCTGGCTCATAGTCCACTCGCTTATTCCAACCTGGGAAGAGAGGGAGATGGAGTGGTAGTGTTAGGGATGGTAGAGAGGATGAATTTAACTGCAGTCTTCTGTATGGAAACACACAAGCCTGCTGCAGATTACTATCTGAAATTATATCTGATTATCACAAGTTGTTGCTTTTGTTACTGCACGTTGTTCACCTCATTTTGTTCATTTAGGCTACCATCAAAACAAGACTCCATTTCCAGTTTTTTACTGTCACTGATATTTCTGGCATCGCAACTCAATATCCTCCTGGCAGAATGTGCCCGGCTAATGAAATTGCTGCATTGTTGTTGGAGTGCAGTGCAGTACCTGCATTAGCGGCAGTAGTCATTATGCTGTCACTGTCTGTCCTGTCAGCTGTGAATTGGGTTTTCTGTCCAAGCAGGCTATTATTTTGTGCGCCGGCAATGCTTCTGCTTTTCTCTTCATTTTATTCCAGCCTCTGTGGTGTGAATTTGTGTTTGTCTGCACAGTCTCTTCCAGAGATAACAAGAGAATGAACTGCAAAATTATGTTGTCTGTTTAGTGTTTATATGAGTTTTGTTTACAGTGAGCCGATCTCACTCATTATCTCAGTTTCAAACAGCGCACTCGGCATATCCATAAATGCTGCCAAGACAGATTTCCAACATTTGCACAGTCAGATGCCTGTCAGTCTGATTACCTTCTTCTGTCATACAGCGGCATCATTGCACCATCACTGTATGAAACGTTCTTTAACAGCTAACTATACCACCTCAAAATTCTATCTATCTATCTATCTATCTATCTATCTATCTATCTATCTATCTATCTATCTATCTATCTATCTATCTATCTATCTATCTATCTATCTATCTATCTATCTATCTATCTATCTATCTATCATTGGAGCTGGAGGTATAAGCATGAAGCTGAGATGACACTAGAGAAGAAAAAAGGGAGCAGCTCTTTGTTGCTCACCAGCCTGTTAAATCTGCCATGTTCGCTTCCTCACACACTCACCACCTCATGCTCAAACACATACACACACTGCATCTGTTTTGTAGCTGATTTACCTCCTCCAGTCTGTGAGTGCTGTGGGCTGCTGCAGCGCTGTTACTATGGAATTGTCAGTGGCTGTGATGAGAATAGGCAGAAAAAATGGTGCACACTGAACGAGAACAAAGACTTGTGCATGAACGCAAAAAAAAGGACACAAACACAAAGGGCTGTGCTGATTTATGCGTTTTTCTGTAACCCACATTTTTCTTTTGCAGACAATTACTGTACATACTGTATACATAGCTATGTCCTCCCACCTGTTGATTGGCCCTAATTATATCACCATATTCTGTAGTCCCCTTTGTGGCTTTAACGCTCATAGCTAGTAAGGTTCCACCAGCTGATGCTTCAAGCGATTGGCCCAGGTTTTTAGAACCATAGGCAATATAATATATAAGAACCATACTCAAAGCTTACAATGATAGCAGACAAACAGCAATCTTTATTTGTATGACGGCAAAGGAGATCTGTGTGAAGAGCAATAAAACAAAAAAATCCAGTTTACTTTCACAGCAGAAGTTCATCATTATTCTTCCACTGGCCATTGCTAGAGACCTAGATACATTTAATTCCATTTGAGCTGAATAAACAGCATCTTCTTCCTGTTTTCTACCATTAAAGGAATAGTCTGACGTTACTGGATCTCTGGCCAAAAGTAAGATGAGAAGATTGATATCACTTTCATCTGTATGTTTGATATATAGCTGGAGCGAGGAGATGGTTAGCTTAGATAAGCATAAAGACTGGAAACAGGGGGAAAGAGCTTTTTTTGCAGCCTACTATAACATTACAGTAATGTTATTTATTGCAGGGTAATGATACTGTATAGCAAGAATTCCCTACAAAATATAACGAGACTAAGATATATAGGATATAGGATGTATTGATCTTCTAATATAACACTCAGATCAAATCAGATGTATTGCATTTAATGTAAAAGGCGGTGTAGATGCCAAAAGAAAGCATTCTCACTAATAATCTTCTATTACAATAACTGATGTAATGTCTCAAAATGAACACAGCAATGAATAGTTGATAAAAAGGGCTACAGTCACCTTCAAATCAAGTGGGTTATGTGTTTGCTGAATCTGTTTTCTAGTCTTTGTTTTTGCTGTGCCAAGCTGAGTAAAGGAATGACGCTGCACCTTTCAGATTCAGGTTGGAGAGAGGGCGTAGCAGGTGCTCTGGTAATAACATACTCCATCGACAACTGGGAGTCAAATGACCTGTCGAGGACTTGGCTTTAACACTGCCTAGCTGGCTCCACATCCAAAGAGGGGAGGGGAGAACAGCCTGGTTAAGGATGCACAGAAAGGAGTGAGGAAATGTGGAAGGATAACTGAGGGGTAATGGGTGGAGGATGTAGTGTGCATATAGGGATAGCTGTGAGGGAAACCTTGGGCTGAGCTTGTAAGTGGGTGATTAAGGTTTATGGGTTAGAGAGCATTTGAGGGATAGTGAAAGGTGATGACTCTGAGGTGGTTTCACTCTCAACACCTCTTAATAGTTTTTAATCTCATGGAGTGAACACCTGTAGTCTATTTGTGTAGAGGGGGCAGTGACCAGCACTAATCCGATACCTTCAGATATATGGATACATAGAGAAAACTGTTTCCAGCCAGGGCACGTAATTTAAATTTATACTCCAACTGAGCAGCTGTCATTGCCAGTTTGAAGAAGAAAGAGTGAGCCTATCATACCATTTACTCACATTTTTCCACTCGCTTTTAGCTATGCTAGCTGTGTTGCTCTATGGAATGCATGTTCCTCAGAAGACGTATCCTAATGACTTTTTCTGTCCATGATTTATGATCAAATAACTGCAAAACTAATGACATTCTTATCAGCCTCAGCTGTAGCCTACTTTATGTTTAGTGCTAAGTAAAATATGCTAGCAAGCTCACACGTTCAACTAAGATGGTGACCTCAGTAGACATTAGCTGCTAAAAATACAGTAAGTATGTCAAAATTCTATTTGTGAGAATGTTAGCATGCTCAGATTGGCATTTAAATGGTAAATAATAAACGGTACAATGTACTTGTACAATGCATGGAATGGCGCCGGCGACAACAGCAGCCTGTCATGGCAGCTCCTATCATTGTTGTAGTGTTCGAGTGTTTTCAGTGTGTTTTTTGCTATTTTTAACTGTTTTCTTACTTTCTTACTATTTTGTTCACGTCGCCTAAATACTTTTTGGGCATTTTTGAGCACTTTTTATTTTTTGTTTGCACGGGTCTCCATGGCGACGGCGAGTCGCATTGTTTACACCTGCGACCAGATGATCGCCCTGAGGTACCCTGGCATCCTGACTGGAGAGGGACCCTCCATACCGGAGGAGCTGAGGAGGTGAGGCTGCAGAGCGGGGGTTAAACGGAGGATGAAGAAGAGGAGGTTTAAACCCTACAAACGTGGCTACACGAGCAGATACCGGACTCCAACGTCACCATTCCCGGCTCCCAGACGGTTCGAGCCGACAGGGACACCACTGCGACCGGCATGAAGAAAGGAGGGGGACTGTCCGTGCTCATAAACAACAGGTGGTGTAACGCCGGGCACGTCTGTGTGGAAGAGCATCTGCAGCCCGGACATCGAGCTCGTCCCCGTCGGACTTCGTCCATATTATCTGCCACGGTGGCTTTCCAGTGTTATCATCATCCCTGTCCATATTCCTCACAGTGGTCTTCATCATCACCATCACTGTTTACATTTATGATGTCTTATTTATTCTCCTGTACAGCACTTTGGTCAACTTTGGTTGTTTTTAAAGTGCTTAACAAATAAAGTTGGATTGGATTGTATAATGCCTTTCTAGTCTTCTGACCACTCAAAACGCTTTTACACTACATGCCAGATTTGCCCTTTCACACACATTCACACAGCGATGCACAGCATCGGGAGCAATTTGGAGTTCAGTATCTTGTTCAAGGATACTTCGACATGTGGCAGGAGACTACCCACCCTGCCTCTGCACCACAGCCGCCCCTTACAACCTCACAAAGAGCGGCTATAGACAATATGCAGAGTAACTCCCTAACCACTATGCAGGGTTTCCTGCAGCACTTTGCAGTGCACACACAACTACCGCCTTGTCTACGTTGTCCCAAAAAAAGAAAAGTATATCCGCCGTGTTACTCTATCCTGTTTTCTCCCTTTCATTCCAAACCGCGTTGCGTTTACATGAGGTTGTCTTATAGCTATACGTTTGATGATTGCACTAGAAATTCACTCGCATTGCACACAGCCAAATGGACAGAAAGATGCAACCAAAAATTGCGGGCTTCTTCGTACGATGAAGCAGGCCTACCTCACCATCCGCTCCACCCAAAACTCCAAAATCCTCAGGAGGTTCACATACTTTCAAGCAGTTCTGTATGTGGCTGCTTTCATCACCAACCAGCTAACCCCTTCCCCGCCTCTCCTATAAAAGCTCTCCAAACTGTGGCCACAGCCGTTTTGATATTCACCGGAGACTCGGCTTAGCTAACATTACAACACAAGTAACCTACCACACAGAAACTTTTACAAACGGCTGTGAATTTGCTTCTAGTGACAAAGCTCCAGCGGACTCTCTTTGTTCCAGTACACAGAGTCTGACAGCAGCTGTTCATGGCTGGTTAGCTCGGTTAGATCTGATTACCGGGAGCTGTATTCTTGCTACACTAAGCGGTGGTCAGTCTTTCACTCTGGCCAGTGTTACCTCCCTTGTCACACACTGTGCCAATTACACACAAAGGTTTACTGTAAAACACTAGGTGTTGGGCTCATGAGTGACCCCACTGTGACAGAAGCAGATGATGAATGTAAACAGCGGGTGTGAAGTGCACCGCCCTCAAATATAATGAGGAATGGGCCGGCTGGTAGGGGGTGAGTTACAAGGTGCAGCATATCATGAAAACAAATCAGAAGACCGAATACAGTAGCAAATGTTCTTTCACACCAAAAGACACATTTCTTTTTGAGACACGACTTCCTTCCATGGTAAAACCTGAGGTAGGGGATGTTGAAACAGTGTGGAAGCAGAAATATGAGCTGTTAAGAAAAAGAAAAGAAAATGGAAAAAGATATACTCTCAACACGAAGCAAAACAGTTTACTCTTCATTTATAGCTTATGTTACGATAAGACTCATACAAATGGCCTCATATCACTGATAGATATCTGGCTGTGGCATTTATCTTTAATAATGGGAAACACTGCAACAATAAAATTGAAAAAGGTTATTTGCCAAAAACCCACTGGACTGTACTGAAGTGTGTTTACAGGGACAAAACAAAGAAACACATCTATGTCTTGAATCTGTGCCCCAAATTTTTGATAACGGCACCTTTCGTCAATGTTTTGATTTCTGGAAGATAAAAAACAATACCACCTTTATCACCATCCTTCTTCCTGCCATAGTTTTTAAGCACTGATGCGCTCCTCTCACAGGGGCTTGTAAATGAATTTAATACCAATGAATAACACGTTCTCTTGCTGTACAATGTTGATATTCTGGCACCCCTACCGTGAAACTTTCTGTTATGTAAGTGAGGCATTTATTTCCTTTCTTTTTCCTTTTTTAGCCAACAGTATATAACGTAGTTATCAGTAGCTTCACCTCCACCAGCTACACAACCTGAATGCTATTAACACATTATTAAATCTGTAATGATAATCCAGTAATACAACAAGACTGTCTACCCAAGAAGAATGACAGCATTTGTTTCAGCAAATGCCCCAAAACGACAAATGTTTAAGTTCAAGTGACAAAGACCTCTAGCAGCTGTAGTAATGATGGGAACAAAGGAAGTCGGAGGAAGTCAGGTTGGATGCCAAAACATCAACATAGACTAAAACAGACCGCTGTTCATTTCCGTATTCATCCAACAGTCCTAAGCTTAACCAAATAGTTGTTACTGTAACCAGAACGACAAGTCCTCTAACCTTAATGTATTATGTCATTTTAAGTCAAGTCATGACCTTTCCTTCTGAGAAGGGACCAAAACAAACTAAAACTACTCCTTATTGATACTTTAAGTACATTCAATTATTTATTGCAACAGAGTCAGTGTAGTATTGCTGGTTTTACTGAAGTAAAATATCTGGATGATTACTCTGCCACTGAATTCTCATTTAATTAATTTGAAGGAGTACATTTTCCTCTTAAGTAGCACAGATAATGTGTTGCTGATTATTTTCCTACTACATAATGTGTTATTTGACACTACTGTGAGCATGGTCAAAATATCATGATGATATCCTGTGATTTCCAGCCCTATTCAACATGTCTACACACGTTTGAAGCTTTATATTTGAGTCAACTGAAAGAATCCCATATGTTTTGCATTGCTGTTCTTGCAAATGTCTGTACTTAGCCATCATAAAAGAGTCTATTTCAAGGTCTGAGATCATGTATGAGGCAGTGGTTCCTGTAATCTTGCAGAGCCACTAGAGCTACATTTGTGTCCCTGCTAAATAATTTAGTCCTATTTAAGAGTCTCAGTAGGACACTGCTGCTGCTGCTGCGGATGCTTTCACTCGCAGGTGCTGCATGAGTTCCCAAATACACTAACAGTACAAATGGAGTAAAGACATTTACACATATAGACATACATTCAAAAATCACACAGTAAGAACTGGCACGATGTAATTTGGATGCCTATATACAGACAGACAAAACTACATTCAGTACAGACATATTCACATATAGGCTGGCCACCAATGCACAGGCACAATAACACACACACTTGCACTAAAGCTCAGCTGTCTCAAAAGCAGTGTGGGTTTACTAGGAAGCTATTTGGTCTCTATTGAGTTGTGTGCTTTCCTGCAGTACATTGAACAGAACTCACACAGCGAACCCAAGAGTTTCATTCTTTGTGAATATGAGAGGAAGACGAGAGGCAGCAGAAGAAGAAAAGCAGACATGAAAACAACCATGTGGAGCTGGTTCACCAGTGCAGAAGTAAAAACTCCTCATGTTCGCTGTGATCATTAAAAAAAAGCCAGCAACCCCAGCTTTTATGTGTGCAAGTGAGCAGGTTTAGTAGATTTCACATGACAAGATGAAATTCCTAAATGTGCTATTGTCAACAGAATCACGATTTAAATTAATGATCATCAGCTTTCTCTACAGTATATATTGTGGACATGGTGCTACAAGCTATTATGACCATACTGTACAGTATACAGCATGGTCATCATTGTTGTTTGTCACCTGGTTTGCCTCTTGTCAAGGTGCTTTTAAAACTATGGGAGTGCAGATGGAACCCATGCATCCCTCAGGCAGCTGTATCATGGCTACTGTGTATTCAATGGAAGGGGAAAGGCCTTAAAACCTAAGTATTGATGGCATTACTGGCCAGAGTCAGCCCTCACAGTAACCAAGGATAAACTATGCCTTAATTACATTTCACTTTGGATTTGGATGTCAATTTAAACATACATAGATGTGTCATGTCAAATGAAAAAAAAGCACAGTAAAAGCACTGTATTTAACAGCATTAATGAGGGCTCCATTTCACTTAGAGGAGGTTCTGGCATTATGTCTTAATACATTTTCATTTCACCTGTGCTTTTCCTGCTTTGACAAGTCAAAATGTCTGGTGTGAAACACAATTTGACTTCGTCATAGTGGAAAAGGCAAATTAACTACTATAAAAGTTATTGATGGATTCCACTGAGGCCATAACAATGAGTCAGCATGCATAACACCAGGTCTCTGAACTGGAAACGCTAGAAAACAATAGTTAATAGTACATGTTCTAAAGCAAGCAGATGTGTGCATTCACTATATTAAGCTCACTTCATTGATCAGTTCAGCGTGGCTATTTAAAGTAGTATGAAAATATAAAGGCGTTAGTATGCTTCAAACAAACTGCTTGTCAGATCGTCAAACAGCATTTGCCACACACACAGACACGCACTTTTCTTTTTTAAGCTGCGTTGTAACTTGTAACTTTCTGAACCCCATAATACAACAAGCACGGCCACTTCCTGCAGCGACTGGACAGGTTTGTGGAGGTGAAAAGTTATGCAAGATGTGAACTAGCCTCCTTTTGTCTCTCTAACCAGTTTTAAACAAAAGCATGTTCTTGTTATAATTCATAATTCATTTTTCTCATTTAACCCCTGCGGATCCTTGAGCTCTTATCCCGTATTATTTGTTATGTATTGTTTTGTTATATTTTGTAACTGCCGTGCACTCAGCATGAATCTTTGCTGCCTACTTGGCCAGGTCACCTATAAAAGATAGCCGTTATCTCTACTGGATTTTTACCTGGTAGAATAAAAGATAAAAATCCTAAAAAAAAAAAACCCTTCTATCTCAAGCTCTTTTATTTATTTTTTTATTTTTTTATTCTTCACTCAACTACTTCTAAGGAGAATACATGCCTAGTCTATTTTTGACTGAAGCTGCTTCAAAGAGCAGATTGAGCTGTCAGGAAGTCAGACACAGTAATGGCATAGGGCGTCCTGTGAATTTTCAAAATAAAACACCCTGTGCAGACTCCACATCTCAAAAACAGTTAAAAATAATCCATTTATTCATACATAGAAACACAAAAATAAAGGAAATATGACCAAATCAATAAAATAGTCCATGAAATCGGGTTGGGAAAATGCTCAATCAATCAATCAATCAATCAATAAACACAACATATGATGATTTTTAAAGTTTTTGTCATTGGCTATTCATTGGCCTGCAGTGAGACAGACTATTTTGTCTTCCTGTTAGATTATGAGAGATTTACCAACACATGGATGTGATGCTGACACAAAGATGATCTCTCAGGTGTTCTGTGTTTGTATGCAGAAACTCAGACACACACACACAGTGTATGTGCAGGGGATATGCCTACATACACTACTGCCTCTGTACAGACATATAGCTGAGGTAAGTTTTCACCATCCTCCTGAAAACGAAGAGTGTGAAAAGCAGAGAGTGAGAGATGGTGAGGAAGGGAAGATGGATAGAGGTGCTTAAGAAAATGATGCATCATCACACTTTCACGCTGTTCGCCGTCTCTAGAGGGTGTGGAAGTGTGTGTGTGTGTGTCATCAGTAAGTATGCACATGCTTTGATATGTGTATGTAGATGTGTGGACGTGTAGGATGACGGTTATGTGTAGATTGTGTGTGTGCATGTAAAAATGCTGACACCACGTTCAAGTAGTCGGGGGGGAGCGTCATTACTCGTCCCAGCCATCAGTGAGAGAGCCAATTTTCATTTAAAAGAGCACTCTGCTCCTCTTTTCCTTCCTTGCCTTCCCTTTTTCTCTCCACCTGTCCTTCTCCTTCCCCCTCCTCTTAAATGAGTGCCATCTTTCTGATTTCTCCTTCTCCTTTCTCCTTCTTCTTTCTCCATACTTTTTTCCCTCTTTCCGCACAATGCCCCAAAAGCATTAATTTTAATCCTTTTGTGTACACTCTTTGTGTTCCATACAAGAGACTTTACTCTTTTTTTTGTTCTTGAGTGCATGGAGAGCTCTTACTTGTTTCGTTGCAACAGATAAATGTAGGGCTTGTAAAGGTTGTGGCTGAGAAAAAAACTGAAAAACAAGACAAAAGGCAGAATGATAAAATGGATGGGAATGAAATCTTTTTTCCCTCCTGAAGGTTCCTTGATGGGAGCGTGATCTCGCGCATCTAGAAAGTTGCTGAGATGTTCTTTGAATAGACACTGGGACATTCGGCAGGTGGCCAGCAACACGACTCTGAATGAATGCTAATGTTGCTCTATAATATTCCCTAACAAGTTTGTCCCAGGTTATATATACACAACAGGGGTGGATGGACACATGCATAAGTTTCTTTTGCCAATTTGAAGATGGTTAAAATGTGCACTGCATTTGGATGGAATCCTGGCTAGTGTCACATAAGCTTGTATACTAATTCTCAAGAGGTTTTGTGTGTGTGGTGTGTTCACACAAACAGCAGCAACAACATTCAAAAGTTTCAGTTGCCCAATGGTGCACATATCATGCATGATTTCCTGGTGGTATAAAACTTGAGCAAAAAAGTGTACTAGATTAATATAATAATAAATAATATAGTACACACTCTGAATAGTTTGGAATTGGGACAAAGTCAAAAGGTCACGTTAGAAGATGATGAGCTCAAAGGAGAGTAAAGAAATATTTTAATCAAAAATATTTAAAAGAGGTCCTAACTAAGTATTTCATATCTATGAAAATATAATACAGTAACAGTTGTGGCCAAATGGCTTGGGTGTGGGCTCCTTCTTATTGTACTTCCAAGCCAATATGCTATATAAGTTGTTAAAAATGTATCTTTTTAAAACAAGTTTGAAAACAATATTAAAATAATTTGTCATCTCTACATTTTGAATGTCACAGAATAATTTTGAGATCTGCCTATGCAGCAGAAAATCACACATCTGCTCCGTACAGTCTCTAATAGGATCATTTCTAATGAAATCTAATGAAATTTCTAATTCTGCTGGATTATGTGGGAACCCTCCTAAAAGACTCATGTCTAGTGTGTCTCTAATGCTTTTGCCCCCTTTGAGGATTGAGTGAAAATGACAATTTAATCCTGGGTGTTTAGAGTGGACATACTGAATCAGTAAAAAAAAAGTGCTTTCAGAATCTCCCCACCTTCTCCTTTCTTCACCTTTTATTTTTCATCCTGCTCATGACGGCAGCAAACTAAAGCAGACTACTCGAGACATCCCACGTCCTCTATCTCCTCAAAGGGGATCCAGAGGGAATCCGAGTCTGGTTAGGATATACTCTGTGATCCCCGCACCATGTCTGCCGCAGGGTCTCCTCTCCCCATGTTGCTCTTTGCTAAGCTCATAGCTATAGGTGAGGGTCAAAACATAACTGTAGATCGATCGACTGGTAAACTGACATCACAGGCGCCCACTATATGTCTACATGGTTGCATCACCAGCCTGATGAAACCCTGATGCTTAAGGTCCCTCCCTTGGGCGAAAGCTCTACCCCAGATGTAAAAAGGTATCTTTTATCTTTTCCTTAACTCTTGTGCCTTTTTTGTCTCCCATTCAGTCACTCCCTGCTGCTTTATCCCTCTCACATCTCCCTCTCTTACTCCATTTTCCTCTCTTTGTCTTTGTAATTGTGATAGCTCAATGTCGCCTTGACACTGAAGTGGCACTATAAAGGAAACTCCAATCTCAACAGGCAGCCAGACAAGGACTGAGGGAGTGTAATCACTCTAACATAGGTGTGTGTGAGTGTGTTGGTATGCACCGTGTGCTAGTGTCTATGCTTTGTCCATTGCATGTTTGAGTAAGCATGTGTTTGGTGCATACACCCGTGTGAACAGGTATCTACAGTTTGTGAGAAGGTGTGTGTGAATGTTATCTTTCTCCATCCCTCTCCTACACCCCTACCCTGCAGATGTGCCCAAACACACATACATTTTCTTATTATCCAGCCATTGCTCTTCTCTGACACAATAAGGTGCACCCGGGGTGTCAGGCCACTCTCTGTCTTTTTACCCCTGCTACCATTCATCCATCCCTCCTGCCTGAGGCCAGGGAGGAGGCTAGGGAGGGTTAACATGAGTTGATCCCAGTGACAGTGCGTGTGTGTTTTATGGTGTAATGCAATAACAGTGAAAGGTGGAGTAAAAGGAGAGTCTAGTGACTGTGATTTACACTGGAGACTACTGGATTCCTACTTCAAACTAGTAAGTGGATCAGAGAAGAAAGACGAGGGGAGAGAATGAAAGAAACATGACGGTAAACTGATAAGTCAGGTGGCAAGATGAGAGGAACTTATACAAGGAAAGGGGAAAGTAAGAAATAAGCACGGCAACAAAAGAGAGAAGAAAGACAGAGAACAAAGTGAGAAAGAATTCAGGACACAGACACACCGGCAAAAGGCAAAAAGGAAGCAATGAAAGTAATAAGGGGAAACAAGCTAATACCAGAGAGGGGATGAAAAGTGCAAAAGCAGCAGCCAGACAGCCTCGGTCTGAGATTAGAGAGGAAGCAAGAAAGGAGTAGGAGGTTAGAGGAAATGGGAAAGGGAAGTGCCGAGCCATTTATTTTCCTTCTTCCCCCCTTTAATTCATCCTCTTCCTACTCTTATCAGAGATCAGGACCATTGGCTTCCACACACACACACACACACACACACACACACACACACACACACACACACACACACACACACACACACACTCGAATGGCTTACTGGAAAGTCGAGCAGCAAATGCAAGGGAGAAAATGCTGTTGATATCAGATGCCATACCTGAGGTTGGCTCTCAACATTCCACTTACTTTACTGATAACACACTGTCCTACTCTCTGACACCCTCTTAACAAAATGTAATTAGATCATATTTGAAAAGCTTCATTGGTTTCCAAGTGCTGTTTCGAGGTTTGCTAAACTTTTTAACCTTTAAAACAAGACGACTTATCTCCCAAAAGAAGAAATAACACAATCTTCCTACTACAGATGAAAAGTTGAAATCCTAAGCAATAAAACACACACTTGATCAGTTCAGTACACTCAGGGATTTAGCTGCTATGGCCTTGTTTGGTCTGAAATAACTAGTAGCAAACTTTAGATAGATATTACCTTATGATGCCTATTACCGAGTCAGTTTGCTGACTTTATGATTCTTCTGTACCTGTATTGTGTGTGTTAGGATTGAATGCAAAGTGGAATCCTGCTAAAACTGAAGAAGTTGAAGAAGCTGTTGTGTTAGGATACACTGCGGGGGTTTGGACTTTAGCCCTATTAAATAATACTAATAGTATATTATTGGACATTCGGATAAAATTAGCTGTTTATAGTTTATACTGCCCACGTGTAAGAGTAAATCACAACACCCATGTCTCTCCATGTACGACTCTGCATCTTAATCCTTACTTCAAAGTTGTTCGCCTTTATTAAGACTGAGGTTCCTCGCTGTGCATTCAGCATTTTCAGGGGCAACCCTCTTTTAAATCTTCCTGACTCCGACTCTGGGATATAATCTCCCTTTTAAAAATTCATCATGATGACATTATTACGGCCGTCGCTGTAGAGTTTTAGTGAGTGATGGCCTGGTTTCTGTCCTATCCAATAAAAACATTCATTGTACAGCTTTACCTTACAATATAGAGTATCCACTTTCATTTAGAGGAAAATAGATATAGTTGTATTTGAAAAAAAAAAAAACCTCTGTCCAAACGAGTAGAACTGACGTGTGGTACATGCATTTTTAATAGCCAGTCACATTTCCTACACTGCATGTTCCAAAAATAAAATATACTTTTTTTTATTCAGCTCTCCTTACTCTACAAATGCATCTCCAGGATAATCAGTGAACTCTATTTCAATTAATTTTTCTTCATTTAAACATTGTAGAGAACTAGAGACAAACAAATACATAAAGTTTTTATACAACAGCTTTCCATGTATTGTTCTGTAAAGCCTACATGTTGTTACTTACACACGGGCAGAAATATTCATGGCAAGAGGGTGGCATGGAGACTTTAACGGGTGGCAGAAATACATGCTGAGTATATCGCACACAATAATATATTTGCTTGAAAAGGAAATTAAGGGGGGTTCATTTTAACTGAAAAATATTACATTATTGTGGCAAATTAGTAAAGCATTGAATGGAAATATCGAAAGGTGACATTAGACATCTATAATTTGTTTTATTTCTAAATCTTCAGATATGCTTTTTTACATTGAAGTATAAAATGTGGCCATAACATATCATTATATTTATTTCCGCTTTGTAACATATTATTTTTGAAAAATAGCATTTCACATCAAGCTGGGGTGGCCAGGCATTTTTATTGCTTTCATGCCACATCTCTAGATCTACCCTTGCTTACACATATTATATATTGATTTAACTGTTCCTACTGTTGAATAATTCCTCATTAGATACCATACAACACTGCTGTTGTCAAAGGGGATACAATATCCAATGCCACTTCTTTCCAAAACAAGTGTCTACAATAATCTTCTAATAATGATGTCTTCTATGGGCCTCATTAAAAAGTTACACTTTGTATTGCTCTAATTATTCCCTGTTAGTTCAGAACTGCAGTTTGAGGTTTATACTAATTGCCTTGACTGACAATATGTATGGGGTCAGTTTTGATTCAGAGTGAAACAGCATGCTACAGTATGTGCACCACCACACACAAGCATGTGGGCACACACAAGGCTCAGAGCCATGCTCAAAACACAAAGGATGGATATGAATATGCAGATTTAGTTTTTCATCGGTGTGGCAATCTGTCACTCATGGCTTGCACTAAGCCATTTGCATCAGTGCAGATGGGTTTGTACATACTGTGTGTGTGTGTGTGTGTGTGTGTGTGTGTGTGTGTGTGTGTGTGTGTGTGTGTGTGTGTGTGTGTGTGTGTGATGGCACCACCTGTCATAGAGGATATACATGACAGAAATGGATCTGGCTCATATTTTATAGGTTAGGAGAGCACATTGAGGTTTAATGGGACATTGAGTAAAATATTTACAACCCTGTAGCACAATGATGCTAGAGCTCCTGATCAGCACATTTCTGATTTTGATTTTGTGTCTGGATACAACAAAAAATTATAACATATGCAAATACAACTAGGTCACGCTGTTTCCTGATCCTGAATGCCATTTTAATAACCTGTGTTTAACGTTTAGAGGTTAATAAATTCAGTTGATGTCAATGTAAAAAATGATGTTCCATGGCTATTTTTACATTCAAACTCTCTCCAAGGAAACAAGAAAACAGCAAGACTTAGCTTTTGTTTGACAGGTCTGTTTGTTTTCTCAAACTAGTTAGTCTCAGGGCTGTGGGCTGTGAGATTGACCATATAAAGCTTTGTTTCAAACTGTGTATTGTGCTGTTAGAAACAAACTGTACACCAAATAAAACTGATAACCATCCTATTGAATGAAGAGAGGAGGCTGTACAGCGGCCTGTTTACTCTCTCACTTATCTTCCCTTCTGTCTACTCATTCCATTATTAGTTTTTCTTGTGTGTGTGTGTGTGTGTGTGTGTGTGTGTGTGTGTGTGTGTGTGTGTGTGTGTGTGTCCATGTGTATGTGTTTCTGTGTGGGCAGCAGGAAGGAAGGAGATGAAGAGACAAGATAGGAGATGGGCCATAATAGTTTGAAAAGTTTTTGATTATTTTGGACTAGCAAGAAAAAACTGTGAGACCTGTTTTCATCCTTCCTCCATTGTTGGCTTCAATTTTGTGGTCATCTTAAAGCCAGGGTGTAGTGTCCATGTTTTCAATTGGAAATTACATCTAACTGGCATCAAAGCAGTGGAAAATGCAGCCACGAAGGCGACAGAGGGGAGGAGGAGATGCAAGGTGTGTCCATTAGAAGGGTTGTGACTGTAGTATGGTCGTATAATAAGCTAGTGTCGAAACTGGAAAAAAAAAGCTTGCTGCACACACGTATAGATACCCGTTTGTGCGTGTGTGCATGTGTGAACAGGCACTACCTGTCAGTAAAAGGAGTTTCAACAAGCCACGAGAGACACACAGCTGAGCCCTGCCGTCCAGAGCCAAAGACCATAGCTAAGTTGAACAGACAGATTACTGTTTTGTACCGGAAAGAAGCACATCTTTTTTGCGTGTGTCTTTGACATTCCCACAGTAGCCTCCCTTTAATACAACAACCACTAGCCCTATTAAATATCCCCTGATCTGTGGCCATGGCATTTACTTCTCCCTCTCCATCCTTCCCTTCATCCCCTCTGCCAAACAACGCTCATAGGGACGACTGCCCTTTCATCAAGGGAGAGTGCATCTGTGCTAATGTGTATTTATGTGTATCTTCTTGCCATAATCGAGTGCTGAATATCCTAATTTGAAAAATGCACACACAAAAAAAATATTGCAAACAGGCTTCAAAGACAGGATTATTGCTAAGAGCCTTGAGAGGGAGTTAATGTCACTCTGTACACCCACGACAGCCCTGGCTGCCGGTTTGTGTGTGAATGCACAGCACACATTTGTGTGCAGACATTAAACTTGTACATACTCTCACAGTAAATGCATAAGTAGCATATGTAGCATCTCAAAAGAGCATTCTTGGTTTGGTTTGAAAATGCATGTAAAGGATATAAGTGTATGTATGTATGTATGTAACTGTGTGTCTACAACTATGTGCAGATTTATTTTATTTTACTCTCTTGTGTGTCTGTAGTTTCTGAATGCTTTCATTGTACATCAAGAAATCTGAGATTCCACTTGCCATCATCCTTGTGTGTAACTTTGCCCCTTGGCATTAAGCACAAAACACACTACACAGCATGCTGCCAAGTGCTGCCACAGTGACTTTGTACTTACATGTACTCATTTTGAATTTCAGAACAAAGGGTAAAACTTTTACCGATTTTTCTTTCATTCTGCCTTCCCCCTTTGTTGTTTGATTTGACCTTACCTCATAAAATCAGTCCCCAGTCTGGTAGAGTTGTTGCTGCACTGTAAAAAAGTACCCAATTTAAGAAATTATTTAGACTAGTCAGTACTAATGTTTCAGGATGTTCCCTGAATCATTTATTTTCTTGATGCAAAATGAATTTATTTGGGTTTTTCCATCTTGCTTTAAGATCCTGCCCTCATGCTTGAACATTTCTGACTCAGATCAGAAACATGTAAATTCATCCAAAACCACAGGCATGTGTTGCCACTTGTTTTGAGAAAACACAGATTGGAAGATGGAATATGAGCCAAACAACTTAACAGTTTTTTGCAGGGTTCAGTGGCTGCCACTGAGCTGCTGCCAGGGTCCTCATTTACCGCTGTTTATCACCAGCCCGCTAACATCACGTCCCGTGAGACGATAAATGGCTGGACTCCAAAGAAATCCAGCACATGAATCACCTTGTTAATGACAGAACAACACCGATTGCACATGGTCACATGAAGCTGCATGCTGCGTGCGTTCGTCCTCCATCACATATGCCGCTGCCCTCTCTGACAAGTGTAAATTGCGTCTGCAGTTATCTCGAGCACTGTTTTTGTGTTGTTGTTGTAGTGCTCACGGCAGACACTTGCCTTTGCATTACTGGGGGCCTTGTTAAGGCTGCCATGACTGCTTTCTGATGTGCTAAGAGCCTTGTTGGCTGTGTCATGGTGCTCTTAGTAAAGTGCTGTTGATCACACCAGCTAAACTTGACAGGCCAATTCCTCTGGGAGGGAAAGAAGGAGAAAAAGCGTCGGGAAAGGAAAAGAGAGAAACAAGAGAGAGCTAAAGAGACGGAGACATATAGAAAGGCAGGTAGAGAGAGAGAGAGAGGAGAAACCCAAACACTATGATAAGCACAAATGGAGAAAAATGAAGTGTGCAGACTACAGCAAGTGCCGCACATTCAGAGGTAAGTAGGAACACACGCACTGACGTAATGGCATGCAAATAATCACATCTGTGTTTCTGTGAGCATAAAAAGAAAACACACAGCTCCATCATTGTGCACATTCTGTACAATACAGCCAGGCTTGCACGCTGACACACGTAAAAACTTTGGTAATCCCACACAAATAATTGCACCTGCGTTTCTGGAAGTCTAAACACTGCAGACCCGACTAAAATCAGTGCATACGTGTTTATGAGATGAAGGCCCACCTTGCCAGCCAGGTTTGCAGACAGGCTTGACGTCAATGCGGACAGGGACACTGTGCAAGGCCCTCTTCTGGCCGCAGTCCCAGGCCGTCACCTGGATCTCGTACTGCTGCTGGCGGTCGTAGCTCAGCTTCTCTGTGTTCCGGATGTTACCTTGTGTGGAGAAAAGAGTCGCTCAAAGTCAAATTTAACCCAAAGTGGCTTTTTAAAGCAATCTCATTATAATGTGTCATGGAGTAAATTAACTTCCCTTATCGTGTCTCATGATGAACTCATTTTGCGCTGAGCTGTTTGGCACACTGACAGCCACAGATTGCAGTGTTTGAAGTTTTAAAACTCCAAAAGTTAAAATCAGCTAACATGACATCAATAAACAAACTAGTCTTCTTATTGTGTGGTTGGGGTAGGAGTGGTGGTGTCATTGATGTGTCAAAGAGGGACTAAACGGTGCTTTTTATTTATTTATTTATTAGTCTTTTACCAGGAATATTCCCATAGAGATTCAAAATCTCTTTTTGAGTTTCAATGGCCGTCTCCCTCCCTCTCTGTCTTTCTAACTACAAATACATAGAACTACTTGAAGCAAATGAAATGCATCATTAAAGATTAAACTTAAGTCAATTGGAAATACATACAGTACAAGGGAATGTGATGCTCCAGAGAGGCCAGCCCACACGCACACTAACACACACAGACACACACAATCGCACCAGATAGAATGACAGCAAATCATCTCTGCCAGCTGTAATCTTGTTTACGTTGGCCACAAGGACCTAATCAGCTCACTGACAAGAAAAAAAGAATAACACCAGAAACTATGATTTCTGCAACTGAATTCCATTGAGCCACTGAAGGAAGACACGGAATATTTTATCCATCAGTCCGAATTATTCATCAAAACAACAAAATTACACTCTTCAGAGCCCACTTTGTTTAATAGTTCATTAGGTACATTGAACACACTACTTTATATAATCACTAACTGCATTAAATACATGAATAAATAATCTGCCTTCATGGCCAACTCTAGATTCAGTTAAAGCGGCACTATATGTACATATGAATTAGGCATCAGAGGATGAAGATGTAGTTGGTCAACTGGAACAAAGAATGTTTTATAATTATTCTACAACTAATCTATATATCATTTATTCACCTGTCAAACCAGGCCCATCAATTTGGTGAATTTCAACATTAAGCTTTAATATGTCATCTGATGTAGCGCTGAGTTTAAAATCTCTTTTCCTTCAGTCTGGATTAAAGTTGTTACTTTCTCTTGTTAACTTTCTTCACAGACGTTTATGTACAGTGGAATAAGTGAAGTGGTTCGGGAACTTCATATAAAATGTATAAAGTACAATGTTTTTGTGAAACATTTTATTCTGTAATAAATACCACAAACCCAGATCTGTAACTGAGGGATAGTCTGGAGATTCTCAGTCATCAGAGATTTGGAGACTGACTTTATTGAGTCATAAAACGGCTGTGTGAGCTTTTACAACTAAATGAGCTTTATTTTACTGTAGTCGTAAGCGTTGTGCAACAGTTATGTTTCCATATTCACAGCTACTCTCAACTTTCAAATGTATTCTTAATGGAGCTTTACTTTAGTCTGATGACTGAAAATAGTGCTTCTCTTCTGTTTACTGACTTATATGACTTAAGTTTAGAATAAACTGTAGAACATATAAAAGTATACACTTTAAACTGCCTTGAGGAAAGTGAGTAACAGCAGTCCCACTCAAGCATCCAATGCATATCCTTGTGTCTTTATGGCGTTTATGACTAGTTAGATAACACAGAATGTATGTGTATTGCAGCTAATCTGCTTATACACAGTGTGTGTGTGTGTGTGTGTGTGTGTGTGTGTGTGTGTGTGTGTGTGTGTGTGTGTGTGTGTGTGTGTGTGTGTGTGTGTGTGTGTGTGTGTGTGTGTACGTGTGTTTACTTAAAAGAGTAATGGATATTTAATTTTAATTTAAAAGCATGATTATATATCATTGTCAACTTAACTGTGATGCCTTAATATAATCACTGTAATAAATTAGATCATGGCTGGGATGACAGGTAGCCTCTATCTCTCTGAGTGCTTTGATTAGTGCTAATGTTTCCCAAAATTAAGACCTTGTGTCCATTAAGACCCTGTTGCTTGCATCACAATGACAATACTCGTACTTGTCCTTCCCTCACCTCTCCGTTACAAACACTATGGAGTTGTAGGAATGCGTGATAATACGTTGCATCCCTGCAAAGTGTAGGATCTGGTGTCAAAAAAATAAAAGTAAAAGTGAATTTTTTTTTAAAGCTGTATCTTGCAAGTCTGCCAATTTAATCGCAGAGCAATACTAAATTGCTGAAGTACCAATTCGATCCTCGCTGCATTCAATGTCTGTGTACCAGTGAGCCAGCATGCACAAGACCAGAGCCTTGCCTTTGTATCTGGAAAGCTATGAATGTCATCCGGTACAGTTATGTGAGGAGTCAAAATATCTTGTGCCACTGAACTTAAAGGGGAACTCCACCGATTTTACACAACAAAGTCTGTCTACAGACTACTGCATATGTGAAAAAAGTTTTATATAACCTTTTGTTGCTCCAGAGGAAGCTGTGTGAAATCTGATAAATTGCCTCAAGTCACTTGAGCCGGCGTCGGTTGGGGCTGAAGAAGTCTGAGAATAAAAAAACATCTTTGAGTGTGTAGCCTGCTCCTCATCTCTGCTTGAGACTAGTAACATTAGTCACTATTAGCATGACACACAATCTATGCTAGATCGATTTTGATGTCCATCGTGGCTTTGACACGGTTATAGGAGTGCAGTGATAAATCAGGGGAGTATTCTTTTTTTCTTTAAACTAATAAAACAGATAGTACAGACATGAACTTTATTTATTTTCCATGAAATATAATTATTTTATTCTTCCTCAGATAGACCTAGCATCTAAAACAAATCCTACCACTATGTTTCAATCATTAATTTAAATGTGCATAAAACAATTGTTGCAAGCCTTTAAAGGTCCAGCGTGTAGGATTTAGTGGCACAGCGCTATAGTTGCAGATCACAAAAAGAAACTACAGTGGCTGTGGAACACGTGAAGTATGCAAACATTTCTAGAACCAGTGCTTGGTTTGTACCTTCTGGGCTACTGTAGAAATATGGCAATTCAACACTCTATGGAAGGTGAAAGTAACAAAAACAAGTAATCTTATCATACAATAATTAACAGATCTATGAATATTATATTCCGTTACATGTTACATACTGGACCTTTAAATATGAACACTAGCCTGAATGTCTGGTTTACCATTGAATATTCTGTTGGTAGACACGATTCTTCTACTTTTAGGTTTGGTTCGTGGTATAAGTCATGAGTCATTGCTGCCAAAATCAAACTGCAAGTTTTTTTTGTTTTTTGTTTTTTGCCTGCCCACTTCCTGTATTATGCTATGGAAACAATCTGGCAGATTGGCCACCAAATTCAGCTAGGTATTACAGTACAGTCTGCCAGCTTTGTAAGAGCTAGCCATATATATAGCAATGCATCAACATTAATGTGGTAACTATTTTGTAATGTAATGCTGCACACAGCCCCTTAAAATAAACAAATAACCCACTCGTCTCTACAGTACAATCAGCATCCAGACAACATTCAGTGACTGAGAGTCTCCTGCCTTATTGGTAACCGCGACCCATTTACCAAGCCAGCGTCTTTCCTCATGAGCAGAGTGCATGAAGGGAGTTCTTGTGCTCCTAATGTGTCTGTTAATATTTGATGAGTCTTCCACTACAGAAGGATGGCAATGCTATGCACACAGCCAGGCCCTGGCAGGGAGGGCACACCCTCACTGAGAACACTTGCGTAATGTAAAGAGTTGAAACACAGCTGGAAAGAGCTATTGCGACTTATATTACGGCCCGGATGCTTCTTGAGGTTTTTGTATTGTGGGCAGAGAGGTGCAGAGGGACCTGAATGTTGATAATGTGGTATATTTGAATACGAGTATGTGAGTGGGAGGATTAGGTGTAATTCATATGAGGGTAGCATTGTTCGCCTTCCCGTCCTCCTCATCGCCCATTCCGTCTACCCCTTAGCTTGTTTAGAATTCCTTCCCTCCTCGTTCTCCCCTTTCCAACCTTCCCATTCCCTTTCAATGCACATCATTGTCTCACTGTTTTGCAGCCTCATCCCATTTCACTGTTTACTGCTTCATCGTCTCTTGTGCTGCCCTCTCTCTCTATTATTTTGTATGTATGCACACTTACACCTTTCTGCATGACGGAGGTTCCTATGCCCGCTCCTCCAATTACTTCATCAACTTATCCGTGTCAGCAGGCTGTGCGTGCTGTGACTGCTGGCAAGAGTGGCCAGCTAGTAAATGACTACTTTAGCCTCCATCTTTCTCTCTCCATTTGCCACTCTATCAAATGAGTATAAACACAAACAAAAGCGAACCATCTTTGCTTCTGTCTTCGTGAATTCCCGCTATCATCCCTTTATAATTACAATCCAATTTTACCACAGAACCACCTAATGCTGCTTAGCCCTCCTGGATTTGTTTAAAGGACAAGGACTGCATTATTCTGTGTTATTCTTATTGTCAACAGAAGACCAAAGCAAACAATGTAGTAGTTTGTCTCTTGATACGTGAATATATAGTTTAAAGGTTTAAAGTATGGTGGGGTAATGGCGTCTTGAGCAGAGAATGACGTCACACTCCCTTTGCCTGTGTTGTTATCCCAGCCTGTCAGTGATTTCTTTTACAAATCCGGTCTGGCCGCATGTTAGTGCATGTGAGTCCCTCGCTGTTTTTCTCATCTACGTCAGTAAATGAAGGATATATTTCAACCAAACCAGAACTGGTGGATTGTTGGAACAGTGGAAAGACTAATAAAGAGCCTTTACATGAGTTTTATATAGTTTCTGTCCACTTTGAATGAAGCAACAGCGATATTACAGCTGTTTCTGGTTAAACAAAAAGTCTATCTCTGTAGGAATGGACGCAATAGGACAGAATAACAATCTGTCAGTAAAATGAGCACTGTTAGTGGACATACTTTGACGGGTGTATTTGTCCCCCAGGATTAATGTTAGCTTAACAACATTTTCTCAAAAAAGTTTTTATTTTTTCAACCAAACCAACATTGGTGATTGTTTGAGGACAATGAAAAGACTAATAAATATGGTTTTGGTATGATTCATTTTGTTTCTGTCCAGTTTAAAGTGTGTTTTATGATTGTCTGCTAGTTAAAATGACGATTTTGTTTTGTCGATGGAGTTTGGTCGGCCCATTGTTTTGGTCTGAGATCCCGGTGCTCTAGTTTGACATCTAGTGGCAAATTAATTATAACCTTTAAACAGCTGGCCACTGTAGTTTTTAGCAAATGTTCTTCAACCAGGAGTAAATAGTGGAAACGTTTGGGAATATTTTCAGCCGCGAATTACTACACATTTGGTGAGCTACAGAATGTTTGTGGTAGCAGGACAGTGTTTGTGGGATTGAGTCAAAATAAACTACAGTGAGTGTGTGTTTTCATGGTAATAAAGGAACATGTCCGCCAATGCAACAGTGTGACTGATGAGTTTTTGATGAGACGACAGTGCGCCTTATGGCCCAGAGGAAAAAGATACAACACAGGAAATTGTTGGTAGAATCAATCGATTGTTTCTTTGGGCCTTATCATTGGATTTTTTGACAATGAGAAAAAGTAGGAAAGTATCACCACCAACTCTATCCCTTTTGTTTAGTTTATCTCCTCTACAGTTTTCTATCTCCTTCTCTCCCTGATCCTCTCATAGCACTTGCTCTCACAGCCAACCCCTCCTTCCCTCCCTCCATCTTCTTCCTCTCTCCCTCAGGTGCTCTTGAGTTCAAGGGCTCTCAAAGCCTTTTCCTCAGCGGTCAATGGCTAAGCGAGACCCCTTCAAATGGCAAGAGAGGAGAGAGAGCTCTCTGGCTGCAGCCTCCCCTCTGTATCATTCACAGTGCAGTTTGGCCCTAACCTCATCCACTCAGCCTTTTTATTGCAACACCTCAGCAGTGGGCTGCGCTCGGCATTCTGCAGCAACAAAAACCTAAACAGTAATGTCCTTGCATCTACAGAATGTCTCCTAAAAAAAGAAAATAAGAGTGTGAGCAGATTTTTTAGAAGAGCCACTAGAGACAGTTTTAATAGCTTCTCTGACACTGGTAAGAATCAAGACTTTTGGAGTTAAGTGCACACTTCAAGAATAAATTTTATCCTACTTGAATTTGTATATGCTACCCAGCAAAGGTGTTAAAACAAAAAAGTATGTAGTATTTCAAACTATGGACTATTTAACAATATAGATATAATATTAGCAGAGTTCTGTGTGTCCTCCGTCAAACTAGGAAGGTCATAAAGGTTAGTAGAGGACATAAAGATGCAGAAAATACCAAATATTTCTGACACACACACACACACACACACACACACACACAAACACACACAACCTGCCTGTCTCTGTGTGTGAGTAATAATGCATAATAATTATTAATGTTGATGTTAAGAGCCAAGTGCAAGTAGCAAAAAGCCGAGTCAGTTTGTGAGTGTCCATAGATTTTTCTTCGCAATTGTCTTTGTCAGTGTGTGTTTTTCATATTTGTGTGTGCACAGATTCCTGTGATCTGATTTGTGGAGACTGATGGCTCTCTGGGCAAAGCTTGACTTGTCCTTGGAAAGCGCAAAGAACACATTTTATCCTGGAGAGAGACATCTGTACTACAGTAGTAGTGTTAATAGTAATAATATTAGTATGAATTGTATAAATATTAATGGTATATGATAGTAAAAAAGTATTAAGTTTTTGTGTGTGTTTCTCATGTGGCTGTGGCTGTGTGTACATAAGTTACATTTTTAGATCACATGTGATAATGTGTTATGAAAAATATGTGTTTTTAGATCTTTTTAAAAATACAACAGAAAACAAAAAATGTCTAACCTGATTTGGAGGATGTTCTTGGACATGAGTGAAATAAGTGAGATGCTGTAGATGCACTAAACATCACACACTGTTGATTCTGTTTGGCAAGTTCCAAAACCTTGCCTCCCTGTGAATGCTACTCACCGTTGCGATCTATGGCGAAGGGTGTGTTGGTGGTGGTGATCTGGTAGTTACAGATCTGGCTGTATTGTGGGGAGCAGTCCTGGTCAGTGGCCTCCACCTGCAGGATGCTGTCGTAAATCTTGCCCTCTGTCACTGCGGCTCGGTACTGAGGCTCCCGAAACACTGGGGCAAACTCATTCACATCGTTGACCTGAATGTGCACCACCGCCCTGTAGACAGTAGGGGGCAACGGAGAGGAGGAAAGTGAAGATTAGTAAAGGTTAGTCTAGCATCCGCACACAGCATTGCTGTTTTCAAAACAGTGGATCGTTTTTCCTTGGCGCACAAGGAAAATAAGGAAGCATTTTATACATTCATTTAGTTAGATTCAACTTCACATAACACTAAAACAAACACATCATGATAAACTAAAATCCCTATTTCAACTGTTCTAGTGTATAGGATTAAGATGCCAGTTATTTCAGCTTTGCTAGAAGCTTTAGGAATGGCATTGTCAACCTGTCAGTTTGTTTGTCCACCACTTTTGTCCGGACTGAAATATCTCAACAACATGCCAACATTTTATACAGTTGTTCACATCCTCCAGAGAATGAATCCTATGACTTTGGTGATCCCTTGACATTTACTGTAGCGTCTCCATGAGATTGACATTTGTGGTTTTGAGAGAAGGATCTCAAAAACTACTTAATGGATTCCCATGACCTTGGGTACACACATTCATAACCCCCGCATGATACATTGTAATGATTTTGATTATCCCTTAACTTTTCCTCTAGCGCCGCCATCAGGTCAATATTTGAATTTGTCCAATACTTTTGTTTATGACCAAATACTTGCAAAACTATGACATTCCCATTAGCCTCAACTGTGCTTTGTGTTTATTGCAAATTAGCAAATGTGCGTATGCTAACACACTAAACCAAATTAGCTGTTAGCATACTAATGTTAACATTCAAAGAGAAAAGAGCAGTAGACTTTTGATCTTGTTCATAAATAGGGCATAAACACTAGTGCTAACTCCATCAATTGTACACATGATGTTTACTTTATTTGTCACAAGGAGTACTACTTAGCCTGTGAAAACAGTTGTACAATGTGTTGTGCAGGTCTGGAGAGAGCTTTCCAAAGTCAGAAAAATCAACCTTAATGATGTCATCAGGGCTAACTTGGGCTAGAGATTTGTTTGGGACCAAAAAGTCAGGACGTCTTGGCCTCTGATGCCTCCAATTTGACCATTCGTTTTTTAATTCAGTCTCTTGTGATTCCCCCAACTTTATGAAAGTACAACAATAAATCACTGAGGCATTCAAAACATTTTAAAATAAGCATTCACCACTGCATGCACAGTAATGAATTAAATCATGACTGCATTAACCCAGAATCACTACTTATGCTGCAACTGGCGGAGAAATAAAATTTAATTAAGGCTTGTTGTCTGTATTTTCAACATAGCATTTTGCTTCCACGAGAAAATGAAAGTGGGGGAGGGAGAAAAAAGAACAGTATTTGTGAAGCTTTAGAATTGGAAATGTGTGTATTTATAATGTGTGTATTATAATAATGTATGTTCCTAATCAAACCACAAAATAGTTTTTAAGGCGAAGTATGTCTTTGATGTCCATACAGGAGTTGAGTGCAACCGTCTCTGTCCCTGAAACTGGACTGGGTGCCTTGCTCGAAAAAGCAATTGTAGGAAGGAGGAGTAAGGTATCTTACTGCAGCGTCTCAGATGAGTTAAGCTTGGATGGTTGATGAATTAGTTTGGTAACCAATAGTCACACTGTGCATTGTGTAATACACTGTCTGACCTGACCCAATGGATTGCTTTGATTGTGTTGCTATGGCACAATAATCCCCTGGATCTCTTCATACCATAGTCATGCACACTATGCACAGTTCTTCAAGAGCTCTAAACTGCACTAATTAATCATTACATAAGTGATCTATCAGCAGTAATTCATGTTAAGTCACACATGATGGAAAAACCCCACCATTCATCACTTTACAACATCTTCATCAATACTCTCTAGTGGCCCGAAGGCAACATATTGAATAATCAATCCTTCGATTCATTGACAGACAACTGGTGATGGATGACCATTGGACAGAATAATAGAGTTTTAAGCTTCAAATGACAAACACAAAGTAATACTTTGCTTTAAAATACAAAAGGGCTGAGATAAATATGTGTTTTTTAGGATAAGCTGGTGGGTATGGAAATGACGGTGAAATGATCCTGTTAAAAGAAGCTGTAAATAGCTCTCCAACATGTGGTCTGCTGTAGATGGAGACTTGGACAACAAAGAGAGAGACAGTGGGGGGGGCGAGCCCAGACAGAATGGATTTCCTCACTGCCTTATCTTTCCTTTTCACAAGTACACAAACACACTGTAGGAGACCATTTGTTTTTCAGCTCCTCCACACAAACAGATACAGTTAAGTAATTTATTAGAAAATCAGAAACACACAAACAACTGAAGTAAAAATGCAAAAGGGACAAAGAAATGGGGAACAGGAAGTAGTAGTGGTAACTACGTATATTTACTAAAGTAATGCCAGGTACAATTTGAGTAAACTTGAGTATTTCCATTTAATGCTACTTTACTGTGTGAGAGTGATGGACTGTACTATTTAACCAGTACATTTATCTGACAACTATAATTGCTATTTACTTTAAAGATTAACATTTTAAATACAAAACATGATGAGCCTCTAAAATATGATGTATTATATGTAGATGAGACTAGCCAACCGTCCTATATTGCTTTAAAAAGTGATGGAACTGGAGATTAAACACAATGCTCCAAATACCCAAAGAGTTTGAGTCCTGTGATGGCCCTGTTAAAGGCATACTATGCAGTTTTCCGGTTTTGTCAAACAGCTTCCCCTAGAGTCGCTGCGGAGTACTTTTATTTAACGTTAACTGTCATAAATACCACTCACCAGAGCCGTCTCTATATACGGCTCTGCGTCTCTGCACTCACTGCCTGATCCCCTCCCCCCTGTATACCGGTACATGTTCAGTAGGATGGAAGCGTCGGACATCGAACAGGCAAAGATAGACTCCAAAGATGTCTACTGACCAGGTAACATCTTCCATTGACGCTGCTTCTTATGTCGCTGATGTATGTGATGTTGCGCCGTAAAGCAATTCATGATTCTCGCGAGATTAGACGGGGCGCCATCTTCAGACTTGCATTGCTGGTTCTGCCAGCAGTGTCACTCCCCAGCGTTGCTATCGGTATGATTCACTATACTACGAGTTTGTTTACCATCGAAATGACTTCAAAGCTGTTATATTAAGGTACAAATCTTGCATAGTGTGCCTTTAATGCAATAAGATATACTGCACCCTGTATTCCTACTCTTGTATTTTCAGTTCTCCTTCTTTACTAACACACAAATATATGTACAAACTAATTTCACCCTACATGCACTAATTTCTTCCTTTTACTTTTATTTTTTCATTAACCTCCTCATTCAGTGTAATTACTTGGATTTTTTTATGTTTTTATAACTGTAATTTAAGATGGCATCTTTATGGAGCCATGAAGTGGAGAAAAAGTAGCACAAAGTTCTCAAACAAGTCGAAAATAACTGAATGATTCAGTAAATTGTCATTGATTAAAATTAATTAAAATGGAGTGTAAAATAATGATACAATTTTTTTTAACATCCAATCAGTGAAAAAAAAGGAAAGTGCTTTTTAATCTTTTCCTTTACCACCAGTCATTTGTATAAAATAAATAAAAACTTAATTATTATTATTACTTTTAAATAAATAAACTTAATTTAATTCAAGAGTCCTTTTTGGTTTCTCTAGTTAATTTTTTAAGTCCTTAATTTTTCTTTTTTGTGTCTTAACATTTAATCATTTATCTGTTCCTTATTTTCTCTATGAAATATCTGCCATTTCCTCACCATATTTCAGATTTTGGTCATACTTATAAGTCAATGATGTGGATGTTTCCACGCATGGCAGAGCAAGAACCTGGGGGGCGGGGCCAGCGGGAAAAACACTACTGCGCATATTCAGCTAACACTAACATAGCATAACAGTAGCCCATTCATGTAAGCATGGATACAATTATGAATGCAGGACTTTTACCTATAATATATTTTAAATATATATTATTAAATAGTAAGGACCAAATATTCCACAATCAAATTTAAGGTTAGAAAAAAAAACATAATTGGGTATTATTTAGTTTAACAGTCAAAAACTCAACTAATCTGCTTTATCAGATTTGTTTCAGATGGATTTTCAGTGGCAACATAAACAAACAACTCACATAAGTCAATACATTTTGATTGATTGATGAATGTTGACAAAAAAAAAACAAGTGTGTGACATCACAGCTTTCAAACTATGCCCCGCTCACTTCAAACACTTGAGAAGAACACAGACAAAAACATCTTTACAGAAACTTCTAATGTGAAATAAACAAAACTCTTCTAACTTTGGGAGAAAACTGTATGTTTATGTAAGACCATTATTTATTTAGGAAGCTGCTTGAGAAGGTCCTTTAAAGGATCTGAAAAGTTCTTTGACAATGAATAATCAGTGGGCTCTAGGTTTAATGTGATGTTAACGGCAATGCTAACAGCAGTGAAGATGGTGATAAGAAGCATTGACAGATGATGGCAGCTCCAGTGTGTGCAGTAAATCCCTCTGCCAGCCTTGTTTTGTCATATTAATGACGCTCTCTCATAAACATTACCCCCCTGCTTCGCCACACTCCCATGTGGCGAGGGAGCAAACATATGTTCCACTCCTCTGGGGCTTGTATTGAGGGACTGCTGTGTGTGTGTGTGTGTGTGTGTGTGTGTGTGTGTGTGAGATTATGTATTCATGCACACAAATCCGTGATATATAACTAAATGCAATAATTGTGAATATGTCTCATTGTGAGTGTGCATGTGAGGGTGTGTTTCTCTGCTGATGGCTCACATCTGGCTGAAACAGACGCCTGGCTCTCTAGGGTTAGGATGCTTGTGTATGTGTCTATGTGTGTGTGTGTGTGTGTGTGTGTGTGTGTGTGTGTGTGTGTGTGTGTGTGTGTGTGTGATTGTGTGAGTTTTCATGTTGCTGGAACATTGCCAAGCTGAGCCCATGGCCACCATTCTTCCTTGTGACAGGCCTCAGCTAAGCAGAAATGCAAAATGCAAACTGACTGTCTGGAGGTAGAGCAGGTAGAATCAACATTGGTATATTGGTCTGAAGATTTACAGAGGACACACAATTGTATATCTCTGTTTTTGCCAGATGACCCCAGTTCTTTGAATGCTTTTGTCACCTGTCTCACTGATATATTCCTATTTGGATCAGTATTTTATAAAAACTATATATATAAAAAAGATTCATAGTAGAAGGACATAAACTACAGTAAATGTTACATCGTGCCTCCAAAGAGATTAAGAAACAATTTATCCATCTGGGAATATAGATCCACTGTAGTTTCTACAGTAACACAGAATGGACGGAACAAACACTTTAGATAGCGCCTTTCACAGGTTTTGTGTCCACCATAGTTTCTCCTACACACTTGGAACAGGAGGATGAGGCGAGAGTGTTGCAGTCAGAAACTACACTGCTCGATACCATTAAATCCTACACACTGGGCCTTTCAAATAATGTCAATATACTGAGAAATGCTTTCTCACAAGTTGCTTAGATTACTGCAATTTTACAGGCTACCTAAAAAGTCTATAAGAGAATTACAGTTAATTAAGGATTCTGCAGCCAGGATTTTGAGTAATACAAAAAAGAGATTACATTGCTTGACTGCTTGCGGCACTGAACTACGCATTTGACTTGTTTATTAAGCTTTATATAACCCAGTCCCTGTGAATTCCAATCCATTTATGTCAAAAACACTGTTTGCAGAAATAAACAAGGTGTCTTTTATCTAATAAAAAGGACTGGGAAGATGTTTGCAGTCACTTTTCAATGATGTAAATATCTCATTAGAAAAAGTGCACAGCAAGCAGTGGAGACGTATTTCAGTGCCAGGTGTGATTTTGATCCAGCTAAATCATATGCAGAGACAATCAGATACCAGCTGCATGTTAACGCCAGGTGATGCATGTTAATGCCAGGTTAGCATTGTTCCCAGCTTATTACATATTCATCCACACTCATTATTTATCAACACTCAACTAAACACAGCTACTCATTATTGAATGCCTCTCGTGCACACGCGCGCACACACACACACACACACACACACACACACACACACACACACACACCTGCACACCCAACACAAAGGCAAAGGACTCAATTAATCTTTGTCAAGAATTAGCCGAGAGGTTGAATCATCAATTTCTTTGTGTATGACTAGAATGGAAATAAACAATCCTGACTATACCAATGGGATCAAATGCACAGCACAGGGTGGTAATCTCATCAATAAGGAAATCCCACTTCCACATTGACTAGCACCCTGAGGCGGCAGCACAGAACTCCAATGGGGTTTGTGTAATCTCAATAGGTGATTAAAATGTGTGGTAATCCAGTTCAGTCCACAGATCCACAGATAGTGTGGATGAAATCAGTGATAGACGGCTCAGACTATCATGCCACAGCACAGAGAAATATAGAGGAAGTGATACAGAGGAGTTAGAGCTGTACTCTCAGATACAGTTAACCGGACAGAGAAAACACTAGTTCTTCTTTAAAAGCATTTGTGTGCAATTCAATGATTGAATGTCCATTTGCTCCACCCTGCTGACAGACTTCCAGGCATCCACTGACATGCGTCGACGCCCAATCATGGTTGGAAACTAGGATGGGAACGGGTGTCACTTTCTTCATCTGGTAACTGAAGCAGACAAGCACAGATGGTGCAGTTCCTGGCGGTGCATATTCATAATTGAAACACAGAGACTATACTCTCCTATTACATTATGTTAGCTGAAGATAAACAACATATTCCTACACTTTTTTTTTCTTGCCAAGAATAATAATCACGTCAGCTAACAGGTTTTGACAGAATGAGGTTTCACTCATATTAGCATCAAGTGTGACAAGCGTGAAGTTAAGATTCTTGGTAGAATAAAGCACAGACACATTGACAGAGCTGCACTATCTGCGTGGAGTCCCCTGGTCTTCTCACTGCAGGAATTTATCATGACAGCTTATGCTAACAAGGCACAGCTCTTGGCCCACTTCTTCACTCATAAGAAAGTGACTTTTTTTTTTGTTGTTAATGCAGAGCATGTCTTTTGGCGGTTGTCTGTGTATGTATGAGTGTGTTTGTTTGCATGTTTGTGAGCAAGTTGGTTATGAGATGCAAAATAAGCCTATCTATCCCCAGCTACGGTATTTGTCTTATTTATATGTAAATTTAGGTATATCAGTGTGAATTTGACTCAGCATTTGGGATTTCTGAGTGTGTTTGAGTGTGTGTGTGTGTGTGTGTGTGTGTGTGTGTGTGTGTGTGTGTGTGTGTGTGCATGGCTGTCCTTCAGCTAGCTGTTCTGTGAGATAATTAGCCTTTCCAAACTGCAGTGAGGTTAGGACATACAGGCCTCTAAGATTCACTAATGATGACTTTAATAACTACCGTGCTGCCAAGCACCGAGCATGTGTGTGAATATGTGGCTGCATGGACATGAGAAAACACCTGCGTGTCTAAATTGCATCCACATTCTCTCCTAAACACACATATAACCTCAGGGGCACCTAAACCCTACTGTGAATGCATTACTCCCCCCGACAACCTCCAGGCACTTAACCCCTGGGCCGGTGTTAAATACATGTGTCGTGGTTAGGTGTGAGCCCTGGGAAGGATTATAAATTATGACATGCTTTGTAAGGCAGTGAGATGTCCCTGATGCCTAATTACTCCATAGCAACAGAAGAAAGTTGCACATAGCAAGGTGTGTGGGGAATGGCAAAGTACAAACAGTACACAGAAACTTCTAGTCTTCAGATGATAATTAGTGAGATTATATGGTTGTTTTTCAAGTGCAGACACCCCAAAGGCTCAGTGCTCACGTGGCCATATGCGACTTCTACTCAGATTTTCAGAGGAACAAAGGAAAATATTATGATCTGTTTGGTACGCTAAAATAGTGGTTCCTAACTTTTTTTTGCTTGTGACCCCTTATAAAAAGCAATTTATACTTGTGGCCCCTTGAGCAGTTCAACAAAAAGTAATTTCCCCACAAAGGTTGTTTCATCAGAATATTTTTTAGAGATATAAAGAGGTACAACTATACTGTATTTCACCAAAAAAGCTAAAGATAATGTTATTGTGGGTATCCTGATTCACAAGTTGGAAACCACACTGCCCTAAAACAATAATCAAATCTAAAACCTTTAAATAAATATAGAAATATATACGTGTTTATTTATAATATTTTAAAAATGGGCAAAAGTCACCTAATTGTTAAGACTAAGAGTCTACAGCCGAGCAGCTCTGAGTTTGTTAAAATCAATTTATTCAACTCTGACAGTATCATATGTATGTTGTGTATCATGTCTGCAGCTTCCTTTTATTTCTCTAAAATACAGCATGACAGATTTGGTATCGATCTCCCCAGAATTTAAAATGAAGTTCTGTGAGTTTGAACGAACAGCATGAGTTTGTACTGACTGACCCACTGTGCGTCTTTGGCTTTTATTCAAATTTTATTCACAAAAAAATCTGAATTTCATCAGCTGTCAATTTTTCTTTGTTAATGAAATTTTATTTCAGCCGGGTTGTGATAACTTACTTTGTGCCAACCAGATGACTCTTCTCAGAAGACCAACAGTATTTGACACCAATTAAATGTTTTAATCAATGTCACTATTGTGCTAAAACCAATGGCAAGACACAAAACATTTATCACATTCATGGCTCTTTAAGTCAAAGGCTTAGAACACTTCACAGCTCAGTACAAATTGTTCATTTGGCAGAGGTCAGCCTTACAGTATTGTAGATTAATTTGTGCTTCATTTAAAGCTGACCTGAGCAGAAACAGTCTCAAGGAGTTTAAGGTGAATTCATTCGGGCTTTGCACTTTGCTGACAAGTGACTAAAGCTTCCACAGGCGGCCAAGTAAAATATCTCAGAGGGCAGCGAGGAGCAATGTGATTCAGAAGTGGCAAATCTGTACGCTGTTATATTGGTGCTCTGACTCAGAAAAAGGCAGTCATTAATGTCAGCTGTCTGTTGCTGTGGATTCTGACAAAGTCCCCAAGAGTGGATGAAAAAGACACTTTGCAGGATGATTCATATAATCAATGTTTGTCCATTTGTGAGCGCAGAGGCAGTCTGACGAAATATTCAAACACTGTGTTGGTAACAGAGACAGAAGGACTGATAGAGTCAGACAGCAGGCACTATCTGAGCTGCAGCCAGTCGGGAAAAAAAGAGAAATACAGGAGTGAGAAGTAGGGCAGCCAGTGGTAAGCAGAGCAGGGAAGAATAGAGGATAGAGTGAAGTTTAAACTCATCCCGTGTCACTCCTGATCCTCTCCCCTGTCCTCTTTAGCTGCTAATTTTCCTGACTGCTTCCCTTCTCTGCTGTTGACGTGTCATGTGTAATTTGAGCGCAGCCCTAGGCAGAGATTCTTCTCCTTCCCTGTGAGCTTCTCTCTGAATCGGGGCGAGTGAGCGAGGGAGAGATGCAGCAAAAGGCCAGCCTCATCCTTTGAGAACTGCCAGCAAAAGGACGGGCCATTTAAAGTGTCCCCAAATTCGCTTCCCCTCCAGCGTTGGCCCGTCTGTGCCAACCAAACTGGGTCTGCATCACAGCGGGGGCAGTGAGTTATGTTGATAGAAAGTAATGGTGTGACATAACAGAATGTCTGGGTACTTAAGAGGGATTTAAAACATGACAAACAGCATGGAAATAGTTGCACAAATCCATCACCGATTTTTCCTTGTACACAAACAACATACAATGTATGTGTGTGTGTCTGAGCATCCAAACGCTAGACAAGGTGATAGATTTCTATGTTTGGTTCCATTGTTGGCTGAGGTGAGGTAGTTGTCCTTTTTCAGACGGAAGCTACTTACAAGAGAGCTAACAAGTGTGACAAATATTTATTTTTTTTCAGTATAAGACCTCTTTAAACTAGTCTACTGGTGCTTGTGGAGGTGGGTGTTGTGCTGTATCTGTGCTGGTATGGGTGGTTCTCGGAGCAATCTGGGATCAAGCTGTAGTGGATGGCAGGAGCAGAAAGAGTTGAAGGCATTATTAGTGTTATTTGACTAATATGTAACTTTGAGGCAAGGCTTCAAGAGCTTTCTTTCAAGCTCTTTGTATACAAATAAGAATTTGAATGGCATCTTTGCCACAGTAACCTTGCGAGGCAGCTGGATGCAATCACATGGGAATCCAATTTGGCAGGCTATTAGCTTATCTGAACCACCGTGGTTCTGACCAATCGGCATCCTTTGAGAAACTAATGAAAACTAGATGTGAGCTATGGTCATGGTTTAACGCTAGGTGTGTAACAATGTGTGGGAGAGGTGACTCATTGGCGGCTGCTAAAGAGGTTAGCGTAGATGCTTCTAGCATCAGTTATATCAGAACTGGAGAGTATTTCTTCATTAAAGGAGGGCAAAGAAAGGCACTGAAGGCTTTTTCTCAGTGGAAAATATGTTTTTCCTCTTCTCCAGACTGGCTTTTGGTAAGAGTGACTGTTATATGGTTCGTTGATCTGATTGGTTGATTCACGCATCATAGATGTGATAGACAAATTGTTCATCCAATCACTGGCTCAGTATTTTTTGAAAGTGCCTTCCCCTTTCCAAACAGTTTCCAATGACGACTTCCCAGATGATTCGGTTTAAACATCAGGTTAATGCCAAAGCTGCTCATCTAAAGAACCTGCACTTGATTGTCTACTTGCCCCTTTTGCTAAGAACTAATAAGACTACCTCCAGATTGTTTTACATTTGACCATCCATAGAACTTATTGAGAATAAAACATAGCTTGTTGAGGCTGTTTGAACTAGCTTTTAATGCTGACTTGAGACAAGCCCCAAACACCCACAGTACCAGCCAGCGATCTCTCTATCCTGAGTTGCCCCTTCTTTCATTTGCACCCACACACATGCACATTTTCTGGTCAGGAATGTCCATAGATATACAGTCATACAGAGCCAGTTACTTGTCATTCTCGCAGTAGTATAAACTATCATACTTTCTAAACCACCATTGTTTTCTGGCATAGCTGATAATTTGATTGGACTTCAGCCATTGTCTAAATGAGTGATGAATTATACAATAAATGCTTGTAGTTTTACATAATTTAGCCCAAGCACTTTGATATGAATTATGAAAAATCTTGTTTATTTAATTTTCTGTTCCCTTGGTGGTATTTCCTTTTTAGTGTAGAAGCAAGCCAGGTCCAAGCATAAAGTCACACAGAATCTTTCTTTGTTTAGAAAAGGTTGTGTGGATTGTGCATACATATGTACAGGGTTGTTGTTGTTGTTGTTGTTGTTGTTGCTTTCTGTCTTACTCACTTGTGGGACTTTTTGCCCTCCGTGCCCCCGGGGCCAGAGCCGCAGTCGTGAGCCTGAATGATGAAGGTGTATTCCTTCTGCAGCTCGCAGTCGACCAGGCCGCGGGCCCTCAACTGGCCCTCACCAGACGTACCGTTCAGCACCACTGCCTCGAATGGAGCCTCCAGCCCGTGGATGTTGAACGCACAGATTTCCCCTAGAGACCAGGAAGAAGGGAGGGAGGGAGGAGAGGGAGGGAGGAGAGGAGGGGTGAGGTCAGTGTTAATCGCAGTCAGTCAGGTGGAAAATGAATGATGTGTGTGTGTGTGTGTGTGTGTGTGTGTGTGTGTGTGTGTTTCTTAAGGGAACTTTTATGGATATTTCTTAGACTGTATGTCTTTCTGATGGGTAACTTGTTGAGGGAATATAGCAAAGAAATACCACCCTCACCCTTAACTCAAAAAGCTGCTTTATCCTTATTCTTTTAGGAGGAACAAGCAGACATTTTGGCTGCTGACTTCTTCACTCTGCAGCGATTATCACCTCTTTTAAACAGATATGTTGTGTCAGGTGAACGTAACACAGTTGCAAAGTGGGAGGAGGTATTTTAGATGCCTCTATCCCAACGTCAATGTAATGCAGCATGATTTCCTTCAAATCTTCTCTGTGGGTTCCATTTCTATGACTTGAGTTGTGCACCTGGCACTATGTGTCTGTTTAATACAAGTCGGACTGTGCCCCTCGCTGAGTCTGCACTCTGAGAGAGGCATCAGACAAAATGCGCTTGGTACCCTGTAATATAAAAGCATACAAGCATACAAAAGAAACAGCAAATGTGAACTCCAAAAAAAGAAAGGCATGTTCTCTTGTACCAGTGTTCCCAGGCAGTCCTGGAAGTTAAACTAGTAACTTCTGGAATATTGCTATAGTCAAGGGGAAACTGCAGAAGTGTGTTCAGAAGAGTATATGTGCTACAGGAGAGCTGGGCTGGCATAAATAGGCTCCTCCTGTTCAGTCACCTTCAGTAATTTCTACTCCTACTTTAGACTTACCAACGTATGTAATGTTGAAAACAAACCATCATATAGACAGGAGCAGCAGGAACTCACAGTGGAGGTTTATAAATGGATCATATTCCCGTAACACACCTCCTGTGTAATTGCTCTTATGAAAAACACCAAGGACATTCCTGCTGTTTGCCCCCACTCCCTCCACACCCAACATGTAGCTCACCAAAAAACAACATACAGCGCAATTGAGTTACATGAGGCGCAAATAAAACTACAACGCCTCAAAGTCACCCTTTTGGAGAGATATACAGGAAGAAAATCCATTTAAATTCGGAGTGAGCAACTGACAAGAGCAAAACAAAAGAGCCAAGAGGCGGTTGACATTTATTAGCAGGCTGTATAAAGAAGCGGTCAATTTGTGGAGTTGGCGAGGGAAGTTTTTTTCTTTTCTTTTCTCTTTTTTTCTTTTCTTTTCTCTTTTTTTTTCCTTTTTTGTTGAGACTTGTCGTCCCCTCACGCTTCCACTAGTGGGATTTCAGGAAATCACTTAACGCGGCCGGCTCACACTCTGACCTGTGACAGCTAATTGCACTGATATCACTTAAACTAACAGCAAAGACTAAATTGGATTCCCAAACAGCTTTGTGTGCGCATTGCTCCTGGCAAGTTCTGATAAGAGCAACTTTATTTTCTTCCACCTTCCCCTTTCTCTCCCCTTTCATCCTGTTTCTGTCATAATCCCCCTCCACTTTACCCCCCCCACCCTCCCTGTTGGGGCAGGGGCTGTGAAATGGCAATTTCGCCCACAGAGGAGCTATAGGCAAAATTAAAAAAGAAAGAGCAGAAAACGGGAAAAGGAGGACAGAAAATGAGAGAAATGGAAGGGGGGTGTCGACACTCTCTGCATGCTGTTATAACTTCCCCCTCTGTATTGCCTGAACAATGACTTATCAGAGTTAAATGGGCCCCTACAATATGGAGAAGCATGGCTTGCCGGGGAGAGCAAAATCCTAAAATGGCACTGAGCAAACGGTGTGCGACGGGGAGTGACTGAAGATGCAACAGTCTTGATGTGCTGCTTCTCTCAATGGTGCACCACCGTACAAAACAGGCAAATGGGAAATCCATCACCGCTGGAGCGAGAAATAAATCCAATATACACAGGCAAGTGCAGAAGCTTCCCATCAGGGTGAATATGCTGAGAATATGCTGATGGCGCACGCCCACAGTCGAGGCTGGGTGGCCCGACATGTTCCTCGTGATTTAATTGTAGCTGGTGGGGGAGCAGGGGGGATAGACGGGTCAAGGTGACCGCAGGATGAGGACCTCCCTCTTTTAAGTCTCAAACACACACTCAAACAGCTCAGGGGAAGGGGGAAACAGGCCTGTCGCTTCATTTTTACTTTTGTGTTCGTCTGCCTATCACTTCACTCCAGACCTGATAAGTGTTCTGCCACCCGCGGAGAGGCAAAGACTGCTGGTGGTGGAGGAGGGAGGGACGAGGGTGGAAGCGCTGGCCCCGGCGGCAGCGGAGGAACAGATGTTGGGCGGCTGGCACTTGGCAGAGGCAGAGAGAGCTCACAAACGCTAATTACGGCGCTAAACTGTTAGCTAAATATGTGTCTCCGTGTCACATTAGGCTTTTAAGAGGTAGATTTATGGTCAGGAGGAACTATGTCTTGTTGAAGGGGGGCCATTTAAAACTAATGGATGCAAACTAATGGATATGGATGTTGCAGTTCTATTTTTTTATTAGTCTATTTGCTGGGTTATCATTAGTGTTTGGTTATTTGGCATAATGAATAGTTTTTATGATTCAGTACTCCATGTAGTATGTCTGAGTGTAGTATGTTTGATCAGTATATACTTAACCAGTAAAACTTTGATACAAACTTACTTCACTTTTTAAACACCCTCTATTTGTCTCATTCTTTCCTCTACCTTATTCTGCCACTGTGATTACTAACTTTCCCCTTGGGCATCATTACATTTTCATTTAATCAAGTCTAAATTAATGACTGTCTATTAGTCGGTGGAAATGTGTGCTCAGGACCTAAGCTGCTGTCCTGTTGGTGTCAGAAGTCGTGCAGCACTCGAAACCTCAAGGGAATCTGGCACCGGTCCACACTAGACTATCTTTGAGGACACAGAGCTCATTATCAGTGAAGGCAGAGACACTTTACTGGCAACAGTGGCCTCTGTTTGCAGAGCTGTAGGAGTGTGACAAAGTATCGGGGGCCACAGCGCCCCAGGGCCCCAAGTTATTATCAAAGCTGACAGAGCATCGCTGATGAGCTGCCTGCATTGGAACATATACACAAGCTGCTTTTCCTGAAAAGGCACTCTCGCACGTAAGTGCATAGATATGCAGAGTGGCTGTTTACTGAGCTAAGTAAGAGTGGAGATATCAGGTGGCAAACAGTCGCTCCTCGCATAGCAAGAAGAGGAAGAGAGAGATATGAAGGGAGATGAAAGGAGAATGCTGGGAAGGATGGGATGATGGCCACCGCCTTAGGGCAGCTCCGATCTCCCTACTGGAGAGTGACCAAAGCACAGGCACGAATACACACACTCACACTCACTCAAACTGTGCCAGTTTGGCATCTCTTATCAGAGCTGACATGCCTTTCATCCTCCTACTGTTGGAACACACACCACATAGACAGCAAGTAAATCAGATTACTTATCACACTGTTACCGAACACATTCTGGACCAGGCATCAGTTTGCTAGCACCAAAATATTTGCACCCACATTATCTTAATATTTTTACTTTGTCATTTTTATTAAATCAACCTTATTTCCACAAGAGTTGTGGTCTACTATGTGGCGTACACAGTTGTGATTTCAGCTGCTTTTCCAATTTGGATTTGGCATGAAATTATCTCTTGTATTAGTCACCCGCATAACCTGCTAATTCTCCCTCTCATTTTAGTCAGTGAAACACAATCACACGTCCATAAGCACTCTAGGATACATGGATACACACACACACACAGACACACACACACACACACTCACACACCCCAAGCCTCTCAGCTGCAGTGCAGAGATAGACTGTCAGCCTCATAACTCTGTAGAGGGCCGAAATTGAAAATGCTGTAATTATGCTCTTCATGAAATTAGCCAGCCGAGGAAAAAAACACAATTGAGAAGCTGTCCATTCTGGAGATAAGGATTAATACTAATCAAGCCTGGATGTTCAGACTGGAGCACATGAAACCGGAGTGGTGTTTGTGTACAGTGTGTGTGCGAGTGTGTGAGTGTGTGTGTGTTGGATGGGGAATTTTTAATTAAAGACGCACTTTCTCAACAGGGGTTTAGAGTGGGGAGGGAGCATGTTTGTGTGTATGACTGTTGTGTGTGTGTGGGGGGGGGGATGATTTACTCGACCGTGAGCTTGCCACCCCCCGTCTCCTCACTGTTAATTACATTAAAGGCTCCTCTCACAGAGTTAATGACATCCTGCTGTCTTTTAACAGAGTGAACACCCACCCTCTGTGTATGTGTGTGTGTCAGAGTGAAGGATGGAGGACTGAACCTGTCAATCAAACTCTCACGTCAAGGCAGCGGTAGGTGGGCTCAGGGGAACTGCTAGAAATTCGGAGCCTGTATGGGATAATTGATGGTTTCTGCCCCCAGTTTGGTGCTCCTGGGTTGGCCTTTTTTCTGTCTATTTCCTCTTAAAGGACAGTTTGACAAGCTACCAAATACTTTTCCTGCAGTAAGAGCAGCAAACAAATATGTTTTCCATGATAGACTGTGATCTTTGTTAAGTGGGACTAATGTATATGTGCATATGTTGAACAACACTGTGACGGACATATATCCATCCATCACATATTTTAGTCAAGTAGTAAATATTAAAATGGTGTTTCTCATTTAAAGGGTACTCCAGTGGTTTAGTATTGCACTTCCATAAAGTTGGGGTACTTGTGACTTGTGATTAAAAAGAAAAGAATAGTCATAATTGGTGCAACAGAGGCTGAGATATAGTTTATTATAGTTTCATATGTGTGTGGGGTCTGCTTTATTTAATTTTTTCTACCCATCAGCTCCTCAAAGGTCCAGTGTGAAAGATATAGGAGGATCTATAGGCAGAAATGGACTATCATATGCATAGGTATGTTTCCATTAGTGTATAATCACCTGAATATAGGACTCATCGTGTTTTCATTACTGTTAGAATGAGCCTTAGTTATCTGCAGACGCCACTGTTCAACTTCCATGCTGTGTTTCTACATTAACCAAACACTGGCTCTAGTTACGTTTCATTGCCACCTTCCTTTCTCCTTTGTGCTTGGAAGGGGAGGGTGAAGCGGGAGTTGTGACCTGCAACTACACCGCTAGATGGCACTAAATCTTACACACTGGTCCTTTAAAGTCAAAAGTTACAATCCTGTGTTAATTGTTCAGTTATCTGCTGTTATATATCAAAAAAACTCTCTCTCTCTCTCTCTCTCTCTCTCTCTCTCTCTCTCTCCTCACACTAATGAACTGATCTTGATGTGTAAAATTGAGTTCACCTTTAAAAGACGATGGTTTTTCACTTGTTTCCACGCTGGCTTTTCTTCTAGAAGTGAGCAATATGAGCATAAAAGTAAGCAACATTATAAAGTGAGGTGAATTAGAGTAAGTCTGATGAAGAGAAACACCTCTGGCAGCAGCTTTTAGGCCGAATCACCAAGCCCATGCTTCTAAATCTACTCTCTCCCGGCATTTCACTGGACGGCAGCGCTCCGGGTCCTGAAAACATCAATGCTATTTTGTCTTAGCAGCTTGAAAGACCTGTTAGCTCTGCCAACTGTGTGTGATGCCATACACCCACCTCCCCGTATATGTCAATAAAGTTAATCACAAACCCCAGCGGGCGACGTGTCAATTACTTCAGCCTAGACTTGGAGCAAAGCCAAAGCACTGCTGTGCAAGCGTCAAACTATCAATAACAAACTGGCATCCAATGCAGCACCGGCTAAAACATTACACTAAACACAAACACCTCAATTTAATCAGTTTGCTACTTGATGGTTACATCCACTCAGAAACAATTCACTCAAGCTTTTCAGCCAGTGACAAAATTTCACAGTAGTGACATAGCAATGGATGGTGTGCATTTTTACTCTTTATTTCTTATTGTTAATTTCAGAACATTTAGTGCTAGGCTGATATTTTAAACTGTAAATGTTGTGAGAAATTGCATAACCCAATGTAAGGAATTCTGGGATTAAATTCATAATGAATTTTATTAATATTTTGACACAGTCACAGCTTCTGCTTACCGTTTAAATCCTTCTGTGTGGAGTCTTTACAACCCTCTGTAAGATATTTCTATGTAATTTATAATACTATAAGGCCACATTGTTGTTTTCTGTCACCACGAAAAGTCCACTGTGCACAATGACTGGATTTACGCCATTTACAGTGAGTCTAAGCCTGGATTACATATTTTTTCCTTCATTATTTTGCTCACTGTTGCTGGATTACATTTGGATTTTTTATACTTCTAGTCTGATCTTGATAAATCACTCCCTGAAACCCCGCAAAATACAAGCACACTGACACTCTTTTCTCTTGGTCACATACATAAGTAAACCAAGAATATGACAAAGGAAGAAAACAAGAGGGGTGAAAGTACTGTTAAGGATTAACAAAACACAGTCAAGGCAATCATATTAAACACAGAGAGGAATCAATAGTTTCTATTTTCCAATTCTGTTCATGGAAATGGCCTCTGGGGAGAGCATGTGTCCTTGTCTGAGCGAGGCCAGTTAGAGTTCAATGTGTTCAAATATCCGTATCAGAGTTTATGACCCCCATTAATGCCCCTGAGGACGTTCTCTGCACAGCGGAGCTACACGATGAACAAAGACCATCGCCTCACTGACACTCTCTTTGACCATGGATAGGGTTTATTAGATCTAAGGTCAACAAAGCAGAGCAAATGCAACCACACAACAGAATATACAGAGTATGTCTAAATTTGATGGAGAGCCTCCATAGAGGAAATAACCCCTTGTCTACATTCCTTTGTATGATGGAATATTTAAAAAAAAAAAAAAAAAAAAGACCTAAGACTGTGTACAACAAACTCAAGTTACTGACAGCTGACAGTATATTATATAATCTGATGAAGCTCATGCATAGATTATGAGAAGTCTGTTGGCAAACTCACAAACTAAAGAGATTCCTGTGGCATTGACACCATTTACAGCTTTCACTAATGGTTTTCTTGAAATTTAAAAAAAACACACAGTGGGGCGAAGTCTGTACTACAAATGTAAGTCTACAGTTAGCAATCAATCTTTTTTTCTTCTTCTCCATTTTAATTTTCATTTTAATCCTCCATCCACATGAAACTGCTTGCTTCTCCTTCCAAACAGCCTACAGAGTGTATAAATCTGAAAACGCCAGCTTGGTCATTCAGTGTGTATGGGGAAAGCTGAAAAACGGTGACGTAAGCCTATCCAGTGAGGGCCTAGGGGTATAATCGCCTCCAATTTTCTCTGTGAACCTTTATTTGTGAACCCATTCCCCCATTCAGCTGGGGAATAACTGCTGGTTAACAGGTAGTATTAAAATAAATCATAATTAAATAATTGTTTTGTTGTCTAACAATAGATGCAGAAATGTATGTAAACTGTGTTTAATTGTGTACGCCACATCAGATGTTCTGTGAGCCAATGCCACCATCACAAGACCTTTTTTAACTATGAAATTGTGAATTCAGCTGTAGTAAAACAGTAGAGGTGATCACCACCCCTTGCAGATGAAGATTTTCATAAAGGACGGACAGAGACGGGGAAACCCTAGAAAGCATTATGGCATTGAGGAAGACTCAATCAGATAGTATCAAAGGTTCCTGGAAACAGCGTGATGAACTGAATAAGACCTCAACCAGGGATTAGTAGGCATTATAATAAATCCATTCATCTGAAAAAGGACCCCTAATGTGAACACTCTACCCAATATTCTTCCCATTCTTAGCACAAGGCATCACCCACTGCCCTTTCACAGAGCCCAGTGGAAAATTAAAAAGTCCCAGTTCCAGATCGCTGTGATGAAATAATTATCCCCATTCCACATTATGTAGTGCCACACTGCCCAAACACAGGCTGAAATCCTGCCATTAAGCTATCGATCATCTCATCGCGTAGCGGCGGCTCCGGCAGCCGGGCCCAGCTGTTCACCATCATCACCACTGAGTTTTACAGGCTCTGCTCCAACCGCACAATGGATATGGCTCCACTCACCCTGCTTTAGTCTGCTCATGATTCAACAAAACCTGGACCAAGGCCAACGTCAAGCCATAAGGGTTTGTCCAGTGTGTTCAGGGATAAAATCATCTGTGTACGAAGCAGAGGCAAAGATGGATGCTGAGTTATGTTTTGATATTTGCAAATGCAACAAGAAAATATATTCTTTATTATTAAGAAATTATTATTAAGAAATGGGGTTAGCTAAATATAGTTTACGATACTTTCATGGGGTCATTATAGAACTATACAGGCATCATGTCCCCACTGACAAAAACACAAAATGTATGCTAATCTTGTTTTTTTGCGCTATTAAGGGATTTGAGAGGGAAGCAAGATCAAAATGTTGATGCTGCCTCAACACAGCCCCCATATCTCTGGTGTATTTTATATGTAAATTGCTATCAGTTACATCAGCCTGTTTAAAAGCTCATGCAGCCACAGCGTCTATGAGGCAGGAACCTATCTGTTATAGTGGAGTCTGTGGTAATGAGTGCATTAGGCTGATGGCGCAGTGAGAGTGCGGGATGGATGAGCTCGCTGTACAGCGGCTGCTGCAGACTGTGAAAGACGATGGCCTCGGGTGACACTTCTACTACCACTGCTGGCAGTGTTTACCTTCAGGGGGGAAGACGGGAGGAGAAAATCGAGGATGGTGGAGAGGAGAGAGAGAGGAGGAAGCGAATACAGAGACGCCAGGCGTGTACAGTATGTCAAAGGATAGCCGCAGAAAAAATATTGTTCCTGTGTCTGTGGGACGTCCCTGAAGAGGACTTGCAGAAGATTGTTCTGTGCCTAGTCCTGAGAGAACCTCGAACAGAGAAGACATTGCAATCATGGCAGTCAGATGAAAGACAGATGTGATGGATGAGATATCCTGATGGCAGCTACAGTAGAGAGATGATTTCTGCCTCACGAGGACTCAACAGACAACACTGTTCAACGTCCTCTTTAAAGTTTGTGTTTATTATATTAGTACAAGAGTACTAACAACAAGTACCTCAGATTTGTCAGGTGCAGAAGAATCACCAGACTGTGTGTCATTGACTGAATGGTTGCCATGGCTGTTGCTACAACCACAGGATCAGTGAGATTGTCCTCCCAAGAAAAACAGCAGCACCAGTAGTTTCAGCAAATAGCCAAAGACAACATGTCAAAGACCTTTAGTGGCCCTAGTAATTGTGAATTTTGTCCATCGGGAGCAAAGGAGGAAGTAGTGTGACATTATTATTGAGGCAGAAGGTCCACAGAGGGAGGAGGATTATTTGAATCCAACACTCTTTCCCTAACGCTAACCAAGTTGTGTTCATGCCTAACCAAACCTTAATCAAAGCGTTGTCACACAATAGAGAGGGCATGGACAAACAACATATTTTGTCACTTTGGAAGACTTGATGGGATCAGTACACCTCTGCAAGCCAAGCTTAAAACCAATTGCAACAGCAAATAACCAACTAACATTGTGCGCACAGGGAATTACGAAGAGCTATCGAAAAAGCTACAAATACACTGAAAATATGAATTATAAAATAAATATGTCAGTTTAATGAAGTCAAATATATATTTAAAAAACTGAGGAAATTTTCAAAAGGGGAATTCTAATCTAACAATAAGGTGAAATCTGAACAACACACAAATTAAATAGAAAAAGAAACAAAAGAAACAAAAAAGAATGGTTAAATTAAAACAGCAGAGGTTAAGGTATTCTGAGTTCTGACCCATTTACTGTAACATGGCATCCAGAAAACACTGGTCCTACATTTCCCATAATGCAACTTAGTAGCCTCTTTTGTTGGACTGCCTGGTAAATACCTACATCATTTAAACTACATTTGGTATGCAGGCTTTCCATTAGAGTTTCAAGCCTAATCAACAGATAGCATTTATCAGACTGATCCTAATGTGTAAAATCTGTGGTGTGCCCCTTTAAAAGGATGACTGAACTAAGTGCTTTTTGTTGTGAAATTACAAATTGGCTACAAGCATTGCATTTTAAGTTGCTTTATTCAGGCCCATACTGACATTTTCGAGATTCAACCACATTAGTTAACAGAATATGTTTCATCTAGGAAGATCTTAGAATGCCTCTCCAGTTTTAGTAACAGTCAGGCACATTTTTGTTTCCCCCAAACAGAAACTAAAAATGCTTAGAGGCAAAATGTTCTCCGAACTCTCATTGGAGAGAAGTTTGCGTTACGGCAAGTTGTGAAAAATGACTTGACTTTTTCTACCCCGGTCTTCTGGCACCAGTGGGCCACCATCGCTCACTGATACTGTTCAAATTGGGCCAGGGACCTGGGAGTGTGAAGGTAGGGCAGCCTCTGCCAAAAATGTGTGTGTGGGTAGGTGGGTGCGTCGGAGCAAGTGAGAAGGAAAGGTAAGGGATTATGGGAACAACAATACACATCACAAATATGCTTCATAGACTCGATTTCTTTCTGTCTACACCGTTATTTTAATTTTTTTACAGCTGTGTTTGTGTGTGTGTGTGTGTGTGTGTGTGTGTGTGCGGTAGATAGGGCAGACAGGGGGCGATCAGGTTGGAAACATTGATAACAGCCCGGCTGATTTGGCCTCTTGCTGTTCCTACACCTGTCTCCTCTCCTAAGTAAAAATGTCGGTGTATGTGTGTGTGTCTCCTGCGCTCTCTATTCTCCAGTGTGTGTCCTCATCACTGCCTTCCACCCCTGAAAACCTGCACCGACTGAAAACACTCAGTGATTGGCTGGCCAACACACGAGCTGGAGAACAGCTCTATCCCTCCTATCATTTATTCCTCTCATTCGCCCTCTCATTTATTCCTGTCGTTCGCCCGCCGCCATTTCTCAAATTCAGCTTCTTATTAAGTGTCTGTCATCTATGCCATTTGTCCATGCCGCTGCTGTTTCTCAATTCCTTCATTTGCCCTTCATACCGTTCTCTCCTCCTGTTTTTGTTTGACCTTGCAGGAGAATTACTGCTGTGTATTTCTACTCTGAAATTGTGATTCTGTCCTTTATTTAACCAGGTATGTCAACAAAGGAGATACTCATCGTAGGTGGCTGGACTAGAGCAGTTCAATGTCTTGATCAGCAGAACAGTGTTCATGACAGCATCCCTTTAAGCATAAGCCTACTTCCTTCTGCTATACCTTCTCATTTTCTTTTCAATAAAACCAAATATCTAGACCTTGATAAGATGCTGATAGAATGACCTGCTCCTTTTGTAACAGTGCAAAAAAATAAAGCACCAAAACAAAAGTTGAGACTTCCTATCACCACTAACTGCATCACTTTGTGAAAATTAGTTCCCAAAGTCTTTCTAATATCTGTTCAAAACCTGTTTTCATGCATTGTCAATGTACCACAGAATCAAAATGAAGTCTTATTAAGGCTGCTGTTGAACTAGAAAACCTCCTGCACATTGATGTACGCCAAAGCTTGCTGTGTTCTTGCTGTCGTTTCCACTTCACTCCCAAATTAGTCATCTATCACTCCCTTTCCTGCCTGCTTTCGCTCTTCTGATCCTTGGCAGTAGAACCTAGCTGGATCATTCAGTGAAGGCCCATGGGACGTGGAAGTCAGACTGCACTCTCCTGCTATTCAAAGCACAGCCACTGTTAGTGAAAAGTGATTAAATCTGGCAACACAAAGAGGACCCATTCCCTTATAGCTTTTAACTGATTTGTGATTAAAATGCTTTCTCTTGATAGATCAGGGGTCACATTTTACACTGTGTCACTTTTCATGCTGCCTCTCCACTTTGCAAGAAGGTTGATTGCCATTGTAGACCAGGACAAGGCAAATCCAAGCCTGGGAAAGTGCTTAGCTTGCATGCAAAATATATATTACAACAACACAGATACGATTTGTCTAAATGAATCATTTAAATGTTGAGGTTAGTCCCTACACACGATAATGTTGACTAATGTGGCACTAACGGGTTGGTAAGCTGTTTTTTTCCTCTGTGGCTGCTGGGATATATGCAGATTGTATAAGAAATAGACTCTATTGAAAAAGGCCTTTTTCTTTTTTCACTTTTCTTTTGACAACTATGTCATCGAAAAACACAAATAGATTTTCTTTACCTGCCATTCGCAATAAGATCACACCATGTTGCTCCTGGCACTGTAATACACTTCATTCAGGTAATTACCTATTAAAGAGGCAGCTTTCAAGCTTTCAGCCTTTAGTGGACAATTGAGTCCTTACAATACAGGATGGCTTGTGGGGTTAGTTTTATTCCCATAATGCAACATTATCTCAAATCATCTCGGGATATGACCCTCTATATACGTATATCACAAAATTACACATATTATACAGGTCCTGGCTGATAGACAAACTTATGGGCCAAATGATGGGTCATTTAACCATCATTAGGGCATTTCTATCATAAAAGCATCATAAATGTTCCTTTAAAATAACGTAATTACTGTAATGAAATGAGGTGTTTCAACAGCCACCTGTGATCAAGAAAGGAAAGGCCAGATATGGACTTTTTTACGCTACTGTAGGTTGATATGCTTTCTTGATGGCAGGGTAAAATCAATTATAACTAATAGCAAAGTAAACTATAATGTGCCATTTTCAGTTTGTGTTCATTATATGCAGTCTAATCATATGCATTCATATTTTGGATGGCTACAAACCTCACGATGCCTACACACTTCCAGTGTCAGTGCAGGGAGTAGTGTTCCTGTTACATAGTAAAGTGAAAAATAAGGGTTCCTTACCCTTAACCAAGGGCTTTAGTTGATTTAGTTTAGTTGATTTGTGTGGCCGCTTGCTGGCGGCACAACAAGCTGTAAACACAACACTGACACTTTCTAAAGTAGCTGCGGTGAATCTCTTGGCAAAAAAAAGCCTATTTAAACCTTCAGCAGACTTGGAGCATTCAGGCATTAGATACATGTTTCAGGATACCATTTGCCATTTGGTGCTGGGAAAACAGCTGCCTGATGGCGATGCTGATGAGAGTGTTGGGAATGAACCAAAACAGTAAAGTTGCAGGCTGTAACAATGAGCTGATAGATGATAAAAAGATCTGTTGAGTTAAAGGGACATCTTTCACATTACTCCTAATCATTTGATCCAATGTCAATAGAGAAATAGTGAAGCTTTAACCCTACTACCATAATCACAATATTTCACATTCTTAGCAGATATTGTAGAAAGTAGGTTTTGTAAATAAATAAATGAATGTATAATAATTTGTCTATGTTACAGCCGATGTACAGTGAAAGTGCAATGGTAGGTCAATCATACAGATAAGCTGCACTAGAAAATGCCTAAACATTTTATTCCAAAACTGAAATGAAAATTCAAGGGATTTTATCAGAAGCAAACAGCAAAATTACTGTAGGTTTCACACCCTTTCAGACTGAAAGGGAACAGATCAAGTGGATATGTGAATAAAGCAAAATTGTTTGAAAACAACTTTGAAAGCAAATAGATACAAACACACACATATATAGGTCTTAAAGGTAATGCAGGCTAATTGAGAGCAAGCAGATGTATGGGCTAAGCCATAAATAATGTATTTCCATTTCTCACATTTCTTCCACAACAACATTTTAAAGCAAGGGAGGTCTTAGTGATAGAGTACTGCCAAGTGTGAACATTAAGGATGTTATTAAAATAGTACAACAAGGCTTGAACTCTCTCCTTGACAGTATACTGTTATCAAAAGCTAATAAATATTAGCAGAAGATGCAAATGTTCTTTACTGCACTCTTCTGATTCTTGGCACAGGGTTATGTGACACTTTTAACCTTCAGAGTCTTCTTCTTCCCGCCCACAGCTCGTTACTCTACTCTCTCAAAATCTCCTCCATCGTTCTGCCTGTCTGTCCTCCATCTCAACCAGATCCATTCACCTGGTGCGTCTCTGCCAGTGAGCTAATTAACATTAGCACTTTTACAACCCTTACATTATCTTTACTACAGCTTCTCAGTACGCCACATTAACTGCAGTATAGATGCTGTCAGCTGTTCTGGAAACAGCCATAGCTATAGCTGAGCCACAGGGCCTGTACCACTCAGTGTTACTACAGACAGAGATAATGTCAAATAAAGCATCATTTAGTGAGATAAAGTCAAGTGCTAATTGCCAATTTAGGCCCATAATCACTGCTATGTCTGACATATAACAATTGTATAGCATATTCAAAAAGTCAGAAAGTTGGTGGTTCAATCCCCGGCTCCTACAGCTGCATGTCGAGGAGTCCTTGAGCGAGATACTGAACCCCGAATTGCTCCCGATGCTGTTTCATCGGCGTGTGAATGTGTGTGTGAATGTGGCATGTAGTGTAGAGAGTTTGAGTGGTCGTAAACTAGAAAGGTGCTATATAAGTACAGTTCATTTACCATATTTTATTTTGGAGTTTGTGTTTCTCACATTTGATTTAAAAGACACACTGTGCAGATTTCTTGTATTGTAAACAAACAAAAAATATGTTTACATTCAGTTGTTTCTCACCAAAACACAGAGTGTATCTTTGAGGTACTAGAAACATCTTGAATGCATTTCCTTACCCATAACGTTTTAAAAAGTTTAAATCCTACACCTTTTACATCCATGTTTAGTAGTATTCTTCTTCCATGTTGAAATGTATTTCTCTCTATATTTGAAGGAGGCATGTTCAAGCCAAAACAGGGTCTTTAGTTGCTATTAAGTAAAACATTCATGTATCCTGACATAATCCAGAGAAGAGTACAATGTATAACGTATTTATCTAAAAAAAAAAAAATGACTATGTGTTAGAAATAAACTCCTAAAGTAAATTTGGGAATTACTATAACTGTGAAATGGTGGTATGCTAAATCTCTCATATTTTACCTAAGTAAATATCATAGCAATAAAGTATGAAAATATAAAGTACTGCTATTTCAGTGCCTGAAGATATTTTTTTCTTGAATCCATTCACCTCTGTGAGCTAAGATAAAGACAGCAGAGGTCGAGCTGTGAAAGCTGTGATTGCTTCCTCTTGCAGGTGGCTGGCACAAAAGTAAACACATAAAAATACAAAAATAAATGCAAAAATCATGAACAACAACAACGTAGGCATGCATAAATGTAGTAACATTAAAGCCTTGAAATACTATTAAAGTTTATCACTGAAAGTGAGGTATAATTTCTTCAATACTAAAATGTATGACATTAAACAGGAAACACATCCTATGATTCCATGGGAATATGTAACACTTAATTAATATTAACAAGATGAGTTGAACATTGATTCATTAGAGTTAGTCATGAGGCCTTCTAAACTATTTATGACTACAACAGCCCATGTGTGAAGAGGAGATTAATAATGCATTATTCCCTGCCTACAGCAGATGATGGACAGTGGATAAAGTCTTAGCTGCATGCTTGTTGGACCCTCTTTTGATGCTTGATCAATATTGAAAAAGATAATGAGAAATGCTTCATGCATGTTAATGTATCTTCACAGCAGCCATGTTGTCATATTTACAGGCTTGAAATCCATCTTTTTTCTTTGGACTATAGAGAATGTAATCATAGAGACTGATATCATGGGCCAGTCTGCACAAGTGTCACTCTCAGTTATTTTCAATAATTTCCCCCTGAGGGTATTATCACACCAGCCAATTTGGGTTTTGGATCTTTTGCTCAATCCAGCACAGTATGTGTGTGTTTTCACTGCTGCCTCTACAGACCACTGCATTTTCTCAGGAAATCTGCGCGTGCATATGTGTGTATACGCCTTGAGTGCATCTTATCCCCCATTCACCGTGAGCTGGCTGAGCAAATTGATACTGCTCTGGGATTTTTGGCGATCTGTAAGTCCGCTGTCACGGTGATGAGAGCAGCACAAAGACGGCGGCGGTGCAGTAAATGTCAGCATGTCAGTGAGGAGTGACACAGAACATCCGAGCTTGCCACGTGGGGCCCGTCTGCCTCGACCCAGCACACACATGACAAGGCCAAATTCGTACAAACAAGAATAATCCCCCCTCATATGCTGAATAGGGAATCACACGTGCACATACACACAAACACATACATATAATACAGGTACAAGAATCAAATTCACCAAGAAAGATGTTTAAACATGGGCTTCAACACTGCGTATCAACACTAAATCAGTGAAATATCAGGCATACCTGTCGAGAAAAGCGGAATTTCAGTTTCACAGGCTGAGCATTTGTTCTGCGTGAGTGTGACAGATGTGTGTGTGTGTTTGTATGTCTGTGTGTGTGTAGGGGAAGAAGTAGCCATACATATTCAGGTAGTTGCACATGTGAACACATCTACTACCCCCTACACAGGGGGGTATGTGTTTGCCAGTGATGCCAGACATTCTGGGAATACATGTGTGTCTTTGCAGTTTTGAACAGACAAGAGCTAAGGTTGCACACATGCACAAACACACAAATATCAAGTGGGTGGAATTTAGTGATTGTTTATTTGCATAAGTGTATTGACTGGTGCTTCTCTTTGCTTATTTTAGATGCTGTAGTTCCCTCTGAGAACTATAGTATTTTGCTGAATATTGCTATGTTTAGCCAACAGTCCATTTTACACCATTTTGAATATATGTCTTGTATTTGGGGCATGAAATTCTACCTGTGATATTGGTATCAGCTTTCTGAAATCCAGGCAATTCTGGTTTCTGCGATTATTCACACATTTTATATGGCAGCTAGCTGAGACTCCTGATTTCGATGCCATTTTGAGTCCAAGGAGGTATGTTTTTCGGAAAGGCAATTCCATGAGGATGTCTAGCAGCTAAACAATCAGCATGTTAGCAATGTCACTGTGAGTTTGTTAACATGCAATCTCTAAAAATAAATATCTGCATATAAATACAGAATCTACAAGCAAGGTACAAGATGTTAACATGGGTAGGATTCTGGTTTCTGTAGTCTAAGTAGTATTCACCAATCACATTTTAGCAGGATTTGCTTGCATGCAGGTAAACAATCCATATGGAGAGAAATATAGGCAGAATGCAGTGGCCAAAAGGCAGTCTTGGAACCTTGAAACCTGCTGGCTACTAAGGAAGCCCTGAAACACCGTTCCCCGTAGAGGCTAAATCATTATCAGATGTTAGCAGACAGGCAAAATGTAGTTGTTAACATGATAGTATACATGTATGCATCACATACCAGACTGTAGGTCTACCAGGAATCCAAAATGTACAGAGGACATGAGAGTCTGTTGTAGAACATTTACCCAGGGATTATTACTCCTACATGGTCTGTAAAATTCTCAAATAAAATGAATCCACATGGGACTGAAATCACTGTTTGACTCACAACATTACCAGTTCTCCTCTGGTAAAATTGACGGCTTCCTGGGAGAGCTATAATATTCAGACAAAATTGAAAAAAAAAAACTGGCCCTGTCCTGATGGTATTAGTGCTAAATCCCGTCCGGACTCGTGTATTTTGAGTGACGTCCCAGGGTTGTTTTGTTATCCAGGATCAGGATCAACTTCAAGTAGGCCTATGTCATCACTCTAAACTGGATCAGATGATTACATTTATTTCCTTCTGCTATAGAAGACAAAGTCACTAATATCTACAATGAATCCTCATTCCAATACATAAATATTAAATTGTCTACATACATACATGGTGTAAATGATCATTAAGATTTATATGTACAGGCTTGTTATATGTAGAGATCCCCACCCCAAGTGAGATGTCAATTCCAAAAGAGATCTGATAGAGGAAACCCTTTCTTTCCAGAGATTTGCATAATTTCATGACACATTGTCTCGCAATGACGCACATCGTGTCTCTGAATCTTTGTCTGCACACACACACCATCACTATTCCCACAAGTTTCACTGCCGTCACATTCCTGCCCGACCCTCCCCAAGGACTGTTTAAATAATGAAATCTGCTTTCTGCTCAGTGTGTTCAGCCTTGATACCACTGATGGAACATGATAACAGCTGTCTCTGTCTTGGCATGAGGAGGGTTAGAGGAGTAGGAAGAAGCGAAGGAATTGACTGTTTCATCCCCCAGAAGACACCCTTTACGAGAATGGGATTCAATGCTGGGAAGTTCGGAGTGGGAAGCTGTCAGAGTCTCCCTCAGGGGGGGTGAAGGAGACTTAGGAAAGAACGATCTGAGCTTTTAAGCAGAGTGAATTAAGCAAAAAGATATGCTCATTGTTTTCTGTGCTAAGTAAAGTTAGACCCATGACAATGGTTTGTTAATGACAGGCTGATATATCAAACTATTAATCAGCTTTTATTGATAATCACATTCCAGCCCTGTTGTGATGAATATGGTGCTGTTTAATTTGTGACATATTATGGAGTAACTGATTCATGATGTCCTGAGCTAATATCAGAGATTGAAATCAGGCATGATCAAGTCACTTTTGGATTGATCGCTGTCTGCGACATGACACTTGATCCTACATAATATCATTTGTGTTCACTCAAATAACTTATTAGAAATACAGCAACGAGGCACATTTATATGACAGGTGAGTCACCCAACGTATGACACATCAGGATGAATCAGACACACAAACATTGCCAGAAGTAGGAGGTTTTAATGTAGTTTATGTTTTAATTAAATTCACAGTGGCAATGCTAACATGCTGATGTTCAGCAGGCATAATGTTTACCATGTTCATCATCTTAGTTTGTTAGCATGCAGACATTTGCTAATTTTCACTAAATACAAAGCACAGCGAAGGCAGATGGGAATGTTACATTTGCATGGCACATTTGGTCATAAAAGGCAAATTCAAACTTTAAGATGATGATGGTGCTAGACAAAAAGTCACGGAATGACCAAAGTTAGCATGGTTCATCCTCTGGGAACAATGAATGAAAAGAATTTTGTGCCATCTTGTAGATGTAGATATATTTCAGTCTGGACCACAGTGAAGATTGACTCACAGAAAAGGCTGATTAATTAATCAATACTTCTGTACTACAACTGAAAGGCCATCGACTAATTTCTCACAACTGAATGTTCACAAATAATTATGATTAGGTTGCAGCTCTGCAATCAGCACTTCTTGACATTTATTTACATAAAATACTTCAGTCATATCACTGGATTTGGTTCAACAGCTCTGATAAACGCAGGGAAACATCAGCAGGAAAGGGAGCTCGTCTTTTAAAGCAGGGTAAACCAGAATTTATACAGTTTCTTCTGGATTTAAACTGGAAAGTTCCAACAAAGGTTCAGTTTATAAACCAATTTATTTAAACTACAGTAAAAGTATTTGTTCCCGCCTAAGGCCGTACATTTTCTACCATCAGAAAATTAAATTAAATTTAGAAAATGCACCTCAAGACAGAAAGTTTTATGTGGGGATTCCCAGTCATATTAATTTAGGCTGAATTTAAGAAGAAGCATGGCTGAAAGCAATCAACACATCGAAGCTGATCAAAAACTTGTAGTGTATTCCCAACCAAAGACCGACTGACAGTGTTTATAAAACTAGTGGGCTGATGAGTAGAAGAGAGCATGGAGGGGAAAGAGAGTAGCTGAATCCCAGTGAGGGTGAGGTTGAAAGGTAGACGAAGAGCTTGATTGATTGAGTTTGGGAGAGAGATGGGGGACTATAGACAAGTCAGAGAGAGAGAGAGGGACGGTGCAAACAAAATCAGAGAGGGAGGGAGAGAGAGATGCAGGTGGATTACAGTCTAATCCATTCCTCTCTCAGTGTGCTCTTATTACATTAGAGCAGAGTGAGAAACACAGCGCCACAGGCTGACCTTCTCTAACTCCATTTCATTCCACTGGATCAGACCAAATGATTTGATCTGAGCTACGCTGCCCAGAGAGAGGAAGCACACGCTACTGTACAAGCCACTGTCGCAACACAGTCATCATTCAGCACAGATTAAAAGTCACACACGAAGGAGGCGCAGCAGACACACATCGCAACGCAAGATGTTATAGCTACATATTAACAGTGACCTTTCCGCTAAAGATATGTCAGTACATCCCATAATCTAATCCAAAATCCATGTATTTGTTCTGTATGGTAACATCACAGGAAAATATTAATAATTACACATGTGACAAATGAAAGACAGGAAAATCCAACCTCCAGTTATCTAAGTCTTGTAGAATTTTTAAAGTGAATTGCCTTGCTAATTACAGGGGGAAACGACGCGGCCTACAGAGATGAGGTCCTGAAACCTGGTGAGTGGTGTGCATCAAACAGCCTGGCACTAAACATCACCAAGACCAAGGAACTCATCCTGGACTTCAGGCGGAATAGAGCCGCCCCTGCCCCCCTGTACATCAACGGTGAATGTGTAGAGCGAGTCCTTCAAATTCCTCGGCATCCACATCTCTGCAGACCTCTCCTGGTCGGTCAACACCACAGTGCTGGTCAAGAAGGCCCAGCAGCGGCTACACTTCCTGAGGGTGCTCAGGAAGGAGCAACTAAACACTCAGCTGCTGGTGACCTTCTACCATTCCACCATCGAGAGCCTGCTGACCTACGCTGTGACAGTGTGGCACTCCAGCTGCACAGAGCCCGACAGGAAGCGACTGCAGAGGGTGGCAAACACTGCACAAAAAATCATCGGCTGCCCTCTGCCTTCCTTGACTGCCATCTATAACTCCCGTTGTCTCAGCAGGGCCAGAAACATCTTGAAGGACACCACCCACCCCGGCTTCCATCTCTTTAACCTGATGCCCTCTGGTAGGGGCTTCAGGTCCATACGGGCCAGAACAAACAGACTCAGGGATAGCTTATTCCCCAAAGCTGTCACCATACTAAACTCAAACTCGCACTAATGTATTTATTGTAATGTATTGTATTTATTGTATAGTCTTTTATATCGTGCTAATTATGTGTGCACTTTTATGGAGCTGCTCTTTAAATTTCATTGTACTGTGTATAATGACAATAAAGGCTTTCTATTCTAGTCTATTCTATTCTTATTACATATTTAGCCTGTATTTCTTTATTTTTTTAAGGCAGATGTTTGCAAACTTTTTTATTTTTCTACCTACTCTCTTTAGGCTTTCACTTCCTTTAAAATAAGACTTTGGGACATTACATGCAGTATATTTTTAATTTCAGGACAAGTTGGGGTATTCAGAAATGCCCAACATTTGTATGCGAGTTTATGATACATGTTCTGGGATATTTTCTTAAGAAAAAAAGCATAATGCAATTTTAAATTATTACCAGGGCTATAAGGACCCTTTTGATGGGACTTTCTAAAGGATAGTCTTATCACAAACATACTGGTAGTGTAAAAGACACACAGAAATTGTTTTGTTTTCTTTTGGCATTATAGTTCCCTTTATGCACTGGGTGATGAAAACAGGAAGTGTAATGTTGCTATGGTGTGAATGGGTTAGTTTTGGGATGCACTGAAAAACATTCAAAGACATCTAAATGGGAAGAATATATATATCCTAAATTGTTTTAGAGAGTTTTGCCTGTCTGTCTCACTCACTCATTACTCATTAGTGAGCAGTAGATTGAGATTTCAGACACTTATCAATCATTGTCTTGCCTGAATCGTCACCAACAGGTGTAGAATTGCACAGTGGTCATTTTTGCAGCAGTAAAATGTTCAGCATTGCATCATGGGATTGTTAGCAGAAAGTATATGTAACCTACGCTGTACGTTTTCACTCCATAGTGGGCATGAATTTCACACTTAGAATTCAGACACTCACATAAAAAGGCAGAGGGTAGATATACTGCACTTTATAAGAAATGTGGAGTTATTTTGGATACAGCCCTGGATGGAGTTTTCGGCCAGGAGGAGTGACTTTTCTGGAGTCTTGGTTGGAAGATTTCAGAATGTCACTGCTCCTGGCCACATTCAGCACAGACATTTAGGTTTGCGTTAGATTAAAGAAACAAGATATAAGTGAGCCTTAGAGGTGTTGGGAGGTGGAGGATTGGTTGCTTTCAGACAGAGCCAGGTTAACTGCTTCCCCCTGTTTCCAGTCTTTATAAGCTAATTTCCCAAAGTGTCAAACTATCCCTTGAAGTTATAAGTATGTGTTTCTTTATTTTTCATGAAATCTAAGCAGATCTATGGAAGTTGTGCTGTTCAAATCGAAATTGCAGTTGAAAACAAAGCTGACCCAATGGCACATCTAGAGGCAGCATCCTCTTGACATTTCATCGACGTTTCATTTTTGTATTACGGCAACAGGTTGTAAAAATATTGCAAATGGCACCTTTTTCATTGACAAATAGCCGTTCTTCAACCCTTTTTGTCATGCTCCTCTGCTACACCTCTGAAGTATGACCTTCACTTTCTAACTTTATCTATTTAATTAATCTGTTTACCTGCATTTTTATGATTTAGAGACCACACTGAAAGGGCAGGGGCACATGCCTCACAAGGGTCAATAGAGTTGTGTTTTAATAATGCATGCATATGAAACTAATTCATATTCAACCAGCAACACACTATGTTTTGTCTTTTTCTTTGTTGCTTCACAGCCTGCCAGCTAGTGTTGTGGATGCTGCGCATTTCAAAAACCTCCCGCTGTTGCCTTATATGATCTGAATTTTGAAGACTAATAGCAATATATGCTTTCAATTCCTGAAACTCCCTTATTTAGAAAACCCTACAAACTCACATCAACATGAACTTAAGTGTCTACTCCAGGAACAGCTCTTCAACGGATCCGATAGGAACCTCAAAGGATCTAGCCAATCAATGTGTCTGCAATTAGTGTCGCTCTAATTAGAAACCATTGTTCTGAGCACCGGCTGTGGCAGTTCATTCGTCAATATGAAATTAAGCAGCAGCCACTTAGCATGGGATTACTATCATGAGTTCATTTGTATCGGCATCAATTCATTTGCGTTGTTCGCCGCAATCATGCCTTGAGGCTGCATGTGGGAGTCCCTGAGAAGTGTGTGAGAGGCGTCCGTAAAGCTTGTCATATCTGAAAGAGAGAGAGGGAGAAACACAAAGAGAAAAAGACAGAAAGAGAGCACAAACTGTGAAATTACTACCGATTTCTTCCTGAGGAAAAGTCACTTATCGCAAATCAAACAGAGTAAATGAAAGGAGCAGTGCAAATCAAATAGCCTATCTTAACCACCTCGGCAATATCCAGCAGCTAATAAAACATTCCGTCCTGAGACCCCAATTTCACATCCTGTCTTGTACGACTCTGACACAGGCGGCGGCACTTCAAATTACAATGAGCGATGTCATCATCGCAAATGTATCATCACAAATGTATCATTAAGAAAGATGAGAGAGCTGCTGGATTTCCACGGCTATCTCTGTCCCTGCCTCTATCTTTGACACCTCCTATCTTTATCTCCCTTTCTCTGTCTCACACACACACACAGGCAATCATGCATACTGTACACTTGTGAACACGCATGTCTTTACATACAAATTCCTGCTCTCTTTCTCCCTGGGGACAACGTAATGTAATTGTGTGCAGCAGTGGCTTCCACGGTCATTTCCATCCTTAGTGACAACTTCTGGGAGGGGCAATTTGAATTAAAGCAGCTTCCGATGTTATATACTATAAGGCAACACCAAGGAATTCCAGTCCCATGCAACTCACAGCGAGGAAATCCAATTTAAAAGAATTCAAATGCACTGAATGGAAGACAAAAAAAAAGCTGCATTCACACGCAGGGAGTATATCCCTCAATGCACAGAATGCTTGTTATAGGCTACAGTTTGATACACTGGCACAACCTTGACTTATTTTTATGACTCAGCTTTGCGTTAAAAGTTATCGAGCTGTGGTTTTGTAAAAAGCTACAGCCATTACTCAGTTGAGGCATTTCATTTGTGCTTGTATTGTTCACGCAGTCAGTGTAAATGAAAGGCAGTAGGGACAGAGAGAGAAAAACAGGACCTTGATGGAAAAGAGCGCTCTTTCTTACAAGGGCTGAGCCGGCTAATGTGCACTCGCTATAGACAACAAACATATATCACTGATGAGTAATGAGCCATACTCTGCTCATACTCACAGCGGAGAGAAACAACATTGTCATGCTGTGAGTTAATTATAACTATGTAATAGCAAGAAAAGGGAACCATTCAGTTAGGCAGCAGGGTAAAGTCGTAAAAAGTCTGCATTCAAACTGCTTGAGACGAGTGATGAATGGCTGCACTCCATTTGCCGCTTGTTAGATAGTAAAAAATGGGGAAACCTGGAGGGACGGCTGCATATGAAGTGGCAGGTATGACATTAAAGCTGCAGTAGGTAACTCTAACGAAAAATAACTTTCAGTCATATTGTTCACTACATCCTGACAGCAGTACATGAGACAGATGAAAAAAAAAGTGGTTCCTCTGGCTTCTACTAGTGCTCCAAATGGCATTTGCAAGAATCCAGCGCACCTGAAAGAAAACAACCAATCAGAGCCAAAAAGGACAGTTGATCGTTGAGTCTCAATCCAAAGATGTCAAATACTGATGCTTTGGGTTGGCAGCTTGAAGAGTTTATTGCTGAGTCTCATTCCCAAAGCATTTGTATTTGAGGACCTTTTCTTTTAGATGCGTTGAATTCTTGCAAATGCCATTAGGAGCACTAGGAGAAGCCAGAGGAACCAGATTTTTTCACGGATTATCTGTCTCATGTACTACTGTCAGGATATAGTGAAAGTCTCTGCAAATACGACAAAAAGTAATTTTTTTAAAAGTTACCTACTGCAGCTTTAAGTATCCTATTAGCCTTTGATAAACAGTAGCACATAGATGAGATGCTGCGGTTTATTTTCATCAATTTATTGCTTTTGTTTATTAGTCTGTATTTTTTACGGTGCTGTCAGGATTTGGAAAGGCCAATATACAAACACACTCAGAATAAAGCCGCCAGCACAAAACATACTGATCAGATGTCTAACTGTAAAAACAATAAATATTTGATGGCTGCATTGACAACACACCACTCATGCATCAGCAGAAGATATAATCAGTAAAATTCACTTGCAGGAGAATACCAAAGGAGACATGACATGTCCTATGAACTACTCAAAAAAAAAGAAGCTCTATTTCCATCTACATCTATCAGTCCAGCCAACCTGAATTCATTAACTGGCACCTTCAAGTAACAGACAGAAACACACAGATTAGCAGGGCATTGATCATACAGGTTGCACAGCTCATTAAAGCAGGAATTAACCATTTTACCATTTAACATGTGGTTATAGACTGGTAGCCACACTGAATTCCAGGGCAATTACCAGATCGGATCTAATTGATGATAAAGACCTGACTCCTCTTGTTTGTTTGTATTTTTCCTCATTCACTGGGTTACAATTTTAAGGTACAGCTTGGAAAATATGCTCTCACAACCAACCTCCCAGTGTAAACTTTTAATTACACTTGCTTAAGGCTCTACACACCACTGGTCCACCCACACAGGTGTTTTCACTTTGCCTGACCAGGACCATGATCAGATTGTGTTTGATTGACATCTTACAACTTTTTTTGGTTGGCTTTTTTGGTGACCTCACAAAATTCCCAACATAGTTCCATCCACCTTTAACCTGAGCAGAGGTGTAAACGGCCAGAAAACTTAAAACACCTGCGTGGGTGTGCAGAGCCTTTCAGTGGTGCTAGGTGCCATAGTCAATATTAGCTCCAGCAGGCCTGCAGTCAAGATCTCCTCAAAATCACCATCCTCCTCAGTGCTACTGTTGTTTGTTGCTTCTTTGTTACAGATGTGTCCATTCTGAATCCTACTACCAGTTTTGGTTTGGTTAGCACACCATCTGAAATCAGACTCTCTGTTACCAGCTGATGTTCTTATTTAAATTTGATATTGCCATTAAAATTGACTTGAATCGACTAGTTCATGTCATATACTTACTGGTGACATTTTAACACGAATAGGTGGTGATATTTTGAGACTTTATGACTTGAACCAATGTGTCTTTAAGGTTTGGGCAGAATACAGCTAATGGTACCTTTTAATGGGACAAGCCTTGCTAGCCTGTAATTATATATTTGGTCTTGAAATGATGGGAGGATGCAGACGATGACACGCTACTGCATCATCAAGGCAAGGTCAAAACCTAAATGTCTCCAGCTTTTTATATGACTAGGTATAGATGGTGCTGCCAATTCCTGTTACATCACCAAAATAGATCACATAATCCTTTTGTTGTCAAACGAATTTAATGCTTACTTTTCCATGACGAGTAATCTGCTTTTTAGAGTTCATCCCAAAAATACTATGAGACTATGTTGAAGGCACAAAATTAAGAAAAATAAAACCTTTTGTCCGATGCAGTCAGTTGGCTGTAGATCTATCAATCTAAATTTCTATTACAAGGGACAGGGAGGGCTAGATGGCTCTTGGACATGAGGCTTAGAGAACTGACAAATTGAATCACTAAATGCCTGCTTTGAGCGATGGTACGATTTTGTGATCGACAGTCCACTAAGGCCTAAGTCACCCTGAGAACAGTAGCTTTGGTTGCCCTCACTGACAAGCGCCTGCGAAAAGCAGCAAAAGCCCTCCACTTTCATACTGAGATCAGTACACATATACAGTACAAACTCACCCACGCATGTACACATTCCCTCAAGAGCACAAGTTAAAACTCTAAACATCTTGCCGCTTCAAATCCTGGTTGGGATTTCCTGCCTGGCACCTTCTCTCGCTCTCTTTTCTCTTGCCAAGGTCTGCTGTACCTCATTCTTCAAAACAAAAGCTGTTTTGATTCGAGTGTGGCAGCAAATTCAACACAGAGGGTCATGTCAGCCATTTTTTGATACTGTCACAATGCTTTTTGACTCACATGTAATGATTACTTCCTGTTTACTCTCTCACAGCAAACTTTTGCTTCGAGGCTTGATAAATCACAAATATACAAATAATAACATGTTGACTGAAACATTTAGTAATAGCAGACCCAACACTTTGCATGATAATTAAAATTTCCAAATAAGCGTGGACTCTTATGATAATACTCTGCTAATGTGTTTACATTCATTTTCCTTTTATTGTTGTTTTTGTTGCAGTTCTTTGCCTTCTTGCGCCTGACTCGCCCAGATTCAAAGCCTGTCATTGCTCATGCTGACGCCCTTGTATAATCATATCGCCAGATTCTAATTACTATGGAGTCTTAACGCAAATTTGTCTGAAGCTAAATGGTGCTTTTCATCCAGAAAATTACCAAAATTCCTTACAGCGTTATTAGTGCTTTAGCACCACTCCCCAGGAGACCCTCCATTCTTCTTCGCTTTATTGTTTTTATCCTCTCCCCCGGCACATACACATGCTCCTCCATCCATGACAGCTACGGTGCATGGATGGTGGTTTCCCAATCTTTGTGAAAGGCACAGTCTTTTAGCATGTCTATTTCAATCATCCCAAATAAGAGTGAACTCACACAAAATCTTGTATTTTAGAGGGCAGTGTGTTATAATGCTGTTCTGGATGAAATGATTAAGGATAAAAGAGTTTTTTCTCTCTGTGACAACCAGCGAAATGAATCTGGGAAAGAATCTAAAAAAACAAGGGTGACACAATTCAATATGTGCTTACGACTGTGGTCATCGTAAACCTGACAATGTTTTACACAGTAGAAGAAGGCCCTTTCAGGACGTGAAATGATATTCTGATTATTTGGGTTGGACTAATTTGTTGCCTCATTTTGATAGCCAGCAGGGGTCTGATTACAAATTTTAAAGTGGCTAATGTTTATCTCATGGATGCATTAATGTCACAATAACTTCTCAAAGTTTAGATTTTACTCTTTACAATTCCTTTAAACTCTACAGATACTTGCTCTGCTTTTTCGCTTGCTATGTTTTGCTTTTATTTATCAGGCCTGAGATCATTCATCACCGCAAATAATAATACTTTCTAAATAGAAACGTTTTGTTTTTATCTTTTTCATTTATTTATATTTAGTTATATTTTGTCTGCTTTTGTGAAGGAGTTTATATTTATACAGAGGAGATTAAATTAAAAAAATTAGACTAGCTGCATTGGTTTCTTCCATTTTGGACTATCTGGTTCTCCATTGCCTCAAAGGTCAGCAGACAACTTGCTACTTGTAAAAAGTGTGAATTTACTCATGGATTGGCATTGCACTTGCAAGAGAATCCATTAAACCACTGGTGTGACCAGCCTTTTAAACCTGCTTGTATTTTTTTGCCCTGTGTGACTTCTTATTCGTGTTTGCCACTACTTTTCCAGATATTCAGAACCTCTTCCTTTCTAAAAGTCTGACTGACATCCAAACCCTAAAATCTGTTACTCAAGTCCTTCGACCCACAGTGGCAGCCATGCCTTTTATAATCCACAGTGCACAAAAGGGAGGTGGTTTTATCATTAGTACTGCAGGCACTCTTCTGACGGCTCTCGCTGTCGTTAGTCCAGCTGTGTCCAGGCCTGCCAGCTGCTGGCTCCGCTCCAGGCTGCCTGTCACAGGGTCAGCTCAGAGAGACGACCACTCACAGCCTGTAAAACACTGCTGATAGCTAAAACACTCACACCATCCATCATGCAGGTGCAAAGACTGTACTTATCCCCAAGGGGTTTCACACACACAGGCGTGCACATCCACACACAGGAACAGGCGCACATACATGCCTTTGAGCCATCATTTAGTGGAAGTTATCGATTAGCCCTCTGTAATTAACACATACTCCCACAGGGAATAAATCAGTGCCGATGAATCACTCATTGTGGTGGTTTTGGTGGTGGAGGTGTGTCATTAAGGTTAAAGGAGTGATAGTAAGGCCTTCGGGTGAGCTGAAATAAAAATGCCCTGGTGGACTGTATAAAACTGCTTCTGCGCTATAATACTGTGACTGGAGGGCATCCACTGTGGACTGACATTTGAAGAGCACAAACCACAAAGACCAAAGTTCCTGTGGGAATAATAAAGTGTAAACCACATCCAAATAAGGTCCAACACCATGTTTTAAAGCCAGGACACAGTAACTAGAATCTTTTAACAATCAGTAAAGGTAGGAGACTGACACATTTCTTTTTTCCAGCTGTTATAGTATTTAGGCTCACAAGGCATTATTGATTACACTGTTTGATGTAGCCATATAATCATAATTGCCCAAAAGTCACCAATAAAGCAAAGCCTGTGAGTTCGATGGAGCAGACAAATGCAGCTACTCTTACATAACAGAAGCCGTTGGTGCTCTGTTCAATGTTTTGCTATCCCATGTCTGCTGCTGCACTGTTTGCCTGAAAGCTATGCTGTAACAGCTGCATTCACTTGCTATCACGGGTTCCCACCACACTAACTTGTGCAAACACAGCATTTCATAAGCCCCATCTCCATCCCAACATCCACCCATGGGCACTGAGTCTCAGTTCCCTGGGGGAAGTAATGAGCGTCACTCCCCAATCCCTGCTGTGCTTAGCTCTGTGTTTTCTTGTGGGAAGAGACAAGGTAAAAGCCAAGATGCCAAATATCAACTCTGTACACATTCTGCATTTACATAATAATCCATTCAAAGCGAGTTGGCTGACTGAACTGCAATTATAACTAACCGATATACTTTTTGCTTATTGTCATCAACACTGCTGTAAGCAGAGACATGGTTTGATTTCATAACTGGCTTACCCCCAAGGCTCCTAATCCAGGTCTACACCAAGGAATTTCACAGGTACACAAAACCGACATATTACACAGGTGTTTAGTTTTACCTTAAGCTTTACCAAGTATTTCTCTAGTTTTAGCCACTATAGGGGCAATGTCTTGTCCATGTCTTTTTGTCCGTTCACCAACTTGCTACAGAACTGTTGATTGTCATGAAATATGGTACAGACATTAATTTTTCCACACAGGATGAATTGCAATAATTTTGATGATCCCTGTCTTTTCATGTAGCACCGTCATCTGGTTAATTTGTTCTCCAATACTAATAATTCATCTATTATATTTATTTTTCTACACATTCAGTCTGTTTAGGCAAATGAGAATAAAATCTATCTGTAACACAAAAGTAACAAAATTATGATCACATGGTAGGCTACACGAGAGTCCATTTGTTTACAAGTCCTGCTTTGCTTGTGTTGAACCTCACAAGAAAAAGAAAAATGTGTGCAATATCATTTGAAGGTGAACACCTACACCAAAGGCTATTTGGGTACCAGAACAGCCAGTCGCAAAGAAACCTACGTCACACTCAATTTTATGACCGTCCTGTGTTGTTCCCAATTTCTACCTGTCACTGTAACCCTCCTCTTGCTTTCAGCTCTAACAGGGAAGAAAAGAGCAGTGAAGAACCTAAATCTTGAGAAGACAATTTAATTATACCCAATCCAGCTTTATTTTATTGCACATGCAAGAATCCAATTACCTTCTTAATTTAATCAGCCAAGCTTTTATTAGCCAATTCATATATTTTTCGTCAAAGGGTTCTTACCCTGCTCGTCTCTGACAGATTGGGAACTCAACCGAAAAGAAAGCATGGAGGCCGGTATTTTTTGGTGGTGAGTTATAAAGGTCAAGTAGAAAATTGAGGTTGGGATAATATATGCCATCAATTTGCACTTCATTTTCACTTTGCCTGACCGTTGTCTATCTTCCTCGACAGTTTTAAGGGTATTCCATTGATGGAATATATTTTTGACAGACAGCACGGTGGGCATCACTGGGATCTTCGTCCAAGGTCCAGACAAATAATGGCTGGGCTTGAGATTCTTTTTGTTTTATTTATTAAATTATCTATTTGTCAGATTTTGTTGAATAGCCAGAGACGAAGGAGCTGCTTTGAATTACAAGAGCACACATGCATAGCAAAGTATGACTGACCTTGGAAGGCTAGGGAAACAAAAGGTCTTGGTTCTGCGAGTATAATATTTGTTTATCTGAAAATACGTCAAGGTGTTATCTGAAAAATAGAAGCTGTCAGAAGTTTATTCAAGAGGTCTCACTGCAGACCACAGAAATGGCATCTTCGGTCAAGTCTGGCTCTCTTGTGGCCATGGAATGACCTTTTCTTTTCTTTTCATGTTGTAGGAATAAATAAAACACAACTTTCTTTCTTCTTCCTCCTCCTCTTTTTGTCCAGTGGGCATTTAGTTTGATTTTGCAGAGGCTCTGACAAAAACAGAAACAGATGTTTTAGGTCTTGATTTATCTACACTTGCTCTCCATACACCACGTTGTGACTAAGCAATAAAACCGGTATACAGTAGGGATTGAACAAAGTATCAGTCAGACATTGGCTCAATCCCAAAAGTGGGAACTTTTTGCCAATAAAATAAAAAATAAATACATATATGAATATCCAGAAATGAATCAGGTAATCGGCATTTGTAAACATGAAGGTGCTTTCTGCTGCTGCTGTTCATTCAGCATTTCATAAGCCTACATCCCTACCATGTGTTGGCTCTGAGTCTAATTCCCTGGGGGAAAAAATAATCACCACTCCCCAATCTGTACTGTGCTGAGTTTGGTGTATTTTGTGGGCAGTGACAACATCAGAACGCCAAACCCAGAGAAATATGTAATTTTATTACGGTAACATAGCATTTCCTCGTCCTTGTCTTCAGTTGCTATAACTTTGGGTAAACACAGGATACGTCTGATATGTCAGAGGAGGTCGGCTAACGTGACTAAACGTAATATGAATCAAAATTGAATATTACATTGTCCGTGAACAATTTCTGCCTAAGTCACGTCAGATTTACATCAGTAATGGTGGTTGTTTAACAATGAAGAAAACAACTCCCATTATCCCACGCTACTTCAAGACATCATCAAACTACATCTTTAATTAATTAAATTTAATTATTAATTAATTAACCTCTATAGCGGCAGAAAATTACATACTGTAAATCTAAGTTTCCCAGGGAAAGAAATGATTGTTGATGAACAATGTATGAGTCAGAAACTGTCTATATCCCAATACTGGTAGTTCTTTAACTAAGTTTAAAATATGAATCATATATTGTCAGAATGATATTAATTAACAGCATCAGCAACCAAACACAAATCAGTGGACATTAAAGGAATTATAACAATCTAAACGCTGAGGCAAAAGGTTATCTAGAGATGGACCACACATATTAACTTTAAGAACTTGTTTAGTTTTAGGGCTGCACAATTAATCAAAATAGCAATACGTCCAAGGGCAATATCCAGATTTGAGAAGCTGAATTTTGGGGGGTTTTTTTGGATAAAAGGTAAAATGTGTGACAAACAGCATTATAATGAAGTTCTGTAGTGCTGCAGAGATCCACTGGACTACAAATGAAAATGAAAATTCTGATGCAAAAAGGATCATCCCCACTAATCAGGACCATCATATCTGTCTATGGCTTTTTATTTTTTTTACCACATCATGTAGCCCTAGTTTGTTTGTATGTGATTATATTTTTTAGCACAGTCAGGACGAAAACAAGGGCAAATGAAGAGGTGAAAATTTCAAATGGAGAAAAAAAAAAACACCATGTCAAACATGAAATTGGAGGAAAACATTATAACAAAAGAAACATAATCTCAAAAGCATACAAGATTAATCTCACAATCACTGCCCCTGTGCGATGCAGGACTGAAACCAAAACGAATGGCAGAGCATCCATGCCAATTTACAAGGAAAAGATGTAGCTGTTGTCAGTGCATTGACGATGGGATCCTCCAGACACAACGCGGAGCTGCTTTTGTTGATTGCTGCATTTCCTTGGAGCTTTCTCAAGGCTAAATGAGCTATAGGATGAGTGAGGCTGGCAGAGTGCCCCACCGGAACAGCTCCATCCTTTAACACTCTGATTGATCACATTACAGTTAATTAAATATTGGCAAATTGCTCTCATCCAAGGTTGGGCCATTAAAGTTTACACTCCAGCCACATCTATCACTTTCCATGTCTCTTTTATCACTGCTGCTTGTCGCCTTTCCTGTGTGTCAAGTGGATGATGATAAACGCCCGAACCCTTCGCTTCTCTCACTTGTACATTTTTACCTCCTTATTCGTTTTTTTTTTTCTTTTTGGTTCAGCTTCTTACGCTTCCCACTGGCTTTTCATTTCAATGAAGTATGACAGCTCCAATGAAGGAGTGAGCTGCACTGAGCCTTTTCCATATTCCTCGGTCTGTGTGTAACCGTCAGTATCTCAAAAGGGATCAGGCAAGGGGAAAATGACAGGGAAGAGCTAGGAGCATGAAAATGACACTATCGGGCAACAGCAGAAGTAAAACACAATTGTTCAGCTGTCAGCCAAGGTGCTACCCTAATAAACTACAATAATGCTGATGGGCAGGGTTATGTTGCATGTCTGACACGCATATGGTATTAAGATGGCTCTCATTCTCATTGACAATAATGTGTGAGCAGTTTCCCCCTATTTTCAGCTCATTGGTCTCTTCCATAAATCCCTTAGGTCTCACATAAGAGACAGAGTTGGTGGATGGGGATGGACACAAATTGTTGTCCACTTGGGTATGGTTGAAGAGTGATTCATTACTAATGCATTCAGTTTACAGGCCTGAGGGGAAGTGAAGACAGCACATCACCTCTGATAAGCCACAAGGCGCTCCTTGAAAATGAGCCGTCCTTTTTATTTGGGGAGAGCTGAGAGGTAGAGGAGGATCTGGGCAGTAAAGCCCGAGCCCGTGATTAAATGCACAAGATAAAATCCTCAGACACTTGACGATTACTTATCAAGAGCCGGCTACCCCTATAAATGACTCTGATTAAGGTTGCAACGTGGTTTTGCATAGTGACACAGAGAAAGGGTTTCTGGGTAAGTGTAGCTCACACGGGCTGCCAGAGCAGCTGATGTGGATGCTTCAAAAACAACTATACATTTCAGTATTGTTTTTGAAATAATTGGCCGGGCAGAGAGGATATAGATTACCTGAATATTGTGGTTTGTTAAATGTGATATGCATTAAGTGAAAGCATGTTGGCAGACCCATACAGCATGTCTGCACACAATTTGACAGGCTTTCGGCAAAAGAGAGAACATTCTTGCTCAGATTCTGTGCTGTTTTCACCAAACATAAGGTTTAAGTTTACTTAAAACAAACTAGATTGTACAACTTTATTCATGTAGCACCTTTCATACAAATCATATGGTATTTAAAGTCCTTTACAAGTGATTGACAAAACATAAACACTAAAATTGACCTTGAAAATAGACTAATGCGTATTGAAACAGCCAAACAAATGGAATAACACAACAGTAAAAGACACATCTAAAGTCAGAAATGCTTTTGCCTGTCCGAAATGCCATATCTAAAGTCAGTGCAAAGAACCTCCATGACAGAGAGGGACGAGACATGATAAATGCCCCTCAGACACTGACAGTATCTTGTGATGTGCTTATCCAGTGTGCCCACAGTTGTGGCATTAAAATATAAATTGCATTCAGTAAATGGGACATGGTTCACACGAAAAAACTTATATTGGGCATTTGGCCTGAGCTGAACCTCCTCCTCTACCCTCACTTCCCACCTCTTTAAGTGAGTGCTTCTCTTTCATATGTTAATGCATGTTGTCCTGGCACAAATTCAAGAACTGCCTTCAACAAAACTAAAGAAGGTGTACATCATCCCAGTGCCAGGTCAGACTTTTTTACTGCGGCCCCTTCGAGCTGAAGCTCGCCAAGATATCACAGAGGACCTGACCTAGCTGTGATGACATTAGTGGATGGTGTACTTATTTAATGACAGTCAAGAAAGAGTGACAACTGGGTGAATAATGTCATGTTTCTCTATACCGACCACCAAGTTGGCTGCTTGCCACATAGATATGTTTCTGTACAACAGAGACAATGCAGATCACTCAGCAGTTCTTCAGTGAAGGTTGCCTGTACTGTGTTCAAATTACAAGAAAGCATTTCTGACCACATATTCTTGATGTCAGCTGCCAGTGGAGGAACAGAAATGTCTGCCTCGTCTATAAAATATATCTCTCTGTAAAATGGTTAGAAGCTCTTGCTCTTTGGTTTTGAGATGCTGCCCCTAAAACCTGACGTTTACTGATGTTTTAGAAGAATTCTTCAGCCAGTCTTATTTGTAGTTGTGCAAGAAATATCTCAATGCCAAACTGCTGAATTTGTGTCAGTTGTCCAACAAAAATACCGCCAGACAAGAACACAAACATTGAACAATTCTGCAAAACATCTTTTTATAATTATAATAATAATAATAATAATAATAATACATTTTAGTGCTTTTCAAGGAACTCAAAGACACATAATTTATATATATATATATATATATATATATATACAATGTTCAACAATTAATCAAATATGATGTATTTTAAAATTAAAATTTTTAGTACATTGAACTGTAATGTAACTGCAATTGATTAGTTACCTTTGTTTGTATCCTGATTACATAACTCAGTTACATGCATCCATTACTTCCCCAAGCCGGTTCTCAGGTGTTCACATATGCTTTTTTTAAAAAATTCCATTTAATTGTCAGCTAGTATGGTTAGGGTTAGGCAACCAGCACACATGGTTAGGGAAGGATCATGGTTAGGGTTAATAAAAGCGCTACATGCCCATCAACCAGCCAGACCTTCACAACATTAAGGGCAACTTCAGCCACTGCAAGGGGTGAGTGAGTGGTGTGGCTGCACAGGGCCTTGCTTCTTAAGGGGTCTCACAATGGAGTTTTCTTTTAAGCCCACATACTAATAAGGTCACATGACAAAAGTACAATAGAAATAAATTGACTGATTATTCTTTTTTCCATTAAGGTGAGAGTGCCCCAAATCCAGAGCAAGGCCATTTAACAGGCTATTTTAACATCATGGTTCTCACTGCTCTCAGCACCTGTTGTACACAAATGTAACAGTCTGACAACATGTTTGGATTCATTTAACTGTGTGAAACAGAAGATACAGATCTGCAAAGGCACTGCAATAGACCGAGTGTCTGAATTACAGGACACAAATGCACAGGACCTGTTCCAAGAGCTGAGGATACTCAGAGATTTAGGGCCCTATCTTGCCAATCTGAAACGCAAGTATAAAACGCAAAACGCAAGTGGCTTAATGGGCGGATCTCGGGCGCTGTTGCTATTATGCCAGCGGGATAAATGACTCTTGCGCCCGGCGCAAATCTAAAATGGGTTCGTCTGAAGTAGCTACATTAGTCATAGGTGTGGTTTGGGCGTAACGTGCAATAAACCAATCAGAGCGCCATCTCACATTCCCTTTAAAAGCAGGCGCGCTTGTTCCACGGCGGATTGCTATTATAACGGCAGATTGGCCAGGCGCATGCCAGGAGCAGTTCACAGCCGAGGAGACCGACGTTCTTGTCAGGGCCGTAAAATACCGAGAAGTGACATTATTGACATGAAATAAATGTATCACAGCCATACAATAAATCAAAACAATGTAACGCAGCTTCGCAGGAAGAAGACCCTGGCCTCGGGAGCAGTGCGCACGGGCCGAGCAGTGCGCAAGGGCCAGCTGAGGAGGGAGCAGCGCAAACACCAAGGTGCAGAGGATCCAGACCCACTACACGCCGGAGGACCACCCGTTCCTGCAGCAAACCGGGTTTGACATGCTGGAGCGGGAGCTGTCCGGGATGCGGCAAGTATTAATGCCCGTCTTGACCGGGTGGCGATGTTGCTGCTGCCTCTCAGGCGCATCCCCTCAAGTCTGCGCCCTTAAAATAGCATCTGAATAAGCGGCACTGACTTTAGACTAGGTTTTTCCTGGTCTGTGGCGGAATTGTTTTCTGAAACAGCAAAATAGCACCAGGGAACGTTTGCGCCGGAACACGCCTCCTCTTTTCGCTGAACCGCCCCCCGGAGCGCAAGTTCATCCCCTAATTTAAGAACGTGCATCGGTGGGGGGGAAATTCCAATGTGCGTCGATTGCGAAATAGGAATTATACAAGCGCCAGTGTACAAAGTCAATTGCGCTGAGTGCAAGATAGAGCCCATAAGTCCAAAGAAAACAACTGCAGCACTTTAAATACTGCATTCATTTCCCCTTAAGCATTGGACAACATTTCCTAACTCTGAGGTTGAATTCTTCTGACAATCCCAGTGACTGTGGCACTGCGATAATGCAGTTTTTCAGTGTTGAAACATCAAGAACCATTTGTGACTGTGTGGACTCACTATTCTATTCATTGAAAAGGACTGCATCCAGGATGAATTACACAGGTCCTACAGCTGAGTCTGCTGCCAAGAAAGCAAGAAAAGTGACTTTCACGCAGTTAATTCCATTTAGCCTGGCGAGTCATTCTGAATTAATTGATACAACATGACAGGATTTCTTATAGTGGAGCAATATTCAAATGTGCCAACATAACTGTTAGAGAATATGTTATTTTCTTTGGCTTTAAGTGAAATATTGTTGCTAGGTGTGTACTGCTGGTTAAAAGCTTTGCATGATTGTGTGGGTTCAATGTAGTTTAAAGGTCCGGTGTGTAACATTTAGGAAGATCTATTGGCAGGGATGGAATATAATATTTATGTATGCTTTCATTAGTGTATAATCACCTGAAAGTAAGAATCATTGTGTTTTTGTTCACTTAGAATAAGCTTTTCTTCTGTACAGAGGCGGTGGATCCACTATGGAGTCTGGTACGTTGAGCCGCTATGTTTCTACAGTAGCCAAAAACACACAAACCAAACACTTGCGTTTTGCTGTCACCATAGTTATTCCAACAGGCTTGGAACAGGAGCGTGTGGCAAAACAAAACAATACACAGTCTCATACCTGACTTTATCTCCATGTAAAGGATTCATATAAAATACAACTGAAAAGCATTTCTAAGAATTTGTACTGCACAATTCAACTTTAACAAGAGTGGCTACAGTATGTGCTTAGCAGTGTAGTGTGTGCATATCAGCAATCAGGGCCTCGGACCTTCCCACCAAATTCCTGAATGGCACACTACCTTTGCAGTATACACTGGCATTGCACATAAATTGCGAGGTCAGTACGATGTCTGGTTCATTCGGAAGGAGAGTTGGCTGCAGAAACAGTATCTTCACACTGCAGATAAAGTGCAAATTTGTTGACACTACGGCTTGTAGCTCCATTTGGCTTTTGGAGTAAGAACTTTGAACACCCAAGAACACAGAAAAAAATACTGCCAAGAGGACAAAAGGTCGGCTTTGTATATGGCTGACAAAATGATGGGCATGTGATGAGGCAGAAAATTGATAACATCAGTGCCCCCGAAGGGAACCGTTGTGCGGTCCCTTTGCCTTGCACTCTACTTCACCTTTGATGCAGCAAACTTCAGCAACCCATGAGTCATTGTGGACATAAATAACTTCTAGTGCGGAGGAGACAGTGTTTGCCACTGGATCTGTTTGCTATTAAAGTTATGAACCATGCCATTCAAAGAGTAAGACCATGTTTATGTCTCAAGCATTGTATAAGCAGTAAAGCATTTTTCTGCTCTTCAGCAAACGACAGCGACGTATCACCATTAAACCAAATTAATTTTCAGGTGACTCCACGTCATTTAACACACTGAGAGTTGTTTAAATGCAATTTCCAACAAAGAGAGACAGACAGAGAGGAAAAGACAGACACATATGTCTTATGTGGCCTGTGTGTACAGCCTGCAGTCTTTCCTTGAAAGGCTTAGCTCCTGTCTCTCACCTGACATATACCTTCACTTGTGCTGTACCTCCTGTTGGTTCTGCCCCCATGACATAAGGCCAAAACCATGCACATGCCCCAGGCAAAGACAGGAAAAGATCGAGACAAATAAAATGGAAGGAGTTCACAGTCTGAGGCAGAAAGAAATCCACTTTTATTCTGAGTAATGGAGCATTTTACAACTACGATCCACACCCATGTGTTCCGTTTATCTAGAAGATAAAATTTTAATATCTGCTAAATAGTGAGCAGTATGAACAAACGGAGAGCACTGGAAGAAAGAGGTGGTGGAGATGGAGGGATCAAGGAGAGGGGAGAGACAGAAAGCTTGTAGAGGGAACACGGAGACTTTAACTGGAACAGGGGATGAAAGTATTAGAAGCGAAAGATAGCTACGGACAACAAAGGAGGACAAGCAAGTTGGGGAATGAGTATGGGGAATATGTACAATAATACAGCATGTAAGCTAATGAAAGCAGCTCTCTCTCTTTTTTTTCTCACACACTCCTCCTTGGTCTACGAGTGCAGATCACCACTATCTCTTCCTGAGTTGCACCCCCATTTTATGCTCCAGCGGATGACAATAATTTAAGCCTCCCGATATGCAAATGTCCTTAATTGGACTGTCACAAGTTCCCAGGCATCGTCAACTTTACAAAATGACTGAGGCTGGGAGCAGATTGGATTTTGGTGGCCAATCTTGTACACTTAATTTTCAGTAATTTTGCAAGCGTCTCACCGCGAGGTCCTGCGACATGCCACTTACAAGACTATCTATACCAGCTGGAAGAGGTACAAAAAAAATAAAAAATAAGACGACTCTCTGTCTTGTCATTTTCATTCCCTCCCACATCTCTCTTTCTCGCTCCATACCCAATTACTCCCATCTCGACCAGACCCTTCAATACTCAGGCGACTCATCTTGTTTGTACCTTTTAAAATCTCTATGACTATGAGGTTGGAGGCAGCAATTTTCCCCCCTGGAGGCTCCTGTTGTTCCCATTCTGTCAGATAACTATATTTTGTTCTGCACTCAAAACTCTGCCGTGTTTAGAAGAACATGTTTTCTCTGCCTTGCGCAAATCTAATGGCTTTGTTTGTAAGGATTAGAAGCACACGTGCGTGAGTGTCTGAAGTCAGCTACCATAGGAGAACATTGTAATTCAAGAGGATTAATACTCATAACACATGAATATTGCATGGAGTTGTAGTGGTCATGTTTCCTCTGAGGGTACCTTGTTGAACTGTAAAGGTGTACAGCCAGAAGCATTCATCTCTGTGTGTGTGTGTGTGTGTGTGTGTGTGTGTGTGTGTGAGAGAGAGAGAGAGAGAGAGAGAGAGAGAGAGAGAGAGAGAGAGAGAGAGAGAGATCAGGGACAGAAAGAAAAACCAGCTCATGCAATATGAACCTAATGCATTTAATGTATTCTCCTTTCAGGTAAATAACCTTGATGTGCAGCCTCCTGGATATTGTCTGTCATCTCGAGTGACTCAACGCTATTAATTATCCCTGATGTTTTCTGTCATGTTTTTGTATAATCTTTGTTTATTTAAAGCATCCATTTTTTCATGTTTGCTAGAAGGCCTCCATCAATTACTCAGCGAGCCTGTGAGGTGTCAGGTCTGTGTATGTGTTTCATTATAACACAGAAAGAAAAATCCCACCTCATGCATAACTTACAAAACACCTTCCTTCCACATGTCACCAGTTACGAGGGATTGTTAAATCACATGTCCTCCTAAGTGAAGTTTCTTGATGCTTTTTCCAATTCATCATTGTTTCTTAAATGTTTTCTTTCTTCAGCGATCATTTTCCTCCCGGTGCACGCAGCCTCCACCTACACCCACCCACCCACCCAGCCTTCTACTAGTTAATTGAGTCGTTGATTTACATGCGAGGGAACACGCGGATACGATATTAGCCATGATGGCGGGAAGAAAAGAAGATAAAACACCACTTTGGTGATAGGAAGCCAAGCCTGATGAGGCTGAAGTGGGCTTCTGACAGCGACTCCCCATTGCAGACGGGGACGCATAAATTCCTATATTCCCATACTAATGCATGCTTCCCATTCAATGCAAAAGAACAGTGGTGAAGGGAGAGGAGGATTTCTGCGATGATTTTGCCGCCAGGTGATTAAGGCTGGGAGACATTTGGTGGAATGGTGATCTAATAACCCCTGTGCTCCGAAATACAGAGCTAGGGGGCCGAGGGCATCCAGGAATTAACTACGTGGATGTGGGTGGGGGATTAGTATTACATTTAAAGCTCAGACTGTCTGTTATGTTTCTATCAAAAGGAGATTTTCCTTTGATTTACACGTTCATTTCTGCATTACGGAGCCCCTAAAGGGACATGAAAAAAAAAAAAAATGAAACGTTTCTAGTGCGCACTAGATACTATCTAGTGAGCACTAGATACTATCTAGTGCGCACTACAAACGTTTCATTTTTTTTTTTTTTTTTTCATGTCCCTTTAGGGGCTCCGTACTGCATGCACTCCTGGGTGATGTTTAATAATGGCAGTTCATTGCTTTTTTTATTCAGCGTGACAGACAATTTCTTGCCCTTGTGTGAAGATTGTGCCTGTTCAATAAAATTCTAAAGCAAGTGAAAGAGTGAAGGATTAATAAATTAGCACCAAGGCAAATCAAAGAGGGGAGTGGAAAGTGACTGTTGTTGAAAAATCAACAGCCTACATGTGCGTTTGGGTATAAAAAGATCTGACTGAGGTTTTTCATAAAGTTGTTTACAGAGCAGCACGTCTTATATTCATCACTGCTGCGTCATCAAATCTAATCTTCTGTTTTCACACACACTGTGGCTAAAGCATGTGTCCACCGAATATCTCTAAAAACTAGGTGATGGAATGACAACAGGAGGAAAACAGGGAGGATTAAAACAGAGAGGAAGCTGTCAGATTTCAAAGAGAAAGGGACGTCCTTTTCAGAAAGCAGACAGAAAGAAGACTGAAAGTGGGACGGGTTGATTTGGAGCTAGGACTGGGAGCCAGATCAGAGATTTTGAAATGAAAAACACAAGTATTCAAGGGTAGACAGGATGAATCTTGAAATTTAAGTTGTATATCAAAAGCGGCGTCAAACTCTTTGAAGCGCAGCAGCGGTGTACTGGCAAGTGATTAATGTGATATTGACAAACTGCTAAAACATGGATTTCTCTCACAGAGTGCTGTTTCGAGAGCTGAACTTCAGTGGGAAGTCTTTCAAACAAAATCCTTCTCTCCATCAGACTGTGACGACTCGGAGCAGACTTTTGGTTCTCTTCCTTGTATGTTTGTCTCCCAGGAGGAGTGCTCATGACAGTTTGTTGACACTGTAATTGGAGGCCTTGAGGCTTGAATACTAATCGTCAACAAATACACCGACGGCAAATAAATATATAGCATGTAAACAATGAAATGCACACCTGAAAATATGTCATCAGTTTCATCTAATGTCTCACATTGTGCTCCTCGCACCTCCTGCACACACATGATACTTCTATGCATTATTCACAGAAATGACAGATCTAGCAAAACACTATGAACCATATATGTGTGGTAGATACGTCAACACCTTGTGCTGTTGTTAGTATAATATAGTTCTCACTTCGTGGAATAATTCTAGCAACATTAAACAGCTTTAATGGTCCCACTTCCATGAAAATTACATTCTGCATTAATACACAGAATAGTGTGGGCCACAGCATGCCATTGCAACAGTGACCCTCTTAAAACAAAATGTTCCTAGTCTTCCATAAAATCAAGGGAATGGCTTTTATCTGGTAAATGGGTACTGCAAACTGGTGACTGTGCGCCCGGTCAAAGATTGTTTGTTGGTTGACAGACACACCACTCTGTACTGTTTTTATATAAAAAGATAGCGAGGATTGTACCTTTTTGCTGTTCAGAAAGCCCAACACGGCAAAAAGTCCAGCAAAAAACACAAAGCCCGGTATGTTTCGTAGCTAGATAACAGTCAAGTACTGATTAGTAGCTAACAGTATTAAAAGTTACTTTTAAAGTAACATGTAAGAATTGTTATTTCTTAAAATTTGGCGCCTCTAGTTTCAGAGTTCAATTCACTTATAAACCACTGTGGTAAATATGGACAGCTGTAAACTTTGCCAACACAACTAAACATCGAGCAACAACACAAGACATAGCAACACTAATATTACTTGCTAGTCCAACAGGAAGAAGGTCAACTTGCCGTCTGTCTTACAGGCTTTTATTTCACAAAGCACCACTCCCTGTCAACATCCCCCCCCCTGGAAACCTCCTTCTGGTGGTCCAAAGCTCCTGTGCTTGTTCCAATGAGCTCCCAGTCCAGCTAGCCACAGCCTCAGCTAACAGAGCTAATAGCAGCAACAGGTAGCAGTTAACTTACTTTAGCAACAAGTAAAGCTTTCTGTCCATCAGGAAACTAAACCAGAAAACATTTCTCAATAAAATATGACACAGTTTCAACAAAATCAGTGACATGGTGGTGTGTGACGTAGTGCCATAAAGCGACCGGCCCGGACACCAAGTTAGAGTTAGTGCAAGGACAGGAGCACAGGCGTAGAGTGGGAATGACAGAGACACCATAGTGTATCATCACAATGATTTTAAAGCCGGTATTTTAAGGTTGAAAAGTTACATAATGTGGCTTTAAGAAAATCACATTAATTGTCAACTTTAATCGGGATCTCCAGATATTGGACAACAGCAACTTGTTTTTCCAGGTATGAAACTACAACATAAGCTTATGTTAGCTAACTTTTAGGTAACATTTAGCACAGCAGCCAAGGTCTATTGTATGGTATTGGTATTGTGACTTATCAGCAGTTTGTTACTTTGAGCTGCCATTATAATTCTGAATCCATGGCTGGAAAAATGAAAAAGCTACAATGTAAATCGGTGTAGTTTTCTAGATATTTATTTATTTATTTATTTATTTATTATATATATTTAGTTATTTGAAGTTGACTTCAAACTAATATTTGTCAGAAATGTATAATTTCTACAAATTCTCATTTATTTATTGCGCAATTACAACTAAAATAAGTTTTGTCTAATTTAATGTCTAATATCAGTTCTTATATTATTATCCTAGTATTTTGTAGCACTCAACAGATCAGAGCTTTCACAATATTGTTTATTGTCCGCCTTAAATGCAGCAGTGACTTTGTAGAAAAGAACTCAAGAGCTCATTTGACCCTTCCTAGACAATTCTAATAGTGTTATGACACTCTAAGAAAAGGCGAAAAAAAAGGAATTCCTGCAAGAATAAAGTTTAGATCTGTTAATTACATGAGTGCTTGTAGTGTCAACAAAGCCACAATATCTTTCTTTAATAGCAGAAGGAACAGAGTCAACAGAAGCAAATGCACCCACTTCAGACATGGAGTGCACTATGCAAAAGGACAAAGCCTCACAAATCAGTTCCTGATTTCAATAACAGTGAATCCGTTTGAAAGCAACTATGATGAGGAGGTAGTTGACTGGAAATTCTGCCTAGTGGCATTCAAGAGAACCTAAAATGAGTTCCTTTCACTTCCTTTTGAAAGAACAAAGGAGTGAGTTGCGGTGCTAACTCCACTTACCCCCCTCTGCCACTTCTGTAACTCATCAAAAGACAAAAAAGCTAAAAGCCTAAAAAAAATCTCATTACAAAGACTATTTCCCTCATCTGTGTGGTTCAGTGAGGAAGCAGATTGCATTTCAGTACTTCATTAATAAATGAGTATGTGAACAATGGCAGAGTGATGGCTCCATTGTCTTGAAGCCAAAGTCTAAGGCACTTTGAATGCCAGAAGCAAGATAGTCATTATGCTGCCTGTGCTTTTCAGCTCAAAAGTCTGTAGAAACAAGTTTGCATTAGTAACAGTTTCTCTGAATTACACTATGCTTGAGTTTGCTGTGTTAGAAGTTAAATCCTAATCTTGGACAAACTTTTCTCTGCCCACGTGTTTCGTATTAGATCTTCATACACTATATCAAAAATAGATGTAATTAGATGGGAGTCTTTCTAAAGGAAAAGAGCTGTCATCTGTGGAAAAGTGACATATCTGCTGTGGAAAGTGTTGAGTCTCTGGGAGGATAAAGGGCACCACTCCAACCCCTGAATGCACTGCTGCTGGATGAAATCTGACAGGTGGAAATTATTTGAGAAAAGATGAAAAAAGAGTGTGATCACACAGGAAGGAGGAAAGAAAAGTGAGGGCTTGTTCCAGGTCAAAATACAAGCAAAATGACTAAAAGAGGAAGGAGGAGCTGAATTGCGGTGGGAGGAAAGCACAAGGCATCTGACAGCCTTGTTGTGGAAAGATTATTTTAGATACACTATTTCTCCACAAAATGATTTCAATCTGTTACTTTTTAATCAGGGTTTTAAGCAACACCTTTGAAGTAGGGGCTTTTGGGGGAATTGACACTGCAGCACCTGCTGAACAAAGAAAAAAAGATTTAAATAAACTGTTGCCTTATTAAAAGCAGCCCCCTGGCCCCTTCAAATTTTAATTCAGCTCATGAAATGAGCTTTAAAAGCCATGAAGGGGTTTCTCATCAAAAAGCTTCTCTTTAACTTCACATCTATATTTTTCAATCACGATACGCTGGGATGAAAGTGACTTGTAGTTTCCATTTATACAGTTTGACAGAAGATGAGTTCATTTTCGACACCACATTAATGAGATCACAATGGGGCTTTTGGCATATTGTGTTACATTTTTCCTGATGGAAATCTTAAAATTGTAGGACACTGAGCTTAAATACAGTGACCAGGAACTTGAATTTTCTGTTGATTCTGGCGGCCCCTGTGGACAAAAGTGCTATTGTTTAAGGCCTTGTTTCATTGATTTCAAGGGGATTTGACTGAATCTGACACGGTGGCAGGCATAAAAATAACAGTAAGGAAATAGCCAGTCTTTTCACTGATGGTCTTGTTTGTTTATGCAGGTCAAATATAGAGGCATCAGTATTAAACTGACACTGTTTCATAAACAGTTACAAACTTTTTACTTTAAGTAAAGTAGTCGAAAGTGGAAAGTTTATTTTAACTTTTAACTTTTTGTGTGACTTCATATATTTTGTGTGTGTTTTGTGTTTTGATGTCAAATTAATTAAATCAAATCAAATCAAATCAAATCAGATAACTTTTAATTATTTTAAGACTGAAATTGTTTGATTTGCCCCGTCTACATGTGCATCAGAGCATTTTACAGATAGCCTTTATCTCTCTTACAAACGGGCCATACTGTCTAATCATCATGCAATTTATCTCACTACCACACATTTATCCCATCTCTTAGTCACAAAACATATTTCACCTTTCAAACAAACCCTTCTCATTCCTCTCTTGTTAATAAACACATTGCAGTGTTCGTGCTTCTCCACCTACACACTGTACTGAGCTCACTGCTACCGTGCTAATGAGATACTTTTCATAATTAGCTTGAGATCTGTTTCCCAATCAGAAAGACAGCGAGAGGCTAATTAATCACAGCACATTAGCCAGCCTGTATGTTTACTCATATCTATTTACTTTGCTTTATGGCAGTGAATGACGATGTGATATCGCCTGCTGTTTTTGGAGTAAGGCAAAGCTGTTGCATTCTCTGAAGAAAGCCAAGGTCAGAGATAATTGATTTTTATTAGTGCCTTGAGAGGTACAGTTTGGTAAGGCAGTAAAATTAGAATTCAGAGACACTGTTTGTTCAGACAGCAGGAACAGACTGATTCCTGCTGTCAGTCTGACTTCTTATTTGCAGTGAATGATTGTAGAACAGAGACAGCTATAAAAGAAGTTATTCAGAATTTGAGAGAAGGTGAAGTGTATATGACACATCAGAGCCAACATAAAGGGTGAAACACATCATTTATGCAGTGTATGTGTGTATGCCACACTGAGGTCTTGTGAACCTGTCTAAACTGCCAGTACTGCTGACTGAGCAGCGTATGCATACGTGGGTCACTGGTGAGACATTAGTTTGGTGTTCAAGCAAAAGCCGCAGGGCTCCAGGGACCAGTGAAAGTGAAGGATTGACACATGAATACATTATTTCTTGCACGACACCCACGTCACAAGACAACGTCTAGGTGTCAGTATCTGTGTATGCAGGCAAAAGAAAACCAGGAGTGACTGACAACCAGCTAACCTATGTCAAATAACGGCACTCAGCAAAGCCTTTGCCCATTAACCTTGCTAACCCGGCACTTTGGAAGTCTCCTTAGTACAGTGGTAGTCTTCTAAAATAGCCATTTTAACATAATGGACCACTGAGCTAGTCTCACTTATTATCCACCACAACGAAGTACAGGGCTACTTGAGACAGCAGCAAAGTGAATTTTTCAGAATGTACATTACATTTCTACATCAACAAGGATTAGCTCTCGTTAACCAAAGTGACTTACACTTATACCCAACAGAACAACTTTGAATTCACAAATGATTAAATACATTATTGTCCAAGGCTACATAATTTTTTTCACCCAATATAGTCTTCCTCAAAAACAGCATACCCTTTAATTCTGTCTTTACAGCATTAAACCTCTCTGAGTAATGTTGCCATTCCATTAATCACATCCTAACAGATGTAAAGGAATTCATTTTATTTTGTGACAATCATTGCTAATAGAAATGTATTCCAGATGGGATAACTGCACCACACCAAGTCCCAAGGACTCTTTGAACCTCCAAAGTGACTGGTTAAAAGCTCTTACTGCATAAGCACATGTACGTGTTCCAGGCAAGTATTCCTAGGTTTTGCTTCTATATTGGACTATTCTGGCATTGACATATACAGCTAATGGTCAGAAGTGTGCCTTTTATGTAGAGAGGCAAAAAATAAAGCTGATAATGCTCAAGACTGTTAATAGCTGCTCCAAACCTGTTGGCATGATGGTACCTGTGTTTGGCTTTGCCGCTGCCTGTCTCTCTCGTTTTGTCCTACCTGTCCTGTGTGTTGCTCTGTTCGTTAATGACGGACTGGCTGCTCAGGTGTATGATCATCAAACTTATATTATACATATATATATATACATCAGAGCTTCTATGGTGGATCATATAGTTCCAGATCCAAGGGTTGATGTTGTACAATCTTTGTTGCCCACAATTGTGCCTGTTGTCGGCAATTCTAGCAGTGATCGTCACCACCAAAGTTCCTGCACACCCCAAAGGAAGCGTGGTAAAAGAGCCAGAATCCAGGTGAGGCAGTTCTGTAACTGAGGAGATGTTGGAAAACGGCACAGATCGCTTCTGATGAAGCTTGCCATGGCGTATCCTGCTGCTCTGTGGAATTACTTCTCCTTGCCCCCAGTTGGAAATGTCAGACTGTTCTGTCTCCGACACTCGTGCGGACACTTTTAAAAACCCATTTGTTTAGACTTCCTTTTGTTTAGTGCTAGTGTCTTATTTCATTTTATTTGTGCATTTCATGTCTGCTCTTTTGTCTCTTATTGTGAAGCACTTTATGGCGCCTGCTCTTAGAAAAGGTGCTATATAAATAAACGTACTTACTTATTTGCAAAGAGCCAAGCTTGAAGTTCGAGTGAAAGCACTCCCTGTCAGATTGTTGGTTTCGGAGAGTCAGAGATTGGAGGACTCAGCCATCCCCAATTTTGTTGTCGGAAAGGGGTTGGGGCAAGGGGTTTCAGGCACTGTTTGACCATTTGACAAGTATGTCAGTTGAATAATACTGATGCTTTAAGGGTACGGAGGTTGGGCTGGTGGATGGGTGTCCCCTTTACAATTAATTTGGCCTTTTTTTTTAAACCATAGCCATGGAATTTGGACAGTCTTACCCGATATTGCCTAATGTTAACCATACATTGACTATACTTTGCCATGCACAGACATCGTAGTGTTTTTCTGCACCAAGGTCTAGGTTGTTTTTCACTTTTCCATCAGTTCCAACTACATCACTCTATGTATAGTTGTCACTGGAATGGAAAAACTCGGGATGATGACTGACTGAGTTTGTGTAGACACTTGTCAACTAATAAAAGTGTGTTGTGACAGACTAGACAGGGGAATATGCTCCAAGTTTTCTTCTTATACAGGTGTAACTCAATTCATGAATAAAAAATGGGTTTAGGTATAGCAGAAGTTTCTAAAATTCTAAAGATGAACATCAAAGTTTGTTTCCTTGATGTTGTTACCTGTAGCATATAGCTGTTTGTATCACCTACCTTTCTTATCATCTTTGTTTCTTAGGGCGAGGCGCCTGCACTTTGTCAGACATAGCCATGCATAAAACAATGAGTCTATCTATACCAGTGCTTTTCACTCTTCCTTACATGCTGTCTGTGATTTTGAAGCTTGTGAGCTGCTGTAGCGCTGCACTGGTGGCTGATGTCAGTCTTAGCCGGCTTTCAGGCACAGCAGTGCCACTTTACTGTGTTGTTCCAGACCAGTGAGTGTGGTGACTATTGCACCCTGCTCAGCAGTCCGAGAGGATTACTGGACAGGTTTGGAGTGATGTAAGAGACTAGCAGGGAAATGCTGTGGGTTTGTGCTGTTTATTAGTATTTTCCTATTCAATTAAACTTCATTATGTGGTGCTTTCAGGGAAGCACAGATTGGAAATTCTAACATATTAACATCTATTCTAAATTCAAATGTTTGCTGGGTATATATGTGTAAACAAAATAGAATCGCGGATGTGCTTCAGCAGGTGCTGATTTTATGAGCTTACAAGCAAAGGTGTTTTCTGTGCGTTGTGGTTCTTGCCCTCACCAGTTCAGCAGCATGACTGCAGTCATTCAGACATTTCATGTCTGTGTCATAGATGCATTGTAATTAAAACCTGGTTAGCCTAATTAATGAGGCTTAACCGCTACCTGTGCACTGCCCTGCCACTCCGCCCCAGCAATTTGGTAGAAGGACTGGATGACTATCTTCGCCCTGACCTGTGTCTGCCTGGTTGCACAGAGAAAAGAGGGTTTGTGTGTGTTTCTGCGTGTGGGGCAGTTTGCTGGCCTAGCTCAAAGGGGCACAGGGAGTGAGGGAGGTGAGATACAATGTAGAAAAAAATGTGGGAAGTGGTGATGAGAGGAAACAAGAGAGTGGCAAGAGAGAACTGATAGAAAGAGCAGGGAAAAGAGAGGGAGACTGCTGTAACACAGACTGGAGATGTTAATGTTCTTGTTTATTAATAATTTAGTGAGAAATCTCTTTCAGTACCATCACTTATGAAGTCCAGGAATACCCATGTGCTCTGCCCGCTGCGTGTGTGGGTGTGTGTGCATGTGTTTGTACTTTGTTGTTGTGTGGCTGTCAGTCTATTGAGAGCCAGAGGACATATGCTGGTCAGCCAGCTACCCTCCCTACTGTCTCATCATTTTCTCTCTTTCTCCCTGAAGGGTGGCCATTACAGTGAGCCCCCTCAGGCCATGCCACAGCACACACACATACACACACGCTAGCAAACAATGAAAAAATGTTTTAGTAAGCATTCACACATGCACGCTTGCACACACACACACACACACTCCCTCTCCATCCATCCATTCAGCCCAGCTCGAGGGCCTCGGTGAGTGGGCTCCAGCCCTGCGCAGCAGCCCCATGCTAGGGCCTTGGCCACATTAGCACCCTGGCGGGAGATAGGCTGGCTGGGCTCGCCAACAGCCTCTAGCTAACGTCCTCCCACAAGAGCTGGCACCCTTTAGAAAAGCTGGAATGGTCACAAAGTGGGAAGAATCTAATCCGTTTTTTTGCAGTGTCCTCAGCCACCATGGGGCTTATTTGGGCCACTTTCCACTCTAAATAAATATGAAATATGAGTCCTGTATGTGATGTGTGCTCACTGGGAATTATTGGATTAAATGGTTGCAGCACAGCACAGGGTTACCACTAAGAAAAAAAGCTGTGATGCAGCAGTTATAGTACAAGTAGCCAATTTAAACCCCTTCACAGTGATATCACATGACAGCTTTATATGGTTTATATCCTTAGTGTAAGTATATCCTGCAGCTATGCTTCCCTGTATGGATTAACACCTGAGTCATCGTTGACTGCTTCCATTCGGTCTGAGTGAGCGCGCCTTCACTGCTGTTGCTATGATCATCCTTCAGTTGACAGCCATTAGGTTGAAATGTACCGTACCTGCATAGGGGATGGGGGCGTCTTTGTCGAGGGCGACCAGAGGAGGATCTAGCAGAACGATGTCAGTGTTTTCAGTGATCACCCCATGGTACGATGTCTCAATCCAGGGCTTGTGTTTATTCACTGTGGAGACAAAAAGCAAAGTGTGAGATGTCAGTGATATACTTCTGCTACAAGGTGCAACAGAACTGTCAGCCTCAACATGCTGAGATATGCATCTTCAATTTCATTTCACCTGAAAAACTGTCCTCAGACAAACAATTTCACTTTGACACGCATGCACACACAGTCAAATACAGTGTGCTGCAGCAAGAATACATGCACTGTTTATTCTTGGCAAAGCTCCTCCAGCCTCAATTTCTACAAGACATTCTCATTTTGCTAATCTCCCCCGCTACCTCTTTCCTCTCTTTTGTTCTTTTCTTCCTTCAAACATCCCTGCAGGTTTCAAAGCACAATGCCATGCTTGATCAATGACCACCACAGTGCTGCCAGCAGAAAACTGTATCCAAGGCCAAGTCAAAACAAAGTCCATGAGCTGAGGGCCTGATTATAAGGGCTATAATTGAGTAACGGCCCCCTGGGCTGTGTGCGGCACAGTGCCGACCCACTCGCCATTTGTTTACCATCTTAGGGTCAAAAGAAGAAGAAGGAGGGAAAAAAGGGTAGAGGAAAACAACTGGAATCCTCAATTCATTAGTGCTTTTTAGCTGGGCCAGAAAAAGCCACAAATGACAGTTTGTCCACTTTAGCTTCAAGTTGTTGGATTGACAGTGACACAAAGCAAGGCTGTAATTTGTCGTCCCCTGAGAAACATAAAAAAAACCCAATAATAATATGTTTAATGGGGAATGAAGAGCATAAGCAATAATTACTCTCCATTCAGAAAGAAAAGAAAGGTCTTGGAAAGAAAGTGGACTCTAAGTGCAAATCAAGCAATCATTGCAGACCAGTTCAATTATTCAGTGAACGTCAGTAAAAGCCACTTGAAAATGGTAACACCTCCACACTTACTCCATTCCACAAAAGATCAGTTATGACAATGTTTCAACTTGGATCTTCGTCAGGTCGTTCTGACGTTACCTTTTTTCATTGTCATGGCCTTGCACCTACGTGATGTGTGTATAATTACTGTCCTTCAACAATAAAAGCCACTGGGCAATGCTGGAATTTCCAAATGACCTAGACAGACAATTCTAACCAGACATCATACTGTATTTAATTTTATTTTAATCATTTGCATACAGTATTTATGTGATTAATTGTTTTCAGTGCACTTCAAATCAGATGAAACAGCACTATATCACTGAAAAGCAATGTTTTCCAATCAGGGAAACTTCTGCAGTTTCCAGGGTGAGTGTGGACAGATTGTGGAGTAAATTCTAATTTGATTAAGAATATACATTGACATATTTGTGTTGACCATCTACACAGAACCATATCAGTTTGTGTTATGCTTAAAACTAGTTAGCAAGCTTACAGAGAAGTCAAAATAGTAAATGTTTTAAATAGCTAGCTAAGAGAGAATTTGTAATTATTAGCCAAAGGTAATGGATATACAGTTGACAGCTGAAATCAATGGATAAACATGTGAAACAGTAGAACAACAACATTAAAAGTAATTGATCATCAAAGAATGAAATGAACACATTTGGGGCATGACTGGTATGAGTTCATCTGACAGCCATATGGGGTTATGTCAGACAAAAAAAAGTTGAAAACCACTACTCTAAAAAAGAGTGCCAATCAATGTCCTCCTCTTGCTTTTGTGTTATTTTCCCCAAGTTGTGTAATGGTGTTTTTGAGGACTGGGTAACCGCTAGAAGCCAGTGAGACCTGGGAAAAACATGCTAACACTACACAGGGATGCATATTCATGAGTGCCAGCCCAGAAAGCATGGCTAACAGCCCTGATACAGTCAGTGGAGGTCATTTACAGGAGCAGGGGATGGGAACACATTAGTCTATTAGGACACAATAAATATGCATGAGTTTGCTACAACAGTGAGAGTAAAATGATACTGGATTTCAACTGTAAATGCCAAAGCATGTCATTTTGGGAATGAATAGCTTGCTGACACTGCTGTGCAGGAATTTCAAAGGGAAACATGATTTGTATGCATCACCCCTGCTGCTCACAAAGCTACGACTAAGAGAGACAAACCTGTATTTTGTGTAACATGCAATAGAGGTACAGAAGAATTAGCATACTGGTATTTATGTCAGATCTCGTTTTAGAATTAAACCGCCAGATATCTACAAAATCACCACTCTTTCTGTAGGATTGTGTTAGCATGAAATTTGAAAGCAGATGAAAAAAGCTAATCTCCTGCTCCAAGTTGGAACAAGTGCATAACCCCAATGAATGTGTAATACAGGGTATAACACTATTTGACCACAATGCGTGACAGCTAATGAGGAGTCTGGAGAATTGAAGGGGCTTGTCCTCAACTTCATATTCAGTCCTCTCACAGCTTAGGAGCCCTATTGACCTTTAAATCCTTGATGCCGCTTTGTGCCGCTCACCGCATCTACTTAGCAGTGTCAGGCTGACCTAAAACTAATTCTGTTATCAGCATTGCTAAAATGTTCTATTGTGGGGGCACAAAGTGAACCGGCAACAACGCTCTGAGACAGCAGTGAAAATGGAGGCTTTCTCGGGTCATAACACATATAACAAAAGTGGCAGACAACAGAACATCAAAATTTGGTGTGACGATATCTCCACGCTGGTGACCTTTGTGATATCACCAGTACACAAGATCCTTCCATCAGTCAGTGCAGCCTAGTGGCGCCCAGCCATTGTGGGTTAATGTTGTCTCGAACCCTCGCCACCTTCTCTCTGTGTGTGGGATGGAATGGTTTTTCACCAGGAGAGATGAGGGCATTAAAAGAGCTTCCACCTCCGGTAATCGCTGCAGTGTCTTGATGGGATGCTACCTACATGTCAACCCCACCCCCCAACCCACATCTGCAGCACATCCAATCACTGGTGAGAAATACAACGCTGGCGCTTTTCTAATAGAATGGGGTCCACGTATTGACAGCTTGAGACATGCCCATGAGTCATTCTAAAAAAATAGATGGATATGCTCCTCTCTTCTTGCAATTTAATGCAGGCTACCAGAGGTTGAAGAGGAGTGGAGGGGAGGAGAAATGAACAAGCTCGACCATCAGTTCCAGAGATTCCCAGAGAAAACATTGCAGCCGCTTACGACGATCGAATTCACAGTCGCAAGTGCTAATGCCTTGACACTAAGTGATTAGCTACATACTCCTCCATGGCAACTTGAATCAAAACTAAACACCGTTAATCCTCTAATCGATACGAAGGGAACATGACACCCCGCACCGCCAAATGTGTCTGCATCATTTCATTCTGCAGGTAGAGCGAGAAAGAAGCACTTCTCGCTCTTTGTCGCTCTCTTTGCTAAAAGCTTTTGTGTGGTAACGGCACACACCAACGAGAAGATTTGTCCTTTTGACATTTTGATAGAACCGAGCGATTATCATCCACGACGAGCGTTCAGGCTTCAGACAGCCTCTAATAGGAGTTGTGCTTAAAAAAAAAGATCAGCAAACACACACACAAAACCTGTGTGCCTGAGCTGCACTTCAAGTGACCCCAATTTTTAAAAGCAAACATCTTCGTTGGTGACTAAAAGCACTCAGTAAATGGCATGCAGTAACCTTTCTTTGTGAATGGAGGGAGGTCGATTTGCCAGTGTGAAAATATCGTGACTTTTTAGCTGAACATGACTAGCCGAGATGCAAGGGCTTTTTTACATTTAAGGACAGAGCAAGAAATCAAACTCACCATTTTCAGTTTCATATGTTAACAAATACAGGAAACTGATACAAGATAGTTGTTTGCTTATTTAGACCTGAGTTGGGATTCAAATACCATGACCTTTTTGCCACTGTGTCACACATGGGAAAAGCAGTGGGGTGAGTTCTGTCAACTGGCTTCAAGGCAGACTAGACAAAATGCTTTTACTTTATGCCTCTCAGAAAGCCTGTAACCTTATTTCAACCTTTGAATTTTTTTTTCTTTCAATTAAAAGTAACTTGTTGTACCTTTTTCTACATTCAGCTGCTCTGTTCTATTCTCTGCCTTTGGTGTATTAGATATGTTGCAACTAAATTAACAAAATGTATTACTCATATGTTTCAATAACCACTTCCTTGTATTTTCTTCCTTTTCACAGATGAGTGGAGTTAAAGGCCACTGAATCATTTTTGTTCTTCAAGTCAATTTAATTACAGGGGTTGAGGGATACAGTTATCAAACCTGTACAGGCTAATATAATCAGGTTGTGTGACAGCTGAAAAAGGTGAACACTGAAGCTCAGCTGCCCTTTACTGCTGGCTGCCGGTCAGCAAGACTATCTCCCTCCGCCATTTCACTGCCAATTAAGCCGAGAGTCGTGGATTTGACTTGAGGCTCTGAGCGTGGCAGAGGCGCTATAACGGCTGATTAATCTCTGACCAGGCAATGGTGTGCCACCGTAACTGTGCTGGCGGGTGCCACCTCTTAATAGGCGGGCTCTGCAATCTGAATAGGACCCGGGGGGACGGAGGAGGAAGAGAAACAGTTGTAATTAAAAAGATCTCTGTAGGAAATTAAACTCTGATTGATAAGGTCAACAAAAGGGGCCGTGATGAATACATCAGCATAATGAAAAGTAAACGTAGCAGAGACAGTTAGCCATTACTGCGACCAACAGGCAATTACAGCTACACAGTAAGCTGGGAGCTCATGCCAGCTGAGAGCGGCTCAGAGATGTCCATCAACGGTTCACCGTGAATTATCGAGAAACATCCTCACGTAAGTCTAGGGACATGTCTCTGCTTTCTTTTTTCTTTCCCCTCAACCACTCCATCGTGGCAGTGATCCGTGTCTTCTTTGAACCTTGGAGATCTTTGCAAACTTTAATCTTCTTTGCACTCAGTACTCTGGCTTCGTGCTTCACAGAGCAAACTGACAGGAACCATCTGCTGGGATAGGACTTTATTAAATATAAAAGCTTCTAAGTAGATTTCTCTTCTAGATGCATTGAGTCCTCAAGTTCCTAACACTGATTTTTACTTCCGATCAGTTAGACTAAAGGATAACACATGTAGACCTGCAAACTAACAAAACTGACATTACACACTGCATGGAATGTTTATTTTGACTGCTAATCTATAAGATACAGTCTATTAGTTGAGTTGAAGATAATCTTTATTCAGCTTCATGGATATTATGGATATTAAAGATGTACTCCAGAGATTTAGCATTGCACTTGCAACAGCAGAGGCCGAGATATCCTGACTCTTCCCCTAAATGGATCCTACAATTCCCACAATGCAACTAAATTGCGTTTATCAGACCCTCGCCAACCAAATATTTTAAACTTCACAAAACAGCTGACATTTCAAGCCTAATCCAAAATAGCTAAAATTACATCATCAACAGTCATTTTTATTTGTCATATAATTTCACCTACAAATTACATAATATGAGCAGGAATGTAATGCACTAAATATGAAATGGCACTTCAGATGAAACTGAAGGCAACAGTTCACTGAGTGACAGCAGTGTTCAATTATTTCATTTGAAGTACACAAGAATGAATGAGAAAACGCTTAAAATTGACCAATTTCACTAAAGCAGGATCTTGAAAACAGATGAAAAGTGAATCTCGGCTTATTTTCCCATCACACCGATGTTTGCGATGTTAAACACAACGAGGGAGCCAAAGTGAAGATCAAGCTACAACAGCTGCCAAGCTCAACAAATAAATATGAGAAGGGCTTTTTGTGTTTGGGCAGAATACAAGCGAGTTCATTGCTCAGTCAGAGCATACAGCGAAGGAAACTGTGTTCCTGCCAAAACACCTGGGTCACACTTAGCGCACCCCAACCTCCACAGTCCCTCTCAGACAGTGACACCCTGACCTCTGCTGTGCTCGATACAGAGCTCCTTCCACTGTCTTCTCATCTCAGAACAGTGTCTGCAGGACATGCAATGGAAAATAAACTCCACTCTTTCACATCGTGATACCTCATGTCCTCTGGCATGTAATTGAAAATCATGACTTGGCCTGAAAATAATTCACCTGTTGCTCCCTGGTTGGCCTTTTGTGGCTGTTATGTTATGGATTTAGTTTCCTGAGATTATGAGCTGTTCGTAGCCCTGGGCAGGGTGAGATAAAACAGGATCATACGGTGCTTTTTTTAGGTTTGTTGAGAGTGGAATAACCTAACAATTCAGAGGCTACCCTGCATAGTGTGTGTGTGTGTGTGTGTGTGTGTGTGTGTGTGTGTGTGTGTGTGTGTGTGGGTGTGTGTGTGCGTGTAAAACGTAAGCCTGTGTATGTTTCGTGCTGCTTTTGTGGCCTACATCAGGTTGTGCATTCTGGCCATGATCCCAGCCTGGTGGTGCCTGGTGTATGTGAGTGTGCGTGTCTGTGGTAGCTCTCGGCAGGGCAGTGGGGGAGGTTCAGTGGTCGGCTGGAGAGCAGAGCGGTGTTGCAGCAGGACCCCACAGCCTCTGAGCCTAACAAATCCAAAGCAGCAAGTGTAGATGCCGCCCTGTGAAACCACCCAGCGAGCACTCTGACCACGGTAAACAAAACACACAAACAGTCCAGCTCAAAGGTTTCTAGACAAGCAGAAAAAATCATAACGGTGCATTTATAGTTCTGCACTATACAGATTGAAAGAAAACACTAGGAGGAGGCAAGTGCAGCCACACATATAAAGTCCGATTTTATTTGCACCTCAGTGAACAATGGCATTTTTGTTTTGACATTTCTCTCCTTTCTACCCCTCAACATTGTCCCTGCAGCAAAATGATAGGGCCCACACAAAGGTCAGGCTTTTATCATGAGCTTGTTTTCCAACCACCTTGGCATGAAGTGCACAAGCCCCCCGGTGTCACAATACACGACCAAAGAGGTGCTGGAGAATGAGAGGAGAATGGAAAAAGCGCTATACAAATTGTCCAAGTGTGCCTCTGTGCCATGGCCTGTGCCGCGGTGTTACTGTATATGTTGCTCTACTTTCAGAAGGGGACTTATTAACCTGCAGAGATAGGGAAAAGGCTGACTGCACAGTCACTCTGCTGCCTTGCTACCCCACAATGCCCCTGGGGAAGGGGGAGAAAAACAAAGAGAGAGAGAGAGATGTAGGAGTGTTATGCATTAAGGTACACGCAAAAAAAGAAAAAGAAAACTAAAAGCCTCCATCCAAATGACCAAGAGTGGATGTATAGGAGCTGAAAATGCACTTTTGGTGCCATTACCCCAAGCTATCATGACCCCTCTTTATCAAATGGCTTCACAGTCACAAATGTTCCCTCTGTGCGTCATTTGAGAGCCATTATCATGGTCCATTATTGTATGTGCAGTTTGAAGTATGGTATTTACAGCTTTTTGCCTTTCTCTCACACACACACACACACACACACACACACACACACACACATATCAAGAGATACACCTACACAGCAAAGTATTGACAGAGGTCAGGAGTAACATGGAACCAAAGTACATTACGCAGAGAAGGTATATATTTGCATCGAAATGTAGAACTATCTTGTACACTAAATCTTAACTCTTTCCAGGACCAAGTTATCTAATGACCTTGACGATTCACCAGCTAATATCACGTTACAGGATTAGACACTCTTAATGCTAATTAGGCACAAGTAGAGTACTAGCTAATAACTCAGTACAATCTGTACAGCTATGTTTCCAGTACAGAGACATTTCTATTTCCAGTAACTGTGAGGCTGATATTTCAGTCAGAACATAGTTTAGTGTGTTTAGTGTTTGTTGTTAGTTTTCTGATGAAAACAGTTCTGTCAGACTAAATCAACGTTTTTTTTAATACAAATCTTAATACTGCATACTCATAACGCTTGTTAACAACACATATAATCAGATAAAATGTGTCATCATTCTCATGTATCATGTTGCAGAGGTGTCGGGGAAGTCTTGGCTATTACCAGGCTGATATCGTGCAGTCTGAATCGGGGGATTAGGAGGAGCATATATGCCAAAGCCTGTCTGTACATATGGAAGCATTGGAACTGGGCTTCATGCTTTGTTTGTTTTTTTCAGCCACTATGATGTCAGCGAGGGGCGTGTCATTTAACAAGGGTGGACTTGTACTGGAAGGGACGTAGCAGTAATGTACACCTCTAACACCCTTGCTATTTTTATTCTTTAGTGTTGGGGATTTATGGTGGAGTGGAGGCATGTCAGTAGGAGTCTCTTATGTGAAGATGGCCTTAAGTGTGAGCTGTGTGTGAACAAGGAGTCAGCGAAAGAGACAAGTTCTTGGGTCTTTTTGATCCCCGCAGAATTCTGTTCTGGCCAGTTTATGCGACGCCTCAGGCCAGCTGTGAAACACGGGGTTGAAAACACACTGAGCAAATAAAAGTATCTGTGGTGTAATCCTTTTAGAATGGCTGGGCTTTTGAAGCGAAGGCCAACATCTTACGGAACATGAGGTGCACTATGCACAGTAATCTGGTTAAAGAAATGTGTGTATGGACTCTACACTTCACACCTTCAGCAGCGCGACCTTGGAAACAATTTGTTCCTGAGTCTGTTCATATATAGATTTACTCAACTTTATCCATCGTTTTTCCTTTTTTTCCTATTGATTTGTTTCACTTTCAATCTCCTCTCTATACCCTTTCATCACTCAAATACATCCAATCAAAAACCCCACTTTTATCTGGTCACTCACTCTTTTCATCTGAAACGCCTATATACCATGGACACATGCTCTTTTTCTCCTGCACACACACACACACACTTAGTTCTCCACAGCACTTAGTCCCTGGTGCTCCTGAGAGTGTGTTCGTGATTCCTCCTGGCAGTCCATTCCATTTTGCCTCTCTCTATCTTTCTCATATCACTCTAAAAATCGAAGGCAAGTGGGCAAGGAGGTGCGATGAGAGGAAGAGAGTATCCCTACTGGGACTCTCTCTGGACCTCTGCTTAACACACATGAACACACACAACTGGTTCATCTCACCTCATCCTGGAGGGAAGGAGACAGAGAGCCTGCAACCTATAACTCACCCTAATGCCACTTGTTTCTCAAAATAGAGAATTAAGAGGAGAGCAGAGAGACAAAGGAAGTGAGGAGGACTGTGAGGTTACAGGAGGAAATAAGCTCCAATGAATGATGAGTGTGGGCAGTCAATCTGTACTGGTGTTACCTTTGGCAAATGAAAGAGGGCTTCTAGGGGTGACTGTTCTGTGCATCACCTGTTGAGTGATAACAAGGACACAAACAGTCTCGATGGGTCCCTGGGAGACCACTGAATAAGACTGAATATGTTGTTTGTGTCAGAGTTTGCCACCGTCCAGTGTCACTGAGTGTGGTTGCTGAGAAAGAAATATAGTTGATGAACCTCATCTAAAAAAATAAATAAATAAATAAACCACTGAACTGACCTGTGAAGTGTGAAGGACTGTTTTTAATTTATTCATCTGCAGGTCATAACGAAACTATTTTTTAAAGATGAGTTTTCATCCCTGCAGAGTCAATTTTATTGATGGAGTCAAGCTGCTATCCTTGCACTTTCAATAAAATACAGATGAGCACTTCATGATGAACACTTTATATATTTTTAAAGCAGCTCAACCTGGTTATTAGAATTAAACACCCGCTGCCTGTTGCACCAACTTAACGTGAGTTTGATCGTAATGTAAAGTTTGAGTGTGAGGTCAACAAACGACAGCTCGTTCTAACTAGCTAGCTTCAAACTAAACTAGCTATTTTGTTCACTAACATACCTACAGTAATATGGGAGACACATACAACAGACTGTTCAATGAAAAAGGAGCAAATAATATAAGCATTCATGTAAGTAGCCAACATGAGATAAAGCATGTTTGTCCATTACCTTATTAATAATTCAACAATCATTTATCAATCATTTCTGTTTCTGTTCTGTTGTACTGTTCTGTTGTAATACTGTGGTGACAATGGCTGTATCCGGTCATAATTAATAACATCAACAATCCTTTATTAGCAAAACTGTTCTGCAAAAGTCTATTACAAGCAACCCAGTAGTGCCAGTTCCCTTCTCAAGTGAATGCAGCATAAAATTAAACTGGTGCCCCCGTCTTAAGTGAAGTACAGTAGCCTGAATCATCCCAGTAATGATAATTGTGCGGCACAAAAAGGAGCATGCACGTCAGTGTTATAAATTCAAATGGATAAAGTCATATCTTAAAAGAATAATTTAGCTTTGAGCATAACACTGCCAATCTCACAATCGACTATTGAAACAAAAAGATCAAATTCCAGGAAGCAGAACCAGAGATGTCATCTTTTCTATTCCTCGCATTATAATTTCCCAATTACTTGTCAAAACTTGGCCCCCACATTACCGTCCAACTAAACTTGACTGCCAACAGTTTACCTGGCCGCTCCTCATCTCAATCCGAGATTGAGGAGCACCATCTACACCCATTCATTTTTCAAACTTGTAGTCTTCAGACCCAACTGATGCTGACTCAAGTGATATCACTTGATGCAATTTATTGTATTTTGCGCAGCTCCCTCAGAAAGCTTTATACAACTTTTTTTAACATATGCAGTACAACTCCCCAACACCTGTGAACAGATTTCAGTGTTTAAATCATCACTTTAACTCCTTGTAACTAACATGTATGGTTAAACCAGCTCTTACCAAATTGTAGCTTAACCCCCACACTACGTTCAAACTAAACTGTGTTTGAACTTACTGTACACAGCTGATAAAATCCCCTGCAGAGCCAGTGATCTGAGATCAGCTACCAGAGAGAATTGTGCATTTATTATTTGTTATTATTGACTCATTAACTGCACTAAAGCCCTGATGGCCATCATTAATGGAAGTAGCCAAGGACAACACTAAATAACCTGCCTGTAGTCAAAGAATATGGACGGACTAAGATAATCTAGAGTCAGAGTTTATATATGTGAAAAACTAGACATTTGATAAATAAAAATATAAACCTGTGTTTTATCCAGCCCAGTCTGCTCTGTGGAGTGCACGTTTACTTTTTCCATCCTACTGCACGGAATCTTTAAACCAAAACCTTGAGTTTCAACTATCCAGCACATTTTTTTTTTATATATGCTTGAACCTGAAGAGCTGCAGTGCATGACCATGAAGCCCTGACTGTGAACTGTGAGAACAGAAAGGCCTGGAAGGCAGTGATGTACATGAAAGGGAACGCACTTTAACCTCCACCATATCTGAGGAATGTGTGCCAGATCACACACAATAAAATGCACACTGTCTCCCTCACACACCAGCGCATATAAACACTGAAGCAGTAGCCAATCAGGCTTGGCAGGTGGTTATGCTTCGGACATGTCTGACTTACTATATATAGACAGCTACTTTCCAATGTGAGGAGGATCAGCAGCAGTAGTGTGTGAGAGGATGTCTTCATGCTGCTTGTGTGTATGAGCAGTAAAAGGACTGTGATACAACAGGCATCATGCAAGGTACAGCAGTCCTTCAAAATTTCAAAAAGTTGATTTAGTTCTGTTAGTTTAAAAAGCACTAAACTAAAAACAATAGCAGACATTTACAGCTTACCCACACCCACAGTGCCCACTTATACACCGCAGAGCAAACTCTGACAAACAATTATTTTGCCATTCCTCCCACTGACCAGCACTCTTCATCGTCTGATCCCTGGGTCGAACCTACTGCATGTGGCACTTGCACAAGTGCTAAAGCAATCACTCATTTAGGGGGAAAAAAGCATTACAATATCCTCTCAACCTCTTTTTAACACAGCCAAAGTTCAAGTGGCTATTTTTTATTTCCATTATAGTGAAGAGAATGAGAGCTGGGGCGAGAAAAAAAAAACCACATTGTTTATTGCTCGTAATTTGCTGAAAAGTTGCACTTGTTGTTTTGTGCAGGAAATCATTTCAGGTAGAAAACACATGGGGGTTCAATGGATTAAAGCCTGGCATGTGTTTCTATTGTATTGTACTGTAGGCGTTCTGAAAAGACACCTGCCTTGTAATACAATGTAAAACAAGCTTCCACCATTTCCCAGCACTAAGGCAAAAGCATGTTAGCCCTGGGTTTGTCTTATTTAGCCCTGAGATCTGTGTTTCTACCAATGGAGCTGGTAAATAAAAAGCCAAATTGCTGGTAGCCAGAATGGAACAGCAATGGATGGTGAGTAATGGGAGAGTCCGCAGTATGTATGAAGGAAGCAATTTGGGCTGTTATTGTTGCTCTGCACTGGGTTGGTAGCCTTGACTTGAAACAAAGAGCCTCATCAGCAGCCAGTGGAGCAACAATCCTCCTCATAGCCGACACACACACACACACACACACACACACACACACACACACACAGAAACACACACAGAGAAAGAACCCACACAGCCACAAAAACACACAGACACAGATATGGATACCACCTACCAGTTGCCACCTTCAGCCATTAAGATGAAAGAAATGATGGTTTGAAAAGTGTAATGCAGCAGTGAACTGAAGACAACCTTGGTGGGTTCATTCATTGGCTGCCTGACGCCATCTCTCCAGGGAATAGTGGTTCTCCGGGAGCTATGAGGCCAGACGTGCAAACACACCCACACATAAATACATGCACACTAAGAAATGTATTCATTCAGATCATGCAAAAGCATGGCACGTATGCACATGTTCTCTGTCGCACGCATGCACATAAATTTAATGAAATGCTAGAAATGTATCATTTGGAAAAGATAACACACTTCAGTCAGTCAGTCAGTCAGTCAGACCTTTCGTAGAGGTTAGCACACTTCAAAGTCCTCTACAGACAACTGACAAATACACAGTAAAATAATGAGGAACTCAAAAAACACCGAAAATGAAATTATAGAGATAAAAGAAAATGTGAATAAAAGAATAATGAAATGCAATAAGAACATCAAAAATAGGCAAAAAAACAAAAACAAAACAAAAAAACATCAAATGTCAGGCATAAAATTCAGGTTTATTACAACCTGGATTAGATTTTTTAACACTGAACTCAAACTAATTACTGAAAACAAACAACAAGGTTTGATGAGGCAAAAAACAATAAACTCACACAGTAGCCAGATTACATAAACCATTGGTTCCAGACCTGGGGCTTTGGAGTCAGGACCCCCACAAGCAGTAACAACCAAATTATATTTCTGACTTTCCCTCCTCATATTACCTTTTTTATTTCTTGTAAATCACGCAACTGTCATTGTCAGGGACATAATAATAGTTGAAACTTTAAAACAAAGAAAAACATCCACTCTTGGGTCACTAACAGTATACATACAACTGAAGTGTTTAAATAGATTGTCTCACATGTAAGGTCACACCAGCCAGAAAGGTTAAGAAACACTGACCTAATCTTGTTTTTTTGGACGTAAAACTGAAAGTGAGTGAACCGTTCCTCATTTCACAGGAAAACAGTTTCTAAACTGTAATCTATAATGGACAGTTGGACTAACCTGAGAGGTTCTGATGCTCTTGTTTCTTGCCCTGTGGGACTTTTTTATCACTGTGTTTCCAAATCTCAGCAGTTGATCCAATGATATAATATGTAATGGTATGGAAATATATAATATGTAACATTTGTGCGTTAAATTGTGTTGTGTTTTATCCCAAATGTTTGCAACAATGTTCAGACCCAGAGAAATCTGTAACTCCATTCAGGTACCGGTGTGTTTCACCAGTCGCCTGTCAATGGCATCATATCCCCTTTGCGCATTGTGGTTTTCTGCCAGAAGCTGTCATAAATTTACATTTTATACACATTTTTACCTTGGACTTGGAGAGCTTTAGTTCTTTTTAATTCTATACTTTAACCAGATGAAGGATTTTAGTCATTGGATGTCTGGATCTCAATTTATCAGAGAAACAAGCGGAGCTAAAGTTAGCAGCAGCTCAGCTGGCAGGTCCTCCAGGACATCCTTTGTCTGCCAAACAGCATTGGAGAAACACTGACTTTTAAGATGAAACTACTTTATTCAGTGTTTTTACCGGATTGAATTACCGGGTCCGTTTGTTTTGGAGAGGAGGAGACCTCTGTGGATAATTGGGCTCCTGGTAAAAACCTCTGGGACCTCCACCAAACAGCGTGGACCCCATGACTTCACTAAAACTTTTGTTATTGTTTTGATTTGAGACCCCCTAGTGGCAGAAACTACACATTAACTACATTTAATTAATATTATTACCAATAAAAATGATACCAAAATACCAAAAATACAAAAATAAGACTTGAGGTGTAATAAACCATCATAAAGATAACCAGGATCATTAATGTACTGTAACTAGTTTCAGCATACAGTTTCATATTATGAATACCTAATCCTACATTTTGAATGTTTCACAGACTCACACATAGACAAACACTGCACTCTCATCCTGATCTGACAGTTTTCAGTTAGAGAGGGGCTATGCTGTGGATATGGAGGAATCAGTGAGTGAGAGCACAGAGGCTTAGCTGCTACCTATATTGCTCTCTCTGAATAGTCCCACATATGGCATGTGGCTCTTTATCCCACATGACCAGTTGGCTGGCTCAGAGGCCAATCATTTCTGACCCACTAATACAGACGGCTGGGTGGGTGGGGCAGGCAGGCAGACAGACACACACAAGCAGAAATGAGTGGGCCTGTCAGTCTTTGAGAGGATAACAGAATCCATCATTATGGTTATGGAGAAACAACATACCTATTTTTTCAAGGAGACAACTTGAGATAGTGCAGACAGAAAACTTCTGATACAAACACTCAGTTTTTAATAACAGCCTGCTCACAATTTACCTCACAACACATATTTAGTGCGCTAGCAATGTATGGTGTCGTTCCAGTGAATGCTACTTTTCAATAAATAAAGAAAAATGTTTGTTCTTCATTTCTATACATTTTTGAATATGTGTATAATAATAATGTAATAATAACATTTATTTGACTTAAGAGTCTTTTCTTTCTTAAGACGTAACCCTCATTCTGTGAATAAATAGCCCCATTCACATTGTTTGACAGTGTTGTTTTTTTGCTTTTTCCACTTCTTCTATCTTTTCTTTGTGTCTTTCTTTTCTTTCTGTCTGAGATTCAAATTAATTCTTTCTTTGCTATTCACAAGTCCAACATCATACAAAAGTAATTGCCTGCAATAAAGTTAGAATTCTGCAATCCCATTACAGCCCTCCTAGCTCCAATCCAAACAGCGGTGACTTGAATGGCTTCACTTTGGGTTACACCCATCTCAACCTGGTTCAAATTATTTTGCAGAGGCGATGACAGGTCAACAAAGACAGTTACATGCTGACGGCTGTGGGGAGCTATTTTCAACACGAAACAAGGAGTAATTTCATTTAAATAGCTATGATTATTGAAATGTTCTTTACTGCCAGTTTGAACAGCTTAAATGTTTCATAATTTGACAATCGCTATTCATTTGCTGCCAGTGTAATCCTGAAACAATTTAGTGCCGCACTGGAGGGGACAAAACACAGAAGAAAAGACAAATCATAAATTACTTTAGGTAAGAAGTCCTTAAAGGGAACACACACTAAATATTATATGAGTCTACATATACTCCCATACACACATAAAGAGGAAAAAAAGAGAAAATCAAACTCAAACTAAACATGAAGATTGATCACACTAATGCATCTTTCTTGTAGTGAAGCAGAGACAGCTGAGCATGTTCTTCATCATTCACAATCAATGGAAAATGTCAGAGCAGAGAGTCTGAATCTGCTATTGTAGAATAGCACCACGCTGGCCTCAAGACTCAGTTGACGGAGTGCAGAGAACATATGTATTACTTACAATAGCTACTGTCTAGTAATCAACTGTAGAATGCCTGTGTTGTCAAGTGTGTGATAAATTGAACTGAATACCACAAGGGAAAAGAAACCTATTGTGTTATAATCAGCCCAAATGATATTTGGTTATGAAAAATGGCTTTAATCTACAGTCAGAGTCTGCATAATGGTGCCCGGCGATGCGTCGCACAAGGCTTTGATTTGGTGAGCCTACCACCTGACACTGGCCATTTGCTAGTGTCATGGCTACTGAGGAAGATGAACGTTTTGCAGAAACAATTAAACTTCTTCAAACAGCAAAATTCTAGATGTAGAACGCATTTTTTGACATGTTCGACATGGGAAACTGCATGCATCATTGCATGACAGCTTTATTGTCCTGATGTGACCTAACCATGAACTTTAAGACAAACCTCTGGGCGACCCCGATAACAATGTTTACAGTCGCCCCTATAATGACAGAGAGCAGGATAACCCACGCTGATGACCTTCGCGGAAATAAAAGAAAGTCCTTGCACCTTGCAGTAGTATCCATCACATTCTGCAATAAAATGACATAACCCATTCTACTGGCAGCTCTGTAACCATTTTTACTGCCAGTGCCATAACACAGTTCACATACTGTATCCCAAGTCTAGCCCAGCTTGACACATCTGTTCCTGTCCACAGAGTGCAGAGCAGCGACCATCAGTATTCTAGGTGAGGTCTGGTCCCTATGAATATTTGAGTTGCTCGCAGACTCGCCACAGAGCACGGCGTAAAGATGCTGGCTGCAGTTCAAAGGCCTCTTAGCATCAAAAGGAATACAGGGCTGAAGCAATTTCAGAGGAGAAGGGGGAGACAAGGAGGTGCAACGGCAGGTTGCAGAGGGTGTAAGGTGCAGGAAAAGCCCAGCTAAGACTAGTAGTAGGGCATTTAAATAAAATGGAAATGATAATAGCCTTTCACTGTGTTTTTTTTTCCTCAGATCCGAGGCTATATGAATTAAACCAAAGCTCTTGTAGGTGTAAATAACAAAGGGGAATACATTTCATTGGCAGTTGATAAAGACTTAGCAAAAGTCAGCACAGTCATTTCGGAGCTGGTTGCTATTCATCAATCATCTTCGAGCTGGAGCGCTGATCTGTAGTCAGTTCAGGTCATTCAGGTTAATGTGAATACGATGATCAAAGTCAGTCAGTTGGCGTTTCCAGCTCGGCACTCCTCATCTGTAAAACTGGATAAATACCAGCTAATGTGCTCATGGTTGGGGGCTAGCTGCATAGGCTCATCAGAATTATGTAGCGGTGCATCTACTCATATCAAATGCACACACACACACACACACACACACACACACACACACACACACACACACACACACACACAGAGTTGATTAGAGAAAGGTCAATCTTCCTTCTGTCTCCTCTGCTGTTCATACTGCCACATTCAGGCTGTGTATAAGCCTCTCTCTCTCACACACACAGACGCACTCTGGCAGAGATTGTGGGGCTCTGAGGGGAATACATTTACTCACAAATCCAAATATCGAATCAAACAATTTAAAAGTGTTGAAGCAAGAAGGTGTAGGGGATTGTAAGGTGGCACTGATGGATCAGCTGATGTACGTGGGGTTTCTGTAGGGGTGTGTGTGTTTGTGAGTGTTTGTGTGTGTGTGTGTGTGTGTGTGTGTGTGTGTGTGTAGAGGGGCTCCAGGTGTGAAAAAGATAAAAACTCAAAGCTTCATTGACTCTCTCTCTACTTTGTTTTGCCCGCTCACAGTTTTGTGGGCAGCAGTGATGACTTTTTTGTGTGTTACTGCTCATTCTATCCAGCTATTCTCTGTTACAAGATTTTAAAAAAAGAAACTCTGTTCTTCATGCTTGTTACTGGAAAAATAAATATATTACAGCTACACATGATCAGACTGCAGTGAGGGAGAAAGAAGGGATGAGTGAAGGGAAAAGAAAGAGAAAAAAGAGAGAGAGAAAGAGAGAGAGACAGAAACACACTCATCCATTTTTCATGGCTCCTCGCTGCAGCTGAACCTGCTGGACCGGAGAGAGAGAGAGAGAGAGAGAGAGAGAGAGAGAGAGAGAGAGAGAGAGAGGGAGAGAGAGAGGGAAAGAGGTGAATAGGAGAAAAGGAGAGAGGGTTTTTTTTCTCAGTACAGGCTAATCTTCACTCTTTTTTTTTTGGTGTCCTCGCATGTTTACTAAACTTCACCGGGAAGGCCAGACGGAGTGTTTTTTCATTTGATGCCTGCTGCAGCCTCTTCTTCAAGGTTCTTCTGCTTGTTGTAAATTGATCAAGCCAACTGTCCACAGACTTCAGACCTCTGCTTGTGTTTGACTACTTGTAATTCTATGAAGCAATCACTGATCGCTCAAAAGACAGCTCGGTTGTTCAACTGACCCAATGCCAAGAACTGTGCAACATGTGTGCACCACAAAAGAGGTACATGCTGTCCACAGTGTCAACATATATGCATTTTACATATACATGATTCAGAGTATTGAGTGCAATGTCAAGCTGCTGTCAATCATGCTCTGACAACTACCCTGAGTGCAGATTTTGGAGGTCATGTTAGCGGGAAATCAGTTATCAGTGAGAGATTGCAGCAATGGAAGCAGAAAAGGCAAATCCAATCAACTCCCCATAACTGCTGTTCATTAATTGTTCAAACTAATCTGATTACAATGGCGGAGGCCACAAGACCTGCAAAATGATACCGTCTGATATAAATCTTGGCATTAGTTATACACCTGTACTAATTTTTTATAATTTACAATATCTTGCTATCTTCTTTTCGGTGCTGGTGTGTGTGCATGTGTGTCACTGGAAATCTGAATAACCTTTCAGATGATAATCTTTTCCCCCCAATGACTCACACATTTCCCCAGCAAGATTATGCTAATGCAACATTTGAGACACTAGCAGTCAATGAGAAAGAGACAGCGGGTCCTATTTTTGAGAATCAGTGGTGCATGACGCAAAATGCAGTTGATATAAACAATGTGCAAAACAATGTGCAAAGCGAACAGTGGGTGGTGACTATGTATAGTCATTTTTGTAGCCAAGGCACATAGCACAGTAACACAGAAGACATGTGTAGTGAGTGAAGTATTAAGAGATACATATTAACATTGAGGTTGTTAAGAATTGGCACAAGTCATGGTAAATCCAATCAGAACTTCTCAACCTCTTTAAAAATAAAGCATTGCTTAAAAATGGAGAGATTCCAGACCAGCTCCACCACTTTGATCCAGACTGAAACATCTCAGCAACTGTTGGATCAGGTGTCCAAAGCCAAGTTGTTACAACTGGTGTGCGCAGAACAAGAGTAGGACCCAAATGCAGAGGCAAAGGTGGTGCAGATCGATGACTTAATCACAAAAAATACCAAAGGCAGGGGTAGGCAGACAGTTTCCATTACAAACTCGAGAAGCAGGCTGCAAGGTAACAGGCATGAATCTGGTCTGGAGAATGGCAACAAAAGGGCCTGGGGTGGATGAAGTGGCTGAAGGGGAGGAATAGACTATGATGGAGGTAATAAATTAGTCAGCATGTAGTTTTATTTAGCTAGGTTTTCATAAGACATCTAAGCCACTAATTCCACAACAACTATTTTAAGTCTGTGTGTTGACATGATTGCATAAGCTGCATCCCTTAATATCCTTGTTTACATGACTGTCCAGAGATTTTTGTCTCCATTACAAATTAAAAGCACAACAATTCAGGTGCAACTTATTCTAGGCATGTTGGAAAGGATAGAAGATGTAGGCATGCAGTTGTTGTGGCTCTGGTAACTTTGTCTGAGCATACAGGCAGTGCTGGTGGGAATTTATGGACAGGTGTTCAATAATGTAAAGCTGGGAGAGAAATGAAGAATGTCCTCTTTCACCACCCGTTAAATCGCAGGCCAGTATTCACTATCTTTTTACCCCTTGCTTGGTCTCAGCACCTGAGAATGATTCCTGGCCCTTGTTAGCTACAAAATATTCAAGTGTCTTTCTCCAGCTAGACATTTACTTTGCATTTCTACATTTTTGCCTTGGGACAATACCATACAGTTTGGCTAATTAAAAATTAAGCTATAGGTAGTTGAAAACAGCATAGAGCTACAGAGTTTCGTGTTGATTCTCAGTGTGATTTCAAGCACTAACAACTCTTACACTCTGAGGAGTCCATGTTCATGCAAAAATATCCCTTTTTAAAGCAGTAAAATAAAAAATAAAAAATACCAACACCACTACCTCATTTAAATGCAACCCGTATTCCATTATGACACCCCTCCCACCCGTGCACTATGCCAGGTGTGCAGGGCACAAAATACCAAATGAACAGGCAAGTGCATTTCAAGGTCACTAAAATGCCAACATGGCTTAGATCTGCAGTCCTTGTGCAGCTACGACACTGCAGTCCAGACCTGTAAAATTAGTTAAAGAGAGACCACAGTATGTGTAATGCATATGATAATCTGAAGTTTATCTGCCGTGTGTAGTGTTTCACAGAGCAGCAGTGTCTGTACAGTTTGCCCATGCATAACCATGTAAGCTGTCCTATCTGTGTGCATATGCACGCCCGAAATGTGGATGAGAGAGTAGTTTAATTATAGTCTGATTATGCCTCAACATTGTCCCCTCATCCCTCTCTTCCTCCCTCCCCTCTCCTTTCCTTTTTCTCCTTCTTCCACCACTTTCCATATTACAAGGCCTCTTGTTCCTTATTAATGAGATGCATTAAAATGGATAGATTACCCCACCATCACCCCACCCCCCGCATATATTTCTTCCCCTGCATTTTAAGGCATTGAGTTAATTCGCTGCCTGTTACAGACCGTGTATCCATATTGTCTTCCACTTCTTATTCTGCAGGCATAGACCCAGCAATATCCACACTGCACTACCCCAAGGAGCCTGAATACCAGTTGATCACTAGTTTAAGGAAACAGTTTGTGTGGAGGCTGACTGAATGGTTTAAAGTGGTTAGTTATTGCTCAAGTTATCACAGCGACACAATGAGACAAATTTACCCACAGATCATCCGAAACTTTAAAGGTACTTCAGGCAAACTTTCTGTAAAATCAGAACGATGATGCAGAACAATTATCTTTTTGGTGTAATTGAACCATTCTACCCTGACTAGGCTGTAACAACCTTCACAGTTTCAAGCCATGGAGAGTAGTTCATCAGGATGTTTTCTACCCTGTGTGACTCAGTGTTGATTTACCCTTTAATTAAGATATCTTAACCCCTTAGCTGCAATTTTAATCTCCAATAATCCTTGAACACACAATTTAGTTTCAGTGGCATCACATGATGGCAAACTTCCCTTAGTTTGCATAGGTGACTGCTATTTTGTTGACATGCTTCTAACTGCACTTTTTTGTGAGTATATATTTTAGCTTTGTTTTCTTTTGGTGCAGTTGCTGACACGAGCAAGCATGCCACCTCTTTAAATATGACTGTATTTACCTTACAGAGATGAAGGAAGACAGGTGGGGATGATCTGCTTCCTGGCTGATTAGCTGCAGTGTGATCTTACTTTCAAATGAGCTAAAGCTTAATTAATATGTAGGAGACTTAACAAAATTTGTACTAAACTCTAAGGCGGAAAAGTCAGTCAGGCGATGGAACCTCAAGGTTTTCTGAAAGTCACACATAAACGCTGGCTTTACAGTTTTTGAAGATGGCATGGGAGATATCTTATGCCGTACAAAAGACAGACTGCGCCCGATGTTGTGATGGCGAGAAAAAGTTCCATCTTATCTCCAGGTATTTTTCTATGAAGAAAACAAACAGCTCATTTTTTTCACGATTAGTCATTTCTCTTGCTCCCCCCCTCTCCCCCTCCTTGCTCCTCCTCAGCTTTAATATCTCTCTCTTTCTCAGTAGCTGTTCCACACTGTCAGCCAATTCCTGCCTATCTGTGGCCCAAAAGTGGCTGTGCTTGGCTGATTCCACTGATAGGAGACTGAATGCCTGCTGTCCACAAAGGAGGAGGAGGAGAGGGATTGGGGGAGAGAACAGGGGGGTGGCAAACAGAGAAACATGGGGACATTGAGAAATGATAAGAATAACAATTACTATTTTGGTATTATTTGCAAAAAGCCAACGGGTTTGTGTTTTGAAACCTAACTAGCAACACACATACACACTTCTAGACTCACCTCATCTGTATATACATTAAATGAAGTTCCAGTGATGTTTAAAAGAGCCCCTGTGAGATATACTTGACTTGGCAGAAAGTAGAACAGCGCCATAAAAAGTATTTTTTTCTCCAAAGTCAGGGGCTGCTGATACTGTATCAGTGGAGGAAGATGAATCATTTGCATTTACATCAAATGGGGATGAGGGGAGTGTTTTGATGTAGTATGGGAGAGAATGAGGGGAGGTTAAGTTCAAGTTGTAATTCATAGAGAAGACACTGATCTCCTCAAGGGGAAAGAATGGGAGCTACCCTGGAAAGAGTAGAGAGTAGAGAAGAGAGGTGAGGATGGGGGAAGATGAACATGGTAGAACCATATTTAACTGCTGGCACCAGTGATTGAGCAGATGTGGAAACGGAGGGAGGACCGAAGCTACAAGTATGTCTGTGTCTGTGTTTCTACACAGTAAAGTAAGGGGCAAATTAAGGGTCATAAGCAAAATAAGAGCATGAGCAAAAAGCCAGAAGTGCAGGTTGAGATGTAAGGTACATACACTTGCACACACCACTCTGATAAGTGTACACCAATGTGGATCATCTGAAAATAACATTTACCTCTATAAAGTTTGCTAATTTGCTAATTTTATGCCACCAATGATTTACACGTAAAAAAACATTTCTTAAACCTTAGTGCCAGATATGAACATATTGAAAAATTCCCCAAAACCCAATTTTTACAACAAATGCCAACATTCTGCACATGGCAACAATATGGTTAAAATTAAAGAAAGATAGGGAAAGATAGTGAATATGGAAAGTAAAGTATGTTTAGGATACTATATCACAATGTTACTTGATACTGACACAGTTTTGAATTTGAAAAATGCTGTTGTATATTTTTATGTGATTTCCTTTGCAAAGTGGTAATACAATTTCCATCCGGCAACCAACTGATATATTGAATTATAATGTATTTGTTTTTCCCGTCCACAGAACATTCTAAGACCAGCATTTTTTTGATTTATTCACTTTAGAGTGCACTTACCAAAACCTCAGTTTTCGAGAGTGGAAAAGGCCAGCTAACTGACCAAAACGAAGAGAGAATAAAAACATGGTTTTCAAATGTATCCACGATTGTGAACATCAAAATCTTGAAAGAGATTAAACTTGCATTTTAAACTGCAACCCAGAGTTTCCCTCCTCTGTGTCGGTTGCCAATGCAGGGTTTACCACAAGGTTTGTACACAACCTCTGGTGGAGTAAAGATCATAGACACAACTTTCTCACACACACACATACATACATACATACACACACACACACACACACACACACACACACACACACACACACACACACACACACTTATAGAAACAGACCAGTGTGCATGCTGTGAGCAATCTGTGCCCTTTGCTGTATGTCTCCTGCTGTGCTACACAGAGACCAATGCTCTTTTCCCCCCCCATGTCACCCAGTGCTCACACATAGTGATCTCTTTAATGACTGCAAGAGATCAGATCTGTATTTCTCACACAGACTGCAGAATAAATAGCATCGATTGTCTTTACTGACTGTTTAAGGATCAAATCCTCGGCCCGCAGTGACAGATTTCTGCAAATTGGAAACTTAAATCTCTTATCTCTTTCCCTACTGAGAAACAACAATTTGCAACAGTTAATGTTGCTATAAAGTAGTGATTATGTTGCCCTAGTTAGCTGAACAGAATCTTCATCAATGAACTACCCTTTTCAGGTTGAAAATGCAATTTCGTCAGGCAAGAGAAGTCCCACTAATACACAAAGCCACAGTCCAATTCTTCAGATGAAAAAGAGAGTGAAAAATAAAGGAAAGCCTCAATCTTTAGACTTTAAAGTTTGTCAATTGCCCAGATGCACAATCTTTGACCCTAAAATACATGGTCATTGTTGTACATAAATTCTGTTTGCTATTAATCTTTTTGTGTATGTGAATGTGGGGCTTAAGTGTGATTAAGACCAGTCTCACTGATGGCAGCTATCGTTTCTATTTCCTTATTGTTATGGAAACTTTACATAGAGTGCAGTGCATAGGCCCTTTCTGATCACCATGGAGACCAAAAGAAGAAGAGGGAGGAAAGCTGATTGATCTGGCTTTATTAAAGAAAGAAATAGCCCACTTCATCATCATTCTAATCCTACATATCCTCCTCCTCATAATAATCAAGAGCATCATTTTACAGGAAACAGGTTCCAAACGTATACCTGCATTCCAAATCACACTGTACATCATTTCTAATGAATATTACATTCACTCTAATGAGTGAATGAATGAACTCTTTGAAGCCCACAGATAATTAATCAAACCCCAGTTTACATGGAGGAAAAATGTATCGTCTCCTCCACAAATAAAAACCGACAAGCCAACTGAGCCATCATTATATAACCGGAGGAAGAGCTGTTTCCCTATTCTTAGCAGGAAGTCAAACATATTTCACATTTTCAGTGGGTGTGGAACCTAGCCATAGACCCTGATTGAGATCTTCATGGATAGGATCTCAAGGAGCAGCTGGAATCGCATATCTGCTCTTTGCAGATGATGACGTTCTGTTTGCTACATCAGACCATGACCTTCAGTACACACTTTGGCAGTTTGATGGTGAGATGATGGATTAGAGTCAGCGCCTCTAAGTCTAAGGCCATGATTCTCTGACAGAAGATAGTGGACTGCTCCTTTTGTGTTTACAAGTGAGATGTTGCCTCAAGTGAATCTTGGGGTCTGGGGGATTTACACATGCATTGGTCCAGCATCAGCAGCAACGTGGGGTTTATACTGGACCGTTGTGGGTGAAGAGAGATTTACAAGTTGATCAATGTTCCAACCCTCACCTATGGTCGTGAGCTCTGGGTGGTGGTCAAAATGAGTTTCTTACATATGGTGGCTTAGCTCATCATAAGAAACAAAATATGGAGCTCAGACATGCAATAGGGAGCCCTCGAGTAGAACCACTTCTTCATGTGAAAAAGAGCCAGTTGATGTGGTTCAGACATCTGATCAGGATGCCTACTTGGTACCTTCCTCTGGAGGTTTTCTAGGCAGGTCCAACTAGTAAGAGACCCCAGGCCTAGACCCAGAACACACTAAAAATCTTAGGCTCCCCCAGGAGGAGCTGAAGGACCTTGATGGGAGAAGGGATGTCAGCACTACCTTGCTTAGCCTGCTGCAACCATGACACAGCCCCAAATGAGTGGAAACAAATGGATGGATGTCTCCTCCAGTGCTAGAGATGAAGGCTGAGGCTAAGTTGCCTTCAAGTCTTCTCATTTTCATTAAGCTGCAGCCTATCAGCCAATTAGGTTGTAACTAATCAATTAAAATCCAATCATTGTCAAGCGCCATAACGAATCAGCTTTATGATGGAAGGTCTAAACATCAGCGCAATGTCTCTCTGCCTGTTTCTGTAGAGATAAAATAAGAAGGAGAGAGAGGAAGGAAAGTAGAAAACAGAGAAGTCACTCCCAAGGACTGGCAAAATTTAGCCAGCTAATGACAGACCATAATCAAGGCTAAAAACAACCTTGATGTATATGGTGATGAAGATACACACACAAGCTTCATCAAATTCTCTCTGACATGCTCTATATACAATTTTCCAAATTACTCCCTTTTCACCTTGTTTTCAAGATGTAATGCCACCTAAATCTTTCAGTAGTCTAGTAAATTTAGGGTGGGCTTAAGGTTTTAGCAACAATGTTAAAGATTAGAGGTTTTAGCAGGAAAACTGATTCCCAACATGCCCCCTCATATAGCAAGACACTCTAAGGAAAAGTATCAGCTAAATGTCTGAAATGTGAAGAAATGAATATAAATTAAACACACAAAAGGAAGTAAAGATGAAAAGAGTTCAAAAGGAAACAACTTTGCCATTGTTCTCTGCTCATTGTGCGGAGGCCGGCTTGGAGCCTGGCTGCTTTGATTGTTCTTAACGAGATTAACGTTTCGAGGAACTCTAACGAGGATGTGCCGTTAATGAAGGCAGATCAGATAAGAGCAATGCGGAGAAGATTAAAAAGGAGAGAATTAAGGAGGGAAAGTTGGGGTGGAAAAAAAGGATGACTGCAAAAAAGAAATGTTGGATTTTGCAACTGCATTTTAGTTCCATCTATTAACCAAAATGTGTGTATTTGGAAGTGATAATAATAAAGCAAAAGGTACTGTTACACTTCAGGATGCTCCATTCTGGCTTTCACAGCACTTAATTATGTTTTTGTGAGGCACCATCAATGCAGCATGCTGTGACGTGTTAATGGCAAAAGTAGTGTGTGAGTGTGCTTGTGCACCTGCGAACCTATCTAACAGTGGACCACAACATCACCAGCAGGGGACTAAGAATCCAACAGGGGACATTTTTTACGTCCACTTTAAATCATGCTTTGGAATGACAGTCCAAGTCCTGTTGGTTAGTACATAATGAGACAACCTCCTTCTTAGATGGCATTGAGCGATATTCACACTCCAGCATGGATGAATATAAGAAACAAGCAATCAATAATACTATTTGTGAAAGAAATGTCAAGTAAATAGTCTTTTGCAACATAACATTTTAATGTTATTTGTAACAAAACATTGAGGTTTAACTAAAGTGGATTTACCAACTAGTTTCAAGCATCATACTGTATTAAAAGAAGTGCTATCCAAAAGGCAGGGGAGTAATGACTACTAAAAAAACAAGCAGGATTCAATTAGGAATAAAATAAAGCAGCAAGAATCTTTCTTCACATTTTTAATTAATCACTTAAACAGATTTATTATCAGACTTTTACCAGACTTTTCAGTTCAGTCCCCAAGAAAATCCTTTGATCAGCACAGAATTCCAATCATTTTTACAATGTAAAAACATAACAAATGAAAAACAAATGTGGGTAAAAGTTTATATTAAAAGGCACACATATTCACTGTTAACTAATTACTTTTCAGCATGCATATTAGTAGCATATTGTATCTTTAGTAGTCATTATAAAGCACTTATTAATGTCTTATTCTGCATGACCCTATACTACAACTACTAGGCCCCAGGTAACTACTTTAGTCACTGGTGAAAATGTATAGCTTCATTTATACTTCTGTAGTCCAGATGGCTGTATACTTAAATACTTAAACTAAACTGTCATTTGTTTTTGTTTTTTTCTGATGATTACAATCTGTGTCACATGGAGTTAAACATTTATTGGAGAAGAGAGAAGGCATATTTGAGGGCTGTCAAATGGTTTAGTGTCATAACAATGGAACTGAGCGTTAGTATAAAGTGAAAGGCACACAGGCTGCATTAAGTTCACACTGATACTCAGTATCAGTCACTTTATGGGTTTTTATTTCCTCCATTTTATAAGAAGTATGGTCTAAACCTAAGCATGTACAGTTTACCTGCTATGTTAGTGCTTTAAATCGGCATTGAAATGGTGATGAGCTATTGGCAGCTCATCTCAGAACCACCACAAGAGTTATACAGATCTATGAATACGGCTTTTTCTTTTAACTTTTGTTTGTAACTTTGCAATCTAAAACACACACACAAAAAAGAAAGTTGGTCTTTATTAATGATTAATTTAATCCGCACAAAAGATGTACAGATCTAGATGATTTGAGGGATCAAAAAGACAAAACATTTCACTCTAGGCCAAGCTGTTTTTGAGATACTGGGTGGAATTTGCAATCCATCTGCCAATTTTGGTGATTCTTTTAGGGCAGAATGGAAGATTATTGCTGAAACATGTATTATCAATGACAGAAACAGTCTGCAGTTATCGGAAATGAAAGTGTGGGGTTTGGATTAAAGAACAGTGGACCTTGAAGATGATCCACGCAGCCAGTTGACTGGACGGGACTAGCCCATCAACAGTGGGTGGTGTCGGTCCAGGAGGACAGGGAAGAGGGCCTGATAGGAGCCAAGCTGGCCCATCTTGGATTTAAGGCTATTCCTGGCTAATGTCCGGTTTGGGACAAAATGGGACTCCAAACAACGGGAAATAAGAGACTGTTGTGCCCAGACCTGCTCCATCAAGATCCTGGTTTAAATATAGAAAGGTCAGTCGATAACTGCAGCCAAGGCCAGCTCTTTTGATTTAGTGCTCAGAAAGAGTGATACTGTAACAATGAAAAGTGAACAAAACAGTGTAAAAGTCCATTCTAGAGGTTTATGAGTTAGGGTTATTATTTAAGTACAGGAGAAGGCTGGGTCAAAGCTGGGGTAGATTGGTCAGGCAGCCACGCACACAATGCAACTGGGGGACACCAGGAAAGAAACCATGGAGATGTTGAGTAGTGGGCGGCTTTGGCTAACTCAAGTTTCATTGCTTTATGAACACAGTCCATTTAACATGTCTTGACATGGCTGACAATGCCTGAAAGGGTGAATTGCTTGATGTGTTGTTGTGGGTTGTGTAACAATTTGGGAACTTTGCCACCTACCCTACTATTCATAAAATAAACCCCAAGCTGCCGTCATTAAGATATAAGCCAGAACATCCACCACCTCCAGCAGGAGGATGTTGTGTCACGTCAGAGTCAGACTCTGTTTACATCGATGATGCTAGGTGCTCAAACGCAGTCAAACTGGATGGACCATATTATCATCACTGTCTTGCTGCTCATGTTGCTGGTATGTTTTCAAGCACATGACTTGAGCATGCACCACCCTGTCATTGCTGTATAGTGGCCCACCTGAAGACTTTGTTTTTGCCAGTAAATCAACTCACCTCAACTCATTCAGATTGGTACACTGATCCCCTTTCTAGTTCTTCTTTTGGCCATACAAAGATTTGTAGTCAAGTATTTAGGCCTTTCAGCTTCTCTAAGGGTTTATCAAGGGCAATTAAATGGCCATGATTATTTTTTATTGCAGATAAATATTTAAATATTGAATATATTACAGTTAAATTACATTTTTGAAAGAAACAAAGAAAGTTTTCGCAGTAAACAGACACGCATTAGGTGAAAGAATGGGTACAGGCAGTGTACTACCACTGCAGTGTATGGAGGTTCCTTCTTTGATAGGCAGACATCGCTAAAGGATACAAGTTCCCTCTTTCCCCCTCTTGCATTTGCAGTATTATGGTAAAAGATGAAAAATTCATATCTATTTTTATTTGACCAGACATAGAGGTCCCCTTTTGGAAGTGTAGATTGATAGTCCATTGTTGGTAATAAAGGACTGTGTGTGTGTGTGTGTGTGTGTGTGTGTGTGTGTGCGTGCATGTGTGTGTGTCATTAGGCCTGGTAAGAGAGTCTATTAGGTAGGTGTGAGTTGTGAAGGTAATCCCCTTGATACCTCTCCTGCAGAACCACATCACTTTCTCTCTCTTTCTGTCTCTCTCTCCACATCCCTCTATCATTTTGTCTTATCACTGCAGTGGCCTAATGATGATGAAGCTGTGGACTCAGCAAAGGAGTCAGAAGAGCATTACCTATGTTGCACACACACATACACACGCACACATCCTGTGTAATGGTTCTGGGGTGAGGCAGTGGGTTTATGCTTTAGCTATCAGCACTGCCTAATAGCTCAGTTAGGGTAGCAGTGATTGGTATGGTGTGTAATTCGAGTTTGGATGTCTTTTGTGTGGCAGGTGTGTGAGATGATTCCTGCGGCAATGGGCACCGAAACCTAGCTGGCTAAGCCTTAGTGCTATTGTGAGGAGTTAGAACTTAAGTGTGCTAGAAGGGCTGTAGCCACACTAACAAATACATGTCCTTCTAAGAATCAATTCATCCCTTTGGACATAAACAGAAAAGAATGCATAAAGCACATCAGGCAGAGAGCACAAAGACAGACAGAACATGGGACAGTGTATGTGTGTGTGTGCGTGTGTGTGTGTGTGTGTGTGTGTGTGTGTGTGTGTTTCTGTTTTGTTTAACATGCAAGTTGATATGAGAGGTGTCAGACAAAGGATTCTCTCTCATCATAACTGCAGCCAAGGCCAGCTCTTTTGATTTAGTGCTCAAAAAGAGTGATACTGTAGCAATAAAAAGTGAACAAAACAGTGTAAAAGTCCATTCTAGAGGTTTATGAGTTAGGGTTTTTATTTTACTTATCTACTACAAGAGAAAGCTGGATCAGAGCTGGGGTAGATTGGTCAGGCAGCCACGCACGCAATGCAACTGGGGGACACCATGAGAGAAACAATGGAGATGTTGAGTAGTGGGTGGCTTTGGCTAACTCAAGTTTCATTGCTATATGAACACAGTCCATTTAACATGTCTTGACATGGCTGACAATGCCTGAAAGGGTGAATTGCTTGATGTGTTGTTGTGGGTTGTGTAACAATTTGGGAACTTTGCCATCCACCCTACTATTCATAAAATAAACCCCAAGCTGCCGTCATTAAGATATAAGCCAGAACATCCCCTACCTCCAGCAGGCCCAAGATTAGGCATAAAGCTGCTCCTGCCTAACGAGAGGAGTCAGACCCTGTGCTAGGTGCTCAAACGCAGTCAAACTGGATGGACACGGTTTCTTTTTATGTGAAGATGAGACCATATTATCATCACTATCTTGTTGCTGCTGTTTGCATTCCCCCACACGCAAATTCAGAAGATGCATGTGTATGTACATCGATCAGCCATACAGTTATAAGCACTGACAGGTAAAGTGAATAACACTGATTATCTGGTTATCATGGCACCTGTCAATGGGTGGGATATAATAGGCAGCAAGTGAACATTTTGTTGTCAAAGTTGATCTGTTAAAAGAAGGAAATATGGGTAGCGTGAGGATTTGAGCGACTTTGACAAGGGCCAAATTGTGATGGCTAGACGACTGGGTCAGAGCATCTCCAAAACTGCAGCTCTTGTGGGGTGTTCCCGGTCTGCAGTGGTCTGTACCTATCAAAAGTGGTCCAAGGAAAGAAAAGCGGTGAACCGGCGACAAGGCTCATTGATGCACGAGTGAAAACTGGGCCATCTGGTCAGATCCAACAGACGGTCATAATGTTGTGGCTGATGTATATGTATATAAATAACTGTACATATTGTTTTATTTTATTTATGTTTTATGTTTTTCTGATATAAATGCATTTATTGTTTTCTGTGTGTAGCATGAAGGGACTGCAAACATTAATTTTATTGTACAACCTTTGTGTTGTCCTTGATCCTTGAAAAGAGAAAGAGAAAGCATGCAGGTTCACCCAGTTCAGCATTGACTGAGCCATTGCAGGAATCTTTTCCAAATGCCAAACTGCAGAGGTCAAGTCATAAGTTCCCCAGAGCCTTCTTGTGTATTAGAAGTTCTGGCGTAAATACCCAGCCCTACGCACCCAATGATGTCCATTTGATTTGCGTAGTGTGACAAATTCCTGGTAAATCACTGTGTTCAATGAGCAATGCCATGTTAATGATGACATAACTTAAAGGAGACCTGACACCTATTCCTATTGTCCTCTTCTTCCACCCATATACGTATATTAACGCTTTCAATTATTTAGCACTATCGTCATCCACCAAGGACAAAAGACACTTCTGTGAAAAATAATCATCTCCCAAAACAAGTGGAAGACAGAAAGCAGTGCAGAGGAAAAGAAAGAGCTGGAAAAAGAGAGAGGAAGGAAAGAAGTCCTTAAGGCCCTCTAATGTTTGTGTCTGCTTTTCTCTATATAACACCCTGTGGGTATGTACTCTGTGTGTCCATGCTGCTCACTGTGCATGTATTGCCCGCAGCAGATGGATAAGTACATATGCGCTCATGCAACAGCTAGTGAAAACAGATTTAGACCAGACAGACACACACACACACACATCCGATAAACTCAAACACATAAGCAAACGCACGTTGTAAAAACCTGCACAGGCGCCACCATTGTCTCCCATTAAGAGCTATGAAATCTCATTAATGTGCATTAGTGTGTTTGAGTGGGGATTTGGGTGGTGAGAAGATTGAATTAGGGCCGAGCTCAACTCGCCTCAAAACAATTATTTGTCTTCCATCAGCCTATTAAAAGGCAGCAGCCAGTGAAGATTACAGTGCGAGAAAAACACTGACGGCAGCATGTCACTCTGTGTTTGTGGTCTTTAGGCAGAGTATGGTTACGATAGTTGTCATCCTGCAGTCCCTTAATGACTGGGAATGTGATGATCCTCAGAAAGTGTAGTGTACTCACGAGTCTGCAACACAGTCGACATTAGATCACATTTGGGGAATGAAATCTGCAGTTTGCTTTCCGTCCCTTTCTTCTGCCCTTTCCCTCTTGCTCTCTGTGTGTGTGTGTGTGTGTGTGTGTGTGTGTGAGAGAGAGAGAGAGAGAGAGAGAGAGAGAGAGAGAGAGAGAGAGAGAGAGTGTGTGTGTGTGTGTGTGTGTGTGTGTGTTCTGTGTCCCCAGGTCTCCAGTGCTCGCAGTTAATTCTACTCCATCGTCCCAAGGCCTGGGGGAGTCTTGCTTGGTCAAACTCAGCTCTATATGTTGACTTAAGTATACAGCGCTCAGCTCTGACAGAGGTGTATGTGTGTGTGTGTGTGTGTGTGTGTGTGCGTGTGTGTGTGTGTGTGTGTGTGTGTGTGCGTGTGTGTGTGTGTGTGTGTGTGTGTGTGTGTGTGTGTGTGTGTGTGTGTGTGTGTGTTTTGGACGAGAGACAGGGAGAAAAGAAAAAATGATCAATATATCGCAGGCTTTAGATAACTCCATGTGCAAATAATCAAAAAACACAAGTCTGGGTTCCTTTGAGTTTCAGTATGTATTTCTGCAAAAAAAAAATATATATATATATATATATATCTCTGTGTGTGAGCGTGTGTGTGTGTGTGTGTGTGTGTGTGTGTGTGTGTGTGTGTGTGTGTGTGTGTGTGTGTGAGAGTGTGTGTGTGTAACAGTGGCAGCTGGAGGGTTGTGGTTGCAGCAGGAGCAGCATCGTTCCATAACAATAAGCCAGAGTCATGACACACACGCCTCTTCAAATGTCACCAAAAGGATCTTTTGCCACACATGGCAAACTTCACTTCTGCCCTGGAGGTAACACACACACACACACACACACACACACACACACACACACACACACACACACACACACACACACACACACACACACACACACTAACTAGAGAGAGGGGTGATGGGGGTGAGATGGTGACCGGAGAGAGAAGGTCACAGTCAGAGAGAAAGCAAGCAATGGAGAATGAGTTGTAACAGAAAATGGGGAAGAATGAATAGAGACAAATCCAGAAAGAGGCCAGAGAAAGACTAACAGGTCAAACTAACCAGGTGGATGGGTGGAAAATGCTGGAGAGAAAGCAACAAGAGAAGCAGACTGTCAAAAACATTGTGATCACTTCAAGTAGCGCAGCAGGGATAAAGAGAGTGGAACTTTGAGATTTAAAAGAAATGTCAAAGTGAATGCCCAGTGAAAGAGGCAACATTCAATCTCCATTCAACCTCAGCATCATGTGAACAAATGTTTACGTGTCTGCCTGCGGGCGAGCATGTATCAGTTGCTTTCAGTGCTATTTGGATATTTGGAGTTGCAGAAAAAAAGAAAAAACACATCAGATTGTGCTGTACACAGAGAGGGAGCCATCAGCACTGTGACCACGCTGACCTTTCTCTCAACGCCCCACCGCTGAGCCACAAGGCCGAAACATTTTTATTTATTTTTTTACATGTCAGGGAAACATTTCTACAAGTTTCCTTTTGGCAGCCTTTCTACCTGGACAATGGAGCTGTAATAGAACGGTCTGCAGCCCACTCTCAAACCGCTGGCAAAAAGCATCCCAGCAAGCATGTGCATGTTGAATAGATGCTGATACAACAGCGTACATCAGAGCTGAAAACCCTTGTAACTCTAATGCAAAAATGAGTCCGCAGCCTAATTGCCTCTCTGATCAAAACAGTTTCAATAGCTGTTTTTGAATTTTTGCCTTGGCCACCTCCTGCGCAGCATCCTCTAAATGCACTGGGATCTCTTTTTTTTTTAACCTCTTAGTTGTTTCTATATTGCATATATAACTTAGAGACAGATCGTGTGTTTGTGAGTAATGTGCAGATGGTTTATGTTGTTATGCTGCTAGATAGGTTGATTTATATTTCTATGGCAACAGGCGGTAAGTCGACTAATTCCAATGCTCATCAGTTTACCAGTAAGCCTTGAACTGAGTTGAGATGGGTGTGTGTGTGTGTGTGTAGCAATATATATTTTTAAAGTGTTTCTCTCTTGCTCTCTGCCATGCACTTACATTACTCCCACATCAATTGCAAACCCAAATATTGATTCATGCAGCACAAATGAGGAAAATGAATCCAGTTGGGTATTATGAAGATGCTCTGATTTGATTGTGCCAAAGAATCAGGAATACAATTAATGAGGATTTGCTCTATTTTATGCATAGCTAATGACGGCATGCAATCCTGTCTGCACACACATATAAAGAAAAGAAAGACAGAAGCAGAGGGAAATCATATGAGCATGAGTTCAAAATAAAAAACACAAATAATATAAAGGCTTGAATGCTCAAGATTACTAATAAAAACACGAGTCAATCCCATCTTTGGTGATATTCTAAAATAATTGGCTAAAATCACCCACAACAACGGAGCGACTTTTCGGCTAAAATGACCATTTGTGCTTTTATGAGGCATGTGATCTTGGTGCCAGTGCATGTAATTATAGTTTCTCTTATGAGCCATAGACAGTTATTGTTATTCACACTCGCACACCGCATATTCTACTGTACCCTCTCTGCACCACTGACTCGTGAAATCGACTCATCAGTAATAGGTAGGTACAGAGAAAGAGCGAGGGAGAATGGGAGCTATGAGGGGGAGAGAGAGGTAAAATAATGCACAGAAAGACAGAGGAGTGAGAGAAATAAAAGAAATAAAGGCTGAGTGAGCTGGCTGATAATACAGCTTATTATGATGCTTGGTTCCTTTTATGAACCAAGCTGTAATACAGGCTGCAGAATAAAGGGTGAGGTATGCAGAGAAAGAGAGGGCCATGCCTCAGACATTGCTCAGTATATGAAGAATGGTATTGGAGGCCAGGTATTGATCACAGTACGCATCAGCTCAGCTCTAGAGAGCTGATCAGAAGCCTTGGAAGAAGCTCAGTGCGCACACACACGCACACAAACACACACACAAACACACACACACACACACACACACACACACACACACACACACACACCAAGCTGGGGGGAGTCAATAGTGAGGTATCAGTCAGTGTGCTAATGCAGTGTAGTCTTGGTGTAGGCCTGGATTAGGAGTGCATTTTGTCAGATAAAATAGAATAAGAAAATTGTGTTTTGAGTAGATTTAAATTATGTAAAGGTTTCATCCATTCACTAAGAAATTGTGACAAACCCATTGTTGGATCATTTATTGCTTTTCATAAAATATCAAGGAAATTAAAGTGACTGTAAACTTGGTTTCTGTATCTCTCTATAACAGTAAATAAGTGGAAAGTTAGAAATGAAGTTATGCAAGTAAAACAATGTAATTAAAAGGTCCCATGAATAGTGTTTTTAAGGTAATACTGGGTGTGGTCAAACTGGCTTGAAAACTAACTATAAAGGGCACCAAAACACTGCTTTTAAGTAAAACTGTGACTTATTTTACTTCATGCTGCACAATTTCAGTGTCAGCCTGACGACAAAGATCTCAAACAGTTGACTTGACCCTGCAGCACATCTACAACACTGTAAATGTACATATGTGACCCCTGCTGCCTCTTCCATTTCACACGTTCATAAGCAACATGCTGCACCCCCACACCCACACCCACACACATCTACTTCCAGAGCTCTTTTCACCTTGCATCTTGTTATTCGTGGTGTGCAGTTTCAATTTCCTTTTCATTTCACCTCCATCGCTGTAGCTTTTGGCGATCTCAGTGAATACCATTTGATTGAAGGGGTGTAATCAAGCAAAGAAATGCTGATTGTACTCTTTCCCTGCATGATAGCATTGCAAATGCATGTACAGTAATTGAGGATGATGTACAATTGCTTCCTTAGCCATTTCTGCTTAGCTTCGTTCTCTTTGTTAGTAAATTTAGTCATCAATGGGTTGATTATAGCTGGTTTTGTGCAGCCTTGAGCCATTGCTTGAAACAGACTTTATTTCAAACTCTGCTTCAACTTTCTTTAGTTTTTTCTCATATCATGGAATTTTTCTATTTTTCTTTTACATAACTTTTATAATGTGTTTTAACGATTGCCCTTCTGCATCTTTACCTTTCTCACAACCTGTCCGGTTCTCAGCCTCCCTTTCTTTCTTTTCCCAGCTTATTCTTTTCCTGTACTTATCTTAGTACAGTAGTTAGTGGTCCCAATAATAGCCTTCAGCTCCTTAGGTGATGATGGAGAAAAGCAACCAGGGCACCACAGCATATATCCATTATTCTCTGACATTCTTACACAACTTCTCCCTCTCATCTTCTTTAGTCGGACTCAGAAGTGAGATGAGGGAACATGATTCATACAAATGGTGCCCAAGTGCAGAAAGGTCAAAATGGATCTCATGCTCCCAGTGAACACATGCATGATGCGTGCACAAGGTGCTGATGGCGGACTGAGAAGCTACAAATTAAATCCCTGCAGGGTTCCTCAATCTAGCCATAGAAAATGTCACATATCCATGACAATGCTCGCCTGAGGAAGTGACCAAGAGCCCTGTCTGCGTTGTCCTGATTTATAGGTAACCATGCTTGCGTGGGAACAGTATGCGTGTGTGTGAGTATCTGTGGGTGAAAAACGGAAGGTGGGTTAGAGAGTGGTCATCCATCAGCCCCAGGACAGGGTTGTGGATGGTGATTATAGCAGGGGGGGGATCAGTTCTCCTGATTGATCTACCTCTCTCCTTTGCAGGTCACAGTTCAAGAATGACCATTTTACACATTTCACTGGCAAAAATCCACACCCAGAGCCACACATCTACAGTGTGTATGTAAGTGTTTATTAGTCTGTATGTGTGTGTGTGTGTGTGTGTGTGTGTGTGTGTGTGTGTGTGTGTGTGTGTGTGTGTGTGTGTGTATGTCAGGCTTTCTTCACCCAGATTTCCGGTGGTGCTAAATAATTCAGCAACACTGCTCTCTGCTCTGGAAATATTAGATGAAATATTGAAATGTTGAAATTGCAACACGGAGCAGTGAAATCATGGCACAAACAAGAGAGCGGCAGAGATAGGATGACACAGAGAAGAGAGGAGAGAGAGATGGAGGATGGTATGAGAGAAAATACTTTTAACAATGTACTCTCTGAAATCAAAAAAAAGAAGAAGAAAGAAACGAGGATAAAATAGAAAGCAGTGAGAATATAAAGCAATAGCTTATTGCTTGTTTGTGTACGCATACATTTAAATAAATCTAATATGCAAACATGTGAATGGTGTTTACCGTGTAGCCTCATTCCATGCACCCCGTGAAAGGGAGGTGATGTACTGTATGTATAAATAAACGCTCCATACACATAAATGAGTGAATAGTGTTTTGATAACACAGCTGTAGCCGTTAATGTTGTTAATTGCTTATTATGTTGGTCTATTGCAAACCGTTGTAACATATGGGCACTCTAGTGTTGTGCTGGCCTTTGAATTTTATTTCCCTTTGAATAATAAATGCTATCATATTGTGTGTTACTGTATAATTAGGTAACTAGGTTGTTGCCCAAAGCAACGTGCCGTTAGGATTTTTGTGGTGTAATACTTGTCAAAACTCCTGTTTTGGCTTTACTCGAGCAATGAGAGCCTTCAAAGCATCATGGGGGATTCCGGGATGATTCGGGTGAAACTGCGAAGCTGCCTGGCCCTTTGATCTGCCTTCGCTCTGTCCTCATCAGTCTCTTTGTTTATTCCCCCCTCTAAACCAGTCTCCACTCTCTCGGCCTGCCTCTCGTCTCCCACCCTCCATCCATCTCATTCTTTCTTTTTCATGTTGGCATCTTGGAGTGGGCACCCCTGGCTGCGGAAACTGCCAGATAGCCAGGCGGCCCCCCGGCCTTGCCTGGCATCATCATTTTCGCTTTTTGACACATTCAACCTCAGGCAATAACACTCACTCTGCGCCACTCTCCTTCCCTTAATCTCTCTCTGACTCCAAGCCTACCCAAATCTCTGTCTTTTAGCCTCCCCCGAACATTCTTTATCTCTCCTCCTCACCTGCTTTTTTTCCTCTTTTTTATCCAGCTGCTGCCAGATGTTGCCCCCCCGTGCACTTTCATTGGATCCTCCCTCTTCTCGCCTCCTGCAACTTTCTCCCTGTTTATCAATCCTTTTTATCTCCCATCCCTCCAACCCCGAAATAGACAAGTGCTTCACATTTACTTTACAATAACACTTATCTCCACCGAGTCCTCCACCCCACCCCCTTCTCTATCGCCCTCATACCCTCTGATCAATAGCTCTCACATGGCAAACAAACAACAGCAGCAGCCAAACATTTGTCAGGCTACAGTGCACAGTGGTGTTTTTCCTCACAGTCTAATGCAATGACTAATTGGATTTAGGAATTGATTTGGGGGTGGGTGGGGGGAATTGTCAAGCAGTTTGGAGAGAAGTAGGATAAAACTGAGAGGGCTGGAGATGGATGCCTAAATGGAGCAGAGCCTGCGAGCCATTTCAGGTAGACAGCTCAAGCTGTGCTGCACTCGCTCGTGACATATGGCACCTATAGTGTTTTATAACACTCCCCCTCCAACCCAGCATTCACCTATAAACTCCAAAGTTCTCCCATAGGTAGTGAATTCTGATCACTCCATGTTCTCCTCTGTGACGGCTCATTCTTGGCAGGGGGATGATTCTGACACATTTCTGACATCAGAATAGGGGACACTTTGTCCAACAATTGTTGTAACTTTCCAAAACCAAATATCTTACAATCAAGCCTACTTCACTTCAAAGAGTGGCCAAGTGTGCAGAGAAGAAAAAGAAATAACAATAATAAATACATGTAGCACTTTTCAAGAACACAATTAAAAAGTGATTTTCCAAAAAGTCAAAAATTATTCATGATGGCACATAAAGAAGGGTGAGACATTCTCTTTGACACACTAACAGCTATAAAGACGTCAGGTCTTACATACGAGCATAGCCAAGCCTTAAACTCAACTGTAATCCACAGATGCTCAGCATTCACGTTATAATAAATCTGTTACACAGTGGTGGAAGAGTCCTGCATTCAAAATCCTACTTAAATAAAAGTGCAGTAGTATTATCAGCAAAATGTACGTATCAAAAGTAATAGTACTCATTTTGTGGCCCTGGTACATTATTGCTAGTAGTGATGTATCAAAGCATAAGCAGCGTTTTACTGTTGCTCGAGTTGGAGCTAGTTTTAACTACTTTTTAGTACAGTGGTTCCCAAAGGTTGGGCCCTCTTGTGGGTCACAAAATAGATCTGATAGGCAGTGAGAGGACTAATGGGGTAGGAAAGAACTAAAATGGATAATTCTACCTCAAACAGTTGTTTAAATGAAGCCATCTGAGAGGAAATCTCAAATGTGACAAGGGGCCCTTATTAGGAACTGCCAAAAGGTAACTTTGGGTTTATTTTTCAAAAATGTCTTACATTTTATAAGCTTATCATGTTTTTATGCAAATTCCTTTTGTATTATTATTTTCTTTACTAAATTGGAACAATAACCAGTAACTATTAGTTGTCAAATAAATGTATCGGAGTAAAGAGTACAATATTTCCATCTGAAATTAAGTGGAAACAAAGTACAAGTACCTCAAAACCACTGCTGTTACACATGAGATGGCTAAAATGATCTGTAGGCACATCAAGTAACGAGAAAAGAAATGTGAAGAAAGCGATTATGGTAACAGATACAGGACAAAATCAAGACAATCACCTAGAGGCTCATACATCCTGAATATCTCAGCATCTACGGTGTCTGTGGGCGGATGTGAGGTTATTGCCGAGAGGATCAGTTTGCAAGCAACCTTATTACACTGATAGGCTGAATGTGTGGATTTGGATTATAGTTATTGTCAAGGAGAACAGTCTTCTCTTGGACGACGTAATTCTAACAATAGCCACTGATTATACCCAACACTTATCTCTGCAGAGGCCGAGGCCAAGGCCCTCTCATTGTGATATGAGTGTGTGGGAAATGCAAATTGAGAAAAGGAAAGTGTGTGTCTATCAGTTTATAAAACCCTATGCTTGTACCAGGTGAGGTGTGTGTACAAGATTAAGTACTAAATCCTGCGTACGATGCCGGTTTGGTTTCCCGCAGGCTTTAAATGTTACTGACAGAACAAGGACATGATACATGACCTTTCACTACTGGTGAGAGTCAGGAGAGGAACTGAGGGGTGGTGGTGTCATTTGGCAGTTACCATGGTGATGGTGTGCCGATCACAGCTATCTATGGATGCCCAGATTCACACCACCCGCCGGGGGGCAAGTGGCTTGGCACGGCTCAGCCTTGTATCAGACCTGGCACTGAAGCAGTCGAGTGGACATGGCATGCTGGGCGCTGCCAAAGCGGCTTAAGCTGAGTGTGGGTGTATGTGTGTGTGTGTTTAAGGCTTGGAAGCAGTTTGTGCACCCAGAAGAGATCCAGAACAGGGTTTATATGCTAATTCCTGATAAATAAAACAGACTATTCCAAGATATGAAAACCTCAAACAACTGGCTGCCTGTTCTATGCAGTTTTGGGTTCAGTTATTTCAAGTGTTGTGAGAAAATATGATAGTAAATAAAAGATCAATTTCAGATTCTACCAGCACAATCCGATTCCCAGTATGTGGTTCTCTGTTTGAACACTGTAACATGTCTTAACAAATCTTGCCTATAGGCAGTTTTCAGACGCTATAGGTCCACCAGGTCCTCTTTTCTTTTCTGTTCATGATGAAACTGAGTTTGGTGTTTTTCCAACTGCACCTCCACCGACAATCGTAGCGTATGTGTGCTTGTACATCTTATCTTGTTTTCTCCACCATCTCTGCGCTCAGCAGCCAGGAGCTGTCTCCATGTCTATCTGCGTAGGGTGAATGACTCTGTGATCTCCTGGAGTCCATCTTCCAGGCGGTACTCGGAGCTCACAAATCATTGCTTGCTGACTCAAGACAAACCCAAACAGCGTTTTCAACGAGTTTCACCTACTCGTCTCAACCCTTCCCATCTTGAATTGTCACACAGTCACGCAGCAGCTCACTGCACAGAAGTCCTCTCAGTAACACACACAATACATAAGCATTTCTAGGAAAGTTTCTGTACCTACCCATCCCTGGAGTGCATGCATGAACGTGACGAATCTAAGCCAAATCATGCACAAACTATCTATCTTTATCACTTTTACCATCAAAAATCCTCTCACATTCATATGTACATAAACAGGAAAGCATACAATCATGCAGTGACAGAGAGATAAATAAATTCCGGAAATAAAATAAATAAATCGAAATGAACAACATGCTCAGATTGCTGATACGTCTAACACCTTGCTCCTTATCTCCCACCTCGCCTGTAAAGAAACACATGGGCTGATTTGCAATTCCAAATGGGGGGTGGATGGGTGGAGGAAAATGAGAAAAAAAAAGGAAATGGAAGATAGGGAGACCCAGGTTGAGGGGCTCACGTAGGTTGTATTCACTCACTTTCCTTATCAGTTGCCATATTAAAGCTGTTGTTTTCCCCTGATTCTCTCCCCTGCTTCCTCCCTCCCTCTCGTGCTCAAGCAATCGTGGTCTTCTTGTCAGAGCAATATTGCAACTCTGCGATGAGATGCCAGATAAATGGGTGCGTCAGGAGTGTGTTGTCATCCACCCTTCCCTGTGCAGCCTATAATGAACACTGTGCAAGTGTGTATGTTGTCTAGACTTCATGGGAAAGCTGAGGTGATAATTCTAAATGTTTGCAGATGGAATTATAGTTTCCAATGGGAGAGTGAGCAGAGGTAGATAGGAAATGGGTTCTCAAGAGTGCACAGCTAAGAAGGCATAGCAAAACCAGTGACATTTACATTCACCTGGGTGAACTGTTGATAAGGTAGCTGGAATTCATAGCTACAACAGTGAAATGATGATAATATTGACTCTCTGTCTTATCAGCTGCAGAGAATGTCATTTACACGTGGGACGCTGTGGTGGGAAGAGCAGCTGGAGCAGACTACTCTTAGCTGTTCAATGTCAAGGACATCAAACATGAAGGCTGTGATGTAAATTGATATGAGCTGATACATAACTGCATCAAAAGATGAAGGCTTGTTAAATAATGTAGATCATAAAGTGATTTAAGGTCCTATTAACAGGCAAAGCCACTGCAGTTCATAGCGTTAGTTCGCTGCTTTGATTCTCATCAGGCCACTGAGGCCAGCCATCACTGTCATTTTCCTTATGAAGGGTAATGGGATCAACCATTTGACCTTTTTCATATATTGTAACTTTATTAGCATCCATGGCATCCAGCCATATCCCCATGCTTGGAAAAGACTGATCTTCTCTTACACACAGCAGGATAGAATAAACCTAAAAGGAGCTCCAGGTTTGATTTTTCAAGCTGCTTTACATGATATCAGATAAGCACAAACTGACAGAAGTCTTATAAAACCAGTATTAATTAATTCTGTAATGTTATTCATTTATCTTATTTTCAGCCATGATGTTGTTTTCCTGCTCTGCTTTGTGTAACATTATGCTGACTTGGGCCTTGTTTCAGAGTATCAACTGATTAAGGGTTTTCTAAGAGTTTCTATAAATGCTCTGATATTCATACACACATTTGCCAAAGGAGTACTCTTCCAATGTAGCATTACACTCCTTTAATGTTGTTGACTCATGATGGACAGTTTAACACTCATCATCAAAACATTATTCTTTGAAACCTATAGCTCAACTCCATAAATCATAAAGCCTAAATGTTGCAAATAATGCAAAGAAAGGTTTTATGCTTGGAATCATTCAGAATTGAAATGATGCTTAATGTTCAGAGCTTTCAGTTTGCTGCCTTTTATGAAATGTACTCCTGGATGGAGGTTTAAGAAATTAAACTTGATCGATTTAGCGATGTTGCTTGAGGAAACATTACTTATTCAATTGTTTCTCTGTAATATTAAATATCCACGACCAAATAAGCAAAGTCAAAGTTAAAGAAAAACATGCATAGCTATTATGTATTAAGAGTTTAATACCTTAAAGCTCAACTTATCTGTTTCATCAAGCCTGTGTGGGTGTGATTTGATCAGATGTGACTGACAGAGCTATCAACAGAAGCAACAACCCCATTATCAGACTTGGTACCTAAACTGTGATGGGCACACAAACATACCTCACATACATTACTTTTTCCAACTGAGCCCCACCCCCTGTCAAACCAGTGAGAAAAGCACACACACACAAACAGATGTTTCTCATATAAAATAACCAAAAGTGTTCCAACTTGATGAAATCAAGTTGTACAGTTCTTAAACTCCATAACGATTACATACATGATCTACTGTGAATGTCATTTTGGCATCACTTCTGTATTAGACAAGCAATTGGGCAATAAAAGTTTAACAACTATTTTAAACATCATTACTTATTTTACACGTTACCTAACAGAAAATATCAGTAGGCATGAGGCTTAAAAATGAACACAAACAATACAAACTTCAGTGCAATATGTCTTAAGATTCTGGAGTTTCTACAAGTGGACTGAGGCACTCATTGATGTATGATTACTTCTAAGTGCATCTTACATCACTTTGCCTTTGGGGAACATCTCTTCATCTCAAAAACAGTCGTAAAATGGATTTTCCAACCGTCTTAGCCTTAAGAGCCTTTTAGGAAATGAGGCCAGGATCTATAAACATAATTTTTTCCATTACATTTGATGTGAAATATCGCCTGTTTACGTTTAAAGTGTAATTGTGTGTAAAATTCAAATGTAAAATTCAGCTCAGAGACATACATTTATATTCTCTGCTGAGGGAACTTGTGCAAGCTTGCGTGCCTCATCTGAAATGATTCTGAACTCGTCTGCTGCACTCTTAACCTCGCAGAGCCTTGATAGAGTGCAGCATGCGAATGTGTTGACACTCCCGTAACCGTGCAGAGAAATTCCAATCACACCCAACACCAACGCACTGCTGCAAGACACGCCGACTCCTCATGACTACAAACGTTTGACACCGCACATCCGCGCTGTGGTCTGGGCCCAAACACAAACACCCAGTGACACCAATTTACAAAGACAGATTTGTCTGGATGCTGATAGACACAAACAATCTTTCCAACAGCTGACATACTAGCAGGAAGACACAGTGTACATATGGAATTGTGAAGCAAAAAATCAGCAGATACATAGCGAATTGACTGACAACGCTTATTCCCCAGCAGAATGTTTTCTATGTACAACACTGCCACATTCACATGCATACTTGACAGGCTGTAGCTGCCACTGAGGCCACAATCCCAGTATATTCATCAAGGAATTTCTCTGTTTTAGTTTTGGCCAGAGAAGCACTACACAGTTCTTCCTCACCAGAAAAACAGCTACCATTTGTGGAAGTAGCTTATAACGACTCGTAATTACGTTTATTGTTAAGCGGCGACCTCTAGTGGCTGCAGTAATTGTGACAAGATAAGAGGAAGTCGTAGTATAAAGAGGGACAAAGCCTGGGTAGTGAGGAAGAGGTCAGGGTGGATGCGTGGGTGGATGGATAGATGTGTCCCGAATGCCAAACAGGATAAAATGCAGACCCTGAGGCTAAACACATTATTTAATAACAAGGATGTAATTTCAAAAGTAGAACAAAACCAGATAAGTCCAAAAAGCGAACAAATCCAAAGGGGTAACCAGAAAATCCAGATTCAAAGAAAATAAAGCAGAAAGTCCCAAACACTGGGAAACACTGGGAAACATTGGGAAACGCTGTGGAAACCGCTGGAACACATTGACAAAGAAAAACTAGCAACTGACAAAGGAACACAGACTAATACACGTGTGAGGGGAGGATAACTACACACAGGTGAACCTAATCAGGGCGCAGACAAAGGCAGGAAGTGAATTTACACAAGACACAAGAGGAAGGAGTCTTACAATGTGAAACAGGAAATAATTAAACAAAAACCCAAAGCCATGAGAGGATGGGTTTGTCCAACACAGGACTTTCACCCAGGAGTCCGCTATTCATGTCCCTTGTGAAACCAAAAGTCAACGGAGATTTATTTTAACTTAAGTAACTTACCTTACGTACTTAAGTAACGTTACCTTCTTCTGGTTTCACACAGCACACTAACATTTTTACTTTAACCCAAACCACGACCTTTTCCTAAACCTAGCAAAGTAGTTTTGGTACCTAACCAAACTGCAACCGTTTCACAACGTTAATCATGTGGTGACGAAGGTCCAGTAAGCCTGTCACTGGTACGGTCATATTTGTCATTTTGGGAGTCATTGGCAATTCACCTATTCAGTAGTTTAGGTATGAAGACGTGTTGCTTTTAGAAGGCTGATACCAATATTTTTTTTTACTTTCTTACTTAATAACCTTACATTTGACTATTTCATCCCAAAGAAGAAATCCATGACTGTAAAATATGCAACAATTCAGAGGCTTCAGAGATTTTGTATTCCTGGCAGAGTGGAGAAAGCTTCTGAAACAGCACTTAGACCATCATTCACGAAAATTATGGGATACACGACTGCTTTTTACCCTAATGTTTGGATCCCCTTTAACAGATCAAAAAAGCTACCTAACATTGTTTTTTTTAAAGGAAGATATGATTTATAAATAGCACATATAACGTATAAAATATGAAACATTCCCTTATTTGGTGTCATACAATGCTTTATGGTAATTTCCCTATGTTGTCACCTTTAGTTAGTGGAAAAGGGAAATGTTACCACTATACAATATTTAGAGGGAAAACATTTATTTTTATTTTTATTTTTACACATACAGCAGTGGAGCCTGTAGGCCAGACAAAGAAAGAGTAAGGTCAATGTCAACAAAACACAAGGGTCAAATAAACAATGAAAATCACCAAAACATATTTAAATGAGGGGCGGTTGCTTAAAGTCATGACCTCTGTATTCATAAAATCCTGGCTAAAGCCCTGCATACATCCATAACTTACCCCCCAATAAATGTTTCTTCAAAACAACTAAAACAAATATGCTTCTGAATCATAAAATGTGACATGTTGCACTTACTGCACATACAGAGTGATAATAATGTAAACAGCAGACACAAATACAATGCTACACATCAGTGCTTATAACGTTCTACCAGTTGTCATGTGGGTTGTGTTTGCCTCTGCTCCATGTAACCCGGCACATACCACCTATTAAAATCCTAATGGCTGTTTGCCAGCACCAGACAGCTGAGGGTAAAGGGACCAGTAACCTTAAAGAGTGGATAATATGATGATGTGATCATAACTTCTAATTAATATTCACTCCGGACCGGAGTTTATAACCTTCTTGCTCTGGGGCAGAGTGAGAAAAGAGGCTGGACTCAGATGAGAGTTTCATATAATCCTCACAAATGCTGGCTAGAAACTGCAGTCAAGGGATCACAATATCGAACACTGTATACTAACAATACATTTTCAGAACTGTTTTGTTTTACATTTTTGCTCTTAACCTCCACATTTCTACTCTTAAGATTGACACTGACAGACACTGTTAACAAAGATTTAGAAAAGGTGGGTACTTTGATCCACCCTGAAAAAGATTTGTAGAGTGCCTCTATTACTTCCCTCGTGGTAAATGAAGCGTTATCGCTCCTGGCCAGCTGCGGCTGTGGTCGCTGCACTACTATCCAAGAAGAGAGCAATTTATTTTAATGTCCAAATGTGTACAATTAAGAGCTTGTGTCATTCAGAGGGAGCAACAAGGAGATGGAAATTTTCGGCCCCTTTCGTGTTCCTCACAACACGAACACTGACACACACTGAAGCCAGTGGGGAGACAATTCTAATTAGCGTTTAGACTGATGACCTGACTAAACAATAAGCTAAAGCTTTCTGTCGGCCTCCTGGCTATGAACAGCAGTGCAAGCTGGGGGTTAAAAGCAAATCGACCGTCTCGTTATTTTCCTAACTGGGCACAATTGGCAATGCTTTCTGAGGCTCAGTCATCATGGCGTGTGTTAAATTAGTCCTATTGACAGCATGTTTACCCCTCTTATTCCAATCACCACAGGCACAACTTTGGAGCTGGGGCTTGTAGTTGTGATTACATGTTGGGAAATAAAAGCACAGAAAACAGGACTCGGGGGGACAATACAGAGACAATGCTTTAACATAACTGCAAGTGCAATTGCACTGCAATGGTGCCTGTTTCTGCTTCCACTTCAATCAGAACTAGAAGCAACTCGCTCTTTTCGCCAGAAGTGTTTTTGTTCACGGAGTACAACTAAATTATGGCTGCTGCATGCCAGAAACTGCTGCACACTGCTCCGACTTAAATATTTTAAAAAATAATAATTTGTAGTAAAGTTTCTTTGCCATTTTTAAAATTGTATGCGATAACATCCACACAGCTAAGCTAATAGATTCTAATTACACCCCATGAGATTATTGTTCCTGTGAGACGTGCAATAGTCACCTGAACTAGCTATCTAAAATGGATGACCGTAACCAAACTAAAAAGGCTGCACTGGCTAGCGCGCCACTTTGCCAAGTGTGAACACTCCATTTCACACCTCCATCGGCGTGATTAACAAACCGCGGGTGGTCGACTTTGATAACGCTGCAATGCATGATGGGAGAGAGACCCTCTAACATGGTTAAAAGGCGGAAAGTGGGGAGGAAATAGAGACTAAAGTGGCAAGGAGAGGAGAGGCTTCTAAAGGTAAAAGGCAAGCTGTAAAAGCTGTTCTCAAGGCTTTTAGAGCCATGTTATTTGGACTACTTAGCCCAAAATGCTCCACACGGGAGAGTGTGATGCTGACAGAAATTCTATCCACCATAGCCGAGGGAAAGTAATGGGCAGCATTAACAAGAAAGGCCCTCAAGGTTTTCAAGATGGTTAGTATGAGAGGAGAGTCTCAAATGTGTCCCACAAGCTATTGCTCCATATATCTCTGTGTATATGTGTGCAGTTATGGAAAACTCACTCTGGTCTCCAATTGACCTTGAGGACATACAGTAAGTGTATTCACACACCCTTCCCCTGCGGGTTTTATTCATATATTCACTCACACGCACACGCCCTCACACATGCAGGGCTCTGATGCATATACATAAAAACAGAGGCTCAGACGCTTAAATCTCAGGACGTATTCACACATGCTTTGGCTGCAGCTGCTGCACAGGCATTCCACGAGAGATTCTCATATTTTGAAGTGAATATCTGTTTGAGCTGGCAGATCGCCAGACAACTGTATAATGTTTAGAGATGAAGAGAAAACATGACAGGGAGCGGTGTAAGAAGCAGACGTCCTTTCCTCTCGCTTTTCCTTCCCTCCTGGTCGTTTAAGGCTGCTGGTATTTTTAGCTTGCTTGTTTACAGCCGCCTAGGTCCATTCTCAGTCTGTCACAATCCATAGGCTGATACTAAACCAGCCCCACCAGCTGTGAGTGAGTAGTGTCCACGAGTCACTTTGTATTATCTTCATGGTTTAATGGATTAATTAATTAAATTAAAAAAAGTTCAATGACAAAATGCAATGCCAATAACTTTAGACCTAAATACTAAATAGCATCAGTTTAGGTTATCATAATCTGATTATATAATCTATATATATATAATATTTACAATAATAATCTGAGTATGCTAACTCGCAACAAACAGCTGGTACAACCTAATCCAAGTTGTTAAAATTCTATGGAGCCTTTAAACAAGAACTTTATTCCCGCAAGTTTCTGGCGTGCAGCAGATATGCTGTGATCAGACGTCCTGGTTTGTCCGGTCTGTTCCGGTTTCAAGCTGGATGTGACTTCAACCTCTCTACCAAAGGACTACCAAATTGTCCCGGTTACCACCAAAATTTAAAAAATAATTAGAATATTATACTTGTTTTCAGTGATTAGATAGAAGTTTGTCACATGTTATTACTGTCAGAATTCAACACTGATTTGTGTGTATGTGTGTCAATGAATCAGTGTGCTGTTGTTAAGGCTGTTGCCTTTGAGCTATGACGCTTGTGGCTCTTTCTGACAGGACTTGCCCGAAAGCTAACAGTTAGCTGTTATGAGTTATAAGTTGGTCTTTTCTAAAGCGCTCCAGGACAATTACTCTTTAGTAAAGTACCCAGCAACAAAAATGCTGCTTTCACAGCATCCATGGTGTAAAAAAGGTGTGCGCGGTTGGTGTGCTAAGTGCTGAAATAATTGTTCCTCATCCTAAAAAATGTAATGTGTGCATGCATGACCATGAGCTAGTATTCTGGTGGGTACAAGATATTTTCTGGTAAGCATCAGATGTAGGGATGGGGCCGATCCGATCCAGTATCGGTATCGGGACCAATACCAGCGTAATTCACGTATCAGATTTTCCCGATCCAACCTGCGGAGATATCCGATATCCATGAGCCATGTCTGCGGTTTTACGTTGTCTGCTGAAATGACTCCACAAGTGATTCCTGCCGGCCTGTCTGCTAGCTGGCTGCAAACTGTGGAATGGATTTCCAGATTGAAGGCGTGGCTCAATGAGACACAGAGTTATGAGACAGGAAGAAAATCCTTTCCGCAGTTTGCAGCCAGCTAGCAAAGCCGTGATTAAGAGAGGCGGAAGCTCCCTCGCGTCGTACAATACTACGAACGCAATCAAACATTTAAAAAAGCACCATACGAAAGAGCACAAGGATTATTGGGTCAAAATGAGAACCACCACTTGATTGTTAAAGTAGTATTACAGTTCTTACACGATACAGGGCTATATATGAACATTTGAAGCACTAACATTATCCTCAGAGTGACTTCCTGAGGAGGGCAGTAATACGCCTAGAAGTGTCTAAACTGCCGGAAGTCCATATGAAGAAGAAGAAGAGCAGGGGCAGAAAGACAAAAGGAGCTGTCAGGAATCACTTCTGGAGTCATTCCAAAAACAAGGTAAACTCCAGGCAGACAACGTGAAAGCTAAAGGGATTAGTGTGTGTGTGTGTGTGTGTGTGTGTGTGTGTGTGTGTGTGTGTGTGTGTGTGTCAAGATGTTTACACTTATTGCACTTTTCTTATATTTCAAATATTTGACATTTTGGGAATTTAACAAATATTGACATGACAATCAATTTGAAACCCTTACAGTTGCATATTTGTTTTCAGAATGGGATTTTTCCTGTTAACAGGATTTCCTGTTTATCTGACTTCCTTTTCTGATCTTATACTTACCTCAAGTTGCCTTTTGGGACATACATGCATACATACGTACATATCATACTTGCCTGTTGAGAGGAGTTTATTTCAGCCTCATATAAAATCAACAATAATGATAATAATAATATTAAAGCAAACACAGCTCTGGTATCGGAATAGTATCGGTATCGGCCGATATCCAAATTCAGGTATCGGGATCGGATCGGAAGTGAAAAAATGTGGATCGGTGCATCCCTAATCAGATGGTTTCCTGTCCTTTCTGGTCCCCACTACAAAATATAAAAATACATTTATTATTTTAAGGGCTCTGTGAAATGCTCAATTTCCCAGTAAAAGCAAAAAAAAGTGTGTGTGTGTCGGGGGGGGGGCTTTCATATTCTCTTTGGTGGAGAGATACCCTATATTTCAATTTAATTCAAGCCATGACTCTCATAAACACATGCACACACTTACATACAGGCATAATTATATAATCACAATAATGACCCTCGGGGTATCTCACCTAATCTTGTTAATCTTTTTTTTCCTTTCTATTTCTTGCAGTTTCACTCCTTCAGTCTCTGTAGAGTTGTCTAAATTATCTGTTCCGCAGCAAACTAGCTGCCAGCTCTCTCTTCTGTGTGACTAGCTCTCAGGAGGAATATTCATACAGTGTATCACCTTATAACACCACATAATAAAATTATAAATACATACATAAATAAGCCACCCAGGGAGTAGCGTTGGCATTAGCATTAGATGAAGTAGAGTCTATTTCACTTCCCCAAAGGCGGGTGACATCGGCACTCATTTGCGTTGTCGGGAAGCATGTTTACAAAAGCATGGTAGGAGCACTTTACAATCACCTGCAGCAGCATTATGTATTATAAGTGTAGGCACAATGATGTGAAATGTTTTGTATTGTTTGAAAGATGTACTGAGTGGCATAATTGTGTGCTGAAAGCTGTTAAACCCCTACATGTAGACTCACTCACATTGGGAAATGGACTCGATCACAAATGGCAACACTTTTCTCTAAATAGATATACACACACAAAGAGAATTACAGCCACCTGACGTTCAGCATCATGAAACACATCTGGAAACAGTTCAATTTTCTCATTTTAAACCCTGCTGTAGACTGATGGTTTGTTAAATCTGATCAGCTACACTACAGCTCATTTATCTCGACTGTCGGAGGCCTCACCATTCCTCAAATTTACAGCCCTGCTTTCATTAGATTTTTATGAAAACCCAAAAAGAATATGAGTGATTCGCACAATAAACTGTCACAGACACTTAAGCTGGACTTCTTTGGGCTCCCTCTATCCTTTCACGTATTGTTATTATGTTTCCTGCAGTTCATCTGTCTGCCCTTTCTAGGATGCTCGCTCCCCCTTCTCTCTCTCTGACTGCTTGTCTTCCCGTCCTTGAGGCACGAACAAAATTATATGCAGTTTATTGAGCTTTACTCCAATTTTAAACTGATACTGCTGAATGGGCCTCTGAATAAATGGGGAGCGCCTGTGCAATGCAGAGGAAAATTATAGACTATGTAAATGACCACGGACTGGGTCTTATCACGCCTGGCACTGATGTCACTGCTGTTGTAATGAGGCCATATTGACTCTGGAACTGACAATTATTCAATTTTAGTGGCTGTTATATTAAATAAAGTGCTTTACTGACTGAGTACCAATTAAAAGGCCTGTTAAATGTTGAGCCATCTCTTGTAATAACTGATCAAAGTTCTTTATTTGTTAACTAATGAAGATGAGATGTGTAAAAACATTCAGCCATTATTGAAACTGACTTCACTTCCTTATCATCTGAGGTCCAACAGACCTGCTGTATATGTAAAAATACAAAAAATAATTGTAAAATTTATCAGTTCTTATATTTCAAAGCAACTTTATCTATCGATCGACTATGACACGTGTCACAAGACTTTATAGCATCTTTCAACTCAGTGGTTTGGATTCTCACTGCTTTCATAACGTTGTTATCGATCAGAGGAGGCAGCTGTGTCCAGTTCTAAAATCCAACGCTACGTTTTTAACACCAAATGGCAGGCCGTCACAGGTAGTGACTAGTAAGTGGACATATTGGAGCATTTAGCATCCAAAACAGAGCTGCAGTAAGAGAGAGTAAGTAAGAGATAACATAGATGTAATTACAAAAGGAGAGAGTAAATATTGGACATTCGTCAAATGCAATGAAATGTGCCACCAAATGTTACTCTGTATCTGCTGGATATGATATAAAGTAACTGTTAACAATTTCAAACTAAATTATTATTGTTTATTATTGTTATTCCAGGTTAATGCTTTTAACCCAAAATGTATGAAAGTACTGAAATAGTTACCAGCCACTTTGCCACAAATTGGGATTATTTAGGATTTGGAAGGGATTCTGCTGTGTAAAATGTATTGTCAGTACCAATGACAGGTATAATGTACATAATGTGAAACTCCATTGTATTTAAACCATGTTTTACAACTGGGTTTTCTGCAGCCCTGTCCCTTAATGTAAATGTAAATTACATTTACAACTGATTTGCAACAGCAAATACGTTTTGAGGGAAACTTAATGCCGACCGAATTACGTTTTGTTTTATAATGAGGAAAATGCTCACTGACAAAGCATTTCATTTGTTCTCTGCCAAAATAGACTGTGACTACAGTATTATTAAGCCTTTTTATGATCATGTTTAACTGATATTATGATCTTTTCTTAACCATTACCAAAGTGCTTTCGTTGTCCTACTACAAACAGGAGTAGTCTGGATGCAAACCCTGGACTATGGTGTCACAGTCCTGCACTCTGTAGGTCAACTAGCATGGTAGATAAATGTAGTGTTTCATTCGCTCCAAAAGAACTGAACACAATCCCAGCAACAACTTCATAATATACAACAGATATACAGCAATTCTTATGTAATTTAGGTATCAGTTAAACAATGTTAAGTGTATTTCTTGAGCAGTTAAAGAGGGCATTGGGTTTCCTGAACCCCTCAAAGATCATTGGGGTTAATAAACAAACAATCATGCCTGCTAACCAGGAGCAATTTTATCTCTTGGATCTTTGGAGACTTTTTTTTACAGTTCCAGTGCAACACTACGTTTTATCCACCTTAATGAATCCTCTGGTGCACGGAGGCAGGTTGGGAATATGATGCAAGTAACGCTATATATCATGAAATGACAGATTGGGGAGTTTATCTGCGGATTTCACTGGAGTCAGCAATGTTAGTGGCAGAGATTAAGGGTCACATCCTCCAAGGACTTCAACAAAATGATGTGAGCAGGGTTAACGAAATACTGATGTGACTGATGTCGTCTTTACCCTTCGGTTCACATATGCAGCCTCGTCCTTAGTGGCCCCAAATATGTCACCACCAACACCCGAAGGCCCTGCATGTCATACAAATAGAGGTTTCAAAGTTCTCTGTACATTCTCCACTTCACACAACAGACTGTATCGTCAAATAGAAAACAGTGAGTCACGTGCGTGTTTGTACACAACACCTCTATCTACCACCCACAGCCCGGCAGGCTGGCAACTCACTGGCAAGGTCGTGTTCCCCTTCGCTGCACTCTTGTGAAAGATAAGGCGTCAAAACAAAACCAGGCTACATTGTAACAAACGTAGAAACTTCCAGGAGCAGGGGGATCAATGCCGACCCCGGCAAGAGGAGATTCTGAGAGGGGGAGAGAGAGATTGAATGAGGAGGGATGGAGAATAGGAGACGTCAGGATAATCCAGCAGCAGCTGTAGTCGCTTTCCCAAGAGAAGGAGAGCAGGGAAGTGGAGAAAGTCAAATAAACCTCTCTTTCTGTACTTTTCTTTTATCACCTGCCTCTCTGCCATCGCAGAGTCAATCCACAATGGGGGAAGTAAGCAGATTAGCTTGTTCGCCCATCAGAAAAGGGATTACATTTACCCATTTCCTCCGTCTGAGAAAGTTGAAGCTAGATGAAAATGTGTCTGGGAGCGAAAACTTTTTGACGAATCCATGAGTGATTGAGGTTCCAGGAAAAGAGGCTTTTCTGTGTCCCTGTCAAATTTACTAGGCGAGGAGCCAGATTTGCTCACGGGGAACATCAAAACAACCAGACCTTGATAACAAAGATGATCCAAGAAAGCTCCAAGATGTGTGTGTTGTTCTTTTTCCTGAATGTGGTGACCTCAACATCTTCTTTTTTTTTTTTTTTTAAATAGCCTTTACAGAATTAAAGCTTGTTTTGAAAACAATATTTATAATTAAGTAGTGTGTAGCTTCAGCCAAAACCACGGACAAATTAATTACTGAAAAATGAATTAGGTATAAACAGACTCAGGCTATTGTTGTTCTGTTAAGTTACTGTATAGATGAGAAATTACTACATTAAACCAATTACACTTCTAAGTAGAATATGTACTGTAATGCGGATGGGTTTTTTCCTTTTTTTTTTTTTTTTTAGTTTCTCCTCATCTGTCAACACACATCCAATAAGTTTTGGATTCAAATTTTCATCTCCATTTGCTAGTCTAATGCAAATAAATTTAAATACTCTCAACATAAAGCCGATCCTCCTATGAGTTCAGTATACTTTCTGTTTGAAAGTCAGTCTCTGGTCGTTTTCTGCCTTTGATGTTAACAAGCCTTGTTAATTGCCATGGTGAAAAGAAGTTGGCTCCTGTGCCTACTACAATAATTATCTGGCCCTTGCCACATTGATTCCCAAAAAAACAGAGTACATTTCTGGGGAGGTCTCTTTGATGTAGCCGAGAACTTGGAGTGGGTAATAAAGAGGTTTATTGGTGCTGTTTGCTATTTTTCTGATTGGAGCGACCCTTGTTTGAATGAAGCAATTGTGTTGTGGTTTATTGATGCTGCTTGGCTGTATGTCAGTAAGTGGAATGGATGATTGGGCTGCTGTTTGAATTTAAATGATTTGCGGGTTAAATATGATGGAAAACTGCATGTGTAGAAAGAGATACATTTTGCGTAACTAACATGCTGTAATTATTTGCGAGAGGAATGTGCATATACATTGGATAGTTAACTGCAATGAGAATGATCCCGTAGAGAGCAATATAGGAGTGAAAATAACCTTTTCTAATACGGACCTGCGTCATTGATTTAACTGATTCAAGTTGGTGTTCAAATGTCCTCAAGTAGATATAAATATAGTCAAGAAATAAATAAATGAATGGCATGTCAAGGAGAGCAGAAAATCCTTTAAATCTGGGCTATAGCCAGGATTGAATAACAACAATATTTAATAACATCATTTAATAAGATTTAATAACACTTTTAAAAAATTACTTTTAAAACATTTGCCCATTAACCAAAAAGAAAAGCAATAATTGAATAATTTTCCTTATATATTTATTCAGCTTAAGGAATAGTTTGACATTTTGGGAGGCACGTTTATTAGCTTTCTTGCTAAGGGTTGGATGAGAACATCTATACCACTCTCATGTCTTAGCTTAGCGTAGCATAAAGACTGGAAGCAGGAGAGAAAGAAACCGCCGGGCTCTGTCCAAAAGCAATAACATCCACCTACCAGTTTAACCAGTTTTGTAACGATGTAACAGTTTGTGGTTTTACGGGGGCTTACATGCCAGATTATTTCTTGGCCAGTCGCCTTAACTTCCTGGAGTCTTGTCATCACTCTGAGGTCTTATTTTCCAACATGAAGGTCTAAAAGTTGTTTCAAAGCCTTCTTTACAGTGCCAGGACTAAATACTAAAGCCTTTATGTATTTTTTATTTATTTTTTGCCTAAAAGTAGTGAAATTTAAACACACAGAGACTAACAACACTGGAAGCAGCTTATACAATACCCACCATTTGTTAGGTTTTATTTGTGTCCCACAAATATTACAGAGGACATGACTTCAGTCTTCTCAGTGGTAACAACAGCCCTGATTTTAACCTATTCACAGGGAATAGAAATAAAACACCTTGTTAGCTGATATCTGATAGATTCGATTCAAAATAATAGATTATTTATTTAATTTATTTATTTTTGTTTGTGTTTTTTCTTTTTCCTTTTTTTCTCTGCAGGGCAATGTTGATGTGTAAAGTGTTTTCACACTACATGCCACATTCACCCATTCACACACATTTATACTGTTATGGATCACAAACAGAAACTTACATTCAAGACAATATTTGGCCAGACTGATTGTCAGGTGATCTCTGGGAAATGCAGTGCATGAACAGTGAGCATGAAGCATCAAAGAGGAAGTTTACATTTCATAACACAAGAGCACGTCTGTAACTACAATAGCAGCCAATAGTTGTTGATAATGTTGATGGGGTTTGAAGTTTCATTCTATTTATAACTTTAACTCCTGGAGAAACTCCCACTGAACATTATTTAGAATTTTGTGCACTCACACTTACGCAGCATCTACTGACATCAAAACCTCATGTTTCCAACAGTGGGAGGAAAACTTGAAATCCCCACGACCAAACAATACATAATACAGGGAGATGAAGGGGAACAATGGGCCGCCACAGTAATAACACAAAGAATAAGGGAGCAGGAACAAATAGAGATAGATGAAAGTGAGCTTCCCTTTGTCATTAGACTGGCTGACACCATCACGAGCTGAAGGACAGCACCGACTCAAAGGTGTATTCAAATGTCCTGGCTTCCTTTGAAATGTGACCTCTGTGCGCAGCGAGAAGCCAATTTTCCACCATTTCATTCTTTTAGCGTAATCTTACTTCATTGATGAGCTAAAAGACCCTCCATCTTAACACCTGAGTAGGTAAGCAGGTTTGAACTTCTCTTTCAGATTCTCTTTCATCTTTCACATGGTTACTTCTTTCACTTTTTGTGTGTACAACTTAACAAGACCGTCAAAAAGGCTGCCGGCAGGCTTTTCGCCCCGCCCCGATTCTGGACGTTGAAAACAGTCATAAACACTTCCGCCATCAGGTGTGATAGGATGACACATTGTACTAGCTGGTTTATTTTGAACCTACTGACACCTTAAGAATGTAGAAGTCAGAGTGGTAGATGTAAATAAAGCTTATCTTACTTTTGTGCCGGAGACAAGGCTCCCATCACCTACAATTAGTATCTTTTGACAACGACAATCTTTCCCGGACCAATTTTTATAGTTGCCTAACCTTAAATATTCCTGAAGAGTAGTTTGCCATAACGACAATTTGGAAATGAGAGTCCACCATGTTGAACTGCCATGTTCTTACAGTAGACCAGAACTGACAAACCAAACAATGGCTTTACATAGGGCCTTTCTTGTTTTTCGCCAGTACAGTTTCTCCTACATGCTTGGAAGGCAAGTGGTATTCAGTTAGTTACAATCGGCAACTTTGCTGTTAGAAGCCACTACATCCTGGTAGAGATGTAGTACTGGTCCTCTAAAAGATATCACATCTCCCTCTCTCTGTAACGGCCAGCTTTTCACTGTGTGTGTGTTGTGTCGGACAACACGCCGTACAAACTGTTCAAGCAATATCCGACTCTGATGGTGGCTGTCCTCACTGTTAGGTAATATAAAGCACCCTTGCACTTGGTATGTTTAAGGGGCAGTAGGCACAACAGTTATTTTGTATATCGGCAGTCCAGCACACCTATCTTCATGTGTGTCTCCATGCACAGATATTGTAGAATGATGTCACTGAACACTAACACTCAACGTAATCTGAGATTGTGCAGAATCAGAATTTTGGTTACCAGAGGTATCGTAGACCTGGAACAGGATGAATACATTATTATTAGCAGGAAATGCAGTGTCAGCAAGTGAGTAGGTCTCTTTAGCCAATCACAACATGCTCCTCACACTTTAAACACAGCAAACACTTTAATGTCCCTGAGGAGAGTCCAGGTCTGCTTCTCTGAGTCAAAACCCCAATTATACTTTCAAGGACAGACATGTCCATTTTTGAGTTGCTGTTATATTTCAGCACACACAGAGTTCATTTCTACTGTTAGCAGCTGGCTTAGCAGCAGCTGTACAGGGTAGCTGGGACCCATTCACTACCACTGTAAACACTGAATTGCTCTGCTGCCGCCCCCCTCCTCCCAGTGTCAAGAGAATGCTCTCACCACTCTTCAAGGGAGATGCTCCGAATAAGCACACAAGAAAGTGTTCTGAATGTGTGAACAATGCAGTTCAGGGCCAGAGTGCGCTCCCAGAATCCTCAGTATTTGTCCCATGTGCTCTGTGCCCCTGTTTTTAACCTTCATGAAAAAGTATTTTTTAGTTAAAGGAGCTCTGTTTGAGAAACTGGCGGGTTACTCACTAAAATTGCTAGATAAGAAGATATTTCCTTATTTTCTTCGGTTTGTTGGAAAGCAGAGAAGCAGAAGTGGGTACTTAGCATGAGCAGCGATGGCCACCATGACCAAATACACCTAGACAAAGAAAGCCACCCAGAGAAATCCAAATTTTGTCAACAAGAAATGAAAGGAAAAAGTAGTAAAGGAAAGAAAAAGCACACATCGACTGGTGCTTAGCCTTTAAATTGAACTTCCAAAATGGTGGCCCTCATTGTAAGTCACTTAGAGTTGTAAGGACAGACAGGACCCAGGGCCAGCCAAAGCCCAGTCAACTGAACTCAGGATCAAACACTTCCAAAAATGAGGCAAAGTTTCATCTCTTAAAAGTGCTTGTCGATTGCAATCTTAATTAAAAAGCCCCCCTCTCTCTTTGCCTGTCTGAGCCTGCGTATCCTTGTGTATACATTGCTCCCTCTCTTCGTCTTTAGGAGCGACGGCTGCATTTGAGGACAAGCTGGAGTGATTGATGGCCGAGATACTGGGAAATGAATTGCTGATAAAAGCTCTGGGCGAGAAAGGTTGGAGGGAAGTGAAGTGTGTGTGTGTGTGTGTGTGTGTGTGTGTGTGTGTGTGTGTGTGTAGCGCCGCTCAGACAGCACGAGGCAATGACACGACGACACAAGCCAGGCATTATCTGTGGCACCACAGATTCACACCTCTTGCAATGAAACATTCACACATTCTTACACACATCCAGCTCCTTCTGATGTGCGTGTCTCGAGGACTGACAGGAGGATAACTTGACAGTCTGATGAAATGTCACCGTGGGGTGTGACTCAAACACACACACACACACACACACACAACAAACACACACACAGTCTTCCTCAGCATGTGAAACAAGTCCACCTACTCACGCGCCAAACTTCCACCAGGTTTGTTCAAGTTTTACAGCAAACACAGACAGGATCCAGCCTCAAATAACAGTGACACATGTGATTGGTTCTTCCTCTGCGCTGTCACGAAGCATAGCTCAGGAATCACTCAGGCTTTGGTGCTCATAAAATCACAGATATGCATGTGGGAAAGCTCGCTTACTTTTGATCCAGGCCACAGTTGCATGTATTTAAGGTTATTGGCTATACCTGACAGAGCAGCCGGAGACTGTACTCCAGGAAATCAAGTTTTAATATGACTTGGAATCTCTCTGTATTTTTCTATTTGAGGAAGCATTAACTGGGTGACACATTTAACACCCTTCAAATACGTGCCTCCACATTTCAATCTTCTCTATTTGGATTGTAAGAATCCCATTTGTGCAGAATTGACTGAGTGCTTTGGCTAAGGCTGCCTCACACAGATGAGAGGGAGAGCAAAGAAAGAGACAGATAATAGAAAAAAATCTGAGCCAAAAGGCAGAAATGTGTGGGCATCACTGGCTGAAATTATTTACATCCCACTTTTTTGGCACCTCTTCAAGTAAATAGGTTGCAGCTATCTTTTGTTACGGAGGTGGTGGGAGGCAAAAAAAAGAAGAACCTACTGAACAACTGTACGACTCCCGCAAAAGCAAGCATCAGCACAACTTTGGGCGATGGCTGACAAAACAGCAATGAGCCTCCAAAACAAACATGCAATATCCAACCTGTGCCTTTTTCGATTTCAGCCGGAGAGTCGCGGCCCCACACAGCCCATCGAGAGACGGGGGAAATGAGCGAGAGTGATAGAATGGAGAGAAAATTAGAGAAGGAGTGAGAGATAACAAGGTGTTTATGGAAGACGCCTCTCTGCTATGTTCCCCCCAGCTCACATTAGGGTAAACAGAGCGCTGAGCTGAAAGGAGCGCACAGGGAAATGCTCTGCTGATAATGGCCGTGATGGGAGACGATGATAGCAATCACGGTAACCACAATAATCACAGCCAATTCTCCAGGGACTTTTAAAGCATCTCAGTGGTGTGCGTGTTCATGGAGGTGTGTGTTTTTGTCCATCGTTTGGTGCGTGTAATGGACCCAAGAGAAGCATTGTTGCAGTAATGGCGCATCGCCGACCTCCGAAGTGGAACCACATTGGAACTATAGACGTTACCAGCATCTTACAAACTAGTCAGCAATACTGCAGGAGAGGATGACCACAAACAAACCTATGGCTTGTGTTTCACTTTATTTAGTCTACTTACTGCAAACTGGGGGAAATACCCTTTTGCAGGTCTTCAAGAACGAGCTATAATCTATTATCCCTGAATGTTTTTAGTAACCTTGGCGATATTGACATTTGAAAGGATGTAAGGGGGACCATGATATGTTCCTCAGTTTCAGTGAGAAATGTTGATTGGGGGATTGGCTCTAAAAAGGTAGTCATGTGACATGGTGCCCTTAACCTGGGATCATCTGATTGCATAGTTTCATCAGATTCAGATGCAGGTTCAAGAGAGAGGAAAAAAAGGAGGATGAACTTGATGGCCCACAGCGAGGACGGTACCCACAGCTGCAGAGTAAAACAATGCAAGCGGTGGGTTGCTTCAGACATGAAATAACACCAATAACTAATAACACTGCACAGAGCTTTGTAATACTCACAGACAGGATTTTACAAATCTGGAGTTGTTCGCTGTTTGTATAATTGTTTCACATGCACGGAGACTGGGTAAATTAAAAAAATTAGCTTTTAGCTATACGTCTGTATAATTCATCGTTGAAAGTTTGTTTAATATATGTGGTTCCTGTCAACTTATAATACAAGATAAAAAGGATGAAAGATCACAGTAGCAACTATTTCACCTTTCATCATGATAATTGCGAGGTAAACAGTACGAATGCAGTGCTCATGTTACAACGTAATCTACAGGAAATACAGGCTGCTGGATGCTGTCTTTGCAACAAATGTTGAGCCAGTTTCAAATTTTTTACACAGTTCTTGTTTTATTAACCAGAACTCAGTCTGAATGCAGCTCAAGGCTACACTTGTGGAAGTGCATGTAAAATATCTGTATGTAATTCAGAGAAGGATTTTTGCAGGATGTGTTTTAATGGACAGACCTTGCCTGACTGTTTTCCCTATATACCGTAAATGGGCAACATATCCTGGTAGATACACATTGTAAAATAAAAAATAAAACAGATTTTTAAACTGACTTTGTGGAAAAAGAGCAATTTATTTATTAATTTATTTATTTATATTTATGGGTTAAGACAACAAAAAAATCATAAACATGGTGCACATTAAACTCACATGTGTGGATACGCATACTGACAGACAGTTTACCTCTAGTAGCAGCATTATACAGCTGGAAGTTGCTCCTATGGGAGCAATATGCATCAAACGGCTGATATATAAGTGAGTGATTAGGTCGGAGCCCATGTCATTCCCTCTCTGTGACTCTGTTGACTATCACACTAAACAGAAAGGTTTAAAAGTAATAATAAAACATATTTCTCCTCCAATGAAGCTAATGCTGTGCTTTGAAGTGCTTCTACTGCATTACATCGACCTGAGTCACATTCACAATACCCTTCACTGCTGTTTTGTGACAATCTGTAGTGACGTCTACATAAAAGAGCAGTTGGGCACATTTCTCTACTTTCCCCTGCTTAACTGCCTCGTCCATCTTCTCCTCCTTTCTTAATGACCCACCAGCCATCAGTAATCAATTACTAGCCAGACAGGGGAGTTTTATAACACACTGCTGCTTGCTTCCAGAGCGGTAATGTGGAGGATGTGTTTGATCTGATAAGGCATCGGGCAGGCGTGTCCCTTGGTCCCACTGTGTGTCACCGACCCCGGCACAAAAGCCCTCATCTGTCCCCTGAGGAGATAAATACCGCCCCATCCGCCCCTCTTTTCAGTCGTGATGAAAAGACGAGGAGTGAGACAGAACGCTCAACAGACACCTACTATGAATGAAGGGTCAAAGACATAGCTCTGACATCAAGAAAGGTTTTATCGCAGCAGTCAGGGCTCAGATCCCTCAGATTGATCTCCTGTGGCCACAGGTAATGGCTGGTGGAAAGTAAAGAGGAGTTAAACAGCTGTAGAAGACTGCTGTGACTGCTCTGGCTGGTACCTGCTCTGCTACATAGGGTGATTTGAAGTATATTTTAAAGTGCTTAATTAGTACAGAAAAAGCCTCTCACAATGTGTTTAAGGTGGGCAGTATAACTGTGTCTTTGTTCTGATTCAGTGGAAATTGGATCTCAATCCAAGCAGGGATTTAAGTTTCCAATCTAAAATGTCATGTTATATCACGGACCATTTCAATGAAGGACAACCACAGCCTACAGCAAAGCCCTTCAATAGCTCACCTGAAAACCTGAATACAAAGTGGCACGCAAAGCTCAGTTAATTAAAACAGCCATTAATTCTGATTTAACTCTGATTCCAAACCCATCATATTCATCGGCACTTAGTGACAGCTACGTAACAGGTTTGCTCACAAACCAGCAGGTGACAATATGACTATACATGGAGTTTTCTATCAATCACACTCCCACTTTACACCAGCAAGCCTTCTGAAAAAGTGTAATCTAGATAATTGAGCGGGGTTGTAAACATGTCAGGTGTTATCAAGTGCAGTCACATGGAAATACAAGGACACCTCGTTTAAAAGCTACCTTGTTTGTGATGCATGTAAAACATTCAGTAAAGCTAGCTTATTATAGAGCACTTTGCAAAGTAACCCCACGTGAAGGGTTCTTTCTTGCTTATCTTTTTATGTTCTCCAGCCCTTGACTCAAAAACCAGACCAGTTACGAAACCAAAATGCGTGGCTGCAGACAAATTAAGTAGAGAAAACGCACACATATATTATCTCTATTGCTTTAAATTCCATCACATGTATGTGTATCCTTCACTGTAAATCTCTGGCAGTGAATCCATTCTCTCATTACTAAGGAGAATGAATGGACCCATGAACCCTTTTAGTTTTGTTCTGTTAACCATCTCCCTCATCATATTTGGATAATTTATACCCCGCTTTCCATTACAAAAAGCCTCTGCCTTGCATACACACACACACGCACAAACCGACACTCCAGCACTCCCTGGTCTTTGAAAGATAAAGTGTTTAAGGCAGCTGTGCATTTTCAACTGGAGCTTTCCCTCTGAGTTTCACATCTAACTCTTTCTTTCTGTCAATACATCTGATCAACCCTACAATAAACTCGGCTGCCGCAAGGCCAAAGAAAATGTCAACACTTGAAATGCATGCAAAGAAGAGAGGACTCTGCAAGTCAGTGGAGCCAGCAGCAGTAATGGCAACATATTAAAGAGTTGTCATTTGAGGCAGTGGACTCCATTATGGATTCTGTGTAATGATGCTTGTCACTATGATATACTCTGTAAACATTGCTGAGTTTCAGCCTGCTGGCACAGCCTAGCGGACTGCTGCTGTCTCCTTTCCCCTGTACTCATGAAAAGGGTTATGGGTAGTGTAGTTTGTCACACATTGGAGCTTTTGTTCAGATTGCAGTGAGGACTAGGGCTCAGAATTCAGACAGTATTGTCAGGCTTTGGCAAAGTTCTCCCTGACTTTAGCTCTTTTACGCAATGGGACGGCAAATAGGCCCGCATTACCGTGCTCATTCTGAAACAGACACCACCGTGGGAAATGCCACATCCCATAAGAAACAGCAGGCTGTCGGCCAAAAGCGGCACACAATAATGCAGAGCGGCTCAGACACACATAAACCCACACTCACGCAAACATTTCTTGAAAGCTCAGCAAAACAACACGACATGCAGCTGTCTTATTCTAAGCAGCGCTGACACCCATTGTGGAGTACATCCCAGGAGATCACAATGCACTGACAAAAAAATCTTTATACACCTTCCTGTGAATTTTCTATATGGCTCTTGATGCGGGTCTAATGTATATCTCCAGCGGGAGAAAGGAGGAAGAGGAGAGACAACAGTAGGAGAGTGATGGTGCCGCACTGAGATGAAATGCTCTTTTTTGCGGTGGCGGCATTTTGTAGAGAGCTCCCTTTCATCAACCAGCGCTGATCCCTCCCTTTCCCCTCCTTTCTTAAAACTGTGGAACAATAAAACCTTTTCATCATAGGGAGGAAGAGGAGGCAGAAATCCCATCATAATTATGGCTGGTCCACATGGGAATAGTCTCACACTAAGCACTTACAGTCTTCACTCTGTAGGTCCTAATTACTGTAGACCACATATCACATTTCCTTAATACTCAAACCAGGCCATTTCCTATTTTTCCATTAATTCCATTACAAAAGGGAGGCTGCTGTCTTGTCGGTTCACTTGAGGAAAAGGAGGAGAACAGCACAGTTTCACATTAACACTCACAGTCGGCCAATTAGCCTTGTGGTCGTCTGCACAGTGGAGGCTCACCCGTTTGCTTCAGCACATTTCGGCTGTTTTTGTCCCTCCCAAGAGATGACTGAGAGCAAGGACGGGACCCTTGTTTAACTGTATTTGATGAGTACACTCCCTTAGCAGAAAAATCTGCAACAGTGCAAGGACAATGAGCAAGTTCAGCATGCCTCAGATTAGATTTTTTCTTGAAACACAAAATAATGGACTGGTTTCAGGCTTCTTGCTAATATCATCATAGAAACTGAGAATTTCCTGAGCTGAAGTTTAATCTGACATTAGCTAGATCACATGGTCAGACTGTCCAGAGAGAGAAAAATTCTCCATTTAGCCTCCAATCATTTTAAAAGGCCTCGCTTTGGAGTATAAATTCCCCTTTGACTCAGCTCAATGTAGACGTTTCCCTGCTCTGACAGGTGTTTCATCTTTAATGAAAGATTGTTTCTAAAGTGCCAAAGACGTCAAAAAGAGGGCAAAAACACCAAGCAACTGACAACGTGCTGTAATAACGTGCTACTGGAGTGGAAATGACGTGATTGGCTGTGTGTGGAGAGGGACGGTAAATGTGTTATCTCTGACAGTGTCACCAAAACCCAAACATGTATCCCTGCATTGTTTCTATGAGGTAATGTTGCACAGCCACTGATGTACATTATTGAAAATGACAAGCGCCTTGTTGGTTCAATTTATGACATATCGATGTTGAGGCATTCGCAAACATAATCAGACACACATCAGCACAGCGTCTGCACACAAACTCGCAAGCACCACCGGAAGAAAAGATGCAGTGGATCCAATGAATCTTTCTGATGTTAATCAAGAGCCATAAAACTTTAACCAACATCTGTACAGCCTTCGTAAACAGCACCACGGCAAATTTCTTTTCCTGTCACTAGTGACAGGAGACAGATGACATCATTACAATCCCTCCAACTCACAGTAACCCAGTTCCATTTGACTCTGAAGGCTGCATTAGCCGGAAATGGGCGAGAGAGACAAGAAAAAGCTACTATATATATATGTATAATAGGCTACAGTTTGTAAGATAAAAGAAACTACAAAGAGCATATCCACTGCTGATGTGTTCCTTTTTGTGCTATACAGACTCCTTTCCTGCCATACCCACACTCCTCTTGCATTATTCCATATTTCACTTCTATTCCCCAGCTGTCTTTTGTGTATTTCCTCTGGCGCTGTCAGTCAAGCTTTAAATAGCATTTGTACCTTGCCTCTTATGCCACCTGTCCTGCACAGAGCTGGGAAGACAAGTACAGGCTGTACAGCCCCACAGTGTATTTGTAGAGCAGAAGTATGAGTGTTTGAAAGTGTATTTGAGTGTGATCATAGCTTTATATGGCTCCCTGGTTGATCAGCTGCCTTCATATCTTTCATATCGCTATATAGTATATACATATTACAGTAACTGTGTAATAACATCAGGCCCTCTAGCTATTGTTCATTAGATTACAGTGTTAACAGTTTGTAGATGTAAAACGCCCAGTGACCTAAAAATTACATTCATATTCTGCAGGTTATAGTTTACATCCAATGACAACATTCAGTCAATCCAGGACGTAGTGTGACCTCTATGTAAAGATGCAGAAAGAAAGGGTGTGGAGGTGGAGGTCGGAGTGGTGGATCAGCGTGAAGTGCATCTGACTTTTACACTTTTATTTGAAGTTTGTGTTCAGTCTCTGACTTGCAGTAACCTGAATTTGTTACAGCACAAGTTGTCAAACAACACAGACATATTTTGTTTCATCTTATAAAGTTGATATGGTGAATAAGTAAGCAAACAGTTGCCAATTTACACATCCAGCAGATGCAAAGCAACATTAGCATTTATTTGGTGTTGTGTTTCATTCCAATAATCCCTCTCCCTTCAGCTCTGTTTTGTTCTCCACAACTTGTTATGTTCACTTGCAAGTTGCTAACTCATGTGGTGCTAAACAGATAGTGTACAGGTGGTTTATTATTAAACGCATTGAGATGAGGTTTTGCAGAATTGCCGAATGAACTTTCTTCTTTTATGGCAAAGGGGTTGAAATGCCATTGGTCCTGCAGCCCAAGCATAAAAACACAGTCAAGACAATATTCACTTTTTGAAATCTATAAACAAAGAGTAGCATTTTCAAATTCATCTTCTCTGAAGGGATTTTTGAAAACTGTGAATTCAAGATAAGGAAATGCTTGCTTAGTGTGTATGGAAGCCCAAAGTGGAGAGGAAAAGACTGACTCTAAAGCAAAATCTGATTTGGCACATGTTAAAGAACTGCAACAAAACTACAAATCTAAGAGCTCTCACAATTCTGTGATGTACAGTATCCATATCCAATTATGTTTCCAATCTGTTTACTACAATGTATTCCCTTTCATAACTTCTCCATCTGTTTTCCTCCTGCTACATCTAATGCTTACTCCTACAATCTTTCCTCCACTGCCCTCACTTCCTGTATATATCTCTGTCAAGCACACAAAAACACACCCGCTCACTATCTCTCTCATCACTGCTCTTCTTCACTCTGTCATCAGCGGCCAGTCAAGGTCAGAGGTTTTTATTTTTAGTTGTCCAATAACAAAACAGCTTGTCCTGCCTGACATTGAAAGACACTTTGAGCGTGAGCGTCCATCCCCGGGGCCCTACAGCATTTAAACTGAGAGCACGGCTGCCGCTCCCCAGACACCCTCACAATCCTCATCACGTCACTGCTGCCACGGCCACGGCAGCCACAGTAATATAAACAACACAGCAGAGCGTGCTATGTGAAAAACAAGCTGCAACTTTTCTGGCCAAAGTGAAAAAAAGCCTTCTTGTAGCAAATTGAGACTGGCCTGTCACATTTGGCAAATGCCAATGTGCAGATGGTAGTTAAACCAAACAAGCACATGAACGTGTGAAACACCACATTTGGCACTCAAACAGGTTAAAAAAAATTAAATAGATGAGCAAGTGATAGAGAAGAATACTGTAATAAGAAGTCATAGAATAGCTAGATAGAGTTGTAATTTTGTACTGATTGAACAGAAGTGGTTCACCACAGGTATAATCATTCATTACCCTGGTAATAACATCAAATGGAAAAGAAATGAGCAGTTTAGTTTGCATGGAAAATGTGTGAGAGTTAGCTCGAGTCGGTCTATGACTGGCATTAAACAGCACAGAGAAACAACTCAATCAGGCGGAGGTGTACTAACGGCACTATAGGAACACACTATACACTGATGAATATGTTTATTCGTTCAAAGCAGTGGCTCCTAACTGGTAGGGGTGCATTCTGAGGGTGTCAGCACGCTTCAACCAAACTGTTTGTCAGATGGTTGAACAGCTTCCTTTATACCTTTCCCACGTCCCACAACAATCACACCCACTTCCTACAGCAATTATCAAAGTTTTCTGTAGTCTTTTTGTCAGCTTTAGCTCATACTTGTAATTTTTTTGTACAACCAACTGCAACACAATGAATGACAGATGAAATATATCACATTAAAGTTATCCCTACATCCAAATTTTGCCAAATAACCAAACATATGCTAAAGAAAATGCTAATTATTGCACATTTACATTCTTTTCTACTCTTTATTATTTTCAGCAAAGCAAATGGTTTTTTTATCTATACTTGTTGAACTTTTTTAGAAATGACATCTGTTGAAATTGCTATTGAAATGTTTTTAATACAACTTTTGGAACTTGTTGCAATACTATTAGTCTCAATGGTTTATATATTATATATATTATAAGTTGAATGTGTGTCATGTTATCTTAAGCATTCACCAAAACACTAACGAGAAATGAATTTGGACACTGGGGCTAGACCCAATGGGAAGCACTGCTTTCGAAAACAAATCAAATAATATTTAGACATTCATCATGATGATACATTTGAACATATTTGCGTCAGATCCTTCTGTTATTAGAATGTATGCTTGGAGTGATGTCATAATTAGTGTAGGTAGTTGTAGGCTTTGACTGTAGTCAGTGGAGGTCCCTTAGAAGGATAGCAGTACAAGGATGTGTGTGTTGTGTGTATCTCTGTGTGTGTATATATATATATGATTTTTCATATCCACAAGTACAAATAGAGCTGCAGTCTCTGGCTCATACATTTCTACTGTCCTCCTCAAGTAGGTATATATTTTAAACAGCACTGGTCAAAGAGGAAATAATCATTAGAAAAAACACCATGCCCATTCCCAAAAAAGCTTTAGCAGTAATGGAGTTGGTGGAATTGTATGTCCAAGTAAACATGGGATTTTCTCCAACGAGGATTTCGTTCATATTGCACTTGTCAAGGGATTATTTTGTCTCTTAGCCCCACCCATGAGCCAGGAGCTGAGAAAATCCCTCGTATTCCACACAATCTGCTGCAACTCATCCTTACTCCAACTGCAAATAATACCTCCATCAGCGGCTGAATCAGACAACTTAGACAAACAGCCCATAGCCAGTCGTCTGGGCCTAGAGCCAGGCACTCTTAAACGCTTCTCTCCTTCTCCCTTCCTTCACAACTGAAAAGACTTGACAAATTGAAAACAATATTTCCAAGACCTATCTAGTTGCCTCTATCAACGGATTGTTAAGAGGAGCAGAGGGGTTTGGAAAATATCCCAATTAACAAGTGTCTGAGTTAGTTTGGACGAGCCGAAAGACAGCGCAAGAAAGGTTTTTGAATATTCATTAGCCTGTAGATTTTCTTAATGGCAAAAACGGCAAGATAGCAGCTTTATTTGTTTGCACTTTTCCTATTAGAAAACATTTCACTGAAGGCAGAAGCGGCAATTCCCCACTGCCCATCCTCACCAAGTATAGTACTGAAATTAGTATCGATTAGCAAGCAATCTACATCAATCTGCGACAAAACAAAGCACAACTGCAAATGCAAATGCAAAGCAAAGATCCGGTTCCAGTGACCTCTTCATTTTTTCTGAGAGAGGGAAGCTCGTAACCACTTAAGCTTCATCCCAGATGTTAAGATAGAGAGAGAGACAAGAGTCAGCTGCTGAAAGATTAATAAATGCTGCTGAAAAGCAGGATAGAAAATGCTTTTAGAGGTACTCGCCCCGATGGGGGTGGAAAGGCATTGATTTTTCTGTTGGAGCCATCACTGTCGTTCGGCAAGATGGTGCTCAATAAGCGAAGCAAGCCTTTCATGATAACAGCCCTGGCCCCTCGATGACCTGTGAAGTGTGCCTGTTAAGGAGGCACGGGATATTTAGCAGCCAGGATCAAAAGCGCTTCCCTCCCTGCCTTAATTTCAGCTCGTTTTTCTGGTCGTTGGCCAGATTTCAGGTGGACAGATCGATCGTGGAAAAAGTGACACCTAAGTGATAGATCGATAATATAGGTGGTGTCTCCAGGCAGCTAGCAGGAAAAGATTGGGCGTTTGTCTGTGTCTCATCCCATGACATCACCACACCGATGGGAGCATCACGCCTTCCATTACGCTGATCAATAGAGATTTCGCTCTTGCAGGCTTTCAAAGTTGAACGGATGTCAGAAGAGGGAGTGATCCGGTGCTCGCTCACAAAAAGACATCATCTGAAGAAAGCTACAGTGTGTCACAGAGTGATTTATAGTGTGATACACATACAGCGGGACAAGAAAACAGAAATAGAGCAAAAAGCAGATGTAATCCAACCAGGAGGGAGATGGTCATGGACAGACACCGATGGAGATTTACAGCACCCAGAGAGTGATATATAAAGTGTAAACAAGCGACAGATTGCCTGCCATCCACCCACACCCACACACACACACACGGCTGCATTCCAATCCTGTGGAGCCGGCCCGTTGCCCCTGGCAGCCGGTGCTGGTAATGGCACTGCACTGGCTCAAAAGGAGTGCAGCATGGTGGTCGCCAAGCGATAAACCATGCATGCAGTTGAGCTGTATGTGGAAGAGCTGGGCAGCAAGGATAAGAAATTAGTGGTATGTAGCTGTGACACCAATATCAAACACCAACAACTGCTCAAACTTGGTTGGACATATTTTTTATTAGTTACATAGTGTGATTGAATATAACACTCAATGACAATAGCACAAGGTTGATATGCAATTTGTAATAATGCTATAACGGCTCACATCTGCACTTCCTGCTAACACAAATATAAACTGATATATTGTCTCCTCTGGCAGCAGAGAGTTTTTTGTCACATGATATCTGAAGTTATCCCACCCTAATATCTCCTATATTAACTCTATAAAGCTAGACACCATTCAATTAAAGGATGGGTGTCTCAAAATTGACTTCAAGTTAAACTATAATCATTATTTATACAATAATAAAGTATCAAATGACACTGTGAAAACAATGTGACAATGCCAAACGGCCTGTTCGATGTGACAAACCTACAGAGAAGTATCACCTGGATCTGCAGCTCTCCTCGGCTTATAGTTTTGGTTCACGCTCAGCGCTCTCATAGCACTGTTTTCAGCCACAGCAGGCAGCTCTAAAGCTCTAAACACACTGCACACTACCTGCTCAGCACCAAACAGCAGACAGACACACAGTTACAGATTAGCTTCCGAACACAGGAGAACATTTAGCAGCAAAGCCAAATATTTCCCTCAGGAGTTGATAGAGGCTAAAAACAGAGTTAAAAGAGAGAGAGTATTGGACATATTTACAAGGTGGCCAGACACACAACTCCAAGTGAATGCTAATGTTCCTCTGTAACTGCTGGATGTGTAAACAAGAAACCGTTTGCTAACATGTTCAAAATATATAACTTAAAAGATGACGATATGTCAGTGTTGTGTTTACAACTTGTTTCCACTGCCCCCAAGTGCCAAAAAAATCGGTTACTACAACTGACAACTACAACAACTTGCTCAAAATGTTAAACACATTAAATATAAGTTTTAAGGACACTCAATGTTGGCATGAAATATCTGCTCAGATAAAAAAGGACCATTAGTATCAGCCTTGAAAAACCTCCCTTGGTTGAACCTCAGGGCAAGCACATATCATCCAACCTCACACCTACACACATAGACACACACTTCCATCCTGCGTCCATTCACCCATGTGACTTTATGGACACCTTCCTGTCCATAAACCCAGGAGATGGAATCGAGACGACAGCGAATGACTCAGAGGGAATTGCCCAGTAAAACACTGCACCCCTAATCTCTTGCTCCCAGCTCAAATCCTCTCTGCTATTAAATGCCCTCTTTCCCCTTGTGATGGTATTTTATTAACTGCATTTGGTCAATGAGACCTCAAATTCTCTGCCACAATGGCCATGACATTGGGGGAGGAATGGAAAAAGTAAAAAAAAAAAAAAAAAAACACACGGAATCATGACCCACGCTGTGAAAGTCGGGCCTGTAATAACTTTAATCCTCCAAATAAAGTTTCTATTCTGTGGTGAACAATAAAGCACAGGGAGTGAGTCAGACAAGCAGCTGAGTGGGAGAAGACAGAGATATAAAAAGAAAGAGAAGAGAGAAAGTTTAGAGGAGAGGAAATTAGATTTCCACATGCACACATGTTAAAGTGTTTGTGTTTGCATATCCGCGACTGCGTGTCAGACATTATAAGTATGATTATTCCTTCATTCCTTTTCCTGTACGACACTGTATGAGCAAATTTCTTTCACATCAAAAGGCACATGCTCTTTACAGTGTCACAGAGCGAAGGTTTTGCCTTTGTGTCTCGACACCGCTACCTCTGTGTTTCATCATGCAGCTTCAGAGACTTGAGAGAATACAGGACAGACGAAAACAAGTTTGAATGTAAGAAGAACTAACAAAGCCGGTTGTTACTGAAGCCTCAGTTGCAGCAGCTAGGAGTGGCACGCCGCACTTGAAAACAAAGGTAATCCAACTGCCCTCCCATTGGGACAAGAAGCTGTGCCTCAGAATTGTACCAAACAGAAGAAAACCGCCATGCCCTACTTCAAATTGTACCACTATTCTATGTAACAAGACATTTTTAATATTTCATGTTCTCCACCTTCAACATAAGTCCTTACAAATGTAGGAAGGCGAACAGATTATCCTTGTTCAAAGCAATCATTTGCAAGAATAATTTGTTTCCGGGTGACATTATGCTGTTAATGACTGCCTTTTCTCTTGTTTCTCTAGTGCTGCATCTCTGAATGCTTGAGCATGTGGCCAGAAGTGAGAATTGTGGGATAGTCCTAAACACTAAAACCTATTGTAACTGTAAGTGATGACGGGTGACAACATCTGTGAACTGACTTAGTAATGTCAGTTACACAACAAAATCCAAGCTAAAGGTTGGTAACATTAGCCATTAGTGCAAGTGGTCATACCAGACCAAGAAAGGCTGCAGCAACAACACCCCTGGCTGAAGGTCAACTTTTGTCCTGTGAGATAAGATTTAAAAATTGACATACTCTTTAAGGACACTTCAGCATTAACAATTAACTGTTTTACTACAAACTTTAAATTTGCAATAATTACATGAATCCATATGTGTTAAAAACTGTTAAAAAAGTGCAAGAATCAAAGAGCTAATTATAAACAAATTCATTATGTAATGTATGGTGCAAATCTTTATTTGACCAATTTATTTGAAATCCTACCCCAAATACCTGCCCCAGTGCTTTATCTTCATTTATTTTTGGACAAGCCACTTATGGAAGTTATAAAATTATGTTAAGCTGAAATTCCTGAAATTTTGGGTTTTCAGCTACAAAACATTAATATAATGTTTCACATTATACTTTATACTGGTGGAGTAGCAACGGCCCCAAACGAACCCATTTTCTTTCCTGGTAGGGAGACCACATTGCTTCCAGTCTAACCGCATTCACTTGTAATTAGTAATTTAGTGCCAACAAATGAAGTGTGGAAATAGTTGTAGAACAGAAGCTGGGAAGTTTTCCCACATGCCCACTCCCAAAATGCATCAGTACAGTATATTAACCTCGTTGCCTGTGACGTTTTATGCCTTTCATCTTTCCCTGTTGTGGTTCACTAAAAGCCACTCTGCATTAAGACCTTCAGGGTTTTCTAAGGGACGTGGTAGACCATATATGGCATTCTGGGGTTGTTTCTGTATGTCCACAAGCAGATTGCTAGAACTAACCTAACTTTCACAGAAGCAGTTCTGCATGCCTTAATGAAGAGGCCCGTGGTATTTTTCTCCAAACCAGCAGTCTCTTGACAGCTACAGATGGTAAATGTCAAGAGAAGAAGGAGGAGGAAACAGTTTATTCAAAACAGACCCGAAACACATAATTCAAAACATTTATGAAAATGCAAGATAGCATCTTTAAATGGGATTCAACAAAATCTGTGTGCAATTTGCTCATTCCAAGCTCTGCTTTCTCTGTCCGTCTCTCTTTCTTCTGGCCTCAGTGTGTTCTTTCTATTTCAATTTCAACCTGTCAGTCAGTCGCTCACCTATTCTCTGCTGTTGCTTCTCCTGCCCTTGTGCAACAGTCTGTCACAGATTTCCATCATTTCTTTTTTTTTTCCCAGCATGCATATAAAGCCGAGACCCTCCCGCCCGCCTTCCCTAGGTGCTGGAAATGGAGAGAAAGTGGCAAAGGCGTTATTACGATGTCAATTCATAAACACCGCACCCCGAGAGACTGCATGGATGAAAGCACCAATGCTACTGGAAAATTATCCACCCAGCCAGGGCAAGTCATTTGCTACACAGTGGAGCGAAGCTTCAAACACTGAGACACACAAAGCCAAAGGTACAAACTGGAGGAAGGTAAATACAAAGAGGTGGAGGGTGAAAAAAGATGGGGGCAACTCAGAGGTGGAGGAGTGCATCAAGACTTGAGATGTGTCCATATGCATATGTGTGTGTGTGTGTGTGTGTGTGTGTGTGTGTGTGTGTGTGTGTGTGTGTGTGTGTGTATTTTCACCCCTCTACAAGTGTTCTGCCCTCAGCTGGAAGGCAGCAGGGGAGAACTGTCATGATTCAAACAGATGGAAAGAGACTCACCAAGGCTGAGAAAGACTCAGAGGGCAGAGAATAGCAGGGCCGGGTGTCTCTCGCACTCTATCTCTCTCTCTCTCTCTCTCTCTCTCACACACACACACACACACACACACACACACACACACACAGCCATTTTATATGTTCTTGAGCATCAGGTGGCCAACGCTCGAGTGCTTGAAAATACCACCTGGGAAATGCCACACAGCTAGATATAATCTATTTGTTTGGGGACCCGCGTCATAGCATAAAAGGAGAGGACCCATTGATATTTAAATTGTGCGTGTGTATGTGTGTTTATATGCGTGTGACCGAGAGAGGAAGAGAAGAAGAGAGAGCGTAAAAGGCAGCAGCTGTGTGTATTCCAGCAACATAAAAGTGTGATCTTGAGATGCTGTGAAAGATTAGAAAGTTGATATTTCTTTGCATTTATGAGGCAGAGATAGATAGTTTCATATCTTCTCAATATATTCGAGTATGACTCATGAGAATGGAGAAAAAAGTGTTGACAGAGAAAAGCTTGTGCAGATTATTTGTATTTTCAAAAAAAAGGTGAGGTTCAAGATCGGATTATCATGTCTTCCAGCATTTTCTCAGATTTGTTCACATGTAGTCAGGTGAGGCATATTCAGCAGCTGGGTAACATTTTCCATGTACATTTTGACTGGGGCTGTTTTCAATGGTGTGGGTTAGCCTTAAAAAATGAATGCTACAGCTTGCTATAATATTTTAGGCAAAGTTCTTGTACATGTTCTTTCAACTTTGTGGCAACAGTTTTGGGCAACCCATTCCTGCTTCAACATGATAGCTCTTTTCCTAGTTTGGTGTGGAAATGGGCTTTCAAACAATGAAGCAGTAACATGTAATTTGATAATTCAAACACAAATCATGTCGTTTAATCCTCAATTGGGTTGTATAATTAATGCTGTTCTGTTCATTCACACTGCCTTTTTTGCCTCACTTGTGAGACAAGCTACTGTAACTGTAGGGTAGCAATCTCTCAACTTTATTCCCAATTTTTCCAGTTATCACATGACTTCCCCGCGTTACAGGTGGTTTTGTGCGATCATTAGCCATCAGAACAGCCAAAACAATAGCCACATTTGCATTGCACATCTGCATGGTCTGCATCTTCACAATTAGAAACAAGGAAGTGAGTTTGGTGACTATGGCTCAACATTTTGTGCAGGGAACTACAACTGAAGGTCAAATTTGTGGAAAACCTGAAGTGATTGTACAAAACTGCAAAGTTGCACAGAATTCATGGGAATTGGGGGATTTGCATTAATTATTGGGATCGCAACATCACAACTTCTTGTAGGGACTGTACAGAGCTCTAACACAACCAGAATCTAACCATCTGTACACCTTTGGTATCAATGAGAACATCAACTGCACATATGAAGCTTAGCACAAGTTCAATCAGGAAGACTATGCTACTCATTCATTCACATTTCTCTCTCCCTCTTCTCACTGTAAGCAGCTGACTATTTTGTCACAATCTCCACACGTTGCTGTCAAACTTTAAACTGCTTCAGTCCCCATTCGCCTGTATTTTCTTATTCCATTTTATAATTTGGGGTGCCAGTTTCAATAAGTGGATCCCTTGAAAGATTAGGGTTGAGAGTTTAGATAAATAACCTTTTGCCCTCACTCGCTAGCTACCAACATTTGAGCAAGGCAGCAAACCCCCAACTGCTCCATGGAGCTTCACAGCAAGGAAAACTAGAGCCGTGGGAGGCTCTAATACAGTACGTGTGTTCAGCTTTACAAATATAATATAAATAAATAAAAAGAAGAAAAATATAATATGGTCTTATTTTATAATATGCACAGAAAAACCAAAGAGATAATCAAGCTTAGATCTCACAAGAAGACATCCAAGTGTTTCCCAGCACGGCCTTGTCATATTATTTTAATGTAATCCTTTAAATATTAAAGGTTCTGTGTGTAGTAATTTGTGTTCCTCTAAGTTAAAACCACATTTTTCATAAGCTCATGCTCCCTGTCACAAAGACAATGTTGAAATATGTCCTCGTTCTCTGGTGGGTGCCACTGTGTTTATTTCCTCTTTGTCTTTACTCAAGAAGACAAACATGTTTGAAGGGATTTTTTTTTTTTCCATCGGCCTTTCGCTCTTTCTACCATCTGTCATTGTGAGAAGCGCTGATGTTTCATTCTACAGTCAGTTTCCTGTTAAAACTAGAGTTGGGCTGATAATTGGATTTTTGAGGCTGATACCACTATTAATACTTGAGAATAATGAGACATCTCAGATTGTGAGATGATGCTGACCATCTGGTACAGAAAAACTTACAATAGATGAGAAACCAATCTCACCACAAGGTCCATTTAGTCTGGAGCTGGTCTGGAGCTTTACGTCATATGTTCAATACACTTGATTATTATTATGTTATTCTGTAATTGTTCAATCATTCCTTGTAATTATCTATAACTTCTGCAAACCACAATCTTAAACTCGTTGCTATTTAAGTTCTGTCACTGTGGAATGGATGTTTACTTTTACATTGTATCTAGGCTCTTATTATCTTATTATATTTCTTAGGCTCTTATTATATTTCCATTTCCATTTTTATTTGTATCCTTACTTTTACTCATGTACATACCTATACATACATTTCTATTCTGTATATTGTGTTAGATATTGTAATATAAATATTATTCCTATTCTATACCATGTGTGAGTAGAACAACTGTAACAAACAAATTTCCCCAATAGATCAATAGAGTATTTCTGATTCTGATTCTGAAATCACGTGATCATCATCTTGTGGTGAAACTGCGGTTTCCAAGATTGAGAATGAGCTTCATCTTATTGTAACCCTGACAACCAAGGTCCCCTGACCTTTAGGGAAGCTGTAAATTTAACTCAAACCAAGTTGCCAAACCTTGGCTGTGTAAGATCAGAAAATGTTTTTAGTTTCTAACAGTTTTGAAAGCCACAGATAAACGATGATGTCCTTGCAATATGGGTGTCAGATCAAAAGACGCATTGATGTGTCGTTCTGAAGGGCAGTCACAAACAAACATTTTGACATTTAATTTTGCACAAGAAGTCCTTAAAGTGCTCAGAAAATATTCTATCTGCAAAGATCATTATATGATCAAAAGCAGCCAGAACAGCTACTAAATGGGCCTCATTGTGAGATTGTTTTCTCAACTGCTGTTTCAGAATGACCTTTGAACCTCAGCTGAACAATAAACTTTATTATCAAAGATGAGTGGGGCAGCCACGAAACCTGTCAGCCCTCCACTATCAAATAAAGGCGAAAATACCCCCGATATAAAAAATATAAAAAATCAATGACCGTAACAGAAGTGACATGTGTTATCATATCTGATTTCATGTTAAATATCAGTAAAAAACTATTTAAATTGTATTTTTAATAACTAATTAAAAATACATGATACAAAACAATATTAAAGTCAGTGAAAAATACATTTTAGAGCTCTGCTATTCCTTTGCCAACACACTCACTGATAATTATATATTTGTCAATGTATGGGTCAGGCTCTAGTTAAAACTGGCCAGACGGTACACAATCTGTTTGCTGTGTAATGTTAAAGTGCTACATAAATGCTAATAAAAATGTCAATTTAAGAGTTGATGCAGACCACAGAAGTGAACTTTTCGGCAGAGCAAAGTGCAGCGGCGTGGCTTGTTATGCAGCAGAAAGCAACCTCTCCACCGAGGGTGTTCCCTGGCTAAGAGCTCGGTGTGGGGCCCCTCCACTCTCAGAGACAGATGTTAGGGCTGGGCCCGGCCATCCAGTCTCACTATAATGAGAACTCATGGGGGTCAAGGCCCATACACACACATAGACTCATGCACATGCATGAACACATTCAACACCATATTACCACTTTCGTAAAAACACACACACACACACACACACACACACACACACACACACACACACACACACACACAGCCCCAGCACAATATGAGAACCAAACATTGAGAAGCAGGAGTGGTGAGTGAGCCAGGGGTGGATTCATGATTTACTAATGATGTTCTGGTTAGAAAAATGAGTGACCTTCACACACACATGTTCACATACAGTGTCTCCAAGTGACAAGATATTCAAATATAGGGCAGGGAGAGCGAAGGTGAGGTGGGGGGAGGAGAGGAAGGGCTTGAATGTGAGTGTGTGTTTCTCCTTTCAACCATATTTGAGTGTTTAATGAATGAACATGGCACCTTAATTATTCACCACGCTATTATTAGCTTCTAGACCACGATGTCCGAACACGTACAACAGTGCTCACGCATGTGAGGAAGAAGAATAAATCATCATTAAAATTTGTTTTTTGCATACGTGCACAACTTTTCATATTTAGTATATAACATATACATATGTATGTATAAATGAATACATATACATATGTTCATGTATTTATGTATGTGTGACTGAGAAATACATTAAAGGTATGCATGCCAGGATGTTTACTGTGCATGTTATTGCTCGATGCTCACTGACTCTTAAGGGTACGTTTGGCCTTGATAAAGGAAAGCCAGCCTAATAAAGTCAACAAAAGCTGCTCCGATGGCAGAACTAACAAAAAGAAAGTCAGATTAAATGTTCTGCTTTTAAATGTCCTTAACCTAATGCCTCCAAAAGGAGAATCTCCATGGGGTCCTGGTAAAAGACGCAGAGACTGAAAGAGAAAGAGAGAGGGGAGAGACAGATCCTGAGGGAAGGAGAGAACAGTGTGATAAGACCTGGCTAAGCCTCGCCGTCGGTAATTACCTCCACACTAATGCTACACCAGGAAAATCCCAGTGGGAGAATGGAAAAAGATGAGGAGGAAAAATTGAAAAAACATTTTTTATTTTTTTTTAAAAAGAGAAAGAGATTTGTGATATTATTGGGTGTGAGATCAGACAGAGACACAAGTAAAAGACAAGGATAAGGGTAAGATGGAGGGAGATAGAACAGAGGATGAACAAGGGGGAGTGAGAGGATGCAAAGCGATGGGAGGAGCAGGTACACGGTGACCCAGATCCTCCTCCTGGTAACACAGGGAGTGCTGCTACAGCCAGGCTGCTGTCTGCCGCAGGACCAGACCAAAGGATGAAGACATACAGGAAACAAATATGAGCTAAAGCAGCGGCTGCAGTGTGACAGCTGGTCTAAATCACTATAAACATGTGGAGATGCGGGGGTTTGAAAAACAATCAAATTGTGACAAATTGAGGGTTTTCTGCTAACTACAAGAGCCTGCTGGGCTTGTATAAGGGCTGACAGGTACTCTCAGTGCTCTCTCTAGCTCCCTCTCTCTCTCCTCATTCTTCCTGGGGAGGGAGGTGGGAGCACCTTGGTGATTTCTCCCAAAACACACAGGGACAAATGAGGCCCTGAGCGTCCCGTTAAAAAATGAAACAACCCAGCAGAGAGTTCATGTCCCTCAGGGTTTGACCTAGACGCAGGTAAACACACACACACACACACACACACACACACACATAGACGTATACACAGACATGTTTGGGCATGCAATTACTGAGCCTGTGCAACAGCCACAGGGAACCAGGGTGCACCTTTACAAAGGGGAGAGGAGGAGTTTGCAGTGTGTGCCACTATGTGTGTGTCAGTGGCCCAGTTAGAGCGGAAGCATAAAATTGCAGCATCCGTGACAGGCCCTCCACACAAAGCCGGTCCCACCTGTTCATTTCAAATGCTCCACCTGTGCATGAGTGTGTGTGTTTGTGAGAAAACAATTGCTACAGATGTCTTTGAATGAAGGACACTATATTACAGGGAGATATAAGTGTTGAGGCATCATCTTTCATAAGTCATAACAGACACACACTGTGCACACACCGCAAACTCATCACAAAGCCACAGGATTCATGGATCATTGTCCCGAGATTTCTATAGCTGCCTGAAAATATGGCGGAGCAGCCGGTATGTGAAAATTGTTGGCCACAACTCAATACACTTCAGACGGTTGGAGCACTATTTATTTTTAGATGCTTTATGGTTCTTGGCTCTGTGGCCCTGATGCTAGAGAGTCACGGACACACACACACATACAGAGAACACTCACATTCGTATTGGTATATTCTCAATTAGTGCCTCCAGTTTAAAGCCCCCTCAAAAGGTGCCATGTGGAGGACTTTTGTGAATGAACAAATGTTTATATTTAATGTTTTTCACCAAAATGCATAGGGCTTTTCCTTCCTTGTAAAATGTTTGCAAAACCAAATTTTAAATGTTTTAAATCAGGCATTGTTTACATCCATGTCTGCTAGCTTGCAGTCTTCTTCTTCACTGACTTTGTTTGCAAATTGCTATGTTTGTTTGTGCATTACCGCCACCAACTGTCAGTCAGTGAAACAGCGTGAAACCTGTTCTCGTGTGCGTGCATGTGCATCCTTGTCTAAATCAGGGATTTACTCATAAAACATGTAGCAGGGGTCAAAAACGCAGGGAACCTTTAAGTGTTTCTATATAACATTAAATATTTGTCACTCTGTGGGAACACTTAGTCCTTGACTAACAGTTTAGAAAAGGACAACACAGACTTCGAAATGCACTTCTATAACATTCACACTCACAATTGACAGTAAAACAAAAGGTAATCAAAATCAATACGGCTGAACTGCAGCAGAGATATTGTCTTTTATTCCACACTTTCTTCTCCTTTGTCAAAACCTGGCACCTGCATTGCCCACAATGCAATTTGAGAACTGACCACTTTGGTTGTCGGTGCATTATGCTAGCAGCGGCTAATGTAGCCGCTTGCCTCAATCAGAGCTGAGGAGCGGGCTGCATTGGTCTGGTAAGATTTCAAGATTTAATTTTCAGCCACAACTGACACTGCGACATCAAGTAACATCATTTGAGGCACTTTATCAGATATTGATCTGCTCTCTCTGGAGCCACAAAAGTCCTGCCCACTCATTTCAACAGTGAGAAGAGCACAGACATAAATGCAAATATAGAAATCTTGTGTGAAATAACCAAAACTGTACTAACTTTGGTAAAAAAGTGTGTTTAGAGGTTTTTGGGGCTTTTAAATTAGTGAGAATATCCCATCACCCAGTCTTGCATCACCATTATGTTGTCACTATGAGAGCTAAATGTTAAACCAGTACTGCTTAGCTTTATCATTGAAATGCTGCACATTTCTTGGCCATTTTCACCCGTCCATCTGTCACTCATCAATCACTGCACAGCCTTATCATAGCTGTGACAGGCTGTCAGGTCCCTGGTGTGTTCTCACATATCTCCTCCCCTCCAATATTCCGGCACACTGGTGTATGCTAAAGCCCACTCACACTGAGGCACGAGCTAATGCGAAGACAAAACTGTCCAGTAAGTCTGCTTTCAGCACAATGGATAGCTCCACTGCTGCAGTTTCTTGCAGTGTGTCATTGGCTCATTTCAGGACCAAGGACAGCAGCAGACACTCGCTTCACGTCTGCTTCTGTATAATTCGAGAACAAAAACAACACTCTCTGCCATCAAAACAAGAGCAGCGATGCAGTTTTCAAAGCCTTTCTAGTTATCTAGAATGCATCATCACATATTAAATATACATAGGCTTGATAATACAGTGTACTGAGCAAGACTAAATGTTTCGCACCTGGCTCTTTTTGCTTTAGGAATAATAATGACTCACATTTCAGTGAACATGAAAAGAAAGTAGGGGCAGTTTGGTAATAGCAGAACAGAGATAATGTAAGTAAACAGACATAAGCCGGGTAGACCTTGTCTCCAATCACTACCCATCATTTCCACCGCAGAAGGGTGACAGACTTTGTAGCATCTGCTGGCAGGCTGGACCAACGGCAGGGGCGCTGACACTACTGTAACTCACAACCAGCACTAAATAACATGCCTTTTATCAGGGCCGTATCTGTGGACCTCTGGCTGATGGAGTTTTAACTGCTAGAAAACCCTGAGTTCTATGAGCCTGTGCAGCTACAGTGCAGAGGAAACTGTTGGTATGTGGTTATGTAGAGCCCTTTGGAAAGCAACAGCATGTGTTTTCTTATTTGTTTGTGTGCGTTCAGGAATATTTGGGTGTATAGGTATAAGCTCTGCCAGCTCCTGTTCAGCCTGTAAGTGGCTAGCATATGGGATGACAACTGTTGCCTTCATGGGGAAATGGATGGATTAATTGAAATTGAGCACAGATAGGAGAACAGACACGCGAGTGATGAGCACTTAACACAATCATCAAGGCAAAAATCACACAGGGACTTGTAGTGCAGTGTGTATTTTTGTGTTGCGTACTTGTGTGTTTGTGTTTGTGCCGGGACTTGGACTAATGAAGGAAATCAAAATTAACGCTTGATTAATGTGTGTGCGGGCACCCCAGTACCTGTAGATAATCATCAACCTTGCAAACCATTAGCAAATACATGCTGCTAACGGTTCCTAATGGGGTTGTGTGTGTAGACTGACAATGAAGAGCATGTGTTCAAACAGGCAACTACTGCTCATGCAGGGCTGACCTGAATATGGAGCTGTCCACAGTAATCTTACACTGGCTTCAAATGTATAGCATCGTAAGCAAGCAAAGTGTAGGAATGGCACCAAACATTACATAAAGGTTACTGGTTTCAGCCAAAAATGCTCACATTAACAGCACGCAGTGACAGAAAGAGTGCAAGATCAAATGCTCCAGCTTGAAATTCAATCATTTTGTTTCGATTTCTGGAGGTCTAACCGGCCTCCATGTAGTCTTCCTAAAAAGATTAGTTCTAGATTTTAGGACAAACACTTATTCGCTTTCTTGCAGACAGTTAGATGAAAAGATCAATATCACATGAATGCATGGTAAATACGTAGCCGCAGCTAGCAGCCGATTAGCTTAGCTTAGCATAAAATCTGGAAACAAGGGAAAACAGCTAGCATGGCAAAAATTCACCTGTAAAGATCATTAATAACATCTCCTTTGTTAATCTGTAAAATAGACAAAGTGTTAAAAGGCTAACTTGCCTTTTAATAATATCAATTTTAGAACGCTCATGATTGATAAAATAATAATAGTTTTTCCCAGCCTCTCACTCAATTAGTGCTGGGATAGACTCCACCCCTCTGCAAACCTAAACAGGATATGAATGTATAGGTAATATATGAATGGAAAGATGACTTATTTTCATTAGAAATAGTCAACAGACAGTATTAACAATATATACACAAGTAACGCGCAGCCAACACTACAAGCAGAGAGCTGTGTATAAGATTCTCCGCCACTCTTGTACTGTCTGCATGTCCATTATAAAAGTCTGCACTCAACTCAGAGTGCTCCACCTGTCAAGTGTGAAGATTTATGAGTCACAGAGACAAAGATCTGCAGCTTTCTCTCTGACCCTCTCTCCTCTCACTCGTCCTCCAACTCTCTCCATCTTCTTCCCCCGATCATTTCCTCTGAGGTCAGCAAGACCCAGCTGGTGGAGAGGGATGGGTCAGGCACTATCTGTCTGTGTAATCCTTCGCTACTCATCAGCTTGCGTGTCTGTGTGGGTCTCACATATGTGTCATCACCCCGCATTGAAAAATAGAAGAGAGTCCACTGGTGAGATTGGACTGGAGGTAAGAGGTTGGAGGAAAAGAGAAGCAAATGGATGAGAGGAGGACTGAAGTGGAGTCCTTTGAAAATCCTGGAGAGCTCTTGGGTGTGTGTGCATCTAAGTGGAGCCTTTTCCACGCACCGTAGGCCATGAGAGCAAATCACCAAAGGAGCATGGTGAGAGTCTAGCAAGACACTTAAAACGTCTAACAAACTTGATTATCCAGAATAAGTGGGGAGTAAGTGTGGCACTGCAGTGATGACATACACACATATACAGTTTGGATGTGCGGCTTCAAAAGATAATAATCTCGAGAAAGTCCAAGTGACTAGCCTTTTTTTTTTTTTTAAATCAAAATTAGACCATGTAACTTTAGAAACAAGAAATAAACTTCAGAGGCAAAACTATGTAGACACTGTCTTATATGGGATAATTGTAGGAGTAGCAGTGGCAGAAAGCATATAGAAAAGGTACTGTCTGTTTTTCATGGTTTGGTTTCAGCACTTTTGTTCCAAATCAGGGAACTCTTAATGTGAAAGTGGCAGCGACATTTTAGATAAAAGATTTTTGCAACGGTTTAGGGAATACCCTTTCCTGTTTGATGCTGTTAAAGCAGCCCATGGTTTTTAAACAATCACATATGAGTTTAGTGTTTGGGTTTTCAGTTTGGGCTGAAAGTAATCTAGCACATTCTTTTCAAATGAATGTGCAACAGTAGCTGTTTTTTGGCTAATGCAAGCTAATATTAGCTAACTTAAGATAGATATGGTTGTGTTACAAATGTTACATTTCACTAACTTAGAGGGTTAGTTCTGGGCTTTTGAAATAGGGTTGTATGAGATAGTGTATCACATTTATACTTGGTTTTGTCCAGGGGTTTTGGAGAGAGCGTATATGGATATAACAACTATGTGACGCAAGGTAAAGTGCTGAAAATATTCTGTGGCTAAAATATGTTTTTCTGCTGCTCCCACCCACATCAGTGCATTACTTATAGCTTCCAAGCTGGCTGTACTCCTGTCTGCTTCTACAAACCGGGGGCCTGCTGACCACGGTCTACTGCAGGTAAAGCACTGACTATGGATAAGTACCTCATACAACCCCACTTCAAAAAACCTGAACTATCCCTTTAATGGCTCTTCTCTACTTGTGCTTTTCACTAAGTTTTGGCATTCACCATTATCATACCTCATCCTCAGTGACTGCTATTCAGCAAAACTAGGCTCACTAAAACAGTAAAACATGAATGGAAAAGTTGAACTGGTGTCATGCAAAGCACACCCTGGATCACTTCAATACATTCAGGGTTTTTTTCTGCTATTTGGCCTGATGCGACCAATTAATGGTGGCTAATGTTAGCTAAGTTAAGGTGGATATGTTTGTGTAAAACATTTCCTCCACTCAGTGGCTTATCTTGACGCGATACTTCCTTGTTTTGTAAATTAATTTCCTTCCCTTACCAGCCATTTTTCTCTCCAAACGCACCTCAAAAAGACGCAAGGGATCCTAAGTTAATTCTTCACAACCCACTCTGGACGCGTCTCTGATCAAATCCTCTCTCTCTTCCTCTCTCTCTTCCCTTCTTCTCTCTCTCACACACTTTGTAGGGCAAATCAATAGGCCTTGGATGTCTGAAAATCTGCTGCCAAGTATGGTCAGCCGTGACCACTCGAAGACACACACAAAAAAAAAGAGGACGAGAAAACGAAGACACCCACTTGCTGCACGGTGCTCCCAGTTCAGTCAGCTACTGAACTACATGCTTGCATACACTGTGACTCCACTCCACACTCACACACCCCCACTCCTCCTTCCACATCTAAAAGGACAATAGAGTTGGAAGAGACAAAAATAGTGGAGGTAGGAAAACAAAAAGAGAGTCAAATACTGTATATAGAGTAAAGATAGAGGAAAATACGGAGAGGCCACGGAGGAACGCCTTAGATAAGCACACTGCACTAAGATCTAGCTTTCAGTGACAAAACCTCCTTTCATTTGTGACTTTCTGTGTATGTTTACAATGAGACAACAAACACCCACACAACACTACTCTACATTCATCCCATACTTAACACTAAGGCAGAAAAGAAAGGCTTGATATCTCATTAGCAATAAAACAGCATTTGTTCATATAAAAGTTCATATTCAATATGCAGGAGCGAGCTGATACTCCAGTCACAAGGCTTGCTGCAGAGCTTCATTTTGATATTGGTAATTACAGGACCCCTCCTTCTCCTTGTTTGAAGATAATAGCTTAAAAGTATCCACAATAACTATCTTTTTTTTATTGGTCTCTGATGGCTATATAAGTGCGCTGAGATCTGTGCCCCCTCCCATTGCCGCAGCCACTAAGCCCTCCTACTTCGCAAATGGCATGGAGCTGTACAGAGATCAGCGAAGCTTTGAAAACAGAGGACAAAGCGTTTGTAAAAAAAAATAAAAAATCTGTGATGTTCCTCCATGTCGCTGAGCCCTGCTTCCATAGGCCGCGACGAGGGGCCAGGCAGGATCTGTGCCGCATCCTGTGTCATAGACTCGTTGGAGGATTTATAGAGTGCTCCCATAATGCACTTCCTCTCTCCAAAGGGGGGACATAAATCTGCCTCTGTTTTTTTGTCACCCCCCTTTTTTATTTGCTAATGGGATCCACAAATGACTATCCTCTTGGCTTTCTCAATCCCTTGTACGCACACACAAAAGCACCGGCTTACACACAGACACACACACACACACACACAGTAGCCCTATATAGAAAACTATAAATTGTACGACCTGTGTCAATTAATCCTGCAACTTCACAAGCAGGCATCATACTATAGCCACAGCCTTGTTACTGAAAGGCTGAATATTACAATCTAAGTGTTTGCATGTTTACTGACAGGAAAAACAGAAAGTACAGTGTGTTTATCTGGACATAATAAAGCAGCAAAAAGGTTCCACCAACAAAGAGTCACACAGTGGGTAGCTGAATTAAAATATACTGTGCTGGTAATGAGCTATCTAAATTCAGAGTTCATATTGCTTGGAATTACACAAAAGCAGGGCTCCGGGCAGCACTGGCAAAAACTCTATAGCTCTTTCTGCTTCGCTGCCAGAAGATTCTCCCTGTCGAGCGGCGACACGGTCGGTCCTGGGGAAATCGTTTGAGCCACAGCATGTATCTGCGAATGCAATAATTCCTTTGTAAACGACATCACCTCCTCGCCCATTTTTGCATACTTGGCGGCTGTCAACATGTTGGCTGCACTCTATCACTCTCCCTGCGCATGCACAGGCAGGAAAACACACACAAACACACACACACACACACACACACACACACACACACACACACACACACACACACACACACACACACACACACAGGGATGTTAGTGCTCCAAGCTCTGATTACTGACAACTCTGAAACACATACTAAGTAGACACACATTTAGAGACACACAAGTCTGAATGGATGACTCGAGGCTGACGGTGATTAAAGGAAGTTGCACGTCCACGCTTTCTTGGAATGAAATGGTGGCTAAACAGAAAATGACAGGGGTAGCGGCACTTCAAAGTTATCTGAAAAACAGGTTTGCATATTGGCGCTACGGAGGCGGATCCTTTGCCACACTTGACACAAATGCACCATTTCAGTTGTCATTTCAAAAAACTGAACCGGAGAAAACAGATTCAGGGCTGAGACATAGAAGATGATTTAGGTTTGTTGCCTCTTAAGAGTCCTGCTTCCTGCCAACTATGACAAGAAAAAGGAAAGGCAGCGAGGGTCAGAGTAGCAACAGATCCTGGAGACAATAGACTTTTTTTCTACTGGATTTAACTGCTCTGTACAGTGGCCCAAGGGAATCAATTAGAACCATAGAGTGCTTGGTTTTTTCAGCCCCCATTGACTTGGCAGTAATTTGTTTACTTCACAGCCAAGCTAAAAGCCGGATACAAAAAATAATAAATCCTTCCTTACAACGCAACCATCCTGTTATTTCCTGCTGTATTACATATATGAACATATCAGGTTAATACACAATATCCCCAAAATAAGGTAACACAAATATGCAAGCACAGCACATTGTTGTTTGCAAGTAAATCCTATTTAAATGAAAGTGCATATTAGGCAAAAGCTTGACCTCTGGGCCAGGGTCAGGGCCCGGAAGCAGGTCTATTAACATATGTTTTTCTTCCACACACGCACACACAACAAAGATTGCAGCTGCAGCCAGGCACCCGACCAGCAGGGAGGCTCTTTCCTGTGTCAGGAGGCAAGGAGGATAAACAGCTTATCACACTTGTGGTGTCTCTCAGCTCCCAACTGACAGGTGTCACCTTGTTATTTCGCTGTGTAAAAAGCCAGCCTCGGTCTACAGGGAGTTGATTAGCACGAACCTGTTGCCGCATTTACCCGCTTACCTACGGCACATGCCAAACTCACTGGAGGATTGAGCGGTCCTGCTGCAGTGGGGATACTGGTAGACCTAAAATTAGCTCAGCTGTGAAGCAAACCTGCCAACAGTATGGCACACATTTATAACATCTGGATGTCATTATCATATATCTGTGGCTTTGGGGATTATTCGGCACTTGTAGTGGAATTTTAATGGGCTAATTGCAGCTGTGAATTAAATTAGCGTGTTGATAAATCCCATCAATATGCATATAATTCACATTATTTCAGATGACTTGATCAAAGTTTTAAATTTGCGAAAAACTGCTTAAACTTCAAAATACCCCTCCATTCTTTTAAGATCAAAGATCCTTTGGATGATTTCAAGATACGATCTTCTTTACTATGTATTCATTTTTTAGCTTTTGAAATGATTCACTCCTGTTTTCAAATCTGGCCTACCCTGTCCAGAAGTGAAGTGGGTGTTCTCTTCAAGTCCTTAATAAGCTAATTAATGGGCCACATGTGCACTAATAACACCTCTGCTTCAATAATATACTCCTCTCTTTCAATTTCAAATATACTGAAGGGCATTTGAGGACTCCCAAATGCTACTACTTTGCAGTTTTCAACACAAAACTTATTGAGAGGACTTTACAGATCTTCTGCTCCACTTTCCTCCTATCTACCTTTACCCATCAGTCACAAACAAACCTTGACACCCACAGTCCCATGACATCTAACAATGTGACAGAATGTTTCTCCTGCATCCAGCTCCCTACAAAACAATGTAAGTGCAACAAATGAGATGATGTTATAACACAACAACACTGCATGTACTTAAATCAATATTATAGTGATGCCACATGAGATTAACCCAAAAACTAGGCTACAATAAGGTCACGGTAAGATCAGTATTGATCACCACAGCCACTCTAAATCTCCACAGAACTAAGGATGCAATGAGATAAAACAAATACCCTCAAGTGCTGTCAGGTACAGCAATACAATAATTATTAAGAGCTCATTCATTCAAGTCCAAAGAGGAACATAACAGGCATTCTCTTGAGGGAATCAAACACACGGACAGACAGTAATCAGCGATCGGTTATCTGGATCGGATGGACATTTCTCTGCATCCACACACAGCCCGGCCAGCCACATTCACCCATAATAAAGCCATAGCGCACTCGCAGATGCGCACCACACAGAGCAAGTTGCCCTTCACCTACCGTACCTTTGGTGTGAGCGGCGCTCAACCCCAGAGCAACTACAGCCAACACGCCGGCTATTCTCAGCATCTTCTCGGTGGAGATTCAGCCCCGGGAAGGAGAGGAGACTACGGCGACCTCTTTTCCTCTTCTCTCCTCTTTCTTTTTTTCCTACCTTTTTCTTCTCTCTCTCTCTCTCTCTCTCTCTCTCTCTCTCTCTCTCTCTCTCTCTCTCCTTCTCCTCTCCGCCCTCTCCCTCTTATTCAGCACCTCAGGTTCTCTCCTCTCTCTTCAAGCGGAGTGTGGAAACAGTTCACTGATAATGTGGGACAAGACGGGCAGCGTGGAGCAGAAGAAGGACACCGGGTGCCCGCAAAGCACCTCGCCGCACCGTAACCGCGCGCGTCGCACCGCAAGTCGTGTGGACGGTGGAGGCAGCAACTAAAAGTGGTTTCTGCTGAGATGGGACCGGAGAGCAGCACACCCCGGGACCAGACCGAGCGACGTCACAGGGAGGAGAGAGATGGATTCAGGCGCTTTCTTTTTTTCCCCCCCTCTCCTCCACCCTACACTCTCCCTCCCTCCCTCCCTCTCCCCCTCTCTCTCTCTCACACACACACACACACACACACATCCTCCGCCCTCCCCTCCTCCCCTCTCCTATCTCTGGAGCATCCCAGCCCACTCCAACTCACCGTGAGTCTGCCTGCCACGCTGAGGAGGGATCCATGACGAGAAAAAATGTCTTTTACATGTGGTAATGTCTAAAAGAAAACATAACTGGTGTCATGCGTTTACAAAAAATCTAACAAATGAAGCATATTAATGCTTTTGATAACGTTATTATTAGTGTTAAAATGCCTTTATAAACACACCAAAGAACCCTTGTGCATATAATAATGCTATGGATATAATGTAGGAATTAAAATAGCATCCAGTTAAGCCACTGTAAACCAGTACCATGAAACGCATGTGATTTAAATATTACAGTAGTATTTGCCCGAGGATGCAATTAATCTTAATTGCTAAAATATCATCATTATGAAGAAGTTTTAATTTGTCGCGGGCTACAACGGAAATAGAATATTATCAGCCCAATGTAGGCCAATCTCTGCATAAGTCTGCACCTCCTGTCTTTTACTTTTAAATTCACCTTCTTTTTTTAACAGTAGTTCCCCAACATTTCTGGAATGCTTGTAACAGCTTACCAACAGTGATATATCTGGACTAAAGGATTTCAGTTTAGCCTAAGGACTTTAAGTTTCCATTTCTAAGAAGAAAAGACTGTAAGATAGATGGACATACTTTCATATTCTCCCCACTGTTTTCTTATCACAGAGAAAGCATTCAAAACTGCTGCTTAAATGTCAAATATTCTCATTTCTTTATAAAATGTGCAACAAAATTTAAAAATTCCATTTTGTCAGAGAGACCGTTATTGTTTCCCACAGAAAGAAACCAAAAAAAATACTCATTTCATTCTTTCAGTTTGTGTGTGTGGTGTGGGCGTGTGGTGGCATGGGTGAGTGCGTGCATGATATTTTTTTTTCTTTTTTTCAGTTGGCGCCGGGCAGTAGGATTAATAATAACTTTTTCAATTTTCCTGAGTAGCCTATCTCAAAGGAACTTTTCTCTTGGACTATCTCTGTTGGTTAAGGATTATTCTGGGAGGCAGAGAAAATATTGCCAGTGTTATCTAGAGGGGGAAAAAAAGTAATACAAACAGATGACAATGCACAGATTTGAATCCACACCATGCAGTGATGAAATTAAATTTGGTCTTCTTTTCACTGGGGAATGACCTAAGTGGTGTATAGCCGAAAGAAAGGCTTTCCTCGGCTTGTGTACAAGGAGGTGACAGAGAAGTGGTTCTCAAACTGAGGAGCTGGGACCCTGAGGAGGCCTTAGAAACATGAGGTATATTTAAATTGGACTATATTTTAGTGATTATTTAAATATCATCATCTATTATTTACACATAATAGAATATTAAATCAAAAGAAGTGAAACTATAGGTCCATTGTGATATCTTGCTCCCTATATTATCAAATGCTGGTTCTCCATATCTTAACAACAACTAAGGACACACAGTGAAGGCTAATATATTCCTCAAGGCTTTCCAGCACAGCCACAGATCTTCTCCAAATGATAGCCATTAATCAACGAGAACAAATATGGTAAAACAAAAAAGGCAGCGCATGAAAATAACTAATCTTAATCTGGCAAGGCAAGTCACGTGGGGGCCCGGCAGGGCAGGTTATTTTCTGAGTTTAATATTACTTTCTATATCAGTCACAGGGCTGCATCAGGCAAAATACTTTTATTTTTTCATCATGGCTATTTTCAAATTACAAGCTGCTGCAAATGGCCAATTTTGTTTGAATTCCGTTTCTGCTCTCTAGGTTTTTGATGCTTTTTCATTATTGACACACATTATGCCCACTAGGCTACCATATCCACCACCCTGGGAACAGTGAATTGCAAGCTATAACGCTAATGTGATCTCACACTGTGTCCGTCTATCTGCTCCGAGTCCGGAGGAAGAAAACAACAAAAAAAATTGTTGCTGTATGTATTAGGCAATCCAACCTGGCTGAGTAGTTTAATGTGCGATTCTATTTGTCTCCTGTAAGTATTTCACTTTTGGGAGATATTAGTGACATACATTACAGGCAGCCATTTGCTGTGTAGGTTGCTAAATGATGATGGAAACAATAAGAAGATGATGAGGATATTGGTAAAATGGATGACTGCAGCATAGCGTAATAAATATATAATGTGCTGTGAGAGCTGTCAGAGTTTGCGCCTCCCAGAACAAGTAAAGCACCGACAAGGATTTAAATAAGACCTTTTTTTTTAAAGCACCGCTGCCTGCAGAGAACTCACCTCTCTTTGGTGCCGAGTGACAAGGACTTTTTCAGATTGTCCAAACTATTGACATGTTAAAAATGCCACATAATTACTTGTGTGTGCTCACAAAACGGCATCAGTGATAATGAGCTGCACGGCTGGAATTTCATCAACTTCACAAAGAGAGTTTTGAGTATAAATTCATCGTGCTGTAATGAAGCAGATGTAATAGCTTTGTTTCGTATTGATTTTTGTTCTTTGAGCAAAATCTCTAGGCTGCCCTGGGCTCATTCCACATCCATGCTGCAGAGCACCGTGGTGCTAATGAGTCGCCCTCAGTGCACCTCGATGACATTTCACAGAGTGGAACATATAGAAGCTTTTGTCACCAAGCAGACAGTCCTTACAGTCAGCAATAACCACTTTGCAGGAATGTATGAGGTATTGATGCTGCAAGTTTATGAATAGTCAGGCTTGTTTTTAGACACAAAGTCCATGCAGTCTTTTCACGAAATAACTCAATATGATGTTCATGTTCTTGTCTCCTGCCTGCTGTATAGACTATACCACTGAGATGCAGGAATATGGTATGCAAAGAAGTCCATTTTCTACATTTATCTTTCAGCCAGGGAACCCAAGAATGCTGTTGCAAAGAGACACGCCATTTCTCTTTTTTCCAGCAAAGCAGGTCTGGGTGGAGATCCCTCTGTGCACAGCAAGTGTGACAGATAGAAAAGCACACTCATGCATCTTAATTTGATCATTTACTGAACACATGGAGAGAATAGAAAAAAGCCATCTTCTTTATTGCTGAAACCAATGGTCCATTGTACTGTTATTTGGTGTATAATCAGAGAGTAGTGCATGCTTTAAACATGCATTTTTCTTACACAGAGGTGCACCTGAATGTTTGAACATTTGCTTGTGGGAAATGTGTTTAGACATTTTCAGTCAAATAATTTGCTTTCAATGGAATACATTTAAACTTAAGATTGCAGAGCAGGTCCAAGCCATATGGCTCACTGCTGCTGTTCCTGATGTTCTCCTTCCTGTCCAGCGCTGCGTGTGGACAAGAGACAGCTCCTCATCGTCCATCTTGTGTCTCTTAGCAATCAACTATCGCCTTCCTCCATCTCTTATCTGTCCTTCAACCGGTAGGTCTTTTTTGTCTCAAGTAATCACCCTCCCATGTTTCTATTTGTCCCATCTTTCATCTCACATCCTCTCTTCCACCCTCTGTCTTCTCCTCAGCATTTTACATGGCCCAATCATTCTACTGACACCAAATTCAGATCTCTCTATCCACCCCTCTCCGCCCTCGCTCTCCTGTTAGTGCGTGTGACAGAGTGCAGTGCCTCCGCATACTCCCACTGACAGCTGGCTCGGGCTGGAGAAAGAGGGGAGGGTGGGGAGGGGGAGGCAGGGGAAGGGAGGGATGAGAGGAGGTAGAGAAAGGCAAAAAGATAGACCATCATCCCCCTGGCGTTTCCCCCCGGCTCTTTCTGAGGAAGTGTCGGTTGCGCAGCTTTGATGCTGCCTACATCATGCAGCGGTCTGAAGCTGTGAGAGTGCCTTCTGGCCCCATTTTGCCTCGCCTCACTGGCAGGAACTGGGCCAGAAGTTGTCATCCGCCTCACACATCTCTCAGTCCCATTACTGAAAACTATGACAGCAAATATTAGATCCTCTGTCAGACAATAAAAATCCACATTTCAAAATCTTTTCATACCAATTTGACTTTATTACTATTTTAACCTCATTGCTCCTTCTCTTTTCCATTGAGACACTGAAGGACCATTCTAATAGTTTTGCAGTTTTGGCGCATTCGTTGCAGGCATCTAATTGGCTTCTGTTCATTTTTGCACAATAGGAAAAACTTTTAGCTGGCTCTTTAAAACCGTTTCACTTGTGCAGTTCATCACAGAGAGAAGTGAGATTATTTTTTGTCAAAGTTACATCACTGTTGTGACATAATGTAATGAAGACTTTTAAAATCATTGTTCTGCACTTAATCTGCATGAACACCCAATGATTATGACAATTAGTTCAAACTTTAAAAAGGTCACAAATTAGATCCAGAATTATTTATATTTTCACAACTCAAGCAAGTTTTAAGGGTCTAATTGATTTTCATACTGTATGGAAATAAATGTAAACCAATGGAAGCATGAAACAGTGAAGAAAGTGACATCTAATAATGTAAAACTTTATACCTTGCAGCAAAATTATTCAGACCAAAATGTCATGTATCAATGTTTTGTATTTAAGGATCTAAAACTTGCAAACACACTGGTTTGTTCCATTAAAGGAATAGTTTCACATTTGGGCCCCGCTAGCCATTTCTTCCTGTTTCCAGTAAGTGTAAACCCACCTTCACGTCACCCATTGGTTTGTTGAAAACCGCTTTGAATGGCAATGGCTGTTTTGGCAATATAGCTGTCACCATCTTGTTTCTTTTGGAGCCAGAAGTAACCCTATTTGGACAAGAGCGTGGGGCTGATGACGTACTGCGAGTTGGACGGTGTTTGGTTTTGGCTTGGTGTTTTCAAGCAGAAAATAATGGTGGCCTCCCTGGTCCCCATGTTCATGTTTGTGAAAACATCTGAAATAAACAAAAATGCAGTACAGTAACAGGATCTTGATTCACATTTGATCAGCATTAGTTTTCCAGTTTGATCTGAGTTTCATGTGTCGTGTTGGACAAACTCGCTCAGAATTATTTGAATATCAATTTACAAGCTAGCCACGCCCTCAAGCATACCTGGCTTTATCATCTATTTTACTCTAAATGGGCACATAATTTACAAAATGAACATCATAATGTATGAAAGAAGAAAATAGCGATTAAGACCATAAATGCATTAGAAAACTTTGTTTGCTGAGCTAATTAATCAAAAACATAGGGTCATTTTCACATAAGACTCAATACTATCAGACTTCTTTTTGGATCCAGTTGCCACCTGCTGACCATTAGAAAGCAATGCAGGTTTAAGGCACTTCTGCATTGACTTCACTTTTCAGACCCCAAACCTCTGTCCACAAATACATATTGTCAGTCCAGTCTTTATTCTAAGCTAAGCTAACCAGCTGCTCACCATACATTCATACTGAATGGACAGTGAGAATGGTATCGATTTACAATGTGAGCTGTTTCCTGATGCCTCAACGCGCTTCTGCTGTTTTTGGGTATAACTCTATTCTTACAGTGGAAGGTTGTTATAAAGTTTTCTGTAAAGTGGCTTTGCTATTCATTCCTTTTGCCTTTTGTATAAACAGCAAAACAGTTTCAATCAAAACTTCTGTGCAGTGGTTGGGGTTCAACCTGCCATATAGGCGTTGTTTTAATATGAATATTTACTGCACACTCATGTCATATTGAAAAAAGAAAAAAAATGTTGCACTTGTTTGGGCTGACAGTGAAGTGAGCTGCTTCCTGCACATTTCCTTATGTTCAAATGATCTCTGGGTTCTCTCAAGGCCTCAGATGCCGGAGGACTGTTGTTCCTCTACTCTTTGGTGTCTCCTCAGTCCATTCAGTAGCTCAGCATTTGTTTTTGTCTGTCCCTTTTTTCTCTTTGCTCTGTTTTTTGGCTCTTTGTGCTGCCTGACTCTCAACAGTCACCAAAGCTGCTGCTGTCTTTGAATAGCAATCCTCCTCTGGTCCAAGGCAGACTTGGCTGCAGCACAACAGGCTTGTTTGTGGGTCTTGGCAGAGATGCTTGCAGACCTGAATGTACCTGCTAAGGCAAAAAAAAATAAAAATGTATAGTGTACTTGTGAATGTTAATGTTTGTATTTATGTTGTGTGTTCTAGGAAACGGAAGAAAGAGACAGAGAGAAAGAGAGAGAAAATGTGTGTATCTCCTGTTTTTACCTCAGGGGGTAAGAGAGTCAGCTGACCATGACCGGCCTAAGCAGACACATTCACACCACAGTCAGATCCTCTCTAGATCTTAGAGATCAGTCACTTACAGAGAATGCTTAACAAACATGAGCTTGACCTTGGCACACACATATGCAAAGTAATTCTGAAACATTTAAATAAAATCTGAAACTGCACGTACAAGTTTCGCCCTGAACCTCAAGCATTTTCCCAGCAACACAGTCAATTTCAACTACGTACAAAAACAATCTGCTCCGCACTGAATAAAGGCTGTCATACATATAGGATGTTTTATGTCGGAGCAAAATAGCAGGTAAAATTAATTTGACTTCATGGCCTCAGCAGAGTAAGGATGAGACTGAACAAACAGGGACCGCAGTATTATGGCATATTATGGCTAAAAAAATCAACACAGGAGGTAAGGCAGTATAAAGTATGGGCTGTTTTTCTGTTCACCCGCTCAGCATTCAACTTCCCTCGGTAGAGGGCACAGGTAAAGGTCACATTAAACATATATGGAGTTGCTCGAGGGGGAAACCACCTCCATGCAGTTCTCCAATTTATAAAGGGTCATGATAAAGCAAGATCTGGCCAGCAGCAGCCCTATAAATTACCTGGTTTATTTAGAAGGCACACATATTATTCTTAACTGTCAATTGCTCGGTAAAAGGAGCTCACATTTATTTAGCTGAAGGCTCAGACCACATGAAGAAGGACACTGGGTGAAATGTGAACTTGCGCAGCGAAATAGTAGAGGATGAGTGCTATGTACTATGCTGAGCTATGTGGTTTTGTGGTTCAATTTGGTTCCATGAGTGGCCTAGTTAGAAACGGAAAAACTTAATGTTGAGAGTGTGAAGAGGTTGTTGAGGGCAGGGTTGTTTCACGTTATGTTTCCATGAACAGCCAATCAAGTAGAGGGCATACCTGATGTAGAGTGCCTCAACAGTCAACAGCAGCTCCTCAGTGTCTAATTCCAGACGTTACATTTGGATTGTTTTAAATCAAAATCCTTTTTGGATCAATTTGTTACAGGCGTGTACAGATGCCCCTCCATTTGGCATAGCTTTTGGGACTTGAGTGCTGCTGGCTCCCAAACTGAGACACTGACAAAAAGCACAAAAGCCTTTGCTGGATCACAGGATTTATAACCAAAGACGCACGAGACAGTGCCAAATGATGTTAAAGAAATCAAAAGAAAAGCTAACAAGGATGAAGGAGGATTATGTCTTATCCCTAAACTTAAAGTTTACCATAAGCATTTTTTGATGCCACCTACTACTGCGTATATATAAGGCATTTAAGAGCATATGGAGATAAGAAAATTCAATACCGGTGTGACAATGTGTCACATATTTGGAATAGCGTACATTATTAATTCCAAATTCTTGCACTGTAAAACATCATACAGCAATTACAAAGAATCAATAATTTTTTTAGAGTAAAATAAATAATGCAAGTTCTATTCAGTTAAATTCAACACAATTAATTTGGTTTGATTTTCAGACCCATGTCAGAAAGTTGAATGTACTGCTATGCTCACTAAACTCACTGGTGAATCCCTGTTTTGTTTGTATCAAGCATGAGCATGATAATGCAGCTGCACACCCACGAACACGTGGGTATCGTAATTCCTTTTGATATTGCTGAGCTGGTTGTGGTAAAGCAAAAAGGCCAGTAAAGAAGGCCACTTGTACACAAACATGATGTTCTTTTACCTCGTAAACAAACATCACTTGTGTTTGTTTACAAGGATACTCCACAGGGCACCTTTAAGTTTTTTAATGAAACTCTTAAACTTAACTTAAAACTCTCCAGGGACCCTTCTTTCTTGTATTTTGAGGATATAAACCACATTGGCCACAAACACATGTTAAGTCACGCTTGTTTCCTCTGTTAGAAATGAAAACACTAACCATAATGAAGGTTAGTATTCAGGACCCAGCTGTAATCTAAGATAACTGACTCATCAAACTGAGAATGTAACTGGCAAATGGAAATGGACTAACTGAACATTTGTTGTTAAATTTACTGAATTTAATGTTTTGTCAAGTTCAGTAAACTTGGAAAACTCACTTTACATTTTTCACAACTAATGAGCCAACTTTAAATTAATTATTCAAGTTTACTTAAATTAACTCACAGCAGGGGGACGTAAGTTTTTAAGTTGAACCAGTTTTAAATTTGTGTGTAGGGTGCAAAACATTTGCACAAATGTATCAGGAAATAGTAGGAGTAATAGTCAGTCATTTAATATGTATGTATGGCATGGCTGAAAAGTTTTGGTGTGTGTACTCAATACAAGTTTCTGAGATGCCTGGGGATCGAATAGGGTGCATGTGCAAATGCACAGCTTTTGTTGTTCACAAAACTTTAGATTGGTGTCACACATAGGGATGATAAAAACAACCACAGAAAGTCAGCTGCACTGTAACATTGACCTAAATCTGGTGATGGTAGAAGTATTTCGATTCCTTCTTTAAGTAAAAGTACTTATAACACACTGTTGAAATACAAGTTAAAGTCCTGCATTCAAAATCTTGCGTAAAAGTAGATTAGTACTGTCCTGTCAGTGTTATTATTATTATTATTATTATTATTATTATTATTAATTATGATTATTATATGATTATTTATTATTATTATTATATTTTTTAAATAATATTACTACTGCGTTCGTGTGTATGTTGCATTTTACTGCTGTAGGTAAAGATTAAGGTTAAGGCTGAGCAGATTTTATACTGTTATACTGTTAATTTAATCTACAGCAATGCACTATATTCTATAAGATCATCATATGTCTGTAGGGTCGCTGTCCTGTGAGAACCACGTATCTCTAGAGTCAACTTTCATGAGCTCAGAAAAACAGCCCGGTTTTCAGCCTTATGACAATGCATTTTCCAGCTCATCCAAAAGGGGTTTTAAATAGTTTTTTAGCTTAAGAAGTAGGAGAATTTTCTCAACCCATAAAGGAACACTTTATATCATTGTTTCTGATATTGTTTCAATTTGTGCTTTTTAAAAATACATATGTTTTGTGGTCCTGGGGGACCCTAGTCAAAAGTGCCCAAGTTTGCCTATGCAGTTTTAATAGATGGAACTCATGGAGTTTATGTTTGAGTTAATTTTGTACCACAGGCCCTAATTGAAAGCATCACACATCGGGAGGTAGGAGCACTCTGGTATAATAGCTAACTGAAACTAAACTGGAAACTGAAACTAAGTCTAGGCGTGAAAAAACTATTTAAATAACTTAAAAAGAAAATTGAGATGTTTAGAAAAACTTAAAACTAACTAAAATATACAGAAAAATTAATCAATTAATCAGCATGATGTTTACATGACAGTGTATGTAATGTCTTCACAAAGTGCTGTGTTTGTATTGTAATAGCAATTCTTAACTTCTTAAATCTTGCATCTGACAATAGCCCGCATTTTGTAAGTTTTAAAACTAAGACACTGAAACTAAAACTAAACATTTTTATATAATAAAAACTAAACTGAAACGAGCTAACCCACTCTGGAAACTAACTAAAACTAAACTGAACTGAAATCGATAATTAAAAACTGAACTAAAAATTATGAAAAAAAAGAAACTATAATAACTCTGAACAGACACAGATTTCCTCATGTGCTCAGTCTATTTTTATTTTAACTGTAACTTTCCTAAAATAATAATAATGATCTGTTTTGGGGGGGGAAGTTATAATAACATAACTAATAATGTTTAGTGAAGAAATAAGTTTTGCTATGACTGGCTGTTTCTTTTACAGTAGTAGTTAATTCTTGGGATCCCCAGGGACCCCATTCAGAAGTCTTTGTATGTGGTAGGATGACTGCAAAAGAAGGGCATGAAAAATTGTAAGTAAAAAGTATAATATATCCCTTTGAGTGGAGTAGAAGTATAACGTTTCATAAAATGGAAATACTCAAGTACAAGTACCTTTAATTTGTACTTAAGTACAGTGAGTACATCTACTTAGTTCCATTCCAGTACTGCCTACATCTCTATCTTTGTTGCAGATCAGATCTTTTTTTTAATTATTTAAATCCAGTTATTTTGCTTCATATTCTAAAACTTTACAATGAATAAAGACAGTCTGTGAGAACTTTTTTTGTAAAATACAGTATATATAGTAAGTATATGATATATTTATATATACACACAATCAGTTTTCTGTCTTGTGAGCTTTATGTTGCATATCCACACATAAGCCACAAATAGATAAATAGTATTTAATGCCCCCTGTTCCTGTCTATTGTTATCATCGAATAGTCTCTTGCATGATTATCCACATCCTCTTTTTTCTTCCAGAAACCATCAAAAGAAAAGTAATACAACAGTGGATCCAGACAGCAGTTCACACTAGCAAGACATGTCAGTGGTATAATGGCCTGCTGCCAATCAATGAGAACACTCAATGACAAAGGAAAAAAAAACACGGTGAACATCAACAAGTTCAAGACAAAAATCAGCATGACATTCACCTTGTTGTTGACCTTTGCAGAGTCACTGAGACGTTTGCTTAGAGTCCAAAACACCAGAGCGGTGCACACAACATTGATAGTCAGCATGGTGAACACTAACACAGGCTGAAAATATTGTATTAGTGAACTGTGATCACTAGAATCATCAGGTAATTTAAAACAGGTAGCATTGCAGCCCGATTCAGTTAAGTTTTGTAAACGTTTTGAAAAGTTGATGCTCTCTGGGATGTTCACCACCACCACACACAGCCAAACGAGTGCGGCAGCTTTCCAGGCGTTGGAGGAGGTTCGGAGATGGCGTGACCTCAGGGGGAAAACCACAGCCAGGAGCCGATCCATACAGATGAAGGTGATGAAGATGGAACTGGAGCGGATGTTGTTGCGAAAGAGCATTGTGAACCAGATGCAGGCCATAGGGCCCAGTGCCCAGGTGCCGGTAGCGAAAAAGTAGACCCTCATAGGCAAAGAGATGACGAGCAGCAGGTCTGAGATTGCCAGGTTGACCATGAAGACAGCACTGGGGGATTGGAGGCTGTGGCGGCGTACCAATATCCACAGTGCCACAGCATTGAGAGGCAGACCCAGGGTCATTACAGATCCAAACACCAGAGCACATGCCATGTTCCTCGTTGTCGATTCTGTTACAGTTTCAGTCTCAGTAAAGTTACACATGTTTTCTGTGTGTGAGAAATTCAAACATGCAGGCGAGTAAATCTAACAGCGATAGAAACCCCACCAACTCTACCACTCGTGAAACAGACCTATCAAGATATGCGTACAGATAAAAAGAGGTTGTTGCTATAGGTTGAAGTGGCGGAAAATGTTGAAACAGGAAACAGCTTTGACAAGAACTGAAGTACTGTGGTGTTCAAGTGAAACAAGTAGTGTGGGAGTTTTTAGTACAGAAAGTTTTTTTTTCCCACGGCTGACACAAAAGAAACCACCATGTGTTTTGGATATCACTCTTATAAACCATACTCCATACGCCAATGCATATTTTGATGCATCTTTTATAGTTTCATACATTTTCAGCTCCTTACAGTGATTTGTCAATCAAAGGTGAATATGTGAGGCAAATATGGGGGTTCGGAGTGATTACAGGAAGTTTCACTCATTCTATTTTAGAGTCAAGTGTTAAAGAGATCAATTCTGTTCAAAAGGGTCTCATTTTTGTAAATTGTAGTATTACAGTACAGTCTACTGATACACTATCTGTACTGTATGTGCAGATAGAGGCTACTGAAGTTCCCTCTATACTAGAAATCATTGTAATTAAACAATGCCAATGTACACTAATCACTGGCTGAGCAGGGAGGAAAGAAATTACTATGATTATGTTGCCATTGGTGTGTGTCATGTGGCATTTAGCCAAGCACAGTGGTGTATATACATACCTCTTGTACAGTACAGTGTTACTACCTCTACTTACGCAGTGTACTTGCATTACATGCAGCTTCAATTCACTAACCTACACACAGTATTAATGAATAACTTAAATGGGGTTTTAAACAAATAAAGGATATATAAAAAAACTAGTTAAAGTCAAAATGGTTAAAGGCAAAAGGGACATGGTCTTACAGATGACAGTGGCCATGAAGTTGCACACACTAAATTCAGAGTTATCAAGACTATACTGTATATTCAGTGTATGATTTAGGATGAAAACAAAAGTACAGTCGTGCTAGCAGCTCTGTGAGGCTGCACTCAGGTGCAGCAGTGCCTGAAGCTGAATGCCAACGTCAGCATGCTTAACATGCTCACAGCAACAATGCTGATGTTTATCAAGCATCATTTACCATATTCACCATCTTAGTTTGGTGTGATAGCGAGATAATATTTGATAATCAGCACTAAACACAAAGTACAGCTCAGGCTGATGGAAATGTCGTTAGTTTGGCAGATTTGGTCAAAAACCAATGTATTGGAAAAAAAATGTGTTTTGAACCAATGATGTAGATTGATAAAAAGCTAAGGGATCACCAAATTTATTCCAGTTCATCCTGGGGGGAACATGAAGATGTACTAGAGAATTTATTAAGGTCTCTAGAGACCTAATAAATTCTCTAGTACACGTGAGGAATAGCTATGGTTAGTTTTATTCTAATTTGATACACTACAGAACATCGCATCCCGTTTTCGGGCACCTCGTTACTTTCCTCCTCACACCCTTAACTGATCATACCACACTGTTCTGCAAAGTTCACCACAGGCTTTGCTGCATATGCATTTCCACATTAAAGTACGGTTTTAAAATAACTACTGAACTAATGATTTCCTGCATAAGTCATACTCTCACATCAATCCACCTGTGCCTCCGTAACCCCAATGTGTGTACATAATATCTACATGCTTCTCTTGTAATTTTGTCCACCACATTCTCTTTTCCAGGTTGTCAAATATCCATGCCCTTTGTGTCTCATACAGACACAGAAGTACCTTATGAAAGACATGGTTTTACACATGGTTAATGTTGTGAAATTGTCTCAGTTTGATTAGAGTTAGGCTACACACCTGGTTAGGTTTAGGGAAAGACTGTGGTTTGGGTTAAAATATATAATAACATTATATATACATTATATGTAAGTATTTGACAACCTGGGAATGAGCATTTGTCAGACAGCAATTTTGCCACCACAGCCATAGTGTTGCACGTTCAAGATCTCTGCCTGTGAGTTCATGTAACGTTCACCAAGAACAGTACAGGAAACATTCACATATTGAGAAGTGAAACAAGTGATGGCTATTATCACTCTTGGTGGAGAACAGATGATAAGAAGTGTACAAACAAATGCAACACACCCTATGCACCAGCACTTTTGCTAGTGTTGCATTAGTATACGAATGCTATGCTATGTCACTGAAAGATGCTACAGGGATAAATGTTCTGAAAAAAGAGGGACATAGTTAAAATACGTGTTTGTGGAGCAACGCATCTTGCTCAGCAATTCATCAGTCTCAGAGTGGGTATTGTAACAGTCAGTCTAGTAATTGTGGTATTACTGCAATGCTTAATAGCACCTCCCTTGTTTTTATGTTTTGTATCAGAGATAAAAGTTGTACACACACACACACACACACACACACACACACACACACACACACACACACACACTATCCCCACCGACATGTCACGTATAACAATTTGAAGGCACAACCACAAACACATGTGGTTTACTGTCTCTTTTCTAACTACATACAGCACACTTTTATGTTCTCAAACTCATGAGCTCTGTGTAAAATATGAGCATAATTCATATTCACCACTTAAAAGCACAGACAAGAAATGTTGCAAACTTCTTCTATCTAAATGCATCTATATGCTCTCAGAATTGTTAATGCAATATAACTCATATCTTAAAGGAAGATATCTTAAAAGTGGATTTCCTAAATTGTCGAATGATTTTGTGTAAAGTTTTATTGAAATCGAAAGAGTAATTGACTAATTAAATCATCGTGTCTAATTATACATGCTTAACATATAAAACATACTTTACATACTTAAGGTTTGTAATAATATATCTCATTTAATCCATCTGAATTTTAAGATACATCACAACAAAATGCAGAAAAGCCAAAAGCATGGAATATTGTGCTGCAACATGTGCTCATACAGTGCTTACTGTCAGTATATTTCTCACTGTATGCACTGCATTACAGAAATAGCACACCTAAGGTATACCTAATGGATTACTTTTTCACATGTATGTGCGTATTATTAAATCTAGAAACACATGAGGATACTACAGAGGGAAAGTGAAGTATTTGTGTGTCACACCATAGCAGCAACTAGCAAACTTCACACCGTTCACCTTATCACCCAATCAACAATTTACCACTTAGGCTCTTATTCCTTCAAACTCTTTCAGCTTTAACCTTTTGAATGATTGAAATCAAAATGGCTGCTGTGGTGACGGCAATTATGTGATTTTGCCTGACTCACGCTTAAATAAAAGGTGGGGACCCTTTTGGGAGTATCAGGCTGGAAGGCTCATCAATGAATGCAGGGCACAAGAGAGCCTAAATTGATTTCTCTGGTAAAAGCAAGGATGCCATTTCTCTGGGCCCTAATATTTAAGAAACCTGAGTGCTTCTCAGGACAGATAATCTTTGTTATTAGTGCTGCAGGTAAAAACACTGCTTTAAAATGCTAGGCCTGCTGCTAGTGTAGACAGCTAGATGGACAGGGAGAGTAAGGAGAGGCAGGCGAGTGTTTGTATGCAACAAGGCAGAAAATCTAGTATACTCTGTCTCTCCTTGTTACTTCTAGTCTGCTCTTATTCTTTTTTTAAATTCTGTTTTGTCTGCCTGTTGATTGTTCAGGTAATCAGGTCAAAGTGTGATTTCATATGAAAGAAAATAAGCACAAAAGAAAAAATGGAAGAAATAATATTAGGTCCATAAGATTGCGTATTAACAGCTCTAACCAGCTCTAGCATTTAAACTCTCACCACACTGGCTTAAGCTGACGATACTGTAAGCTACATGTGCTCAGCAAGAAACAACATAGAGCTACAGATAATGAGTGACTAGTAAAGAAAGTTGGAAGTAAGCCAACAAGAAGACAAGATTTTTTCTCATGAGTTGGTGGGCAAAACTTCCACCAGTGAAACACCACTAAATAATGGACTGGCATTCAACAGGTGGTGAGACACAAAAATCTAATGTAGCCCTGCTTCCCCTTAGTGGTCAAAAATCACTTGATACAAGGCTGACATTGAAATCATTACAAACTAAGAGATTTTAAAAGATGAATAATCAATATTTTCAGCTATGACTCAGAACTCAAGCTTTAAAGTTTTAAAAGGTCCAGTGTGTAACATTTACGTGGATCTCTTGACAGAAATGGAATATATCATTCATAGGTATGTTTTCATTATTATCTATCCTAATCCTAGAGTCCACCATGTTGAGCCATCATGTTTCTACAGTAGCCGAGAAACCAAACCAAACACTGGCTGTAGATAGGAACTTTGGAGGCCACCGTACATTCTCCTACACGCTTGGAACTGCAACTTTTCCGCAAATGGTCCAATCATTGTAGCTTTTTGCTCTACTTTGCAGTCGCCCCCTCTCGTGGCCCAATTGTTGAAAAACGTGTGCTAAAGTGCCCTCTTGGGAGCCAAAACGTTGCTAAAGTGCCCTCTTGGGAGCCAAAATGTGTGCTAAACTGCCCTCAAGTGCCCCTCTTGGGAGCCAAAATGTGTGCTAAACTGCCCTCAAGTGCCCTCTTGGGAGCCAAAACGTGTGCTAAAGTGCCCTCTTGGGGGCCAAAATGTGTGCTAAACTGCCCTCAAGTGCCCTCTTGGGAGCCAAAATGCGTGCTAAATGCCAATGCCTTTGGGAGCCAAAACGTGTGCTAAAGTGCCCTCTTGGGAGCCAAAATGTGTGCTAAACTGCCCTCAAGTGCCCTCTTGGGAGCCAAAACGCGTGCTAAAGTGCCCTCTTGGGAGCCAAAACTCGCTAAAGTGTCCTATTTGGAGGCAAAATACACTAAATTGCCCTCTTGGGTGGAAAAAACACTCAACTGCCCTCTTCTAAGTTCTATTATTACTATTGCATGTTTAAGGAGGCGCTACCTCACTACGTCTTGTGGGAATAGCTTTTTTTTTTTAAAGTTGTGTTAGCATTATATATCAGGGTTTACGCCAGGTTTAAGTTGACTCCCCGATGCTTTCTTGAAAATGCCTTTTAAACTTCAGCTTGTAAGTTAAGGACAGAAAGTCTTGTTAGTAGGCTATGCTATTGAGTAGGCTAGTGGCTAATGCTAGCAGCTAGTTGAGAGGGAGAGAGAGACCAGTGTGATGATCAGCTAAGTAGAACAGAGCTGGGTGAGCATTATAAACTGTGAATGTAGCTTTAGTGTATATTATTTACAATAAAAATAGATAATGCAGTCATCTGTGCAAAGCACATTTCCTGAATTTTGTGAAGGCTAGATACATTTAGGCTAGCTAATTTTAGAGACATGAATGAGCCCCAATTTATTCCACGGAGCAGTAAATGTGTCTCAGACCTTTTCAACAGCTATGGCTTAAGATTTAATATTGTTTTATTTTAATTCAATTTCTTTTGTTGCTGTTGAAAACACAGCATTCAGGAGTGCACATTGTCTGATTCTCTATGACACATTACTGTTGGAATGACTTTTATGTTGGGCCCTTTGTTGATCTATATTGAGCAGAACTATATCTCACAGAACCAGTTTGGATTATCTGGTGTTAATATGGTGTTAAAATGCACTAGAATACAGGAAATGGCATCTACTTAATTGAAAATGTTCTGGGGGAAGACCCCCAGACCCCCTAGGGATTTATGTCCTTCATACATCCATGTCACTGTGTGTTCTTCACAGTCTGACACTGATATCCACACAGTCCTAACAGCAAACTAACCTGAGTAGTCTGTCTAGTTAGTCTGTTTTAAGGCTATATAATGTGCCATTTGTATAACATATAAAACGTGTCTAAAGTGCCCTCTACAGTGGTGAGGACGTGCTATATGTGCCCTTTTTTTTCTTTCTGCCCCTGCCCATCAAAAAGTCTGTGCACACCACTGTTTACAGAGACCCAACAGTACCACCATGAGCAAGCACTTGGCGACAAGGGCAAGGAAAAACTGCCTGTTAAAAGGCAGAAACCTAGGACAGATCCTTCGGCTCTAGGTGGGTGGTCGTCTGCATCGACCAGTTGGGGTGAGAGAGAGAGAGAGAGAGAGAGAGTCAGAGAGAGATAGAGAGAGAGAGAGAGACAGACAGACAGACAGACAGGTGCACAGCAACAACAGTATTGGCAATGGCAATCTAGCAGGACCATGGCAGGAGGCTCCACCAGGATCGATAAGAACCTGCGAGACGAGAAAGCACAAGAACTCCGGGGAAGAAGTGGAGTTAGTAACATGCATTAATGGAACATGAATGAGTGCAGAAAGAGAGAGGAAGAGAGGAGCTCAGTGCACCATGGGAAATCCTCCGATAGTCTAGGCCTATAGCAGCATAACTAAGGGATGGTTCAGGACTCACCTGATCCAGCCCTAACTATAAGCTTTATCAAAGAGGAATGTCTTAAGCCTACTCTTGAATGTGGTGAGGGTGTCTGCCTCCCGAACCACAACTGGAAGCTGGTTCCACAAGAGAGGAGCTTGGTAACTGAAGGCTCTGGCTCCTGTTCTACTTTTAGAGACTATAGGAACCACAAGTAGCCCAGCATTCAGAGAACGTAGTGTTCTAGAGGGGTAATAGGGTACTATGAGCTCTTTAGTTGTGAAGATGCAGACCACACAGATGTGCAACGTGAACGTCTCACATTTACCCTCATAATCCTGAACCTACCTGGTAAAGTGACTTGATACACTCCAAACTTTGCGATTTCATCTCACTGGAACAAGTTGCCTTTAATGAATTATACAAAAAACAAATAAATAAATCTGAACCATTTTTTGAATTTGCTCCTGCAATTTCATTGCACAAAAAATGCCTGCATCGCAATTCTTTAAGAAAAGCTACAGAGACATACATTTTAGGACAAGACAGTCAGAGAAAAAGCCAGCAGTATCCTGGAGGGACTGAATGTTAGAAGACATACACAAGGATTAGAATATGGTCAAAAGTGCAGGTGCGTCTATCAGTCCATACACAAGGTAAACTGACCATTCGACATAAAACGTTATAAGACGTTTGCACCCACTTGCCACAGGTCGCCCCATGAGCAGTGCCCCTCAACACAGGTCACTATTAGATGCCACTGAATCCTACACACTGGCGTCTGCTACCAACTTTGACTGTACAAAAATGAAAGAAAAACAATGAAATGAATGCCTGAATTTTCTAATGTTTACGCTCTATCAATGCTTTCCCTCCAAGTCAGTTCTAAGATGCCCTTGTTGTTGCTTATTTTGCTTACCCAGTCTCTCGCTGTTGTTTCGCTAACATTTTTCTTGCCCTCACTGTGGGTCTACAGTGCAGCAAGAAGTCCTTTGTCTTTGTTTTATTTAAGTTAGTTTAGTTTTTAATATAGTTATATTTTTTTATGTGGCATTGCATCACTGTGTTTTGTGATTGATTGTTCATGAATCAGTCCACATCTACAGGCTGGCCCATAGGGATGCACCTTTTTTCGAAGAAGGGAAGTATAAATAAACATGACTCAACATACATACTACATCTACTGTGGCAACTTTTATTGTGACTGTATTTTTACAGGCTTTTGTCGGCCGGCTCAACATTTATTCACCAACAAAATATTTCCAGGTTTTTATTATACAAAATGTGTATTTTTGAAGGACACACAGATGGTGACTCAGTTCTATGACTAAAGAGCAAAAAGTTGGTTGACCTGTCCTTCCCCTGTGCAATAACACGACGGAGAGAAGCAGGACACTCAGAAAAAGAAAAAACAGTGAATGAGAGGTGGTTAAAAGCTGCAGGAATGAATGAGGTCAATGAGTTCTGTATTCACCTCTCCCGTGAAATGGTATGTATAGGCAAAAAGAGGGCTGGGGTTATAGGGGGAGGCTGACTGGAGTTTTCGCCTCTATCGCTAATGAAATCACTGGTCCATTTTTGGGGCAGTGTGGATAAAGTGCCATCCTCCCGCACCAGGAAGGGTGAGGAGACAACCACTGCTGTGCCCACTTCATTAAATTTTCCATTTCTGCAACAGCAGGAGTCACAATGAGCCGTGCTTTCCTGGCCTGTAGAGCAAAAGCATGTGTGTGTTCATGCCAGCATCAGTATGCAAGCTGGTAGTTTGAAAATGACAGAACAGTGACCCATAGGGCTGTGGATGCATGTTTGTGTGTGCATGCAGCGGGATAGCAAGTGTTTGACAAGCCCACATCGTTATGAATATGGACAATTTAATTTTTCTCTACCTTTGCCGCTTCAATCAGGTAAATATCACCGTTGTAAACAAGCAGCAAGTCAATACAGCTGCCGAGGGCGAGGCTGCTTTCTGTCTGTCTGTCACTCTCTCTCTCCTGGCTGTTGAAGTCAGCATTGTGGAAGAGCCACGGATTTGAAAAGATTATATGCTTTAGACGATTTCTCTGCCATTACCAGCTGGGCCAAGGCAATTAACCCGCTTCATATGTTTCATCTGAGGCCAAAAAAACAAAACAAGTTAATCTGTCCCAAGCTGCGGGGACCTCACTTTATTAGTCCCACGCAAAGAGAGGAAGTTGCAAATTCAAGCTCAAATGGTGCTTTATTGCCTTCCTTTTTCCAATTAGTGGCTGCCATCTTGAATATTAACAGGTTCTGAAAGTATGGGCTGATTACCTATGCAAATGAGTGGAAAGCTATAATAAAGCTGTCAACAGAAATAAACGGGTCTAACAGAGGAGAGAGTTGCAATCTTGAGCATTGCCCGCGTGGCTAAACATGGAACGACGACACTCCTGACATGCTTAAAGTGAGAATGGGACAAAGTGACCAGTGTTTACAGTTGTATCTTTGGAGCCTGGTTTCTTCCTGTGGATGTGAAGCAGGCTTGGAGCCCAGTTTCCTCGTAATTTGAAGAAAGAAGAAATAAACAGAGTTGCATTATTATTGGATATCACAATCATTCCTCCACTTATGTAGGTGGCATGTGGGCCATAAGTAATTACAGATAATAAATTGAGTATTCAACTTGCATTATTAGTATGTATTATGTGATCGTAATTACTGACCAAAAAACAAGACTTTTTATAAAAAAAAACAGCAGAATATTAAACCTGGAATAACTGAGTGAAATATCTGGCACTTTAGCTGTTAAATGCTTTACCATGTTCACTAGCAATCAGTTAACGTTGTAGTGTATAGTGGATTGTTTCAGATTCTTTACTGAAAACAGCTGCCTGCTGTAGCCAAAAACGACAATATGAGAGCGGTGAGAGTGAACCAAAACAGTGAAGTTGCAGCCAGACACCTAAGCAATGTGTTGAAACAGCCAAGAGGAGCTGCAGATTCAGGTGATAATTATCTGTAGGTTCATCACTATGAGAGACACCTTTGATATTATCACAGTTTTCATATTTGATTATTATAAAAATATTGATTATAGCTGCTTTCAGTGTTTAAAGATGTGGTGGTATTGAGGAGTGAGAACCCGAAAATGAATTAAATTACAGCTCTTGTTGAGCTCTTGCTATTGCCAAAAGGGGAAATGTGAATTCAAAACCAATCCAAAATCATTAATCAAAAACCAAAAAAAGCCTATAACCTATTTTGGGCTAAAAGAGCATAAGTGCCCTTAAATGATAAGAAATAAAGAATGTCAAAATATTGTTTATTAATGTTTACATGGATATGACGTTGTCATTTTTTTTCTTTTTTGTCTCTTCGTTTTTTTTTTGTTTCTAACTTTACTGATTAGGACTACACTGAATTCCAGACTTACCAGCTCTAATCTATACAAACCTGCACGTGCAAGAAAAGCACGTTGGAACTGAAGCCTCTATATTGTTTTACCACCTTTGCTAACCATAGCAACAGTGACCCATGTGTTAGAACAGGATGTTTATCACTTGCAGAGTTTGTGGTTCAATTCAGACTTACTCAGACTACTCTAAGTATGCTGAGGTGTCCTTGAGCAAGCCCCAAACGGCTTTTGAAAAAAAGCCAATACCTTGCACGGTAGCTCTTCTGTCATTGGTATGTATGTGTGGGTGTATAGGAGACACTGCAAAAGGGATTTGTACTGCTTTCATGTTAAGTGCACTACAAAAGTGTAGTCCATTTATTGGCCCTATTTATTTATTTTTCCCCACACAATGGAAAGTCTTGGGGAGGTTGGCTGCGCATTTTCTATTAACAAAATAAAATGATTTACTGTTGTGTAAATTACTTCCTTCAGTCAAGCTGAGCCAATCACAGAATCACAGACGACATGTTGTGAGAACACGAGGAAGAAAAATCACTTCATATTCAAAAATCAAATAACCTTCTCCAGTCAGCCAGGGGGCAAAGCCTTTTACTTTGGTCTGAAAATTGAACTTATTTGATTAAGATGTTTGCTTTCATCAGAAATTTCATTTCTTTCAAGTTTGTCTCTGTGTGTGTGCGCTTGTGTATGTGCTCATTGAAAAACACTGCCTCAGTAGATTTGCTGTCAGTGGGTGGCTCATATTAGTTTATTTGCACAGTACATCCACGCCCGCAAGGGAAGTGTTACGCTAAAAATCATATGTAGCTTAGCTTATATCTTTGCCTTCAAGACGTTTATAAATAGGCATCCATAAAGACAAGCCACAGTGATGCAAAACTAGAAAGAAGACACACAACAGCGAGGTAGGAACACATCACTTACATATTTGTAATTATCACTTCTGTAGGTTGTGCTACAAAGGGAAGCTTTAATTGCACACTATATCACTTATGCTAATTAGGCACATAGGATAACTTAATTGTTAACCTGGAAAAATGTAAATGCCTGCATTTAAATGGGAATAAGCAACACACCATCCCTACCTACCTCCACCTGCTCAATTTGCTTCATACAATTCCCAGAGACTGCAGATAAGCACTGTACCGGGAGATAAAACGCTTCGAGAGAGACGGGGGAGTTGAACAGGCGCTGTACGCCGTGATGTGGAACAGCATGGTGCAAAAACAATGCACACTTAGTTGGATGGTTAGAAGCGTGATGAGTTAGATTCAAGAAAGGTAGAGGGTGGAGGGGGGGAGACAGGGAGGAAGATGGGGAGGGAAAATTGGGAGCTGAGGCAGTGACAATATGAAAGAAGAAACAGGTGATGGAGAATAAGTGCGAGCAGAGAGGTAGCTGCTAAGTAGAAGGGGGAATAAGAATGAGAAGCGAGAGAAATTGTAATGCATGGAACAACAAACAAAACAAGGTGAGAGAAAAGTGAGTTGGGTAGGTGAGAGGGATGGAGAGAAGAAGACAAGTGAGATGGAGAAAGAAAGAATCTAGTTAATCTACTCGACGTGTTTGGTCCTCTTTGTTTCTCTGGGGTGTCCCATGCTTTTAGATTAGGGTTGTAGAAAGTAAGACCGACAGCATGTGTGTGTGTGTGTCTTTGTGTTTGTTGGAGTGCAGTTTCCTTGTGTTTGTAGTGTACTTGAGGATAAATATTGTTGTATTGTTTGTATTGGTGAGCAGGAACTTGTGTTTCTATGTTTGTGTGCGTGCTTCTTAGCACCAATGTCATGCTGTTGTGTTTTACAGGACAAAAGTCCAACAAGCTGATTTAACTGGTGGACACCTGATTGCAAAATGTGATTGTCACTTAAAACACAATGAAGCAGGGTGAATGTGAAACACAGCAGGCCTTATCTCTGCTGAGTGAAAAAAAAGGGAGAAAAATGGTTCGGACTAGGGAAAAAACGCTGTATGGAATTTATCTGTTATATTTTCCAGTCTGAATACAGATGGTGTCCATTTATTAAAATGAAAACTGCTCACCTAGCACATAAGCCAAAATATTTTTCTCACATCCTGGTTTGCTTTGAAGTTGTGAGGCCTGATGCGCATGCACCCCTAGACTTTATATTGGGATGATAACAATTGCTTTTCTAAAGATTTGGGAAAGTTTTATGGTCCGTGGTATATGAAAGTTTTAAGATGAGGCTGGACTTATGCTGTAGCTGCTATGGTAAAAAGCAGCGGCACCATTTGTTGGAGCAACAGTGGAATTGGCTATCAATAGCGCACTGAGGTCCAGAAGGTTAGCTCCCATTAAAGCGAGGGAGAGAGAGGAGTAGCAATGCGAACAATGGTCACACCTTTCACAGCACAGTGAATATAGCACAGCACTATATTAAGATTAACTTGTTTTTAAGTGTCCTGTCAACAGTTTTACAGATTTCTCTTTTATAATGGGGCTTTTTGGGGGAAATGTCTTTGGACTGCAGGAGATTGGTTGGTTGGCCAGATTGTCAGCAAGTCTTCCACACAATTTACAAAATGACTTCCTTGTTCAAATTTGACTTGCCATAATTGTGTACACGCAGTTTTCCAGTAGGCTTGCTGCAGTAGGTGTTAATACTGTCCAGGCATACAGCAATTTCATTAAGTGCCCACTGCCCACACTGTCGATTGGCTTTCATCAATTTTCAATCAGACGACGGATGCTACAATTATAACCTGAAACTAAAGTCTTCCATACTGCAGCAGAGCAGACTGACAATACCAAAGTGCCTATTTGACAATATTTCAGATTTAAACCCAATGCTACTAGGGAACCTGATAATGTTAATGAGATCAAAGTAAGTATCAGTGCTGGTTTCAGACAGATTTCATATTACTCTTATTGCATTTACAGTTATGTAACGAGTCAACAACTGTGGTGTGTGTTTCACCAACCAAGCTCTGCCCTCAGGTATTGACGTCATCACTGATGACTATCTTTTCTTATCGTAAAATGTCTGTCGTTACGGTAACACTGCTGTTGTCATGAGTTTATTAACTGATGGGAAAAATCCTTTAACATAGGTGACACACACATGCACGTATGAACCAACTAAGATTGCAGTGCAAACTCTCCAGTGAGGAGAAAATATATTCAGCAGTGAACCAGCAACACCAACATTTTTCCTCCATTACTCACTTTCACTCTTCCTTCCCATCATTCACATCAACACCTATTTAGATCCCACCCACAATGCTGAAACAAAATACCCCTACTGGCTTGAGCACAGTGTCTCCTCACCCCAATGCCTCCCATCCTCACTACGTTTTAGTCTGTGACAGACCTGCCTCTTGGTAAAACTGTAACACTGAAGGGGAAAAAAATGTCAAGGCAGCCTTGGCATTTTCTCCCCTTCACATTCTCGTTGCCAAGCTTATGCTCTGCTCTGCCATTTCCATCCAAGCCGCCGACTCACAGACCAGCCCACTACCATCTTCTGCGCTGGCCAGGAAAAGTAGATTACAGAGAGAAAATGTCATAAACTCTATGGAGAGGAAGCATAGGTTGTCAATTATACATGTGCCACTGCGCTGCCATCTCTGACTTTCTCTTTCTCCGCCCACTCCAAGCGACTTGGCCGAGGTTTGCCTGCTCTCCTCCTCTCCATTCTATCTCTGTTTAGGTCTGACATCTGTCTTTTATCGCATTTCCACATGCACATACCCACACTCAAACATACACACATACACCATCCCACATGGGTGTCGGAGGAGAGACGCTTGTCACAAGTGAACCCAAAATATTCTGACAGGTTAGAATCCAGCATGGTTGGAGCATTGAGGGGATAGAGAGTTGTGTTGCAGGAGATAGAAGCATGTATGTCTACATGCAGATGGCTCTATAAATAAACAACCTCAGAAGAGACCCACAGAGAAAGATGAAACTAGTGCAAAGAGCGTGCTTGCTTCAAATAAAAGGCAGCTCTCGTAGGATGTGTGTTTGCAGTCATTTTTTTTTTTTTTTTCAAAATCTAGACGGCTTTGTTTTGGTTTATCTGTGCAGTCATGAACAATACCACCCAAGCCCATGGTGCTCCAAATAACCATAAACAATACACTTTTAAATACAGATCTTCAAATCGACAAGCTTCTCATGAGTAGAGTGAAAAGGATAAACACATTTTAAGTATGCAGGAAACATCTGTTCCTGTAAAAACTTGCCATGGTTGTCATTAGTGTCACTAACAGCTAACTCAGCCCACTCAGGGACAACTAAAGCCGGGCTCAGACTACATGAGTTTTGGGCAGATTGATCACGGATTCATCCCATTCAGCAATCAGAGGAGAAATCGGGTCTGGGACCTCAGTCGGTATCAATGTTCAGCCCAGATTATCTGGTAATGTGAGGGGTTTGCAGATGTAGTCTCAGACCTCCAGTGCTGCTCGCAGACTCATCAGGCCATAATTCCAAACATGTTTGATAGTTAGGGTTTAAAATCTGAACGTCAGCGTTTTATGAGCAGGACCACAACAACGTAACAAGCTAACATTAGTCCCAGAGCAGCTGACCACAGAGCAATCTAAACATTCTAGCCCTTGAGGCTAACTATAGCTAGCAACAGTGGAAAAACTCAACTCCAGTCCTCGCTGAAGAATAGACCGTGTTGACCACATTTCCCCAACCATTTTCTCATCCAGACTCCAGTTTCTCCGTATAAACCTGAGTTCAAAACTCCTGTAGTCTTAGCCCGGGTTGAGCTACCTTTAACATTCTAGCTAAGCTTAGGGAAGTGGTTTTAGCTTCCTGGTTAAAAATAAACATCAATGAAAAACAGGCAGACAGAAAAAAGGTTGGCCACAAAGAGTAAAGCAGAAGAGTAATCTTACAGAGGACAGAGGGGAAAAGGCCAGTATGGCAGCTAATTCTGCAGGTGTGCAGGAAGCTGAGATCATGTGACTGAGGAAGTGTGGGAGGAGCTGAAGGGATGGCCAGTCTAGAATGACAGAGGAAGTAATGTTAAAGAGCTGAGAGAGCTTTTTTTTTGAAGTTTTTTAAAATAGTTTTATATATGTATTTATTTGTTATAATCACATCAGGCTTTGTATGCAGCCGATGGATCTGCCCTGTCTTCCCGGAGCCATCGCCGATGCTTGCTCCAGCGAACGGACCCACTACCCTGGCGCAGCTTAAACCTGGAAGCTCGCGGAGAAAGTTTATTTACATCCGGCCTCCCAACGCCGGACCCATCTCGTCCGCCTGGTCTGCTGCCCTTTCTGTCGCATCGCAGACACGTCATCAGAGCGCTGCCAACGTGGTAAGGAATATCGCCGGGAACATTGTGAGACTACAGCATGAGTATGATGGAAGGCGAGGAGTGGATTCCAGCCTGCTCCGTCCCATCCAGAGGTCTACTGACCACAAATCCCACATCAAAACAGAACTTTTTAACGCCCAGTCCCTGTCAAATAAATCTAGCCTGATACATGATCATAATCTTGAGAAAGATATTGACCTGATGTGCCTCACTGAGACATGGCACCAACCAGAGGTTTTTTCATCATTAAATGAAGCTTGTCCCCCTGGATACAGTTTCCTGCAGAGGGCTCGCTGCACTGGTCGAGGTGGTGGCCTGGCGGTAATTTACTGCGACGCTCTCAAGCTGTCTCCTCTGTCTCTACCTGTTGTGTCCTCTTTTGAATATCTGGCCTTCAAATCAAAACCCCCCTCCTCCAAGATAAACCAATTACCTTTTCATCTCTGCAGATTATGGATCCCCCTTTCAGCGGCTTTTGACACTGTCGACCACCATATCCTCCTAAGCCGCCTCCACACTGACATTGGTCTCTGTCACTCCACACTGGACTGGTTCACCTCATATCTCGCTGACAGGACAGAGTACGTCAGCCAGGGATCTGCCAGGTCCCAAACAGCCCCCGTCACTTTTGGTTTCCCCCAAGGATCTATCCTAGGACCCCTGCTCTTCATCTTATACTTGCTGCCACTGATTGGTGTCATCAGCCAACAAGGCGTCTCTTTTCACTGTTATGCTGATGACACTCAGTTATACCTGCAAACCAACCCCAACCTATGCTCTACCCTGGTCCCTTCATCATCATCTGCTCCCTCTTCACCATCATCTCTAGCCCTCTCCAACTGCCTGGAGGAGATTAGGGTGTGGATGAGTCACAACTTCCTCTAGCTGAACAGCTCTAAAACTGAAGCCATACAAATTGGCACCCCTCATCAGGTCCAGTCATCACCAATAACCACCATCTCCTTTTCCGGTCAAGACATCCCCCTTTCAACCACAGTTACCAACCTCGGTGTGAAGCTGGACCCACGACTGACCTTTGCAAACCACATCAAACATCTGTACAAAACCTGCTTTTTCCATATCAAGAACATTTCAAAACTCTGCCCTTCCTCACTTTCTCTGACGCAGAAAAACTTGTCCACGCCTTAATCTCCTCCAGGCTTGATTACTGTAACAGCCTGCTCATCGGTATATCCAACACCTTCAGAAACTTCAATTCATTCAGAACTGTGCTGCCCGAACTCTGATGAAAACCCGCAAATATGACCACATCACCCCCATTCTTCAGAACCTCCACTGGCTCCCCATAACCTCAAGAATTCAATACAAGATCGCACTCATCACCCACCTTTGCATCTACAGCAACGCCCCGCAATACTTCAAAGACCTCCTTACCCCTCACTCATCCACCCGTCACCTCTGGTCCCAAAGCACAAACCTCCTCTATCAGCCACACCATGGGAGACCGAGCCTTCTGCTCCGCTGCCCCTCACATCTGGAACTCCCTCCCTGAACATCTGTGAAAACCCCAGTCTGTGGACACTTTTAAAAAGGGCTTAAAACTTTTTTGTTGAGGCAGGTGCTCTTAAGTTGTCCTTAGATTTTTCTAATTTCACTATGCACTTCAGCTCCTCTTTTGGCTGTATTTTATCACTTGTATTATTATTGGTTGCTGATTTTAATGTGTTATTGCCCTTAGTGTTTTTTGTTATTTTGTTTTTTTCTTGGTTTCTGTATCACTTTGAGATTCTTTTATGAAAAGTGCTTTACAAATAAAATGTATTATTATTATTATTATTATTATTATTATTATTAAGCCAACTTTATTTTTGTCAGTAGCATTCTAACTTTTTACCACAAACACTCCTTGCATTATATACAGGACCTACAGTTTTACAGAAAATTCCAACATGGCTCAGTGAGCTATACTCTGTTTAACACTGTTAAAACAATGCTTTATTATTTGGTTATATTGCTCAAGTATAATGTTATTTTGTGAGCAGCTACACTCAAACGCATGGAGACATGGCAGCAATCACACATAAAATGAGGCAGTGTACAGTACAGACAGTTTCCAGCAACTCGCAGTGAATGCTCACACTATGAATCCAAACACAGTTAGCAATACAGATATCTTTGTGAAAGTAAAGCAGCAGCTGTAAGTCATTTTTATAAACCTTTTTTTTTTCTATCATAATTTATTTGCTAAAACCTTCACTATATCCTGACTTTAACCAGATTTATGTTACACCCAAGTGAAGAGACTTGACTGTGTCTTAAAATAACCAAAATAGAGAAGTGCAATGTCCGCTATGACTGAAATCAACTCTGATAAACTGAAGGTGTGATCGCACCATAAAACTTCTACCCACCCCAAGTACTCAGCATACAAATGATTTTGCTTCACAACATTCCTCTTTGTCTCTCAGAGGAGTTATCAGAGAGGTCCAGTGATTAGCCCTGAGCTCTAAGAAGTCACTTCAACATGTTCCATGACAGTGTGCTACACTGAATGTAATGATCACTCAGTCACAAGTGTAGGCAGATCTATTTTTCGAAGTGACATGGAATTAAAATATGTGCATTTCTATGACTGATCGCAGGAGAACAGGGAAATATAAAAGTGTGCTCAAGTGAACATGACGTACCCAAGTGCACAGAGGTTGTTCTCCCAGGGTTACACTTCACTTTTGAAGGCTGCTTCCTCTGCACTGAGGCCAGTAAGCAGAACACCTTCAATTTCAAATTCCACAGACATCCAAGGATCCAGTATTTTCTATAGATTAATTATTATCAGGCTAGTGTAGAGCTTCTGCATCACAGGGTTAGGGTTAAGTTCCAGTGAAATCCAAAGAAATAAACAGCATCTGTGCACTAAGATATGTACACTCTTAGATTCATGATATCTGTCTATGAAATGCATGCCAACAAATGTTTTTTATACTTGTATAATACTTGTATACTGCATATAGATGGCCTCAAATGACAACAAGTCAGTAGCCATAAATTCTGCAATCTCGGAACCCATTGGCCATAGTCTGACAGTGATTTGGCCTCTGGGGGCCACAGCCAATGTTCTGGGGCTTCCGGTGTAGCCAGTGGATATCCGAATAACAGATATCCCAGCCAAGACTTCCTCTTCAGTGCCATTGTTTATAGTCTAATTAGGAACTTGAGATGCGAGAATGGTAATCTCTATAAAGAGATATCTTTATAGAGAGGAAAAGATCATGATTACGGTTAATAGAAAGGGAAATGGAAATGTCTGTTGTTAAGATGCAAAATATGGTCATCCAAACCTCCACAGCTTTACTTCTCTACATAAAGGACACACAGCAACATCCAATATGAGGCCAGTTTCACAAATACAGATTTTGCCTATATCTTAGATTTAACAAATAGTCAGACTTCTGTCTAAATTCATCAGTTGCACAGAAATTAAGTGGGACTAATTTGCCATGAATTATGAGTTAATTAAGTTGACTGAACAACCATGTCAAACCCCTTAGCTCCATTCACTCCAAGAAAATGTTGGAAAATATGTTTTCAATGACTTATGAATGAATGAATTATATACAGCACCAGATTTTGTACAATACAAAATCTTCCAGTAGCATAAAATCTCAATGCACTGCAGACCTGTAACAGAACACCCACCTGTCACTTAAAGTGGCCACGCCATTAATTATGCTTAACTTAAGCTTTAATATAATTTTAACGGGTGAGTTATATAAAAAACTAATCCCCGTACAGTTGTCATATAGAGGCCAAACCTGTTTTTTGTGAAAACCCCAGTCTGTGGACACTTAAAAAGGGCTTAAAACTTTTTTGTTGAGGCAGGCGCTCTTAAGTTGTCCTTAGATTTTTCTAATTTCACTATGCACTTCAGCTCCTCTTTTAGCTGTTTTTCTTAATGTATTTTATCACTTGTATTATTATTGGTTGCTGATTTTAATGTGTTATTGCCCTTAGTGTTTTTTGTTATTTTGTGTTTTTCTTGGTTTCTGTAGCACTTTGAGATTCTTTTATGAAAAGTGCTTTACAAATAAAATGTATTATTATTATTATTATTATTATTATTATTAAGCCAACTTTATTTTTGTCAGTAGCATTCTAACTTTTTACCACAAACACTCCTTGCATTATATACAGGACCTACAGTTTTACAGAAAATTCCAACATGGCTCAGTGAGCTATACTCTGTTTAACACTGTTAAAACAATGCTCTATTATTTGGTTATATTGCTCAAGTATAATGTTATTTTGTGAGCAGCTACACTCAAACGCATGGAGACATGGCAGCAATCACACATAAAATGAGGCAGTGTACAGTACAGACAGTTTCCAGCAACTCACAGTGAATGCTCACACTATGAATCCAAACACAGTTAGCAATACAGATATCTTTGTGAAAGTAAAGCAGCAGCTGTAAGTCATTCTTATAAAACTTTTTTTTTTTTTATCATATTTGCTAAAACCTTCACTATATCCTGACTTTAACCAGATTTATGTTACACCCAAGCGAAGAGACTTGACTGTGTCTTAAAATAACCAAAATAGAGAAGTGCAATGTCCGCTATGACTGAAATCAACTCTGATAAACTGAAGGTGTGATCGCACCATAAAACTTCTACCCACCCCAAGTACTCAACATACAAATGATTTTGCTTCACAACATTCCTCTTTGTCTCTCAGAGGAGTTATCAGAGAGGTCCAGTGATTAGCCCTGAGCTCTAAGAAGTCACTTCAACATGTTCCATGACAGTGTGCTACACTGAATGTAATGATCACTCAGTCACAAGTGTAGGCAGATCTATTTTTCGAAGTGACATGGAATTAAAATATGTGCATTTCAATGACTGATCGAAGGAGAACAGGGAAATATAAAAGTGTGCTCAAGTGAACATGACGTACCCAAGTGCACAGAGGTTGTTCTCCCAGGGTTACACTTCACTTTTGAAGGCTGCTTCCTCTGCACTGAGGCCAGTAAGCAGAACACCTTCAATTTCAAATTCCACAGACATCCAAGGATCCAGTATTTTCTATAGATTAATTATTATCAGGCTAGTGTAGAGCTTCTGCATCACAGGGTTAGGGTTAAGTTCCAGTGAAATCCAAAGAAATAAACAGCATCTGTGCACTAAGATATGTACACTCTTAGATTCATGATATCTGTCTATGAAATGCATGCCAACAAATGTTTTTTATACTTGTATAATACTTGTATACTGCATATAGATGGCCTCAAATGACAACAAGTCAGTAGCCATAAATTCTGCAATCTCGGAACCCATTGGCCATAGTCTGACAGTGATTTGGCCTCTGGGGGCCACAGCCAATGTTCTGGGGCTTCCGGTGTAGCCAGTGGATATCCGAATAACAGATATCCCAGCCAAGACTTCCTCTTCAGTGCCATTGTTTATAGTCTAATTAGGAACTTGAGATGCGAGAATGGTAATCTCTATAAAGAGATATCTTTATAGAGAGGAAAAGATCATGATTACGGTTAATAGAAAGGGAAATGGAAATGTCTGTTGTTAAGATGCAAAATATGGTCATCCAAACCTCCACAGCTTTACTTCTCTACATAAAGGACACACAGCAACATCCAATATGAGGCCAGTTTCACAAATACAGATTTTGCCTATATCTTAGATTTAACAAATAGTCAGACTTCTGTCTAAATTCATCAGTTGCACAGAAATTAAGTGGGACTAATTTGCCATGAATTCTGGGTTAATTAAGTTGACTGAACAACCACGTCAAACCCCTTAGCTCCATTCACTCCAAGAAAATGTTGGAAAATATGTTTTCAATGACTTATGAATGAATAAATTATATACAGCAGCAGATTTTGTACAATACAAAATCTTCCAGTAGCATAAAATCTCAATGCACTGCAGACCTGTAACAGAACACCCACCTGTCACTCAAAGTGGCCACGCCATTAATTATGCTTAACTTTAATCTAATTTTAACGGGTGAGTTATATAAAAAACTAATCCCCGTACAGTTGTCATATAGAGGCCAAAACTGTTTTTTGTGCCTGTAAACATGTCTCTGCCATTTGAGGAACTGCAGTTTTTTGCACTTCCGCTTTGGCTTTATTTTTCAGCCACAGAGGAGAGCTTGATTACTGACCTCTATGAAAACTATTTATTGCTCACTACACAATACTGTTAGCAAACCAAGTATGAGCCATGTGTCATTTGATGCAGGTGTTACTGATTGTTACCATGGAAACACACTCTGAGTTAGCCTGGCTTTTTAGGCTTAAAGTAATGGGACCTAATTTTAAGAGCAAGTTTCTGATGGGCCTAACACTACATATTAGTCTAATACTGGTGGACATGGTTTTGAGGAACACTGGCCTGGTTAATATGAAGTCTTCAAGCATGACATCATCAGGGTTATTTCATAGAAGTGACTGTGCAGTGTTTCTGTAAGCTCTGCTGAGGATGTTTACCCATTATCAGGTAGATGAAAGGAAGGAAGGGTGTTCTAGATTCCATTTGACTATCTCGTCCTTTACAAAATCAAGATATAAAGATGAAATAGTAATGCAGTTTAAAAGCAAATTTTGTAAGTCTGAGTGGTTGTGACTGAGCAGTCGGGGTTCTTATCCTGCAGATTGTCTTTATTTGCAGCAAAGCAGAGCAGAGCAGCTAGAGCACAGAGGCTTAGATAGAACTCCATCTATCAAATCAATCTTGGATACAACCTGCCCTTTATTCATTTCTCCGGCCTTTCATCTGTCTGCCCACTTCAAACTACTTTTATAGACCTCTCCTATTACGTCTTAATATACAGAAATCTTTGATGGAGAGATTTATTGCTGTTCAAGAGCTGGTGCCGGAGTACGAGATGAGAAACCAAAAAAGTGGATGATGCAGGCGATAAAGACAGGCGAGAGGGGAGAAGGAGAGAGAAAGCTAGACGAGGGAGATTGACAAGACACTAACAAGAAGAGCAGGTCTCTGTATGTAACTCATCAGTTTAGCCATTTCTCTATTTAGAACATAGTGTGAGCGCAGGATTCCAGCTGTCAGTGAGTGATACCGGGCAGGTTTGCTTTACACAAATCCCAAGCTCCCGAGCTCTGTCAGCGTGCCATCTTCTTTTCACATCGCTCTTACATCTCGCACCTCACTGCTGAGCAAAATGCCAGTGCAGTCGGAAGAGTCACATAGTGTACAGAAACAGATAGTGTTTGGCCAGAGTAACTTCTGCGGGGATACTCCACAGCGAGAGATCTTCAAACACTGAACTCATCCAGTGATTTCACAGTAGAAGGAGCAAGATAACTGCTACAACATGATGGTGAATTGCTCATTATGGTTGGTGCTGAAGTGAATCACACGCCTATCTATATGTGTGTGTGAGTGTGTGTCCATTACAGTCTATTGGATCCATATCCTCTGTTCCCCCTGCAGCATGTACACAGTCTAATGATCTGCCATTCTGAAGTTGGATCCAGCCCGTTCAATGGCCTGAGCACGATGACACACTCATGTGGATGATCTACTGTACCTCTCCCCTGCAGCCACACAAGATCCACACGTATACGTACACACACACACACACACACACACACACACACACACTTAATAAATTGGACTGAGTTCACAGGCACAAAGGCCCAATGTGATAAGCATTGATTGTGGTGTTCGGCTCATATCACTAATAGATGTTCTATGGTCCCGTGTCGCTGTTTCCAAATGATCTCCCTGGTTATGACACTAAAGGGACAGTTCGCCACAAAACCACAGAGATAAATCCTTACCCCGCTGATCCGCTATTGGCCAACGCTGGCATCATCCGTCATGCAGCTACGCCGCTATAATACCCTTCATACCGTCTGGAATGATTCCAGTTCTTAAAATAGCGCCAGGGACTTGGAAGAAGGTACGATGCACTAAGGAAAGGAAACGAAGGGGAAGACAAGAGAGAATATGAAAGGCAGGAAAAATGACTGCGGTAGTTCGGGTAAAGAGGGCTCCTATTAGGGCAGTGGAGGGAGAAATATTGGCCAGTGCAGCCCCGTACCATTTGTCCTCGTCAGGATCTTAAATAGAATCGGGATCAATTATTCATAGGGTCTATAACTGGCAATAAATGTTAGCTGAGACAGTGCGGCCAGGGAGAGGCAGAAAAGTGAGGTTAGAAGCAGTTATAGAGGGCCAAGTTTAAAAGTCTGGACAAATCAGCTGGATAACCAATTATAGTTTAGACCTAGAAGTGACATTTAAAAGCCTCTTTGCTTGTTTGATGTGCCACTTTAACCACACGATTATCCGTGAAAACACAATGCAGCCTTGAACCCAGCAGAGCCACAGCAACGTAAAATCAGCTCAGCATGAATAACATCGCTTCAAGCTACCGGCACCACACACAGGCCTCGAAACTCATCATTTGGCTCAGGAGTTATGAATCACACAAGGCTAAGGTGTAGTCTAGTGGGATTCTGTTACTGTCTTGCGTTTTCGTTGCAGCTCCATTTACATTTAAAAAATTGACCGAATATATTTGCGATACCTCAGGTTAGCACATTTTGATGAGCAGACACCAAAATCACTGATGTGTCCTTGATGGATAACTGGCTTAAGTTTACTATGCTAACCCCAAAGCCTACAAGTTGAGTTAAAGCAGACATACAGTAAGAGACAAAAGGAGTGTAGAATGATCATAAATTGTACACCTCTATGTTTATAGCAGCTGTGTTTGTGGGACCAAGGACACTTGTTACTATGGATACCATTCAACGTTCATAATTATTTGTAACCTCAATCCAGTATAACTGGCCCGGTACTTTTCTGGATTGACACAACCGTGGAATGAACAATGAGGTGGCTAATGTGGAATGTCCCTGAATGAAGTAGAAAGAGTAGATGCCTTTTTATGGAAATTATTCTTTTTTTAGGGAAAAACATCCCAGACACACATTATTGTTTCAAGCATTTGTTCAAACATATATTAATTTGGATTTACAGTTTATCAAACCCCTTCTTGATACTACCTGTGGCTGGCACAATTCAACAATAGCCGTTATTTACATGTAATTCCCTCTCTATATAATAGTTTTCATTGTAAGGGGTGGAGTCAACTTTTGTACCTATGGACAAAGGATTCAAAAGAAATTATGTATGCACTTACTTGACACAAAAGCACAGATTTCTCATAATGTGGAAGACCACATTCAATTATGACTTCTGTGTGACTCAGTAACACAGATGACAGTGCGGACTGTTTTCTTCACTCCTCTTCATTAAAACAAAGTAACGTGATGAATCCAATCCTGTCTCTTAGAAATTACGTTTATATGCCACTAATTTGTTTTCCCCAAATTACGTTGTGACAGGAAACGCAATGGCTGTCTGGATGCTCACCAGCCACATTAGTATGAGTGAAGGAAGTGCTACATTTTTGTACCGCATATAAATGGTGGTTGAGATGGATAGTGGATGTAGGAAGCTCAGGACTTTGACACTGAAGACCAGGGTTTGCATCCTATGTCTGTGTGGGATTAGGTTTAGGCAACAAATGGACATTGGTTGAGGTTATGGAGAAATTGTGGGTAGTCTGAGTTTTTCAATATTTATTAAGGTCTAACCTTATCCTAGTGCTTTAGATGATATTAAGAGACTAAATGTGAACACATAGTAGTGCGAAAGCTGAATGGTATTAGTGTTTAATGATGTGTGCCTCCTTTAAATCTTTTTTTTGTGTTAAAAATGTACAAGAAATATAACATAACATAGGCGTACTGCATTTAAGAAGTGTATCAGGGTATATTACCTGGGAGACTGTGTACAGCTACAAATCATTATGTAGCAAAAACAAATGTAGTTATTCCCAAGTAGCACCACAAAGAAATGTTGTAGTTAATCTAACATTATGAATTTGCACGCTACACATCCAAAGACAAATTGAAATATCCTCACACACACAGAGAGAGACACATGCAAACACAATACTTAAAACATAATTTAGTAAAAAAAATAGTTTTTCGACCTAATATTTTGTAGGTTTTCTGTTTTTCTTTCAGTAAAAATATAAGCTGTGCAATTAAACCACTAACTAGCTATGCATTACAGCCCATTCTTTAAATAATGCTACTTGCACTGCACCCAAGCTCAAGTGTGAGTATGGAGCAGTAATGACTGAATACTAGTTTGAGTTTTGAAATCTCTACTCAAAACCTCCATAAAAGTGTCCCTTGTATATCCATCCTGGCGCAGAGACACAAGCCCGAGGCGTAAATTATCACACAGAGACAGTTCTGGTGATAATTGACTGAAGGAATGCCAGGCACTTACTGATGAACATGGAAACACTCCACTGTGCATCTCCAAATGGCTTTAGCAAGCTAATGGTGGTGTGGGAAAAATGAGCTCACATAAGGCAGGGGAGGTAATGTAGCTTCCAGCTCAGCTCATTTTCTCCAAACGAAAGAGATAATCTGGACCCCCCGAAGGCTTCCGAGATTGAAAGCTTTACAAGCGGAAAGGCCAAATAACTAAGAGAAATTAGACATGAACCTGGGCCAAAGTTTTCTCATTCCACTCCCACGCCACGTGTCAGAGGCAGTGACGGATGTTCATGAGCCTTACAGTGAGGAATAAATGTGATGTAACAATCTACCTTTCCCTTTATTTTCTTGACTCTTTCCCACATTGCCCTTACATCACTTCTTTTTTCACCCATCCTTGTCTTCTTCCTTTTTCCCGCATCAGTGTTTTCTGTAGAGGGCGCAGACAGAAATGCACAATGTTTGTGACAACTGGAGCACTTTCCATCTCTACCCAGATGGACTGGCAACCAACTGTCTCAGCAGAACAGGCTTTCATTCCCACCAGCAGCTCCTCTTCTCCCCTCCCCTCTCCTCGCCTCGCTGAAACCTGCACAGCCAAGGCTGGGATGGGTTTAAAAGCAGGAACAAAGACAGAATGATACCAATGTATTGTTTTTTGTTATTTGGGAAATATTAGGAAATACATAGGACTACGTGACATACATTAGTTGTCTCCAAGCTGAGAGGATCCTGATGACATTTTAGGCTTGTTTTCTCAGACATGAACTGTTTTCACAGGCTGTCTTGATTGGTAAATGAATACAACATAAAACAATATTGCTAGATTTAACACTGCAAGCCTTAACTCTCAATTTAAATTTATTGCTCAGGTCTAATTTTTTGTTTGGCTGTTCACATTATTTTTTAAATGTGGCTAATATCAGATTCCAGTGTGAACAGTTTACAGTCCTGAACTGACCCACAGGTGCAAAAGAACAATATATCATACAATGTCACACGCTGCTGTATGGAAGTTAACAGGAAGGCGAGTGAAGTCAGCGTTTCCGCTTTCATTTAAAAGTCTTTGTGCAGTGGAAACCAGTGAATTTGTGAGCAGATGATAGGGAAGATGAGGAGAAAGAGAGCCACATTTTTATTATGGCTTTTTGTGGAGCAATGGCTGCTACTTCTGTAGTAGTGTTGTGTGTGTGGATGCAGAGTGATGAGATCATGATGTGAATGGATTCACAGAAACAGATTTCATCCAAAATTTCAGGATGTCAAGGGCTACTTTTATCTGTCAGCGCCTCTCCACAAGACTTGCAGCAAGGTGTTTAAGCAAAAGAGCAACTCGGGTCACATTGCAAATTATTGCAATTAGACCTGTATCTGCTTTAGGACCAGATCTGAATAGAAAAGATCAGATTTCAGGTATGTTTTCAGTAGTGTCAGTAGTGTAGTGTATATAGGAATCGTGTTTTTGTTAGAATGAGCCATTTTTATCTACAGAGGGGGTGGGTCCTCTTTCTCGGAGTCCACCATGTTGAACCACCATGTTTCTACAGTAGCCCAGAATGGTCAAACCAGACACTGGCTGTAGATAAGGCCTTCTGTGTTTTTGGCGAGTTTTGCAACCAGTGTAGTTTCTCCTACGCCCGTTTTCATTCTCAGGTTGTTAAATACAGGTGCCAGCGGTGTTCAGTTAGCTGCAATATGAAACTCCCCCGCTAGACACCACTAAATCTTGCAGACTGATCCTTTAAATGTCCACTGAAGCTTCCGCTCTACTTATGAGAAAAAATGAAAGCAGACAAAAAACAATTAAGAGACTGAAATAAATAAACAAAAATAAATGCTATATTTCTAAAATTATGTTTCTCTAAATATGCTGTATACAACTTAAAAGAGCATTATAGAAATCTGTACCACTAACACACAAACACAGGATTGAGTACGGGGCAAAGTAATCTTTTCCCTCCATCTCCTTTCTTTGACGGGCCCGGCCCTACCCTGCAGAATGCGAATCTGGACACCCTTTCCCCGGCTGATCCCCCAGGACCCACAGCCCTTTCCAGCTCCACATAGGAAGCCCCATGCATTATGCATCACCATCCAGGCCTATTTCAGAGCAGAGAAGCAAAAAATAGATAGAAACACAGAGCTTCCCGCAATCATTCCCACAGTTGCTTATGTTTCTGAGGAAAACGAGGTCTCGTTCCAACCATACGGAATTACCAAGAGGAAAACATGAAATATTTAGCATTGTCATCCCCTTCCTCCCCCTCGCTATTTTCTGGCTCAAACTTCCTGAGGGAAAAAAAGTCCAAAAAAAGTGAAAGATGGCAGAGAGCTCACAGTGTGTTTTCTTCCTATGATTATCTGAATGCTCCCTTTTTTGGGGGGGGGGAAGAACCAACGTGGATTGGTAGAGGTCAGGATTGCAAGATTTCTCCTCAGGGGGCGGGATGACACACGCAGAGGTGGAACATGGGATTTGATTTATGCTCCTTGGAAGTGGTGAGGAGAACGGGCTGGGGGTGCAGGCTGGTATAGGTCGGATCAAAGCAGACGTGTAGCAGAGTGATGATGGTCAGGCGCGGTGAGGCATTTAGCATGCATAAATGGACCAACAACCACAAGCAAGTGCATAGAGTACATGCATGCATTCATGACAGGATACAACAAAGTGTTTTTTTTTTTAGACAGGGGCATTTGTATGAAGCAGCACACACCTACACACAGGGTGACCTTGACACAATATGCCTCCACAGGTACCTTCCTCTGAAAATGTGTTTTTGGCACCTGAATAGGCCTCGTCTATTGACATCAAGGCTGTCCAACCTGCAGACCTATTATTTTCTGCTCTCCAAAGGACTGCACGCTATAAAATGCTCTGGCAGTCACCTAGCTTTTGTCCTTTTTTTGAGTATGAAAATGTAATATTTTCTGTGTGTGTGTGCAGGCATGCATTCGTTCTGTATGTGCAATCTCCTCTAACATGGCTACTTTTCATCTTGTACTGATGCATGTAACGCCACCGCTGAGCTTCTTTTTTTTCCCATAAGGAGGATAAAAGCAAAATCACTGTGTGGGAACACTGGGGGCCCTTTCAATTCTCTCTGGGACATCAAAGCACACAGCAAGATGCTGCACTATTAGAGTCCATGGGTGGGATGGAAAATATATTACAATATCTCCCCTCTGCTGAAATCCATGACGAGGGTTTCATAACAAAGAGCAGACTTCTTTCAGTCATTTGTCTCCTCTGAGGATTGTGATTAATCTAACCTTTGATGTTTTGAAACAACAGGGAGGAGGAAGAGATGAGGGGGCCGCTGGGGGGAGCTGCACAGGGATGTAAAGACTCAGTAATACACTGCTTTGAATGCCACGCTAATGAAGCAAATTGAATTGAATCGCACAGGATATTGAAACTGTATTGCAGAGAGTGACACAGCATGCAAGCGCAATGCACAACAGCCCACTGTTAAAAGATTGGGTTGAGATAGAAGGATAAAAAAACTCAACTCTCAGAGGGAGAGGGGAGGAATGAAGAGTCGTAGGAAATAGAAGTGCGGGATTACTTTACAACCCGTCAACCGCTGTGTATGATGTGTGTTTAAAATGAGATGCGGTGCGTATCAAACACGTCCTTTGTTGTTATTCACAGAGCAGATGTGCTGGAAGGTGTGAACTGCAGAAATGTTCACGCTCACACACTAACACACAGACATGTATGATCAACTTACAGACGAAATGCAGAGTGTGTATGTGCGGGTGTGTGTGTGCCTCCAAGGTTATGAGGCGCAGGAAGTGCCATTAGGTGTGAATTAGGCAGAATAAAAAATGAATCCTCTGTCATGCATTATTAAAACTACCCTAATTGCATTTGCATAAGTTCATGGGATGCACGTGTGCAAGCATGCAAGCATGTGTGTGCATGTGCAAGTGGATGCAGACTTTCTTTCTTATAGGATTATATGTCATTTTCTGAATCATAAAAGTTTCAAATTCTCATTTTTTTCTCTTTATCTTGATGTTTGCTGTAAACCCGTTATTGTTTCTCTTTAACCTGTTCTTACAAATTCCTTCCAGTTCACCTGACGAAAGCAAAACAGACCACAGAGAACAGATTTCCACCAAGCCGGCCCTCGGTTACCAGATGGCTCTGTGTCATCTTAACTTTGATCACAGTATAACATGTGGTACTATTTTGCAGAGAGCACAGGGTATTGCTACCTCTTTGCACAATGAGCTCTGACTTACACTTATGTAGCAACATTGCCCCTGTGTGGTGAAAGGGACAAAATGTTCATCCTATCCTAAGGTTTGAGTTGTCATGATATCAAAATTTGTGTTTGTGGTAATAGTCACCATCATTCTTAATAGTATGATTAATAGACTTTTTTAAATGTCATGGAAATGTGTATGTAGATAGTGGGGTCAATTGATTTTTTTGTAATACAGATACAGCACTGTATTATAAGTTACAAATCACAAACAATAATACATTAAAGGTCCGGACAGCCCAGAAGGGACAAAGCAGACACTAATTCTAGATAGGGGTGTATTCACTCTCCTTTTAATGGACCAGTGTGTAGGATTTAGTGGCACCTAGCAGTGAAGTTACAGATTGCAACAATACCGCTCGCCTTGCAAGCGTGTAGGAGAAATTATGATGGCTGTGAAACTTGCAACAACCAAAAAATTGTGAAAGACCCTATTTGGAGCCAGTGTTTGGTTTGTCCCTTCTGGGCTACTGTAGAAACATGGGGGTTCAACATGACACACTCCGTAGAAGAGGACCCTCTGTAGATAAAGCGGCCCATTCTATAGTAACAACAAGTGATTATACACTAATGAAAACATACCTATGAATATTATATTACATTTCTGCCAGTGATGATTTTGTCTGTAAATGCTCCACTTTGTTCACTAGCTAGTTGCTAACTGTGTCCATCTTCTGTTTGGTGCTCAGTAGGTAGTGTACAGTGGTTTTGTCAGAGCTTTTTTACTAAAGACATCTGCCTGCTGCAGCTGCTGAAAACAATATTGATGAGAGTGAACCAAAACAGTAAAGTTGTGGGCCATAAAACCAAAACAATGAACTGAAGCATGCCAAAATGCTCCGTAGAGCAGAGAGGAACTGCATAATTGGTGATTATTCTCTGTGTGTTTGTCACAATTAGTGGTACATGTTGTCATGTAGTGCATGTAGTTTGAAGTTCGTTTTTGACCCCTACAACACCTTATTTGATGCCACATGTATCACCCACTGTATGTACAATATCTGATGGTTATATATGTTGGAAAATGCAGAATATACTGATTGCAGACAATATTGGTTATTACACAAATGAAGTGAGGTAGAATGAGGTGAAGTAGTGCAATTAGACATTGACCGTGGGTGAGAGGTAAAATGTCACTGTTAATCCAGGCATCATATCAGTTCTGATAAACGATGACACACACCGCCCTGCCTCACCTTTGACCCTCCACATACAACCCCATCGCTACAATTTCAAATGTCAGATAGAGCACTGTAGTGCTGCAGTTGTGAAACCATATCATGACCGCAGCATTCTGAAAGCACTTTAGTTCCTCTAAAAGGGATCCAGAGAGCAAACTGTATTGATTATGGCTGCTGTGGAGAGACAGTCTCTGTGGATGTCTGAGATAAAGAACAGAAAGAGCCATTAGGTGACAATTCAAGATCAATTTCACATTTCTTAAACATAAATTGTGGTGTAGTGGTAAAACTGTAACGTCAATACAAACCAGCCAGCAACTGTGCATAAATCAACACACAAAAACATTGGTATAAATATGTGTACACAGGCTCACACTATTGCTGATAAAGTAGCTCCAGCTGATTCAAACAGAGCTGTCTTATCTCAACCCAGTCTCACCAAGTCCTGAATTAACTCTTAAAGAGAGCTTTAAGTCAACACTCTCCAGAGACATTTCTGCAGTCTAGTCTAAACTTCAGTCTGGTGAATGCTGTTGTGGAGTTGCATTTGAGTCAACAAAATGTATTTCCTTGAACTTGTTCCTTGATATGAAACCAGAGAGGAATCTCTCCATTGCAGACTCAAAAAAGACTTGAGATGAACTCAGTGCAGGGACAGCACTCACCTCAGTCTCTGCTGCTCTCCATCTTCCCTCCATTCCGGTACATTACAATGAGCAGGAAGGAAATGGAGATTGAAAAAAACAAAACGCAGCCTACTCTTTAAGTGCATCCAAATCAGTGTGCACACACTTAATGCACAGACACAGGAGCTTATATCAAATGATTGTGTGTACAGTGGATGAGTGTGTTCTTAATGCACAATGCAAACTTGAACTTTGTATACAAACACACACTCACTTAAACTGTCCTAAGGGAGTTATCAGGCGGACCCTGTCCTTTGGTCTACATACACACACAAACACACACACACACACACACACACACACACACACACACACACACACAGTATATTTAAAGGGCTGGGCCCTTGAACTATCTCCCTCATTGTGACAAACAAACCTAAGAGCAGACTTCTATCCCCTCATACAACAGTTCAAAATGCCTGCAGATTACAATGGACGGTGGGAGATGGTGAGCAACGAGAACTTTGAGGAAGTCATGAAGGCCCTCGGTAAGTTGACTTTTTACTGCCTATACTTACTGCATAATGGAATACAATACAGCCGAAGGAGAGACTGTCGCTTGTATCTCTCATTAAAAACAGAAGTCAGTTGGAAGAATTTAAAGATGCAGCCAAGTAGGCAAGCGAGGCGTGAGCAAAAAATCTGGAATGAGTGAGACAGAAAGAGTGAGAGAGCAGCAGTCTGAAGGAAGGGAGGGGTGGGGGGGTTCCTGTGGCACTGCTTCATTTCCTCATTGAGCTGCTGTCAGGCCAACTTAACCTCCACTCTGTGAGCGGTTGCCGTCTGTTACCACGCCAAATAAATATTGATTCACTCCCTTCTGCATTTTCATCCTCCTGATCCGGAGAAAAAGAAGACAGATTCCGTCCCTGGATCAGGCGGCGGGCCAGCTCCTCATTTTAAAAAAGAGAGAGAGAGCTGGGCTCTCCTCCTTTAGGCGCGTCATTGATCAGGCCCAGAAACACTTTCATTATTCACGACTCTATCTGCAATTCATAAAAACAACCCCGGTACACTCAGCTCACACAAAATCCGGGAAATCCTGAGCGCCTGCACCTCATTTCCATCGAGCTGATAGGAAAATGACATCCTTATGGAAATGGGTCAAAAATATTATTTAGATGGGTAAATATAGGGGCCTCATCTGTAAGAGTGATGGGAGAAAATTGAATTTTCACTTTAAGGCAAATGGGATATGAATATCTTAAGGGTCGGGGTGGGTGGTTCTCTTTGGCAGGGCCCAGTGCTGAACGGGGTGGAGAAACTCATTTAGGCCCATTCTGACTCGGAGCAAGGTCATTTTTAAAGGGGAAATGAGACTGTCAAAACGACCAGCAGGAGAGGAATCTTAATCAGTGGCCTGTGCTGTCATGGGTGTCTACCGATGTGTGCTTTTGGTGTAAATGTGTACCAAAGGATTTCTTCAGTAAAAAAGTCAAACTTGTGTGTATTTGTGCTTGCAGACATTGACTTTGCCACCAGAAAGATAGCCTCCCACCTGCATCAGACAAAAGTGATCGTCCAGACTGGAGACAAGTTTGAAACAAAGACCCTGAGCACCTTCAGAAACTACGAAGTCAACTTCACCGTGGGAGAGGAGTTTGAAGAGCACACAAAGGGGCTGGACAACCGGAAGGTCAAGGTGGGACAGTTTTCTTGTATTTTAAAACTGAATTGAACAAGGAAAGTGCTCTCAATGAACAGCAGCTGGAATAATTACCACTATTTGTTAATACTAACCATTACAATGATGCTTGCCTGTGTGGTGATATCAGACAATGGTTACCTGGGACGGAGACAAGCTGGTGTGTGTTCAGAAGGGGGAGAAAGAAAATCGTGGCTGGACACACTGGATAGAGGGAGACATGCTACACCTGGTGAGAGAAAGTGTGACACATTCGTAGGTTGTTGAGTTGTTTGGCATGCAACATATATTTGCCAGGAAATTAGATTTTCCTGTGAGATCACAGCCGCAGCAGTAGCTTGCAAATTCTGTTCCTCAAGTCGGTCACATAACAAAAAAAAGTCAAAGTTAACACTGCAAAAATGAAAAGAAAAAACAATTTCTCCCTTCACTTGCATGATGAAATCTGCCCCAATCCTCATTTAGATCCAACTGATATGTGTTTTATCAATACGCAATAACAATGAAGATAATAAATCGTTATCTAAAAACAACAGCTGTAAGCTCTCTCTGCCTGTATTACATAACTAAGAGTGGCATCTGTTGCACATTGGAGTTGCAGTCTAAAAGTCTGTCTCTTCTCTTTCAGGAAATCACTGTGCTCGACAAAGTCTGCCACCAAGTATTTAAGAAGGGCCAGTAAGATGGGAACGACCTATATCTGCACAACGTCTTAAAAAACCTTTATGAAAATAACTTTTTGTCATATTTGCCAAGAAAGATTGTTGAGTCTCACTCACCTCAACTTTGGGACCCTGGGAATGAACCCTCAAGAATCAATTATCTTGAAGCCTCTAAACCAAAGTGTCTTTATATCTTTCTTGGCTCTGATTGGTTGTTTTCATTCAGGCCTGGTGGATTTTTGCAAATCCCATTCGGAGCACTAGAACGAGCCAGAGGAACCTGATTTTTTCACAGATTATCTGTCTCATGTACTGTCAGAATAAAGTGAAAATTTCAACAAAATATGACAAAAAGTTATTTTCATAAAGGTTACCTAATGCAGCTTTAATGTGTTGCATGTTGCTGTCTATTTATAATTTAATTGTGAAAACCTGTAATAAATTGATTTAATAACACCATTCATTTTAATTGTCTTTTCTTAAAATCTGTACTACAATTAGAGAGAAAGTCATCCATATTAAGGTCCAGTCCCCCTCAGTTTGTGTCCCCCATAGTTGAGTAATGTCCCAGTAATGATGCATTTCTATCAGACCTTTCCACTTTAAAGGATCGGTGTTTAGGATTTAGTGCCATCTAGCAGTGAAGTTGCAGATTACAACTAGCTGAACACTGCTGGCACCTGTATTTTTTGACGAGCTGGGTATGAGAACAGGAGGTGAAGTGTGTAGGAGAAAGTATGGCCCTATCTACAGCCAGTGTTTGGTTATTTTCGAGAAGGGTCCAACTGCAGTCCTCCCTCCTGAAGCCCCTAGTTCTAGTTGAGCATGAGTAATAGAGTCCATATGAAGTAAGTTGAGTAAACTTATTTCACAAAAACTACAAGTCAAACAAGTTTTAGGCAAGAAATAAACAATCCAGTTGCAGAATCTACACTAATAATAGATCTATGAAGCCTAATTGAAAAGTTTGTTATTATTTTCATGAGGCAAGGGCACAACTGCACTACCAGTGTTGTGGTTTAAAGAGTGACTGTGTTAACTGGTGACTTTTGTCAGGATGCCACCACGGAATTTGTTGCAAACACAAATATTGATATTAAACACAAATGAGTGTGTATTTAAATTGATTCAACACTACATCACTACAAGCAACCATTCTATACTACGTATAGTATACATTGGAATTCCCCCAGTGTAGGACAAATAAAGGAATATCTATCTATCTATCTATCTATCTATCTATCTATATCTATTTATAACATTATGTGAACTATAAGACCGAGCCATTGACTTCTGAAAGAAAATACAATGATTCCTCTATTATACACTAATGAAAACATACCTATGAATATTATATTCCATTTCTGCCAATAGTCACAATTATCACATATACATACCTTTTAAAACCATATAGGCTTCTGAAAGATGCCTGACTTATTTAAAAATGATGTCTCTATTTATACAAATGTATGTAAATTCAAAGGCTCCTGTGATGTACTGCAAAAAATGTTGAATTTAAAAATTAAAAAAAAGTTAAAATCTCATATTTAACCTGAAATTCTCTATAAGGTTAGCAGGAGAGCAAAGGACATTTAGATCCATGGTCAAATGTCCCCATTGGCTCAGTATGCAGTAGGGATTAAAGACTGAAGGGTAAACTAGGTGAGTTGTGTACCGTAGTATTTTGCAGTGTAGCACGAGCTCACAGGTACAACATGTTCTGCCGGATCTCGCGCTGCTCCTACAGGAAGCGCCGGAGGATCCACGTCGCCAAAAGAAACCGCGTCAAGTGAGACAGCGACAGACAGATTTTAACCGGATAATGGGCGTATTGTCTTCAAAATAAAAGCGTTACATTTACGAGTCCGAAACCATTGAAATAAATGGATCAAATGTCAGATACTGAAATAAAAACAGAGTCAGCACTTAAATTACCACTCTAGCAAATCAGATTACAATATCACATATTATCCACTACTGTAAAATGTACACCTAAGCAGGCTGTATGTACATATATGTAACAAACTATAACATTGTTCTTCTTGGAGCTATAGCCTATGTACATTGAGAGGTAGCCGAAGCTGGAGTAAGAATTCTTGTTTGCGTAAACATACTTGACTAATAAAACTGGTTCTGGCTCTGATTCTGATTATGACAATGCTGGTAATTATCATAATATTTGTATTTATTTATTTTTACTTACTTGCTAATTAATGGTGAAAACTACAAAATCATTATTCAATTATTTTCTTTTCTTTTTTCCAAGTGTCAGTCCCAATCTTGCTGTCCCATTTATAGTTTTACCCTCTAGTTTTATGTAAATTGTTACCTTTTTGAGAGAGCCCCAACTGCTACGAAGTTTATTGTGAAAATACATACCGGAAGTCGTTTTGTTTTTATTCTTGCTCGCTTGGTGACAAAACTTTGTCCACTGAGTTTTAGTGTAGAAGCTCGACCAGTGCTGCCGGAGGCCGGTCTCTTTACTGAACAGCACCGCAGACTGACGTGGAAACATGGTAGGCGGAACAAACAAACTTTAACAAATACTTTAACTTTGTTACTTTGTCGGTTGTGGCCTGGTAGTTCTGTTTCAGCGGAACGAGAGTGTGTGCGAGCAGAAACCAGCCATAAACTTTAACATCAGAATTGGAAACTTGCACAACACACAGTATAACTAGTATCCAGGAACCATATGCACCAACAGAATCCAAACATGGATTCTGAACATATTTAATATACTTTGTGATCAACAGAGTTAAACCCAGCACAGAGAAACATCATGCTTACATAATGTGAAAAGTTACATTTGTTTTTTTTTTTACATTTGTTTGTGGGAGATTTTTACCATACATTCATCCAGTGCTAAATAGATACAAGCGACACATTTTCATCTACATGAGAGGACTTGAAAGGATCCAGTCTTTCTGGAGCAGTCATGCATATGATATGTGGAATGGGAAGTATCAACAGACACACCCCCTCCATAACTACCCCCCCCAAAACCTGAAATTGTGTAACACTTTATTAATTATGTTTCCAGCTTACAATATGTAAGTCACTGAATTAAAAATGTCTATAATGCAGAACATGCCACGTATAATATACCACTATGATACAGTCTGCGGATTATTATCACAACCTCAGTCAGGATTTTTGTGCTGTATGTTTTTATTCCTCCTTAGACAAAATAAAACTTCAAATATAAACTATATTTTTAAAACACGTTTCAAGGAGTTTTTCATATGTCCACCTGGGCAGACAGCACGCGTTTGAGTTCTCTACTGAAGAAATTGTAATAAAATCATATATTATGGGGTTATATAATGTGAAAATATTGTATTTTTAATGTGCGTTTTATTGTTCAAAGCAATGCAAAAACATTAGAAATATAAAGACGCCAACTGTTACTCACCTACTGGGACTAATCTGCACAAAATATTGGTAAATCAACTGATTTACAGACAGAAAAGTTACTGCAGATGAAATATTGTCAAGAATAACAAAGTTGAATGAATACTGGGAATTGCAGTTGAAATATAGCCAGAGATACATGCTTTCCAATTAGTGGACAGATAATTCATCTTAATTTCCTCCCAACATAAAATCAATACGTGGACATTTTAACAATTGTATTACTCCTTAGCTGGTACTTGATGGTACCTAATTTTATTTAACTACAAGGTAAACATTTCTGGCCTTCCGTCGGCCATCTTGCATTTGAGAAATTTGTGTTGAACTTACAACTTCAGGCCAGTGGGTGGCAGTATACGGGATGACACCGCATCTACTGTGGTGGCTGAAGTGCAACTACACCATCAAAACCCATGCATGTACAATAAAGCGGCTTATGCATAGCTGTCCACTGTAGTTGCCTGAAATGGTGTTTTTTACAATCTTCAGGCAAAGAGCGTCAGTTGTTGTTGAGAGGATCTGATTATCTTCATCATCTTTCTGTTATTATAAATTACAGCCTCTGCGGTTGGACATCAAGCGGAAGCTGACGGCTCGGTCAGACCGGGTGAAGAGTGTGGATCTGCACCCCACTGAGCCATGGATGGTGGTCAGCCTCTACAGCGGCACTGTGGTGGTCTGGAACCACGAGACACAGGTCAATATCACTCAGTTACACATCCCTCTAATCACTCAATCTCTTACTGAGTCACCCCCACACACACTGTCATATTTCTTAATCCGAGCTATTGATTGTGCGATAGAAGTAAAGTCTGTATGCTGTTAATCTGCTTTGAATCCTGTGTGTGTAGACGATGGTGAAAACCTTTGAGCTGTGTGACCTGCCTGTCAGAGTGGCCAAGTTTGTAGCCAGGAAACACTGGGTCATTGCTGGAGCCGTAAGTATCGTAGCTCAACTGAAGCATTAATGTGTGTATTAAAGTTACAATTCATGTCCGTTACCTTCCTTCTCAGTATGTGGAAAGAAATTAAAGTTGTAATGAGCATTTAAGAAATAGGAGACAGTGACCGTAGCCAGATAAATCTTCCTTCTTATGTTATGTCTGGGACCAAATGCACTTGTCAATCTCTCTGTCTGTCCCCAGGATGACATGCAGATCCGTGTGTTCAATTACAACACTCTGGAGCGAGTTCACATGTTTGAGGCTCACGCTGACTACATCCGCTGTATCGCTGTCCACCCGACACAGCCCTACATCCTCACCAGCAGTGGTAGGAAAGAACTACATTCACTCGCACAAACACTAAAAGTTCAAATGTTTTGCCCAACTTTTTACATGCAGGGTTCTCAAACGTTCAGCTTTCCTAAGTTAAAAAGTCTGGCATACTCCTCATCCAGTTTTACGTGTTTTCAGATGACATGTTGATCAAGCTGTGGGACTGGGACAGAAAGTGGGCATGTAGTCAAGTGTTTGAGGGGCACACTCACTACGTCATGGAGATTGTCATCAACCCCAAAGACAACAACCAGTTTGCCAGCGCCTCTCTGGACAGAACCATTAAGGTATACACACACACAAATGTTTGTAAGAGTGCAAGATGGAGATTGCTTTAGGGAACAAACAGAAAGAGGTGCTGTTCTTCCACTTTAAATGAAGGTGACAAAAAGGAGGGAGGGGCAGGGACATTTTCTTCACAGTAAGTAAGGTTCATGGGAAATGTGGTCTCATTTTGAAAAACATTTCCACTGACAACGCCACTTGAAGCTTACAATCATCTCAATCAAGTTCTACTTAAACTATTAACAAAATGACAGTGATACACAAATATTTACAATGCGCCACAAATAGATATTAAATGTTTCTGTTATTCATAAAATCAACGGTCATCGGTTGCTCAGTGCATGTTTCTGCTCGGCCTGGGGTAGGTGTGGCAGCTCGGTTCCAGGACTCCCAACTTCACTCTGGAGGGCCACGAGAAGGGGGTGAACTGCATTGATTACTACAGCGGAGGTGACAAGCCCTACCTCATATCAGGGGCTGACGACCGGCTGGTCAAGATCTGGGATTATCAGGTACCTGAACTGTACGCTGAAAAGACAAGCATAAAGTTTATCCTGATAAGGGGCACTGAACAACAATAGAAAACAAAATGGAGCTCATTTTCTATATCATTTACACAACACGCCGAACAAATACACTTCTCTTCTTCCAGACTGACATACTGTCCAATTTCAACAAGTGGTAAAATACTAGATCTCAACTGGGCACACAAAGAGCTTTGCTTTTTAGGTAAATTATATACGACATAATTCTGAGAACCAAGTACATTTACTCTCAGTAAGCACAGATTCTCTGACCAGCATAATGTTGATCCTTTCTTTGTTAAAAATGCCTCACCAAATCAATACTTATAGAACAATGTGCACATCTCTTTTGACCCAGAGCCAATCATTTGTTTATCCCAGATAGATATATCTCTTGTCAGTGTAATAAATGTGTACAAAAAATAAAATGCTTGTGGGTCCAGTAGTATGCGAGAATAGCTGCGGACAGATACACACATGACCGCAATCATAATCCTCCTCCTTCAGGCTTATGCCTGGCAGAGATAATAAAACTTGTTACACTCCAGTCTAGCAGATAGCATATGCGTATTGTACTTTATGCTATATATTGATAACATACACGCATGAGCTTGTGATAAGTGTATGTGCTGCGTGTCTTTATCTACCAGAACAAAACCTGTGTTCAGACTCTGGAGGGTCATGCCCAGAATGTGACCTGTGTCAGTTTCCATCCTGAGCTGCCAATCATCCTCACAGGCTCCGAGGATGGTGGGTTGTATATTTTTATGAAACATTTTAAAGCTACACACAAGCAGAAAATCTGTAGCCCAAAATCTGTGCAGCATCTTGGCTCAATTTGACCTCTTGTTGTTTCCTTAGGCACTGTTCGAGTGTGGCACTCCAACACATACCGACTTGAAAACACGCTCAACTATGGCATGGAGAGGGTGTGGTGTATATGTGGCCAGCCTGGCTCCAACAGTGTGGCTATGGGCTATGATGAAGGCAGCATCATCATCAAGGTATATTGTGTTTTCTCTTAGAATGCTGTCAATATTTATTATTAAGTTTTATTTTTGCATGCATTACATTTTAAGCACTACATGCTATACTGTTTTCTCTAATTGCTGAAATTACAAATTACCAAGACTATAAGGTCAAGGGTCATGGTCTTACCATATTTAGAATGAATAAAGTTAAGCTGTAAACTTGCAGGCTGATGTGAACCTTATCTCAGAAAATGTCAAAATGTAATGCATTGGGAACATTTCTCAGTTAATACAGTTTTTCCCAGTCTCAGTCTTACGTTGCTTTCAACCTCTGAACGAGGTTCAATCAATGGGCTCTTTGAAGTCCCTCTTTTGTCAATGTGGCCATGAGGACAGCAGCCAGACTCATCTATATAAATAGTCAGTAGTCTCTAAGCAAATCGAATGTTAACATTTTGTTTTAAACTTTAAACAACATCCCAGGTTATTAAAGCCCACAAATCCCCAGAGACACATGACCTCTGTATCCACAATAGCCACAATGGGCGGTCATATAATACACACTCAGTTGGAGTATATTATATAGCAGATTGTGTAAATTGAAGGAATATTCTGTAATATTACTTATTTTTACAAGCTGTTGTCTGCCTTTCTTCTTCTTTTTCTTATCTTGCTGATCTTCCTCTCTCCTCTCTGGCTCAGCTTGGTCGGGAGGAGCCGGCCATGTCCATGGACTCCAGTGGGAAGGTCATGTGGGCTCGCCACTCTGAGGTGCAGCAGGCCAACCTGAAGACCATGGGAGAGGCTGAGATCAGAGATGGAGAGAGGCTACCGCTGGGTGTCAAAGACATGGGCAGCTGTGAGATCTACCCTCAGACCATCCAACACAGCCCCAACGGGAGGTGAGACAGCGGTGCACTGTGGGTGGAAGCAGTGGTGCCGTACAGAGATTGCGGGTTGTAGACTTTCTGTCCTATTCTCTGGCTGCTTTATCACATCTAGACCTTAATATTTTGATCTTTAAAATTTGACAGTAAACATTATGTCCAATGACACAGATTGCTGGTTTGTGTTGATTTACTTTTGAGCCTGTGCAAATATGCTCTATAACAGTGTTCGTATTCATAAACAGCCACACTTATCTGAGAGTAATGCAGTTAAAAAACAATGGAAATAATACTGAATGGAAATTTTAATGATTGATCATGAAAGTATTGTTCAATTAAACAAAACATTATTGAAATGAAAATGTATATGTCATATGAAAAGGGTTTTATTTGGCATTGTGAGCATTTTTATACAGTTGATATGTATGTTCCTGTTCAAAATGCATATTATATATTTTACCTTATTAAAGTGTATGTACTGGTTGGATCTATTGACAGAGGTTAAAGTTTTAATATGATTTGGAGTTGGTAATATGGCTAATTTCCTCCCTAGCCACATCCAAAGCATGCATTAAATTATTTTCTTTTTTATTTATGTGAAGTTCTAATAAAACCTGGTGCATGACTGCATACTGGCATGCTTGCTGATTCCTTTGAGTTGAGATTTGTGTGCATCCATAGCTGACGTTTCAAAGTATAATTTTGTATCCAGACATGTACTATCACTGTTTTGTGTCTTTGTGTTTTTTTGCAGATTTGTAGTGGTGTGTGGAGATGGGGAGTATATCCTCTACACTGCCATGGCCCTGAGGAACAAGAGCTTTGGCTCCGCTCAAGAGTTTGTCTGGGCTCATGACTCCTCACAGTAAGTCCTAAACACCTTTTAAAGGAATAGTCTGACATTTTTGTGGAAATATAATTATTTGCTTTCTTGTCAAGAGTAACCTGAGAAGATTAACACCACTCTAATCTCCGTATGCTGAATAGAGCCCCAAAGCCAGCGTGTGATTAGCCTAGCTTAGCATGAAGACTGGAAAACGGCTAGTCTGGCTCTGTCCTAAGCTCAAAAATGTACCTACCAGCTCTCTAATTAACACAATTAAATTTGAAATTAATATTTAATCCATACACCTCTCTCTGCGGCTTTACATGAAATTTTGGGGCTGGAACTATTTCTTGGCTGGACTGTAAAATGACAACTTCAAACAAACAAGCTGTAACTTGTTAGTTCATTAGCTTTGGTGGTGCTAATAGGCAGATTTCCTTTTACTCTGGACATAGCCAAGTTAGCTGCTTCCCCCTGCTTCCAGTCTGTATAGTATGCTAAGCTAACGTCTCTTGGACATAAGAACATGAGACTCTCTCACCAATAAGTGTATTTGACAAAATATCAAACTGCTCCTTTAACTAATTATAACTAAAATATTTGTAAAAACAGTAATTAACATCACTCTGCGATGTGTTCAGGTACATTATATTTAAGTGTATTCATTATTTTCCTAGGTATGCCATCAGGGAAGGCAGCAGTATGGTCAAAATATTTAAGAACTTTAAACAGAAGAAGGCTTTTAAACCTGACTTTGGTGCTGAAGGTGAGCTTCATTTCCTATTTTGCCATTTGATGTGACAGCGTGTGTGTGTGTGTGTGTGTGTGTGTGTGTGTGTGTGTGTGTGTGTTTAAAGTACACATATGTGTGCACTTCAGTGTGTAATGCTTAAATCCTGCTGTCCCACAGGTATCTTTGGTGGCTTTTTACTGGGAGTGAGGTCAAACAGTGGACTGGCCTTCTATGACTGGGAGAGCGCTGAACTGATCCGCCGCATTGAGATCCAACCTAAACATGTGAGTCATTCTGTTACGGCTCTTACATCTCCAGCAGTCTGTCTATTGCCCTCTTTTAATACCTTGTCTTTCCTGTCTTTAGATCTTCTGGTCTGACTCTGGGGAGCTTGTGTCTATCGCTACAGATGAGTCTTTCTTTGTGCTGCGTTACCTACCAGAGAGAGTGGCAGCAGCCCAGGAGTCCAAGGAACAGATGACAGAAGATGGGATAGAGGATGCCCTCGAGGTCAGGGTCCCATAATAGTGTATTTCCTGAAAGACTGTGTAGAGATTTAATTTTCATAGCTGAAATGCATGATGAAAGGCAGAAAAAAGTGTATTAGCTTGCATGTTTTTTTTTTTTTTTTTTTGGTGTCAACAATTCATTTGCAGTAATATGGAAAAAAATCTAAACGTTTGACATTTTTAAGAAATTTCAACGATTATCTCAATGATTATTTGTGTCTTTATTGTTCCTTTTGCTGGCCAGGTGCTGGGGGAGATCCCAGAGGTGGTGAAAACAGGGGTTTGGGTGGGAGACTGCTTCATCTACACCAGCTCTCTTAACAGACTAAACTACTATGTTGGAGGAGAGATCATCACCATTGCTCACCTGGACAGGTACGATGCAGCGTTACAGCCATGTCCCTGGCGTGCTGTATGGCGTGCTGTATGGCGTGCTGTATGGCGTGCTGTATGGCTCTCATGCCGTCCCCCTTTCTCTTGCTATCCAATAAATTAAAACTGCTCTTTATATGTGTAGGACCATGTATCTGTTGGGCTACATCCCCAAGGACGATCGTCTCTACCTTGGGGACAAGGAGCTGAACGTCATCAGCTACTCTCTGCTGCTTTCAGTGCTGGAATACCAGACAGCTGTCATGAGGAGGGACTTCAGCACGGCCGACAAGGTTCTACCCACAATCCCCAAGGAGCAGAGGATCAGGGTAGCCCACTTTTTGGAGAAACAGGTATGTTTGTCCTCCAACTCTTGTGCAGCTCTGTGCTTTTCTTTCTGCTTGGACTGACTATAAATTCAGAATTTGGATGAATGCATAATTTACTGAACATCAGGCAGCCAGATGGAGTAAAACCTCTGGGCAGAATTCTTGTGTGTGTCTTTTAAAATATATTTATCATGGGAATGGTTTTGCTTCTCACGCAGTTTCTTTTACCACTTCACTTTTTCACATTTACATTAGTTTCACAGAGCAGAATATATGGAATTAAAATATGTGTAATGTGTTTTTTTTGTTTCTTCTTGTGTTGTGTAGGGCTTCAAACAACAGGCCCTGGCTGTGTCCACTGACCCAGAACACAAGTTTGACCTGGCCCTACAGCTGGGAGAGGTCAAGATAGCCTACCAACTGGCCTTGGAGGCAGAGGTCAGAACCCACATGCACATACAAGCAAAAGCAAGACATAAGCTGTATTCGAAATCCAAATCAACTGTAAATACATGCATATTAAAAATAGTAAAAAACCTGCTTGGAATCAGTATGTAGTACGAGTTTGAGACAGGACTATACAGCCACAAAAACGGCTCTGTGAGGCTGTATTTAGGAACTTTGAGCTACAAGCTTACATCTGCATGCTAACACCATTGAGCAATGTGCAATCTGTTCAATAGTTGATGAGACATTTCATCCAAAAGCACAAATGTTAACCTCGTGGTTGCTCTAGAGGAAAAGTCGGGGATCAGGTCGGTAGGATCCATTTTCTGATAACTATGAATGGCTGTATAAAATCTCATGGCAATCCATTCAATAGATGTTGAGATATTTCAGTCTGTAGCAGTGGACTGACTGGCATTATCACCCCCACAGCTAAGCCTCCAGCATGGCTAAAATCTATACAAATGTAAATGTCTAGGAGGTGAATGCTAAGGTTTGCTGTTGTTGCAGCTTTGAAGAATGACACTCCGGAGATGTTATGTGCATTACCATGTTGGAATTGTGTGTATTACTTTACAGCTTAGTTGACCCCATATTCATAACAAAAAAGATTGCTCTTTTTGGAGGAACTTTTGCAAATTAGTTTCTATTATAATAAAACTATCAATAATGTAAATCAGTTTTTGTTTTAAATGATTTTAGATGTGTAATCTGCTGGATAATGTATATAGAATCTGTCATTGTGAGTCACAGCCCTGGCCTCCCATAACCCAGTAAGTGCTTCACAGTGTATTGTTGGTTCATGCTTTTCCTCCTGTGATAATCCTCTCTCCTGTCTCTTTGGCACCTTGGCATGTGGGGGCTCCAGTCAGAGCAGAAATGGAAGCAGTTGGCAGAGCTCGCTACTACAAAGTGCCAGTTTAGCTTGGCACAGGAGTGTCTGCACCAAGCTCAGGATTATGGGGGATTATTGCTGTTGGCCACCGCCTCGGGCAACGCCGACATGGTGGGCAAGTTGGCCGAGGGGGCGGATAAGGATGGGAAGACCAACGTGGCCTTTCTAACCTATTTCCTGCAAGGAAGGTGAGTGGAAAAAGTGGGGGAAGGGAAGGGGATCTATGTTTGAATCCAAATTTCACTTAACTTGTTCATATATACCTAAATGATTTTATTGTATTATTTTTGTCATCTTAACTTTTTTTTATATTTACCCAGACTGGACAAATGTCTGGACCTTCTCATCAAAACAGATCGGTTGCCAGAGGCTGCATTTCTTGCAAGAACGTATCTACCCAGCCAAGTATCAAGGTAATGTTGTTTCTATTGAGTTCACTGCATATGCTTATGCTCTTGTGTACTGCCTGCCTTTATGTGCATACATTAATCTTATATTCCATATTGGCATAAACCAGTTTAATTTGTAATAAATGCCTGTTTTTGTGACCCAGAGGAAATCACATTTTCAGTTCAAATCAAAATCTTTGGGAAAATTATGCTATTATGCTAAAACATTTTGAATATCTATTTCTGTGTGTATATTTACATTATGCATCACCGGTGAGCTGCATATGCTTCCCTTCCTCCAGGGTGGTAAAGCTGTGGAAGGAGAGTCTGTCCAAGGTCAACCAGAAGGCAGCAGATGCTCTGGCTGACCCCATCCAGTACAGCAACCTGTTCCCTGGCCTCCAGCAAGCCCTGCTGGCTGAGCAGTACCTGAAGGAGACTCACGTCAGGGTCAGGCCTGCTGCAGAATACCCGCTCATCATGGTCAGTGGAAGTCAGAGGAAGTATACTTAAAAACTTTAATACATGGAGGAAGGATTGTATCCTAAATGATGCACAGGACTAGATTCATTGCTGCATAAGTTGTAAAATGTCCCAGTTTTTCTTTGTCAGTTGTTGAATTGGGATTTTGTTGAATTGGGATTTGGTCTCTTACATGATGTTTTGGTCATTCATCATTATTAAGATTACATTTTGGCTGTTCCTCTATTCTTCAGCCAAATGAGGACCGTAATATTCTGGAGGAATCTGCCAGTTTTGTGCCCAAAGAAGAGATCACAGAGCCAGAGGTGAGGACCGCAACCTTCATCTCTACATGATTCATTATATCAAGCCGTTGTTCCATTAACTGACCCTGTGACCAAAACTTGGAAATGTAGGCCGTTACTGAATTAATATTTGAATGCAAAACAGCTTTTTTTGCTGCCTTGGATGGTGGCTAAAAAAAAGTCTCATATCTACACTGTCAGACTGCTAAAGCCTTATTTTAGTTACTGCTGAACTTATGAATGAAAGTTTGCACGGACCAAGGACTGTGGAGTTATACCAATATCACAACTTCAGACTGAAGTAGCTTTAAGAAGGGATCTCTTCAGGGCCAGTATGGTCAGCAGGAACAATTAGAGTAACTAAAAACCAGTAAATATATAAATAAATATATGCATACACTCAAATACTGTACTGGTGTACACTCAGAGAGTGTAAGAGTTTACATACAAAAACATATCATAGGTATGAATCTAAAATTGAATGTATTGCTAAAGATTAGACCAGTGATTCCCATCCTTAGTTAAGCAGTTCTTCCAAAGTGGCATTTCCCCTCGAAATGCATCATCGTTTCCAGACCAAAAGAGGGGACATAATCCAATATTTAATGAACAAAACAAAGATGAGAGAAAAGACCAAACATGTATACAAAATTGTGAAAGAGAACTTTTTTCATCTCACATCCCTCAGATTTATCTTTGGAGGGGACCAATCCCAGTTTGGAAACCACTGGACTGAACTAGCTAACTGTATATGAGTCCTTTAAAACTATCTCCATCTTAAGCAGCTAAAACAGTAAAATGTTATTTACACATTGATAATATAATAATATTATATTATATATTATAATAATTGTCTGCTGAACAAGTACTTTTACTTTCAAGACTTGATGCTGATAATACTTCTGTACTTTTACTGAAGTGGGATTTTGAATTTCTGAATGCAGGACTGTTTGAATGTTTGACTTTAAAAATCACTGGGTTACAAGGGGTTGTTCTGATCCAGTGACTCAACAGTAATATAAAACCATATACAGGCCAAATGTGTCGTAGTGGAGCATTTTTACATTTATGTATTAATACTTTTACTTAAGTAAAGGATCCAAAGGCTTCTACCACTACTGACTGTTTCAATGTATGGGCATGTGAGTATTGTATGACTTGTGAACCTAATTCTGCTTATTCTATACACAGGAAGTGGTAAAGAGCACAAATGAAACAGTCATGGTAGCAGCAGTGCCAGAGGCTGCACCTGTAGAAACAGCAGTGGTGGAGGAACCCGTTCCACTAAAACAAGAGATTATTGATCCTGTTTCAACAGCAGAAGAAGAATCTATCCCAACAGCAGCATCCCCTCTGCCCGTCACAGTAACAGAAGAGCACATTGAACCCAATCAAGCAGAATCGATGTCTTCTGAGGAGGACACCATCACTAAATCAGAGGAGGCTTCACTCTTAGTGGAGGAAGACATTTTGGAGCCCACCACAGAGATTACCCCCACAGAGCCAGAGATGGTACAATCCAGTCCTGTGGAAGAAGTTAGTTCATCAGTTGAGACAGATGTTCAGGAAATTTCTCCAGCAGCTGATGCTGTACCTGATGTCTCAGAAACCATCATGGCAGCAGAAGACACACCAAGTGAGACAGTGGCAACAGAGGATGTCTTAGTTAGCACTGATCTGCCAGTTGATGTCATAGAGTCTATAGCAAGTGCTAAAATGCCCCTTTATGAAGAACTGGAAACAGGTATAATCTCTGCAGAAGCACCGACCATCATAGATACAGCAGCAGAGGAGACTCACGTTACTGAGGAGCTTGTTTCAGAAATAGCAGCATTACCTGTAGCAGTGGAGGAGCTCATCTCCTTTGAAAACACAGCCAGTCTAGAGCTGGATGTGCCTGTCCAAGTGCAGACTTTTCCAGATTTGACCCTTGATCCACTCCTAGACCCGCTCGAAGATACAATGCCAGTATTGAAGCCAGTGGCAGCACAAGAACCAGAACAAGAGGAACAAACCCCAGCACTCCCAGTAAAGCCTGAGGTCAACCTGGAGCCTGCTGTGCTTCTGCAGGCTGAGCCAGAGGTTTTATCCCCTGTAGCGGCTCCCGCAGAGGAGGACGTAGCAGAGCTGGGGGTAGGTCCTGAGGAACCAGCAGAGGACCTCGAGGCAGAGCTGAATGAGGAGGTAAATATCTATTTTCAGACCTGTGACAAAACTGGGGTGCTTATGGACTTTGTTCTGTAATAAAATTAAGAATTCTTCTTTTTTTTTATGTAATGCCTTTTGTTTTCTACCTGTAGGCCCTGGATGATCTGGATCTGGACAATTTTGACCTGGAAGATATTGACACCACAGATGTCAACCTGGATGAGGATTTCTTGAGTGAATAGGAAGAGAAACCTTTCTCGAGCCTAAGTGTCTTTTCAGTGACCAAAGAACAAGGGTTATTTACCAGGACAACAAGCTGTCAACAGGCTAAAATGGCTTGTCCTCTTTGTGGTACTGTAGGACTCAATAGTTAAAGTACACCTCCAAGAAGACAGATTTAACTTCAAATTAAGCCACAGCCCTGATGAACCACTCTGACGAGTCCAGGTTGTTAAAAATGTATGAAAAGGGAAATTGGGATAAGAAATAGAAAGAAATACGAGATACATTGCAGCTAAAGTGTCCAGCTTAGATTGTTCTTGATCTTTTTTTTTTTACACTACACATTTTCTATTTAACCAATACTGCAACCATCATTTTTGATGTGTATTCACATCAGTTTACAATAAAAATCTCTATTTTAGGGGTAGAACGCTACAACTGACTGCAATATGCACCATTGTGACAAATAATGAATCACTCCCAGTTCCTCTTCTTCCTCATACAGTCTAACATCACTGTTGATCAGGGTGTTGACCAAACCATGGAGGAATTCAAGTTTAAATATTGATTTAATTCTTGAAGTGAAATTTAACCATTTATTTTCTCTAACATTCCTGCTGGATCTTAGTTATTTAGAGCAGTATTTTTACATGTTTATCTGGGACAAAGCTGCCTGTGTCTTCTGAATGTCAGGATTTTTATATATATATATTTAAAAATGCTGAACAAGCACATTATTTGGACAATCCCCTATTTGGTTACTCAATGTCTGTATTACCTCTTAGATTTTGATGTCCTAATAGTTTGATTTACCTCTCAAAGCTTTTAGTTTATCAGATAAACTGATATGAAATACACAGTATGTTTCTATCACAGGCGCCATTAGTGTATTTCTAAGACTGTATGGATGGCTACTTTGTATCTGGACCTCAAAAGTGAAATACATGAATAAAGTCTTCCATGTTATCCAGACCTCAAGTTATTTCACTCTGACATGCCACACAAGTACAAAGATCTTTATTTTATTATGTACATCACTTGACTTAGCACATCAGGTTATATAGACAGTAAAAGCAATGCAATTACTCGACATGGATAAATGACCAACTTTGTGCATCTCACAAGCAGTAGAAAGCCAATTCTGTGAAGTGTACAGCTTCCCTTTCAGCCTAGGAGTTATTACGTTTTGAAAGAAAAAGCCGTTGTATTTCACATATGGGAGGTGATTTTTCAGTCCATTCCTATGGTTACGGGTACGACTCCTCAGCGAAGAGGAATGGCAGCAGAGCTGTTAGCAGCCATCTGTTCATACGCCTGCAGGGCCAGCTCGATGTAGCCTGACCTCTGGGACTCTTTCTGGGCGTAGATCTGCAGGGACAAGGGTCGAAGGTCAGCAAAATGGAGGAGAGAAAGGTCACCACGATTACTTTGAGGTTGAAAAGAGTTGTTCTAAGAGTACGATCACAGTATTAATTGTTTTAGTGGCAGACTAATATAACACAGCTACGTTACGTTCTCCGCAATCAAGCGTGACTAAATGAGAGGCCTTCCGTGACAGTGACTGTAGCAGACAGACATGCACCCTCGTCTCCTGCCGCTAACCTTTCACATTAAATGGCTGTCACTCTCAATGTCCCTCCCCACTGCTTCAAGGCCAAGAGGATGTGAGCGCTAATAAGACCTGATGTGTCCTGGGCTTGGCCCCGCAGTTCCCACGCTGGAGACAAACCCAAAACCTCTCACAGAAGAAACCTTAGATGAGGCGGCCTTGACTTGACCTCTCAAGAGCTACACTGACTCCTGATTTACTCCGATACCCGAGGGACACAATGTATATGACCTGGACAATTTCTGGATCAAATGGCAATATATAAATATACACATGGCAAAGTGAAAAGAAGTGTACAATACAGCTACGAGTCAGCAGGTATTTCCTGCCAAGGTTGTGTGCTCTCACCTTCAGCAGGTTGGTGCCAGTGGCCTGCTCTCTGGCAGCTTCCTGGGCTGACTCACTGTTGGGGTGGACCATGTTGAACAAAGACACTAAGCTCACTGCATCCTGGAACCTGGAATCACACAAGCAGGGCGCTTAGGTCACAGCTCTTTGCCAGCAGGTACAGTGGCTGGTGTTACCATAGCTCAATTAAAAACCAGATCAAAGTAACACCACTGTATCGACCACGCATGCATTCATCACACGCACAAACTCACAGCTCTTTCTTCAGCATGTCCAATATAAGCCCATCCACCCTGCGAGCATTGAGCAGGTACCAGGCCATGCCTCCGAAATGTCTGGTGGAGCGCAGCAGCTCATATTTGTTGTGCTTGTCCAGGTCCTCGTAGGTGGCTGCATGTACCTAGACATGAGGCACATAGAATGGATATGATCCAAATGTCACTGGATGTACCAGATACTGTAGCAGATCCACGTTAAATGGATAAACTTCCAATCCACACTCTCGTTCCATTTTACACTTTACATTTACCATATCCAGTGACCCTAAAAATATATAAAAACTGACTGTGCACAGGCTATACACAGTCTGCAGGTTTCACTGCAGTTAGCAATCAGGTCCAAATAACAGGAAAATCAATGTCATCTTACCCTGAAGTATTCGGAAGAGTCTGGTTCAAATTGGACCAGACACAGGTCCAACACGTCTTCATGACGGTCCTGGGAAAACACCATCTAATAGAGAGGCATTGTATAAATGGTTCAAAAATGTGAAATGTAAAGCCTCCAGTGGACACCCACACAGGTGGTTTCACTTATTCCGCCAGATTAGACTCCTCTCAGGACTGTACTGGTGTTCAAAGACCTCAACATTGTCAGGAAAGACCATGTGAGGTGTGTCCCAGGTTTTGGTTTTAGTATTCAGTATACAATGAACAAACAATCTAGACATCTACATACACTAAAGAAAAAAAGTGTTTTGATGAAGAGGGTTATGATAAAGAACTTAGTACTACAAGCCTTTTTCAGTGCAGACATTTTGACCTGCAATAGCAGAAAACTCACTGGTGTAATTTAGGGCAGCCTGTGATATCTAGTACAAAGTGCTCAAAATTAAGGACATCCTGTTGTCCCGGGGACAATATAAATAGCCCCTGGTACACAAAGATACCTTGTCTGGAATTCTGGACAGCAGAGAAATTGCATTATTACAAATGAAATGATTACATTCAAGCATCATGGAATATAATTGATTATATATAATGCGTGGCATATGCTCTTTCTCTCTAGATCTCTGGATTAGGGTGTTTCTTATATCTGACTACTTTTCAGATTTTTTACTTTAAATATTCAATGTCCATGTAGTAAGTTTGTGGCGGACCAGGGTGAGTGAATGAAGTGATGCAAGTTACTGCAACAAAGTTATTAAACTATATTCATTATGTTCAGTTTGGGACAATAGTTGTGAAGCCTGGGACATCTGAACGTATAATTTGAGATGGTTGTGAGACACAGGGGGAAAAAAGTGAGCTTTGAGCCCTGCTAGTAGCACTATGGAATGGTTTCTTTAATGAGTGGGTCACCAATTCAAAATATTTGCTGTGAAAACAGGCCAGTACAATAATGTTATTAAATGGTAGTAAGAGAGCTTCAATATTAAAACCAGAACCAGAGTAGATCTAAAAGTATAAAATACTTAGAAAACAATTTCCTACCTTGAGATTCTCCTCCTTGAAGATGAGAGGTGCTACGAGTTTGCGTCCCTCCTTGGGGAAGTAGGTCTGAACGAGCCTGTCTCTCTCCTCCCAGGTCGCCTTCCTAAGGGTCCCACTGGGCTCCCGTACAACAATGAACCTCTCCTGGGGCAATAACACAGCATATACAGTTTATGTAGGGATATATTTGAGCAATGTCAAAGTCTTGCACCCATTAACAAAGCACAAAATTGATTGACATTCAACATTAAACATTTTTGATATTTATGACATAAGTTAGAAAACTAAAAATAAGTTAGACAAATTGAGTAGCAATACGCCTCCAAAGTGTATTGTCCAATTTAAAATTGTTCTATTTTGTGATAGCACCCTAAAATGGCACCCCAACTGACTACCGATTTTACAAAACTTTACACACTTGTATTCAAAATTAAATAATGCAAGATCTGTGAGCAGCTACACAGCTTTCTGTAGCTGCTCACAGTGTTTCTGTAGTGTAAAGTCTGAGATCAAGAAATCACCCATCCAACCCCCAGTTAAAGACAAACGGAGAATAAAAGCCCATGTGTCTACCCTGTGCGGGATGTTGTAGGTGATGTCTGTGAAGACGTATTTGGCTGTGTCCATGCCATCCAGGATCTTGTCTTCAGACAGCACATCGTTGATGGGTTTCCTCTCTGGTAGGATGGGGGGCATCTTAAGCAGCTTTTTAGCCTGCTCTCTGGCTAACTCGGTCGCCTGGGAACACACACACACACACACACACACACACACACACACACAAAAGGATGAGATGAAACAGGTGTTACAGTGCTGTGTGTGTGCATGACTGGGAGGTTGTTATGGGTTATTTAAAGGGTACCTGCTCCAGTTGCTCATCAGTCATGAGTTTATATGAGGGCGGCTTCAGCTCCTGTTTCATGGGTCGGAACACTTTCTGCAGGTCCAGGCCGGTTATCCTGGTGAGGATGTCCTGCACAGCTGGATCTGTGATCTGTGGCTTTGCATTGTCCGAGAGGGCTGCAGAAAAAGTAACACTAGTTAATCTCTTGCACAAACTACATAACCAAAAGCACTCAAAGGTAACTATTTAGCTCCCTTCAAATTGGCCGATGTTACACCTACAATGTATAGTCACGACTGGGATGTAACAAGATAGCTTTAACAGAGATCTAATGCATATTATTTCTAACTGGTGGTAAAAGCTCACAGACCAGATTCTTTACAAATATTGCCAAGTTTAACTATAAAGTGTCGTGCCTTCCATATCTACAAGAGCTGTATCAATATATTGTTTATCATAAAGCCTCAAAAAGACATGCTATTTGTTCACCAAGCAGCACCTACTGTGATCAGACTTTCACAGTTCATTGAAATTAACGTTGTTATCAAGCTGTAATGTTAACGCTGTGGACAGCTAGCGCTTTGAACCATTAATATTAGATTTTATTACAAAGCTGCTAACACTTCATTAACTACAGCAACGCCGACTTTACATAAATACTCTAATTATTTGTAAACTATATTAAACATTATGCTACAGGGTCTATAGCTCTGCCAATATGTAAGAAAATCCTAAACTGACGGATTCGTTAAGGGGGTTTGACACACGCACGGAAAGTATCGAGGCTAACGAACCATGCTACAAGGTCAGTGTTGTAGGAAAGAAAATGAGCCAACTACAGTGATATTCATTGCATTAACACATACCGTTGTCTTGTGTGTCACTACAAAGCGTCCTGACGCTACATCTGACCAACACTTGCTTGCTCTTTTGAACATTTTTCACCCGAGAGTAGCTCCGAAATAAGCACCGTGCTGTACCGAGCGCCGCCATGTTTGTTATTACCTCATCGCGGCGACCTGACCTTTCACCTTACGGTTCGACAGCCAAGCGATGATGGGATATGTAGTTTGCGTTCGTGTGTATGCGTGTATGCATAGCCAATAAGTGTTTTGCTTGTCATTCCCACATCCCAGAGCCATTTATATATATTATATTATATGATATGATATTATATTATATGATATTATATCTTAATGGCTCGGCCACAGCCTATCGTGATCCATATCACCAACAGAGTGGACAGAAACTTAGTAAACAGCTTGGAACAGCTAATAGACAAAACCATCAGAACGAGAAGAAAACGACCGTGAGTTTTCAGTGCTCTGTATTTGTATCTGTGGCCCTTTTTAAAAGAAACTTAACATAAAAAAGCAAAAATTCTTTATGTAACAAATAAAACAAAACATTCTGTAAGAGCCCAGTTGTGAGACAATATGTTTTTATTTGTATTTATTTCATTTCTTTTTAATGATTTAAATTTGACCGGGTGGTTAATAACACTTTTTCCTTTGGTGTGACTCAGAAATCATATTTATTATTACTTTACACAGACTTTAAATATAATGCAAAAATTCATAGTGACTTCTAGTCATTGTTTAAAAAGAAACAATGCATGTTGACTGTTGATTGTTTGGCCCTGTTGATGTGGTGAGGGGCATCACGTGCAGTCAGTCTGGCAGGGAGCTGTGTTAGTCATCGTTTTTCTACCGTGTGACACAATGTAATTTCAACTTTATTTCAGTAAATGTTTTTAAACTTGATTACATCTCCTGTCATTCGTGTCATACTGAAGATACTGTGCCTATACAGCTTGTTTGTGGCCTATTGGCATCCAGAAGGAAAGCCACTACACATTCAGACAAGAACATAACACCAGAAAGAACAGTAACTGTAAAACTGTAAAATATCAACAGAAATATATATATATATATATATAATACTTGACTTTTAGTTTAAAAAAAAAATGTGATTCTGTTTTTGGCCAGAATCCTATAGTTCATAAGTATTTGGAACTCACAATGACAATTTAAACATCTTTTCCCAAAAAATCTTCTGAAATACTATTTAGCTCACCAGGTGGCACTATGCTACCAAGTATCCTGAAAACCTGCAATGCCTGCATTGGAGGATCAGCAGTAAAGCATCCTAGTCTTGCTCTCTGTGAGGACAGTTAGAGATAATGCTGATTTATACATATTGTATGTTTATATCAGACTCTCACAGCCTCTTTTGTCTATGTCCTCCGTGGTACAACTCTGTGTAGCCTACACACATTCCTAACTTGTCCTTACATTGTGTTCTTGAATTGGCTGATAACTTTAAAAAATCTGTCTGGATGATAAGAGCCGTGCTAAGAAGCTCAACACTGCACTTAGAAATACACACAACACTCACATAGGCTTATAAATGTACAAATGTCTCTCCAAACAGTTCTATTTGCTCACTCATATATTTTAAATGCTCCCGGATTTATACATTTTTAACCAAAATTATGTCATACAATTATTCATGATCATCAGCAATTATTTATGATGTGTTTGTTTTATTTTTTGTTTTTTGTCTTAATGATAGATTTTAATAATGGTTGAATTCTGCATTTCAACGGGAGAGTCATTAAGAAAAAATATTGTATGTGATCAAACATTTGGAGCAAAAAAATAATTTCAGCTTAAAAACTGACACAAAGTCTGAAAGTGTTGCAAGTGAAACAGATAATAGTGTCACCCAGTCTTACTGCAGGGCTTCATGTAGTCTAAAAAGTCCTTGAACAGTAGAGATACTGCACGCCAACAAAAGCTGTAGAGATAGGAAGAAGAACTGAGGATGAGTAACCCTTTCAGGAAGTGTCTGGCTCAGAATCTGCAGCTATAGCAGATTTTTATGCTTCCCATAAAAAGGCTCTAAACGTAAAAGAAAATTACGTTTGCTGTTATCATTAAACTCCTGACATTAAATTACAACAAGCCAGCCGGCAGTGGGTCCACATCTCCGTCTCAACTAACTACTGTAGATGCAAACAGTGGTTGAAGCTTTTTGTACGCATTAAAAACAAAAATCTGTCCAGGGGAGTCGGTGGCATTTTGATCCGGTGCAGCACGGTTTAGTCATTTTAGTTTATTTTCTGTGTTTGAAATCCACTTGTGGTGAAACTGTTTTGTGGCCTACTGTTATACAGAAGTATAAAGACTACGAAAATATCTTCTGGTGGAAATCTGATCAACTGTCACAGTGGAAGGAACAACGTGGTCCTGACTCAATCAAATATCTACTTAACGTAACGTAAGTGATTTTAATGTGGCCTTGTATTTTCTAATGTGTAATCAGCTGTTAAATGATCATCCTGACAGTATTGTATGTTTTATTCTAGAACTGTCAATTATTATACAATATAACACATATATATATATATCATAATCAACAAGCCATGAAAACCAACAGCCAACAATACTTTCTGACCTCCATACACTGTCTGTAGTTCTGTGCCCCAAACCAATTTGTTCCCAGTGAAAATGTAAAAAGTTAAATTACCTAAATAAAAGTGTTTTTAAATTCCTTAAACAGCTGGACACTGTAGTTTTTAGCAAACACTTCTCAAACAGGAGTAAATAGAGCACCGGTTTGATGGGGACTATTTCCAGTTGCAGATCTAGTGAGCTATAGTGAGTATTTGCAGCAGCATGATGGTGTATGTGGGAGGCAACTACAGTGTGTGTGCTCATGGTAATGAAGGAAAATGTCACCTAGTGCAACAGCGTGACTCGCTGATGTGTTTTAGTTTAACCCTGACCCACCAGACAAAAAAGTATGCATGAAGAAAAAGCATTCAAGATTCCCAAGCAGCTGACTTCCACTAACTTTGTGAAGAATCAAAACTTTAGAATAAAGCCTGCTTCACATTTTACATCATCATGGAGGGATTAGGAGATGAGATGAGATCACATGACGCCATCTCTCTCTCTGTTTCTGTCTAGCTCTCTCTATTCCCCTCACCGCACACATGCACAAAGTACAGTAACAGTCCCCAACATGCTACCACTGTCCACAAACCTACCACACAACCCTAGAGATCATTAATAAAACCTCATGTGCCACGCACAAACCCTTCCTCCAGGATCTTGTTTCCCCTCACCCCCAGCCTCACCCCTCCTCCTCCCTCCCTCCCCTACTAATCTGCAGTAGGATTTAGATATTAGGCGGACAGATGGAGGTGTGGCTCGCTCGGTAATGAGGTGAGCAGTGGCAGTGAGTCCGGAGGCCCAGACACCGGCGAAACGACGTGTGGATTGAGCTGTAAGAGGCCCCTACACAACCAGATGTACACAGCTGTCACACTGCTGACAGAAAGTAATCCTGCCACCCCAGCCCACTGCCAGAGAGAGAGACAGGATTAGTATCTCTCCTGTGGAGGTTTAAATGACTGCAAGTACTTTTGTTTCTATCTATCTATCTATCTATCTATCTATCTATCTATCTATCTATCTATCTATCTATCTATCTATCTATCTATAGGTGATTACGAACCGCCTGTGTAACTCTAAGTGATCCTAAAGTGGCACTCAGCTTCAGTGCACAGGTATGAAATGTGAAATGCTTGCTGCTGAATTGGAATTTCCGTTCACCTCCTGAACTGAGATTGAATTGACCCTGAAACAGAAGGCATGCAGTGGATTCACATGGACAGGGCTACTCTTGAACACATGCATGTGCGCACACACAAACACATACATACACACACACACAGATGCTGCAAAAAAGTTACTTCATACTCATTATTATATTATACATTATTATTATATTATTATTGTATTCAGACAGACTGATATATATTTTTCTTGATTCTGCAAGTGAGAGACTAATAATAATAAGACCAGTGCCAATTTCCATTGCACTTTCATTTGTTTTACTGTAACATTTTTCAGCATCTTTGACACAGGGCTCACCAAGTAAGACGAATACAGTGTGAAAAACAAACAGCAAACAATAATGCTTTAACAATTTAACACTTAAATTACGAGGGTTTGCATTAGAATATTTGCAGTGATTTGCTTTAAAACATTACAACATTTATAAGACTGAAGGTCTTTTCAGACTCACTCACAGTAAATGTGTTGTATAAATGAAAACAGGAAAGTACACTCATTCAGCTACTGGATTAAATAGGAAAAATGTAAGATAGTTTCAGGTACTCTGCTTTCTTTCAATCTTCTGCTACTTTATACGTTTACTACACTACATTTTCAGTAGGAAATATTGTACTGTTATCTGACTTTACAGATTTACATTTTTCCGTACAAAGCATATCATCATTTTATAAAACATGATGTACTGTTACAGATTAAAATACCCATTACTATTTGAGGTTATTAGTATTAGCTCCAGCTCATCCAGCTGCAATATGAAAATGCAACTTACATAATGCATCAACAATAATCCATTAGTGTATAAAATAAGATAAACCTCTGCAAAATATAATTCTGCATAGTGAGTGCTTTGACTTTAAATACTTTAAGTATATTTTGTAGCTAATACTTTAGTACTTTTTGAATGCAGGAATTTTCCTTGGAACTGAGTATTTTTAAGTAGTATTTTTCGAAGGTACTTTTAGTTGTATAAAGAATAGTAGTACTATTAGAAGTACTTCTTCCACCATCGCTCCTATGACAGTCAATAGGTTGAGTGTAAGAGTGTGTCAGCGTGACTGGGAGCAGCAGGAAGCTGAGAGGTGAAACCTGAGTGTAGAAGAGGGACTGGATGTGGGTGGGGGAGCGGGGGGAGATCATGGAAAGGGGATCCAGGGGGTGGTGTACCGGTAGGTGGGCGGGTGGGTGAACAACGGTGGTGGTGGGGCACTCTGGGAATGACTGGCCGCATATGTTTATTAAGCTTTCTGCACAGTGGACGGAGAACGGGTTCAGAGCAGGGTGAAACGGAAAGGTGTGTGTGTGTGTGTGTGTGTGTGTGTGTGTGTGTGTGTGTGTGTGTGTGTGTGTGTGTGTGTGTGTGTGTGTGTGTGTGTGTGTGTGTGTGTGTGTGTGTGCGTGTGTGCAGAGAGTGAAAGAGAAAATGTGAAGAGGATGTCTATCCTCAAACAACTGAAGCGCCAAATATGTAGGGCTCTGAGAGGAGATGATGGAACAAATAACTTCATTTGAAACTGGTCATTGTTTCCATTTATGGGATTTATGAAGTGATGGGGAAACATGCGTCTTTGTTAAGTGGTAGTAGTTCATTTATAATATTCTTGCCGTATAATATTCATATTCTGGTTTGTTGACATTGGCTTTATTTCTTCATTGTTTTGGGTTCCACAGCCCCCACTGCTGTATGTGTAAAAGTAATAATAATCATTGCAAAATCAATTTTATTCTTTAAATACATATATGTTTTGTATTTTCTTCGTGCCTCACTGAAAGTCAACAGGTAGAAAAGTACTGAAGTTGTAACCCTTCACTTTGCCACAAACATTGGATGGAAAAAAATACAGAAATGACCATAAACCCAATAAGAAAACATGTTTTATATATTATATTGATTATGTGAGATCTTTGTATGCCAAAAAGTGTATGACATAGTGACATTATGTATGTTTGGGAAGGAATAGTATGAACATTTTTTACAACTGCAATCTCTGAGAACCCAAAACAATAATGCATCATGTCATCAGTTCAAAATCATATTGATTAGCAATTAATCAAGTCATCAAGAAGCTGATGATATAATGTTACAGTTAGTTGTTTTTTGAGCTGTTAAGGAGGGACGGGTCTCCCAGGACCCCAACAAGAACTATAAGAGTTAATTGCTTTATTCAAATGTGTAATATATTTGTTAAGAAATGTTTTATTAGAAATGTAAATTTTTTGTCAAATTCATGGTTTCCATCTGTAACTCTTTAGTGCTCTCTTTTGACTGTTTTATACGGCCACTTTGGCCAGGTCTGTTTTGTAATAGAGATATTGTTATATATTCTCTCAGGAGACTTCCTGGGTTGTATAAAGGTAAAATAATATTCATTAATAACCATCATTTAATTAATTTAATAATTTTGATACAATAATTCCTGTGTCATACTCGTTTACTGTTTTCTATTTAATAATAAGTATAATAAGTTGAACTGACTTTTATGGTTTCTGATACAGCTTGTCAAAGAATTTGGAGTTTTGTGTGTGTGTGTGTGTGTGTGTGTGTGTGTGTGTGTGTGTGTGTGTGTGTGTGTGTGTGTGTGTGTGTGTGTGATATTGTGGCTTGGGAGTGGGCACTCAAGGCCAGTCTTACTCTCCTCCTTCTCCTGGCCTTTGAAGAGGTATGAGGATGGGAGAGAGAGCAGATAGAAGGCCAGGGCAGACACAGTGATAGCAGAAGTGGGGGGGAGACAGAAGGGAGGAGAGGAGCGGAGGGGAGGAAGGGGGGCAGAGGGCACAGTGACATTAACTCCAACAGCCTCCATGACCTCCATCTGTAGCTGATTTAATAATTTAGAAATTGAAAAGTTCAAATAAAATGTTTATTATTATTTGTGCATTTATAAATATTTATTGCTTAACTAAATTTATAAAATGTTTTGATGAAACTAGCTTTAAATTTCCCACCCAAACTAACACACATGCTTTTTCTTTTATTCCTTCCTTGTTTCAGTAATTTACATTTACACAAAGCAAAGATCTGCCAGTTAACTTTTTTTTTACTTTTTAACTTTTATCTACTGACTTTCTTTTATCAACTTAAACAAAATCAAGCCCCACTTACATAAATATTAACGGTACTTCTAAATGGAATAATTCCACCTTAATCCCCAGTAATAAGTATAATGCATGCTGTAATAAAGTGGCATTGATTCTCCATCTATCTGAAAGTGACAGTGGAGATACAGACAGGAAATGAGAAAAGAGAAAGACATGCAATAAAGGTTCCCTGCTGGAATCAGACCGGGGACACTGCGGTCACATGGTATGTGTCTTAACCACGATGCCACCAGGACACCTCAAGTGGGATAATCTTCACCAGCGGACTAAATGTTTCTCTAAAAAAGATTTTAGGATTTTGTATGACTTTGACAGTCACTGCCGCTTGAGGAAAGAGAATAAAATTCAGAGAGAGACGTGTACATGTACACATTGTGTATACGTGGATTTACGTGTGTGTGTGTGTGTGTGTGTGTGTGTGTGTGCGTGCGTGTCAGAGGGGGGCTGTGAGGAGGGTCAAAGTCGGGGAATGCAGGAGGTATGAACGCTGATGGCAGCAGAGTTCACCTGCACCTAATGACCTTCACTGACCTCTATCCATCTGTTTATATTCACTGATTCCATGCCTGCAGAAAACACACACACACACACACACACACACACACACACACACAAATCAGAGATTTGATGAAGCAGATGACATTTAGATTATTTCTTATTGGTTCATTACTCTGTTAACTATCATACTTTTATTAAGGTACATTGCATTTTATTTAAATGTTAAATACTGAATAAAACGTTAACGTTTACTCACTTGTGGTTTTACCTCCAAAGAAACTGTTGTTTGAAACTTGTTGGATCATCTGATTGCATCTTTCTTCCTCATTGTTGTCGTAATGCCGCCATACTCCCAGATCTCAGAGCTTCATTGAGTGTTATCATAGCCAACGGTAATGCCAAAACTAAAACCTGTAATAATCTTTTTAGAAAGTACTGGTAGGAAAAGCTTCACACACACATGCACTGTTGCACACATAAAAAACATGCATGCACACACACTAACCTGCCTTCAGCCTCACCTTCATTCCCCATAAACCCCCTGCCAGCTCAAGCTGAAAGGCAAACCAACACAGACCCACACACACCTCCAGAAGACCTCGGCATTGCATTTGTTTCCAACTAAACCCCCGGGCCGGCCGGGTTTACAGGGTTTACATGCAATGCGAGAAGCAGCACACAATCCTGCAGCCCCCCACCCAACCCACCCGTCCCCCTTCACTCTCACTTTGTTATTTTTATAATTCAAGATTGGGGTGGGTAAGAGATGGGGTGACAGGGGGAGCGTGGCACTGATAAGGTAGCTAATACCCAGCTTTTTAAAAGGGCAAAGGTCGCCTCCGCTTGACTGGGTGGTGGTTGGGGTGTTTTATGTGTATGAGGGGGGGCTGCTGGGATTTTAGGGAAGGAGTGATTGGGAAAAGGAAGGGGGGTTTGTCTTTTATCATTTTATATTTAGCATTAACAGAAAAGAAAGAAGCGAAAAGCCGCAAAAGGAAAAAAGGAGAATGGTTTTCCTCAGTGACGGTGAGCAGAATCAGTGTCCCATAGGAACAGGAAATCCAGTGGGATCAGTCTTATGATCTACTCCAGCACTCAGACAACACACACACACACACACACACACACACACACACACACACACACTTGCTACCACTAAATCAGGCTGTTGATTGAGCCGGTCTCTAATTTTAGCCGCAGACCCCCGGCTTCCAACCAGCAGCCCTTTGCATCCCGGGACCGGTTGGGAATAGGCGGAAGAAAAGGTGATTAATAACTGTCATGTCTGTCACGGCAGAGTGGCGAACGAGAGGGGAGGGTCCCAGGAGCTGACGCTGTAGGGGGAAATGGAGTTACACGCGAGACGCTAACAGCTGCTGTTGTTGTTGTTGTTGTCCGGGGTGTGTGCATTTGTTGCAGTAGTGCAGGCTATACACAGACCCCTCACTCAAATAGTTTTCTGTTTTTGCAACATACAGGTAATATGTAAGATCATTTACATTACTTTAGACGTTTAGATTAAACTTCAGTGAGAAAATTGGAAGTTCAAGGAGCAGAGAGGAGCATATAGATAAGATTAGAGCAATCTTGAATTTAGACAGATTTAGAGTTTAGACTTTTATCTTTATTGTTATTATCATTTCTTTGTAGAATATAAATTCCCCATCTTTTGAGGCTGAGAGAAATACACATTCAGAAGCCAATAAAAACAAATCACAAATCCTCGTTTTCCTGATGACAAATTTATACTTGATTAGTCAACAAAATAAGCTGTTTGTATATTTATATATTTACCACAAAAAAGAAATAAAATGCAATGATTTTGATAGAGGTGAGAGAGATCAGTGCAGTGTCATGAAGAAAAAAACACAGAGGAAGACAGAGTGTTCCGACTCCCTGATGGTGAAGCTGTAAACTGTGTCTGTCTGTACAATGATAACACTCATACACATAGGCCACACATAAATATAGGCCTATACATGCACATGCAGTGGTCACGTCCTGTCATTCCTCTCTTGACTTTTTTTTATCTTTTTGCTCTACTCCAACTTTCACTTGATACACTTTCACCAAATGCTTAAGACCATGATCTTGCTCTACATCTTTATAATATGATCTTCCTCTAACACCCTCTACAGTGACACTAAACTCTTATACAGGGGACAAACCACTAGAGGGCGATAGGTCAGAGCACAATGGGTAATAACAGAACCATCCTCACCTGATTTCCTCAAATACTCCACACTGGTTTCAGATCTTGTTTGCTCACTGACTTGTATCAGCCAGAGATGTATTCTCAGTTAAAGATATATTCATTTGGAGATCCGTCAGCTGCAAAGGTTCGTCCAATTTAATTAGGCTTAGAAATAAAGTTGCTGTAGAGGTCTTGGTGGTCTAAGACAGTAGTTCCCAACGTCTTCCGCTTATGAGTCCTTTTCTACCACTTCATCACCAGTTGCACATGTCATAGTGGATGTGATCAGTTCATCAAAAGAGTAGATTATTTCCCTTTTTTTTGTCTAAATATTGAAGTCTATTTTCTTCTAGTGTTAATAATCTCACAAGATTTATATTTTGACCTCTTGTGATGGTCCTGACCTCTGGCAGTCTTCCATCTTTGTTGGGTTAATTATAAAAAAAATCATTTAAAAAACATCCAACGCCAAAATCTTAAATGTGACTAAATGTTACAGTCATACCTTCAGAAAGAAATGAGACATTTGGAATTTCATCATCTGGGAGGGTTTGACTGGACAAATAAGTGTGAGTGTGTTTGAAGGTTTTCTACATGAATAATATTAAATGTTTTAGATATATATGGCTGAGTCTAGATGTTATAGTGTAGTGTCACAAGGCATTTCACACTCTGAGCTCTGAATTACACGTCTTACATCACTTGTGTACTTTGTCTCTCACGCACACTCTCACATACACATCCAGACACACTACACCCTTATATTATAATGCTTGTCAGTGCCATGTACAAGGGTTTAATCTTAATTAGCAGCCAACATTAGAGATGTTTAGACGTGTCTGTCAGCACCAATCACTTAGAGTTGAGCTGGGTTCGAACAAATCAGCTGCGGTTGACCTTGTTCCTTTGATGATTACCCAGTTAGCACCTGTTTGGTCTGCCACAGGTAAACTCTTGTTATGACTTCATCAGATAGACAGTGATGGAAGCATGGAGAAAATGTTGCAAAGTCACAGAAAAAAAATTGCAGAACAAGGCTAAACCGTTGGACCAGGGTGCTCAGCGTGCATGCTTCAGTGCATGCACGTGGGTGTGTGTGTCCATCTGTGTGAGTGACCTCAGCCTGTCCACCATACTGTACCTCCGGCCCGGCAGACTGCGTATCCCCTTGTGAGTGGGAGGCTCCAGGCGTTTGATGTGGCTGACGGTCGCCTCCTTTCTCCCTCTGGCCTCAGATCAGTGGCCCGGGCCCGCGTGGGTAGGCCCGTTTGAGATGACCGCAGCGGTGATGGTCAGCTGCCAAACCCAGTGGTCAGGTTCTCCTCGGTCACATGACCTCGGTCACGTGATGCAGTGGGGGCAGCCAATAGTGTTGCTGCCCTTGCCTCTTCATGCAGTGGGAAAACATTCCGACAGCTGGCCTCGTACGGTTCCAGAAACATCTGCAACGTCCGCCACTGGTGAGAATCTCCCCCCCTGCAGATCCAGAACATAACCTTATGATAATAGAGTTGCTGGATTAGGAATGATATTGAAAAGGAGCTTTTTTCCCCTTGGTAACCGTTGCTCTCGTGTCCCATGGTGCATTTTGGAAGGTTGTGGGAGAGCATCAAGTTTTTAAGCCCCTCATCATATCAGAGTGGACCTATCTGTAGAGGTGGTTCCTTATCATAAAGCAAATCTGAGTGTGTGCGCGCGTGTTCCTGTGTGTGTGTGTGTGTGTGTGTGTGTGTGTGTGTGTGTGTGTGTGTGTGTGTGTGTGTGTGTGTGTGTGTGTGTGTGTGTGTGTGTGTGTGTGTGTGCCGGAGAGCACTCCATAGCCTTTGACATATTGTTAATTTGAAGAATGTTTGAAGTATGATGCAACATCAGCTGCTCTCACTTAGCTTTGAGCTGCTTTCCTCCGAAAAGTCCCCTCCGGTCTCAAATTACCACCGAGACAGCACTAGTACCACACTGTGTGTGTGTGTGTGTGTGTGTGTGTGTGTGTGTGTGTGTGGAATTGTTGAAAGAACAATACTTTAAATGCCTCGTTAATGTAGTTAATACTGTAATGTCCATTCCATGTGAGATTAATTTGAGATTTTTTAAAGGGGTTTATTTAAACTGAATTTTGGGGCATTCCAAATTTCTAAATCCAAAATGTGGAATAGATAAGATCAATATCTGTTTTGGAAATTCATGCTCGGCCAGTGCACTGCTGAAGCGCAGTCTCCAGTTAGGGACTGTTATGAATAATATTCACTTGAGTTTTGTGTGTATAGCTTCTCTGTTGTGATGTGGATGTTAGTGTAAGTGGGTTGAGTAAAACAGTGTTTTCCCAATTTTCCAAAATCTGTTGGTGGAAGTGTGTGGTAGAGATAATTTTGTTTCCATTGGGTTCCATTTGTTTCTGTTCCTCATAACCTGGAGGTGGATGTTTGACGAAACCTCTTCATCCTCTTGTCATGATGTAATAGAAAAGGTTTCTGTTATCTCTGACTGCAACCAATGATCCATTGTTAACATGCAGCCGAATATACAGCGCTGGTCAGTCAAGAAATGTGTTTGTGCTCGTTCAACCCTGGACATTACCTGACCCATGGAAGACATTGCTTCCTTATTCACACTCTCTTCCCCATACATGTTGCTCTATTGTGTTCATTTACTTCTTGTAGTTCCTGTTGGTGCTCTGCCAGGTCTTTTACACAAGTCCCAGGCTTTGGTGCTTTAGATTCAGTTGGGATTTTACATGAGCAGCAGCGTTACGACTGATGCTGGAGTTTGATAAACAAGAGAGGACAAGACTTTCGGCGCCTTCCTAACCTGGCTGTGGCTACAGGGAGGACGTCAGGTAGAAAATCCAGAGTTCTTGTCATCATAGCAGAAACATATTTGCATTCAGTTTTAGCTTCATCCGTTATGTTTTGAGGGTGTTTGTAAGTGAAATGTTTTACTTTGACTTTGAACTTTGTCTTTTTGTATCAAGACTAACTCCATACATGTTATTTGAGAGTATCAGTTAATTAATATAATAAAAATAATAATTACAATAATAATTATATATTATATTTATATAAGACATGTTGCCAAAAAATATGAAGTTGTTATACTGACAAAATAATAACTTGCATAAATAGTGGTGGTGTATAAACCTTATAGCCCTAAATATACCCTAAAACCTTAAGATGGGAAAAAATACTGTATTGTTTATTTAAATCAATATGAATTTTCCTAAACATTACAAAAAAACCCACATCAATAATGAATTATTCAGATGGTGCTTAGAATTCACTCAAGTGGGAACCTCAGTAGGCTTTAAGAGGTTTTATATATCCAAATAACACAATAAAATCCAGACCAGGCGTCTAAATAAGACCTGTGCTTATTTGACAGAACACGTAGTCACACCCGGGTAGTAAAGGGGAACTGCTTTTAACTAAAGTTTTATAGTATAAATATTTGATGACAAAAATGTAGTTACTGTAATATTATTAAATAGAAATGAACTTGTTGTCTCCATTACCACCCACCATTAGCAGATCTGACAGTTACATTCGATGGCTAATGCACCACCATCCATCTGTCTGCTCCATCAAGCAATGCACAACAACAGTTATAATTTGCACTGGCATCTTCTTTGACCTCTCACCTACATGAAGTAACCTCAGGGTCTGCCCTTGTCTTTCAACTCTGCGAACGGGCCCGGGCCCTCGAGCCGCTAGCCTCTAGGTCAGCGTGGATAAAAGCTCTCCATTATAGGAAAAGGAAGCAGCACATGTTGAGTTTGTTTTACATGGGGCTTAATGGATTCCCGCTTATGCATGCATGTGTGAACGTCCGCTTCCCCTCACCGCTGGCCCGGCAGCAGCACAGACACGCGTAACCACGCACACACATCACGCCTGGGGACAGGATGGGCACCCACACATATGCCCACATCACTAGGGGCTCGGGAGGCACGGTGCAGGGGCAGACGGTTGCCAAGGCGGGTACGGCGGGCACAATGCAAGGATGTGGTGTATTGTTTTAGCCCATGGGGCAATGAGGCGGGGGCTGCCAGAGGCGAGCGTCGACATGGTGTGGCACATGTGACGAGGCCGATGACTGATGGTAGTAAGAGCTGAACCAGTGCACGTGGAAATGGACCCGAACCGTGAACTTGAAGTTTTCACAGCGGCAGATCTAATGGGATGTTATCAGTGACATAATAAGGTCAGGAAGGGAAGGAGAAAAGGTTATTGTCATTATAATATTGAGCATGTGTGGCCAAAATATATGTAACAATGTACTTTTCGGCCAACTTTGTAACATAACAGCCACAGTTTATCAGCAGAGTGTAAGGGCTTGGTATTACAACACATTTAGCACATTCAACTCTCTTTCGCAGCCATGTATAATTTGATAGGGCGACATCAATGGGAATGTAAGTTGGAGTGGGTTAGAATGTGGAATGTGCCACAGCCAATCAGGCGCCTCAAACTCAGGCTGACAGCCAATCAGGTCATGGCACTTCAGGTCCCCGAGAGACCGCTGAACTCCATGCAGAGGACATTTCTGAAGAGATCATGAACTTTTCGCTCCAGGAGATCTCTGCTTCCTTTTCTCCATCCATAAATTGCTTTTTTTCTGTCTTAGAGAAGTATGTCTCTCTGGTAATTGTATTTTGCCTCATGCCAAAGAAATGTTTCCTCTCTCACCGCCCCTGATCTCTCTCTCTCTCTCTCTCTCATTCTGTCTCTCTGTCCATCTCCCCCCCCTTTCAGAGTGATGGGAAAAGAGCCTGAGCAGGAATTTCTGTGTCTGTGAGTGCTGTTTGGTTAGACAGAGTCATATAACACGGCTAAGGCGCGTTCACATATGCCTGAGCGTTGGGGCAGCGACGGCTATTTACATTAAAGAGCCCAGAGCGGGCAGCACTGGGGCTCCCAGCCCTCCATGGTTACATTAAGTGAAATAGAATCAGCCTAAACCTCAACACTCTCTGTCTTCTATTCTGTCTCAACACTTTGTCTCGTTCTCTCACTCTCTTTCTGTGATCGGACTTCATCCTGATCTCCGAAGTCTTTGAGGTATCTTGGTCACTTTAGCACCATTTCAATTTCCACTTTTTTGCTCTCCACGTCACTCTTTCTTTGGCGGACGCCGGTAATGTCATCACCCTCAACATAACCCGGGCAGCCCAGCAGCGCCGGGTCGCTATACAAACTTGTGAGTCCATGTGGAGCTAGCTTTCAAAACAACGGAAGTGTTTTAGGCACCGTCACATCTGTCACGGGTAATATTGGCGGCCTCTCTCTGGCTCACTGCCACCCTCCCCTGCAGTCTGCACCCAGTACTGCAACACCTGGCAGGAATGGAGCCGTACCTCACTTCTACCTCCTCCTCCTCCTCCTCCTCCTCCTCCTCCTCACTTCCACTTTCCAGCTGTTTTGATGGAAAACAAATCAGTAGGTAAGTACCTCTTATGTTCCCTTTCCAACTCGCATACACTAAAATACCTTTTCTGTTACAAACACACACACTAGCTCATTTTTAAAAAAGCACTCATTTGCTTTTTTGAGGCGAGTCAGATGAGAAGATTGATAACAACCTCTCAGGTCAGTAAATATGAAGCGACAGCCAGCAGTTTGTTTAGCTTATAAAGAAGGAAACAGGTAACCTGGCTCTGTCTGAGAATACCAGCACCTCTGCAGCATTTTTCATCACGGGAAGTCATAATGCCCGGTCTAGAAATATTCCAGCACACAACCCCCTTAAAACCATGAATTGAAGTTGTAATACTTCAGCTTTTATACAGATTAAACAAATGAGATATACCCTATAATGGCTTTGCAGGGAGTTAAAGGGACCTTGACAAAGTGACTAACAGTAATATAACAAGTTACTTTCTGCTGTTGATTAATTAGTAAAGCAATCGAATTACTTACAAAATAATTAATTACGTCAGTGAATCATGCGTAATGAGTAATTCATTTTTTGCACTTGGCATATGATGATACTCGGAGGATTTTTATGACAATGCAAATATTGTTCCTAAAATTAGCTTATACCTGTCTGCTTGGATTTGAAAGTCAAATTCTCTTGCCCCTCCCTAACAATGACACAATAGGCAAGACTCTGAGGTCCCCCCATGTCCCCTGACACCCACGAGGCCAAGCTACCTACAGTTGTTGCTCCCCTACTCTCTGTTGCATTTTCTAAACATACTGGGAGGGATGGGTCTTGCATAATGTCAGGGTGTAGTTACCCTTTAATTAGCAAGCTATGGAGCTGCTGGTAATCAGAGCCAATTATCTGTTTCCAGTATGTATGCTAAGCTAAGCTAACTGGCTGCTGACGGTAGCTTCATATTCAGCATACAAACATGAGAATGGTATTGATCTCGCAAAAAGCTAATAACTATTCCTCCTGCAGATGACTGGCACTCTCCCTGTCACATCTTTCTCAGAGTTTGTCTTTTGATAATTTAGTTTCTGTGTGTTTACAGCTCCTCTGATTCTCATGATCTGGAGAATTAGACAGGTATTGGCTTTGGCTGCTGTTGAAGGAGGCTCAGCCAAATATTTTCCTAACACATACACAAACCTGCCTTATATTCAATTGCGCACATACACACCGAGTTACCATGACTAATATCGTACCTCTTGGCAGGCACAGGCTGGGTTCAAAGGTCAGCTCTGTGTCAATAAACAGAGGAACATGTGATTGGCTTCACAGTGACTCAAAGCATTACTGCAGCCTTCTTTGATTGGTTTAAACCAAGGCTACTACCTCTGAAATTATCTTTTACTGAATGATACAAAAAGGTTTTTGGCTCAAGTCTGAGACACAAAAATATATCATGGATGACATTTATGAAAATTTTCCTGAGTGACTGTATATACACACATACACAGAATTGAGAGGGATAAATAGGTAAAATCAAATTAAGCAGCATCTGAAGAAGTTAATAACAATCTCAAAGTATTTCAGTAACTTCTAGACAGAGCTCTTAATATTTTCCAGTGTTATTTGGATTTGTCTCCTGGTGTGAGTTTAGTCCTGACTTTGACCTTCCTGAGATCCATTCCTTTCCTTTTTAACCTGTCGATGGCTCTACCTCCAGCTTGCTCCAAAAGACAGGTATAGTGTTTCTCCCTGAGCTTTACACTCTGCTTGACCCCGCCACATAGAAAACATGTTAGATAATGGACCCGGGCCGGCCGGTGGGGCCAAGTCACAGCGTTTGATCAGGAAATCCTGCATGCGGCTGTACTGGATAGAAATCTGATTAGTTACCTTGGTGATGAAGCGATGGGATCCACAAGGCTTTTCTTCAATCAGATGTGACAGGTCAGGTTTTTGTCTACAGCTCCATCGCAGCAGGATCACCTCGGTCTATAGGGGCGAGCATTATATAAAGTGCCTAATTGAATGCATCAGCCGAGGGCCGATGATTGTGCACCGATAACCTGCACCATTTACTTGATTTAACTCTTCCCAGTGCCCTAGATGCCATGTAATGCCCCGTTTTTTCGCAAAAACATTGGATGGTTGGGTATCTGTGGCTCCAAGTATCACACAATGTCTTGAGCTGTTTATGTGCCTTTTAAGGGTGTAGGAGCGGGGCCTAGACGATGCAGTGGCCAGGAAAAATCAGCAACCTGAAGGGTGAAAGTAGATTCCAGTAGTCAGGAATTTCTAAGCAAAACAAACATGTCAGACCTATTTAGCAGGCAACGGCAGGTCACTAGTCGGAGCTGTGAGGTGTATATTGTTTCTGATTAAGCTTTTCTGTGCTCATGTTGCTGCACTTGTAACAATTTACTTTAAATTCATTAGAGCTTCAAACATTTTGCTTTGCCACATCCATAAAAAATAAATCAGCCTTGTGGAAGGAATGAAGCAGAGTGCTGATTAGTAGCACTGCTCTCTGATCTAGCCACTATTTTATGCCCCAGAAGTAAATTTCCCTGGATTTTGAAAAGCATGCAGATAAAATGAATCTGTGTTCTTTTTACCTTTGCCAAAATTATACTCTCTCTGTAAGTCATCCAATTTACTATTCCCTTTTTTATACATTGATCGAGCACAGATCGCTATCACTGTTTCTTAACACTCAGACACTCAAAATAAATCATCTCCTGGAGTTCTCAATCCATTTTTTTCCCCTAAGGTCACAGATATTGATATCAAACGGGAACATTTCACACCAAAACACCTCATCCGCTCTCTCTGCGTGTGTCCCCTGGGGGATGTTGAACAAAAGGGATGAATGGGGTGACCATAAAAAGTCAGCGCGCCGATAATTTCCCAGACATCTGCGAAAAATGTAACCTTTCTGTCGCTCTCATGATGTCAGCGGGCTGTTGTGTTCAGAGGGGGATTGGGCTATAACGCCTGCGATGGAGCCAAGGTAAACCGTTCCAAATGGAGCGCGGCGCGGGAAAAGGGACACCATCGCAACAAAAGGAGTTAGATATGGATCGTTGGGTCTGCGCACCGACCCCAGCTTGAGCCAATTATTGGTGTCATCTTGATCCAATTTAATCAATCTGAGGGGGGACTCAGGGAGGGGAGGGGAGGAGAGGAGGAGAGGGGGAGAGAGTGTGGAGTGGTGGGCGGGTGCAAACGTTGGTCAAATATCCTGAGCTTACTGAGGAGCTGTCGACCCCCCTTCCACCGCCACCCACTAACACACGCACGCACACACACACACACACAACCTTCAAAAATCTCTCTTCATATCTCCCTACCCCCATATTATCACAATTATTTCTCCCAAAATCATTGGACTTGTGACCAGTATTTGATTGATTCCATGGTACTATCTTCTTGAATTGACCGCAGTCTACAAACACTGCTATCAGCTCCACAGAGTGGACTACCAGGAAATGAATATAAACATAGCCTATGAGGGAGAATTTCATAATATTCAAATTTTAGTTAAATGTGCCCGCCAAGTTTTTTTCTCTGTGCCTGTAACATCTACACCATTTCTTCCTCTGAAAATCTAACAGGAGAGACGAGCACTCATTGCCTTAAGGCACTGGATCCCTCTGCTTAGCACAGCTAAGTGTTCAGACTTCAACAGTTTTCTAAAGTGGTCTAGCTACACTGCTGTTTAAACACCAAAAAATCTTTTGTCCTTTTATTTACCATGAGTAAAGCATAGATGTTGAGCATGTTTGCTCTTCTACAGAAATGCCCATCCTCACATTCATCCTGTTATACATATTTAAACCAATGTGAACAAATAGCCTTCAGAAACTTACCTTTGTTTACACCAGAGGAATTGAGGTCTAAATTTTAAATTGTGAATATGTCTATATTTACTTGCTAGCAGTCTTCTTTTTCACTGCCTTTGTTGGTCAACAAGTCCATCAACTTAAATGACAAAATATGTCATTAGTCCATGCTCTGTAGACACATACTTGTAGAAGCATTTTCTGATCTGACACCCCTATCAGCTGTACAACATAATTTGTCTGCATCTTAGAAAACATCACTGTTAAAGAAAAAAAAAAATGTATGATGAGCAACTTTGCAGTTCAAGTTTGGTCACGTCTAGGCACAAAAAAGACTTTATTGGTTTATGGAAACAGGGTTTGAGTTAAGATAAGTACTTTGTCAAGGTTAGAAATATACAAAACGTAATTTCTGCTGCTAGGGGGTCTCTTACATCCAAAGAATAACTAGAGATTAAATTTGATGATGTCGTGAAGTAGCGTTGGATCAGTACAGCTTCACCCTGTAAGGACTCCTTCTGTGTTCATCGTTGAGGAGTTTCTCCAATGCTGTTCAACTGATTAACAACATCCAGGAGGGCCTGCCAGCCAAGCAGCTGCTAATGTTAGCTCAGTTTGTTTCTCTTATAACTTAAAATCCAAACGTTCCAGAGGTTTGTTACCGAGAGCTGAATTATCTGCAGAGGTCTCCTCCTCACCAAAACCGGTAAAAACACAGAATAAAGCAGTTTCACCTTAAAAATCTGTTTTTCTCTGAAGCTCTTTGGCAGGCAAGGGACGTCCTGGAGGGCCTGCCGCTCCAGATGTCCGATGACTAAAATCATCTGGTTAAAATATATTGTTAATAACAACCAAGAGCTAAAAAGTGCATTGTATAAATGTGGCATAAAACTGGATAAAAAGTCAGCTTATGACAGCTTCTCACAGACAACCACAGCAATGATTGGCGATTGGTGAAACGTAACCTGAACAAACCTGGGTTTGGACATTGTTAGAAATATTTGGGATAATGTAAGTACACAGCTCCACTAAATACATATATCTAGTGTTTATAAACATTTTATATTTTTAGAGTTATATAGTTTGATCCAACCTGCTCCTTAAAACAACATCACTGCTAGAGGTCTTTGTTTACTTTAAGTTACTTTAACTATGTTGTTTTGTTACATTTGCTGAAATGACTGATGCTGCTGTTTTTCTATGGAGGGCAATCTCTTGTTGGTGCAACTACTACCAACTACTGATAGGCAGAATATCATGAAGGCAATGGCAGCAATGTTTTTATGAGTAGGACGCACCCCTAAGATCATTGCTCTATAGCGCTACTAGTGGTCAAAAACTCTACTGGGCACTTTTAATTTGCTGATAGTTTCATTTGTAGAAATATATATATATGTACTTGTATATGTAGCAGAAGTACACTACTTCTATTCATTACGTCCATTTAAACTTCAAACATTAGAGTCACAGTTAGTACAAACAGGATGACTGTTTACTGTTTCCTTTTGTATGCAGGAGTAACAGCCTTGTTTTTTAATCTATCATCAGTCTAATTTGCCTTCACTGCAACAGGAAATTTGGACAAAATAAAGCTAAAGTTTGATGTGTTGGCCACTGAGCAGCTCCACTGCAGCAGTGCTCAAGAGCGTTGTGTGCATAATTATTTACACAGATAGAAGAATATAAGAAGAATATACTCGACCAACCAATACACACACAATGACTTGCTGTGTGTAACAACTCTCATCTAATCAGTGTTTCAATCTCCAGAAGTCTGTTGAAATAATCAAGGCTTGAGTAAAACAATACACACAACTGACTATTATTTTTCATCTAAAGCCAGGTCACGTTCCCAATTACCCTAAAATGTTGTGATGACATGCTCTCTATTTTCACTGATAATATTGATATTATTCCAGGTAATGTGTCTCGGCATGGGAAGTGAACGTGATGGTCCTAACAGGACTTTAGCTTAAAGTTTTGACACAACTAAACCAAAACCTACATAGGAAACTGTTTTGATTTGTTTAGTCCAACAAATGTTTCTTTCTCATCATAAAAAATCTGTAAAGCTCAAGCTAAAATGCTACAGATGATTTTATGTCACTCTTTAATTCCTGTTACTGTCACATATTGTTGTTTCATTTAAGCTTTCTGACTAATTCCACATTTTGTTGGTGTTTTTTTCATTAATTGTGGTCTGTAGGTCTTCTAAAAGTTGCAGTAATTTACTTCATGTCCCATCAGTCCTGTGATGTTGTGGCAACCCTGGAAGCCAGTGTGTGCATCCACAGGATGGTAGTCAATTAAATGGAGCCCACTCCAGTTTTCCAAATTAAAAATGGCCTCCCTTCCACTGTTGACCTTGGATCGGCTTTCCATTTCTTATTATTATTAGGTTATTAACACAAACCCCTGAAAGTATCTTTTTAAAGTCTAAAACAAATTCGATTAGGCCTCTTTACTCGCACCGGTGCAGACGTATCGCTGTCTAACTCCTGTCTGCTCCCTATTACCTTCGACACTGAAGTCAGTGAGAGAGTCCGGACCTGAAAGCCTATATCCCCCTGCTCACTGGTCAAGGCAGGGGGGTGCTGGGTTTGCAGCACATTACCGCTTTATTGAATTAATTACGATAAGGATCATAACTTTAAACGCGGGGTGAGGCGCGGGGCGTTTTTCGGCGCAGATCGCTCGGAGCAATTTCTCCCCTGAACGACGGTGGAGGGGTTATTGGATCTGTCAGGCCTGAACTCTGTGGCATCGTAACGAGCTCCATAAGGTAAGCTGAGGTTGGGCACAGTTCGCCGCACTGATCCCTGTATGCCTGCAACACGGGGAAATTTGTACTACATACTGAACAAATAACAGAGAAGAGAGAGGGGAGAGAGGCGACTGGTGAGGCCTTGTTTTGATGGCGCCTCAGTCCGAAAGGCCCAGAGGGTCATGTGGGGTTATCCTGAGGTCTCGTGCCATATACAGTTCCAGTAGATGCAATGAAGTGTGTCATTGTATTATGATGCTGCTTGGATGTTGCAAAGACTCTTTTTTTCACCCCCTGCTTACTGAGCTCTCACTGCTCCCAAAGGACTGTGTGTTTGTGGTTTATACAAGAGATTTGTACAAGATTTTTATTTTTCCAAGAATCTCCAGAAACCAGAAAGTGGTCAATTATGGTGAATTTTGGTGAGACCACATCAGTCAAGGAGCTATTTTTAGGAACTGCAGCTGAATTTAGGTCAAAATAAGGTAAAAAGGAAGGGTTGAGCTCAGTGCTGACTAAAGAGACAGTATAAGTCAACAGACTGTCCTCACACGTCTAACAATTCAAGGATGTTTGTGTGTGTGTGTGTGTGTGTGTTTGTGTGTGTAGAAATCCCAACCCCCCTACCCAGAGCACTTCAAAGAATTCCTGGCCCATTGAGAGTCCTTTCTTTATTTCCACCATGCGTACCCGCCAGCAACATTGAAAGTGGTACTGGACATCTAGTGAGAAACATTTGTCGTTTTGTTTTGGGATAACAAAAGACTTTAGCACACGTGGTGGTGAGGAGAGCTGAGGAAGGAAGGAAATCGCCACGGGTTAGTCCGTTTTGGATTAGCCGCCATATTGATCAATAGGCCTCCCGTGGGCTGATGTGTTGCTGATGACGTGCAGATAGTGTTTTTTATTGCATTGGGTGCCCACCGACATTTTAGCATGTCTGACAGCTCTCCACGGCTCCTCTCTTTGACTTTTCAGAGATGTGAGGTGTGTTTTTGATGTGGGAGTGTGTGTGTACTTCTAAGTCCGTACAGGCTTGTGTCTGTTTGAGTGTGTGCGTACGGCTGAGAGCTAAATATGTGCAGATGTATCATAATATTTTCACTGTAAGAAAGCGTCTTTGAGGGACAATAACCTGCAGCTGAATCAGCGTGCTGCCCCACCACACGAGTGCCTTTCATAAGAGCCACCCAACTATCTGGAGAATGTGTAGGCTCGCTCAGGGTGCAAGCTGGAGCGCTCTTTTTTCGTGCACTGTCATGGCCTGCGTGAGCCGCTCTGACATGGGCTTGAGTCTGTGTGTCTTTTTCTTTTTGTGTTTCTTTTTCAACACACACCCATGCTTTGACAGAACCACCCTCTATGCTCACCTTTTCATCTACAAATATAGTTTTTGGCGCACATACACACGCGCTACTGATATTACACACACCTTTGCATGTCCAGAAAACAAGCCTGCTTGAGACACCTCTGTTTCACTGCGTGCAGCCCTGCTCTTATTTGCTGATGAAGGGAGCAACAAGTCTGCTGTGGGGGTATTTGGGGCAAACAGTGGGGAGATGAGATGTAATCAGGCTTGTACAGCTGGGTCTTGTTTAGCTGGTCGACACTGTTGAAGGGGGAGGAAAACTAATTCCCAATCAAAATACATCAGCATCAAAGAGCCTCCAATAAAGCCTGAATGTAAAGGCTGCTAGTGTGGGTGATATTTTATTGACTTTTAATTGAGTAATTTTTGAAGAATTATGGCCATAACTGACAGTATGTAACACACTAGTGCATGAAATGAATGTGAATATACTGAGTGTGTATTGGAAACGCAGCCGCAGCTTGTTAAGTTGTGTTTTTTTTAGAGAGGAATCCTTTGCTGAGAGATCAGTGCAAGATTTGGTGGATTTTCTTAGTGGGTGCGTGGGAAAAGAGTGCTGTTGTGGGAGTAATGCCAGCTACTAGTGAGCAGGTCCCATTTGTGGGTGGTAAGGCCGAAGGCGTACTTTCCATTGGGGATGGGAGTTCCATGTCATCTTCACTTTTCAAAATCCTTCCTCACTTGTATTGTTTCATGTCTCATTGTCCTCTGACTGTCTGATTTGACAGAAAATATTGATCTACTCATTTGAGCATTTAGTTCATTCTGTCACGCTGTGCTCAAAGCACTGATCTTGACAAGCAGCAGCCAGTGGTGAAACAAGTGCTTTTCAGACTTTTTTTGCCCTGTGATTCAGATCTCAGGTTACATACAGACTGCCCTAGCTGCTTGGTGAAGGCTGTTGGGGCTGTATGCAGGCCCACACGCAGCTCCACAACTCAGCTGTGTGCAACTCAAAAAGGTACTTCCAACATCATGTTCAAATCATATAATCTATGTTTTTTATTTACAGTTAATGTTGTCCTAAAATATGCTAGAATAGATCATCAGTCAAAAATAAGATATGTATAAATAATAAGTAAGAACAGATTACACACATTATCTATCAGCAAGTATCAGCTATCTGTAAAGGAAATAGGGATTTTTTGTGAGGTTACAATACAGATGTTTACGTAGATTTTTATTCTACTGCATTGCTATGGAAAGAACAATACCCAATTTTATTGTTATTTGCTCAATTTATTGTTTTTACATTTGTTTTCTTCTTTGCCCCCCTTCTTTTGAAACCAAACCTACAGCCTAAACCCCCCCATAAAAACACAAACCAACCACAAAGACAAACAATGTTACTAGAAAGAGACCCAAAACTACCCCAACGAGACACAAAACAATGTCCCCCCCCACACCCTCTCCAATTCAAAACCTCCTGATGTGCACAACACCCACAAAGACTTTTCTTTTGATTTTGACTGCCTTCATCTGTATCCATCTTTCTATCTTTTTCTCTTTATCTTGCAAACTATGAGAAAACAAAGACATCAGTTGTATGTTTTTTTTTCTCTGCCAAAAGAGGAGATATACAGAACAGAAGACTGAACTCTGGGCACCTTTGGGAGTCATGCACATATTGACACACCCACACAAAATAATATAGCAGGGATGATAGAAGGAAGAAACCGGGCATTGTAACTGCACTGATGAATGTCACAAATCTATCCACACACACAGATAGCTTTCTTTAGACCTTCACTGTCTTTCCTCTCATCCTGCTTTATCGTCAGTGCATGTGTTCTGCAAGGTCACACCGCGGCCACTGATGCACACTGTCAATGCAGTGTGGGCTACGACTTTTACATATGTACGGTTCACATAATTACATAGCAATATGTATTATGTATTTTCTTTGTATTTTTCTTTTTTTAGCGAGTATTGAGTATATTCACAGGTGGATACATAACACTTCATTTGAATTTACCTCATAAGAATGTTGAAGGATTGTATTACAACATCCTGTAACCACAACTGCAGAATGTTTCTCTTCCCCCGTTCCCCGAGAGAGATATAAGAGGAGATACATGAATAAGTCAACATTAGCAAAACAGTGTCACAAAGTATTACAAGTAGCAGCATTAATGGATAGTTCCTGATAATTAAAACTGTTTTGTAGTTTTGGACATTGTTTCTATTAGTTATAATAACATTGTTCATTGTACCAAGTAATTGCTAAGATGTAGTTTTCCTGTGCAATGAGTATATTATTACAGACACTAACACCTCACTTTCCTTCATCCGCAAATGAAGTGGTTTAGCAACCTTGTGAGGCAGCTGGGCTCGCCGTTATTATGGACCAATCAGCGTCCTTTAAGGAACTACTGGCTACTACAGGCATGGTTTAACTCTAGGTGTGTGTGTGTGGCGATGTGTGCGGGAAAGAGTTTAATTATGTTATATGGTTCGTTGATCTGATTGGTTGACGTTCCCCCGTGATAGACAGATGATTTTTCCAAACACTTTCCATCAACAACTACCCAGATGGGACAAACTATCTGGCACAGTCAGATTAGCAGTTTAGAAAATAGCTCTAAAAATGTCTTGTTTACAGATGTCTGGAATAAGTGTATAAAATAACATATTATCATTTACAATAGTTTCCAATGATGACAAAAGTAAGACAGAAGTTGTAATAATGACTGTGTGCTCAATAATACCAATAATGCAGACACTAGGGCATTACTCATTACATCACACAAAGGGTATCAGAGCTGCTGAGATTCATAAAAGTGGGAGCTACTGCTTCAATATCATTTGAAAAAAGTAAATTATGTAGGTAGACATTAACTGAGGAACAGTGTTTTTAATTGTGGCTTTTATTGTGAAGCAACCACAAGCACCAGCCTACACAAATAAAACCAGCCCTATGAATGTAAATAGAAACCCTCCATCCATCCAGTCCATCCGTCCTCTCTCCTCTCCCTCTTTTTATTCTATTTGCTGAATAAATATTCTGTTGGATCGTGGTCTCTTTTGGATTGACAGCCTCTCTGAACTCCACAGAAAAGCCTCTTTCTTTCACACTCTGGACCTTATTGGCTGAGCTATCGCTCCATCTTTGGCCCGGGCCGAACCTTTCCATTTTCTGGCCCGCACTCTATCTTTACATCTCCTTCTCTTTGCCTCTCTTTCTCCCCTGTCTGCATGTTTCTGTCCTCATCTATCCCCTCAGGTTTTTTTCTACAGCAACGCCTCATTTTATCACCTTTCCCTGCATTTCTCTCTCAGCCAAAACACATATTTGTACAGAATGATTTGGTCGTGGAGTTACGGGCCCGTGGGAATGACATATTTTCTTCAGCTGATCTCTTTATCAGTTTGTTTGCTTGCCTTTCTGTCATTCTTGTTTTTTTGTTTTGCTCTCATTGTCTTCTGTGTGGGTCCACAGCAGCGCTATTTATGTTTTGCTCACTTGTCACCTCATTATTTGTTGTGCCACGGTACAGTAAATGTTTCTGATAGAGATAGGAGTCGCTGGAAAAGCCCTCCTTCATTTGTTTTGTGTTTATTTTGTTATCCTTCCCTCACTCTCTTTCTCTTCATCTCTGGGAGGCGAGCAGGGCCCAGTCTTTATCTGGTAGCCAAGTTTACACACTGGAAGGGGAGAAAGGCTTCAAACAAACAACTTCGCTACTCTTAACGTAAACACCAGCACTTTAACTAGACCAAATATTTACCTTTCGCCCCCGTTCATCCCTCTGTTCAGCTTCTCTTTCACCTCGCAGTGCCACACGCCGGCAGATGGATATCACACGCTCAATAATTTGGCTTGAATTATGAGGAGCCCCTAGTGTTTTGGATTGTGCTGTAGTGTGTGAATGTGTGTAAGTGAGTGGGTGAATGAATAACTGGCTCTTTTTTTTTACTGCAAACAGGAAGTATTGTAAGTATATACATACATGTATGCACACACACACACACACATTCATGCACATATCTCAACAAGGACTAAACAGTTTGTTTTCAAATTCATTGTCAAAATAACAAATCAGCCTCTCTCTCTCCAACACACACACACACACACACACACACACACACACACACACACGGCTTGCACCTTGCACACATGCTTTCATAATGGCCTTGGCTGTTATGGCAAACGAGCGCGCACACACACACCACACACACACACACACACACACACACACATCTCAGCAAGCACTTGATTGTTTGTTTTCATACTTGTTTCAAAAATAATAAAACAGAACTAGCTCGCTCACTCTCTCCCTCTTGTGCATCCACACACTCACACACACACACTCTCACACACACATACACACTCTCACGCATACACACACACTTACACATACATACACACACACACACACCCTCTCTCTCTCACACACACACACACACACACACACACACTCTCATGCACACACACACACACACACACACACACATACACACTCTCTCTCACACACACACTTGTTGGAGTTGGAGCAAGGAAGGATATGCTTTGGATGTAAATGCCTAATGCACAGATTCACACCAAAAAACACAGTTTTGCAGATAAGCTGACTTTACATTGGAGCTACTTTAGTGCTTTAAGTGTGTGTGTGTGTGTGTGTGTGTGTGTGTGTGTGTGTGTGTGTGTGTGTGTGTGTGTGTCTGCTCTCTCAATGCTCATTGTGTTTGCGTGTTTTTTTAGGGGCACAGCTTTTGTTTGCTCCTGTCAGACGCCTCATCACTCTCTTCCTGTGCCGTGAGTATGGATGTGTGTATGTTTAGTTGTATGCATGAGTGTGATGTGTATTTCTGGATTTGGTTGTGTGCACGTAAAAAGGGCTGAGATTTGTGTTAGGGTTTTATTGGGGTTAACAGGGACTTAAAGGGACACTTCACCCATTTGCATTAAGCTTTGTATCATTAGAACCCCAGTCATATTTTTAAATGGTCGTGCATCATTCCCTCACTTTCCCTGAGAGGGGAGAAATAAGGATTTCAGTGTTGCACTTCCTGCTTCCAATGATGTAAAAAATGTCATTTTGCATCATTGGAAGCAGGAAGTCTCATATCTCTGAAGAGGGGGTGAGACTACACACACTACTTACTCATTTTTTTTTCACTCACGCTACAGACCTATTACAGATCAGTGGGTGGGACTTCACTTGCAGAAACTAAAAAATATAACCGCCATCTTGTTTGGAAGCTAAGCGGAGGCGCTGTCGAGCCAGACGTTACGACTATGGTAATCAATCTAATATGGAAGAAATTTCGAAAGTGTGATGGTCGAATCAGATGTTCGTGGCTACCTTTATGAGCCGCAATATAGCGAAGAGCAGCTGAGGCTGAACAGGAGGCGGCTGAGGCTGCTGCAGCCGAGGCAGAGGACCTGCCTGTCGCGGACGAGGAGCCCGGACTGGCTCGAGCTGGGGCGGACTGCTGGTGCCTGTGCTCTCGCTGTGCGCCTACGGACACACAGACGTCTATGTGAGTGTTTCTATTTTCTGTCTTATAACAACGTGGCATGTATGTACACGATTTGTTCAAGCATTATCACAAAGTTATTCCCGATTAATATGTAACGTCAGCCAACTGAACTAACTTCTTTACTGCACAAACAGCTTGCAGTTGCATTGCTAACTACTGTGGCACGCTCAACACAAAGACCATGCATCGCTAACTGTGTGCTCAATGTCTTGTAGACAATATCGCCTAACAGCCTTTCTGGAATGGGTCCTGCAAGGCGAGAGATTGGGTGGAGGCCATCGTGTCGTTTTACCCGCTTATGTGGTGCAGGCTATCGGACAGAAATATCCAGCTCCAGATGGCCAGTACTGCGGGCACCAAGAAGTTGAGGACGCTCAGGAGGAACTATAACTGTCATTGTTAACATATTTCTTTTTGTTGTTGTTGATATATTTCTGTAAATAAATGGTTTACATTCACGTTCCTCGATAGTGTTAGTGGGAGCGGCTTGCGGAGCTGTGCATTGTGGGAGTTGTTGTCTTTAATACACATGCTGTCTGTCTTTTCTCGGTCAAATAGGCACCAAATTCAAAATATATGTTACATTTCGACTACATATATAACCCACTTTCAATAAATATGAATGTTTCCACGGGTGAAATGCTCCTTTAAGGGGCTGACAGTTAGGTGGAGTGGAGCTTCCAGACCAACTTAAAATACTGTACTCTGTTTTGTTCAGTTATTGATATAATTATGTGAATTTGCAAAACAGAAGATGGGTGCGCAATTATACAGAACACTGTGGACCTAGTCTGAGCAGTACTGACAACAATATACAGGTGTGTGTCACTGACTTGTCTTTCCTCTTCTTTATTACATCCCAAACAGGCACAGGTGTGTGAAAATATGTGAAACCCATCACTGTCCCCAAAAGGGATAAAAAAGTTCTTAAAATGATCCCTATTATTTTTGTGCATGTGCAACCAACAACAATATTTCACTTAGAGGCTTTTACAGAATGGTTTGAGCCATTTCCTGGAAATTGGGATACTAAGACAGAAATTCCTACAACTGTTGGTTCTCTGTTACAATGTGAACTAGAGAACTTCACACTCATGTAAAATGACATCACATTAAACTATGTTATAACTACAGTCATGGCTGAATTATGGACCAGGCCAGTGGGGCAAGTGCCCCAGGTCGTCGGATTGCCAGGGGGACCTGCCAAGCCTCAGGCCACGTGTGGGGTGTGACTTCTGAAAGAAGTTGAACACCACAGCCTTCAGTGCACACAGCACAGGCTGACTGCTAGGCCCCTGGAAGCTGATAGTGTGAGCGAGCCACTAGCTAACCACTCAGCACTTATAATGTGAGAGCCCCCGGCCCCATGGTGTTTACAGAGCGAGTTGTAAGGCCCCTGGGGCGTAACGCGTGATCTGACCACTAGGGCTCCTGGGCCCCTCAGCACAACAGCTTAAGGGTCCTTGGGCTGGTCTGCACCTAAAACATGACCACTAGGGCCCCCATGCTTCCGGGTGCTTACAGGGTGAGTTGACCACTAGGGCCCTTAGGCCACTCGGTGCATACTGGGTGTTGGGGCCTCCACATGACATGTGCCCAGGAGCCTCACAGGTCTATGATCCAACCCTGCCAACAGTGGGCACTAAACGTTACGCTTCTCTTCCAACTGTAGCACACAGCGAATCACCAAAATGCCCAGGGATGAGTGAACAACCTCACTGTGTCACTCTCTGTGCATTCTTCGCTCAGCTATATATGAGTTTGCACCATTTTCATGAGCACGCACAGGGGCTATGTGTATTATGTATGTGTGCGTCCTGTTCAACAACAGCTGCGAGCAACAGCAATTAGGCTGAGAGTGTTAGTACTGAATGTCACTTCACACTTGAGCTCTGAGCCAAATTCTGCTCAGACATTTCCCCCTGTCACTACTGACAACTGCTGCACACACACACACACACAAACACACACACACACACAAATAGTCCTAATACGACTGTTTATACATAGAAGGCAGGCTCATGATGCATATGCACCAAAACACATATATCACTGAAAGTGCTGACTCATCAGATTTAAAATTTAAAGGTAAAATCTCACCCAGTAGAGCCTCTCCACTCCAACACCACCACTGAAACAATTAGAACAAATGATTTAATGACATACATTAAAAAGGCTGTATGCCATTACATGCTAAAAAAAACTTTGTTATATGTTAACAGATGTACATGGGAATTACATTAATTTTAAAAAATGCACTTTGGTGATAGGACATTTACTTTTCTTTCATTCTAAGACTTTTTAGAGCTAATGTATGAAGTTTATTGATCAGCAACACTTGTGAACGCCATGTCCCATTTCGTGGAAGTGTTAATTGAGCTACCTTTCATTTCATTTCTTTCCATAAAGTACAAGCATCACTTGGATATGTTGGATTGGCACTTATCACGCCTAATGTCGAACTGCTGTCAAGGAAGAGTCCACAAAACGTAATTAAAGTATTCTTCAATTAAGGTAATGGTCTCATTAATTTAAAATATCCTTTTCAAGAGAGCCCTGAAAGAAGGGCATCATTAAAGCATTGTTGAAACAATAAAAACAAACAGCACAAACAGACTAAGACAACTGTCACACAGCAGGATACCAGTCTCAATTGGCATATGAATAACATGACAGTCTGAATTTATTTTGTGGCCTTTTTTGATTTCCGGGTGTCATTTCAGGCCATCTAGTCTTGCACCAATATTAAATTGAGACTGTTTTATAACCAGTTAAAAAGTATGTTTAAGTAAGGTCTGTTACATTACGTAAGTTAACTGACGTACTTTTTTAGTTTAAAATAGTTTTGGTGCCCTAACCTAACCAAACTGTGACCATTTCACAACATTAACCATGTCAATACCATCCATTGTCAAGGTTAATAGATGGTATTTGGACACATCTGCTCTCCACAGAAGTTATTGGGAGGGATTAGCTTATCACCTGCACTGCACTTTGCTGTTTGAACTGCACGCAATATGAAAGTGTAAAGCTGTGTTATTTGTACACAGATTGAAGTGACAAGGTTGAGGATACACAAGATACAATACAATGGTGTAGACAAAATCCAGTTAAGATCTAAAATTAGCAGTTAACAGATTAGTGTAAAGCAGCCCAATGAGAGACTTATATTTACAATTCAACAAGCAATCAAGTCAGAAATGAATTTGAAAGCCATATTTAAACTGTCAGGGTAGTATTAAGACACCAGTCCCATCACAATCAACACATTTAGTGAGTTATATTCTGTGAGTGGTCAGCTTTTGCTTAACTTGTCTCATGATATTTGCTCTATTTTGATCCTGAGGTTTTGGTGGAACACTCTAATTGGTGCAGTGTAGTTGGAATAGAAGCATGTGAACGTCCATGTCCGTACTGAGGTATGGATGAAGCTTGAGTGGATAGACACACATGCCATATGGGCTCATCTCCCTGCTGTGTGGAAGAGAAACCTGGAAGCATGCTGCTCATAATGGGAGCATGCTAGAAATGCTGTTGCATTGTTTTGTACCAGTGTGGTTCATTTCTGCTTGGAGAGATAAAGTACCAGCCTTTGGGCATTTCCCTGCCACAACTCCCCCACCACCACCCCTCCTCCCATCCCGCCCTGGTATTTGGGAGCCTCTCACGAATACCAGCATGGACGAGCGTGTCCTACCACTGAACCCCATCCCACCTCCCTGGTGACACACACACACACACACACATGCACCCGCCCTTATCACCAGCATCACGCTGCGGAGTTGGTTGCTTCCTGCTTTGCTCGCACACATATAGGCACTAGGTACTTGCAGAGCACGGGCACACACAACTGCCACAACACACATTCTTGCACTTTCACACAAGCAGCATCATCTTAGCATCAGCCTAATCTCCTTTGCTGAGATTCAATCACACATAACTTTATGTGCACTCTCATACACAAACTTCAGACAGAGGCATGCTCTCACTCACTGTGGTCTGTGATGGTGTGTGTGTGTGTGTGTGTGTGTGTGTGTGTGTGTGTGTGTGTGTGTGTGTGTGCCTGTCTGAGATTTAGGGGAGATGCCTATCTGGACCCTACAAGATGAGTTAAGCAGGCAACCGATTGGAAGACAGGGAAAGAAAGAAGGACAGTGACTCAGACACACAGACATGCTGAGGTGTTTTATCTTCTGCTTCCAAATTAACCTGCTTATCATGTTGATGTGGTCACCATAGGCACACACACACTGTACAAAGAGATAGACCCACAAACTGCTTCTAATTATATATTTGCGATCTGAGTCTGTCTGTTTAGTTGACATTAAAAGAATATGTGTATTCTTACCAAGAGCTAGATGAGAAGGTAAATTCCAACAACAGGTGACATATAACATATTAAAGGTCCAGTGTGTAACATTAAGGAGAATCTATTGGCAGAAATATAATTTTCATAGGTATGTTTTAAGAAGAATAAGAATCGTGTTTTTGTTACCTTAGAATAAGCTGTGGTTATCTACAAAGGGAGCGGGTCCTCTTCTATGGAGTCCACCATGTTGAACCACCATGCTTCTACAGTTGCCCAGAATGGACAAACCAAACACTGGTTCTAGATAGGACCTTTCACGGTTTTGAGAGTTTAAGAGCCACAGTTGTTTCTCAGACACCTGGATGGCAGGTGGTATTCAGTTGGTTACAATCTGCAACTTCACTGCTAGATGTCACTGAATCCTACACACTGGACCTTTAAGTAGTGGGCATTCATTTAATTACATTTTATTTGTAAAGCACCAATTCATAACAAAAGTTACCTCAGCATATTTTTCAAATAGAGTAGGTCTAGATTGTACTCCTTATAAAACTATTTACAGAGACCCAACATGAGCAAGCACTTGGCGACGGTGGCATGGAAAAACTTCCTTTTAAGAGGCAGAAGCCAGCTTTAGAGGTGCTGGGAGGCAGATTCTGTTGCCTTTGGCCAGGGTAGCTGTTTCCCCATGCATCTGGTCTTTATGCTAAGCTAAGGTTATTGTTTCCATTGTTTCCTGGCTGAGCTTCATATTTACTGGACATGAGAGTGACATTGATCTTCTTATCAGACTCCCAGCAAGAAAGAAACGTCAAACTGTTCTTTTGATAGTGATACTTTAAAGCATTACAGGCATACACATACCATGTAGACTTACATTATATATAGTTGGTTTGCTTTTGACATTTTGTAATTTGACGTTTTGTCACACTGTATTAAAGGAATTGTGACATTAAAAATAAAGAAGAATCATAAATCCTCTCTCTGTCTCTCTCTCTCTCTCTCACACACACACACACACACACACACACACACACACTCACGCAAACTACAATTAGCAGTGGCTCTGCCCAGAGGCGGTGAAGCTTGGTAATAAGTGCTTGTTGATGTTTTCCAAATCTTGCTAATAGAAAGAGTAAACATGGCCTAACCTTTTAATTGAGTGATGACATGACGATGATGGAGAGATTGTTAAGCACTCGGTGTGGAGCCAAAGAGGAGTGTCCTTGTGTTCCCTTCTTTAATTTCACCCCTACATCCTTCTCCGTCCGTCTACGCGGTTCCTGTTTGTGTTAATTAGCGCGGCTCACGACATCAAAATGACTCAGGAGAGTGTATTGATTTATTTCTTCCCCTGTCTTTCAGTACAGTCTCCTTCCCACTGCTGGAAATGCCTCTAACCCTTGGTTAAGATGTTATTCATCTGTACTGTTAGTATGTAGATCATACCCTATATGAATTCTATAGACTATTAGCAGCAAAGCACCAAATAACCCTCCACTCCTTCCTCTTCTCCTCCTCTCCTTCTGTTTGAGTTCCCCTGTCAGAGCTCTGCCAGTGCTAATCTCTGTGATAGATTCCTGTCCTTTATTTCCTCCTTACTAACCTCCACTTTAACCCTTTCTTTCTTTACTTTCTGTAGCGCAGAGGTACTGATAAAATTGCAGCATCACATCCATGTACTTTTGCTCAAGATTTGGTCTCATTATTGGAGAATATACTGAATTACAGCATTAAACATCATGGTCACGGTGGGCCAAAAGAACGGTTTATGAATGATGGTGCAGTCAGGCTCCAAGTGGTCCAAGGGTTAAACTCATACCCGGAGAAAACTCCTGTTGACAGTCTGGGGTTTCAGTCTGGGGCTGAACCGTGAACTTCCATAAAGCCAGATCCACAGATGTTTGACTGTTTCAGTCCTTCTTTTCTTTTTACTGAGCTTGTAGCCAAAACAAATAATTAGAATAACAAATCATTAGTGAACATATAGTACAATCTTGAAAACATAAAGATAAGTGCGGTAGCAATAGATCAAAAGGTCTTCATCATGGAGGACATGTTGAGTTGCCAAACTAGAAGTTATGGCTGCCTTAGAGGTAAGGTGGCTAATATCAATTAAATTGTGTTTCCCATTTTATATTCACCAGCAAATGGTAACTTTGCAGTAGCCTCAAAATTAACTGCCTAGTTCAGTTCTTGCTTTCTGTGTGCTTCTAACTAGAGAAAAACCACGACTACAGTTTTGGAGTGCAAATTACAGCAATTTTTACAAAATTACAAATTGTGCCTTGACTCGAGAAGCACTGGCTTTGTCTCTGCCATGGTCCATATTAAGAATAGATAGCTGGAATGCCATAAAGCATTACTTACTTCTTCCAGGAAACTGTACCCGCTCAACCCGAGTTAGAACAAAGAGAACAGGCATTCGGGGCACAGAGTGGTAACGAAAGAGGCACCATTCTCCCTATTACAAGTCAGTGTACCATCAAAATGATTTTAAGGTAAAATAGTTGCATAATGTTGCTTTAATATTTTGCAAGCTAAAATCCATTTGTACCATTGACTCCTGTCTCATAACTGACCGTTTTTACTCCAACAGAGGAGGTCAAATAAAACTGGTTGGTGCAACACAGCTAATGAGCTACGACAGCTTTCTCTGTTTTGGACTCTCCAGCTTTCCATACTCTCAAAGGTCAATACCATCAAGACAGCTTGCTATTGGTGCAAACTTGCATGTCAAAGTTCACCATTGAGTTAAACTCATTTAACATTTGCTTGTGTAAATTTTGCTTGATTTTCTGATCCACTCAGTTTCATTGAAATAAATGGCTTTTAACCAAACTTTGCTGTTTTAAATCATGGTGTGCGGCATTTAAAGTTTCCTTACAATTACACGAGGTCTCAAAACTTAATGAACCAATAAGACTGATAAAGGTGTCAGTAGTCCATTCTACAGCCATTCTTTCTTTATGTTGTTTTTATTGTGGGATCCAGCTGCACAAGACAATTTCCTGATGGACCTTTTCAGATCTGGCCAGATGTCATTTGTAGGAAGTGAATAAAAGCAACCCAGTAATATGTTCTAGTATGTGCTTTGAATACATTGCAGGACAAAGTGACATTGCAGTGTTTGATTTGCTGTACTTTCTGAACTCAAATGCATGTGTTCAAAGTGTTAAAAAACTGACCAAGAGCATCCAAGGTCAACAGAAAACTTCAATTACAGAATCTTGGTGCTTTCAAGCAAGTTCACATGCATGATCAATTCCAAACTGTTGCTTTATAAAGATGGTTATTCCCACAGGATGTGACCGCAGCATAAAACAGGACAGATTCTCCACTTCAGAGCACAGCTTTCATCTTCCCACTGCCTCTTTCTTCCTCAGTTAAGCTTCAGAATTTCAGCCTCACTTTGACACACAAGTGACAATATGAGTTGAGCGTCTGTTCTTAAGAGATTCCTTCTACGCGCCCATTTTTTAAACATGACCAGCAAAACAATAGACAGGTGTACACTGACTCTGCCTCTTTCGCCCTCAGACACACACACATCTATATGCACACTCTTAAGTGCAGAGTCTGTATCTGTCTGAGTGTGGGGGAGGTCCATGGCCCCCAGGGAACCAATAGTAGGTCAGCATTGTGAGACCGGGGAGGTTGTCAGCCTATTAGAGAGCCACAGAGGAATTCTCTGTGAAACAGAGACCAGCCGACTGACAGAGACACCACACAGCTGCAAGGCTACAGCGCCGCTGACAAGCTGTACCCGCCGTCTTTCTAAACCCATTTTCTGCGTCCTCAAACCCATTTCCCTTTGTTGTCAATCTCGTGCACTTCCTCCAGCTGAATCTACTTGTTCAAGTGGTCACCAAAGACAACAAGGGACAGACGCTTTTCTTTTGAGGCAGTATCTGCAAACAAGTAGTTTGTTCTTTAATCGATAATCAATTGGACTCGCATAAAGTGTAATTATATGAGATTTTATGCTTGTTAGAGGCAACAATGAGAGTTTAGTGCAGCAGAAGACTTTTTGTTTTCCTTTAGTGGATATGATGCGATCTGCAACACTCCAAACACACACACCTACAAACACACACACCACCTGCTTTTAAGTTTCAGGACATCTGGGGAATTGGGAGGGGGGAGAGGTGTGTGTGTGTTGAGATATGAGTGTATCACACACACCTAGTGTTTGCCTTGGCCTCAGAGGTGCAGACACAGACAGAGAGAGAAGAGGAGGGGAGTGGAGAACCATGCCCTGCAGTGTTTAGATAATGAGCTGTGTGTGTGTGTGTGCACGGCTGTGTGTGTGTGTGCTTGTGTGTGTGTGTATGTTAGGATAGAAGCAGCATGTGGATTCTCTTCCCACCAGCCAAATGATTTTCATTCTTTCAGCGTGTGAATTGAGACAAGACATTATCGCACATACCGGTCAGTGCTACAACAAGGAGAAATGCGACGCAAGAAGTGCTCTCTGTAGCCACAATGTTTTGCTTTCCCATTATCTGACGAGTGTTTCACATGTTTCGCTCCCAATTCATTTCACTCCCTTAATTGGCATGACATATAAAACTCTTGCTATTTGTGTGCTATTTCTATTTTCAGCCCATGTAAGCCCATAAATGCTCGAAGACATCAGCACTCACAAACACACACTAACATACACACACGTGTGGTTTTCATAGTGTGGCAGGTTGATTGGCAGGCGGTAGAAAGGAGAGGAAGTGAGGCTGACAGGACTCTTAGGTAGTGTTAACTCCTGACTGACAGGCAGGCCGCGCCCTCACTGACAGGCGGGGAGAGTCAGTTAACTCTTCCTTGCCCAGACTCTCTGCAACATGCGTGATCTTTATATTGTCACATTTCCAACTTTGATGCAATTCTTTTTTTTTGTAATGGGAGAGTTGCTTGGGAAAGACGCTGAATGTCATGCAACATAGGACGTGAAATTGACCTTGAACATGATGTTGGACGTATGTGTTCTTGTCAGATACATGACATGATGTAATGTCTTTAATTCTGAGTGCTTTATGTATGAATTTACTGATTTACTGTTTTGACATGTTGACCTTTCAATCGTTTCTAGTCTTTGTTTCACTTTTTTGCCCCCGTCCCACCCTCCACCTCTCTCTCTCTTGTTGAGTACTATCTTGCATCTGGTTCCTTCTGTCTTCTCCTGTTTCTCTAGAGTGTTTCTGCTGATCCCTGACTTTCCCTGCAGTTCCCCAGGGTGTGTGTCTGTGTGTGCATGCGAAGCCAGGTGTCTGCTCTTTGGGCTGTGTCTGTCAATGATGTCGGGGTTAAGGGGGAGGCAGAGGAGGTGTGAGTGTGAATCTGTGTGTGTGTGTGTTGGTGAGTAGGAGCTGCCGGGGCACTGTGACCAGGAGCGTCTGGGAGAAATTCCCTACATTCCCAGGGATCTGCCTGGGATAAAAGCTCCACAGCAGTGCCATGCACCTGGCTGAGAGGGGGAGACAGATATATACAGGCATGGCCCGAACCCCTGACACACACACACACACACACACACACACACACAATGCCCAGGAGCACACACACAGGCATCATCTCTGCACCAATTAACCTGAAATGTAAAACTACACCATCAAGTGCAAAGGTCAAATAGAAAAATTGAACCTGAGGACCACCCCTTCTCTCCTTTCCTGACAGAATAAAACAGATATTTTACTCTTTTATTCTTTTTCTCCACTAACTAACATGTCATTTAAAACAGTCATCTTGGATACTGAAACATAAATACAAATTGATTTTCAGATAGAAGAGATTCTTACCAAACAAGAAAGCTGAAAAACATGTCCAATCCTGAAGATTTAAGCCTTCCTCTTGATACATTTTAGTATAATCGTCATCTTCTTCCGATCTGTAGGAGTGCCAGTCAAGCTGAGTATATAAAGGCGGGTGTAACAGTAAGTGAAAGTGTACTGGTGAAGCTGTTTGTGTGATCAGAGGCCCTTGACAGTCTGTCATCTGTCAGCACTAGTCATCAAGAGCACTGAGAAAACAACCGCAGACACAGACAGGCACAATGTGAGGAGGGAAGAGTGTCATAGGAGACGAGACTCTGGTTAAACATTGTGTTTATAGTGTGATATAATATATGGTTATATACAGTACATGGACACAGCAAGTCTGTACTGAATAAACAAGGACAGATGAAGTGAAGTCCATATACAGTGTGTCTAGTGGCTGTTTAATTGTTTCATTTAAGTAATTTGCTCCTTTTTTATTATCAGTAATGTATAGTGTCATTTACTCAAGTAATGTACTTATGTACAATTCTATGGTACATGCCTTTAACTTTAGATCAAGATCTCATTCACATATTTGTCCATTATTAATGTGAAGCTGCAGCCAAGAGACTGTTAGTTTAAGGCAAAGAGTGGAAGCTGTGGGAAACAGCTAGCCTGGTTCTTGAACAACCACTTGACGGTTTTTAAATTTTGTTCGATTCAAAAATTAGATATAACGTATTAATTAGTGAGCTTCACTGCTTGACTCCACCGGGCACGGCTACGACTGCTGCCGTTCTCGACAGTGTTTGCAACTCTACCAGAAGCCCCACAGCATGTTTCAGAAGCGGAGAATACGTGTCGTTTTGTCAAGCTGCATAGAGCAGCTGGCAGGAAGTCAGATGTAAAAGCAGAAACTATTTAACGTCGTAGCTTATTACCCATGGTAGAAGCACATGAATGAAGGAAAAATTATCAAATCAACTAAATCTCAACAAGTCAACAAAATCGAGCGGACAAAACTCTTCACCTCTGAATAAGTGGGGCATGAAGCTGTGCGGAAGTGGAGCGAAACAGAATCGCAGATATTACATTACAGAGCCGTGCCCGGTGGAATTAAGGCCTTCTAAGGATATTTGGTTTTTTTAACCTGTAAACACAGCTAGGTGGGCTGTTTCCAGTCTTTGCACTATGCTAAGCTAACCAGCTGCTGGCTGTAGTTTCATGTTTATTGGAGAGCGATATCAAAAGCAAATTAGAGGAAATGTTGGACTATTCCTTTATGTAAGAGATTTTAGTATTTCCACCATTGCTCAGTATTTCTAATCAGTTTGTTTATGTATCCTGTTACTAAGGTGCTGCTAATTAATTATTAAAAGATTATAAATACATATATACTGTACATATATATGTTATTTGAAGTGACTCATTATCAGTTCCATAAATCAAGTTGGAATTGTACCAAAAAAACAGTATTTCCTACAAATTATTAAAATATAATGTGTATAATTCTACTTGCAGCTGTAGTGAATAAATGAATACTGGATTACAATTGATCATCCGCTGATGGTCTCCACAGCAGACTCGGCTTTAACTCCATTTTAAGCCTGTCTCTTTGATACAGAGCAAGTGTTTACTTGTACTTCACTCCCCTCCTGTTCTTTTGTTATTCCTCCCTTCCCTCTCCTCATCCCTCCCTCGCTTCTATGTGTGTGTGTGTGTGTGTTTCAGCGCACGTGTCTTTATGTCTGTGTGTGTACGTGCAGGTGTGTTTTTGTATGTGTGGCTGCTGGAATGTTGACCCACACGGAAAGAGGGTGAAAGACTTCCCAGACATCAAAGGGCAGGTAGTTGACAGGGAGAAGAGGGGCCGATAAGTCCAGTGGGATGACAATAGACCCCAACGCACACCTGGACTGTATGGAAAGGCAGCGACGTGGAGAGAACTGCACACACACACACATATGCGGCACACTTGCCGCTCAACACATTCTCATTCATTTCCCTCTCTAGTTATGCTTCAGACACACACACATCCTCTTAAACGCCTTCAAGCACTTAGCTCGGTTACCATGCATGTCTCCGTAACATTCATACGCTCCTCTCAGCCTCCTTGCAATCCACCCACAGAGACCCCCACCCGATCCTCATCCCCGACCTCTGCACCCACAGGTGTTGGGGTCTTTGTCCTTGGACATGTGTGAGCAGCCCAATGTTGTGACGAGCCCTCAGACCCTCAACCGCCCCGACATCTCTTCTCTCAGGTGCAGCAGGGTCTCAGGTGGGCTTGTGGGGGGTTGGGAAGGAAGGTGGATGAAGATTAAGTTTAACTTCACACCTCAAGTCAAAGCGTTTATGTTGGGATCACTGTGTCTTTTGTTTCTTCTTTTTTTTTGCATTTTAGACTCTTCGACCTTTCTTTCTGTAGTTCAGGTGATGTTTTGTTATAGAGACATTGTTTAACAGCCACACAGTGATATAATCTGTGTGAATATGTTTAATATCAAGGCCCTGTTTTTTGCACTTGCAAAAATAATGGAGACTTTATCTTATAATTATGACCTCTGTGTCTCATATTTATGATTTACTTACTCATAATCATGAGAAAACATCCCATGATTTTGTATGCTGTAGCAGGCAGCTGTTTTCCCTGGAAAAATCTTTAATAAACCCACGCTACCTGCCCAGCACCAACAATGCAGCCAAAAGGGAGAATAAATAAATATTGGACTTAGGTTCACCAGGTGGCTACAATATAATCTGTTTAAGATGTAATGACCTTTAAGTATGGATACTGATTTTTGTCCAATGGGAGGCAAAATAACAAGCAGTAAATACATTAACATATTATCACCTCATAAAGTTTTTTATGGCAAACGTGTTAGCAACAAATTGCCAATTTACACATCCAGCGAACGCTCTTCAGCCTTGAAGTTGTGTGTTCATTCTCTTTTTGCTCTGTTTTGGTCTCCAGCAATATCAGCCGCTTAATGTGCCTGTCTGTCTGCTGTTTAATGCCAGGCAGGTTGTGTAAAGAGGATTTTTTTAGATCATTTTTTTCTGAAAACACCTGCCAACTGGAAACAACAATGCTGACAGCAGTGAGAGAGGCAATAAAACCAAATCAGAAGGCAAAAGATGCTAAAATGCTCAGTGAACTACAAGCAAAAACATTCACATTACACATAGTTATTTCACCAATTGTTCATGTTGCTTAACTAAACAGCGCAAAGATTGGTAAAAAAGTCAAATACATCTTAGCTTGTGTGTAGCAATGCACCAAATGTATCCATATATGATGTATCTGTGTTGTGGTCACAGGCTGAATATCTCACCATTGTGTTAACAGACCTTTTTGATTCTGGTGGCATCCTGTATAACCTCTTCCAGGAAGAAATAGCAAACATATTGTGCATTTCAACACATAGCGTCCTTTATATGCACATCACACTGCAACTTTCAAGTGGGCTGAGACCAATGGCTAAAGTTCAGAGAAAAAGGATTTGACATTTATCTGCAGAAAAACTTTGTTTCTCTTTCAGGGGGTTAAGCTGGGTTACAATGATCTCAAAGAGGCGCAGAGGTCCCCAAGTCTGAGTGGCTGAGATTGATTCTGTTTGAGCAAAGAGATACTGAGGCATGACCAAATGAGTAAATATGAATAAAATTAAGGATAAATGCTCATCTTGAGCACCACTTTGCATATGCAGTACTTTCATTGTTTGGATTCTTTAAAGTTGATGAACCTGAGAGCTTGTCTTCTGGGTAGAGGAGTAGGTATTTTGTCTGATAACTAGTCCAAGGACTTGGAGGGGAGGAAGAGAGGAAGATAACAGAGAATAGAGACAGTTGGATTAACAATGACCTCCAGCCTAACACCCTATCATTGAGTGGTAGTACATCGGTGTGAATTGGGGTAGGAGGTGGCGAGGAGTCACTGAGTTCTGGGAAAGACAGACATGGAGAAAGAGGTACAGCTGGATTTATTATCTAGCCTTGAATTTAAAATGCTATCGTTATTGTCGATAGGACATACATACACATGGTTGCCATGTTTATTTTAAGTGACACAGTTCCATTAACACTCGTACCAAAAATGAAAGAGGGGAAAGGGGCTGCACGCGAGCTAGGAGGGGTCCAATCAGAGTCATTCCTTGCCTTCACTTCCTGTTTTTCTTGCCGGGATGTCCCGTCACCTTGGCGACCCAGTGGCACACGCAGCCTCTCAGTACCCTCCTTCTTCAAAGGAGTCGGTATGCCTCAGGAAATTAGCTTAAGGTCTCTGAGAGGGAATCAGTCCATTTCCTAATGGGCACTCATTAGAACAATGGCTGACTGCCAAGCCCACACTGGCTTCAACATGACGTAATTTCTTTCTTCTTGTTGATTGTGTTTCATTCTCCATTTCATGTCGCTTTTTTTTGTTTTTAACCAACATCCTATTTGGTACGCTCTTCTTTACCAGTAAAGCCCAGATCATATTGCTAAGCGTATTCAGCCTGTAAAGCCTTAAAAACACGACCTTTACAAGATTCCAGTTTGTTCTTAATCTAGAATCAATATATAGTGCCAGGACATTCAAGTATTATGTTGCCTTGCTGTGTACCGAGTAAATATGTTAAAGTTTTGTGCTTTTGGTTTTCTTTTAGGACATTACAAAGCGCATTAAGATGCATTCAGGAGGAGATTATCCTACACTAGCACGATGACAAGCACTGGTCAAATCTGTCAAGCCCCAAAACAAAAGCAGTCTCTTCGCTATTCATCAGCATACAGGCAGCAGTTCAGCATGTACAGGAAGTCCCGGGGGCAGTGAGTATCTATGGGACATTGGTATGAACAGCAGTTGAGTCAAGCCTAGCATATATTTGTAGTACAACTGTCTTAAGAGCAAGTACATACAGCTACGGAAAGCTTCAAAGGGAAAATGGTTATTAGTAAGTCACCCCCCACACTGCTTATAGCTAGACTTTGTCACACAGTACTTGTAGTTATGATTACTGGAACTTTAAACAATGTGTTGTTTACCTAATGGCGTGCCCTGTGTTCACCAGGGAATTGGAAGGGGTTCAGTGGGGTTGCACAATGAGCTGAGTGAATACTGATTGTTGGCAGCAATGAAGCTGGCATGTGTCTAAATGGTAAACAGCACTGCCCGTCACATTAATCTGACCATGCCATTTAGTTTTAATGGTGAACTGAGATGACATGAAACTGAATGTCTGAGTTTTATTGTACTGATAATTACACTTCAGTATTGTCTACCATGACGTTTGAAGTGCTGTATAGTGTCTATAAATATGTTGGCATCAGATACATGAGCACAGATTGTCAAAACAGTGGCTTGTCTGGTCTGTCATCACATATTGTGGCCATATGTTCTTTGTCTGTTTGTTGGAATCAGGTATGATTGGCCTCTCATTACAAATATAACATCTGTCAGTGACTTGGTCTGGCTAAGATTACTGTTGATGTAGCTGCTAAAGTATTAGGCTGAGCTGACATGTGCTTGCCACAAGGATTTGGTCACAAGACTATGTGGTCAGGCCCACTCATGGCACTTTGGGCTTCCTTAGGCTCATTGACATCCATTAGTGCACACCATGGTCAAAGCAAACGCTAAAGTTGAATCAAAAGATTGCATGTGCATACTTGCTGGTACATGAGCATGCCTATCTGTGTGTGTGTGTGTGTGTGTGTGTGTTCTCCATCAGGTTGTGCTAAAGGTCAGGACCGAACCTCAGGGAGACGTCTAGGCACACGTTCACCTCGCACCCCTCTGCCCCCCCATACCGCTTTCTTCCTTTCATTCATAATAGGGTTAACGAGATCTGTCACCACCTCGCCCTGCGTTTATTATGAGTGGACTCTTTCCTGTGTCAGGTAAAAATAATCGAGCAGTTCCACGGACGCATTTGGCCACTGGGGTCCTCGGGGGTCGTAGATGGCTGATTTGTTTTCATTGGAGATTCTCTAGGGGCAACGTGTTGGATGGAGGGGAGGACAGAGAGGAAGTGACTTTAGCTTTTAGGTTTGTAGTCAGGAATGTTGCCACCACCTCCTAAGGATTCTCATCTTACATACTAAAATTCACACTGGAAAATATATGGGTAATTTCGGCCTACTTTTTATACAACAGCAAAAAAAAAAAAAATTTTTAGCAATCTAGCTGATATGTGATGCTATATACCAAAGTTATGCATCCATTCTAACGCAGTGGAGGTGAATGGAACTTATTTTGTAGTGATCAGCTCAAAGTTTTAAAAAATAAAGACACTGGAAAACTCAACAGGAATGTGTCTTTCCAGGAATGATGACTCGATTATAGTGAATATTCTGCAGTCCGCATTTTTTTACTGGAACTGTTTTGTACAGAAGACCCAGTGTCTATGGAAATGGTTTTCCGAGAAAGGTCTGTTGGATATCCAAGGTAAAGAGGACTCTGTTACCGAAAAGACTAATTGTTGTAAAGTTTTTATAAAGTTATCCTTTAATGCTCCAAGGGGCAGAAATAACATTCCCTGATTAGTTTTGTGTCCAGACTTCCAGCAATTAACAAAGCTTTTTTTGCTGCTATAAAACCTGTAACATACACTCTTCATTGAAACCATGATAAATGAAGCAAAGAATCCTCATTTAGAAGTAGGGCAGTTAGGAAACAATGGATATTCTTTTTTTACCCATGTCACCACTTTCCAGACCACAGAGACTTCTTGGCATTCCTAAACCCTGTGATCTCCCAGTGCAACCATCAGAGCATGTGTCACTCTGTGGAGATGCCAACAACTTGATCTGTATTTCTTGAGCAAAGTTTAATAATATTTTAAACTCTACTTCAGTTAATGGAAGTATTAAAATGTAGTTTATTCTTACCTGAAACTGGCCCACATGTGTGTGTATGTGCAAGAGGAGTTCAACAAGTCTTTTTTTACGAGTACAGTTTTAATGTATTGGATGAAAGGGTAATTTATTCTGCCATGGCACATCATATGCGCATAGTGAAGACCTTAATTGTAAATAGAAAACGAAGGAAAAACACAATGATTATTATTGCTTTTGACTCTTACAAAATAAAAGCACTATGAGAAGGATAAAAAGACCTGACATTAAAATTAAATTTTGGGTGATCAGACATTAGTATCTGTTCTTGAAACTACCTCCACTTGTTCTGTTTTGACTTTCCAGGAGCTACTTTGCACCAAGCAGTTTGGTTTGTTTTGGTTTGATTTCATTTTCCCCTCTATCATTTCACTCTTCAACAGCCTTTCTGACTTCAGGCCAAATATTCATCATGCCGAGATAGCAACGCATACCTTCCAACTCTCCTCACCGCACCCTCTGCACCCATTTGACACCCTTAAGTGACTGCAAGACCCCTTGACCAAGCATGCACACACACACACACACACACACACACACACACACACACATATTATTGTACACACACACACTGGCTGTGATATCAGAAATGCCTCAGATGATTATTTTATGCACCTGTCAGCAAATGCGGACACCCACAAGCATTCACAGCCGCCCACACACACGACTACACAGGAGCTGTTTATCCCAACGGGGGTAGAGATGTAGGTCCATGTAGGCCAATGTCAGTGTTAGGAGAAGCAAAATATTTTCATTGCAAGGGTATCTGTTCGTGTCAACAATCTGATAGGGCGCTGGGTAGAGATAGGCGGTTCCCAGGAGGCCTATGGCCTCGACAGCGACAGGGAAGGGGGAGCTGGGAGAGGTATTCAGGGTGAGGAGGGGGTTGCGTGATTGGTTGTTCCCAGATATCGGGAACATGGTGAGTGTCAACACCTCCAGGGGGACAGATAGAGTGAGGTCAGGATGTGACAGACGAGTGATAGCCACTGTGATACAGGTGATTCTACACTGAGGCATACCATTTTTCTTTCAACTCTACTGTCAACTGTAGTTAATATTCAATTTAAGGTGAAATGAATGTTATTGTTAAATCACACATATATTTTTTAGTCTTCCTAGGCTGGGAAATTGGAGCACACAAATTCTCGTTTTATTTGACATTAAACACAGCAACATAAACAGTTCAACTGTGACCAACAGCACTCTGATTTACTGCAAAACACGTGACACCTGAATGTCTCTTTCTGAGCCTGAAAGACAGGAAAAAGAGGAAGACAACTGATATTGTTATATGTAATGTGACTGTTTCTTGTCTCATCTGCAGGAAAACACTGATGTTCTCCAGGAACACAACCTGAAGTGGCATCTCTCCAAACATGTACAACGGGGAGAGGAAAGGGAAAGTTGCTCAAATAAGGCTGGATTTTATTTTTATTTTTTTTTTGCCAGTGTTAAAGATTATAGTTTTAATATTTCAGTTTATGTTATTCTTACTGTACATGGTGCATATCCTTTAACCAATGTAACTGATTTACAGTACAGCAAACCCGGGGCAGAGTAGAAATATTAGTAGATTTCTTGGGGCAGAGTGGGTTTATTTGGAGGCTCAATTGGGGCCCACATCTTATTTTTTCCCCAGGGACCTCCAGGGGGCTAATCTGGCCCTGGTGGGAAAACATGTTTTGTTTTGTTTTGTTTTTTGCAGTTTTTGTGAACCGACCCTTTAAGCTCTTCAAATAACACTAAAATTACCCATGGCTTTGATGCCTCATTTTGCCAAACGTAACTTAAGTACAGCATATGGGCCTGTAGTGTCACTCCATACTGAATAACTGACCTGTGAAACATGAGTCTGGAATGTATTTACATTAAATTAGAGTGCAATCTGTTTTTTAGATGTTGCTTTTCTGCAATACTGATACGCTTCCTTTGTTTTTCCAACCTGTCTCTAATTGTGTTTTGCTGCTTATTGCTGTTTATTTATTTCTATTTACTATCACTATCTAGTTTTGTCCTTCACCGTTGAATGTTTTTTTCTTCTGCCTTAATTCTTCCGCGTCTCGTGAAAGACGTGACCTCCCTGCTGCCGTCCTTGTCCACACAAGAATTTGTTCTAAGATGACCAGACTGCTGAAGCGAAGGACGGCGGAAATTGTACAAGTGGAAATCTGTGTGTGTGTGTGTTTGTATGAATGAAATCTTCTCCATCCATCTAAGAGCCGCTGTGTTTTCGTAACACTCTCTAAAACAGTGTGTCATAAGGAACACACTCTCCAAGCATCTGTCATGCCTAGGTACATTTCTGGTGATGATATAGCAAACTCATCTCTACTCATCCACACATGAAGGCAGACACAATGCAAATTGATTGGAACTGCAAATTTATCTTTTCTATCCTATTACCTCTGAGATGTCTTTTAAACACTCCATAGTGCTGTCATAATATTGGTGTTACATCTGTCATAACATGCAGCGGCATATTATGCCTACGGCCTTTTTTTTTTAAAAAAGCACAGATTACGCTGGCAATCATTCCTTCAACATTTATGTGTCTGAAAAAACAATCAGTCTTGTTGCTCGCTAAGTCGAGCTTCAAGCATTACGATTGGAGTGGGTATTTAATAAAATAAAGCACGATAAGCTCTGTCAGGTGTCAGATAGTCCAAAAATGCCAAGTAGGGTTAGAGTTACAGAAACAACTGTAGTAAATTACAAGTTACATAATAAGGAGATTTGGCTTTTGTTTTATTTTTTTCAGTTTAAGCAATAAATGACGATTGTAATTCATAAACAGAAGATCGATAGAATAGATTTGGTTATTACACAAAAGTCAAACTATTATTCACAAAACTGACTGACTTAGGTTAACTAACTTCAGTTAGGGTAGTACATTTTGTCCCTTGTATTTTTTAAGTATAGGCTTTTAATAATAAAACAATTTTCGCTAAACTTGAGCAGCATTGATCTTTAATGTAGCACATTAAGATTAATCATCTAATAAATTAAATTTATAAAACAGACAGAGCAGACCAAGGCTTTACCCTTGGGGAACATTTGGAGAACAGTCGGTTCCTCTCTGACCTGATGTCTGTGACACTCGCAGTCACACCACTGCTACACCAACTCTAACAGGACAGCCGACAGGGCTAATGATGGCCTTCGCTGAGGAATGTTTTGCCTTAACTCCGGAGCAACAACATCTTTGGAAAATATTTGTGACTTTAAAAATAGTTTTTCTGTAGATAACACAACGGGAACAAAGGCTAAAAAATAGTTTGATAAACAAGTTGCAAGATGATTAAGAACGAACTGTGCCAGGATGTATTAATTAATCATAGAAAGTGGTAAAGTTAGCCTATGTATGTTACATGACAGTAATGGGACAACGGGAAATACTAAAAGGTCATTAAAGCTTCTCTTATCAATATTTCTATATTAACAATGATGAAAATAAGTGTGTAATATGAAAACTCAGAGAGTTAGCTCTACATGGCATTTTATCACTTTCAGCTTATTGTTTTGGTTGTACAACCCACAATCATAACAGAGTTCTAATGCACTAAACCACAGTCACAAGCTTAGTAAATAGCTGGTGAATGCAATGGAGCACTTAGCAGCTAAAGACCCAGACATTTTCCCAGGAGTTGGTGAAAAAGAGAAACACAGTGAATATTGTATTTGTGAGGTGACCAGAAACACTTCTCCAAATGAATGCAAATGTTGTGTATAAATGGTTAGGCTGCCTGCTAACACAATCGCTACATCAACTTTCTAAGCAAATGAAATGTCAGTGCTGTGTTTGCAGCTTGTTACAGTGGCCAAGCAGTTGCTGTATCTGTATTTAAACAGTGGATGTTTGATCTTCACTGTGCAGAATGATGTATGTGCAGAGTTTGACACTAGAAGGATGTTTTCACAGTTATCTGCTGAAAGTGGAAATTTATCACTGAAAATCTGATTTTAAGGGACGGGGCCTACCAGCATGATTAGTGACATTGCAAAGAGTCAGTCCTGGTCCCAGTATGCTACATGAAGCCACCAGTGTTCATCCACTGAGAATGGACTTTACAGTGAAGTAGGAGACATCTTGTGTCCAGCAGAAAAACTTTAGAAGTGAACAACATTTGCATATTCAGAGATTCTTGAATTTTTGATGAGGTAGAAGGAGTTGATGCATTTTTAAGAATTTAATGGGGAAATCATACTTTTTTTGTTAAGGAAAAATCCTATCCGACACATATTATTGTTCCAATCAAATTATCATATACATGTATGGATGGGATCTTTAAAGTTTTTCTTAACATTAGCCACCATAAGTTGTAAGTCATACCAGACCAAAAAAAGGCTGTAGCAAAACCCCTGAATGTATTAAATTGAGCAAAGCAGGTTGTGCTAGCCTGTAATTGGATAGTACAGCATCACTCGTACTTTTGTAGTACTTACACATGCTAGTTATAAATGTCTGTGACATTATACTTATTTAATGAACCTAAATGGCCTAAAGCAGCTGCAAAGGCAGACTGATGTATAAGCTGCACAAAAAGGTTTAGAGTAGGCCACATTTTTCCTCTGAAGGTTTTCTAAGTTTGATGAATAGGACTCCAGACAGACGTTCCGTGTCACTGAGGCTTTTGTACACCCAAACAGCAAGTCCTACTGCTCTAACGCCCAGCTTCCTTCCACAGAAATTCTTTGATAAAGTCACAGTGCTGATGTAAATGTGTGCCTGCTTGTTCATAAGCGTCATGCTTTCATGAGTGTGTGTGTGTGTGTGTGTGTGTGTGTGTTTATGTACAAAAATCCACAGCACAGCAGTGAATTTAGAAAAGGAGCAGTGAAAAAGGACATGATGGATATAGATTTGTAGGAGATGTTTGTGTATTCACAGCATGTCAGATTATAACTTCTGAAATACATGTGATTGCATGGATACTTTTGCGTGGCTGTAACCTTGTTCCTCCTTTTTTTTTTTTCATGACACCCTGAACTGGAATAGAGAAAGGGGGTGTATCAAGGGGAAGAAAAGAAAGGGACTGACAAAGAGGAAAAGAAAGAAAGGGTAAAGGAGAGGTTAGCTGGGAGGCAGACATAGGAAGGAGGAAGTTCATCCACCTGTGTCTGATTTACAGCAGTCGGATATAATCTCCCTGACCAGAGAGAGATACAACTCTTTTTTCAGATCGATATGTTCAAACAGGACTACATAGGATGAGGCCTGTTCTTGATATCCGACTACAGATATGAGACAAAGGAGGTAATAGCACTGCAGTATAAGAAACGTATGGCTGTACCGTTTAAAGATCAAAGAAGTGAGAATTCAGATGTTTGAGATTTGTTTTGTTTATTTAAAAGATGAAATATATTGCTGGATAATTATTTTTTTTATTTACACAGCAATCAAACTGTCAACATGCCTTTAATTTCTAACACTGAAAATGTAAACTAGTTTAAATCCGATGTGAGCTTTCAAGAGACTTTGGATGCATCACTGCCCGGAAGTCCTACCTACCAACCAAGCCTACCTTCAGTATGGAGTTCAAAGGTCAGGTTCAGCTATATTCTAGTGCCTCTGGAGTTGATTGGATTCTATTTCTTGCTCATTGACACTTCGGTAGGACAGATGCTGGTTGATACAAAGTTGGGCCCTAGGTTTCACCTTCCTGCTGCTTGAATGTGGTGAGCAAGAATACAGTTGTGTAGACCTAGTGCCTTGTTTTTAGTTTCAAGTTCTCCTGGTCATTCCAGATAATCTGAATACTTCTTGTGTGCCAATCGTTTTTTCCCTAGGAAAGACTACAAGACACACTTCGGTAGGGTGGCAAACATGTTATCTAACAGTTGCCATTTATACACCCAAGCAACATTAGTATTTAGTTTGAGTCACAATCCAAATCACCTGACAAATGTTACTATATATTCAGATATTCAGTCTCCTTCCAGCTCTGTTTTGGTCTCCACCAACTCCTGAGGGAAATATCTGGCTCTTTAACTGCTAAATGCTCTATTATATTCACTAGCTAGCCACCAACTTTGTCTGAGGGCCGTTTGGGACAAAAAATAGCAGTGACAGGAGACACAAGAGCATCACAACATTAACCAAAATCATTTTTAAAAGTCATAACAGAGCCGTCCTCATTCTGTCCTTGTATGGCGTCTGTTGAACCAGCTCCTGCAGGAATCTGCCATCAGCTTTCTTGAACTTTGCGTAGTGACCTTGATGATTATTAGATCTTGCAATATTTCCTCATTGATCAACATTTTAGCATCACTACATTTTCCTGTTTTTTTTTTCTTCTTCTGCGGGTGGCTTCATTGTTTTTGGGCAAACTCCACTAATGTGCCCATGTAGGTCTTTATCAGTTCAGCAAATTCATCCAGAAGGAAGTCCCAGTCGCAGATTACTTAATTAGCTGCTACTTTCGTAAATCAGATGCTAATTTCAAGAATTGTCATCATAAAGTCACATTGCAAATTAGCATGCTGTACATAAATCACACTGCTTAATACAGCTAGTGTAAAAGCTTTAACGGAACTGGATACAAGCTGAAACTTATATTTTTGTCATTGCAAAACTAATGAAAAATCTTACCTAACTCCAGCAGCCACGCTCCGTCTCCAGCAGCTATCTCTATGCACGGAAGAGCTAATCAGCAATTAGTGATTAGCTATGTCGTGCCACCATCGCAACCCCACCACAGTAACATTTCCTGGCTGCTGGGCCTCTGCTGACTGACACCCTCCGGTTCTTTCACTGTTACAGATCCTTCTCAAAGAACCTGATGAAGCAAATATGGCCGCTCATTACGTCGTCCGCACACTCGCAGCCTCCTCTTCCCTCGCTCTTTTCTCTAATCATGGGCGAAACAGACCTCAGCCCCCAGAACAAAGGGCGGTGTTTGTTTTTTTGCTGGCCTTTTATTTCAGGCGTGTTCCTCCGTCGGTGCGTGTGCTGCTGGCCTTTGATGTATAATGCACCAGCGTTCGCCTCCGTCGCCCCACTTACTGTACTATCTGGGCCCTCGACAAAAGCGTGCACAGAGGAGGGAAGAAGGGAGGAATACAAAGGAGGTGAGAAGTGTTTTCTTTCCTTCTCAATCACTAATAAACTCTTTACAATCGAGTGGTGCAGCCAGGAGCCTTTCATTTAGCTCGGCTCGGATTTGAACTAATCAGCTGACGTGACAATGAACTTTTCAACTTTAGCACATGTGGGCCATTCCTGACTTCAGCTCAGACTAGACTGTTTTTTTTTTTACTTGTTTGATTTCATGTTGCCTCCCCTGAAACCTTCTTTTCTTTTCTTTTGTTTGTCCAGACATACTCTGAATCACAGAAAAATACATGATTCCTGTCAGAAAATACATACCTAGTTATAGTAAGTGATGCTAGGACTTATCCAGAGCTTGATCCTGCTGATTGTGTGATAGAGGGAGTCCCCTGACTGACAAACAGACGGATGATGAAGAGACATAAGCTGATAAGGTGGTGCTACATGATGAGTCTCCCCAAACACACACACAACACACATACACACACTTCTCCATCGTCTGCTGGATATTACGCTTGAACTAATGTGGAGAATGCTTGCATTTCGTGCGTGTGTGTGTCTGTGCGCGAAGCAGAGAAGGTGTGAAAAGTCTGACTTCTAATTCACCTCCCTGTGCATAGGGGTTAATTCTTCCTTTCCATCCGGCTTACTTAAGATTTAAAAGGGGGGGTCTGAAGTGGCAGCAGATGCATAAATCGGCCTGTGTGTGTGTTATTGGAGGAAGAACCCTTCTCAGATTCAAATGTCCTGGTAATTGTTTAATCATTTTGAGCACGAACCCTGCTTCCTAATCTGAACATAAATGAACACACATTTCTGATATAATGATTATTATTCCTCCTCTCAGCTTGTTAAGCCCTCTGTGTTTTCTGTCTATCTGAACAGACAGGAGCTGTTTGGAAAACCAACAAAACAGACTGTTATCAGGCTGGGATCAGTCAGTCAGACAGTCAGTAACAGCCCTCTGTGAAGCTGTTTATTTCCCTGCAGCGGTCCACAAGGGGGCAACGTTTGTAGGCCAAATATGTGACATAATTATGAGCTGTGTCCCAGATCCATAGCACACACTAATCCTAGCAGGTTGTGAGCAAGTTGTGTGTTCACACTCTAAAAGTGACACAATTAAGTAATAACATGCTTACCAAAAAACACTTGATTCTGTAGTTTAATCTTGATGTACACTTTTGTCCGGCAGTGCACAGAGGAAGCTGCTGTTCACAGCTGCTGACAAAGATCTAGAAAAACAATACTATTAAATCTTTGGAAAAACATTTCAGTTGTGTGTTAGTTTAATTGACAGTCACAGTATGATTGACAGCCATCAGTGCACATATTGCATCAAGACTAACAGCCAAAACAGTACACACCATGTCTCTGCGGAACATCAACTTTTCATGAACTATGATCAGATAATCTGATGGGTTTTATGGGTTTTTAAATTGTTTATTTAGTCTAAAATATTTCTCAGCCCATAAAGAAACCCTTCATCCTTTGGTTTTTCTGACAATTTTAACATCCAAAAATTTGGAGACACATGGTTTTCATCAAACAGCGATGTGTGTACAATTATTGTGTAAAATGGGAAATCAAACTATTTTTTCTGTATTACTGACATCTTTGTAATCTTTTCCAGCACTAGATACTTAATAACCTACTTAGAGTTAGTAGTATACAGCTGTTGTAACCATTTTACAGCTGCATTAAAGCTCATTAACTTGTCATTTTTAACTCTTCGTCTTATCTGTGTTTCTTATTACCTAGTATTTTTTGCTTATTTTCTTTTATATTGTAAATGTATTTCTGAGTTAAAATAAAGGTGCAGTTTAATATGAAATTCATAGTTAAGTTTGTACCGTACCTGACACTGTAAAGACTCTCTCTGAGGAAACACCAAAGAAGAAGAAGATGATGATGATGAGGAGGAAAAGGAAATGGTCAAGAGGAGGAATTCTGGAGCCGTGCCTTCTTCTCTACCTCCATCTCACCTCGCTGGTAGCCAGTCCTGGTAATACCATACATGCCCTGCAAAGGCTCATAATTGCCAAGTGCTATTAGACGGCCAAACGGGATTATATCTTCAAAAGAAACATTAGCTGCCTTTAGGAAGGAGTGTGAGGGATTGGGGCTTGCTGCTCCCCCTAATCTGGCAGGAGACCCCCACAGTCACACTCCTCCACCTGGCTCCCATTACCCCTCCGCAAATCCCTAATCCCTCCGTTTGTTTTCCCGGATAGAGACCAAGAAGAATGGAGGAGAGGGAAGGCGGAGGAGGAAAAGGAAGGCAAGAGTTGGGGTCATGGGTGATGGTGATAATAGTGATTTGACAGTTATTTGCCAGTGCTGAGTTACAGCTGCTTAATCTTTGTGTTAATAAAACACAAATTTTGCTCCCATTTATATTTAGAGGGATGAAATGTGTGTGCTTCTCTCTTTCTGTGTGTGTGTGTGTGTGTGTGTGTGTGTGTGTGTGTGTGTGTGTGTGTGTGTGTGTGTGTGTGTGTGTGTCTGTGTGTGTGTGTGTTTGTGAGTGAGTGTGTGCTGCAGGCCTCAACCAGCGGCCTCTTCTCTTTAATAAAAGTATTGTTTGTGTTTCTCCTGATTGGGAACACATTGGGCCTGGGTCGGGCCCTGCCGGGGCTGGGGTCCGGGGTCTAGGGCAGACCAGGGGTCCTGTTCTCCGGGGGTCTCTCCTCTGGTCCTTCCTCTTCTCTCCTCAGAAGTCCCGTCTGCTCGGGGGGCCACGAGGGGCGGTGAGGTCGCCCCTGAGAAGTGTCCCGCCGCGGGATGACCCCGCGCTGCCTCTATCAGGGGGTAACCTTAGTCCTCTCCTAGCGGACCCCCTCCCCTCCCCGCAGGGATGTAATACACACACACACACAAGCCAGTCACCAAACAGCCACACAGGGTGATGAAATACACGTGCGCACACAAAATTCACATACCCAGCCATTGTTCTCTCTGTACCAGACACATACACATTCACACCTTTTTGCTCGCCCAATCGCTTACTAGACAACACACACACACACACACACACATTACCAAAGACACCATCATGCAGGTCGAGCCCAGCTCTGCCTGTGTGGCTTCAGCTTTGTTGTCTTGACGACCCCCTGTGTTTGAGATCTCCACATCTGATAGAGTTAACATGATCAAATTCAAGCTGTTAGAGCCATGTTGCTGATCGAGAGATGCAGGGGAAAAGAGAGCGATAAAGTGAGATAAAAAACAGGGAGAATAAAAAATGAGACGCCTAAAATGATCAAAATGAAGCCGTGGGATGGCAAATAAGAAAGCATGGGGAGGGGGGGGGGATAAAATGATAAGAAATTGAAGTCAGAGATGAAGAAAGGAACCATGGCCCGCCACGCCTCCACACACAGCATGAATAACGAACACATGGACTCTTTATTAGCTCATGGAGTTAACAGGCAGCAGCGGTGCTCTGACATGAGCTCATGTGTTTGGACAGATCTGCTGAAGGTTTAAGACCAGTACCGAAGCCTTATCTGATCCAGAGATAAAGTCTCTCACTAAGAATGAGAGGAAAACACACACAGAGGCGGCCAGTGTGAATGAATGGTCAGAGGAGAGGGGGAGAGAGAGAAATGTGGTTTATGTACGTAGGAGAGAGTGAAAGAGGAAGAGAAAGAGTGAGGCTGGCCCTGGACTTAAAGAGCAAGTGTGTCCTAGGAGGCCCCCGGCCACAGGGTCTACACTGGGTGTGTATTAGTGATGATGTCAGTGTGAAAAACTAAAGTGTGGACAGATATGAGAACAAAAGTCACTGCGGACCTCTCTGTGTGTATATGTGCGTGCATATATTTGTTATATTAGGTTGCCAAATTTTATGAATGAATATGACATCTGTATGAGTGTGTGGTACATGTGTATTATAAACATGGGTGCATGCAAATTGAGTTATGTTCCACTGACCGTATACTGGTCTAGTCTAATGTTCAACTGTAAAATCCTATTCTCTCATGACTGGCATTGGATCATGTTATTAAGGTGAAATAATCTCACATTTTTCCAATATATTTTGCCTTTTAGTACCTATTATTTAACTGACTTGTCAACTGCTTTCACCACGTATTGTTTAATGAGACAGACGTCACTTCCTGCTTAGTTTATCTCACTTTGAATATTTCAGTTCCTCTCAACTGAAACTTCAGCTCCTTTCAACATTTTCACTTCATTCACCGATGTCACAGATGCATCAACGTCATTTAAAGCTTACACTTCAATTAACACTTTAACTCTGTGTACTGAGACTATAACTTAATTCATTATTACAACGGTTTTAATTGTTTTAACTGCAAAAGTCCAGTTGTGAGCACACTTAATTAACAATCTAACTCCATTCAGTGCTTATACATCTTACACTCTTTTCTCAGCAATTGCATTTTAACTGCCAGTGCAACTTCTGATCCTGCTTCTTTGATCTTTTTCCACTTGTTTTACCAAAACTCTTTACACTGTTAGTATGTAGTTTTGAAAAACCACATTCAGTTTAAGATTAAAGCCCCCATCCAGGAAAAAAAATGTTTTTCTTTTTGTTCCTACAGTGTGATTGAATGATGTATGTGCAGAGTTTGACAGTAGAAGGATGTTTTCACATTCATTTGCTGAAAGTGGAAAGTTTCTCTGTGCTCATTGAAAATCAGATTTTTAAGGGGCGGGGCCTACAAGCATGATTTGTGACATCACAACTAGATTGGGAGTCAGCCCTGGTCCCAGTATGCAGCTTACACAAGTGTGCTGTAGACATTTGAAGCCTACAAGAATGGACTTTACAGTGAAGTAGGAGACATCTGCATCTGTCCAGCAGGAAAACTTTAGAAATCAACAACAGTTGCATATTTATAGAATCTGGTATTTGTAATGAGGTAGAAGGATTTTAATGTGGAAGTTAAACTGTTGCATAACAAAATATCAGACACACATTATTGTTCCAAGCTGACAATACACGTCAGGAGGGGATCTTTAAATTATGTGCCTATTGTCATGTGTATTTCTGTGGCAGTTGCAGACAGCTCATCTTGAAGACCATTTCTTGAAGTGGCATGTTATAACATTCAACTGCTCTACCAAAGACATAAATACAGTGGCTCAACCACTTCCAGTACTTCTTCATAGCCGCACATCTATTACATTTGACTTTTGCACATCTGTATGCCTGTCCATTATTGAACCATTACATCTGTAGACAGCGCACATCAGTACCAGATCGGAATGGCCAGTGCTTGCCAAGGCTTTGGTGCCCAGCGTGATGTTGCTTCCTGCAGGAAGAGGGAGAGCAGAGGAAAAGCAAAACAGGACATCTTCAGATCTGTCAGGGGAGCAGCCCCACTCCTCCTTTCTGCCCTTGGGGGAAATCGCACCAAAGGAAGCGCTGTCTCCCTCCTTTTATCCCCCCTTCTCTGCCCTTGCCCTGCTCTGCTCTCCCTGGGACGTGTTCTCCCTTCTACTCCGCTTTTCCCCCCGAGACACTGAATCAAACAGCACTGGATGTCACCTTGCATGATCTCAATTTCTGACAGCCACAGGTTTAACTGTAATTCTTCATTGCCGTACTTTCTTTATAACAGAAGTTAATTAATAACAAGGACCACATTTCGCACAGTAATAATTGGTGCCTAGAGACCAGTACCTTGCTGTTGCATTCAAGTCAAGTCAAATAACATTTTTTTTATACAGCCATGAATAAAAAAATCCCACTTGGCCTCAAGGGGCTTTACAGTGTGTGCACCCTGTGTCTGTATAGACCCTCAATATAAGGATAAGCGGGAAACAAACTCTTCAATGAGGAAAAAAGGAAGAAAGAGAAAAGAGGAAACCTCAAGAGGGTAACAGAGGAGGGATCCCTCTCTCGGGAAGACCAGACATGTAATAGATAACGTGTACGGAACACATCTGCAAAAAAATCCCAATATATACCTAATTTGATGACATAAACACAGATATATGTAAATTGTAAATGGTAAGTACAGATCCCAGAGGACATTGAGCAGCTTCAGGTGTCACCAGATAGGTAGGACCTGGGACACAACCTATTATTTATTTGTACCCCTATTTGGTTTGCAGTAAAGTTGAGGCATTCCTCTTGACAGAAAAAAATCCAGACTTATCAATGAAAAACACTCAAATAAATAACCACTAGAATAAAGGCAAGAATGCATTAAATAAACAATGATAGCTGCTGGAACAAAGCTTTTTTTTTAATTTATTTATTTTACCACTTTCTTCTACATCTTGGGGCTATAAACCTTTGCCCAGAAGGACCATGGAGACCTGGAAGGAGGACAGGCCACCCAAACACAGAGGAGGCAGCACAGCATTCACACGGATAGGAGAGACAGACAAACACACAGAGGGAGAGAGACATGATAGCATGCAAACTAGGGAGTGATGGTGAGAAAAGGAGAGCGACAGCCAGGAAAGAGAGAGAGGGAGAGAGAGAGAGAGGCTATGTTGATTTTATGAATTTTACTTTTTTGTATTTTCTTTGAAATCTAATTATTACTTGACGCTTTGGTCATATTCTCTTTGCTACTCTTTGCTAGAGAGAAAGAGGGGGGGGGATGCACACAGCTTGGTGGCTTGTTGGAAACAGAGACAAACAGCATTAACAGTTATCAAGACATGCTTATATAAATTAATTTGAGCAAATTGGCAGCCTTTATGTCATGGTAATTGTTGTCTTGCAAACAATATGAATTTAGGTCAAGTTTATAAACCTTCTGTATTTCTATATGTTTTTAGAAATATATAAATATAAAGAATTAAATAAACCTTAGCAGTAAAAAAAATAATAAATCAATTTTGATTCCTTAGGAATACATTTTTAGTCATCCCCTTCTTCACACGTTTACAAAAGACTTTATTTGAATATATAATTCACTTTTATCCCTTTTCAGCTATCCAACATTGAAATATCTCTCATAAGCACTTTTTGCAAAGAGAATATTCTTACATCTCACTCCCTGCAGAGACATTACACTGTATATTTTCTCACATACTTTACCATTAACCATATACTCCACCTGTTAGCATATGTAGAACTTCGTGCACTAGGATGAACATGTAAAATATCGATAAATGAGTCAATATGATCATTTTCAAAAAGAACACCTTGTAAAAACAATCTAACTAAAACCTCAAAAATATGGGGGTTAATACTGAGCTTAGATAGATCAATATTCCTGTTACGCACATCTGCATTTTCCAACAGTAATGAGGTGTTTATGACCAAGTAGAGCCAGAAGGGATTGTGCTGCCCTCCAGTTGGAAACAGTAACCTTAAACTCTCCTCTCATCCTCTGCTCCCGGCTAAAGCCCACTCTTAAACCATTGTCAAGGTTACCACAGCCACCGTGTGTGTGTGTGTGTGTGTGTGTATGTGTGTGCATGTTTTGAAAATGTGAGTGATTTTGTCTCTTTGTGCGTGTGTGTTCCATTGCCTGGTTTTCCTGTTTGTTATTGCGGTCATGGCAGAGGCAGGAGAGCTGGAATTGGGGAGGTTTGTGTGGTGTGCCGTGTGCAAGTGGATCCAACAGAGAATGACACTGTGTTGGCCGAGCTCAGTGTGTTTTCGTGGTGCGTGTGGTTTCGAGATCTCATCTTCAAAATATATTCACTGGATCTTTTTGAAGTCGGCAGCGGTGGCCTCGAACATCATCTCTAAGCATTTGCAGCATCATGTGCAACCAGGGCCAAATTCAAAATGAAGAGTCTCTCATTGACTCAAAGTCCCTTTTTGATACTCAATCTTTTTCACAGCAGTCATTTTGACATGAAATAATAATTAGAATCATTGGTGACACCTGTGTTTACCCTACTGTTTCATGTCAAAATGGCTGCTATGAAAAAGGTCCATTGTTTAGTTTGTTTGTAGTCATTTATTGCACGGTTTCTTCCCTGATGTTTGCATTTTCATCACCAAGTCATTATGTCAAAACCATGAACTCAATATATAAAATAGATTTTTACTTGGTGTCATGAAGTCTGTTATGGGTATGTACGTTATGGATATGTACGTCCATAGGTTAGGTTTGACCAACATGTGTACATGTGGCAGCATATTAAGTTGTAATGCATGGGAGCCATCTCTTACAGCGGCTTCTGTTGCACCAATCAGTAAGACTGTCATTAGCAAAGTAGCATATCATTGACCCTGAGCATATTTAATGAATAATAAAGAGATGGAGAGATAAAGGAGCAACACAGGAACAATATAGAACACTGATGAGAGAGAGAGAAAACAAGTAGAAAGACCGTAATGGACAGCTGGTGTTCACTGGAGACTGTCTGGCTACCCGTTGCTCTCTTTCCATGCAGCGATTAGATAACATCTCTTACCTTATTCACTGCAACCCACATACACTCTGCTCTATTGTACACGGGTAGGCTGGCATGTTAAGGGAAAGGAAGAATAACCTTGCCTGGTTCCCCTAACAACAGTGTGGTTAAAAGGGAGGCTGTAGAATGTAAAAGAAAGAGAAACAGAAAGAGCGACACATGTGTATTGAGCATTTCTTGTATTTTGGCACAAGCTATGTTCAAGGATGGGCCTGAATTGGCCATTTAAAAATACAAAAGTGCAAGTGTCAGAAAAGGGTTGTGGGGCTTTAAAGGATGCCCAATACTGAAAAGGTTTAGAAGTTAAGATGAAATGAAACTAGGAAAAAGTGGAACAGGGCATGAAAGTGGTTACTATAATAGACGTGTCATAGAAAAGAGCCACATTGACAGGTAACACATCCACCATGTCCAATATCATTCCTCACCGGGCTAACACACAGACCACCAAAGCAGAGTACAACCCCTAGCACAGTATATGCAGTACACCTCTGCTGTTCTGCACCATTAACACACACTGTCCTCACATGCAGCTCAACTGTAAAGGTCACTCAATTCACCTCTGATTCCTCTCCATCTTTCAACTGCAGGATCCCCTACCTATATAAAGGAAGTGTGTGATGTGCACACATCCATAGATGCATTCATACAGCTAGACGTGCACATGTGTGAGAGAGTACATGAGTGGTTCACAAGCCCAGTGTTTGAATGTTCTCCTCCCGTTCCTTGTCAGGCCCACACTTTGATCTGTCTTCAGGGTGTCAGCTGGCAGCCATGTTTGTTTGCCCAGCGAGGTAGGCTACCTGTGTAATTACCTCTAACGAAGTGACTTGTTTTGATTTGGCTTGAAATCTAATCCCCAGCCGGGATGAAGATGTGGAAATGGGTTTGAGGTTACTTGGGGATTTTAAAGTGTGAGTCTGGCTGTGGCTGTAACTAGTTAAGCTGTTTCAGTGGTGAGAAAAGGTTTGGCTGGTGAGTTCTGAGGAAGTTTATTTTGTGAGGAGGAGAATTTTTTGGCTTAGTGTTTGTACTTTTCTTCATATCCACCCAGAGCTTCAATAATCACCAGCTCACCTTCTTCTCTTTACTCTCCCCTTGTCTCTCGCTTTACCTCTCACGTAAATATTTGCACAAACACACACACAAAAAATCTACTTGTTGACTCAAAAGCTTTCCATCAGCTCAACACACATACTTCTGCTCGTATGAATCATTTAAGGCCTGGCAGCAGTTCAAGAAAACCTCAAAGAGAAGAGTGTTGGCAGGAGGCTGCAGCACTTCACCTCTCCATAAAGGTTAGCAAGAACACAATGTGGCTCTCCTCTGCTCTGTACTCCTCACCGCCGTCCTTACTCTGACTTATCCTATGCAATCGTTCTGTGGTCTTTTTCTTCTGCCTGCTTTCTTCTTTTGCTTGTCTATTACTTCCCATACTCCTTTCATTTCCTCTGTTATTGCACTTGCAAAAATATGAATGTGCACCTTTTATTTCTGCATACACTCACATGATACTATATTTCTATTTTTCACTTAATGCAAAAAAGGGCTCATGCAATTGCATCCAGTATCTGACTGATAAATGTCTGCCCAAAGTGAAATATGCAAATTAAAGTATTTTGTTGTTGTTTTTCGGAAGAGTTATCTGTGATATGGTATATGAGAATAATTCAGAAACGGTCTCTGAATTGAGAACTGAACTGAATTGAGGCCATCTTTACTTTTTGATGGACTAAGTGCATGTCACAGGAGTTACTGTGGAAGGCCATAGAGCTTCCCATAGGCTTCCTGCAGCCGATAAGAAACGTAAACACACCGGGCCACCAGAAAAAACACGTCACCCTCTGCACTGGAGCTAATGAAGGACGATGGTAGGGGGAGAGATGCGGGGGGTTTACTCTCACACAATGATCTGAGTGTTTGAAGGAGAGGGGCTGGACTGTACAAAGTAAGGAAGTGTCCTTCATACACCACCCGCCGAGCATCCCCCTTAATAAGAAATTTTTTCTTATGAGAGCACATCCATATACACACAACACCTCAAAAGTGAGACCATGTGTGCATATGCATATGTGTTTATGTCCCCCATCCGCATCCCTCCCTGAACCTTAATCCATGCGGGCGGGGATGTAAAGGAGATGGGTGGAATCTGGTGGTCAGTGTTTATTTGCTCTATCTCTCTCTTCTTTCGGAGAGGAACAAGAGCCATGTTGGAGACGCTGCATGAGGGCTGAGGGTACATCCTTCTTCTCCCTCTTCACCTCATCCCTCTATTCCCCCCCATCTTCCATCTCTTCCTGCACCTCATAAGGATTCCATTGAGAAGCCAATGTCTTGTTGATGTTTAATCATGCAGGCAAGTCAGATGCAAATGAACCAGAGACCAACCCAGGGAGATCAAACTGGGACAACCAGTGAGAGATGTGTGCTCCCACAGCCTGTCCAGGGCAGATGCACCAGTGCTTATGGACTCAAGATGAAACAATAAAGCATTAGTTTGAACACTTATATGTGCGAATGATTGCAATCAACACACATTAACTCAGACCTCATATCTTAGGTGTGTCTATCTATCTTTACATCTTTACCTATCTATACATACAGGTGAGGAAAAAATACAGTAAAAGACCAATTCAGGCAGCTTGACACTTCTGTAAATTTAAATGATAAATATATTGAGTTTGGTGACCATAATAATTCCATTTAGATGTTAAGTTCATTTCAGTTTATTTTTTGCAATACTTTCACTTCAATATATTAACTTCTCCCACTGAAAAGATAACATTCAGCTACTAATGTTTCTGTCAAATAAATACTATTAATCAGCTATAGCTATATCAGAGGATGTGTGTTATTACAAAGGACCGTACAAGTATCCTCGTGATACAAAACAATTATTTTGTAACAAGACTTCAAACAGCAGCGGTTCCCTCAAAAACTGTCATAAACTGTTATAATAAAAACAGAAAAAAAGACAATGATCTTTAATAATAATTGTGGCGAGTTCTCGCCATAAAGAAGTTAAAATAATGCAACTAATACTACCACTAATAGCCTGCTACTGCTACTTACCATTACTAGGACTACTACTACTACTACTACTAATAATAATAATAATAATAATAATAATAATAATAACACGATTATTATTAGTTAATTACAAGTATTTTCTACTGTAATTATTTCATTATTAATTATTATTAATTGTTTATTATAACAGTGGTTATTGTTATGATGACGATTACATCATTATATAGTATAATAGAGCATTGCATTTATTGTTAATAATAATAATAATAATAATAATAATAATAATAATAATAGATCATTAAAATACAAATTGTAAGTTTCTGACCAGTTATTATACCAGTGAAGGCTGACTGAAGTTCCTCCAGCCCGGGTGGTTGTGCTCCGGTCCCGACCTGACCCGGCGGATCCGTCCGCTGCATTCCACCCGCACGCGCTATCATAAACATCCTAGTCCCAGATCTGCGAGGGCAGGAAGTGCGCGAGGACAGGAATTCCACTCTTTCAAATTACATTACGGCTCTTTGCAATGATGGCTCTTCAGTTTACCACGCGCACACCGCGCCTATGAGCCTATGTCAAATAAAAGACACGGTAGGCGCGAGACAAATGTCACAGCTAAACGGGTTCTTTTACAATTTCTATCGTCATTTTTCTCGACACCCAGTTCCCAGTCCTGCAGTCGCTCTTTGGGCTGTTTGGGTTGATAGTGCTGCAACCTGTGATCATGGCAACAGATAAGTCTTATCACTAAACATGTAGGCTACGGCCTGGTGTTTCATGTAGGCCCGTGACACATGAACCTACATGTTACGTGGATGCGAATACATTTTTCGGATGTTTCAGTGGTTGTGGAAGTGTGTGTCTGAGTGTGTGGGGCGGCATGCTGGATCTTTTTATTGCAGCGTTTATTCCAGAGGTGTTGAAAGACTTTTAGAGGATGTATATTTATCTAAGAAGAAAACACGGTCTCTTCTCTCTCTGTGATAGCCTTCTCACTCACTGGAGAGCATGCCGCCGTCTCACGCAGCCCAAAATAGCATAGCTACACTTTATATCTAGGAGTAACAACGCGTTTTGACAGGATACACAGTGGTGTCCAAATTACAATTAAATTAAATATGTCTTATTCTTATTATAATTATTCTTATTCTTATTATTATTATATAGGCCTATATTATTGTTGTTATTTATTTTTCTTTTTTTAACGTAATTTCATGTCGTTTAATGTCGAGTTTGTCCTATAGGCTTCATGACTGCATTTTAAAAATGGTCTGAGAGGCCCAGGCCTATAGGCTAAGGCTCAACATTTTCCCAATGTTTTTTTTGTTTTGTTTTTTAATGTCAGAAGATGTCAGTGGAAAACGTATCAATGCCGATTCGATCATAATGGGGGAAAAAATCATAAATTGTCAGAATTTTGAGAAACCATGTGTGAAAAGTAAACTTTAGATGCAAAGCACATTTCCACCTGCGTCCATATTCCACTGAGCAAATGATGGTATCTTAGCATACGATGTAGCCATAAGTTAGGCCTACCTTTTTACTGTTATTAATTGTGTTTGTTTGTTTGTTTACATATTTATTTATCGTCTACTACAGTCCCTGTCTATGAAAACAGGCTATACTATCAAATTAACATTCCTCAGCGACTCTCTGCAGCCTCCGAGCAGTTCAAGTTTCAGGGTCCTTGTTTTGTTTACGGATTGTGGACACGCTAGTTTTCAGCGTTGTTGTGACGTGACGCGCGTGACCGGGGAAGGTTACAGGTAATGGTGGTTGGGTGGTGTGTGTGTGTGTGGGGGGGGACTAAAACACTAAAACACTACAAGACTTTAACCTGAGGAGACTATGTCAGGTGTCAAGTAAGCAGCCTGCTACAGAGAGAATAATATTTATAGTCGAACTAGCTACAGCAGCAGCGGTGCTCCGTCGTCCTTCAGGTGAAATACATGTTAATCAGTCGAGTTTGTGAGGACAGCTAGCAGCATTATCATGAAACATCGTCTAGTTTATTAACGTTATATATCGAGTATTTAGACTAGTACACAATAGCCTGTCTGATATATATATAACCAGGGTTTTAGAGTAAACTGCACGCACAGGGATATTTCCCAGTGGTAGCCTATTTTTTACTCTGGGGGAAATGTATGGCTACATCTTTTTTTTTAAGCATTTAGCATTTTAGCCTATAATAGTGTTTCCAGGGTGATCTACGGGGACCACCATGGGGTCTTTGAAGGGGCTAGTGGTCCTCTGCCTAATGAGAAATAGCATTATTTCACTGTCTTATAATTAAAAGGAAATTATTAGCAGCTCATCTATTGAATGATACGCATTTCTACTGTAGCCTATGGTATTGGGAACAAGTTGACTTTCATTTTCCATCTTCATATTTTTATATTTATTTCAAAGATTTTAGTAGTTCATTGCAAATGCTCAAACACATTTAAAGAAAACGTTAGGCTACTCTGTAAGGTCTTCCCTCCGAGGTTTGTTGGGTGATTCCTTCTTCTATTTTCGTTTGAGTGCAGAACCAGGGAAGACGAGAAGACCACAGACTTTCTCTGGAACAATAAAAGAAGACTAAACAACTCCCGAAATCATGAGGTAAAGCTAAACACATAGGGCTACAGGACAAAGGGGCTCTCTTTTGTGGTTTCTGCTTCATTTTGACCAACTTAAAAACCACCACCATATTTGAGTGGATTTGGAGTTTTTGTATAAATGAACAGTAAATAGGCTTCCTTTCTCTAAATTACATTTTTTTTAACTAAAAGAAAAGACAAACTCGAGGCCTGTCCAACTAAGTTAACCAAATGTCATTTTCCACACTGCTGTCCTGTCAGAAATAAACAGACTAACCGTTAATAAATATTATCATAGCCTACATTTTTGGTTAAAAAGTATTTTTTTAACCATTTTATCGATCTGCAAATTGATAACTAGATCGATCTCCTTTTGTGTTATTTGATAGCTGTATTAATTAACAGATTGAATGATGTAATGTTTTAACTAAGCCAAACACTTGCAAAGCAGAGGCATAATAGCGGTGTGGAGATTATCGGGAAATGCTCTCCGTCTTAAACATGTGAAAAAGACATTGAAACAAGAAATAACATCGCGCTGTAACGCTTGAAACTGTGAGTCTGTGGTAATTGCACGTTGAGAGATGGTTGGCTCTCACCGCGGTTCAGCTGCTGCGGCCAGGCTGCAGACTGGGTGCAGGGTGATGACACACATGCCAATGCTGTTCCACCTGCACAGACTCCCAGAGCACGGAAATACACTCCCAGAGAAAGCCGAGGGGACCCTCATGGGTGGCCAGAGAAATGTATACCTCTTCGTGCACTTCGCTTTCAGTGTGAGCTAATTAAGCAGCTCTATCTATCCAGATTTTCTTAGAGCCGTGGACACGCAGCCGTTTGCGAATGGGCATGTCTGAGTTCAGCCTCCGTTTGGCAGAGCTTGGTCAAATATATCTGGCTATATGGTGTCACTAAAGTTGAATTAGAAAACAAATCATTAGAAATAAATAGAATTTTCTTGAAACAAGTGTAGGATATGTCTAGTAAATCCGTGTACACACACATTTAATTAATTTATTGATTGATTTATTCTTTCTTTCTTTCTTTTCTGATACGCGTGGTTACTTTCTAACCCACAAGAGCGAAGCAAAAGTGAAACATCTTTAATTTCCTTTTATGCAGTTGAATTTAGAGAAATGGGATATGGCTTTAACACATTTCTGACATATTATGAGCATTAGACATCCATGCACATTATATTACAGTTTAAGATCTGTGATAAAAACGAATTTCAACATGTGAAGAAGAGCTCATTATTTTTCATTCACTACCACCGGAGGCGGAACTCAAATACGCACTAATCACGACGCACTACGTCGCTCCATGGAGAGCATTGGAGCAAAAATCAGTGGGCCTGAAAAAAAAAAAAGAGGAAAGGGCTGGGCTTACTGACTCGCAAAACACAACTTGGGTTGCGCCTCCATCAGAAACCAGTTTAGAAAAATCCCCGTTGAAGAGAGAGGAGAGTCTGGTGCATGCTACGGAGCAGCAAAATAAAGATTTATCTGTGCGCAGTTTGGAAGACAACGTCCTATTTGCGGGACATCTTGAGGTTCTGCAACGCATCATTTTGCGCATCGAAGTTGCAAGCGACATTAAAAGGTTTGCTTTTCGGCATTTGGACTGGACTTGTTTTGTTTTGGTGTGCGCAATGATGGCCACTTACCAAAACCCGGAGGATGACGCGATGGCTCTAATGATCCACGACACCAACACGACCAAGGAGAAAGAGCGACCCAAAGAGGAGCCGGTCCAGGATAAAGTCCCGGAGAAGCCGGATCCGTCCCAGAAACCACCGTACTCCTATGTCGCTCTCATTGCCATGGCCATCCGGGAGAGCTCGGAGAAGCGTCTCACTCTGTCCGGTATTTACCAGTATATAATCAGCAAATTTCCCTTCTATGAGAAAAATAAAAAAGGTTGGCAGAACAGTATCAGACACAACCTGAGTCTCAACGAATGCTTCATTAAAGTTCCACGGGAGGGCGGCGGGGAGAGAAAAGGGAATTACTGGACACTCGACCCAGCCTGTGAGGACATGTTTGAGAAGGGGAACTACAGGAGACGCCGCAGGATGAAGCGGCCGTTCAGACCTCCACCGACTCACTTCCAGCCGGGGAAGTCCTTATTCGGAGGAGACGGCTATGGCTACCTGTCCCCACCCAAGTACCTGCAATCTAGCTTCATGAACAACTCTTGGTCGCTAGGCCAGCCGCCCACACCAATGTCCTACACATCCTGTCAGATGGCCAGCGGCAACGTGAGTCCAGTGAACGTGAAGGGGTTGTCAGCCCCTTCATCTTATAACCCTTACTCCCGGGTGCAGAGCATGGCGCTCCCCAGCATGGTGAACTCTTACAACGGCATGAGTCACCATCACCATCCAGCGCATCCCCACCATGCCCAGCAGCTGAGCCCGGCCACCGCGGCACCACCTCCGGTCTCCTCCAGTAACGGAGCGGGCCTTCAGTTCGCGTGCTCCCGCCAGCCCGCGGAGCTCTCGATGATGCACTGCTCTTACTGGGAACACGAGACCAAACACTCGGCGTTACACACGAGGATTGATATTTAAAGTTTACCAAATGGTCTGTGTAAAATGAGGACTCTGAGAGTGAGAGTTAATTCCTGTGATTTCAAAACAGAACCAAGAGTATTTTTGAAGAGACCATTCTGACGAGCTGTTCAGGTCCATATGGGGAGGTATGCGCGAGTTGATGTGGAGAAAGTTTTTACAAAATGGAATCGGGAGGTAAAGAAGTCATCAGGACACATCAGGTAGCACAACTTCTGGGAGCCATTTCGTGCGCCTGTATTACACTCGGACTGATGGCCATAACTTGGTATTGTAATCATAATTGTGCCTATGAAAAGCTTCTCCTTTTCACGGGGATAGACATTGCTGACGTTGCTTCAGCTGTTTGTTATTGGTATGCGTAATGATTTCTCTCAACTTTACGCACGGCTCATTGCCAGATGAAACGTGAACATAAGATTCCCTAATTAAGTCAGAGCTTTAATATGTAATTGATCACTGAGCGAGGCCTGCACGGTGAAACCTCACCTCTTATCATGGACTTTGTTGGGTTAAAAGGTGAAAGTGTGGGTAGAGATCCATTAGACAGCCAAAAAATACAATTCAGGGTTTTTCATTTTTCTTGATCCCATATGTGTGTATGATATAATGTCCAATATGGCGCCAGCCAGTGCCAGGTTTTGTTAATCTTTCTGATTATTATTTTTTATAAACGTGATTAGCTATATTGTCTCATTCATGTTGGGGCCATGTTTCATTTTAATTAGCACTTTTCCCTCTTTTCTAGGTTTGTGAATTTCTTAATAAACTTGTATTTCTTAAAGTATTACAGTGGTCATGAAGTAATCTGTTGTATGCTTTAGGCTGTGATAACCACTGTTGGCACTAGACAAACAGCGATCAACAATAAACAACTCTGTGATGGTAACGCGTAAAAGTACAATATTGTTAACATACAGTACTTTTTACAGTTTGTACCACGGACGTAATAATCTTAGAGAAACCATTGTGCAGGGTTATGAGATTTGGCTCTGCACTAATTCCACAGTTTACCGCGTGAAATGTCTGATATTCAGGCACAATGTTTCTTAGAATTTTACTAGGCCTCAGTCGTTCACTATTTATCGTAATTTATGCACACATTAAGGGACAATATATCCTACTAGTGTGACCAAAAATAAATACATAGAGAACTTCTCATATGTGTCTAATAATAATAATAATAATAATAATAATAATAATAATAACAATAATAATAATAATTTACAGTGTCATTGATATTTTGTGTCCCCCAGCGAATGATGTCTGAGCTGTTGTGTATATCTTTAAGCTGTTACTGCACAACTGCTCTACAAACAGCATGCAAAAGCCTTTGCATCATTCATATCTAAGTATTTTGTGTTTCCCTAAGACAGATAGGCTTTTCTCTATGTAATATTAAATAATAATAATTTGCATTTCATATAATTCACAAATTATCCCGTGTCAGTAAAAAAAAATGCATACAAGGAGGCTATGACCGTCTTCGGGTATTTTTTATATATTTTTTTTCTTTCTGACGGCTCAATTCCAAGCACGGCAAATGAACCGAAAACACCCACACACACGATGAAATGCAAGGATTTTCACCTTCAGTTTTATATGTCCTTTGCGTTGGATGTGTGAGCAATAACTTTTTTCCTACATATACTTTTAAGTCCTACTCTAACAACAGCAAATCCACAGAAACAACAAGAATAATAATATTACCAGCAACAATAATAATAACCTTCAATATCATGGTGAATTTGCCAGGGTTTTATAGTATTCATTTAACTCTAGATGTTACCTATGAGGGCTGCCAATGAGAAAAACAATAATGTTAATGCAGTTCACTGATCGACTAAATAATACAGAACCATTTAGGAAATAAGGTCAACAAAGACAGGAAGCGTAATAAAAAAATCGGCAACGCAAAGTCGTGTTACAGGCGGTTATAATGAGGCTGCAAAATGTGACCTCACACTCCCATGTTGTCCTATTCGAGTCATTTGCTAAAAGGTTGGTGTTTGCTGACAGAAAACCTCTGGAGAATGAAAGAATAAAATTCAGACAGACAGCTCCTCCTTCATAGCTGTGTTTTAGTGTGAGACACGTTCCCGTGAGCCCCAGAGGAGCGTCCCGTCCGAGGGCCAACTAACCTCCCGTCCGAGGGCCAACTAACCTCTTGATAAAACAGACATGTTGAGGAGTGAAACGCCTCAATACACCGACTGATCTTATATTATCACAACGCATCCATGTATTGTCATCTGGTTTTGACTGTTACATTTAAGGGGTGTATCACTAACACGTTGTTTTGATAGAACACCACAGTTATCCTGCACACTGAAATATTATTTTAAAAGCTTGCCAATTACGGAATATTACTCCGTAAACATGTAATAGCTCATTGTAAATTAGATTGTGGGATCAGCCTTCAAAGATCCGCTATTTGGCGCCGGAGTTCACGCTGAAGCCCAAAACAGTCCAGGGTCTCCCGCCTGGAGGTGTATCCACACATTCACCTTAATCCACCCTCTGTGTTTCACAGCGACTGTCAAACACACGCTCCCCATCCAAATAATAAATTGAAAGAAAAAACTGAAAGAACACACACCCTTGCATATCAATGACCCAATGAATTAATAAATGACGATATAACATTTGTAGATGGTAGTGGCATATTAATGCCGTTTGTATTTTCAGAATCACATTAACTCTTGTAATAGCTTTACTGCTGTTATTAGTACGTTCTGGGTTAAATAATTAGTGAAGGGCTACTTGGACATTAAACACAATTTCAAAGGTTTCTGGAGTTGCGATATTATAAACTGGATTTTTATATTAGATTTTTAATTTAGAGATTTCTACGTTTAACTTTAAAACGCATTCAGATGGCGGCAATATAAATGCAACGAGCAAAAAAAGACTAACAAAAATAAAATAAATTATTTATAATTTGTAAATAATATTGGCTATATGAAATTTATCATCGGGCTAAATGTTTTTGGTGTGTAATTCAGTTGACCTGCTTTTATGTGGAAAGAAAAACTACTTTTTAAGTTCTTTTAAAAAAAGTCTAAAACGTCACAAAGTTCAAAAGGTTGTTTCAGCAAAAATAAAATATTCATTATTCATCTTTAAACGGCTAATTCCATTTTTTTCAACATAAAATTAGTCCTGCCTTTTTCCCACGCGTTATTCACAGTTGCTGAAGTCCATATCAAACTGTATATTTTGGTACCTTTAAGTCAGACATGCAACAGGCGCGTGGGCCTTTGCTGACTAGTTTTCAATGTAGCCTATTTGTATATATTTTTAAGTTAAATAAGAGATGCATTACAGGAACTCAATGAGACAACATTTCAGCCAATCACCTATAGACTGCATAAAGCTATAATCACACTGCTAAAATGTATTATTGTATTATGGTCTAAATAGTCGGCCTAAGCGCCTTCTTCTGTGGATCAACAACCGTGGTCCCAGTCGGAGAAGCACTGACACTTGTCCATCCTCCTGTGTGCAGTGGGAGCGTCGATGCGAGGCTGAAATGTAGCTGTGTACATTCTCTGCTTCCTCACATTAATGTTTTGTAAACAATAAGGAGATAAGGGCGCATTTGAAAGGCAAGTGTATTCTAAACATTCTCCCAAAAATAATAAATACACGTGTTTTACAAGAAATTATGTTTCGGCCAGTGTAACTAACCTTTACATAAACTACACAGGCAGAGATGGATTTAATGGAAATAAAGTTCTAATTGATTTAAAAGTAGGCTAGGTGTTGCAATACATCAGTTTACACAGAATACATCAATATAACAGGGTTTATTTGTTTATTTGTGTGTGTGTGTGTGTGTGTGTGTGTGTGTGTGTGTGTGTGTGTTTTTAGACAAAGAGAAAAGACTCACTCAAAGAATCTGACTTTAGTGATGTAGTCTCAGGAATATATGATTTCCCTTATTACCATTTGCCTACCTGATACCACAGTTGGGACTACATTTAGGCTAATACATGGTTCAGCGGTAGATTTTCCCGTTTAATTGTTTTCTCTTTAGTCCTGTGTTTGTCGGAAAAAGTAGGCTGTGAGTACACCAGCTGTTAGTCCCATGTTACACTCTCCTATACCTCTGCAACACAAGCCTAAATACACACACACATATGGCGTTAACATTTTTTTATTTTTTATTTTTGTCAAATTTGGAGCCTTACACCTCCACTGTAAAGGCGATCAACTATGAATGTGGACTCGGGCGCGGCAGGTGTGCATTTGCGCAGAAAGGTTGACAGTTCAGCCGGGCGGCCGGGAACAATGGGCCTGCATACAGGATGTCTCAGGGGCTGAGAGAGATAAGGCCAGCCGAGGTTCATGGCTCCAACACAGGCCTCCTTTCAAATATAGTCTTCATTTACACTGATTGTAAGTCAGCAGATCAACGGCTGAGGCAGCCTGGAGGCGACTGTTGTTGTTTCGTTTATCAAATATATTCTACCTTGGGTGGTTATAATATTTACTGCTGACAACATTAATCAAATGAGTAGTATGGTAAATAAGTTCTTATATATACTTAAAATAATTAATTTCACATCTGCCAGGCAGACTGCATTAAAGATAATTTGCAGAAATAGCAGTTGTTGGCATACATGCCTGCATGATTTAGGTTGGGGCGTAGCCTACATTTATAGAGTTTATCATGGTTGTGAGTTATACCTTAAACAAAAACTTAACCATATATGGAAATTATAGGCTTATTGTCCATACTTTAACGTAATAACCTCATAATAAGTGTAGCATTGGATGTCGTGCAACAATAACAGCAGGACCAACAATAACTGCAGCTTTTATCACACTTAGCCTATATGCATTGCTGTACACCTACTAAAGGCCATGTGTGAGCTGTATAGGTGAGAAATATCTGTTTCTGTTAATTCTCCATTATTTCTGCAGGAGGTGAAAAGGTTTAGCGCAATGTGCGGTTTTGCTTTCACGCGTCTTTTCCGCCGAGCGCGCACTGAATAACCGTGATTGTATCCTTTGTTGTGCTCTCAGAGATGACAGATTATAATCAACAAGACGAATGAGGTCAACTCATTGTAGAAGCAACACATTTGACCCTCGCTTCTTCCCCGTCTCTCTCTCTCACACACACACACACACACACACACACACACACATCAGACACACATAGCCTACACAGCAGCGTACCTGGACTCGTTCCGGGTATGACAGCTTACATGCTCGACGGGGCACCGGCGATGCGACCCGGCCAGTCAAGTCACACGCAGGTTGCAGGTTTCCCAATGCCTGCACACAATTGAATTCCTGGCATTCTCGCTAATGTTTGAGATTGAAGAGCAACAGTTTCCACTTAGAAGCGTCGCACATCACCCCAAACCCATTGAAAAGCAGAGTGGGGGTCACCACTGTTTGGTATACATCTGCTCCAAACAGGAAAATATGCAAAGATTTGATTCGCAGAAAATCCGGCAATTGTTCCAATCACCATGAGTTTTTTTTTCTTTCTCTCTTGTTGGAGCAGAAATACTCGACGTTTCACTCTGTCCGCTGCATAACTCCTATTTCTATGATATTACTCAATATAGAGCTGTTTGTTTTCAGAACGCCTCCTCTGGTGAATCTCCAATGTAATCAACTTGTCACAGTGATCTACGTGATGTTTTCAGTGACTGCTGATTTCTATCTCAATGACAACCTCGCGAGACAATAGATTACATGTAATAATTCTTTAATAAGCCAAAATAATTACAATAGAGTGTGTTGATTAGACTGCCACTGTTTATAAATAGGAACCGTGCATTTGTTAACTGGACCTCTGGTCAACAGAGGTTCATCAAATGTCTAGAAATACAGTGTCTATAAATACACACCAATGTCATCTATTCAAGGAAAAGACACACTGCCATCTATTCACAGAGAAAAATCATCACGCACTGACCTGTGTTTACCCTCCAGCCCACAGGGCCACTGAAATGTCACATACTAAATAGTCTGTGCAAATGAGGGGGGGTCACACCTTCAGAGGAGAAGTACTGGATGCTAATAAAGAGGGTTTACATTAGGCTACATACAATTATTGCACTCTGGAGACTGTCTAAAATGCAAATATTAATTTTCTACACTCTTGTTAATGATAAATCCTCTGGTCCAGGAAAAGAAACTTCATCCAGGATCTCCCTTCACCAATCTTTTTATAATGGGATATCACCTCCAAGCAGAAACTGCTTATGTGCCAGCAGACCTGTCTGAACAGACAAAGAAAAGAACACATTTACCAGCTTTTGGCTGATGTTAATTTGTGCTGTGGATGTGGCGGAACTGGCCAGCTTATACTGTAAAGGGAAATGCGATAAAATGTTTCCGTCCTCTTGATTATGAGCTGCAAATTGCTTTGTCGGGATTTAAATGGCAGGTCTTTTCCCATCGTGCACTGATGGAGGCTATTTTTAAACCTCTTTCCTTTCGCCCCCTAAAAACTTCCGCAGGGTTGGCAACAAGAAGCTATTAGGATAACTTTTCTCCTGTTAACATTCCAATTAATCAAAGATGAAACCAAATTCCCACAGGGATCATTAAGGGCCAGCACCTGTTCTTCTGATACTGTATAATAAACCAGTACAACTTCTTGGTCAGACCTTGGCTGACCTCTGGGGACGGTGTGAGACACATAATCACTGCAAGCCACTTATACATCAGCCCACTATCAGTAATAGAAATATAACCTCATGCGGATATGAATGCCAAACACTGAGCTTATTTCACAACCAAAACAATTCCAAAATGCCTTTTTACTTATCAGGATTTCCTTCAATTTCAAAACAGTGCACTGAAGCCCTATTAGGATACAAATTGCAGGAGAGGTAATAACTTAATGACACATTCTTCAAATAAATAGTTATTGTAATAGCTCTCAATCGAATCTGTATTCCACTGTCATATTGTTTTTTTATTGGCATATAAATGATTTGTGAAGTAAGGCTCTCTCTATTGGCTATAACATACACATGCAAAACAGGAAGTTGGCCTCAGGCCTGACCCTTGCCCCGCCTCTATGTACATGCCAAACCCAGTCCCAGGTCAGATGTCAGACTCTGCAATCCAATTTTGGCCATATCTCTTTCAAGCAATTACATACCTCTTGGCAAGGCCTCACAATTAAACAAATGATGATATTTTGATATCCATAATTATACGCATTCACATAAGGTACCCTTTCAAGTTAAATATGCTTTTTATTACATGCTTATCATCTGTGATGAGATTATGCACAGTGTGGGTTTGGACTGAGTTAGGGTACATTTAATCAAATAAGAGGAGCAGTAATGGAAGCATGCTGGACCCAGGACTACACTACATAGGCTGCTCCCTTTGAGCCCAGCTTATGTTTAGCAAATTTCAGACAATGAGAACGTTATGAGGAAGACTGTGAGGGAGAGCCTTTAACCCCTGCCCACCAGGTCAAACACATGGCATATGGCACAATTTTTGTGTCACTGATGAAGTGCACCACACAAACTTGTGGCCTAGAAGATGGTTTAAATGGAGGTATCTCTGGCTAAACTAGTTACAGTTGATGGTATGGTTCTGATCATGGTGTGATCTGGTGATCCTTTTCAGGGCCAGCTATATACATGGCAGGGTAACGAGGCAAGTATCCACGTGCGGTTATGACACTGAATACCATCATTCAACCTTCATTGAAAACAGTCACACTGGGAACATAATTTTTTACAGAAGTCACCCAAATGTGCTCATTCTGAAAGAGTAATCTTTGGCTCTCCTTTGAAACTGACGTACTTTGTAAGTTTAAGTGTGTTGTGTGGGTCGTTGCTGCCCCCTTGTGGTACGAGAAAGACCATCATTTTATAATGTGACTCAGCTCTTCCTGTTGCTTGAATCAGCCGGAATAATGTTATCCTAAGGACCAGACACCATTAAAAGACTATAAAACACAGTCTACAACAATTTAGATTCAAACAAAGATTTTCATGTTTTTAAATCATGGTTATTGTGCTGTGTGATTTATTGAGTATTTATAAAAGAACCAAAGTTATATGTATATCAAAATAACCCCCCACACACATATAAGTCAGCAATTGATACAGATGTATGTATGACATTGCATCTTGTGTTAAAAGGTAAGTGAGTGTCTTAAGAACAACTGCATTTCCAACAACCATACAGTGAAAAGCTTATAATAAGATATTACCTCTAGTTTGTGATAGCCTAATACTCTACACAGTTACATCCTAACAAACCCCCAGAGGATTAATATAGGCAAGACCTGAACTAGTTTTCACAAGGAATTTATCTCTAACAATTAAAGGCTGACAGCAAGAGCGCCATTTGTAAATCTTGTTAAAAGAAAAAGGCCATTTTCAAATAAGATTCTTTGACATGTCACAGTAGAAAAAGAACACCTCTACTTTCCAAAATGACAAAATATGTGCTGTGAAAAAGGCCTACTGTTAATGTTGGTTTTAATACTTTGAGAGGAGGATCATTTCAGTGAGGTTGTAGAACCAAACTAAAACTTTAAAAACAATTGTCCTTTCCCCCTAAAGTCTGGTCAAATCGATGATTAGAGGCGAGTCCTTACACAGGAACGTTGCTGTATTGTGCTGCCCTTGAGCAAGACATTCAACAGTCAGCTGCTCCAGTGGAGCTGCTCTGTGGCCAACTGTGGTCTTACTGGGAGACATCTAGCTGTGAATGTGTGTGAGCTGGGTATTCCCGTAAGGAGCAGCTGTGCCAAACCATTGAGACACTGTACTTTCACATATGTCTTGACTAATGGTCCTGTGTGTACAAAAGGTTAATCAGCATTTGTCAAACTCCTAACATTTGCATTGACAACCAATAAAATCATTCCTACATATCAGTGATGAATAATAACCCATTTGCTCAGCAGAGGGCACCAAAGCTCAGTTTACTGTCAGACTGGACGCTTTTGTAAGGTTGTACATATTTCGTAAAGATAAAAAATGGAGCATCAACAACAATAAGGATATGTTGTTGCTTTATTTGGGGGTTAAAAGCTAAGCAAAAGATGAATGACAGCTACAGAGACGTATTGGCTCATGTAGGTTATAACCCGACTGAATGTGCTGCTGGACAAATACATTCACTCGGCTTTCTTGAAGAGGAGGTTGGAAAAGATTGTGTTTCCGGGTGAAATCACTGCTCAGAAGTTTTATGCCGGTGGTATGCGGTTACTGGTAGAAAGCCGGCTGCCCTCCATACCTCAACCGGAGAACTGCACCAATCAGCTTCAGATAGACAGAATAAAACCAGAAGACAGGAGAAGTGACCTTCACAATAAAAGTCTCGATTTCATTCAAGAGTTTTCTATTTTTTAAAAAAAGAAATAAATGCAGACTGTGTTAGTTTATTGTAAATGTCCATTAATATGCAGCCATATGTTATGTTGCTATTGTTTCATAATGTATTTATACTGATTGAAACCCTGGACCAAATATATTTAGCTAATGTTGTTTTCTTTAATATTCTACAGAGTCACAGACTGATGCTGTAATCTGGAAACAAACCCTGAAGCTGCTTCAGTAAATAAAGTAGCCCTCTCTCAAACCCCTGGGTACATTTATTGAGACATTTTCTGATTCCCAGCTGTGAACCCTACATTACATTACTTTACACAAAAACTCATCTGGTTGGTAGTCAGTCAGGCATTGCTGGATCTGTATCATAGAGCTCACAGGCCTCATAAGGAGGCAACAATTCCCTGTTGAGACCAGGTTACACAAGTCCTGAGGATAATCAATATAGACAGTATTTATTTCTCACACATTCTATGTATTTGCACGGTGTTAGAGTCAGACAAACAAATCTGTATGGCAAGATTTTGAATTTGAATGCTGAAATGAACAGTGACGAAGTAGAAGTGGAAAGGCCTAATGCAGTAATATATTGTGTTGATTTGTAGGATGTTTCTGTGTTGTACTTTCTAGGTGACTGTTTAAGTGTAGGCCTGCTCAGTGGTGTGTATTTGTATGTGTAGGGTGTATCTGTAGCTGAAATACAACCACCCACGATGGCTTTCACGCGTTATCTCGGTATGATTTTTATTCACGTTTAAACTAAAGCAGTAGCCTGCAAATAATATCTGCCCAACTTGAGTCTCCAGTTCAGAGTCAATGGAGCAACCTCTAAAAATGCAATCTGAAGATATTATCATTTAATCTTCATGCTCGAGTTGCCATACAGTTTATACAACGGACTTCGCTTAAGAATAAAACTATGTGGTTTTCCTTTTAAACTCGAGGCTACTGCCGGTCATCGGTGCGGGCTTTTTATTTTGAACATGCTGAGCGGATGGTCCTGTTCCTCCGTTACACTCTCACACTTGACAGTGGCGGCGGAGGGAGAGCTGGCGGAGGAAAAGGCAGCAGCGGTGGTGGTTCACCTTCTCAAACAAACAGGAAGCAAGACAGCGCTCCTGTCCACCTGCGACATCTGTGTCCTGCGTAAGGAGACAGCCTGCGTGGACTGCGTGGCTCGTATGTAACGCAGACTTTTTTTAATTGAAACTACTCCATCGTGAAGACTGCGTTATTAACTTTCAGCGGGTTGTTGGTCCGGTACATTGTTCAGCGACCTCACGCCAAAGAGTGACTAAAGGTAAGTCGCAACTTGTTCTTTTTGTGTGATTGATTTGAGCCCCGTACTTTTCGCTTGCCGAGTGAGGACCTCACGCCAAACTCCGTTCATCAATCTGCCAATTGACTGTCGCATTGCTTACGCTATCCGTACGCAATCATAGTACTCGCATTTTAATTCGACATTTAACCAGTAAACTAGTTAATCGACCTTTATTTTTGGATCAAATGAATTCGGTGTAATTGTTTGATCGTTTATTGCCATAAAGCAACGTTCACTATAATGGATTGTGATGGGCGGCGCCAGCGAACACAGTTTTTAAGTTGCAATTGTATCAATATCAAGAGTTATTCCCGGGTATAAGAATATGCCGAATGTCCCAGGAGACCTTGTGGATCTGTCAAGGGTTCGACATTTGTTTGGAGAGTTGTTGACTTGGGTCGCTACCCGATACAACAACAAACTTATTACATTTCTGAACCGAGTTTGTTCAGTGCTCCCTCCATAAGAGCACATAACAGAATGTAGCATTCCGGAGTGATTATACCTCTACAGAGGTGAATCTCATAAGTGCTTGTAGGGCCTCTTGTAACAGTATTGTTGTGTTTTTTGGGTAGGACAGTGGGTTAACTTTTTTTTTTTTACATCAATGACAGAGGCACTTTTGCCATCTTAGGCAGCTTCGTCACAGGTCCCAGCCTCTAAACTCTATTTAGTTTGTATTAAATGCAACAGTGAAATTAGTTATTTTGGTATTATGAATCCTTTAAGTCTTAGATCCTGTCTAATAAGACAAGACTGTTGTCTAGCATTAGGTGCATCCTCTTTTTGTGATCATTTAGTTTTCAACCATTATTTTTCTCATTATGATAGAGATCCTCTTGATGTTCTTCAGTGACCCCTGGGCCCTGGTCCCAGTTTCAGGAAGCACTCATCTATGAACTCAAAAGTAGATCATGCTTGTTACCCTAAGCTGCGTCACTGATGACAAGTTTTATTGAAAGAGGATATGAAACTTTGGAAACTAATTCATTTAGTCAGCTTTTCTGCCATATCTATATCAAGCTTTTGGTTTTATTTCAGTATCACACAGAAGTCAACAGAGACATATCTTCTAGGTTCGTTTATACCTATGATACTCCTGATGTAATGGAACTCAAGATGATTCATATAAACCATCATCCATCCAACAGTTGCCAACCAGCCATGGCTTGGAATGGGCAACAGTACACATCAGGCGTCTGTTAAGTACGTAACAGACAATTGTTGACTGACAGTTAGGGTACTTCTTTAGAACTGTTATAACTTTGGATTCAGGTTTCGGCCCGTTTTGAAACCCAGCCAATCTCTTTCTCACTAAACAAAATGGGTCAGTGCCAACTGTATTGCATGTTTGTACCTGAATACGTGGAAACTGTAACTGTGACTGTCTGCTTTTGTGTGTGTGTTTGCATGTTTGTGTTCAGCAACAACACATCCTCAGGCTCTGTTTTCCTTAAAGCCCCAATGCTCTTCATCCATGATACACCAACAAAAAGGAATTTGTGAATTAGTTTAGTTTGGGCTTAATCTGAGCCAGTCGGTCTGTGGTGATAATGTCAGGCAACACAAGAAGGAACATGTAACAAATGCAACTTTGTGTGTGTGTGTGTGTGTGTGTGTGTGTGTGTGTGTGTGTGTGTGTTATGCCCTCATGTGTACTTAAACTTAAACTTAAAGTCAGCACCTAGCCAGAGGGTGAGCATTACGGTGTTAATATGATGTGAGATGAGAGAGAGTAGATATTTTACTATACCCTTTCTCCAGAAGCTAATATCAATTTGATATCTCTTGCTGTATCAGGACATCACAGGCAATAATTAAAATCAATGAGCTGTACTTCTTTATGGCAATATTGGATATTATATTTACAGTAATTCATTCTCCAAATTAACCAAAAACAGGCGATCCTTCTGGTTATTTGGTTTTAATTTCCAGAAAATGTACTTTATCACAATATAATGAGATACATCTTGATTCATCTTTACATTATACAGTATCATGACAAAGGACTTTATCCAAATCACCCGCCCCTAACCTAGCTTGAGGCGCTTGTGTTCCACTGGAGTGTTTTATGTCATGTGAGACATTTCCCGTTCAGTCGTCTAACACACTCACACACAGACATACATACATAACTTTAAAGATTATTTGACAGTTCAGTAGTCTTAATTTCCAGAGGTATTGTCTTTCAGTGATATAGGCATTTAAAGGCATCTTAACAGCATTCACACACATTTCCACCTGTGCCATCGCACACCGTTTATTACTTAAACTGGGATCGATGCTTGCAGAGAGAGGATTTTAGAACCACACAGCAAAGAAGAGAAAGAGGAGAAGAATTTCCCCAAGACATTTAGCCAATATTTGCTGTTTTTTAGTTTAGTATCGCCACAGCATTACCGCTCTCTGAAACACTGTTGCCCAGTTGGTGCGTTCAAGTATGTAATTTTGATCAGGCAGTGGTCTGGGCTGCCCTGCATGGTCTGCTGTCAGGCCTCCTCTGAGGTAAAGTTAGAGAACACTGATAAGACTAACTGACGTCACTCCACAGACATCAGCCAACAATGCAGCTATTTACTGCAAGCCAGATTTAGTCCCAAAGCAGGCCTCTCCCGAGAAACTGGGCACAAATGAAAGCAGAATTCTAAATAAGTGTGTCGCAAAAACGTTTTGCAGCTTTGGTGACGTCCATGTCCTTTATTATTGGCCTCACAAAGTTGAACAGTACTGTAAAGTGAGGTCCATTTCTGTCTGATTGGATTGTGGTTTAAGATTGATACCTGAGCGATACAGGGCGTTTGGTGCTGAATTATCAGAGCGAAAGATTCACAGAAGATGGACGTCAACTGCATACAATTGTATGATTCTGGTCTTAATGACTAAAATGTGAGTTACATTTTAGAGCAAGAAGTCGGTGTGTTTGGTGTCAGTAATCAGAACAATAATACAGTTTATTGCTGTAGCATGTTTCACTGTGCTCAAAGACTCTTCAAGTGTTAAGCACATCAGAACATCAGGGTGTAATGGTAACACTAAACATACAGTGTAGTCTGCAGGTTTTTGGACAGTGATATGTTTTTCATTGTTTTGGCTCTACTCCACCATGTTGGATTTCAAATGAAACCATGAGAATGAGGTGAAAATGCTGACTGTCAACTGTAAGGGTGTTCACATGCATATTGGGTGAACAGTGTGGGAAAGTTTTAAGTCAACACTTCGATGTTTTAGTGATTGCCTCATTTCAAATCCAGTGCCCTGGACTTGCACACTGTCTTAACAGTTACAGACTGAACTGATATACAACTAAATATACTGAAATGATTGTAAGACAGTGGGGTCAGGGTTTAAATCCACATCAGACCAGTTCTGTGTGTATTGAGCCAGTGGTCCTTGACCAGCTGATTTGTGCGTGACAGATATGTTCCCTACCTTTGAGTTTCTGTCTCACTGATTGCCCGCTGTGCTTGAATGTTGCCAGAGCTCTAAAAGGGAGCAATTTTTATACTGCATAGAGACTGAGAAAATGTTTTGTTTTCCAGTGTATTTGTTAGAACACATTTATATGAAACGCCTACATATTCTTTTTTTAAGAGACCCACTTTTGCAACCTGAATTGTAAACTCTATTGTCACTGTGTGTGTGTGTGTGTGTGTGTGTGTGTGTGTGTGTGTGTGTGTGTGTGTGTGTGTGTGTGTGTGTGTGTGTGTGTGTGTGTGTGTGTGTGTGTGTGTGTGTGGCAACTGCTGTCACTTACTGTTTGTACTATCCCCCATATAATCTTTTTCTCCCTCTCCATCCCCCGTGTTTCTCTCCCCCTTTCACTCTCTGGCTCTCATTCACACTTCCTGCTGTTACACTTTTAATGTAATCACCCTTCATTACAGTGAAAGGCTTGCGTAACATCCTTTCAAAGAGTAGTATAAAAGAGAGTCCGTAGACCTGTTGGTTTTTGTTTGTCTTTTTTGTATTTGTATGTGAGTGTGTGCAAGCTGGCTTACACAATGTGCCTGCTAGCTTGCATGTTCACAGAATCTCATCTACTGTCAGTACTGACCAAGGACAAGGAACATTCAGTATTCACTAAAACCAAGTGCAACTGTACCATGCTGTGCTTATTATATAACTATACATAGAAATGGAAATTGCCGTAACAAGAAATGTGACTGACTGTGAGATAAGAGCAGCTTTCTGGAATTCTCCACTTTGCTGCTCAGCAGGCCGGGACCTGCCAAGGAATGCAAGGAAGACAGCAGGAGAGGGCGAGAGGGAGATGTAATGAACAGAGAGAGAAATGCCAGAGATGGTACAGTGAAATATATGTGAGACAAGTTTTAAATTGAATGTGTCTGAAGTACAGGAGTCTACACAATAACATAATAAACTAACGGCTCCCTTTAATTCCCAGTGATTCATTTACACACAGAGCACAAACACATTATTAGATGCAGAGGTATAAATCAGGATTAAGATGCTCCTGGTGCAGATTTAGTTAGAGACACATTCTAACACATTTATTCTGAAGTGCAAAGGCCAGGAGCCAACTCGGGGCTTGAAAGCATTCTACTGCTACAAACAAACACACTCTCGCTTTTCTAATCGTACTGCAACTGGAGTTTGTTACTGGTTATCAAACAGTCTCAACCTAATACTGATGGCCTACATGAGCAAACCATCAGTGAGAAGATTGTCTATTTCTTTGTTGTTATTCTCAGTGCCTGCTAATGGGTCAGATTCAGCTTGAAATCAATATTTTAAAAAAAGGGGCAGTAGAAGCACTATCGCTTTTGTCCACAGGGGCCGTCAGAATCAACACAACATTCCCTTTTAGAGGTTTTAAGTCAGACCAGCTGTGAATTAAATTTGAAACATCATAGCATCTTTAATCACTTATGTGTGTAGGAAGTGCAGACTCCCTCAACATGCCACAGGTTGCCATGTGTGACACAGACATAGTGCTGTATGCCAGGATGTGGGGCTGGTGTGACGGTAATGTAGATTTGGTGTCTTCTTGCATTAAAAAGGTTGTTGTTCAGCTGTCAGCTCCTATTTGTTGCTTATTATCTTCTCCGACAGGTCCATTCCTTGACTTGGTGTATAATTGAGAAAGTCAGACAGTGAACATGAGTCAGAAATCCATGCAGACAGTGAGACAGTCAGTGCTGATGATATTTAGATTATCAACATTACAGCTGATCAAATATCAGAGAAGCATGTTATACAAGGTACAATGTTTAAAATAGCACACTCAAAAAAAAGCAAGTCATTTGATTGCATGTACTCTAGTTAATTATACACAAAGACAACCACTGACAGTGGTAAAACAGTTATTGGCTGTGCCTTGAATGAGGTGTGCACTTTCCCAACATCTCTGAAAACACAAGTTTGATGATATTGGGATTTTCTAGAGGACATCTGATCTAGGATTTGGAGTTTTGGAGCACATTCCTCATCAGACCCTGCCTGTATAAAAACATGGGGACATGTAGGCTATAACTTGAAGTTGATTTACTGGACACATATGTGTCATATGTGGGCTACTTAGGACCACCATGTCGACACAATTTAAAGGACTGGTTACTATAATTAAAACACAGTAAATACATATAATTAGGCTTTGTTTTATACTCAGAATCCACAGGCTATATATTCTCATGGTCTATATTTTCTTTTTGAACACTTTATTTATCCTTTTTCTTTTCTTTTATTAAAGGAGCATATATATATTGAGTAGCTGTTATCACATTTCATATTCCTGTCTATGGCAGGGACACAGATTATAATATAGATTTATTTATTTTCTTTATATCTAAGACTACATATTGACTGGGATTTGGGTCATGATAATGAAGCTTAAATGTTGTTTGTCTTGACCTATTGATTATAGGGGTGGGGAAAATAATCGATTCTTCGATGCATCGCGATTCTCTCTAGAATGATTCCGTCTCGATGCAGATAAGTTAATAATCGGTATTTTAAAAATTAAATTAGTTTGCGTGCTGCAACATTCTGTTCGCCTGCTGCAGAGCGCTACAGAAAACTCTCCTTTCTGCCTGCTGGTTCTTCGCCAACACGCATGCGCACCAAACACATGTGCAAGTTGTTTACATCCAAAGTTTAGTGGCGACAAAATGGCTGCGAGCGACAAACCTATACGGCCTGCACCAGCTTCTTTAAAAGCTGCGATATGGCAGCATTTTGGGTTCTATGAGGTCGATGGGAAGATGGACAAGACCTACACTGTGTAAGGTGTGTAGAAGTCATGCTTTTTGCACAATGTGTTGACATGCAAGCGGCATAAAATTGTGTAGCATAAAGGGTTATTTTTGTCTCAGGGATATGCTGCTTATTACCAATAACAGGAGGATTTTGTGTTTGAAGTCTTATTCTTATAATTGACTAGGAGCAGCTTTTCTTTAATGACATAGAAAAGAAAGATTAGAAAGAAAAGAAAAATGAATAGTTTTTTTTTTTTACATACTTCCATATTGTGTTAAAATGCAAGCTGCATTGTTCATAGAAAGTCATATTTGTGACAAGAAAAGCTTTTTCTCTAATAAAATATAGAGAAGGTAATTCATCAGTTGATTGTCTCTAATGAATATCACAAAAGTAGTAGGAAGTGATTAGCAAACTCTGAGTTGCAAACTATATATTTTAAGATCACGTATGAAAATGTACATTAAAAAATTGTTTCATCGAGATGCATCGATAATCGGGTATAGAATCAAATTGTTGACCTCTGAATCGTAATTGAATCGTGAGGTGCCAAAAGATTCCCACCCCTAATTGATTACATTTTATTTAGAAGGGGAAGATTTTAACTTAATGATGTCAGCTACATCATATTTAATATTATTATATTCTGAATGCAGGACATCCAAAAATGTCAGCTGTCAGAGTTCCCTGAATGTTTAAAGATTTGGGGGGTATGAAGGCAGGATGCATATATTTAAAGGTATATGTGAGGCTATGGAGGTGTATATTATAGTGTGTGCAAAGATAGATAACTTTTGTCGCAGTTAAGCATCAGCGAGCTGTGTGACAGTTCTCTGTTAAAACCCACTGACTGGTTTGAGGTCAAACGTTAGTTGCAGCTACAGTGGAGACTCAATGCACACAAATAAGCAAAGGCCAACAATTGTTTTGAGTTGAGTTTTTCGGAAACCAGAGTATGATTATGATGTCACATATTGCAAAAAAGATAAAAAATAATTTCCTAACCACTTTGGAACAGGTATAACCTACTTCAGGTGACATTTGGAAATTATGTCACAACTAAGGTGATGCTGCCTGATGTGCACTGTTTTTTTGTTTTTCTCTAACCCACTGCATCTACATTTAGACAGTATCTCTGTTGTCAATGGTGCAAGCTATGACTGAATGGGAATTGACTATTTAAACACACAACAGATGTTCCAAATAAAGTCTTCTAGTTGTTGTTATTTGCAGGTACTTAAGTTTACATATTCAAATAACACTCACAATCCCAGTGTGTTAGTCACGTTAGTCTGTATGTGAGCCAAAATGGAACATGATAAAAGAAGAAGCCTTCTGGCTAATTATTAAACTCTTTGCAAAAGGAAAAGGTTTTAATGATTTGTTCATCATTCAGATTAATAAATCAAACTTTGTGATGAACAAATGAAAGAGCCAGGCATCTGTAGTATGAAACCTATGGTTGCCTTGCTCGTTCGCTGTCGCCTTGCAAGTATAATAGCTTGATGCGGTAACCGTGCTGACCCTAGCTGCTTAGATCACGTTGGGTTATGCCGGCTCCAGCCTCCTCTCTGTAACCTGAGAATTCAAAACCTCGGCTTCGCATCTCTATGGCAACGCTTCCTCCCAGTGCAGGTCCCTTGTCTGCAACTGCTGATGATATGACACACGCACAGTCTGTCCCACACACAGACTGTTGAGCACGCGTTGAGCCTTGTGATATCTTAATATGCATATAGCCCTATGGTTAAATGTGCATGTTACATAAATACTGAGGTGCGCTCACATGCTGCCATCCTACCAACATTCCTCCACCCACATATCCACATATAACTTAAAAACACTGGTTACATTTTTATGCCTATAAAAATGTGATGATGCACAAGATGAGTGGTGTGGGGTACAGTATAGTGAGGAATGATTATTTTGTCTCGCTGCAATAAGATTGTCACATGATGTATGGAAACCTTTTGAGAAAATGGGGACAGGAGTAGATGTGTCCTCATATTAAGCTCTATAGCTTCAGTGTGCACCAAGTTTTGCACCAAAGGGATGATCACATTTGCCTTCTGCTGGGTACCAAACCATACTTTTATGGCACATACCGAATTGTATCGATGCTACCGAATATTGAAAAATGTCTTGTCATTTGGTACCAAATTTCAATACCAACTGAGTAAAACTCATCAGCGTCAGTGTGGTGCCAGTTAGCACCAGCGTGCTGTCTAAAATTACACCCAGATTTTCCACCAGCTGCTTATCTGCACGGACAGTTAAGTGAACTTTGTACTGGCTGTCAGTGCAGCTAACCTGTATCTGCTCATCGTGAGTCAGTTCACCTCATCGTCCTCTGCTCGCCACCGCAGGGGTAGACAGGAAAGAAACACACTGAAGTTGACTGTGAATTGTTGTCACACTGACACCATTTACCAGTACCATAAACATCCCCCACACAGTCATTTCCTTTTAGACTACGTATTGCTGCCATACTATTTGTTATTAATGCTCCTATTGGCAGTTATGTATAGTTTTTATATAGTCAAATACTGCACAGATATTTAGTTCCTTCATTTTAGTCCAGCTATCCAGGTTGAGTAAAGTGTTTTTGTTAAAATGAATTTGTTAGAATTGGTATTGGAAAAAAGCATCTTTCAGAAACCGGTATCGAAGTCAAAGTATCGTTATCGGTACAAGTATTGAAAATTTTACCCAGCTCTACATTTGTCTTGAGCTGCGTTAAATAACTTTCAAAGGGGTATTGTGCAAATTCACGCTGTCCTCATGATGTCATTATTACATCCACAAGCCTGGACAGTGTTAAGAGCTTATCTTCCCCTCTCAACCCCTCTTTCCCTTCCTCCTGTTAAACTGTATGACCTTTGACTTATTTCAGCCAACTACATCAATGTGTTTCTGCCTGTGTTGCAATTATGGTGTGACACTTTTGTTTTGGCCTGTGCCCGTGTGTGTGTGTGTGTGTGTGTGTGTGTGTGTGTGTGTGTGTGTGTGTGTGTGTGTTTGCGTGTGTTTGCGTGTGCTTGCGTTTGCTTGCTTGTGTGTGTGTTTGTCTTCTGAGTGAGCAGCGGCGCTATACCCCAGTCGGAGGTGGACCTTTGCTCAGTCAGGCAGCCGGAAGGTAACTGATTTACAGCGTCCTAGGGGAACTTTTGAGAATACACACAGAGACACACTCACACTCCACCCACCTAAGGGCAGTTTCACAATAGCACCTATAAATAGAGACTGAAGCAAGCAGCTAAATAAAGGGAGACGGGGAAGAAGTGGGTAAAGGCCATGGGTACACAGCCACCACACAGAGATGCATTGATTGGAATACTTTACATAAAATATTTCAAACTTTGCCTTGATTGCAGTAAAGTGTGTGTGTGTGTGTGTGTGTGTGTGTGTGTGTGTGTGTGTGTGTGTGTGTGTGTGTGTGTGTGTGTGTGTGTGTGTGTGTGTGTGTGTGTGTGTGTGTGTGTGTGTGTGTGTGTGTGTGTGTGTGTGTGTGTGTGTGTGTGTGTGTGTGTGTTTCTCTCTCATGTTTCTCTGTGATGGAGTGTTATAAACATCCCACTGTGCTAATGAGTGGGCATGTATTGTTTTTAGAAATGGACAGACAGTGCTCTTTTGTTTACGGTGAGGCAGTGATGACGCATGGTCAAATGTAATGGCCCTTCAGACCACACTTGGTTTGGGGAGTGTGTGAAATGTGTGTACTGGTGCATTCCTCTTGCATTCCTTCTGCATGTTTTAAGCTCATTACCTAAATTGTCTTTACTCTCCAGAGACTAAAAACTAACTGGAGATCCATCCCAGTGAGTGCATTTCTTGACATCTTGCGGTATTTTTTGTAAGCTTGGCTAAAGCAGCTGTGAACTTGTTGCATCTAATGTGTCCATGCTATATTTGCTTATGTTTATGCCCTGGGGTGAAGTCATTGGTTCCTGAAGAAGACAATGGCGCAGTTTCAAGAGAGCCTTTCAGGAGATTTGTTTTATTATGCAACCCCTCAGGGCCAGAAAAAAACCCCACCTTTTTATAGTAGGTGCTATCACCTGCCCTTTACTGCCTGAAGGTTGTAGGAAAATTATATTTAGGAGAATGGCAAGGAGTGAAAGCATGATCAGTTCAGTGAGCGCATATTGGCAGAGGTGCGTGTATGCAAGTGCCCCAAGGTGAGGGGCAGTAAGAGACTTGGCTGCTGATGAAGCCCACAGTCATTCAGCATTTGCATTTTTGCATTCCTCACATTCCTGTACCAGAGGATGGGTGGAGGAGAGGAAGGGTGTGTGTGTGTGTGTGTTGGGGTGGAGGGGGGGGTGAGAAAGTCATATCAAAGTTAGATTCTCACTGTGGTGTTTGTACAATGATAAGAGTGACAACAATTTGTGGGGAGGGTCTGAGGAGAAACCTTGTTTTCTTTTTGTTTGTGGGTGTATGTGTGAGTTAATCCTCCCGGATTGAGTAGAGTGTATGTATAGACGTAATTCCTCTTGCGTAAGAAACACTAGATACACTAGAGCAACACTTGAAGCTAACGTCACTATCCAGAAATTGTTTTCCTTGTGCTCTAATCCCTGAAAAATAACCTGAAGTTAGTGAATGTCTTCAGTAGCTTAAACAGACTTGTTGCAGTGGTCATCCCTGACTGCCTATACAATACTCTGAAAAGGTAATGGAATTGAAATGTGTTACTTATAACAAAGCTACTACTGAGCACTATGATACAATTTAATTGCACTGTAACATTTTCTTGCAAATAAAGTACAGGCCAGAAATGATTATTGATAACTCTAAATACTACAACGCACACATTTTCTTGAATTTAAGTGACCAAGAGCTAACAACCATACAATTCTGCATTTGTCAAACTATTGCATTTCTGCTGTACACAGTAGATCGAAACTTAAATAGTTTTCCAAATTGTAGATTTGAAATTGTAGTGTTAAAATAGGTTTGTGTAGGAATCTTTGTCGTAGTTTATCTTAGCGTTAGCTTTTACCATTGTTATGGAAAGATAATCTCATATAGCAAACATGTTGAACATGTTAAACTGATTATGAATTAGATTTACTTCTATAAAGATGAGTAGATAAAAATACAACCTCAATAAATATGTCAGTAGTGTAAAAAGTTAGCATCTTATGAGTTATTTGCTCTTGTTGGGAAGAAAAGTTTATCTTAAGTAATAGCAGCAACAAACCCCAAACTTCATGCTGGATCACTAAAGAAATCCATTTAGAGATGTTGGTCATTTTTACATTTTATTATTAAACATCATCAGACATAAAACAAACTCAAGGCTCATTGACTTTACAGGGAAGCTGTTCCCAGAGAACAGCGGCAGAGCTAACTTTGTGGTTTGGCCTGCAGCAAAAACGTCATCACTGAACCGCGCCATAGTGAACCCTCTGTCTGTCTTGCTCTCTCAATTTCTCCTAAAGTCACTGTAACCCACACTCACAGTTTCTGTGGAACATGTGATGCTCTGAGCTGAATCCAGTCAGAGAGTTAAACATTGACTGTCTCTGGCCTGAGATTATATCATTGCGTTAAACAGCACACTTCCTGGAACTGGACATCTCACATGCGGTTTTACTGTAGTTGTGTGTGGACACAAAATCATTTTTATAGCCCGTTTTCTGGGGGAAACCCAGAGTCTCGTCTCTTTCTATTAATTTGTCCTCCACTCCCGTTGTAAGGGTATAAATATCACGGTGTCTGTACATAAAACATCTCCGACTCATACACACTCACCACAGTTGTTTTTGTGAACCTCGCTGTGTCACACCCTGGTAAACAAGATAGAGCATCTTAACCACTGGGGAAAAACAGGAAGTTTACTGACCTCAATCAGAGTGTGTGCATTGCGTATCATCAGCGTGTATGGTCTCCCTGTGTGTTTTTTGCCCACAGTATATTTGTTTACCATATCGCTCAGTTCACATCTTGGTCTCCATAGTTGCAACTGTTTGAAATGTAGGCAGATGGTAGTGACGGAGAGGCCTATGGACTGCCTAAGGCACTGTGTCTGCACATAGAGAGGTCATGTCCTTCACTTCCTGATCTTGATGTTTTGAGCCACAACACCACTTGAGTTTTGGGACTTGGGTTACTAGGTTTTTGAGAAGCTTGACATACCCATACCAATATTTGTATGAGGTGACTCAACAGCAACTGATGTTGACATTGTACACGTTTAATTGCAGTGGAGCTATGAGCTGGGCTGTATGCTGACTTTTTGAAGAAAAAGTTTGCTCCTTTTGTTGCTTGAGAATTAGAAATGTTGTAGTACAAACAATAATTCTGAGATTAAAACATCTTTTATATTTCTGGTATTACGGCTCCAACCATTGTTTTCTTTGCTGACAATCTGGCGATTATATTCTTGATTTAAAATTTAAAAAATGTTTTATCTATAAAATGTCAGAAAATAGTTAAAAATACCCACAAGGGCATCTTGTCCATATTCCTTGTTTTATCCATAAACTGTATAATAAATAGTGGACGTAGCAGCCGGGCCTGAAAAGTGAGGCCCAAATGGTAACCTTAAACAAGTGCAAACCTATTGAAATGATTTTAGGTGAGAAATAGGCAACACAGTAACAGAATCAGTATTTGATCAGCACTGCCTAGTTTGACAGTTTCCTCCTAGTTCTAAGATCTAAGTTTGGTTTAAGACACTTCCACGTTGGCTTCATTTCACAGACCCAGAAGCTCTGTCCATTATTTATGCTGTCAATGACCGTAAACCTGAATTCTTTGTAATGGCCAGCAGGGGGCGACACCACTGATCGCAAAAAGAAGTCCGATTGTAAACGACCCTACATTTCACTTGATTTATTAGTTCAGTAATCAGTTTCCTAATGAGTTTATGGTCTCAATTGCTGGTTTTCAAGTTATGCAAGTCACAGCATCAAATGATCGACCATTTAGAGTAAAACAGACCTAAAGCAGGGTATGGCTTTAGGGCTACATTGGGATTGACAAATAACTGCCACGGCCTGTCCACGGGCTCACAGTCAGATCCTATCAGGGTAGATGTGTAGCAGTCCTCCCCAGCTCCACCGTCTCGTCCAAATATCATCTCACTCTCCAAAATAAGAAACTGGCGACGGCCATAATGCCAAACTTGAATCCTCAAAATGGTAGACCACAAGCCAATGCGTGGTGTCAGGGTAGGTTCACCTTTAGTTATATCTCACCAACAGTCCAAAGATACAGTCTTCTATCACATACAACAACAAACATGAGCAAATCCTCTTATTTGCGATGCTGAAACCAAAGATTGCATAGCATTTATGTTTGAAAAAGCCAATTCATAGATTTATCTATATAATATCCAATTAATCTTCTGTTAATGAAGCAATCTATTGATTGACCAAGCGCTTTAGATCTAACTGTGATTGTTATACTGAGGTGAAAAACATAGCATAGGAAGGTAAGAGATTAAACGTGTTTCATTAACCTTGTGTTAATTTTGTCTGTACAAGTAATATCAAGTGAAATATTCAACCAGGAAAGCATAAAACATTGACAGAAAAATAGTAATAAGCTGTACTGATAGATTTTGCTCTGGTTAAACACAAAGTTAATACATTAACAATAAATGCGGCCGGATGTTAACAATAGTTTGACTCAGATTTCTTAGAAGAGGACTTTCACTTGACCGCAGCATTAGTTGCGTGGAATTCCTTTTGACACTTCTGATTGTATCTGTAAGACTTTTATTTGGAGTGCTAAAAGGATTCAACACTTTGTCGATGTGACTCAGACTTTCTTGTAGGTGTGATTGATTTATTTATTTTTTCACCATGAGGCCTTTTGCCCCCACTCACAAAAAAGGACATTTCTTTACTTGCCTTTTCAGCCACTTCAGGCTACAGTGAACATGTCTGTATCAGTGGCTGTTGCAAACAAGTATGTTAGAACTGATAAACATGAGTGGAAACAGTGAATCATACACTGTTGTTTTTAGACAACGTGCTCATTCAAATTATGTCGCTCATATACATCTGCTTGTTTCAGAATTGCCAGTTTACATTTTCAGACTTTCCAGAATTAAAAAATGCCTGCCAGATGAATATTGTTGTGCAGGCAATATCCCTTCTCAGTGATTTCTAAAATTATCTCCAGTAATTTGAGTGAAAGGGAAATTATTAGGTATCATAGAAACGAGAGGCAAAGGGAATAGACGGTAAGAAAAGAATGAAAGTGAATGAAAGGTCAGTAAGGGCATTTTGCTTTGAGTGCTCTGTTCTTTCTGTTGTCTTATCTCGATTGACAGGGCAGCCGGGGCCTCTTTGTGTGTGTGTGTGTGTGTGTGTGTGTGTGTGTGTGTCTGTGTGTCTGTGTGTCTGTGTGTCTGTGTGTCACACGTCTTCAGTGCATAGTCTGTCACATACAGAGCAAAACCTGCCTTGTTCTGTTTCCATTCTGTGTTAAATCAGCCACTTTCAGCCCTTTCCTCTTTATTTACTTGTTCTTTAACTTTCTCACCTTCTTACTATATGAAAAGACACACACACACACACACACACACACACACACACACACACACACACACACACACAAATAGCTCCCAGACATCTGCCACATTTTGTGGTTTCCCCCTCCCCTAACAGTCAGTTTGTTCTGTCCCCTTGTCCATCAGATGCAGTGCCCCAGCCGCTATCCAGACACCCCCAGCGAGGAGCAGAGGCACAGGAAATAAGAGACTTCAGAAAACAGCAGGTAAAACCTGTGTGTGTGTGTGTGTGTGTGTGTGTGTGTGTGTGTGTGTGTGTGTGTGTGTGTGTGTGTGTGTGTGTGTGTGTGTGAGTGTGTGTGTGTGTGTGTGTGTGTGTGTGTGTGTGTGTGTGTGTGTGTGTGAGTGAGTGAGTGTGTGTGTGAGTGAGTGAGTGAGTGAGTGAGTGAGTGAGTGAGTGAGAAAGAGAGAAAGAGCATGCTGTATCTTGTAATCATCTTAGCCTACTTAACCTGTGATGCTGCTGTGCGTGCATGTGTGCGTGTGCAAGTGGGAGAGGAGGAATGGAGCGCTGACTTGACTGGAATCTGGGAGAGTAGGCCCCGTCCTGACAGGCGGGGAATGTGTGGAAGTCAGCCAGCATGCTTTATTTTCATGTTAGAGATCAGTGTTACACACCTGAGTACATGCTCACTGGATCCCCTTTGACGTATTATATCCTCCTGTTTAACTGTCTGGACAGTACAACAAAATAGGTCCTGTGTTGTTGTTTTTTAATGATTTTTTTCTTGTCACTACAGCTAGGCATTGTATAAAAATTAGCAGCATATTTTTGCGTCCTTTCATTTTCTCTTGTCGCTTTCTTGGCTCTAGTGGACATTGTAAAGTCTGAAGTGTTTCATCTGATTTCAGTTATTGCTGCAGTTGGAAGTCATTTTCTTGTCACATGTATTGTACCTTGTGCCATATTTAGCCAGACTTTGGACTCTTTATGTAACAGTGTTGTCCTTAGAGCAGGAAATAATGTGCTGTATAATACTGTATAGTATTGTTTGTGTGTGTGTGTGTGTGTGTGTGTGTGTGTGTGTCTGTGTCTGTGTCTGTGTACACTGATCAGCCATAACATGATGACCAACTGGGCACCCTGGTGGTCATCATGTTCTGCAGTCCCAAACGCAACAAACTGTGATGCACTGTGTGTTCTGACACCTTTCCATCAGAACCAGCATTAACTGTTACAGCAGTTTGAGCTACAGTAGCTCGTCTGTTGGATCGGACCACACGGGCCAGCCGTGATCCTGTCTCCGGTTCACCGGTTTACTTTCCTTGGAGCACTTTTGATAGGTACTGACCACTGCAGACTGGGAACACCCCACAAGAGCTGCAGGTTTGGAGATGCTCTGACCCAGTCGTCTAGCCATCACAATTTGGCCCTTGTCAAAGTCACTTAGATCCTCACGCTGCCCATTTTTCCTGTTTCTAACACCTCAACTTTGAGGACAAAATGTTAACTTGCTGCCTAATATATCCCACCCACTGACAGGTGCCATGATAAACAGATAATCAGTGTTATTCACTTTACCTGTCAGTGCTCATAATGTTATGGCTAATCGGTGTTTGTTTGTATATATAGTGTAGGAAATGATGTGCAATACTGTATAGTTTAGTTTGGTGATTGGATGAAAGATGAATGTGTAAACTTAACCATTAAAATACTGAACTGTGGCAATCCCAGCACTACTGACCCAATTTGTCTATCCCTGGTTATCACAAGTGGAGTGTATCAAGTGCAGAATAGTTTGTTCCTTACAGTTTGTCGTTTTTTCCTGTCGTAACTCACCACATGCTCTCCTGCTCCTTTACCTTTTTGCATATGAAAGCTGAAACAGTTGATTCATTCATTAATCAATTGACAGAAAATGTATCTGCATGAACTTTTATAATGTAAAAGACTTTATAGGCCAATTGATTAATCAATGAATCAAGAAAATAGACAGATTACTTAGTGATACAAATATTAATTTGTTGCAGCCCTAAGGCATATTGCAGTTTTATTTCCTGCTGTTCTTCACCATGATGGCATGTGTGCCAGCTGCAGAAGCTCACAGAGCAAACAGTCTTCACTTCCTCCTCCTCTCAGATGTAATGCTTTATAAATGTGGTATACAGGTGCAGCTTTGACAGCTATCAGCATAGAACCCACATTTCCTGCTGTCAATCAGTGCCAGTGGCCAATAACTACCAATAATCAGTACAGATGCCTCCCACCTGCGCTCTGTTTGTCCCCCCACCCTTCCTTCCTTCACTCCTACTCAAATGCGGAAAAATAGCATGATCCAATTACTCATGCTGTGTTCTGTCTCCGGTGATCTTCCCACCGATCACCACAGAGCAGAGGGTGTTTTAATGGCACTGGAAGATCATCACATAGCTTCTCATAAGAAAAATGAGGAACATCTGTTCTGACTGTTTTTTTTCCCCCAGAAATGACCTCTTGAGTTTTCTTTTTCTTGCTCTCAGTATTAACATCAAGCAGTATGTTGAAATTCTTTGACTCACAATCCTAGGAAGCCCTGCCCATGGTGTGTTTGGGTGGCATTATTCTTATGGCACTGACCTTGCTACCAGAGGTATTATAGAGGTTGTGTATAATTAGACTAGCCTGTGTTTTCAGCTGGACAATAGAACATGTACTGATACTGTTAAGTAATTACAGATAGAGAGTAAAGTCAGGCTGTTTACTTGTGTGCTACACTATATTTTCTGTCTGCAGTAACGAGATCCACTTGCGTGTCTGTCTCTGTAGATAACAAAGATAGTACACTATATTTGGCATTGATTCTCGTGGATGACATTGGCCTGTGTGTGTGCTTTATTATTAGTTAAACAGAAACCCCCGCTGTGGCAGGGCAGTGTGTGTAGAGTTGAGCAGCCCAGACAGATAGATGGATGTATAAAGTGGAGAGGCAGACATCAGCGTCATGCACAGCGTCAGTGTCATTTACCGCAGCTAAGTATTCCCAGCAACCCAGTCACCTCTATAGCGAGATGACAGCCGGAGCCAAGAAATGTCTCCCATTTCCAGGCTTGTGTGTGTGTATAGGTCTGTGTGTGTGTGTCATTCAGTGCCAATGTGTGGCCCTTTGTTTATGAGGGAGATAAATGGTGGTTTGGCAAGATGCTGGAGACCAATACTGAAAAATCAGCAGTGTGTGTGGGAGCCATCCCCGCTACATTCACGGGAGCGCTGTGTTATTTTTGTCCATTTCTCTCTAGTCTTTCCACCGCTTCATGATATCATCAGCAGCCGCAGACCTGTGGAGGCTGTTTGTGACGAGCTGAAATTATCTTTAAGTCTATTTTCAAACTTCTCACTTTTCAAGAGTCTCGCTGCAGTGAGTTGTGCTTCTAGCAATGACCTTAAACGACCTCTCAATCAGCCCTGTTGTTCCTCGCTGAACTTGTTTTTCACATAGTTCTATCGGACTCCTCTGTTGTGGTTTTAAATGATGTTGCTGTCTCTGTGCAGATTAGAGTTTGTTGAAATACATTGTCGTTATAATAATACTGAAACTGACAACAGCACATTCTACGGATCACAAATAGAGCTGAAATTTTTAGACCAGGGGCTTTCAAACTGTGCGGGGCACCTCCCCGGGGGCTTGGGAGACTTGCAAGAGGGGCACAGAGAGAGAGAGAGACATGAGACAAATGCATGCCGGTGACCTAAAAACACCAGGACGTTAATTATTGTAGTTTGGCCTGATGATTTGTCCCGTTTATCAACACAGTCAGCAGTTGGAAAACCCTAGGCACCTGATTGCCCCAATTTGTTCTTGGAGTCATACCTCAGTCAAATCTGAACACACAAACAATACTCATCTTTGCATCACAAATTTTCACTGACGAAAACTTTTAAAGTCATGATGATGGGAATTTTTTTGTGGTCTGTACCAAACATCTAGAAAGCCATGATCTGTAGGCCAGGACATCTCTTCAGAACTACAGTACTCATTTTACCTTTTATGAACTTCAATTTGCCAATTGCCAAACAAAAGTTAATCAGCAACTATTTAGAGAATAGTTTCATTGCTTAACTCATTTTATTTATTTAGCTTCTCAAATGTGATGTTTCCTGGTATTCTGTTATAAACAGCTGAATATCTTTGGGTTTGGGACTGTTTGTTAGACAAAACAACCAATCTGGAGATGTCACCTGGGGCTCTCGGAGCTTGCGAGGGACATTTTTTGCTGTATTTTTTGCATATTATTCGATAATTTGGGCTGGGCCAAAATAGAAAGAGAAAATAATCTGTAGCTGCAGTCATAATCATACATATTTATTTATAGTCATTAAGTAGATCTAATAATAAGAAAGGTTAATGTTGTCTTCAATGGAAAAAATATTAACCTCAAGTTAAAAAAAAACATGTCCACGTGTTCACTCCCTAATGATAGCTGTTCATTGTTTCCTCTTTGTCAGAGTTTCCAAGGAAGGCTTCCTCTGTCCTTTTTTAAAAAGCTGTTGTGTCAAATGGAACAAAGGCTAATCCTTATGTCACCCTCATAGAGCAGCTGTTAGTACACCATCCTGCTCAACATCAAAACAACCATTGCGACCACCTCCAGTCAGCCTGCAATATTGCCTGTGATCATTGGATGCTGGGGCTGCAGGAGGCTGGAGCTCTCAGCCATCCAGTTATTCAGCTATTTATCCAGTATAGAGGAGAGACGAGGAAGTAGCGTGAAGTAAAGCGTTCAACATAGTTAGTCATGTTTTGATGATATCAAGTTTATTTAGAGTAGGATTTATTTTTGTAAAAATATTCTAAGCAGTTGCCTTGTCTGCATTGATTGTCGAGAGCAGGCGAGGCAAAGAAGACATTAGCAGCATGCGTCACCATATGCATGTGCATTTAATTTCTTCATTTCCTGTTTCTCCGAATCAGATTGGCAAGGCAACCTTTGCATGTGTGGGTTTGCTCTCCCTGTAAGGCTCCCTTGTGTCTGTAGTGCGAGTTTATCGGAGCTTACTTTGAATAATGACCTGTGGTTGTGATATGAGTTTGCATAGCCTTTAGCTTTTCAGTAAAGCTACGGTAAACATCAGCTATGTTTGTGTGCTTTGCTTGCACGTCAGAAACGCTGGGGTATATTTACTGTAGTATTGACTTTAATTGGGAGTGCTTAGACTTTAAAAAAAGCACCTTATTTGCATGTGCTTAGACATCGACCCTTGTGGCCGTGTGTGTGTGTGTGTGTGGGTGGGTGTTTGGAAGCTACTGAAGGTGTGAGTAAGCCGCCTGGAGCTGCAGATCCCACACTGCGAAATACATTAAATCATGTGAGTGTAGTTGTTTATTGTAGGGGGGCACTGTGTGACCAGCGCCATGTGACCCTGCTGCCCCCTCCAGCCCCAGTGTTTTTACTGGAACTCAGTGTGTGTGGGTGTGTGTGTGTGTGTGTGTGTGTGTGTGTGTGTCTGAGAGGGTTGGTTGTGAGGGTTGATGGGGGCAAGGGCATTACAAGGGCAGTGTTTGTGCAGGGCACGGGACTGTCCTCGCTGACACGCACGTACACATACAAACATGCACACACACTTGCCAAAAACAGAGGCTTATTGTGGACACCCAGCCCAGTCGGGTCCACGCACTACAGTCTCACATTGTATCAGCCGTTGCCTCTCCATCTCTTCCTTTCTCTTATCTTTCTCTCTCATTATCCATCACAAATTACTTTCTCTGTTTTTTTCTTCCTCTCTGTCACCTCCCTCCACACACTGTTTTCAACTTTTATTCTTGTCTCCGACATCACACATTCATACCTGTACCTCAGTTCATCAGGCTCTCATTTGCTTCCCTTGTTCCCTTCTTAAGGGCTGTCATCCTCTTTTTACCTTTCAACCGCCCCTTCCTCATGACAGACTCCTCCTCCAATCATCTTCAATCGTCCCCCCGACCCCTCTTCCGTTCTCATCTCTGAGGGAGGTGTGAAAAGTCTGACAGTTGAGTCATGGAGAGAGATCGGCGTTAGTGCTGCTTACATTGATGTCTGTGTGTAGCCTGTGTGCTTTTCCTCACTTGTCTTGTGTCTGTGAAGTGAATCAGGCTCTGTGGAGAACATCACACTTGCACATCTGATTTGCTCCCTCACCGCGCTCTCACCCCCTCCCTCACATACACACTGACAGAGATGGAAGCTAATAAGATTAACTCATAATCCATCTTTATTATGCAGACTATCTGCATAACAATTAAAATCCACATATCAACTTAGTCTTGAATTATCAACAATGCAATCACAACTTCTCAAGGCTAATCACTGTACTTGTGTCTTGTACTTTGCAATATTTTACTGCTCTGTAATTTTCTTAAGATGCAAGCTAATTGATATTCTTGAGGTAAGTTACCATGGTCACTAATGCAGCAGTTATTATCTCATATAGCCATTCACTCCTCCTTTGCTCCGTCGATTGCTAGCCCTCTCCTTACAGTACCTTACTTTGTATCCTCACCACTGTCCCAGTGTGGTCTCTTGAACATTATATATTTTCTTTACTACAGATATTTTCACCACTCTCTAGCAGTTCTGTTAGTTTGCCTGCTGACATTGACGGCTCACATATTATTATATTTAAATATGTACATTTTTGTGTTATGAAGGCAGATTGAGCACACATACAGTACTTAAAGTCTGTTCACTTATTTATTAAATGTCAAATATTATTTCAAGCTATAATGGCTTTTTATGAAGTCAGACTTCACAACATTGTCATTTGATGTTAAATATAAATATTTGTGTAAAATGGTTAGACCTCCCTCTTCACATTGTTTGATGTGATTTGTATAGAGAATTTTGTGACACTGAAAGTAATAAGTAACTAATAATGAATAGTGTTATACATAAAGTATATTATCCTCTTCACTTAGAGATATTTTGATGCTGTTTGCTGCTCTGTGAATTGTGTATCGCAGATTTGCCTGTATTGTGACAATGATTGTGACACCATCATTTGGTCAATGAATCATGGTAGTTCTGTGTCCTGTAATTCTGATCAGCACATTGAAGCACATGAAGAGATTTTTTTCTATTGAGGTTTGATTCTTGTAGTGCTTCTTGTTGTAGTAGTACAGGTAATGTTGTAAATAAATCAATGAGTTTTGTTGCTTTATGGCAATATTGGATTTACAGGGTTTTTGGATCGATATGATGATTTACTTTATCACTATTTATATTATTACAGTTAAATATACATATACACAGTTTATTGGGTAAACCTAGCCAAAACTAATGCAGTTTAATACAGCAGCCCTGCTTTAATCCCACTTTCATAAAGGTTTGAATGTTTTTCGTTGCAACTGAGAGTACGCTCCATGATTGAAGATTTCCTCCATGAGTCAGCCCTTGTGGGAATGACTCTGCTCTAATTGCCACACCCACTTGCACTCATGGATAACACAGTTCAGTATGGACAGTGTATTCCAGGCATGTTCAAACTAATGCAGCCTTTTAAGTGGAACTTGTGAGATCATGTTTTCATCATGGGAAGTTTAGTACGTAATATTCTTGGTGTTCAAGTGGTTTAACTTGTGAAACCACTGTTGCTAGGCAGCTGATTTAATAAAAAATAAAAAGCTGCCTTGTTCTTTCTTTTTTTGAAGTGACGATTGGTTGTGTTTTCTGCATTTCAGTGTGCTGTTGATGTTGAAGGCATGTTCTGTTCACACCCCAGAGTGATGTGACTGCAGGTGTTAGTGTTGTGGAATCGCACATGGGCCATTTGTATCATTCTAAGTATGCATATTTGCTGTGCTGTGTTAAAACAAGGCAATGGAGCAGTTGTATAAATGACCGAAATCAAACATCCACAAAAGTGATGTGACTGCGTCTTTATTCTCCCTGTCACAGTTCATTCAGGCCAATTGCACACACACAGCTACAACTTGCATACACGCACGGACGGTCCTCTACAAGCAGCGGCTACCTACAGCTGCAGAGCTCAGTCTATATTGCCATTAGTGAGTATTGTTGGAGGGACTGTGGTGTGCATGAAAAGGGATCTGTTCCCATTGCTCTCCCTCTCCTGACTCCCCACTATCTATCCCGCTGTGTCAACTGAGTGACCTGCTCCTCCCGATGCAGATTCAGAAATAGATGGCGAGGAGTGCACATTAGACCCCCTAATGTCATTCAAACTTGATATAGTCACAATGCAGACTAACACTGTCACAACCTATCTGGCAGAGTGACTCATCATGGGGTCACAGAAAGAGGTACATTGATGTGTTCGTGCACAGTTGTCACATGAGATTGATGATGATGTGCAACCTTCTTCTCTTACCTATGATGTAACACTAGGCAATGGATTGGATATGGTTAGTGTCACAGTAGATTAATGGGCATGTAACAAATGTCACTTTTATCACAGGTGAATTGCAACCATCTTCATCGTAATGCAGTAGGAACTTTGGACTTGCTCAGCACAAAATGCCTCAGTGACAACGCCATATTGCATTATTCAAGCTGTTCGTGCCCATGAAGTCATGATTGTGAAGTCACAGTGATGCTGGATGAAACTGAGTACATCTTCCCCTCTCATCCCTGTTTAGTCACCAGAGAGAGCCTATGTATTCGCCTATACTCTATAGACGTTAGCAGCAGCTAGTTACAGTGGCAATGTACACATCAACTGTGCTAAGACTGTTTGTGTGTGTGTCTGTGTCTATTTCCTTCAGTTTTTCTCCTTTTTACTGTTACTACTCTTGTCCTGCCGCCTCTAAAATTCACTTTGCTCTCAGTCTGAACACAGCTTTTGATTTGAGATGGAAGCTGTCCTTATTTTGCCCTAATGACCAAAATCTGTTGAAATAATCCTTTTAGATAGGAGGCATGGTGGTGAAGTGCGTGCTATGGATGGTTATCCTTACAAGAAGCCATGCAAAGAGATTTTATATTCTTTCACTCCTCTTAATTGAGATCACATTAATTTGGCTAGAAAACTGTAAACAACATTTAAAATAGCTCTTCAGGAATAAGAATAACAGCTTAGCCTGTGATTCAGCATTCATCATCTTTTTATGAATGACTGTCGGGGACTTTTGCTATGGTTGTTGTTTGTCACTCATTTCCTGTCTAGTGTCATTGCTTCCTGCCTGAGAGGCGGGCATGTGCCACTGTGTCACTGGAGGTGGTTAGCACGATGGAGCGCTGTGAGCTGTCTGGATGTGGTCGGTTCACACATACATACACCTTACAAACACAAAAATACACTCGCCCACACACTATCTCACTCATTCACTTTATTCACATTTCCTCTCGGATACCGTATATACAGAGACGGTTTGTCGGCAGTAGCTGTGAGAATATTTTTACAGGGGATTTGGTTTCATGACACTTCCTCATTTCTAGTTCCTGTAGGAAATAGCACGAAGATGATGAGTTGATGGGTAACAGATGAAACCGATCCCTGCAGAGGAACTAAGCCACTGAAGCATGAAATAATTGTAGGATGCAGCAAAGATTAAAAAGAAAAAAGCAGATACACTTGAGAGGTTGAACTTAATGCAAACACACTGCAGTCACTTGTACAAACAAATATTCATACATGCACCCTCACAAACATGTCTAGTCACTGGCCCATTCACAGTGTGTCAGAGTTAAAATGACCGTTACGCTTGAGTGTGTGTTTACTGTCTACAGCCACCACCTACGTCCACTCCTAAATACAGTAAGTGCTAGTATTACTCGACTGGTGACTCACACACACACACACACACACCAGCTGACCGCTTATCCACACGCCACCCAGACAAACACATACTGTTGAGCTTAACAGCTTTTCTGTTAACCTACACACACGCGCACACAGAGGCCAACACACACTAATATTCAGTCCGATTTGAACACAGTCAGTATATTGTGCACAAAGCTACAAAGACTGCTCATTCATCTCCAGAACTCTGACAGGTTACGTTGCTCTGCGGGAGTCACCTGAGGTGTTTTTAGTAATCAGAAACAAAGAGAAAAGGTATTCCCTGAATACCCCACGCACTGTTGCTGGGATAAATATTTGTGTCTGTAGACAGAATGTTTTTAAGCATAAGAATCGAGAACAAACTGTGTGCGTACAGTACAGTAGCATCCAGCTCTGTTGTGTTACGCCTTCATTAAGGGTGGGTATCACACTGTGCCACTGTGGTTAGTGGCTGAAAGCGAAACAAGATTGTGGTGGCGGCAGTGACGTGCCAGTGATATCAAACACAACAATTTTTTTTCTGAGATAAACTTTGTCTGTCCATTGACTTATCTTTTCAGCACAGATAAATATGATCACTTGACTTCTCTGGTTTTGTTTGGTTCTGTGAGACACACTGAAAGTGTCCATTAAATAACATATGTACACAGAAAGCCTGATGGAGCCATAGGAACCTTTTTTTATTTTTTTTTCATTTGCATAGACACGATCCCACCTACACACACACACACACACACACACACACACACACACACACACACACACACACACACACACACACACACACACACACACACACACACACACTGCGCTTGCCCAGAAGTGGAAATGCTGACTCAAGCAGTCTCACTGTTGTCTCCATATTCATTTACAGGAGTACAGTGTTTGTAGTGGGGAGGTGAAGAGGTCTTAGATCCTCTTTGTGAAATATATTTTTAGCACAGTGTGGAAGAAAATGTGTCACAGGACCCTTAATCACCAGGCTTGACCTTTTATACACACACACACACACACACACACACACACACACACACACACACACACACACACACACACACACACACACACACACACACACACACACACACACCATTTATGTTAGCCCTTCTCTCATCAGTCACACCCACAGACGCGTGGACACACACTCCATTGTGGACAGCCTCACAGGCCTCTTACTGTCAGACAGAGAGAGCTTTAGAAAGAGAGTGCTGAGTAACACTAGTGTTTAAATAACCATAAATGCATCTGGGCATTAAAGCCTTGACAACATGTCACTGTCACTGGTTCAGAGGAACTACTCCCATTACCAGCAATGATTTGCTTCTTCTGTATTATGAGGTATGGCTTGGTTGCAGTCGAGTGTATGCTGGGGGTTTTGTTGGTATGTGTTCTCGTCTACCTGTGGAAGTCAGTGGCATTTTCACAAAACCCAAACCAGTTTGTCTTTCAGGCATGCTTCCCTCTGATCTACCAACTCACCTTTACATTGGTGACACACCCCTCTCCAGATATTTGATCAGACATGAAGTTTCAAAGATGTGAACAGATGACGGTTCTCTTTCATCCCAGCTGTGTGCTGAGTTTGTGAAAGGAAAACAAAAAGGGCACATTTGGAACAATAATGAATGTCCTTCATTAATTTAGACACCAAATTGCAGTTATTCCGTCAAATTTCAGCTGTTTTTTTTTTTACATAAATATAAGATCTGCCTTGGTTTGCACAGAAAACAAGCAAATGTGAGCTGGATCATATTCCTGCACCTTCAAACACAAGTAATCATCAAAGTGTGCCTGGGAGCTTTGGACTGAAGGCTCCATAGTGAAACATCGTTTTGCTAATGTTTGCTAACCGAACGGATACCCTTCAGGCTCTTCTGTTTGTTGTCACATGAAACTCTCTCTTTCTCCCTGATCTTGCAAACCCACTTGTTCTCCTCTGATCCAGCCACTGAAACCTGACCTCGCAGCAGACCTCTGGCTGTCTGCCACCACATCCTCAATAACCCCGCTCACCTGTGTATATACAGTGTGTTTGCATGTGTGTGAGAGAGAGAGAGAGAGAGAGAGAGAGACAGAGGGAGGCCGAGTGTGTCGGCATCACAGTTGGATGAGACAGTATTAAAGCTGTCTGGTGTGAAAACGTCATTCTAGAAGCCCATAATTAATGAAACAAGTGTTTATGTGCATAGACGTGCATGCACATGTACTTGCTCATCCATCCCTGAGCACCCAGTGTTGTCAGCGCATCAGACAGACATGCTGGGTGTCATGTTACTTTTCATGTGTGTAACTGTGCACCTTTTGTGACGTTACAGGCCCGCCATTGTCTGCCCTCTAACTGTTGTTTTTTGAATGGTTTCTTGTATTGTTGCGTATTTTTCTTGTTGCCGCCTGGTAGTGTGTTTGTGTCAGTGAGTAAAACATTGTCTTGCATAACTAGGAGTTATTCCCTACGTGAAAATTCCTATGTAGTATAATACGTGTGGTTGTGTCTGTTGTGTTTAACTGATTTTGTCTGCATCACCCCTTATCACATGCAATAACTGCAAAGTCCCTTAAGAGATGTTCAGACAGCAGTCTACAGTTTGAACAGCACACAGAAACACACATGAGATTGTGTCCATTTGCATGGCTGATAATGTTAAGTGGCTGAGATCGTGGCTCCAAATGCACAGCAGATACTGCACCATCCTCAGGCACGTGGCACAACAACGGCTCATCTGCTGTTAGCTCGAGCACTTAACTTAGAGGGGGAAAGACCATTAGAGGCAATCAGGGCTGTCATTTTTAATGGGCGGACCGAGACGAAATGGAGATGGACCTGTGGCCTAGTGGAAGAGTTAATGTACTAGGCCACTTGAGGACTAGGTAATGAGAAAAAGGCAGGTGGAAGTGGTGTGACGGTACAGCTGTGGTTGAGGCCTGAGCCCAAATGGAAACCAGGCTGTGGGCTTTTTTTACACCAGCAGCTGGGAAGCCACTTACTGCAGCTCAATGGAACTTGCTGCAGTTAACATGCATGTGTTTATGGGTCCACATGTGTGCATTTGTTTGTTTAGTTTACTTTGTTGTTTTTTTGTACTTGACTTGCATGTTTACACAGTTAGATTGCATGCACTGAATCCTGAGATATAAGTCTTCTGCACGTCTCACTGGCAGACAGAAATAGCCTTCCTCAGCCAGTGCTTTTGAACATGTAGAGAGAACCTGTGGCAGGCTAACCCCCTCCTGCCTTACTTGATAATTATCTTTGCAGCAGCCGGTGTGTGTGTGTGTGTGTGTGTGTGTGTGTGTGTGTGTGTGTGTGTGTGTGTGTGTGTGTGTGTGTGTGTGTGTGTGTGTGTGTGTGTGTGTGTGTGTGTGTGTGTGTGTGTGTTCAGTGTGTGTGTGTGTGTGTGTGTGTGTGTGTGTGTGTGTGTGCACTGTGCACTGTGCATTAGCATGCACTTTTATACATGCATTATCCATCTATAAGTGTGTGTGTGTGTGTGTGTGTGTGTTCTCTGCCGCAGGGACTAGATTGTCAGATGTGGGGAGGGCAGGCTGACCTTTTGTTCTGTTTGCTTAGTGGGCATTCCTCTGAGCACTGGCCCTCACCCAACTTAAAGCCAGTGTCCACACACTGGACTCAGCACAGTGCTGCCCCCTCAGGGACACACTGACACTGAATAATTTGCATCTGTCAACTTGTTGTTAATGAAAAGAAGAATTGCAAGAGTGCCTGTGCAGTTATATTGATAGTTTAAACCAGGTTCAGATGAGCCTAAACAATTGAGTTAGCTTTGATGAATGGTCTAATGGCTTTCTGGAATCCCAGCCTGAGCTGCAAGTTGTCCAGGAAAGTGTTAGTCATGACAACATGAGAATGTAACATGTTTCCATGAGAATGTAACATGTTTACATGAAGTGTGTTTGTCTTTAGGTTGGTTGCATTGTATATTAAAAGAAATGAAATAGTTTGCTTTCTGTGAGTTCTTAAGTTGTTATTTTGTCAACTTGTCTAACCCCAGCAGTCATTTCCTCCTCTGTTGTTACATTTTTAAAGGCTGATTTGATCTTATCTACACCCTTCAATCACCAGAGTGACCTATTGAGAACACATATATCTGAATAAATGGGAAATAAAGCTTGTCATTAATGTCTCCTCTTTATAATACAATACACCATGGATTTCAGTCTAAATTGTGTTATTTGTTTCTCTCCTCTGTCCCTCCAGGTCCTTATGGTTGAGGTGGTGTGTGGTGCCCCTTGCCATGCCTCCTGCCATGACAGACCTCCTGGACATATGGGCGGCCCACTCGCCCCTGGCCGGCCATGCTCTGGACCAGATCACTGTGGATTTTCTGCTGCCCACTGGTATCTACATCCAGATGGACGTACCACGCGAGGCCACCATTCAGCACATCAAACTGGTGAGTGGCGCTGGGTGGGTGGGAGCACAGGTTTGGGCTAAAAAAAAAGTTTTTCTTCACATCAGTTTTACTTAATGCCACATGTTGCTGCCGAGGGCGAGGTTATTTCAGTTGTGTTGTTACAACATAACAGATCATGAATTGATTCTTACAAAATTAACTTTCAACACACTGAAAGGAGATTAGTAATGTGCTTGTTGTGTGTCCTGATGTTCTGTTATTGTCCCTACAGGCCTCTTGGCCTATTGTCTTAATAGGGAAAAACACAGTCTACATCCCACACATGTATACTTACACACACACGCTCACACGCACTCACACCCTCACACACACTGACACACACTGAGAGACACACACACACACACACACACTCTCACAGCTGGTCAGTTAGACATTATCTAATGCCTGTTTTGGCTCGTGCGGCTGGCTGGGTGTTTTTTGTTTGCGACTAGCTGTTGCTTTCAGAATGCAGATAGCTCATGACATCATGCGTGACTGCAGCTAACTTTGTGAAGTGGAGGTCAGAAGCCTCAATGGCTCTTTTAGAAGTTGTTAAGGAAATTACTCACATTATTTACAAAGTGGCACGAAGTATGTGTTAGCGTGAAGGTGTTGGAAATGGTCATTTATGTTAGATCACAGGGTCCCCTGTGATGTGATGTGATGTGATGAGTGACCACAAAAATGTCAGCACACGTACAATGCAAGTCTGTTAAACTGAAGGGTGTTTGTCAGAGGAACACATGTATTCCATTCTGTCACCTCAAACAACCTCAAAAATGACTTCCGAGTTGAATCAAGAGTGTGTATTCAGGCCTTGGATGGCATTACAATGCACAGCATTTATATTTTTTAGGTTATAGTCCAAAGCCTTCTCACAGCCAATATAAAAACATTCTATTATATCTGGATCAATGTGGAAAACATATCCTGCATTGCACACACAACCTGTTTTCCCCAGACATGCTTGATAAAGCCTGAGGAGATTGTTCTGAATAGCAAGTAAACAAGTCGTCTGTGTGTGTACATAATGTCTGCTTACCATTTTCTGGAAATCACTTCTGGCTTCATAACGTGACCAAAGATACCGACTGCTTTCACTTTGTCTGATATTCACAGATATTTGCTCTTAGCAGTAAGGTTTGCTTTTCATGGAACTATATGCTGAATGAGTCTTTTTAGGTTCATTGGACTAAATGTACGTGGGTGTGCATGCATAAAAGATGTCTGTTGGCACGCACACATGAGGGATCTTCATTCCCTGAGGAAAGCGTGTACACAAGCAGCGGAAAGCTCTGACAGATTGTACATCACTGAAGCAAGAAAGAGAAGGAGACTCCTCAGGGACTTTTCTAGTAAATGAATGAGATGGGGAAAAAGGAATTATTTTCGGGCAGAAAAGAAAAAAGGGCAGAATATACCTTTGACCTTTGCAGGCCTTCCAGACAGCCTTGTACCAGACTCTTTATCGGTTATTAAGAAGCCAAGATGAGTAGGCTTATGAAAGACTGTGTTTCATTCATACTGTATTAATAAAGATCAGATCAGATTTCCCAGAAAGCAGATTGTTTGAAAATGTTTTGTGGAACTGAACTGTTTGAGTAACTTGTTGTGACTTATAAACTTGAACTAGGACATAGACGTAACTATGTGACAAATGCTGATAGCATGGCAGTAATTTTCTAAAGCATGTTTGTCGCGTTGAATTAATTTCTCAGAACATCAAATAATTAAATCCTCCACGCATTTTGCATGTGGTTTGTTGAGAGATGTGATCAACATAACATAAAATCACGAGTGGTCCCGGAGAAGAAGATATTTGTTGAGAGGACAAACTTGTCCTGTTCCACTGTGCTACATCATAGCTCTATAACCTCAGACTAACACACACACACAACCTGACACCCAACCCTGTGATCATGCTGTGGGGGCGCAGGGACGTGAATCATGGTAGGGTTGGCTGGATAACATATTATTCACATCCTGATTGGCTCACCCAGAAGCTGTGTCATGTTGCCATGAGTCATGCTTGTTCTTGATCATGAAACCTACACTTTCATCAATATATTACATCATTATGATATGTTGTGTTTATTAATTTTAAGGCCCTTGGTAAATTAGCTTTTTAATGTTCATGTTAGTGTGGTGCAACTCCCACCAAGAGCACTGTGATGGTCCTGTATGGATAAAGAACATCCTATAAGTCTTGTTTCCTCATACCCTTTCCAAAACCATTAGATAATCTCATAAAGGCCATCAAGCCAAAAACAAAATGCTGTTTATTCTGGTTACACAAATTCTAAGTAGAATTTATTTAATTGAGTCTAATGGAGATGATAAAAACACTCCCTGTGGTTTTGTAGTGCACTTCAGTGAAATTCTTCTCTTCCCTTCCAGCTTTTATGGAAGCAGGCTCAGTCATTCCCACTGTTTCCCGCCCTGGGCGAAATGGAGAGCCACATGTTCGAGTGTGTCAACCAGGCAGCCGTTCACGAAGAACTGGAGGACGAAACTCGCAGGCTGTGCGATGTTCGCCCTTTCCTGCCGGTCCTCAAGCTGGTGACGCGCAATTGCGGCCGGGCAGAGCGCCTGCTGGACTCCAAAATCGGCGTGCTCATTAGCAAGGGTAAGAGAGCATCACTATTTAGGACTAAGTTAAAATGGCAGATTATCATGCAAGCTCTCACACACATTCCTCCCTCACTGATTGATTCGTTTACTGTCCCTGTTTGACATTCCCAATAAAGAAAAGCACTTAGAGTTGGTAAGTGGAACAGTAAATCTTTCCCCGCACACAACAAGCCTTAAGCACCTCCTCCAGTACGCTAAGTAGCTCTCCTACTCAGCACATTCACACCAGCCATCAGACCCAAAGCCCATCTGCAGCTGGCTCCTATCAGTGGCCCTGCTGTCTGATAGAGAAGCGTGAGGATTGACTGGACGTGTTCCTGACATGTCCTCCATCACCTGTCAGTTTGCGTTATCCCTGGTGAAGATGAGGCCTTTTAGAGAAGCAGACGGGTTTGATCTGTACTATAAAACAGCGCAATCCTCTGATGTGATTTAACATGTGTTGGAACTTTCAATGACATTAATTGGTTAATGTAAGAGGGAAAAAAAACTTTCTTTCTTGACACAAAAAATCTTAAATTAGTCTCATATCTATATCATATATTCCAGCAATACAGTAGCTATTATAGGTGCAACAATTAATCTGCAACACTAATCTGCATCTATAATAACTATATGTAATTGGTACATCATTTTAGTAATTTGCTGGTTCTATCTTCTCAAATGTGATGATTTGTTACTTTTCTTTGTCATATATGACCATAAAGAAAATATCTTTGCTTTTGGACTGTTGGTGAAATAAAACAAATAAATCTCCTCGGGCTGTGGGAAATTTTAACTTCAGTATTATCTGACATTTTAAAGACATAATGATTCATTCATGTATCAAGAAAGTTATCGGCAGATGAGTCGATAATGAAAATAATTGCTTATTTTGGAGTGTGAAACATGCGTGCACATTAATAAAAAAAAATTTTGTCATACAAATAGTCATACAGTGACATGCAAATACATAAAAACACACAATTATAAAGAATCAGCTATTTGCTCTTGCTTTCTAACAAGTGAAGTCACACACAAACACACACATTCAGCCCTCTTCTGGCTGAGATATCCAGGATTATGGAAGTCCTTAGGTCACAGCAGACGTCTGCCGACGAAGAGAGGCAAAGAGGGAGAGAAGGGGCTCTGAGTCTAATTGAAGGAGACTCAGACGATATTGATATTCTCCCCTCCTGGCTCCACTTTTGTCTGACACGATCTTTTAAAGGCTTTTGTCAGACTAAAGTGGTGTTTTCAAAAGGAACCCCACAGGCATGTCTAGATAGTCCCCCACACAAAAACACACACACACACACACACACCTACACACCTAACCTTGTGCATTGCACAGTAACAAAGTATTACACACTCACACAGGCAACCATGTTTTTTTTGTTTTTTTCCCTGCAGAAATACGGTCACACAAACCTGCTCGCACGCTCACACAATGCTACTAATGTGGTCCAGAGCCCTTCTTTGAATGCTGAGGGGTCATATGAATGTTAAATGGCTTTAAATGTCAACATGTTGTTTTCATTACCAAGAGAGTATTGTGAAGCACCCCTTTGATAAAAAACACAAAGACAAAAGCTCAACAGGGAGCAGAGAGATAAAGTATAATGATCAGCCAAACTACAGTTCATACGTGTGGCATTTGGTACTAGTGTGAATATTAGGAGGCTCTGCTCTAATCCCATGAGAGACTGCTGTTTGTAATCCTTTTTACACATTCAGTACTACCTGGTGAATATGCCTGGCATCAAGTGTTGCACAGGTGTTTATGCATATTTAATGAACATTAAAGCCTTTGCATTTAAGCATGATACCCTCATATACACAGTTTCCTAGTTAAAAAGCTCTTGATCTTTATGAGCTTTATGCAAGTTCACATTCACACACACTGATAAAGGTCCATACTTGAGACATAATTATAATTTAATTAGATTGCGATTAGATTCTTCCCCAAACATGTTATTAGAGCTATTGTTACAAAAATATTGCTGTAATTTAATCAGTCCACCAATTATTATTTAATCCACTTTATAGCATTGCAGTGACATTTTCCTTTCCTTACCACCACTAGGTCTCCATGAACTCGATGGCATAAATGACCAGGAGGTGAAGGACTTTCGCAGTAAGATGTTTCGTATGAGTGAAGAAAGGATGCAAAAAGTCCAGATGATGACGTGCATGGAGTGGCTGGAGGCCTGCTTCTCCCCACAGCTGGAGCCCGCACCAGGAACGGCCATCACTGATGGGCTCAATGACCGGCCGGCCGACCTGAAAGTCACCATCCACTTTGACCAGTCTCAGGTGAGAGTATGTAGTCCAGTGTTGTAAGTGCTGAAAACCTTTTAGCAGAAGTTCAGTGAGTGGAGACCAACACTTTATTTTAATATTGCCCCAGAAAGGGTCCAGGTAATGTACTGGCAAGGCCATCTAAGGCTCAAGGTTACATCTATTTGAAGTTATACCGACTTTCCTTACAGTAAATTGTACAAACACAATACACTGTTTGAAATGAATTGATATCATTAAACATCATAGGTCCCTATTAAGTTTAATATTACAGTAAGTGGCTCTTGCATAGATTACATTATGCTGGAAGGGATACTTGGTAGAAAGCTAGTAGGTACTTATCTGTATTCATTTTTGTCATTATATTTCTAATTTGAACTAGAGGAGGCCAAATAAATTCCATTAGCCAAACCCATTACATGCTGCCTGTACAACAACTCGGCATACATAATGAAATCAGAATAACGGTGTGACTTGCTACACCACCACAGACAAAACCACCTTGTTTGAGTAGCAAAAGTAGCCATGTGACTCCACCACACTCACTGTAGCTCAGCCTCTCTTTCTGCTCACACTTGGCAGCTCCATAATAGTCACGTGACTGAGCCCAACTAGCAAGTCATGTGACAACACTAAGTGGGTCAAAACCATCAGCGAAATTATGCCATCCTCCCGGACACACACGCACATTAGCATGGCAGCTCAGGGGACCGAAACACTGATTAAAATGAACCTCTCCCTCTCCTCCTCTGAACTCTCTGACTGTCTCCTTCCATCTGTCTTTGTCTCTCTCTGTGTGTCTTTCTCTTTTCTCCTGTTATAGAAATAATGTTATTTAATAGTAAAAACAGATGGTTGGGTCCCTCCAGACCTGTGTATATCAGCTTTGATCAACATCACAGACACACACATGCACATACACAAAGACAGGCCATCTGTGCCACTGCGCTCAGGTGGACACTGGCAGGAAGTCTTATTTGGGAGGTCAGACACAATAAGCCACATTATTGACAGGAAGTGTGGTAGTGTGGTTATATGTTATAATGTGAATATGACAAAGGTTCTGTGTGAACCTTGCTTTTAGTGATATATTTAGTATTAAAGGGTATTCTGCTCTGCATTAGCATTCAAATCTTATCCAACTTCAACATCTAAATACTGTTCCGCCAGTTAGAGAAATGTTGTAAAAGTACTTACAGGATAGCTCGGTGCTGTTGTTGTTCTACCACAATGTATCCATGGCCATTTTTTTGTAGTTAATTATTAATAGATGGCATTTTTATTAAACCTCCAGGAAATTATAATTCCATCTTAGGTATCGGGTCAGTGCTGTGCTATAAATAGGATGAAGCAGTGAGCATCGGTGTGGCACATCAGACCGGCTGGGAAGGACTCACATGCATGTTCACGCATTTTTAGTGCACAGTCGGTCGCAGCAGTTCATTCAGCCGCAAACACACACACGTCCAATTGATCATTTGTGTCTGTGTGTTATGTTAAGCCCTGTTTATGTCCATCAGTCTCTTATTGTCTCTTTGGTTTTCTCTATTTATCTCATCTAGACATAACTCTGTTTATAAACAATTATGTACTGTATGTCTGTACGTAAAAATCAGTGATCATGTTTCATTATCTTATTGCTATCTTAACATTCCGCCTCACTATTTTATATGATCCTATAGTCCTGATTTGACCAAAAAGACACCGAAAACTGTTTTATGATCAGTTATCTGCTTCCAGTTTGAGCTTGGGGCACATGAATCAATCTCTCTATCTCTGTTTTCCTGTCTTATCTTGCAGGACTCAGCCAGTCTGAAGGTGGCATCGTCCAGCACCCCCATTGATCTGATGGAGCTGGCCCTGAGGAAGTGGCTGACCACCCACGGGCCCGAGGAGGAGGCATGGAGGGGTCAGTACGTGCTGAGAGTCAGCCACTGTCTGGAGTTCCTCTGTGGAGACCACCCCCTGATTCAGTACAAGGTCAGTGGCTGCACGGTAACTCTGTCAGGTGTCTATCAGTGACTGATCCTTATTTAGATTTGTCACGCCTTGTGTCAATAACACATCCGGAAATATCAGAGATCGTTCTCATAAAAAAGTGATGCCTTAGTGATTGTTGTACTGTTACACTGGTGAAAGGCCAATGTCTTTTTTGTGATTCCAAGAAGAGGCGTTGTCAGGTCTGACTGGGGAAAGTTGTGGTATAAACTAAAATGAATGGGCTTGGACCATGCAGCTGATGGCTCAACAATAATGTTTTTGGTTACAGTGCGAATGGTGGTTTGTGTGTTTATATGATGCATGTTCATGGGTAACTTGTTTTCTACTGATTCAGGCAACCAACATTATGGCAATGTGTGCACCGGACACAGACACAAACTTCATTTCTAACTTAATGTAAATGGAGCGCTACTACTACACAGTAGTGCCATCATTCTCTTTGCTCTTAATTGTAAACATTAGTTGGCTAGTTTTCAGTTGCAGATGGAGTGAAAGAGCTGTTATTTAGAAGAGGGCATCACACAAAGAAGTCACTGGGCATAACAAGCAGCAATATTAGAGTTTTCTGCAAGAAGTAATGATGGATGGCTGAAGGCAGCTAAAGCATACATTAGCATGCAGGCAAGTTAGTGTCGTAGGCACAGAGATACGTAAATCAAGTCTTGTCTTATGGCAAGCACGGGGTACTGGATACGCTTCTGTGAAATGAAAATGCCTTAAGTCCTAGAGGTCTTTATTATGAGAAAGGTATCATGAAATTTAAGATATTCCAAACTCAAACACCTTAAGGGTGTGTTTGCTACTGGATTCAAGAGGGTTATGAGCCCAACTAGACAAACACTGTTGTTGTGTGGAAGAATCGGAGCATTAAGGCAGGGTTTTGCAGCCTCAGTATATGCGTATGCATCGCAAGTTCAGCAAGCTTAGTGTGTAGTTGTTGTTTATTGTTTTTACATAAGATTTAAATCAATTATAACACCAAGGTATTTGAAATTGGATGGGTTCCTGTCTGTGTGCACTCTTTTATGTTAGGGAAGGCTTAGATATGCACACAGCTAAACAAATTTCCTGTCCTGTCTTGTTTGCAGTACATCCGCACATGCATGCAAGCCAAGGAGTCTCCACACCTCACCCTGGTCCACACCAGCGCCATCAAGGCCATGTTTGACAAGGAAATCTCTGCCATCGGAGCTGTGGTTGGCCGCAAGTCCTCCAACCCACCTTTACCACTACCTCCAAAGAGAAGGGCTCCCACGGTTAGTCCAGTAGAGTGTGTGTGTGTGTGTGTGTGTGTGTGTGTGTGTGTGTGTGTGTGTGTGTGTGTGTGTGGCTGTGTGTGGCTGTGTGTGGCTGTGTGTGGCTGTGTGTGGCTGTGTGTGGCTGTGTGTGGCTGTGTGAATGAATGTACTTCTCACTTCTGTGTTGTGGTGCTTTTATCTATCCAACATCTGCTATTGTTTTCAGAGGAACTTACTAAGGTAACTGATTGTTTTTGTCTTCACTGGCTAAAGTGAAGTTTGTCATTTCCGTTTGTTGGAATTCTTTTCATCATTAATGTGGTTGAATTCATTGCCAGTCACTAAACTGTGTAACTTCTGTGTGCACATTTGATCAGTGATTATTTGGCATCCCCAGCACTAAAACTGAGGGTGTGATACACATATGAAAATGTTCTAATGTAATCTGGATAACAACCACTTAATATCCGCCAGAGATACTGAATAGTGTTCTTGCTTCACCACGATAGTAGAAGCGCCACAGTTAGATTGATTCACCTGCACTGAACGAGGCAGGTGTGGAGGTTTACCAAGTAAACATGTTCTCGGCAGCTGCCACCTGTCTTTTATTAGTCAGTGTTCTGAGTGTGTCGGAGCAAGCCTGCACTGCCCCTGCCAGCATCTGCCACGTTGTCAGGAAACATCGCTAGCTCCTCGCTGCTGCTGCTGCCAGGTGCACAGTGACACCACTCCTCAATGTGTGCATCCACCATTTTAAATGTCAGGTTGAATTTAATTGGCCTTTGTTACCGAGTCTCCTGGGGTTTTAATTGCCTGATGCCATGCTGACTCTTGCTTCCCACTGTTATGTGGTGTGCAAAGTCTGTAAATATAACAGGTAAATCATCTTGTAAAATATTACCACATTATATTTATCACATATAATCATAACAGCAGAACCTAATCACAACATAACTTCTACTTACTGTTCCCACTGTCACTTACTGTCATTGTGTATTATGATGAATTCAGGCCTGCAAAGATGAAAATGTCCAATGTTGAATAATTTTATTAATGCAGCTTATAGGTGAGACTAATAATTATTTCATTATCGATTAACCTGCTGCGTATTTGCTTATGCTTATATTTTCATCACAATTTCGTGGTCCAGTGTGTAGAATTTAGCGGCATCTAGCTGTGTAGTTGCAGATCACAACTCTATCGCTTCACCCTCCTCTATCAAGCACAAAGGAGAAACTACAAAAACAGGTGGCAGCGAAACACACAAAAAATTTTAACGCCCTTATCTTGCTAGTATTTAGTTTGTCCCTTCTGGGTTACTGTAGAAACATGGCAGTTCAACATTGTGGACTCCACAGATGAGGACCTGTGGCGTCTGTAGATATAAACAGCTCATTCTAAGGTAACAAAAACACAAGGATTCCTATATTTAGGTGTTTACACTAATGAAAACCCTCATATATATTCCATTTCTGCCAATAGAAATGTTATATGCTGGACCTTTTTTTAAAGTGTCTTTTTTTGTTTGACCAATACTCCAAAACTCAAAGATATTCAATTTACTGTCCTAGAAGACTAAGAAAGATTGATTCAGTGATTATTTTTTTTGGGCATTTTGCCTTTATATGACTCAGAGAGACAGACAGGAAAGGTGGAGACTTTTCTTTTGATTGGCTAATCGATTAATTGACTAATCGTTTCAGCTCTTTACTTTCTTTTATGCAACCCCTCTTGCTTAATCTTGTTTTCATCAACACAGAAATATTTCAGACTACACTTTTTCCCCCCCACATCATACTAAGAAATTGTGATTCAAGCCTTCATCTCCTCCTGACTGTAACACCCTACCTCTTCTGATGAATATACGTGCTTCCTCAGAATTCTCTTGCCAAGGCATTGACTGGAAAAATGTATTAGAATTCATCAGAACATTTTACTGAGTGATCACATTTGAAGCCAGGATGGGCCTTGCTCTGCATTACATCTCCAACTTTCTATTGCCCTCTGTTTCTGATATCCTCTGATGATTTTGTTCCAGGATCTATGTTTAGACACAAAGATGAAAGAGCATCTGCTGCTGTGATTCCCAGACCACAGTATGAACTGCTTGTGGAGACTAGGGCCACAAAGCCTGTTGTTTTTAATGTATATTTTGTGATTTGTTGATTATTTTGCTGTTTTGGCTGTATGTATTTAATCTGATTGTGTATTTGGAATGCTCTCGTATTGTTATACACTTATTCACTTTTATGTTACTGCAATGCAATGGAGGGAGGTTGGCAGAGACAGAAGCAGATTTCTTGCCAGACTGTAAATTTACTGTAGCAGTGTTGTTCTGAGACAGGAAGTGAGATTAATTTTCAGGAAAGGAACCTGTTATTGGATGCTCTGCTGTCTGTGTGGTAGGAAATGTGACTGATAATTGGTCAAAACAAAGCCAGCGAGGACAGCAGAGGGACTGGGTGTTTCTGTGATCCTACAGTACATGGAGGTCCTGTTTCTGTCTGTAACAGTAGAGGCAGACACAAATATAGTCTCTTATCTGACAAGAAGCAAATTACATACACCATCACACTCGCACAAACATTTAAAGACATCAACACGCACACACATCGACACACAAAGACAGAGGCAGCAAACAGCAGGAAGTGTGCTAGTTAGTCATGTTCATAGACTCTAGGTGTCATGTGATGCTGTTTTTCCTGCTGACTGCTGACCCTCGCAAATCCACTTGGCTTGACATCAGAATGACCTGCCTGACCTCCCACATTGTTTGTGTGTTTTAACGTGTATATGTGTGTTTGTGTGTATGGAGGGAACTGTTGGGTGTGAAGAAGCTGCGTAGGGGGGATAGATATTTTTACTGTACATTATGCTAATACTGCTCACTCATTGCAAGTGTCTCTTTCTCCTCTCACTTTCCCTCTGCAGCAAGTACAGACATGTGTGTGGGGTGTGTCTAGCCCGTTTAAGATAGTCCTGGTGAACGGCAGCAAGGTGAACGCGGAGGAGACTGCCAAGGTAACGCTTGCTTTGTCCACATCCATAAAACATTAATTTATGTTCCTGTTAATATGTCACTACACACACACACACACACACACACACACACACACACACAAAAACACAAACACACAAACACTGTTGTGCCACATCTCCCACACTGTTTGACTTGTACAGTAGTAACACACTGACATTGTCAGTCAGTTGGGTAATGCGAAATGTCGAGAAAGGTTTTTAATAATAGTTTGAATATGAAGCCACAGTGAATACTTCTGATTAGCTTGTTAATCTGCATGTACTCCTTTTGTTTTCACGAGGCTGAGCACGAACAAAGTTAGAGTCAAAGGATAAGTCCCATGAAAACACCAAACCCATTATGAATCTTTCTTACTAACAAATATTGTCTGTGTTGTCAAAGCCTGATATATCTCATTCCTCTGTGCCATAGAGCTCCATTGTTGTCCAAAAACTATTAAAAACACATCAATGAGCCACACTGTTGCACTGGGTGACATGTTCCTTCATTGCTATAAACACACACACACACAGCACCAAATGTGGATAAATAGTCCCCAACAAAGGCACTATTTACTCCTGTTTCACTAATGGTTTCTACAAACTACAGTTTTAAAACTAAAACTCTGTATGTGTGACCCAATTTACATCTTCAGTTGCAATTAATGTGTTTGGAGCCACAGACATGGAGAGACGGGCTAATGCACTGTTGTGCTTTGTTATTGTCATGACATTTGTTGGAAATATGAAAAATATAGAAGCCCATCCGACTTAAGGGACCAGTGTGTAGGATTTAGTGGCATCTAGTGGTGTAATTTGGTTTGTCCCTTCTGGGCTACTGTAGAAACATAGCAGTTCAACATGCGACGCGCTCCCTCTGTAGATAAAAACGTCCCATTCTGAGGTGAAGAAAAGACAACAACTCTCGTTTTCAGGTGATTATGCACTAATGAAAACATAGCTATGAATATTATATTCCATTTCTGCCAATAGATCCTCCTAAATGTTACACACTGGACCTTTAACCTTTAATTCCGCCTTATATTACAAACTTATTTCTTATTAAATGTTTCTGGCTGGAAAAGCTGAAGCAGGCTAGCTTGGAAACAAATATCAAAATTAACTAAACTGAATATAAGATACCATATCCTCGCTTCCCCTCTTCATGCCACCTCCTCCCTCCATTCCACCCAGGTCCAGGTGAGGGCGGGGCTCTTCCACGGCACAGAGCTGCTGTGCAAGCCGGCTGTGAGCAGTGAGAGCAGTGGACGCTCAGACCACACGTGGAAAGACAGCACGCTGGAGTTTGACATCTCTGTCTCGGACTTGCCCCGCATGACCCGACTCTGCTTTGCTATCTATGCCGTTATGGATAAGGTCAAGAAGCAGAAGTCTACCAAAAATGCTCACATAAACAAGTACCAGACCATCCGCAAAGCAGGAAAAGTGGTAAGAAACAGCCTTGTACACGGACCTACACTGTCTTTCCACACATCTGCTACACCAGCCTAAGATTGTCCTTAACTTTCACTACTTTTTACTCTCTCTCTGTGATTCAGCACTACCCCATAGCCTGGGTCAACACCATGGTGTTTGACTATAAAGGACAGCTGAAGACAGGAGACATCATCCTGCACTGCTGGTCTTCCTTTCCTGGTAAACACACACACACACACACACACTCGTGCTTACTTCATATCTACTAATGCAGTTAAACCAGGCTTCTCCAGTGATGCAGTAAATGCATGTAATTTCATGTGTCTTACCCAGATGAACTTGAAGAGATGCTGAACCCCATAGGAACCATTCAGACCAACCCGTACACTGAGAACGCTACAGCACTGCACATCCACTTCCCAGAGTACTCGTCACACCCCATCATCTTCCCTCCCTTCGACAAGGTCAGACAGCTGTCTGTCATCGTACTCAGTGTACCATACTCACCCTATGTCTGAACTTAGGTGACTGGATGAGACCTCTGTGGCCTTTTTTTAAGGACTCTACTCCAGTTGAATTTGTCATCCCATTGGCTTAGTGCTCTTCATAATGGTACCTAGTGATTATGATGAAGTGGTGGCTGTTAGCATGAGACGATCAGGATGTGCTCAGCCTGCCTAATGCGCTGTGTCAGTGTTTGTGTTCATTCATACAGTGCTTACTTGCTCACTTTTTTGCAGATACTGGAAAAAGCTGCAGAGATCGCCAGAGCAAATGACTGTGCACCCATGGTGAGTGGATGTACAGTGGGAGATGATTGTGTGAACAGGCCTAAATATGTGTATGCATTCAGAATACATACAAGGGAACACCAATAATTTCAGATGTTTGTGTCAGATTGCCCTGTAACAAATAGGCATGCTGCCTCATTTTCTCTCTGTCTCTCCCTCTCACACACACTTTTAACAGACACGCACGCACTGCTAGTTTCCTTGGAAACACATTGTTATCACTTTGGCAGGGTGTAGCAGCAAAAATATTTCAGTCCCCTTCAAAACTAAAGACTCTAATCAGATTACTTGTATGTTTTCCTGTCTCACCGCCCCTCAACTAAAACCCCACTCCTGGGCGTGTTGTAGCCAGTTACATAACCCTGTGTTATGTAGAGGGCATGCCTGAACGCACCCCTTTAATGTGAGGGCTGTGTGTGAAGCTATGGATCAGCACCTACTATGCAGTGTTTATTTTTTACTGTATGTCAATTTGTGAATCTGTTTACAGATCCAAACAGTTAATCTGCCAATATAATCAAAGTTAGACCTGTCATCCAATTTATTTTAGCATAGCATTACTCAGCTGGCATTATTGGCTGTTTAAAGCATGCGTGTCCTTTTTTATAAATCAGGCAGCAAACAAGTTGTTTTAAACAGAGACAGTGTTAGTCCTTGATTTGTGAATTGTGATGAATGACATTCAAGGCAGTTTGATGAGAAGTTGCTGGATACCTTGATACACGCCTGCCATCTTGTGGTTCTTTACAGTCACTGCTGATAGTCATCATCATCCTCTCATGTCCTTTCACATCCTGGCTCCACTTCCAATTTTCCTTCATTAACGCTCCTTCAACCCCTCACCCTCTCTCTCCTCTACATCTTGTTAATCTTCTCCTTCTCGAACTCCCCAACCCAACCGACCATTCTTCCCTCCTCATCATTTCTCTCAGAGTCGTGGGGGTAAGAAGTTCCACATAGAGCTGAAGGAGATCATGGAGCGTGATGCGCTCTCTCAGCTGTGTGAAAACGAGAAGGATTTGATCTGGACGCTACGCCACGACTGTAGAGAGAATTTCCCTCAGTCGCTGCCCAAGCTGCTACTCTCCGTCAAGTGGAGCAAACATGAGGACATGGCCCAGGTTAGCCAGCGTATCTGCTGTTTATGCAGTCAGTTATTTTTGTACACACTTTCAATTTACTTTTAAATCTACTAAAAATTTGATTTTGTTTTGAAAATATTTTTTTAAACTTTAAAATACTATTACTAGAGTACTTATTATATTATCTCAATTTATACCAGTTTTAGCTGTTAAGATTATTATTTTTTGTATTTGTTGGGGCTGCACTTTTGGCCAATATTAACATCATGGTTATACATCCATTTAAATTGACACAAAACTACCCCCACTATCAGATTTGACTGAATCTGCCTTGGAATAAAACATATTAAACATTGTATTCTAATGTATTGTAGAGTATACTGTATGTATGCAACTCTGATTAAACAGTGTCTGAGCATTTGTGTGTGTCTCAGCTCCAGGCACTGCTTCAGATCTGGCCAAAACTGAGTCCCAGAGATGCTCTGGAGCTTCTGGACTTCAACTACCCTGACCAGTATGTCAGGGAATATGCTGTGGGATGTCTGCGTGATATGAGGTTAACATATGCATCCACCCACACATACATTTTTATACAACATAGTGGCCTTCTTTTTATTTCTTTGTCTCATATTGAAGCTCCTACATCTATACCATCTGTAATCCAGCACACTGTTACATTCCCTGTGCTCCTTGTTGTTTGATTATAAATGACTAAATGCATGAGTTATTGTCAGATGATAGTGTTGTGTGATGTCTTTTTCCTGAAGGCACGTAATCATTTAAAATCCAACTAAAAGTTTAAAGATAAAAGAAAGGAAATCAGACAACCTCTTTCTCATGCTACTCTCTCTCTTCCTTTCTCCTATCTCCCCTCACCAGTAATGAGGAGCTGTCGCAGTACTTGTTACAGTTGGTGCAGGTGTTGCGTTATGAACCCTACTATGATTGCGCCCTCACCCACTTCCTGCTGGAGCGTGCCCAGAGAAACCGCAAGATAGGACACTTCCTCTTCTGGCACCTACGGTGTGTACGGACACATGTGTCTATGTGCATGTATGCATGTATGTTGCAGATTAGAAAGAAAGAGACATAGATTGTATGTTTGTGAAAGCATTTGAGTTTTAAGAAGTTTTTTTCTGATTGTGGCTGTTGTGCTGCCTTCTACAGGTCGGAGATCCACATGCCAGCTGTTTCAGTCCAGTTTGCCCTCATCCTGGAAGCCTACTGTAGAGGCAGCATCCCTCATATTGAGGTTCTAAAGAAACAGGTAGGAGACACACACACACACAATACATTTTATTACTTGACTCATACATGCTCTGTATTATGTCCCATTCCTCAATTCCATAACTATGCCTCAGACTTTTACTCTACCAGTCCGTACTCTATTGTTGATCCTAGCAGGACTAAATTCATGATATTTTTAGCCCATCACACTGACAGCTGTGTCACCCTCCTGCCCTCTGACCTTTGCCCTCTATAGTGTTGATTCTGACAGTCACTCCTGTGGACGCTTCCTTCTACTTCCTCATCCGCACAGTCATTTATCTGACCGCATTCCTGTCTGGAAGAGCACACACACTGGCTTGGGATTACAATGCTGACAATAGTCTGTTTATGGAGAATGAGCTCAGTTGTCTCATCCGTAGGGATTGTTGGCTTGTTTCAAACAAATTCTGAGATATTGTTCCGTGTTGTTACTGTACCAGGTGGAAGCCCTGAGTAAGCTAAAGTCGGTGAACGAGCTAATTAAACTGGGAACCATCAAAAACGCTCGTAAGGCCAAGGAGGCAATGTTGACAAAGGAGGCCATGATGACTTGTCTAAGGCAAAGCGGCTACTCAGAGACTCTGTCAGACCTGCACTCCCCTCTAAACCCCAATGTCCTGCTGTCTGGCATCAAGTAAGACAACACCACTCTGATCACAGGTCCAAAGTTTTAGATCAAGTTGAACTTTCTCAGCTCATTTCCTCTCTCTCTCTCATTCTGCCATCAGTGTGGAGAAGTGTCGGTACATGGACTCTAAGATGAAGCCACTCTGGATTGTTTACAACAACAAGCTGATGGGGGGAGACACCTTGGGAATCATCTTCAAGAACGGCGATGGTAGGAGGAATCAAAGAAGGGGGGGGGTAGAAATACTGCAAGGTCATGATGACAAGGGTAGTAAACTCTGCTTTTGCTTTTAAAAGCACAATATTTTATTTTAAAATGAAGAAAACTTACTTTCTTTTCCCAGACCTAAGGCAAGACATGTTAACCCTCCAGATTTTGAGGTTAATGGATCTGCTATGGAAGGAGGCAAATCTGGACCTCAGGTGAGTTTTTTGTGCTTACGTGTGTGTGTGTGTGTGTGTGTGTGTGTGTGTGTGTGTGTGTGTGTGTGTGTGTGTGTGTGTGTGTGTGTGTGTGTGTGTGTGTGTGTGTGTGTGTGTGTGTGTGTGTGTGTGTGTGTGAGAAATGGACAGACTTTGTCGAACTTGTTTGTTCCTGCTCTCTGTAGGGAAGGGGAAGCTCTGGTGGGGTGCAGCAGAGGAGGGGAGACACTAAGTTACCCCATGCTAATTTGACCTCCAACCCTTTTACACCCTAGACATCCCCACACACACACACACACACACACAGAAAGTCACTCACTCACACACACTCACACATACGATATCTGCATTACATCCTAATCAAATCCACACTTTTGCACTTTTACAAACCCCTTTTCTCCCTTCCTCATACACTGACACATCTGGAGCTGAGCAGTGGAGGGGGGTTGTTTTGACAGTTGAGCTTGAGGACGGTGCTTCAGATTACAGGGACACGGGTTCAGAGTTCAAACACAGTGATGGGACATTGTGGATGAAGGGAGGGACAGTATAATGAAATCACTATGATGTGGTGGATGTGAGTTTGTTCTGTGATTTCTTGCTGATGTATTTTACTGCACGTATCCTTAATTGTTGGCTGTCTGAAGTCGTGTTTCTCATTTATTTAAACTCAACACCCATTGAGTTGCATAAGAAATGCCTTGAAGGCATTTGGTCTCCATTAAATTCTGTCAAACTGCAAATTAAATCTATGAATTGAGTCTGCTTTGAGCACTGGGTCTCAGCTGTTTGATATGTAAGACCTTCGGGGCACTATGTCAGTAAATTACTACAACAGAGGAGGTTTTCTGAGGAAGATTTGTCAGGTCACGTAATTCTGCATCCTGCAAAATGAAGGCCTGCTGCCATCTTGTGGAAAGAAAGAAAAAGTTAAAGTGAGTTAAGAAGAAAATGAACCATCAGCTCCCTGGTCTACGTGCCATCACGTAATCACCATATGTTCTTTACCGTATGTTCCCATCTGTCCTGTCTCAACTCAGTGTAAACAGTATGAGATTGTACACTGTCAGACAGGGTGAATTGCACCCAGGGGAGTGCTATATGATTGAGATTTCAAATAAACCACTGCCTGATATCTTAATCTCGTAAATACGCAACACTGGAGCTGGATCTACAACAACACACACAAAGCTACATTTACACTGCCGGTCGAATGACCCAAATCAGATATCTGCTTTCATGTGGCACAGATTTTTGGATCTTGTTTGGTCATGTTTTTGGGGACAGTGTTCATATGTATGTAGAAAAAAATATGACTATCACTACTACATTTGATATTTTTTGCCATAGTGTTTCAATTATAAACACATTCAGAAATGTGTAAGAAAAAACCCAAAAGCTAGTAGTAGTTGTAATTGGTATTTTCCAGGCTTACTTACTGTGAAATATATATATTTTTCATATTGTCCTCTGGGAAACGTACTATGTTTGTAGTAGAAATTGTGGCAATAAGTATGAATGTAAAAAAAAAAGCGTGATTAAATGATTATGTGTTCTGCATGTATCAGTAGGGATTCCTTTTGGGAATCTTTTAGATCTACCCACCAGATACCCCAGGGTGGGTATGTGCACAATGTTCCAATTGATGTCATTAAGCTCTTTCTTTCTTTTCTTCTCTTTATCTTCATACCATACAGAATCGTACCGTATGGTTGCCTAGCAACAGGTGACCGGGCAGGGCTGATTGAGGTAGTCTCATCAGCAGACACGATTGCAAACATCCAGCTGACCAGCAGCAACGTGGCAGCAGCTGCCGCCTTCAACAAGGATGCTTTGCTCAACTGGCTCAAAGAGAGAAACACTGGGTAAGACGCTGCATGCTGAGTAAACCAACCGTTCATTAACTGAGCGTCTTTGGACTACAGGATGTGTTACAGGTGGCAGTGACCGCTAAGGCTCATTCAGAATGTGTCCTGTGTATATTTTTTATTGACAGCGATGCTCTTGAGCGGGCTATCGAGGAGTTCACTCTGTCATGTGCAGGCTACTGTGTAGCCACCTACGTCCTGGGCATCGGAGACCGCCACAGCGACAACATCATGGTCCGCAGCACGGGACAGGTTGGACACACCGTTCATTTTATCTGTATACATTATCCACTCTCTGCGTTTGGTTTCTTCCTGGTTCCATGGTGCTCACTGATTGGCCTTCTTGTCCATCAGCTCTTCCACATAGACTTTGGCCACATCCTGGGCAACTTCAAGTCCAAGTTTGGCATCAAGAGGGAGCGTGTACCATTCATCCTGACACACGACTTCATCCACGTCATACAGCAGGGCAAGACAGGGTACACAGAAAAATTTGGCAGGTTTGTTCCACTTAGTTCATCCTTTTGTCTTCGAGTCCTCTGCCTTTCTCTCTGTCTCTCTCTATCCTGCTGGAATCTACTCAATTGGAAATTAAGCCAAACTCAATCTTTTTCATCATACAGTTCAACTGGGCTGTTTGATTGTGTAATAGGCCTCTGAAGGTATTATTGAATAGTGTGATCAGATGGATGCATCATTGGATTTAGATGACTTTGTTTAGAACAGTGTTTCTCAAACCACGTACCATGTCAGAAAATATTATGTTCTTCATGTACCACCATTATGACGATGTTAAAATACAGTTTACGGCGTAGGCCGACCCTATTCAGCTACGGACGCTTCATACAGGAGGCTGGTTTAGTCCTAATAAGAAGATTATTTATTGCTGACTGAGCAGAGCCGGTTGAACAACCAGAGCTCATTTGGTGTAAAAGGAGTATTCCTGGTCCACACTTATATTCCCAGTAGTTCCTGTTTGGAACCATGATTTCATAGTTTTTGAACCATTCATTTTACCTCCATCGACTATCTTACCATCACATTTTAGCTCATTACTAATCATGGATATATGAATACGCTATGTGCATGAACGTGACTTTGTAGCAAGCTGATATTGAAACAAAATATTACAGAAAATGCTAAACTTATTTTAAATTACATTTGAGAAATCTCATAAATTTCGTAGTTTTATTTCAAATTGGGTAGTATTTTGATAGTAATATATGTTTCTTAATAAACATTTCATCTTTTTTTTTAAATATTTCAGAGATTCCTGCGTGTAGCTCATGTACCACCAGTGCTACGCATACCATAGTTTGGGAACCAGTGGTTTAGACCATAAAAGAGGCAGTCAACATCATTTTTCAGTAAGAAAACAGGCCTGTTGCAAACATAACAGTAAACCAGCTTAAAAATGTATATGATGAACCAGTACCGTCAGTCAGCATCTCTAGCACTGAAATGAGCCATAGGTAGGTAAATGAAGTTGATGTCTTCTGCATCAAAGAGGCTATATAAGAATAAGAAGCCTGGGGGAATCAAGATTATTGTGTTTTTATGTTATGAAAACATAAACAAAGGCGTCTGGGCCATTTTTGAAAAGACTAGAGGTTGATGATTATGAAAAACTTGAGTTGTGCTTCAATAAGGGAGCCTTTCTCGTAGCAAACATTTAGTGCTAAGCTTGGGAGAGAAGGCAACCTATTTTAAGAACGAGACGTATAATAATCAAAACAAATTTGTAATTTTGTAATAGAATAAAATGTTTGATCACTGCAACTGTATTTTTTGGTGTCTTATAAGCCCATAAGGGTTGGGCACATAAAACCAATCAATCAACACACTTGTTAGTGCAGTACCCTCTTCCACCAGCAGCTGGCAGTAGGAGCTCAGGCACTGATGATCGTCTCCCAGCAAGTTGCACTAAATGTTCTCTGTTATAAACTTCAGTATAACTGTGGATTGATGTAAACGTTTGGGAATAAGGAGACTGCAAACATGTATTGAAGTATCAGGATCAGATCTCTTTGTAATTTTGCTCTGATATTTAATGCCCTGAATGCTTCAGACACAAACGTTTTGGTTTTATGTTAAATTTACAGAATTAGAGATATAAAACATTCAATCTATTGCCACCAGTCACTTGAAACATTTAAATGCCGGTATAGATAGGTGTGCTTACTCGCTACTTGCTACTCTAACTACTTGCTAGAAAGCAAAACCTGCCCTGTTGTAGTCAAGTATCTCTGGATCCAATAATATTATTACATAATATAATCTTTTTACATAGGAGGTGGATCATTTAAAAACAGCCCTGTGCAATGCTGACTGATGCCTCAAGTGAAAATATAATTCAAATATATCTTAGAAGTAAAATGCAAAATTCTGACATTGGTCTTTATATTCATATTCATTATTATTCCCAGATATAGATGACTAAGCTCAAGTATAGTATTGTTGAAGTGTTCAGCAGTCGGAAAATGTACAAACCTCAACAACGTGTTTCTCTTATTGAGACTGGCGACATGTGCACGTTGATATGGCATGCATAGGCTTCATCAGGCAGCAATGCCAAGGTGTATATTGTTTATCAAGCAGATATCAGTGATTGAACAAGTGGGTAAGTCATCTTGTGAAAGTGGAAATACCCGTGTCTTTCAGTAATCTTTGTTTTTATGACCTACATTCTCAGCCGTACCGCAGCAGGAGTCAACATGTGGAGACAAGTCCTCCTGTGTAACATCAACTGTTTCTGTATCTGAAGTTACTACAGCTCAGAAATAATCCAAATAAACATTTATCTCTCATGTGTGGCAAAGAAGTGTAACTCCATTGTGAAACAGCCACTCCTCCTGTTTTTTGACCATTGCAGTAGCCTGTTAGAGAGTGTTTTGTTAGCACTGCCCAGCAGCCTGTGAACTTGAAATATCACCACTACTGGTCCAAGTATTTACATTTTTAATTGCACTGACTAAATGTCTTTATGTATAATTCTCAGTATGAACATTTAAACTGGGTAGTTATCCATCAACTAAGCTTCACTGGGTCTTGGTGATACGTATTTCCTTCCTGACACAAGCTAGAAAAGTATCTACCCTTTGAAGTGTTTACCTACAAAAAGAGAAGCAGCATTGTGGTTCATTGCTACGTCAGCAAATGTGGTACGTGTGGTTTCAAGAAAGAGTACATTGTGTCCTGGATCAGAAGGAAAACGCCTATACAGTCATTTTGTGAAAGCGGAAATGACCTGGTGGAAATGTACCCTGTATACCACTGGTTCTCAAACTTTTTTCAACACTATATCCCCTTTTAAATATATTTTCAGACAAGTACCCCCTGACCAGCTCAAAAAGGAAAAATCCTATACAAAAAGATAAAATACCTCTGTATTGCACCCTCAATGTCTGATTTATTAAGAAAAACACTTGAATGCTTCATTTTAAATGTTTCAATAAATCTGCACTACAAACACTGAGTCGTTTGTAGCGCAACTATTTAACAAGCATACACATTGTGATAATTTGGGTCTAGTAGCTTCTTGCAAGAAAAATGTCAAGTCTTGAATGTCAGTGATTAATGAGTCCTCTGAAACCACCCTGTGTGCTTACATAAAGTCAGAATGCAGTGAGTCACTGGATGGTTGGCCTAAAACCTAAAGGAAGTGTCTGTCACCTATTAACAGCGTGAAGGAACCCTCATTTAGCTCAGCCATAGATCTGCGGATATGTTTAAAGAAAAGTTTGAACATGTCCACCAGAGGCCAGACCCCTCCAGCCACTATACACTAACAACATGCTTTACCTCATACAGATGCTTCTACCAAAGACTTGTTGCCATTTTTAATCTGTTGACTTTGAAATAACAGCAATGACAATCATTAGGTGTGCTTTATAATAATCATATACAGGGGATCATTTCAAGGTGCCTTATTGTTATTTTGATGGGATACTGAAAGAGTTTGTTTTGGATGTTGTTTACTGTTATGTTGTTTAAAAGGAAGCATCACCAGAGAACATCACACCCATCAATATGAATTCAAATGAATGCTGACACTGTCCTGTATATGTCAGGAATAATGAAGTGTGCATGTTGGTCTTGTAGTTTCCGACAGTACTGCGAGGAAGCCTATCTAATCTTGAGGAAGAATGGGAACCTCTTCATCACATTGTTTGCCCTCATGCTGACTGCTGGACTGCCTGAGCTCACCTCAGTCAAAGACATCCAGTACTTAAAGGTATCACACATTAACGCACACACACACACACACACACACACTTCCACAGTGCCTCACGTCAACATCTACACCCTAACACAGGACATCTTTTTAGTTGGTGTATTTGTGCATGTCTTCATCTTCGTCCCCTTTGGCAACTCAGCAGATGTGTGGGAGAAGAAACAGAAAGTAAAGCAATTGATAGAAATAAACAAGATGTAAAACTCAATTTGTAAAACCTTGTGACAATACAAAGCTGCATGTCTCCATGTGCAACTGTAGTACTGTAGTATGTACTCAGTAGAATATTGGACAGAGTCACTAAAATAATACTTAAAGTTAGATTGTAATCTATTTTTTCTATTTTTTTGTCAGCCAGTATTTAAAAAGGGACAGTAAATTAGGAGAAAGAGAGGAATGAAGAAGTGCGACAGAGCTGGTCGGCCAGACACTTTGTAATTTCTTGAGTCGGCATCTGAAACTTCTAGACCAGGGATCTCAAACTGCTGGTCCAGAGTCCATTTGCGGTCCTCCATTCCCCTCCCTCCATCCCACGACATGACATAAAAAATGTAATAAAATCGGGTCCACAAGATTTTTTTTCTAGTTGTTTCATACCAATCTAAACTGCCCCTTCATATATAGTTAAAATGAAAACACAAGTATAGTATTTATTTGTCAAAGATGCCTGCAAAAGAGGGCAAAAAGTTGATAAGAAGAGAGCAGCTATTTGTTCTTTTTGCAAGTATGATGTTAGTAATGGAAATATTTTGAGAATATTGCACTTTCTTGTAGTACTTTAACGTTGAAGTGGCCCCAAGCCAATTTGAGATTAGGACCCCTGTTCTACACCATCTGGACACCCCAACCTTGCCATTTTGTAACCAATCCATTAGTTCATCACCAAGCCAAGTCGTATGTAGTTGATATAGGCCTACCTGTCAGTACTTCAAATATTTAACAAATTCTGTGTCCATTTTATCACCGTCCTCAACACTACTCCATCACCCATCCCTTACAACTAATCCTCCTCCTTTTCTACAATCCCTCCCTCCTCAGGACTCTCTGGCTCTGGGTAAAACAGACGAGGAGGCGCTGAAGCAGTTCCGCCAGAAGTTCGACGAGGCCCTGAGAGAGAGCTGGACTACCAAAGTCAACTGGATGGCCCACAATGTGGCCAAAGACAACCGCTCCTAGAGCAGCTGAGACCCCTCGAAAGCCAAGGGTCAGGGGCCAAGAGGACACAGTGAAGGAGTGTGTGAGTGTGTGGGAGAGGAAAGGTGTGCAGAGGAGACGGTATGACAGCCACACTGATTTAAAGAAGGGAATATCCCAATCGTGAGCAGATTCAGCCCCATATACTGTACATACAGAGTAAACCTACCCTCTGAAACAGTCCGGTAAGCCTGCACCCTTGCTCACTGCATCCCTCCTCGCCTTGCATCACTCTGGCATGGTGCCTCCTGAAAATCCAAATTCAAGGTCTTGTGACATTTCTGTGGAATCATGGTGGGTAACGTTGTTGCAAGTTTTGCACAGGCACAACAGCTGATGGAGCACACAGCCAAAGGAAGGGAACTGAAGCGCCCACTCTGCCCACACTAAAGATGAACTGTTCCTACAGAGCGGGCTGACAACAAAATTCATGGCCTGGAGTGGTTGAATGAATTTTGTCCCACAGACTTGAAACTCAGCTTGTATGGACTCTGAAGGGGGACATGGTTTGACTGCACCCCTGAACTGTTTTAAGTACAGCAGAGGTAACACATGGGTGTGGAAAGGGCGGATATGGAAAGGACAAAAACGTCTGACCCCCATGTCTTAAAACAATGTGCACCACGCCCACAGGAAGTGCATCTTAACTGTCTCGCTCCCGCTGCCTCAAAAGTGTGCCTCGAAACTGCGGGAAGATTGTATTTTTTATGAGTTTTCTTTTTCTGTTGCCATTTAAGAATTTATCATGAGACGTCTATGTGCCAGACTACTTTACTAGTCCAGAGAGAAAATTTCTGTTAGGGAAATAATGATGAAGAGAAGGATTGATTGGAGAAAAAGATGCCCTGAGCCTTTTGGTCCACTTTTTGAATCTCATTTCTTTTGGACCTTTGAACACTGGAATGTTTTTAGAAAGACATATACGTGTACATTTCAGATAGTCTTTTAACAAACTAAACACTTTATTTTTTAGTTTCTTTTATTTTGAAATGACAATGTGCATTGTTTCTTTGAACATTTTTCAAATCAAGAGCATTATTGTATAAAATGTTATCACCCGTGAGTTATCACTTGTCAACTTGTCTTAAAGTCTAAAAGGATGTCGGCCTTTTAAAGTGCCACCCCACTCATTCTAAGATAAACTCACTGAAGAATAACTGATGCTTTTAACACGTTAGGACCAAAACAAAAAGCATATCTTTAGTAATTCCATTGTTCATACTGTGTTTTTAATTATCTGTTTCTGAATTGAATGTGAAAATATGTGCCGCTCTCTTTTTAAATGTTTGTTTTTATACAAGCAGGTGTGGGCGGAGTCTGGGGGCTGTGTGGGCGGGGTTTATCAGTAGGGACATTACACTGCGATGCAAAGCTACTTCCTCATTTTCGACATACGGTGCCCCTCAGCATCTGCATCTGTGTTTGATTTTCGTGCAATATCCGAGTATATGAACCATATCCTATTAAATAAAACCTTAGGCCAAGGCCTAAGCCTATAATGGTTTTTCTCTGTTGGTTTATGTGTGATGCAGCTGTATTTCGCACCACTTAGCCTTCAAAAGTCTCAGACACTGGATATTGTCAAATGTACAGGCTTTTATTGTTTTGCTGGTTTTTGTTTTCATAGGAGTTTTATTAAAGTTTTTTTCCACCGCGCTGCACCTCCGCCTGTAGTCTGTTTCGTTGTGTGACTGCACCCACTCAGGGCAGCACCATGGATGTGTTCTCTGTTTTGAGAGCTTATTGATTCCATATCAGAAATATACACAAACCTATTTTTGTGCAAAGAGAATAAGAAAAGAAAGTAGCGTTATTGCCAAATAGGAGTGATAAAAGTACTCAATGTAGAGAGTATTATATGTTAGCTTATTATGAGTTCTGTTGCATTACTATAGCATTGTATTGTTGCGGTTGGTAGAGATGGAGCTCATTTCAAACTCTATACACTGTAAAGCTGTTTGATCTACAACAATGAATCTTATTTTATAAGCTCCTCATCAAGTTTGTATATAAAATCTTAATTTGTAAAGTAACCAGCATCTATTGCTGTGAAAAAATGATTGTGTAATAAGTACACCAGTTAGGTCTTAAATGTAGAGTGAAGTAGAATTATAAAGCAACATGCAACAATTCAACGTAAATTCCTTAAATCTGTACTTGAAAACAGTACTTGAGTGAATGTTCTCAGTTACAGCTAATTACTGAAAATCAATTGTTGTTATCTCGGACACTTATTTGGAACTTCTTAAAGTTTGACATTTGACATTAAGGAAAATCTTGGGTGTAAGTAATAACATTACCGATGTTCTTTTCAAGTGTCTCAGAAAGTTGTGACCATGAGGCAGCATCCACAATACCAGGACCTTAAGGCTAAAGCAGCTAAATGGAATTCAGCCATCATTTATTGTCAAAATGTCTCCCATGAAGAAGAAGAAGGAGAAGAAGAGTCAGGGCTTCACCTTTCATCTTTACTGTCATTTCTATATTCACAACATTCACGTACACGGAAAGGAAATCTGCATTTGATCCACATGGTCTGAGGTTACTTCCTGTCTGTACAGTGTGCACTGATTTTAAAAGAACAATAGTTTGTGGGAAGTGAGGTCTGTGTGTGTTACCACACTTGCATGTGTGTCAGCATTGCCTCTGGTAACCTCCTATCTCTACACTAGAATTAAAGGATATTAAGGGGATGTTCACAAATGCCACCCACCTCATGTTAAAGCTCCTTTGTGTGCCAGCAGTTTAGCGTCTGAAGTGCACAATAGGGCTTTTTTCTCTTGCAGTTTATGTGACTCAGGAACTGTATTTCTTTTCACTCTGTGGAGAATGTTAAAGTCTCTCTCTTCAGCAGTTATCATTTATTGGTTCTCTATTACTTAAAGCCACAATCGTTGCTCAGTGTGAATCATCTGCTGTATGTGTGTTGTTGTTCACTGCGGTTACGTAATTCAGTAACCTGGTAGAGGGGCTGTTCATGTGTGCAGACACAGTGGTGGATGTAAACAAAGGATATACAATATCAAATGAAAAATAATGAAATAAAAGGCTTTTTTAGGGCAGTGCAGAAAAACAACAGTAAACATAGTTAACATGGATGTGTGTGAGAATATGCTCAACATCTGAATCTGCCTCAGAAAATCTCTTAGGTCATCCCGAGTTTCTATAGATGACATAAACTGGTGATTTCCTTACCTTGTGCTCCCTCCACACACATCTCCCCCCCTGACATCACTGAATGAAACAGGTGGCTGATGGTTCCTGACTGACATTCATGAATATAAATGACGGCTGCAGCCAACACACAGGTGTTTGAGGACAGAGCAGTTAACTAGCTGTGCTCTGTTTCAGTGACGCATCTGTGACACTACTTTCCACTCCCTTAGCCTTAGCTTACACATATTTGATGATGGCCTACTTTCATACAATACATGCTGGGTTTTATATGGTCGCATTTTGATATGAACAGTCAGAATCACACCTACGCAGTTGTACCTAAAGCCAAATAGTGCTGACATTATTATACCTACTGTATACCAAGGCCAAGAAATAGACATTACAGAGGATTTATTAAGTTAATAAATCCTCTGTTCGGCAAATGGAGCGTTATTATAGTACACTATTAATAAATAAATTAATAAAACTGATCCCCACTGATTTCCCACCTACATGTATCTCACATCATTACTAGTTTCTCTAAACTTCTCTGATGGTTTTATTTCAACGGTAAAATGCTATTTGCATTGGGAGATTGCATTTCCTGTTTAAAGGCTACTTTTCCTTGGATCCTTAAGTACATTTTTCTAGTAATATTTCTGTACTTTTACCTCGACAGGATTTTGAATGAAGGGCTTTTTACTCGGATGTTTTATTGCTAAGGATCTGCTATTTCACGGAAATTGTGTTTCCAGCCTTGAAGAAAAATGTTCATGTATATCATGAAAAATGTTTTCAACTGATTAACAAATACATATATTAATTTGTTAATTACAAATACATATATTTTTTAATTAGGTAATGATTTTTTTAATACTGACTTATATCTTTAGCCCTTCTGTATATGTGTGAAATATATTATCCAGTGACCTCCATTCAACTCCCATGGGCCTTCTTCAGTATGCTGAGCTCCATGATGCAGAACAGCTTAATCCATACATGGTAACATATGATAACACACTTTAAATGTAGGTGATGTGTGGTTAGATAATCATGATATTCATGACTGTCAGTCAAAGCTCCTGGGATTTACAGATAAAGCCACCCACATCATGACTCACTGTTGTTTAGGGAATTCCACCCACCTGTAGGATCTCCCATTCATCACAGGAAAAGTGTGTGTTTGTGTTTGTTTGTGTGTGTGTGTGTCTGTGTGTGTGTGTGTGTGTGTGGCTAAAAGAGAGGCTGCTGATATATGGATATGTGAATCCATCTCATTTTACTGTCAAAGTCAGATCCCCATACACACACTGACTCTCCACCCACACTTACTTACATCCATAGCAAGTTTGCACCTCTTCCTTTAAGCATTGTTGGGAAAAACAGTATTGCCTCATACAGTCGCCTATGAGGCTCTCAGTGTTGTATCACACAAGCCAACTTAAGTAGGATGGATGTGAGAGACTTGGTTCTCACATGTTCTGGTGAGTGGAGGCTGAGCACCATGAGGCAGACTGTAGGATGTGTTGTTAGGGTGCCACCTCACCTCCGTGGGGAGGGAGGGTGTGATTTCCACTTGAAACTGGCACTTACCGTAATCAGAGAGCCAGAGTCCAGATTTCTGGCTTGAGAAGAGAAAATATGGCGTTGTGGCTCCCATGCCAGCATGTGAAAATAATATTATAATGTGTGTTCTCCAGTCTCAGTCCCATTCATTCATTCATTTAAAAAAGGTCTTAGTCTGGAGTAAGAAGAGGATTAACCCTTTCTCCATGAACAATACCCTCACCCTTCTACCAAAGAGGGAGAGAACAGAGCCTTGCGTAGTGTACATTCAGGAAATCAAACAGGCTGCTTATTTCCCTCTGTTAAGTAATCGTCCACAGCGTGGCAGATATTTTATTTATTCGCTTCCTCGAACAAAGGCAGCACCACTGCAGTGCAAAATAACACATGTATCGCAGGTAACTATGGAAAAACATGTCTGTCCATACCGCCAACGATGTACTTTGCCCCACTCGAGACACTCTCTCCATGCACTGAACGTGTTTTAAACGTTGTAGAGTGTATTTAAATTGCTACGTATGCAACAACTTGGGACCCATCACCTAACTCACTAGAGTTGTAACATTTCATTTACGATAGCTTACACACCTTTTTTGTGTCACGTAGCCTACAACAGAACCGAGACAAACTAAACGTATGTTTGCCGGATGTTTTATGTGGTTCGTGGTTTCCTTGTTGTTTCCTCCACAGACTTTTGCATTTATGTAATTTCAGCACTCGATACGGTGTTTTCACTTTGGCGTAAACGTAACTACCCCAGTCTCACGCCGCACGATAAATACAACATGGGATTCCACGTGCGGTGGACGAGTTGTTTATATAAAACGACGGACAGCGCTCTGGACCAATGATCTCGCACTACTGCAATTCCGTCACATTCTCCATGGAAACCCGTAATTTTCAGCCAATTGAGAAGCGCTCGGGGAGGAGTCTGAATTGAGGTCGCGGGCAGAGCTCGCTGATTTGCCAGCTGACCAGAGCCGGAGTGAGCCGGGGAGGGTCCGTCGACTACTGTGTCAACCCGTCTGAATCTCGTCTCCCATTGAGGAATGCTGGATGTTTAACTGAATGTTTTACTCACTGCTCCGTTTTGCTTTCACTCGACACCGAGGACGACCGGAGAGGCGATTCTTTATCACGGCAGCACAGGTTGGTTTTCCTTCATTTGTACTTTTTAGTTGTAAGAATGAATAACCAAGTTAAAAAAAAGTTGCATAACTGAAGCGAATGCGCGCATGCGCGAAAATTCTGATCGCTCTACTTATTGTACATTTTATAAGCTAAAATCCCGGGTTCGAGCATTTCTGTTCATTTGTAGAGAAAGGAAAATGTCGGATATTGTCAAATTGGCCGTCTTTGGGCAAGCGGCTGCTATTTCGTTTCGGATTTTGAACGATATCGTCACTTTTACATAACTGTGTCAGTGTACCGTGCAGTGGATTGCAGGTCAACGTGTGTGTGGATTTTGTATAGCAGGTCAATGGGAGTTAGATGGGGGAAGGGATGCTTGTTCCCATTACAGAAATATGTTTTATTCCATTTTCTCAGATTCAACCTATATGCTGTAAGCTTTTCTATGTATGAAACATAACAGGCGTTGTCATTTAATCATTGACGTTTTAAATGACCTGTTAGGCGGTTTTCAGTTTCTGTTGGTTGGACTCAGATAATGCATTGGTAACACTGCATAGCCTCATTTGAACGTGTATTACCTGAGAAATTGTTCTATTTCAATATATCAGGCAGAGTAATGTCAAATGTAAGTGGGTGGACGTTATTTAAAAATGAATGGATTAGTATTTCCAAACTAGCTACGGTTTATTTCTATCTTACTACTAAACAAGGTCCTCTTAGAGGCTTATTGTTCACACATACACACACACACACACACACACACAGATGGAAAACAGTTTGTCCCTGCCGCCCTGTACCTGTGAATATTAGGTCGACATAATAATCACATAACATTGCTGGTAAGTTCAATATGATCTGGATATGGATCATTTATCAGATGACCCACAGGTAGTCCCTGAACTAATTTTTACTCCAAATTATGGCAAATGTGTCTCCTTCATATGACCACACAGGTGGCAGCTGGGAGTTTTCCTTTAATATAAAGGGGTGGTTAACTCTTGGCAGCATTGATAAAGCTGCAAAGAAGATATTTTGTGTCACAGCACTACTGCAAAAGCTTAGGTGTCATTCTATTAGATAGTATTATTGTTATTGCAGTTTCACTAATATGTCATTACTCTTGTCATGAATCTCAGAATATAGGATGAATGTGACAGCTTGTGTTCATTGTGTAGTATAGTGGCAGATACTGTGATGTAACTCACTGCGATTGTGTCATTTTAATGACATACTTGAGTAGGCCTGAGGATGAAAATACTAATTACCCCTAATTATACCTTTTCCGGTTATCCCATTCTCTTACAATAACTCTTGCCTAATGTTTTGCCCCGTGATTAACTGCATTATGTAAAGCATTAGCAAGAGTTTATATCCTATCTTTAACTATGCTCATGTAACTTCTGTCTCAAATTTCATTCAAGAATGCACTTCAGAAGTACTGTAGTTGGATGCAAGTGTAAGTAAGCATGTGGTTTTATGAAACAAGGCTACCACGGCTTTGTGTTGCACTATAGCCAAATCCATGTGACTGGAGCAGCGTTGTATAATGCCTGAGATCTGTGCTAGTGTGTTGGGTGTATCAGTGCTCTGGCTGAAACAGGGCTGAGCTGGAAGGAGAGGGAGTTCAGTTTCATTATGTCATTCCTCTGCTTTGTTTTGAGAGGTTGTTCACACGTAGCTCGGACAGTTTTGACGATTTTGTGAACTAGTTGTAATTCAGCAGTTGTATAACGTTGCCTGCTGGTCTGATAAGTATTGTTCATTGAGGAAAAGGGTCTCTGGTAAGCGTATGTTCTTTCAAATATTTTATTATTGGGATGTTTGATTTGTTTTTACTGCTCAAGTTTTGAAGTACAAAGTGTTAAATAGTTTAATGAAAGTACAGGATTGTTATGTGAAAAATGATGGCAAACTTCTTTATGTTGTGGACCTTGATGTATTTTGTGTTTGGGTTAACAACCCTTTATTTAATGTTTCGTTGCATTTACTGTTGATTCGAAATATTATCGAAATCCCAATATGGCTAAGTGCAATATACAAATTGCAATCACTGGAATGTTTTGATGAAGATAAAATGTGTGACAAAGCAGCATTATAATGAAGCACTGTAGTGCTGCAGAGGTGCCCTGGTCTACAAACTTCTCTTCTCCAGATTTAAGAAGACATGTTTGTTAAGTACACATCCCTAACAATTTCTCATCACCATGATTCTAATTGTTTTTTGTATTCATTTAATTTGTGATTCAAACATGATCATTCCCACATAATATATTGTCTTTCAAAAAAATCGCAAGATTATGTTTTTACCACATCGTACAGCCCTACTTAATAGCGCGCTGCATACAGTTAACAGTGTTAACAGTTAACTTGCTGGCTTATTGTTCATATGATGGAGTACTGTGTCATAAGCTTAAACAATCCATTCTTGGAAGTTTGATCTTTTTCTCTTTGCCAGAGGAAATAATAAGCCTGTGATTCTGTTGACATGATTAAAACTCCCCACTGATTAGCTGACACCATTCTAACCTGTTGTCACTCCTTGCTCTTTTGTGATTGGTCTTTTGCTGCAGCCAATAGAAAGTCCCCTCAGCAGCTTGGCTACTGCCTCAGTTAAACTCGGGAGTGGGTCATTTCCTGGTGGCAGAGGATCTGTGGGTGGTTGGAAAGTCTGCTAGGTTTTTGTAGATGTTTAAAACATGAAAACTAAAACTCCGACAAGTTATGTAAAAAGTGCTTATGTAAAGAGTGAAGAATAGACATGCTGCTGAATTTGCACTCTTACATAAATAGCTGCAACCTGATCTTGGATGGCAGCAAAACAATGAAATATTTTGGATTTGGCTTCAGTACCTGTTGCCAGTATTTCCTATTATGGCTTTAACAGTCACAAATAGCTCCTGCTGCTCTGCTGTGTGGGGTGTAGGCGGAGTATGAGCTGATGAAACCTGTTGCTTTTGTATTTTTACCACATTAGGGTGAGATTTTTACACCCCTGGATGCTTGTCAATAGTCCTATTTGTGGTTTGCTATAAACAAGTGAAATCCAACCTGTATTTACAATGTGGATTCATGTTACTATAACAGAGTTTGCAAGTTTAAGGTGGCTTGTGTAACTACTGATGTTAGCATTCAAGGGAAACGTTTTTATATGTTGTCGATTCAGGGGCACAGCACTGTGTTACATAATGCAATATTTATTTGATTTAGACTTAAGTGAACATTACAATGCACCAACATATCTGTTTATGTGGTATCTGTATCCTGGGCATTAATGATAATGCGGTAATTTGTAAGCAGGAGCCATTTTCTCCCCAAAGATTTGTTGTCAGTTTTTCCTCTTGCCCTTTTATTAGTTAATTTGTGAAGAGCCAGGTCGACACATCATGAATGAAAAATTATTTCAAAGCATTTTGTCTTTGCACCATCCAAATTAGTCCTGATGGTTTGTTTGAGGTTAAAGGTTTTGTTTGTGCTGTGTGTTCAGAGCTGGGCTTTCATCTGTATAGACTCACCTTTCATGTGAAAAAGCTCTTTTGAAAAATTGAACTGGATCACATTGGTCTGGGGCTTAAATCCACACCGAAAGGGCAAACGGCGGCCTATTTACTGTGCAGACCATTTGAAGGATGGATGGCAGCAGCTTTGGTGTGTGTGTGTGTGTGTGTGTGTGTGTGTGTGTGTGTAACAACAAGATCACTTTATCTGTGCAGCTGTGCCCTTTTGTTTCTCACTGACTTTTGAAAACGCTGAGATCCAAGGCTACATTGGCTGATCAGATCTAAGTGTACTGCTGTATTTTTGATGGATCGTTGCGTCTAATCCCCATTGATTGCTTCTTATTTTAGTACTGTGTTTACTATTGATCTATAGGAGTACCCTGTATTGTAAAGGTTTGTCTGACTGAGTAATTTCACCTGTGGTTTATTTTTCTCCTTTAGATTGCATCCCCACTCCTGAGGCATCAACTCCATTTGCGTCCCACTGCCAAGCACTTGATGGCATTGCCATGTGGAAGGTAACTTAATCTCCCATCTTTTGCCCTTTGGTCCGTCCCATGTCTGAGGACAGTGATCCAAAGCACTACCTGTACTCAACCCTGGACGGGCGTGAACGTAAACGCGAAAGGGTAGGCTTCCAGGTGGAGGAAGAGGTGCCCTCTCCCTGTGCCTCCATTAGCCAACTTCACCGCATGGCTAGCAGCTACGATGAGGGTTGTGGCGGGCGGGATGGGGTGGAACTGGATGCCGAGTTAGGATTGGCCTCCGAGGGGAGCGACAGCAGCCATGAGCATCCGGCCTCGCCGGGCTCCCCACACGATGACAGGAAGCGGCCACGGCCACCCTTACACGAGGATGTAGAGATGGGCGGCAGCGGCTCGAGTGGGAGCGGGACAGAATCCCATGGAAACGAGTCGCATGGCAATGAGTCCCATGGCAATGAATCTGTGGGCAGCTCAAATGGCAATTGCAAGGATTCCGCTCTCATGGAGTCTTCGGGGAGCAACAAGAGGTGAGGACACATCAAATGCACTGAATCATTCTAAATCAAGTTTTTGAGTGGACCATCTAGGTCACGGAAGTAAGGTTCATTAAATGTAATGGAAGGGCCATTTTCTCCTGCATGAGTCATTGTAGCTCTGAGTCATTGTTGTAGTCTAGCAGCGACTGTCTCGGACTGAGGACAGCTGTGGGTATTCTATTTCAAATTATGAGACAGTGTAGAAGACAATGACTGTTGGCACAGTTCCATTTAGAAATGACTTGTTTAGTAATAACTTGTTATTGCCTTCAAAAGGAAACATTGTACGACACAGGCTCTTTAATTAAGCAGGTTAATTGTCTACAAATTTCCGATTCTGTGGTGTCATAAGGTAATAAGGCATACTCAAATAACACTATGCTAGCTCCTCAGAGATAATAATTAATTTTTTTTTAAATTCTAAATAGCTGTGGCAGTCATTGTTGATAGTCCATATGTAATTTTGAGATGCCAGGCTTTCAATAACATGCTGCACTACATCTGTCTATCGTCTTCATCTCTTGTCTGAAGAAAGCAGCGCATCTACTGTAGGCCGGCTGTTACATAACCAAGCTCTAGTGTTTCCTCCACCTCCATTTACATCCAAGGGGTGGAGGAAATACTTTTCAACATGCAGTCCAGTACAGCACAACACCACCAACTACTCAAAAATGAGTCTATATTCAACAGTTCAGCACAATGTCAAAGATAAATTCAGGGGCTTGTATGGGATTGTATCAGATTGTAGATGTACTTCCATATGTATTTGTGCTTTATTCGTGAACTGCTACACAAACATTGCCAGAGTTGTCCTGTGCTGACCCTGCTGTACAGTACTGAGCTAGTGTATTGCTTACTCAACGGCTGATTATGTTAAGCATAGGAATGTGCCGATAGAATGAGTTCACTTCAACACGCACCTGAGGAACTTGAATTTCACAAGTAAGACCACCAGTAGGCCACCTGGTTCAGTAAATTGTTTAATTAAAATGTAGATGCCAAATGTCGCGCTACAGGTCAGGAATGGCGAGTATATAACAGCCTTAATGCTCCCATTAGAGCTACAGTACCATCTTGAGGCTATGTTCACCTTTAAGTGAGAGGTAACTTAAACAACAATTAAAAAAACAAGATTTTATTCTTGGGAAAAGTAGAAGTAGTAGAGTTTATAGCGGTGCACCACCTGGTCCTCGTCTTGAATTGTGCCACTGTTTGTTGACTCATTTGTACAGGAGATACAGATGTTGTTCAAGGTTTGGAAAATGCTTGAATTCAAATACACTCCTTGAAAAATCTTTTCATTTTAGAAAGCAAAAGATCTCATCATCATATTTGTTTGTTGTCTCCTTGTCAGTTTAGGTGATAAAGGTTTTGAGAGTCTAAAAATTTTAGGTTTAGGTACCTTAAACCTTGAAAAGTGCTTGGATTTCACTCTTAAAAAGCAGTACAAGCCCTGTCAATAACACCAAGTCCTTCACCCACTAAATAAATTAAGTGGGTGAAGGACTTGGTGTTATTGACTTATTATCTTACGTTTTGTTTTGCCACTCTAACTGCCCTGTCATAATGCTCTGTTTAGTGGCCTTTACAGTACACCTTCAATAACATGATATGTTGTCTGTGGTTGCAGCTCAAACTCTCACAGCCCCTCACCGCCAAGCAGCTCCAATGCCTTCAGTCTGGTGAGCTCCGAGCAGGACAACCCTTCAACCAGCGGCTGCAGGTTAGTCTACATCTTACATCTTACATCTTACCTTTCATAATTCGGTTTTAATGGAGATGCAACGCTTACCATTTGATACACTTGAGCCAGTAGAAGTTTACTTGTTTTATTCCTCCTTAGATGTAAAATGTGTCGGCAGTAGGAGTTTTATATTTGTATGCAACAGTAGAAAGTTCTCAAACTCCAAAACATCCCATTGCCAATCAATCCCCTCATACCACAACCCCTTACATACTGGTAGCCACCCCCTCCTGTGCTCCTCATAGTGTGACAGCACTGGTGAGACCTTGTCATTTTGATGCACGTGTATCTGTCTCATGCTCGCCCTGCAGCAGCGAACAGTCAGCCAAAGCTAAGACACAGAAGGAGCTGTTCAAGACCCTAAAGGAGCTGAAGATGCACTTGCCGTCGGAAAAGAGGAGCAAGGGCAAGTCCAGTACTGTCAACACGCTGAAATATGCGCTGCGATGTGTCAAACAGGTGAAAGGTAAGACTTGCTTCCATTGGCACTTTTTTCATGCATGCTCATTTGTGTATTCACTTCGCTGTTTATTGTACATCAGCGATGTTGACGACTGTTACATTGGTGAAGAAAGTGACATTTTCCTTAGATAATTAAAAATCTTGTAGAATTTGGACCGATCTGGGACATAGACTCTGAAACATATTCTCTGATTTTGAGTGTGAATATTGCATGAAAAACAATTACCAAAAAAATCTCTTATGGTTATGAGATAAAACATGATGCTCAGAAAAGTATCTCCACTGCCCACAGTGTGATCACTGTGTGAAGTGATATGTGCATTGATCCATCCTCTCTTTGTTTTGCAGCCAATGAGGAATACTACCAGATGCTGATGATTAATGACAGTCAGCCACCAGGGTTTGATGTATCTTCCTACACCATCGAGGAAATCAACAGCATCACCTCCGAATACACCCTCAAAAACACTGTAAGTACCTCTGATTTTAACCCTGCAATGAGGGGAAAAAAGGAACAGCCAAAAAGTATATTGCAAAAGTGCAGTTACATAAGAGAGGATACAGCTTCAGTGATAGAACATATTGAAATGCAAAGATGCCTAACTCACTGATTTGTTAATATTTTTCTGTATCTTTTCACCGGCAGGATATATTTGCTGTAGCCGTCTCACTCATCACGGGGAAGATTGTTTACATCTCGGACCAGGCGGCATCCATCTTGAACTGCAAGCGGGAAGTGTTTAACAATGCCAAGTTCGTGGAGTTCCTCACGCCTCAGGACGTCAGTGTGTTCTACAGCTTCACCACGCCCTACCGCCTGCCCTCATGGAGCATGTGCACCGGAGCAGGTACCAGCTGTCTCTTAGCTTAAACCTTGAATGAATATTTGAGGATTGAAAATTCAGATTTAGACCAGTTCACACTGGGATTTACAATTGTGAATTATTTTTCCTCTACAATATGCAAATAATAGCCTATCATCACTTTGGAGCCTAAAACCACATCCAAATCTTTCAGTTAAATGCCAGTATGAATATAAAATTTTACACAGCGGATTCAAACCAGTCTCCCAGAATTAACCCACTCATCCGTCACATCTTCCTGCCCAAAGGGACTTTGTCACTTCTTATACTGTTACCTAACTTCCCTTTTAACTTTAACTATAACTTCTCACAATAAAGCATCTCCCAGTGCATATATCTTCAGAGTAGGTGAAGCTGTAATCAACCCGTAACAACTAAATGCACATGTGGAGAAATAAATTCACACAAATCAGAATCATCTGTCTTCAAATCCACCAGACTCCTTTGAGAAAAACTGTAATTTTACTTTGCAGAATGCAGGAGTTGCTGCTCTACCACTGCCACGATTGGTTAGTTAACACCTTAGTTCGGGTCAGAACTATGCCTTTAAAACACCCAACTCACACAATAACGCAAACAGACTAACTGATCAAGGCTGCAGTGGACAAGCAACTCCTGCGTTCTATGAGGGAAAATTACTGTCTTTGTCAAAGGAGTCTGGTGGCTTTGAAGATATAATGGCTTCAGTTACCCATTGCAAAGGGCTATGGAACTATTCTACTGTAAATAAAGCCTAGACTTAACTTTTAACTTTAATTCGCTTTTAGTAAAATTGTTCTCTTCATCGTCTCGTCTTAGTTGTGGAAATAAAGGTTGTTGACGAACATATTCATGCTTTTCGTTAATGATATTAACACTAGTGGGAATGCGTCGTACATTTCCATCACCAAGAAAGGGCACGTGGAGAACCCGCTCGAAACACGACCCCAGTCACCTGCACACACACAAGCATCTATTTCCTTCACATGACCCACACCCACACACACATGCTCATACACACATAGCACATATTTCATTAACATGCTCAATCACATATTAATGAATGCACACCCACTCGCACACCTGCTACATATTTGCTGAAGACATGATGGTATTGGTGTTGGTACAGTCAGAAGCTCTAAGTCACACCTGCAAATCTCATAATGTAAACCTCTGCAGATGCTCTGCAATAAATCCAACTTCTCTGAGGCTTAAAATCTTCAATTATTGTTGACACTGTCTTAGAGGTATTGGTTTGTGTCTATTGTCAATTATGGAGCCGTTGCATGCAAATATCAACTCAAAAACAAATGTACACCTGCATTAGATTATGTAATCTTTCAGTCTGTTTTCAAGCTGGTTGGGGTCTTGCACTCTTCCTATAATAGTATTCCACTGTCAATCCACTTTAGCCACTGTTGTCTTTCTATAGTCTCACTTAAACAGCTTGTGGTCACTTGGGGATTTGGGAGCTGCTATCAGTCCAGTGATGTGAAAACATTGTTGCTCTGCAGGGATCACTGGGTAATCAAGCTGTTTAAGTCATGGTTAAGCAGCTGTATTTTTATATTAACACACTTTTTCAGAGTATTTTAACTACAATGAATCTTCAAACTTCAGTTTCATAATTGTAGAAAACTCTCCCTTGCTTTTTTACCTCTTCCCTTTTTGGAAGAAAGACAGACATTTCAGGTCCCGTGAACAGTGTGTTGAATATAGATGACTAACAGATGGCTCTCTTGGAAGTAGTCAATCTGGTGATATATTCATCCCACCTTCTTCGTGTCTCTTATTCAGAGTCGTCTCCCACGGAGTGCATGCAGGAGAAATCCTTCTTTTGCCGCATCAGGTGAGTGCCAGTGGCCGGCAGCTTCTCTGATCCATAGTTTCCTGCTCAAACAAGCTCTGACTCAGCACAGGGTTGGTGAGCAAGAGAGAGTGTGACTGAGAGGAGGGAGGAAGTCAGCAGCTGTGAGCTTTTAAACTGTTTCTCCATCTAGTGACCAGATGGAGTGTTACAGCCACAGTTTAATATTAATAAATATTAATATTTTATTAGAGTACATGGTTAATTAGAAACCTTTCAGAAATAAAGACATTTACAGCTGCAGTTTATTTTAAGTGCAGTGTTCGTGTGCAAGATCCTTTTAACTATTCACTACAAAAAAATATAATTTTATTTAAGTGTATGCAATCTTTAAAAAAGGAGGACTTAAACCAATTCAAAATTTTCATTAGCCTTAATTACCTAATAATATATTATAACAATTACAAAAGGTTACAGCTTACAGGCGCTGATGTGTCAGACAGTGAAGAGGTCAATACACATACACAGATTGTTGATTCTTTTTAAGAATGGTACAAATAAAGGGCAAACTCAAATGTATTTTTGAAAGCTTCTTTAGTTAATACTCCAATACTATAAAACAGTATTTTAATGGTGTGTGTGTTTGTGTTGCAGTGGTGGTAAGGAGCGCGAAGGGGATCTCCAGTACTATCCTTTCCGTATGACTCCCTACCTGATGAAAGTCCAGGATGCTGAGCTGGCTGAGGAACAGTTCTGCTGCCTCCTGCTGGCTGAGAGGGTGCACTCTGGATACGAAGGTGAGACCTGCAACCATAGTCACATTTGTTGTGTTCATTACTGCATTGCCTCACTCAGTCATATAACACACAGTCTTTTGGGGTTTAGATGGATAGTACAAACATTAAATAAAACTGTTCATGTTAAATGATCACCATTTGCTTGTCTTACTGGCCAATTCATTTTTTTTCCCTTCCTCTCTCTCTCCACAGCACCCAGAATCCCTCCTGACAAGCGTATCTTCACTACCACACACACACCAAACTGTGTGTTCCAGGATGTGGATGAGAGGTCAGTGGAGCTGCAACAATGAGTCGATTAATCGATCAGTTGTAAACTGCTAAATAAATCGCTTTTAACTATTTTGATAGTTGATGTGTTTTTAATTGTATTAAACACGTTGTTATTGTTGTTGTTTCTCCATCAGGGCTGTTCCTCTGTTAGGTTACCTCCCGCAGGACCTGATTGGAACCCCTGTGCTCCTCAATCTGCACCCAAGTGACCGACCCTTGATGCTGGCTGTGCATCGCAAGAGTAAGAACCCCTTTCATTGACTTGATTTCATTCCAGGTTTCACACATTCATTGTTTACCAGTTAAAGATGGGCAAATAGAAAACAGCTCAGTTGTGTTCCATCCCTGTTTATCAGGTTTTAATAAATGTCCTTTGTTGCCCACAGTTCTGCAGTATGCCGGTCAGCCGTTCGATCACTCCTCGATCCGTTTCTGCGCAAGAAATGGCGAGTACATCACCATCGACACCAGCTGGTCCAGCTTCGTCAACCCCTGGAGCCGCAAGGTCTCCTTTGTCATTGGCAGGCACAAAGTCCGCATGTGAGTGCACCCAATGCATTGTTTTAGTTCAGGTTCATCAGCAGTGATATGTTGGGATATATTTCACTTTGAACATGCTAGATGACAGTCGTGTGTGTGTTTTTCAGGGGTCCCGTGAATGAAGATGTTTTTGCAGCACCAGCTTTCCATGGAGGGAAGATCATGGACTCAGACATCCAGGAAATCAGTGAACAGATCCACAGGCTGCTACTCCAAGTATGTAGCCACACAGACACAGTTGTATATACACATTTTCATACAGGCATTTGTCAGTTTCTGTAACAACCTTTTCTCTCCTTAGCCAATCCACAACGTAGGTTCCAGCGGTTATGGCAGCCACGGCAGCAACGGTTCCCATGAGCAGCTGGTGGGCATCAGCTCGTCCAGCGAGAGCAACGGGAACGTCACTGCAGGGAAGACGGCGGAGGAGACGGGCAAAGCCAAGCCTCCCAGGACATTCCAGGAGATTTGTAAAGGGGTCCACATGCTGAAGAACCAGGATTCCCAGGTCTGCCTGCACTCCCCTTCCCCTTCGGCCTCACCGTCGCCATTGAAGCCTGAGCAAAGGAAGACCACTGACAGTGAGTTCAGTTTGATATCACCAAACAGGCACCTTTCTGTGAATACATTTATTGTAAGGCTGATATTTCAGGGGATGAAACTCTTAACCGTGAACTATACACAAACATCATCATCTGTCAAACATCTGTCAGTGCAAATAACCACACTCAGTCTTTGAAGCATTAGTGACAAGTGGCATGTCACAGTGGTAGAAAATGTTTTTCATGCACATTTCCCTCAAAGACATAAACAAAATTCTAAAAAGTTGCTCCCCAAAAACATTTAAAAGACAGGTAGATAGATAGACCCATTCTGTCATTCCCTTATTTAAAATAGTGAAAGCCACTAATTACAAATGTGACGATTTATTATTATATTATTGGTGCAATAATTCAATTAAATACATCAAGTGCATAAAACATCAAACAAAAAGGTAACTACTGCACATATAGTACATACAGTAGTACTACAATGCCACAAGAATCAGAATCAAACAAAATTGATACATATTTTATATTTTGTGTTTAGCTTTGTGTGTTTACCTGCCAGTCTTTGTGTGTGTGTGTGTGGGGGTATTTCTGACATTTTCTCATTCATTCCTCTCCAGCAGCAGCTCAGAAGAGTCCAGCAGTACGTCTGAAGGACTCGCCGCCCCCTCTGCAGGTCAGAGACAGTACTGCAGACAGCGTGGAAGACTTCCCCTGCAAAGACCAGACT